>NW_025113096.1:11890656-14348156 GCF_010416935.1 Polistes fuscatus
ATTGAATAAATAACAATAACAAATGTAGGAGAGATATAAAAAATAATGAAAATGGAAAATATCTGACCTTTGTTGGTTTGTAGCATTCACAAATCTGACAGCCTTTCTCGTCGGTTAAGTAACGATCACAATCGAGGTTACAATCAATCAAAGAGGTTTTGCAATTCGATTTGCTATCGATATCAATATCGGTTAGACTCGTTGGTTGTGGACAGTGAGAGCAACATTCGCCTGGATCTGGTGGTATCGGGTTTGCACAAGATTTGCACATGATTCCTATACAAGACACCTGACCATTCTCTTGGCATGTGCAATTTACGCAGGGTTCGTCTTTCCAATGCTCTCCAACTCGTCGGAAAAGTCCATTTTTGAAGAAACAATTTCTGGTATTGCCACCCTCTTCTGTTTCAACCAAGTATACGGATTCTGTAAGATTTTTTTTATTTTAATTTATTAATTTCGTAATTATAAAATGATCAAAATGAATAGAAATTTGGGATTTTAAATGAAAAGAAATAAAAAAAGAAATAGTAAATCCAACGAACAAAAATGAAAAAGCAAAGATTAACGTTATAATTATCAACTTATTTTCATTACATTTGTGAATTTAACAGCTACTTGAAAAAAAACAAAACATTTAATTTATTCATTTTATTGTTTATAATTTATATAATTCGATAATATAAATTGTATCGTTTATCATAATTCTTACAATTATAAATTCGATAATTGCGAAGAAAGAAATTGGAAATCCTTCATTTCGATGAATTCGGAAATTTTCAGTTTTATATAAAAATATAATCTATTGATCATCCAGTATAAAAATAGTACGCGTATAAAAATGATTTAAAAAATAAAATATTAAAATTCACCTGTTGGTTAAAGCGTTTGACTTTAATTAAAAACTGTTTAAAATTTAAGAGATAGGAAAACAGGATTAAGGTTTGATGCACTTTAAAATAATATGATTATAGGGAAGTGTGATATGAAATTATTACTCTATGTAACTAGTATTAACATATTACCACTTGCACTAAGAGCATTACCACGTGTCAATATTTGCCTATTACTCTAGAACCATATTTAAAAGGTAATCGATTAAAAGTGAACGCGTCGATATCGTTACTCGTGGATTAGAGACCGATTAGAGAAGGTTGTTAAGTTCGATCTGTGATCGGATACTCTCCGAACACTTTTCCTACGAACTTTAAATCTTCAATCCAATCTTGTATAGCCATTACGATTAGGTTTTAATGATTATCATATGAAATTTCGAAGTGAATATAGTCAATGTCATTAAGATCCGAGAGAGAAGAAGAAGGGGGGGGGGCATGGGATAAGAGTAAGCTCATTAAAATTCAACAGGTAGTATGGAAGTTTTTAAGAAAGAATAAAAAAGAGAGAGAAAGAGAGAGAGAGAGAGGAATGGGTGATCAACTTTAAATTGTTAATTTAAAAATCTTTTCTCACAATTACTTATTTTTGTTTTTAGTCCCATTTGTCTAAACAGCACACTCTTCCTAATCGCTTCTTTATCTTGTTCTGTCTCTATTTTTATTTTTATTTTTTTTCCTTTCAATCGATTCGAAGACGTACACGTTTTCCTATCTCACCGGAGATATATCGAGGAAAAAGAAATGGAAAGAGTGTGGTCTCAGTGCTATCACGAAGAAACACTTAGAATCGTGTGTCTCTAAGGGTAGAAAGTTGTTGCTTGGTGTTGATTGTACATGTGTAGTGGAGTGAAAGTAAAGGATAAAGGGATGACAGAGAGATAGACAGAGAGAGAGAGAGGAAGTGTGGACGACGATTGGAATTGTGATTGGGAAAGGGAGAAAATGGAGATTCGAGATATCGACCCGATATTGTACGTGTATACAGGGTGAACCACGTAATTCGACCAGTCCGATTTTATTATCGAATCTTCTCTTGTCCATGTAACAACTTTAAATTCGATTTACCTCTCTTTAACAGTTATTTTAACGAAAACATCTTCATTTTCAATCTATCCAATTAAAAGAAAGAAATTTTTTGGTTATCCGTTAAAGATTAATATATTTTGAAATAATAATTGTCCACATTTTTTTTGTCAATATGATTGCAATAAATCGATTGTTAATGTATTTTCTTTTTTTTCATATTATATTTTCTCATGTTTAACCGGTAATAAGCAAAGATTTGAATTTTTAGATTTGTTTTTTTTATTACCTGAAGGTACACACTTGTAGAGAGGACAACAAAAACCAGGAGTATTAGGAACGGCTTGTCTAACCTCTACAGCACGTTCACCTGGTTTACAAGACGCAGGTGGACACATGGGTACGCATTTACAAACATCATCTTCGCTTGGTACGCTGTCCCTGGGACAACCGTTTTCTGAACTCTGTTGCTGATCTTGTCCTTCTTGATGTCCATTTTGTTGATGTCCTGTGATCAGAAATGAGCACACTTCATATAACTTTCAAAGTTGTATTATTATTATTCACAGCAAGATCCTATTATTTAAATAGAGATGTGCATATACAGGGTGTCCTCGTAATATGTAATTGGTAATAAACGAGCAAGGGGTAATTCTATGTAAAATAATTAATAAGTCGAAGGTGTAGAATAAAATGATTTTATAAATGACTTTGGTTTCGAGAAAAATAAGTTTGAAAAAATTTGTCAAGTACACGTGTACTCGATTCAGTTTCAGTTCTACAGATTTCACTCTATCTTATTCTCGGATATTTATGGGAACATTTTTGTGCTTCCTAATATATTTATAAATATCGTCGTTATCATGATACCTCTTGTATCGATTTTTTACTCTTATGTTTCTCTAACACGGCTTTTAGTTTCTAGGATTGCAAGCTGAGCTAAGTGCACACGTACTCGACGCATTTTCTTAAATTTATTTTCCTCAAAAACAAAGCCTTGCATGAAAATATGTTATTCTATATTTTCTACTTAGTTTTTCATATAGAATCACATTAGCGTGTAACTGTTACCAGTTACAAGAAACCATGTATAACAAATAATGTTTTATCATATAATGCTAATAATTATTTTTTCTTTAAATTCGACTTTTCTAAAAGAATATTGTTAATTATTTATATCAATGATTAATATTTTCTTTTTTCAAATACAGTTAGGATATTTCAATATATGATATATTCAATGACTACGTAATTCAGTAATTATCGTAAAAATGATAATTATTACGTGACTGTTACCTGAGGGAAGACATTCGTAATGAGAACAGCAACTACCGGGTGTCCCAGGAATTGCGATCTTTGTTTGTAGCAGACGTTGTCCAGGTTCAGAACAGACTGGTGGTAAAGGACATGGAGAGCATTTACACTCGCCATTTTCATTTTCCACGCTGTCCTCGGGACATCTCGAGCCGTGCAGGAGTTCTTGAAAAAGAAAAGAAAAACTTTAGTATGTGTGTGACTGAGTTTTTTTCTTTTTTTTTTCTTTTTATTAACTTCATACATTTTTACAATTTGTACGTAGATATTTAGTAAATTGGTATATAAGTGAAAAAAGATAGCACGTGGACGGAATTTTCCAATGAGATAGCGTCGCTATTGTCATTTATTTCGGTTAGGTTTAATTTTTTACTTGGTCTCCTGGGTGGATTCTTTTTTTGAGTCTTCTAAAGATATATTGGTTGTAGTTATCCCTGGCTAGCGAGTTTATGTGCGTATTAATTCTTCTTTTTAAGAATAACAGAAATTCTATGCAAAATTGTATGCAATTGAAAAATTTGAGAATCCTCGAGTTGAGCTTTTTTATCTTGTTCAAATTCCGTTGCAAATCGGAATTTGTATAGTTCTGTTTGACTTTAACAATAAGTGCTGCTTGTTTGTTTATTCGCGTACGTTTAAGAAAGAGAAAGAGTAAGAGAAATAAAAAGAGAAATAGAAAGAGAAAAAGAAAGAGAGAGAGAGAAAGGTAGAGATAGAAGAACCATTTATTAAAAGATTGCAGAGAAGAGCGTGCGGCATTTGCGTTATACGCTCGGAATGTTCTTATTGCAAAATTGTAGCGAAGGTAAGCGAAGCAAGCGTACGCGTTTCGTAAATGTAGAATACGATCCAATCCTAAGTCTGAAATCTTTTGCGTATCTTTCTCCGGGATAGTTTCACTTGACTATGCAAAATTAAACAGATTAAAATATAGGATTACAGCTTTCAAATATTGTGACTATTGTCAATAACGAAAAACATTGTATTTATTTATTTAATCAAATTTTTATTTGACATATTTATCGAATGACAAAATTCATTGAGATCGTGTGAAAAAAAGGAAAGAAAATAATATCGAATGTAATTTATAATTTTTATTAATACGAATTTTGTGTATTACTCCTGGAGATAGATAAAATGGAATAAATCGTTGAAAATTGTCAACCATTTATTATACATCGGTGTAAAAATATTTGTCTAAAGTACTCGTTGATAGACAACGTAATCGTACAAATAATTGTATTCACATATGGGAGCTTAGAAAGTTGTTAATTGTTCACATCGTATTAGTTTGTAAAAGTTGAATCTGTGGTTTTGATAATACATTATTGTCAATAAAATTTAATAAAAAAAAGGGTGAAAAATATTCCAATGAAAGGAGTTTTTTGTGTGTACAACAAAAAGAAAACTCGACGAAATAATTTTCCTGAAACATTTTATCGATAACTATTATATTTTCTTATAGAATTGAAATCATTATTTTAAGATCTCCAAGGATTTCATAATAACTTATGAATTCTTAAAATGGTGATCTTACTTTTTCCTTTATTATAAATTCACCGAAGTGAATTTTTTTTACGAAAAAAGTTAGATAAAATTTTCTATAAGTACTTTCGTTGAATAAGTATGTAAGATTTAATCAGTTCTCATGAGAACTTCATAGATATATTTTCATTGAAATAAAACCAATCAATAAAGTGGATCGAATAGAAGTTTGATCATTAAGATTTTACTACTTTCCATTCTCGTTCTCGACAAATTTCGTAAAATTCTTTTCAACGTATATTTAAGGCTTTTATATTAAAGATTAAAAAATGTATAAATCGACAATAAATTTCTTATTACATTTTTATTAAAAAATTTAATTAATTACATAAAATATGATGCACGTATAATAAAGATATCTGTGTGTTCTGTATTGAGAAGAAAAATATTAACAGAAGGAATGCATGATGGTAAATTCGAAGAAACAATTCGATCGGAAGGATCCAACGTTAATCTCTCGAGTTTCCAGACATTCGGCTAACGCTCTTACAAATTGCTCGAGACAGGTTACACGTGCTCGGTGGGTCGTTTCGTAGCTCGGTGAAAATTAAATCGCGAAAGAATGGTCGTATCGGCGCCATCGTATTCCGAGTATGCGAGAGAAAGAGAGAGAGAAAGAGAGAGAAAGATAGAGAGAACGACCAGAGCACGTCCTCTTATCCACGCCTGATATCCTTTTGTACTTGGTATATACGATCATGCATACCTACATATCTATATATATACTTATCTGTATACCTACACACAGAGAGAGAAACGCACACATATAGATATATATACGCGTATCTACGCTTACAGGATTTAATGGAATTGCTTGTTACGCCTGAATGCTTCGATTCGAGGGTTAAAAAGAGAGAGCTGTGCTAGTCCGTTTGTCGGAGAAAACTGCACTTTCGTGCTGCAACACAAAAGCACACGATGAGTCTCTTTGTCGCGTTCGAGTAAAATGTTGACGATGGGAAAACCCGTTAGTAAAGTAGATCGCGATCTTTAGATCAGCAGCCAGAGGAGTAAAGAATTTTAACGTCTATTTCGAATAAATCTTTCCGTTTGTGTATGTGTGCGCGCTTACCGTCTGCCTAAAACTTGCCTTTTACTACTATTACTGTTAATACTACTCCAACCTATCCTTCCAACTTTCCACTGGCTTTATAATTGCTGTGATCGGATACGAGAATGAAGATTTTTATTATTGAAGAATAACGTTAATTAATAATTAATTAATAATTAATAACGTTAATCTTTATCATCGAAGAATAACGTTAATAAAAGATTCATTCCGTTGACGGATTTGAAATAAAAAAATGATTACATTGATTTTTATTTCTCATCTTTATTCCTTTATCAAAATCAATTGCGTTGGTTATGATAAAAAGAGAGAGAAAGATAAAAGTAACATTTGACAAAGGTTCGAGATGATATTCCAGTCAGGTAACGTCAATTGAAAATTTCCTCGATAATCTCGGCACACAGAGGATGCACGGTAGTAGCATCGGTTCAGTATTGTGGCTTTACTTGAAACATTAACGTTAACGTTAACGTTAACGCAAGCTACGTACATGTATAGTACTAAAGTAGAGCTTGGAAGCTCGTGGAGGTTCGGTAGAGTAGCGTCAAGGCGAATAAAAGCGTTGCATCGTCGGGTAGGTTGGATACGAGAGGACGCTCGGTGCTTCACGAAAGATTGCATTAGTCCTTCTGCCGGACGCAGGCTTGCAAGTCTTGCATACCGAATGAGCTTATTGTTAGCTAGGGCGAAGCCAACTCTTATAAGCTACGACGCAGGATTCTGTGTGAATCGGTATTGGTGTACGTTCGTGATGTTATTGGTGTTAGTGGTCCAGAACACAGCATCCCTTGTCTCATTCTCGTCTCGTTCTTCTCTATTCGTGCACTGCCTTCTCAACTCTCCGCACACTCCTACTCTCAGCCCTTTTCTTCTTTGTTTACCGTCTTTTCCAACGCAACACTCTCAACTTTTTTACCCCTCTAGTCTTTCTCTCTTTACGTCGGCATGCAACCAACGTCGTTGGCAAACTTTACATTCTTTTTTCTTTATTCTTCCTTTCCTAGAGACTTTCTTTTTTCCCCTTTTTTTTCTCTCTCTCTCTCTCTCTTTCTCTTTCTCCTCTTTTTCACGGGAGAGATTTTTATCGCGACTTTAAAGAAACACCCCGACTAGTTACTGTTCTCTGATGCGGTTACCAGCAAAATCATGGTCTCTTCTTTCTTTTTTGTTTGTTTTACTCGGACGGTATATGTAATAAGGGATTTCAAAAGGATTTTCATGAAACTTTGTATTATATATATCGCACGGTTTGTATGAGAATACCGTGAAAGTTTCATCTATGAAAAACACGCGAGACAACGAAAACTCCAAAATATTACACAAATTTTATTACTTTATTAAAAAAATTGGAAATATATATTTGAAAAGAATTGTTTTTTATTTTATTATTACACGTGTCGCGCTATAAAGAAAGAAGATATGTGTTCTTGGATTTATGCATAAATGTAACTTGCGTATCCTTGGTTTCTACGAATAAATAGGAAAGCCACGGGAGGATATGAAACTCGATCGAGCACGAAAAAGCGTCGGAGTTATGGTGAAAGTTATGTTGTCGCATGAAGCCTGCGGCATCCTTTCGCGAACGATATTACCTTCTCCCTTTACCATCTTTAGAAAGTCCTTCCTTTTTTTTTTCTTTCTCGTAATTCCACTTTTATTACTGTATGAAGCTTCGCTTAGAGTCTTCATTTTTTTTCTTTTTTTCTTTTATCTTTTTCTGTTTTTTATTACATATTTTTTATTTTTTTATTTATGCACAGTCAATTGTCTAAGGTGGTTTTGATCTTTTTCATCACTTTGCTTTGAAAATCAAATTTAACATTATTTGAAATTGTATAACAGACGAGAAAAAAACATTCGTCTACGATATGATGCATATGTGTTTTTATAATTATACACATTAAAAGGCGATCATTTTCATGAATGTAGGATTCGTGAAAAAAATTGGGTCGTTGGACTGACTGGACCGGGACTCGAACCCGGATCTTCCGCTTTTCGGGCGACTGCACTTTAACCAATTGAGCTATCCAGAGCCCACCGTCCAATCTCCTCACGAACGCCTATTTTAAGTTTGGCTTGGAGGTGCTCGCATCCTACATGAATATAAATAAAATATAATACATTTAATGACGATCATTGTTAACGTTACTGCAACTTTGAAAATTTCGATGGTAATTGTGAAATCGATTTAAAGTTCAATCATATCGAGTTTCTGCTACAGTTGTTATGCTTTTTATTACATATATATCCTTTTAAGAGGTTTTCCTCCTTGAGAAAAGTTTTATTGCATAGAGCTTTACGCGAACATTTGCGATATGTGTTGGATCGATCCGCGAATGTTGTTTGCTTTTTTCTTAAACTTTTTTTTCTTCCCCTTTAGCTATAAAATCAAACAAAGGATAAGCCCTTGCAATCTTTCTTGTCAGTAAGATTTTCTTAATAGCTTCTTGTCGTTGGATCGGGATAAACTTTTCGTCAATAGAGAGTTCGCTTTCATTTTCTTGAAGTAATAGTTGATAATCTTACATTAGATTGACTGATCAGGTCTTTTTTAGATTATTAGAATTAAGTTTCTTTTTATTCTTCTTATTATCGTAAGGATAAATGGCCAGATAATGGTTTGTTAATTATTAAATTATTCTGAATAATAAATAATTTTACAAAGAGTTTTAATCAAAAAATTAAGAATTAAATTAAATTAATTTAATTAAAATTAATTAATTAAAATTAAAAAGAGTATTAATCAAATTTATTTTATAATTACAATTATAATATAAGATGAAATATATACTTGTTATGGACCACGTTTTAAAAGACATTGATAGACAATGATGTTCTTTTTATTACAAAATAACTTATTCGAGGTTTCATTTTCTCGAACCGATAACTGATAATATTACAATTAGATTAAATAATTAATCAAATCCTTATCTCTTTTCAAATGATTAAAATTAAGTTCGTATTGCTTATTTTTTTCTTGTCTTCTTTTTATATAAAGAATAAGTATCATAAAACAATCCTTGAAATATATAATTATTCTAAATCATAAATAATTCTAACAAATGTTATTAAAGATATAATTATTAAATATTATTATTTAATATTGTAAAATACACTTAGGTTCTAGGATCTGAAAGACATTGATAAACAACACCTCTCTTTCTCTCTCTCTCTCTTTCTTTCTTTCTATTTCCACTACAAAATAACATTTATTATGATTTAAAGAAAATAAAAATAACAAAATAAAAGAACATAGGTTTCACCTTGGGAAGAGTTATGAGTAAACCCCATTCGTTAGTTAAGATAAGCAATCAATGATACAACAACTAGAAAGAGAAGATAAGCGATCATTGTTCATCGTGCGAAAGAAAGGAGAACCTTCTCGGCGGAAGAAAGAGATAACGAATGAAATAACAGGCATGATTAAGCTTACAATAACAGGAACGACACTCGGAACTCGTTTTACTCTGATCTGTGTTGTATGTTGTAAAGTTTGTAGATATCATAGCACGCGTTTTCGTTTGTTCTGTTGTGTATATGTGTATGTGTGTATGGATGCGTGGGTGTGGGAGTGTGAGAAAGAAAGAGAGAGAGAGAGAGAGAGAGAGAGAGAGAGCTTTCACCCTTGAAACTCGTAATCCTCTTGAGAGTAAGGACCGAGTTGAGAAATGGCCTTTGACCGGCATTCTCCTCGGTCACGTCGAGCACCGACACCGAAAACTTGCCGGTCTTTCCTTCACCATAACGAGGACGATCTTATCGATCCTCAAAATCTCTGGACAGCGAAATTGTAGGAATCTGTAATCGCGTGGAGAGCAGTTGTTCGAGTAATAAATGTTGCTAAGAAGGGAAACAAATTTGTTAAATGGGTTTGCATCGGGTTAAATCGTTTGCATTTTATCATTTATTGTAATTTTAAAGTGACAATGAATTGTAAAACCCATTCTTCATTTCATTTTTTATTCATGTATCGCAACACAACGAAGTTGCGATAGTAAAAGAGTTTGTTTTAACTTTTAAAGAATATTTATGAGATGATAATTGTTGTAATTTTAAAGTGCTGAGTTTGTTGCTTCTAATGAAATTCTTACAAAAGTTGTATTGTTTAATGAAATCTTTTATTTATCGATATGAAATTGTAATAATCAATCTCACGTTATATTTAAATGTTAAAAATATTCATAGATTAATTAATTATAATATTTTAAATAAAATAAAATGAAATAAATGTTATATTTTCCAAATCATGAAGATGTACTCTCTTTTGACAATTAATTTATTATTAAAATATAACACGAATAAGAATAATATTATCGCTAATTGAAGATTTTGCAATTTGTTTTAAGATCTTTTTGTATTATTATATTTTTAACTTTTTGTATAATAAAATTTTATATTTATTGATAAACGTTAATAATCAGTTATATTAAAATGTGAAAAATATTTTAGACTATCATTTGATTACATGTTAACAGAAGCTTGCGTTGCAATAGCGAAATTTCAAATGGTTTACATCACATTTTAAAGAATGGACGTATGTAGATATATACATGTCATTTTTCCCAGAGAGAAAGCTTTTCATGCTGTTCAACGAAATACGTTATTCGATTCTTACGTTCTGTTGCTCATGTCATAGCAATATTCTCTCTCTAAACGAGAGTTTGGATATTTCATACATTTCAATGCAGACATTTTCCTTATATGATTTTGCTTATCTTGATTATTGATATTTGCTTATTTTGATTTTACAATGAAACAAACTTTACGATATTTTGTTTTATACCGATGATATACGTGAAATAAAACAAGAGCTACTACCAACTAACAAAATTTTAATTATTATTTACTAATTATAGTAATTATACAAATTATACCATAATAATAATAATAATAATAGTAATTCTACTTGTAGTAGAGGTGTAACGTCATTAAAATTAGCATAATTAAGAATCAAAAGATGATCAAAAGAAATGAGAATACTTGATCATTAGTAATTATTTATTACAAAGGAAAAGAATTCGACGACAGTGAAAACAATCACAAAAGTGTATTTTAAAAGAATTAACGATGCTTGATTGTTGCTTCTAAAGATATTGTATAGAATAATAATTGATAGAATGAATCGTGTATACATAATAAATGAGTCAAGGTTTGCATACCGATTTTAAATACATTTTAAGATTATTTAGGATATTAGTATTAGTGAAAATAAGTGAACCTGTGTAAATATATTATCAAACGATTATTAAAAAAGGGTTGTATTGAACCAGAAAGGTTCACTTATGTCATATACTTATAAAATAGTAATCGATAACCAAACATGACAAAAAATATTTAAAGTATTAAATTAATGAAGATGGACACGTTACATTTAAATAATAAAGATAAATGTTACATTTAATTAAATAATGTATGACCGGAACAAGTAAATTGTGTTTTTATATAAAAATGAATTTATTATATTAGGTTGCCCCGAAAGTTCGTATCGATTTACAAATACATACCATATATATTTTTCAATACCAATTGAGGTATTTAGAACAGGCCACTTGAATAACTTAATTATTGGTGAAAGGAAAAATTGCCAAACGAAATTTATTTGATTCTGAGAATTGCATAATTCCATGTTAACAGTTTTTTTTCTATAGGTGGACATGTAAAGGACATATGAAGGTCAACTCTATTATTTCGATGGAATGATACACTTTTCTATATACTATCTAATAGGTCGTTTTAAGGCACTACTCTAGGGTTTCTATTGTTACCTTTTTTTACTCTTTGTTTTCTTCATAAGACAGAAATAGAACTAAAAAATATAAACGTAATGTGTAAAATGATAAATAAGTTAAGCATATGTAACATGTAATATTATATTTAGATATTATTGAACCATATATTCAAAGTTCTTCCATCTTGTATAGAATAATAACATTATACATTCGCGTATAAGAGAAACGTTTAACGTCGGATTAATTTGTGTCATCTGGAATCCCAGGGAGCATCGTGGCATTGTCAAAGTAACTTAAATTAGCCGAGTTTCACGGGCTGCCTGGTGGCAATGGTACAAGAGAGAAAGAGTGAGAGAGAGAGAGAGAGAGAGAGAAACACATCAGAGAGAAGAGAAAGTAGTGGTAACGAAAGAGAAGAGGGTAAGTAATAAGGGAAAAGGATGAAGGTAGGAAGGGGGGGCGGGTGGGAAAAGAGAGAGAAGAAATGACGAGGATAGAGCGTATACGTGCGAGTTAGAAATTTCGTGATGTGCCGTGTGTAGGATGGAAGTACCAAGAGACCATTTGCTTTGACGTCATTACCGAAGGATGAAGGTTAGCAGTAGTACCGTAGCAAAGCGGGTCTTCGTGTACCGTTGCTAAATTAGTAGCTTGAATGTGCAACGGTGCAAGGAGGGCTCACGTTAACGGGTTAACGCCGTGTGACTGGTAGCTGTTGCTGTTGCTACTGCTGCTTCTACTACTGCTGCTACTGCTGCTGCTGCTGCTGCTACTACTTAGGATTCCCTGTAAATTCGAAGACACGAGAAGTTGATGTTAGTCACAGTCACAGTCACAGTCATACTCGTCTTCGTTGTAGACGTTGTAGGCGTTTTTCTCCTCGAGAAGAATGTAAAGAGGAACCCTTGAGAATGACAGGGTGAAAGGGAAAGAGGCCAGTGCAAACGGGCCGTTTCTTCTCGTACCTTTTAAGAAAATCTCACTGTATTTTCCATTTCGTAGCGAAATTCAAGACTCAACTGATGCTGCTGCTGTTCCTGACTACCAACAATTTGGCACTCAGCAAATTTAGTAATTGAAACAACGAGACGCGATTGTTGAATCTCTTACGATTTCAACGGTTTCCCGAGGTTCTTTTTTTTCTTGGGTTGATTACACGATAAGATTTATTATAATACTCTTTGATGATCTGTTTTTTTTCTTTTCTTTTTTACTTTGCTTACATCATCTCGGAGATCGTAAAATCGTTGCAGTCGCAGTTGAAAAATCAGTTTAAGATAGTCCCAGTCTAATTTAGATTTCTCAATTTGACGTGCTTTAAAGAACATAGAACTTCAACTATTTCCTTCCAACTCTATTTCACCTAACCGACATGTCAGATTTCTATTCTTCGTGTAACGTCCACTTACCATATTTCTTTATGATCGATTGATTTTACGAGCTTTTTAGGTGTTTGATCAACCCGAAAGGAGACTTTACTTTCATCAATCTCCCGTCGGATGACCCTGACTTTTTTCTCTTCGTTTATCTTCAAAGCCCAGCGCACCGACATATCGAACGCTTCCGTGTTTATAGATAAAAGGAATAAGAAAAAAAAGTGAAAACGAAGGGAAGGGAGAAATATATTACGTATATATTATTTAAAAGGTATCGATACTCTCTCTACTCTCTCTCTCTTTCTCTATCGTTCTCTTCTTCCTTTGTGCAATTTCAACGATTATTCGTATGAAATTTCGAGCACTGCATAATATTTTAAAATATCGATCAACGCTAATGTATACATTCTCCTTTTTGTAAAAGTATTTATTTAAAAATTTTTAATTATATTTTGTTGTTGTTGCAAAGATCATTATAAATCTAGATCCTTGAATTCAGCAAATGACCTCGAGGACCATCAAGGAGAAACGACAAAATTTGTTAAAAAACGATGGAATTGCTTGCTGACGTAGAAGATGCGTCATTAACGTGACGGAAGTGCTGAAATTCGCGTCGTCTCTCATCGTTATTTCTCCCTTTCTATCTCATATGACGAAGAAAAGCCAACTCTCTTTTCCTTTCTTCTTTTTCTTTTTTCTTTTTCCTTTTTTCTTTTTTACTTTCTTTTATTCTTCTTTTTATCTATTCTTTTCACAATTTCAACGTTCGTTTCTCGCGACGTTAACGTTGCGAGGACTCGGTAACTCATTTACAGTAATACGTTTCCGTGAAGCAGAAGGGTTCAAGGAGAGGTAAAGGAGGGCTGTTGAAGAGTGGGTTGAGGTTGTAGGATGAGTAAGTACAGAGTTGGGGTAGGTCGGAATACCCTGAGAGCATCAGAATGGCGCGTAAGAGTCGGGCTCTGCTGTGCCATTAATTCTTTCCGCTCTTTTGTTTTGTCTTCTCTAACTGTAGCTGCTATACCAACACCAGTTCTGGTGGCCTCTTCGTATTGTCGACGTCCTCAATTCACATACTTTCCCTCTTTTATCCATGGTACACTACCTGGAACATTGCATCTATCTACCAACATCAATCGCTTAACAACTTTTTCACTGTATTTTTTATATTTTCCTTTTTTACTTCTCTTCATAATAGCAATTCAGTATTTTGTTTTTGTTCGTAACCTGTAAAACCATACGAATATGTCGATTGTTTCAATTAAGATGATCGAGTAGTAAGAATCCGTTTATGCATATGGATCATTAAAGTTGTTAATCTTTTGTTTTAATCTAATTCTTACAAACCAGATCGTATCTTCGATCACACATGTTTCTGTATAAATAATTGCGCAAAACAGAATACGAGTGAATAACCAGTTTGTTGAAAATTCGCGTAGATGTTGAGATAAATCGAGAATATTTGTTTCCCATCATAAAGAAATTTCATAATTAGGAGGAGTCAATCAAAAATGTGTTAGATGCATGATTAATTAAATAATATTACTCTCTTTTGGTATATAAATTTGGAGATTAACGTAATGTCCTAATTAACGAGAATTGTACGCCGAATACGCAATATCGAGTATGTTGCAATTAACATCAGGACGTGTTCTCTCTTTCTCTTTGTGTTTATTTTTCTCTCATTTTATAACGCGGTAGCTTAAATGCGGGTGCACGTTATCAGGCCGCTTAAAGTACACGCTAAATTAATTCGCAACGAGTGCCAATAGCCTTAATTTTCGCAGGGGACGTTACCGCGGTCGAATGATGAGAAACGAGGAGAGGGTGTTTACGAACCAAATGGATATTAAAAATCACCGAGAAGAACTTGTCTGAAAATTAAATACACGCTAACGAAGCACACTTGTTTCTCATGTATACGAGCTCGTTTCTCCTAGAATAGTATGCGTATTATAAATAATATACACTATTGGTTAGAATTATTTCAACTTGTATAACGTTAACAAAAATTGTCTATTTTTTCCTCCCGTCTCTATCAAATTATTATTTAATATATATTTTTTTATTATTACTAATGAATATGATGATCGATATATTATAGTATAAATTTATTGGCACGATCGATGAAAAATTTATATGCGTGTTTGTGTGTACGTGTATAAACGATCTTTATAATAATAATAATAATAATAAAAATAATAATAATGCTCTTATAATGTTTCACAACGGCCTCTTTGTGTTGAATTTGTCCTTACAAATGTATAACCAGGATAAATCGGTCAATTTAAAACTTAAGAAAATGTACTTAATAATAATAATAATAATAATAATAAGAAAAACATAACTTTTGAATAATATTATGAGAATATCCGTATGAATTTTAGGTTAAAGAAATTACGTTTAAGAATGTAAAAGTAATTTCATTATTTTGTTGAGAAACCAAGCTTTTGTATGTAAAATGAAAAACGGGAAAAAAAGGAGAAAGTAAAAAAAAAAAGAAAAGATAAATGAAAGGCGTTTACGTAGAAAATTTGACGTGAAACCTATGTAGCGCACGACACCGGGCAAACCTTTGAAGCTGTAGTAACTTCGAGTACGATAAAGTCGCGTGCCTCACTCACGTGGAACTATCCACACGGTGGAAGGCACATTAACAATATAATACCGTATACTAATTACACCATTGCATATAACATATAACCTTGACGTCATCCTAGAGTAGGTATATACCTACCAGAGTGAAACTTGCTCGCTGTGAAAACTTTTAACACCAGGAACGGGCACGTTGAGTGATTAAACTTTTCGTGTAGCGACGCTCTCGTGTGCGTTATTCAAGCGTGTCCACGACTTAAATAATAGATGCTAGATGTGTGTTATGTAATTACCATCGAAAGAAGATATACAAAATGAAATTGGAATAACGCGTTCTTATTTTGTGTTGTCCTATCCTTTAAAATATTTATTTCCTTTTTTTCGTAAATACAAAGGGTACAGTATGCTTGTTTATAATAAATATATTCATTTCTTTTATTTCTTTTTTTATCGAATTAAAATTGTCTTTGTTGTTAATTAATCAAGCAGAAAATCGTAATAAAATTTCAATAACTGGAATAGCGTATTCCTTTTTCTCTCGTTATACATTTAAAATTGTTCATTTATTTGGTAGATATTGGTACACATTGTATTTGTTTTTAATATAGATAGATACATAAACAAAATACTTTTGATTTAAAATAATTTGGGTGATAGCCAATTAAAATTGTTTATTTTGTTGTTGTTGTTGTTGATTAATCAAGAAGACAAATGAAACGGGATTTCGTCGGTGGATCGATCGATCAAAAACGGTTTTGTGGTTAGGAGAGTGAATAAGAGAAAGAAGATGAATGGGTGAATCGACAATTTTATTAGTTTAGTTTGCGCAATTTCAGCGATTCTGTATGAAACCATGGACAAATCTGTAACGCCGTAGTTTCAAACGCGAAAAGCTATTACGGTGCTATCAGACACTCTTCCTCTTTCTCTCTTTCTCCCTTTCTCTATGTTTCTCTTTTATTCGTTCGTTCGTTCGTTCACTCTCTATCTCTCTTTTCCTTTTTCTCTCTGAATTTTCCCTCGAGTGACATATTTTTTTTACGCGTGTATTCCTGTTGACGACACGAGAGATACATTTCTCTCACACCCTTTTACCCCCTTCTATCTTTCTATCTCTCTCATTTCTCGTCTCTCGTGTATTTCCCATTCGCAAATCAAATACTCCTACCCAATCCCGTTCCGTTTGTTCGGTATGATCGATTAAAACCGGCGCGTACCGTGGCTGCTACTATCAACATTGGTATATACTATATATCCAAGCAAAACCAACTTTAGAAACCGAATAAAATATTGTTTCAGACGATGGACAAACGACTGACTCGGTCAATCGCAGAATTAATGATTTTTCTAATATACTCTCTCTCTCATTTCTTTCTTTCTTTTGCTCATTTATTCTTTGCTTCGTTGAATTTGTATTTAGCAACGCATGCATTGATCGCCGTTATTTAACACCTTGCCTACTCTATTTTTTCTCTTATTCTTTCTCTCACACTTTTTAACTCCATTTATGTCTCCCTTTCCCTGTAAATTACATTGTCGTTATTTCAACAACGTACCCATTATTGATTTGAAATTTCGTTCAATGACACGCCCAACCCCCTTCCGAAATTTCATTATCGTTTACCCCATTCTTTCTCTTTCTATGTTTTGTCGAAGTTACGCGTAAAATATAAATTTTGAATTTCGATATAACGGCCCAAAGCAATAGAAATTGTTCCTCCGAATTATTACGCACATCCAACTATTTTACGATTATTCATTGATTTTTTCGTTCGAATAAATAGGTATTTGTAAAATTCTTTTTTTTTTTCGTCGATACCTTCGAGTACTTTTTTATTCATTAAAAAATTTACATTAGGACGCATCGTTCATATTTTTCAACGACTTTTATGAAAAAAAAAAATTAAACAGAGTAAGGAAAAATAATTTTTTCTATACCGCATTTAAGAATATCATCAACGAGCAGGAAACATTACCATATGTATATTTTATGAGCCTCGAAGTTTACTGCGACTTAACTTCGCGTAATTGGAAATTGTTTTAATGTTTAAATTCACATTACTTACTTGGTTTGGGCTTGCATTATATAAAAAGACCTCACGGTTACCTCGTTGTTGAATTTGTTTTCTTTTTTATCCACGGTAAAAAAGGAACTTGCAATTAACCGGAACAATTTTCAAACTTTTTAATTATACTTTTATTACTGGTTCTTTCTCTATACGTGGTTCTATTTTATTTTTTTCTCTCTCATTTTTTGGCCAAACGATCTTTCACGAACAAACTATATTATACCCCACTTTTATTCTCCCTTAGCGCTATTATTCCAACAAGCTTTAAAAATGTTCACGAAAGCTATTTCGATTTGATTTTAAAGTTTGCGAGAGCTCTCGTAGAATGTCTTAAACGTCATCGTTTGTACGCTTATCGAGTACTCTGGACCGTCCCACTCTTATTATGTACGTTGGATAAGAGTAATGCGAGGAACAGGAAAGTAGATCTAAATAAAGTTGAAGGTACCGTTTGCTTTGCGAACAACGTTTCACCTTATCGAGTATGATCGAAAGGAGAGAAGAGAAAGAAATAGACAGTGAGTGGGAGAGGGGGAGAAAGAGGGGGAGAAAGAGAGAGGATACATTGTAGAAAGATTATAATTGCTCACGATGCACTCCCGGGTATGGTAGATTGAATTAGTGGACAGCTTGTTATCCTTTGAAAAAACTTAAATATAAGAAAGAGGGAGAGAGAGAGAAATAAATAAATTATGTTTTTAAAATTATTTTTATGGACAAGATAAAAAAACCAATGAAAATAAATTATATTATATCCGATAGTAACAATATCGAACGATTAAATAGATTAATAAAAGTCAATAAAATTTAGTTAAATTAAAATATGTAACAAATGATGGATTGTGCATGTTGCGTAATGATAATGTAATGCAGTATTTCTTAAAGAGTGTTTTTGGGCAAGAAATTACACAATTTTCATAACTATCACTTTATTTGCGACTTCTTATTTGTGCGAAGCTAGGTTTCCTGCAGCTGTTATGATAGAATTTAACCAGGGGACAATTAGATCGACCCCCCTTTCGATTATTTTCAAACTTTGCACTTGTAGTAGTCCATGTAAATATTCGTTGTATTTTTTAAAAAACTAGATATTTAATCGTTTTCGAAAAAACGTGGGTAGAAATTTCGAGAAAATAGTGGTCTCGTGTCTCTGATGTCGCTGGATCGATTCCTCGACAGGGAAAAGTTTTTTTTTCTTCTGATATTTTTTTATTTTTTATTTTCGTTATTGTAAAGTATGTTTAATTTATCTTATTTTTTTTTTAGAATATGTTATATTAATATTTTAAGAAATATAATAAAAAATTAATTTTTGTTATTTATCGTTTTTAATTCTATGTTTAATTATTAATTAAATAATTAACTTGCATAATAATGTTGATTTCTTGATAAAATAATAACGTTGGCAAAAAGAAGAAACTTCACACGCTTTATGATAGAAATGCACCCTTTTTTATATTATATTCTCTAAAAAATTAATATAAAAATTAAAAATTAAAGAAACCGAGGATGGTGTTGTCCAGATTAATTCCACGATTCGAGAAAATGTGCGGCAATCATATCCACTAATTGTTCTAACAAGTGGAATTTTTATAATTACATTTTTTGTTGTCATTTAAAATGTGTTCTAATTGTTCTTATGCAAACTCTTGCAAATAATTACGGGCTATTTCGCAAAGTAGTTCACTTGTTTAATGGGTACTTTGGGAAAATCTGGATTTAGCAAGGACGCTGTAAATCAAACAAATCTGGAAACCATTGATATAATGTGTTTAATTGTTAATTGATATTAAATGAAATTGAATATCTCACAATCGAAGCTTTATCAGAATTTGTAGTTCATATATGTATATGTTACCGGCAAAGTACGAAATCCCGCATTCTACAGAATGCCTAGGCATTATTGATAATGCTTAAAACTAGCCGGCAATGTACGAAATGTATTCATATTTGACACATTTCCTAGGCATTCTGTAAAATGCCTTTTCATATTAACGATTGTAATTAAATAAGATTTTGAAAAAGATTTAATTAACGATTTTAAATATCACCTTGTATGAACAAAGTGATTTATCGGAAAGAAAGTAAAAAAGCTTTTTAGGAATATCGTAGAGAGAATTAAATCATAGGACATTTAATCACACGAACGCGAGTATTAAAGGAAGATTGATGGCATCGTTCGATATTTGTACGTTCGCTTAATGCTTTTGACATTCTATTATTTGATATTGATATCAATTATTTAACAAATATTGTACATTCGATTCCTAGAAAAGAGCAGTATATTAATTCAATAAATAATTATATCAATAACATGCGTGGATATTTATCTTCATTCGGCGAAGGTTAACAAGTATTAATACGCGTGATAGAAAATACGATTTTAAAGTTCGATATGCGAGAAGACATTAGAGGGATTAGCCTAGAAGAGAACATTTTTAACAAATAAATCCTTACGACCATCTCATCGAACTTTCTCTCCTTAGTCAACGATCGTTCTCTTGTGGCTTGCTTTTCTTTCAGTTCTATCTTGTTTCTCATCAAGGTGAAATCGAGAGAAAGAGATGAGAAGAGAAGAGAAAGAGAAAGAGAGGGAAAGAGAAGTATCATCTGTTTCTTGAAAATCTTTAAGAACGAAACACCCAAGAGAAATTTCCTTCAACGAATGAGAGTTTGTTGTGGGAGGGAAAAGACGCAAGAGACTCGAACGTTTGCTTTTTCCACTTTGCATCCTCTCCCTTTTTTCTTTTTTCTTTTCTTTTCTTTCTTTCTTCCTCCAAGAAAGAACAACATTTTTTTATAAACATATATTTTCTATTAAATAAATAAGCAACGATTTCGAAGAGTATTTTTCATACTCGTTGTTATTTTTTTCAAAATTTCATTACACACTTCTTTTTAATTAATAATATATACAGTATTATTTAACATTTATTATATATAAAAGGTATGATGTAAAATTAGTTTCATTTTGATAATTGAAAATCCTTTTTTTTATTGTTAATAACAACAATTTATTCTCGTAAATTTAATTTTGAAAACATTTCAAGTATTCGCACGGAAAAATTGCTCTGACAGTTTATATTTATTTATTGCCCATTCGATTTCTCGATTATACATTCAAAATCTTGAAATAATTATACTGACATGTTTAAATATAAAAAAAAAGCAGAATTGCATACTTTAACTAGGTAATATATGATTAACATATAATTATCAGATAGAACAGCACGATTAACAGAACATTGCTTTTCAAAGTATAAGAATTGATAAGAAATGATAACTACGAATATTATTATCTGAAATAAAGTAGATTTTAAAGACGGATCAAATTTCAATCACATACTAAAACTATTTGCCTTTCCTGAATTCATATATATTACCTCATTATTTCCTAAAACTACTGGTCTCTGTATAATAAAATTCTTTCCCTAAAACACCTAGTTATTTCATGAATTAACACTAGATTTACGGATATTATGTTTACTATTTTTAGAAACTTACAAACATTGTTTGAATGAAGAAGTGCATTAAGCATTAAAAAAATCAACATATATTTTAAAAAAATAATACTTATATAAATTTTATATATACGTAGCAAAAATATTTGAAATGAGTCAAATTGGTTTAATCCGTAAATTTAGTGTTAATTAAAATATAAAATTTAGCACTCACAAATATATATATATATATATATATATATATATATATATACAGAATATAAATAAACGTTCTATCTTTTCCTTTGTTACTTTTACCCTTACCACTTTTCTCTCATCTATTCTACTTCGATAGACATCGTAAAGGTAAAAGTTACTGGAAACGGAACACGTGAGAGGCGTTGACGTTCTATAGTTGGAAACTTTAAATTAGTATCGCGGTAAGAATCAGTATCTTTTTTCGAGGGTTTCACGTACGATACATCAACGAGTCTATACTAATACATTGGAAAAGAAACTGAAAGAGAGAGAGAGAAAGAAAGAGAGAGAAAGAAAGAGAGAAAGAGAGAGAGAGAGAGAAAGAGAGAGAGAGAGAGAAAGAGAGAGAGGGAGAGAGGTTGGTTTATCGATCGAAGTTTACGGATTGGTTCGCTTAATGAGAAAGTTGGCACTTTACTACTTGTTAAAGGTATCGAATGGACAAGAGAGAGACAGAGATAGATAGATAGTTAGATAGATAGATAGATAGGGAGAGAGTAAAGAGGAGGTCGATAGGGAAACTCGAGGTTAGGAGACCAGACGAGCGATGTGTTCGTTAGGCATGAATAATGCAGACTCTGCGCTATGAAGGAGTTAGATAGATAGATAGATAGATAGAAAGATAGATAGATAGATATACATGTATATATATATACACATCTATATATATGTATATAGGGGTGAAGATGAAGAAGCTACGCTCCCATTGGTTTGGACCGTACGGCTGTTCGATAGGACTTTGATCTTTTGTAGTCGTTGAATTTATGTTGGCAGGTTAGTAGACGATAGCACAAAGGTGCTCAAAGCTATCTTCTTTCCCGTTCTTTTATCTATGTCTCTTTTTCTCTTTTTTTTTTCTTGTACGGTGCAACAAGGCGACCCGGCAAACTCACTTTGTCCTTAAAAGAGGGGCGGAAAGAAAATTACCGGACGGTACTTGTTATGCATAAGAATATCTCCTGGATACCCCCTTAAGTCGTAGCTTGATTTAATCTTCGTTTATCGATTTATTCTTTTTATTGTTTTTTTACTTCTTTTCTCACGTAAGGAACGAATTTTCTCTCTGCTCGAGGAGATGAGGAATACCTTAATGTTTTTTTTTTCTTTTTTAACTCATATTTGACGACTTAAATAATTTCTTTCTTTTGTTTTTTTCTTTTTCATTTTATTTCTATTTAAATATAATAATAGTTATTTACGAATGTTTGATCGTGATTAGATTACGTATTTAATCAACTTACGTTGAAAAGATGCGTCGAGATGTTTTTGTTTCAAAATCGTAAACGACATATTATAAGCGTTGGTAGACAGTTTTCGCATAAATAAAAATAACGTTCTCGGCACGTAACCTAAACGATGAAATTGTTTATTAAAATACAGTTACATATTGCACTGAGTCGCGCGTATAATTTTTGCTCTTTGCAATATATTTTCTCGTAAGCCAGTCAAATCAAATAATAAATTTATTTTTTTTTTTAAATAATTTGAACTCATATTGTAAAATAGAAAGCGACAGAGTGATCGAGAAATATTCTATCTACAAACGTTAAAAAACAAATTCATGAAGAAGATGTAGAGTATATGTAAAACAAAAAGAAAATGCAGTGAAACTACGTGGAAATGGAATAAATGCCTCGAGGTTTTACACATTCAAGATTGTTTTGAAAAATATCATACTATAACGAAATTAGTATTCATATATCTGTGTGAAATTCTTTGCGTAAGACTTTGTGTGGTTAAATTGGTTCGGCTGATTCGGTTGTGATTCGAGAATTCGAACGAATTTATCAAATATGAAAATAGGGAATTGATAAGAATATGTTATATAGTACATATATATAGATATATAGCAAAAAAATGTCCCGATGCAAATGAAAATCTTCAGAAAATAGATACACGTTTCTTTTCGATATCGCAAAACGAGTCTTTTGAGTTCCATTATTCGATCGTTTACATTTTCGAAGGGGAAATAAAAGGAAAGGACAAGGAAAGAAAAAGTAAGAGGATCGACTCTCATTCAGTTGTAAAATGCAAATCGTGAATCCCCGGAAATACATCACGCACGTATGGAGTTCCGTTCCGGATATATACATCTATGTATAATACATGTATACATATACATACATAAAGTATATACGTGCCATGCGTGCACGAACGTTGCCATTTCGTATCTGCGATTTGTTTCTCTATACGGGAATCATACGAGAAAAAGAGAAAGAGAGAGAGAGAGAGTGATTTAGTTTACATGTTCGCACACATACGTACTATTTCAAAGTGTTTATATTTTGATAAAAAATAAAAAAGCTTGTATTCATTATGTCGATGCAGTACAAAAGAAACGGTTTCATTGATATGCATTCTAATGCAGAAGCATACCGATAGAAATTTGAACAAAATCTCTAACGAGCTTTGTTAGAAGTTGAATTAAAAAGTAGAATGAAAATGTGTACAGATAAAGAAAATACTTCGAAAAATATTTATGATATAAAGATAACAATACCTTTCCTTCTTTTTTTTGACATTACAGTCTCGCGTTCTTTTCGAAATATAACTTCGTTATTTAGTTACACCAGGAGATGCTTTGAGATAAATGCAACGTTTTCCCTCTCAAAAAACGTAAAACGAGAAATCGTAACACTAACATTTCAACGCCGACTGAGGAGACTGCGCAAACGTGTTGGCAGGTTATTGTATGTTGTTACTGTATACTGTTACTGTATACTTGTACCAATGTTAATAAAAATAGATCAAATAAAATATAGAAAAATAAATATAATATATTAGCACAAAGATAAACTGTAAGTAAAAGAATTAGATACGGAAGTTACACTTCAAACGTGTTAACTATCTCCACACACACACACACAGACACACACATTGGTATTTTTTTTTACTGTATCATTATGTATGAGAATCGTGAATGTATTTAAATGTATCAGGAAAGTGTGAGAAAGAGAAAGAGAGAGAAAGAGAAAAGAGAGAGAGAGAGAGAGAGAGAGAGAGAAATAGTTTTATCAGTATATATGTATATGTATGAGACAGTGAGAGAGAAGGTGGATTACGTCGAAACTCGGTGGTTGCATCGCTGCGTCAGCTGGACCGTTACTGGTGATAGCTACGCTGTAGACATCACTATAATGGAATGCGTCAGGTTGCCTTTATGTCTCTTCCTATACCCACAGCATCCTGCCTTTGCGTATCCTGCCGCTGCTTGCTCGTCGTTTCTTATATGTACCACTTTCCTATAAGCGCTCATCTTCTATGCTATTCCAACTATGCGAACTTGCCGGATTAAATCTATCTCTGACTCCCTTTCTCTCTTTTCCTTTACCTCTATTTTCTTCTTCTCTTTTCCTTTACTTCTCTCTCTCTCTCTCCCTCTCTCTCTCTCTCTTTCTTTCTTTCTCTTTTGTTCTTTATCTTCGTACAGGATTCACATCAGTTATGTTGAAAACTTTAGGCTTTGCAAACTTCTTTAGCGTGGCTTGTTTTAAAGTACCATATTTTTTGTAAAATTGCAATTAATTTGGATAAAAAAAGAAGAGAAAGAACATAATCGATGCAAGGATTTTGAAAGAATAGAATTTATCAAAGTTCTTGATATATCAGAAAAATGTTTTTTTTTTTTGTTAAATTTATCTTTCATAAAAATCGTTGTAAAATGAAGACAGAAATTTTGTTAAGGGAAAGTTTCGAATAGTGTCGACTTATTGAATTTCATTTATCGTTAACTGAGCTTATACAATTTAGTTTTTCTTTTTCAAAATGTGAATAAGTTACTAACATTTGATACATTTATTTTCTATTTTTCATATTCGTAACAATCGTGCTTCTTTTATACAGTGATAATTATTCCCTATGGTTTATCCATGCGAATACTGACCGAGATGTGATTTACCGCTTTTTTGTCTTTTCTTTTACAATTTTGGTCATCCGAAGCTTCGAGATTATTTTTATTTATTTATTTTATCTCTTTTTCTCTCTCTCTTTCATTTTTTTTTTATTTTCGTCCGTTTTGTTTATTTTCCATTACAAGTAGAGCGGTTATTTACGTTCTTTCATTACGTTGGTTTTTCATTTAACAATAAAATTCGATGCTTTTATTGTATTTCACTTACTATTACTATTGTATTTCATTTTCAATGTACAGTGAGTCACAGAATTATTCATACTAGTACTGTAAATTATAAACAATCTGATATCTGTTTGTTTTCCAAGTCTTATACAAAGAAACATGTTTTAGTACTATTAAACTTGTTAATTGATATAAATTATTGCTAAAGAAAATTTTATTGTAAAAAAAGTATAATTTTACAGAATTGATAACAAAATCTCGAAAGCATTATAAAATGTAAAGACGTTCGAGTATTACTTATTAAAATAATAATCGTATTATTTTTATATTTTGTGTAGGCACGAATACTCTTATGAGATCAATTTTCTTATACTTTATGTAAAATTATATTTCTTTAAGAATCAAATATTTCTCTGCAAACAAAATTTATATCAATTTGAATGTTTAATAATCTTAAAATATATTTCCGTGCATAGAAATGTTGAAAGTTTGTATTTTAAGTAAATATAAATTATTTAAAATTTACTATGGGAATGGGGGAGAATATTCCTGTGACTCACTGTATATCTTCTTTTGTAACAAATCCTACATATATTTAAAAGAGCACTTATGTTAAAAGTTACACAAAAGAATAATCATTTTTTAAATTAGATAAACGAGCAATGTGCACTCCTTTTTATTTTCTCTCTTTCTCTCCTTCTTAGAAAAGTTTTTTTGTATTCGTCGATTTTAGCACACTTTTTCGAGTTTGTAATAACATCTCATGTAATTGTCATGGTACGACGAGTTTGTTGTTCGCGAGCGAAATAGAAGAAAATAGTTAAAAAGATCAAAATAAGATATGAAACGTGAAAGAAAGATTGAAAGAAAAAAAGTATATGGTTAAAAAGGGGGTAAAAATTAAAGGAGAGACAAAAATAGTTATACACCGACGATCCTTTGTATGGACAAAATTCATTTTACGGATGAAATTCAAGCGGTTTCGTTTGGACGTGAGTTTTTCTTACTCTATACGTAAACCTGATACACACACACATACACATACACGTACACATGCGAACACAAATACAAAGAGAAAGAAATGGATAGAAAAAGAGAGAGAGTTATATGCACATGTATATATAAACGTATATATACATGTTTGTGTGTGTGTATATACATCGGAAAGGTCGGTGATAGGGGCGGCTGCGGAAGCAGCTTTTTCCGCATCGTTGAATACCCCTCTTTTTCTTTCTTGCATCTCTGCAGCTGCGGAGTCCGCATTCGTGGTGGCACTTTCGTTCGTGCTTTTTCATTCAACGAAAGCTCTACGCTGAGAGCTTTTGCATCAGTCGGTGATGATTTTTTCAATGGTCATGCATGATTTCCTCGTCATCACTTTTTTTCTTTTTTCTTTTTCTATTCATTTTTTTTTGTTCGCGACAAAAATTAGAATTACTATTTGAATACTATCTAATTGGAAACTTTTCTTTCTATCCCTTTCTCTCTTGCAAATAATATATCGTAATATTAAATAATCGTATTGTGTAAACAATCGTAGATTTTGAAGTTATCACATTCGTTGTTTATAAAATGTTATTTAATAATTTAAATGATACATAAACGAAAGCTCAAGATCAATTTAAATTAGATCATATAAGTGTACATTTGTTTTTGTTTTCCTATTATATTTATTGAATCGATGATATCTATGTATAATTTATTAGAACCCTTGCTCCTTCAATTCGTAAAATATTTGATTATTATTTTATTAATAACAAAATTTATTAAGAAAGATTTTGATATGATTCGAAAATAAGTGTAAGGAAATTCTTATATTATCTACATTCATTGTTTTTAATCTACTTTTTCGGTTTTATTTTCATAGATATCAAATTTTAAATATTTATCTTAATAATTTGAATTAATAAAATATTCTATCTATAAAATTTATAAATTTTTCTTATTATCGAATAATATAAATCACGAATTCGGATATTTGAAATAAATACGTTGATTGTAAAGTGGCGCACTCTATCCTTATTCGGCGAAAATTGTCCACATTCGATTAGTAGCCATTAAAGTGTTATGTTTTTTCATTGGTCACAAACAGGTTATTAAGCAGTTCACTTACGTTCACTTAATTATAGGCAATTAGCATAATTTTTTCTAATATATATCTTTTCCTATTTATTAATCGATTGCCTAACGTGTTATTTATAGTTCAATATATAATACTTTTGGAAATTCGTCGTCTGATTTTTTAATATTCTTGTAACTTCATTTTTAAAGAACAAATCAATATTATTATTATTATTATATTTATTTTATTCTAACTGATTTTTATTTTTATTCAATTTACCTTTTTTTTATATTACTTTTAATTATAGATTCTTCAATAGAAATTATAGATATTAAAAAAACTAATAATAATTGCTATATTGATAAGTAGGAAATGAAATGAATTCAAAATATTTTTCTAATGAAAATGAGATATTAATATAATAATTTATCATATAAATAACGCACATATATATAAAAAATCTATTGTATAATATATACTATCCTATATTATAAATAAATACATGTACTTATATAAAAATCTATTATATTAATTATATAAATATATATATATGATTATTTGCCATAGTGATATATAAATAGATTAAAATGAAAAATGTTAATTCAAAAAATAAGCCTAATTTTATATATATATGCAATCATTCCATACGAATGTAATGCTTAACTTTTATAGTATTTTTTCAAAGAAAAGTAAAGAGATAGAAAAAGGATATAAATAAGGAATCCTTGAGATGGGAAGAAAGTAAAGAACGCAATCATGGATTTCTTATGGATATAGTGATCGAAGTTATCGGACGAAAATGTCGTGCAATCTGTCGAGAGAGTTAAAGAGAGAAAGAAACCAATATATAACCAATACAGTTACGCACCAGCAGCACCAGTAGCAGTAGCAGCAGCAGCAGCAGCACCACCGGCACCAGAAGCAGCAATAGAAGTATCAGAAGTAGAGCTGCAGTAGCAGTAGCAGCTGGGTGAGTGGAAAGAAATTGGCTTCTATGATTCCTACAAAAAAGATCTCGCACATGGCGCGCGAGATCCACCCTCTTGAAAAATCGTATTTCGATCATGATCGTGGAGAGCAGCTGTCTCGCTATGAATGCCTCACTCCAACTAGGATACAAGAAATTGCCGTTGCGATTATATGCGAAATTGTACGGCTGGATGACTAGATTCGAGATCGTTCGATGAAAAATTACTTCTCAACTATTTTTCAAATATAATATATGCAATATATATATATTATAATAATGTATATGTATTATAAAAATAATAATAGGATTATGAATAAAAAAAAAACAATATTAATATTTACTACAACTTGTTCCATGAATAACCGATAACGAGGTAATTTATCATAATAACGGAACAAATAGATAGATAGTTATAGTGTGCGATAGAGGGAGATAGAAAGATAGATTTAATCTCTCTCTCTCACTCTTAATATTATTATTATAAATTTATTTATGTACGTTCGTATTCACGAGTTCATTAATTCGAGCACATACCGATCGAATAACGTAAGAATAATTGAACTATACGGATCATAGAGAGAATTATTCAAACTTAATCTAATAATTATTAAATAAATTTTTTTGGTATTAATAAATAAGAAGATTTTTCATTGAATGTTAAGGTTCTATTTTGGATAGTGTTTATATATGATAGAAGATATTTATTCTAATAATTTTCTTCTATATAATATACACATACACACGCGATATATTATTTTATATATTGTATTTTACATTTTATTTTATAATTTTAATAATTTAATACTACGAAAAGCTGAGTTAACAATGTTTCTCGAATACATGACGAGATATTGCTCTTTGATGAGACTCGAAACTCGAAAAATCAAGAAACTATGAGTAATAAATTCAATGTAGCTTCTCTCCAAAGAGAAACACCCACACAGAGAAAGAGAGAGAAGGAGAGAGAGAGAACAAATAAAAAGAAGTATTATTAAGATGCTTTTCCTTGGAAGATATCGGCAGTAAACTTTCGACGAAGAAGAAAATCGTTTCTCGAAAGTATTTTTGTACGAAAAGAGGTTGGTTCCTTACGGCTTTTTCACGATGACCATCGTACTCTGAGAAGAAACTCACAAGAAAACCCTCCCCTCTTTGATAAACTCACTTCTCGATAGTATCCAAGATCGGTGGGAGTGTCTTGAAGATTTCTATAAAGCACGATGAATGCTTTGATAACCGCCCTGATAAATTTTTTTTTTTTTAGAAAGAGAAGGAAACGTCCTGGAGTATACTAAACGAAGATTTGCCGCTTCTTTTATCGTGATTTCGATTCAAACGGAACGATACTACGTTCGTAGTATCTGTTCGTATAATCAAATGCCTATAGGTAGTCATAGATATATGCACAATGTCACATTGATACCATAGGTGCAACTTGTTGCATTTGTCGTCGCTTATGTATTAGATACATGGGTCTTTAGATTTTTTTTTTTTTTTTTATTGATTTTAATTAATTTTTTTAATATATATATAATAATTTAATTAATTTTTATATATAATATAAATATAATAATTTAATCTATATATAAATAATATATATATAAATAAATATATAATTTAATATATATATAATACTTTTATTAATTTTTTTTTTAGTAATTTGCGCAAATAAAATAGTGTTTGAAATATTACAAATTTGTTGTGTCGTATATTCTTTTAATTTATCAATTTATTTATAACACTGTTAATAAGAAAAATCTTAATATATTTTCTGAAACCAAATAATTTGTATGTATAATATAATCTAATTAAATCGAGTTCGTCAGACTTTATGTTACTCTTTTCAGAAGATAGAAATCTTACAGGTTCTCGATTCATGTTAGAATAAATTATGAAAAACAAACGTCGGATAATTTCATAAGAGTGGAAATAAACAAATTGCAATTCCATATGACTACATGAAATATATTTCTTATTTTCGCGTAATGAAATCATTGCAAAACTTATGGCTACATATTTTCAAACACCCTGTGTATATAGATAATTATGACAATAGACTAAGTCAACGAAAAAAATTGTTATATTTATTTTATAATTAATTTCATAATATAAAGAATTTTAATACAAAAAGTAAATCGTAAAATAAATTTTTTTTATTTAGTCCATTGTCTTAATTATTGATACATATATAGTATAAAGTAAATATATTATATAATATCTAAATTTTCGATAGACGAAATAAATAAGAGTTACATAGATAAATTGATTGTAAGATTATAAAAGTACGTACGAATATTAACGTTTAATCGCAAAAAAAAACGGTTAATAAATATCGAAAAGAGAGAATTGAATGTTTTTTATGAGCAAAAGAAACGTTTTTCTTCTTCTCTTTTTTTTTTCTTTATTTATTTTGTTCCTCTTTAATAACGATAACTCAAGTTACCTGTGACGTATATATACGAATAAAGCATGTATAACGGACAAATATATGATAATACACGACAACGAGAGGCGAGTCCTAACGACGTTAGGAAATATAGACGTTGGAGGATTTACGATCAAGAGATTTATGATGGAAGAACGTAGTAATAATATATATTATATATATGTATATACGATGGGAAACATGGAACGTGTATACCACGCAAAAAACATGTTAAGGATTGCTATGGAACCGGACACCAAACGATTTTTACATAATAACCTCGTTAAAATAATAAAAACAAAGTTAGAAATTTCTTAATAAATTTATATTTTCTTCATTTTCTTCTTCTTCTAAGAAGAAGAAGTATATTTTGATAATAATATATTTTGTGATTATATTCTTAGAGAGAGACAAATTGGATGATTTTTAATTAATTTACATACAACAGATTGCAAGAAACATAATTGTACTTTAGAAACTCTCGAAATACTCTATAAACATACAATTTGTATGACAGTTAATTGAATCTATAGAAACATGATCTATTAATATATTATACTAATTGTAAGTAAGTATGATTTTTACTTACAAAATATGATAAATCGTGGATGTAAAGTAGCAATTAATTTTGATGACATAATTTAACAAATATTTTTAAATATTAGTGTTTGATATATTATAATACAATTGATACATGATGTTATATAGAAGAATCAATTATTATTGGAATGTTTACGTGTGTTTCGATTGTCCGAAAATATTTATAAAATTAATCCTTTTTCTGGATTAAAAAATATGTAACGCGAGGAAAAAATTGCGTTTGACGTTGACTTTTAATCGCTTATCTATTGTTGAAATTCGCTGGGCCGTAGCCAGAACATTCGTGTTATCGTAATTACCATATATGTCTATCTCTCTCCATCTACCTTTAACTTTCCCCCTTCTCCCTCTCTCTCTCTCTCTCTGCCTTCAATATTGACGCACAACCTTGCAGCAAGTTTGCCGTTATCGTACGATCGAATTTCTCGATAATTTACACGCGCATCCAGGTCAATGTTCTCTATCTTGGTATACCGTCTATTTACAGTTGAGTTCGTCAATGTGCACTGATGACATCGTGGTCACGAAGCTACTCTTCCTATGCTGATTAAAATCTAATTATTCTTTCATTTCGAATAATGAATTAAATTAATTTGACGATATATATATATATATATATATGTTTTCTCTAAATTAATAGTTTTATTTTAAGATTAAATATCTATTGTTTTGAAATTTTTTATAATTTTATATTAAACAAATAAATCTCGAAAATTGTCTGATATTTTGTAGACAATTTGATTCGTCGAAATGAACAAAAATAATATTTATTTATTTATTTATTTCAATTTAAGAAAGAAGAATATATATAATAAATTCATCGACATTTAAATAAAATTGAAATTAATTATAAATTAATTATATAAATTATTTTTATTTATATAATTTATTATAATTAATATAATAATAATAAATAAATAATTATATAAATATTATATTTATAAATATTAAAATTAATATAATAATAAATAATATCTATTAATAATTTAAATTAATTATAAAAATAATGAACAGAAATAATATTTATTTATTTATTTCAATTTAAGAAAGAAAAACATATATAATAAATTCATCGACATTTAAATAAAATTGAAATTAATTGCTTAATTATTTACAAATTGTTTAACATCTGAAAACCTAAATATATATTTTTATATTTATATGGCTTTGTAGGATAATATTTCAAATTAAAGTTTTTAGTAATTGCAGAACAGTCATCAAAATGTTTTGCACAAATCATAATAATTTTTTCAATTGTAAAACAAAGATCGTAGAGAATATATCAACTTAACGAGCACTTCCGGTGTATATTTTCATGAATATTTTATTGAGTTTGGCGTTTAGAGATTTGACAATGTTAAGTAAAATACATAGAACAGATTTAAATACACGCGTGTGTAAGAAAAGTAAAACAATTGAAAGAGAAATGGCAAATATAAGTGGTGGCAAATATAATTGTAATTATAACTGTAACTGTAACTATCGTTGTGCTATGCATTTTAGCAAATATTATTAAATTTCGAATATATAACTCGATGGAATATTGATGGAAAAATACATCGCAAGTACACGTTGGATTTGTGTCGAGGTTCTTTATACATTTGGTTGAATTTAAAATATCCATTTGTATGTAAAAAAAATTGATATGACATCCACATCTCGACAACAATCTGTTTATGAAATTTTTGTAAATAATATTACATTTTCCATTTAATATCGAGTACCTTTGACAATAGAATACCGTATAACATTTTATATAAAATTGTGTTATATAAGGATTATCTTATTGTATAAAATAAATAATATAAATACAATTTTTATAGAATTGTTCAATTTCGTTTGTTATGTTTTATTTATTAAGATAATAAAATGTCTATGCGAAAAGTAAATGTAATAAACTAGAAAAAGAAGGTAACACACTTATATATATAATTAATTATTTAATTATTTATAGATAATAAATTAAAAAATTAAATCTAACTATATATATATATAAAATTTTATTATTTACTGACAAACTAATTGACCTTTTTATATTGGAAATTATACAAAAATGTCATATAAAAAAATCCTTGCAATATTCTTAGTGCGTTATAGGAATTCGCGTTATAAGAGAGTTCTGTACATGTACTGTACATGTTCTGTACTGTACATTTATACAGTACAAATGTACAGTACATTTCAAGCGCTATGACAAATGGTGCCGTCATTGACTGTCGAAGTGGCGTTAAAACAAGCGCTATCGCGCTGTTTAAGATTTTTCGCATTTGATTAAGACAAGCGCTATTGAGCTCTTCGAGCTTTTTTGAGCGTGTTATTTTAAAAACCTCTGGGATTCAAACGGTTAAATAAGACAACCGGTATATCAAATGTTAAAGATTTTCGAAAGAAAACTTGCAGGTATACATAAATCCTCTTTTACGCTAAATCATATGGTGGTTACCCAGATAGAGTTAGAAGATGTTAATAAAGGAAGTATTATCTAATGTAAGAGAGGGACGCATGCGGGATATGCGGTTACTTCGATTTCGTGCGGGATGCGAAGGGTTAGACTGCGGTAGGTCTACGTTTTCTCCGGACCACCACATTGCCACCATCACCATCAGCATCACCATCAGCATCACCATCACTACTACTATCGTCAGCTTTCATCCTTCTCCTCTCCATTACGTTACGACGATGAAGGTATTACGGGAGTTACTGCGACAGATGTCCGACAGTTTAGACAAACTAATCTCGATCCTTCGGTGGCGTTGGCCCTTTGTCGTCCTACATCCGTTCCTCTCTTCGTTGCGGACACTTCTCATACTACGGGATTATCGGTTCTAAAATGGTCGGACGTGTCATATCGCGAGACGAGTGGAATTAAAAGCTTTACCGACATAAACCTTTCGTGTGAAATAAAAATCAACGAACGTTTAAATCTTCTTTCGTTTTCCTTTATATTTTCTTTTTTTCTTTTTTTCTTTTTTTTTTATGTCAATTTCATTATATATATTTCACTGTATATTTAATCTTCTTTCAATCATATATAATTAATTAATTTTCAATATAGAAATTAGAGCGATCTGTATTATATTAATATTAAGATGTTATTTTTCTTCTTTTGTATTTCTATAAAAAAAAAAAAGAAAATGTAAGTAATGAGATTAAGTAAGTTAATTTTTATACTGTATCAATTATCAAAATTCTATATTATTAAATATTAATCGTAATGACGTATAAAATACCTCGACAAATAAAAGTTATCGAATTAATAGAATGAATAATAAAATTCGATATTCGTCAAAGAAAAAACATGAATATTCTCTTTATCTTTATTTTTATTTATCTCTTTTTCTTTTCTTATACATCATTCATTGTTTATAAAGGAACGCTTCGTAGCGTTGAAAGCATCTTCTAAGAAAAGTTTTTCAGATGGTTTCGGCACTCGTGACGCGTTCGAGGACTTCGTCTTCGGATTTTTCCCGAAGGTCGGGAAGCATTAAGGAGGATCTAAAGGCTGGCTGCACTCCTTACAATTCCTTGCATTTGAGTGGGAGAGGAAAAGAGATAGAGAGATAGTGTGCAGTTCACGTCCGCGATTGTGGGAAGCTTCCAAGAAGAGAGAAGGAAGCTCACAATGTACGCGCACACAATCTAAAATGTCTTAAGCCATACATACATACATACATACATATATATATATATATACACACACAGACACAAACATACACATACGTATAATACATAGATCTTCCTTTCTTTTTCTTTGCTTCCGTGTTCCTCCTGAGAGGTCCATTCGGTAGGATTACGTTTTTCCGCGGAGAAAATGTCGGTCACTGAAAGTGCGTCGTAAATCTGGACAACCGCGAGAAAGACTCAACGTAACGTTCCTCCTTCTTACGAATACTTCGTTTAAGTTATCGATGATCGCATCGCTTTCAAAGCTAGAAGAAAAGATTGAATCAAAGGAAGTCTTTTCTCTGATTTAAGAATCCAAAGAAATATCTTTCGACTGTTTTTAAAGTTACTTGCTTTTCTCTTACTTTTTTTTCTTTTTTTTGAACTTTTTTTAAATCGTTTAGTGTCGAATGAAATAACGAATTATAATATATAATATAAATAATTAGATTAAATAAATATAGATTGTGAAAATATATATTTATAGAAAATGTGAATTTTTAATTTTTTGAAAATTTGTCTTTATAGCAAGAATTATGAATGAACAAAAATTTTGTTTCTTTTTTGAAATATTAAAGATAATTACAAAGTTTAGTAACTATTATATGTATTAATAAAATATTCTTCTTTTTTTAATTTATTTTAAATATTTAACTTTATCTTTTTTGATACAAATATTTTGATTTAAGTCAGTACACACCTGGACACTGAATAATACTGAATAATATTTATCATATTGTACGAAAATATATTAATCATTTATTAATAGCATTAAAAGCAATATTTTTCAACAACTCTCTCAATATATGATTTAATGTGAAAATGATTGTTCTTTCTTAACCAATTTGATTTTGTATATTGTACAAAATAATTAAAAATAGAAAAATATGTCCCACTTATATTAATAACATTAAAAACAATATTTTTCTATACAATTTTCATTATATAATTTAATACTATAAATCATCTCGTTATTTCTTGACGAATTTCATTTGATACTATAGATAATAATTAAAAAACATGTCATTTAAATTACGTTAATATGAAGAAACGTTACAATCCACATCCTTCCTCCCTTTTTTCGAGAGTACAGGGAGAGAAGAAGAAGAAGGTCGTTTTCCCTCCTCTCGCATTCTCGAGAAGCGCTTTACGAGCCTCTTGAGAAAACCTTAACGTCTGTCACGGTTCGTAACTTATTCCAAGGCCTTCGTTGCACTTCTTGCACAGCTAAGCGTTAACTCGCTAATTATGCCTCTTCGAGTCACACACATCTCTCCCCTTTCTCCCCGTTTCCCTTCCACCTTTGGAGGCACTTCTTCTTCTTCATCTTCGATCCTTTCCCAGAGCTTTCCCGAGGACGTGACATCGCTTTAACCTTCAAATCTACGAAGACACTAATTGCTCATCGTTCTGACGTTTTCTACTATCCACCATTCATAAAGTATAATATCATTTCTATTTTTTTTTATTCACGCGTGTTTCTATTTCTTTATTACATTGTTCCTTCTTTTTATTTTTTGTAAATACAAATTTCCTTCTAATTTCTTTATATTTTAACGATATTAGAAATGAGAAATTTTGATCATTTTTCCATCGGGATATCAATTTTAATATTGTTTGTTTTTTTTGTTTTTTTATTTCCCCCGAGAGAACGTCGATCATCCTTAGATCCTTAATCATCTTCACTCGAAATCACTGCTATCTCGAGGATGAAATTTTCATTGTAGAAAAGGACGAATACAAAAGAAGAGGTTAATTCGTTTTCCTTTTCTCATTCTTTTTTTTCTCCCTCTCTCTCTCTCTCTCTCTCTCTTTCTTACTTTTTTTCTTTTCTTTATCCTATCTACTAAGGTTTCTTATCCTTTTTTCGGGGAAAGCATTCTTTGTGCTTTTTAAATTCGCCAAAAGATTTCAGAGAGGAAAAGAAATAGAAGGAAAGAGAGAAAAAGTTAGAAAGAGAAAGATAAAAACTGAGAGAGGGAGAAAGAAAGAGAGAAGAAGAGAGAGAGAGAGAGAGTGGTCAACAATTTTATACGAAATTACATGCCAGTTCAGAAGAGAGTCCATCGTGATAGAGTTTCTTGATTCTTTGTTGAGATTGTAATCGGTACTTGGATGAGATGAAAGCCTTTCTTGTTATTCTATCCTCCTCCTTCTCTCTTCTTTTTCTATTTATTTCGACGTTTTTATCCATTCCTTCTGTTAACCTTACTATTTTGATTATTATCATGATCTGATGATGTTTCGTACATATATGTTATTAAAGTTATACTTTTTTTGGCGCGTTGGGGAAAATGTAATGGGGAGTGATTTTGTTCCGAGCGTCTGGAAAAACGACACCATGAAGTTTGTCGGTATTTAACGACGCGCGGCAAAGCGATTTCAAGTATACGGCATGAAGTTGTCTTCTCTTCTTCTTCCCCTTCTTTTCTCAAGCGAGTCACCCATCCAAATACTAATCGTACTCAGCGCTGCTTTACTTAAACGATCGAAGCGAGAACTAATGCTGTAACCGCGCCATGGCTGTTGACGCGTGAAGTAATTCGATATATCTCTCTTATATTTAGTGTGGACTGATATCTATATTTTGATATTTTCTTTTTCTTTTTTTATTCTTTCTTATATATATAATAATAATTATTTTTTTTAAGTTATTTTTTTTCTTTGAAGTTCTTTTTTGAAGTTATTTTTGAGGTTATTGAGGTTATGTTCGTTTTGGTACGGCAAAGAAGTATAACTTCTTACGTGCGTACATAAGTACACACACCAGTTTTTTTTTATAATAATCGATCCAAAAGTGTTCGAAATAAATCCTTTGATGTGTGTACTCGAGAACATATCAAAATTACAAATAATACAAATTTAGTTGTAATCAGTGTACGCATCAAGTTATTCCAAAAGTTTTGTTGCTTTTTTTTAGAATATTTTCTATTTTATGTTTTTTATTTCTGATTTATTTTTCTGACAACGAGTTATATGCGATTCATTATTCCTTATAAAGAAATAGTATGTAATAAAATATTAATCAGTTAGTTGTGATTGACGAGTATACTTGTTATGTGGAAAAAGTAGTTAACAATTGCTATTCATACGCACAAACACACACACGCAAATTGCAATTTTAATGAAAATTAAAATATATTTGTAAATTTTAAGATGTTCAAAAACGAACAAAAAATGTAATTAATTAGCTATGATATTTTTATTTTCTTTTTTTATTCATTATAATATATGAACTACACATTTAAATAATGGAAATAAATATTTGTATGTATTTGTGGAAATAAATATTGTTCGTAATAAAATTATAAATTTTATAAAAAAAATAAAACAGCTACTTATCTTACAATTTAATTCAATAATACAACATGTACACATACTCTTTGTTTGACGAGTATAATCTTTAACGCTTCATTTTTACGACACAATTTAGGTAGCACTTCTCAAAGAGATCGCAACAATTGCTAATTGATTAAATTATATTAAATGAAAATAAATAATAATATAAAATAAAAGATATTATACATGTAGGAGTTACTAAAAAAGAGAAAAGTAATAATCTTTTAAGACGATCTAATATATAAATAATAATCATAAATATATTAAATTACTTTAATGAATTTTTTGATAACTTTAACACTCTGTTCTTTTTCTTTTTATCACCGTTGTACTATATTATTATACTCATTATTTGAAACTAACAACGGTGTTGAGTTTAATGAAATTACATTTTACGATGTCTACCTTTCAACGGAGTAAGATTAACAAACTCTGAAAAAGGGAGAGACAGAGAGTAAGAGAGAAAAAATGTTCTTTAGACTGTTATGGCTTTACAAGTCGTAAAGCTTTTTATTATGTCGGAGAAGTCTTATGAGTGGTTCCCTTGATTATAGCAAATACCGCCGATAAAGAGGTCGGAAAACGACAATTCCGTTCGTCGAAGCATTCTGTGTATTCTACAAATACGTATCTATGTGTGAAGAAAAAGTAAGGATGTCGAACAGAAAGAACGTCAAAAAGGGCTCGTAAAAAAATTTTATGGAGTTGTACAAGTTCAAACATTGTGAAATCTTACCCGTTATTCCAGACATGTAAGTATAATCTTCATGAAACACGAAAAAGATACAAGAAAATTGTAACATCGATTTTGACTTACAATTAAAAAACAAAAAAAAGAATAAACTCCCCTTTTTCCTATCTTTTAGAATTTGTTTTTTTTTTTCATTTGATTATCTTCCATTTTCTTTCCTTTCTTTTATTTTTTTATTATTACGTATTATTATTAATTGTCTATCTTTACTGTAATAGAATTTCAATAGATTTCATATACCCTCTTCCCCTCCAGTTTTCACATTCAAATCTCATCACTCGCCAAATCACTCACGATTTTTTAGATCATTCCCTGGTAAAGGCTTAACTGCTTGACCAAAAACTGACCACGCCTTTTATTACGTCACAGGACGTAACAATATAAATATGTGTGTGTATAAACACACGTTAAACTAAATAAAGAGTGTATTACTTAACTATATTTATTTTTATAAGCATAATTGAAAATGAGTAACGTTCGTTAGCATTTGCTGGTAATTAAAGTGCAAATGTTTATAACTGTTTATTTATTTTAATTCTGTTAACGTAACCTATTGTTATTTTTTGATTTTATTTTAATTAATCCATGCAATTGAATTTTGTTATTTCTATAACGTCGATTTTCTCAACTAAGGGTCTTAAAACGCGATACGAAGTAAGAAGTAATAGTTTTGCCATGATTGACGAATTTTTTTTCATTGCGAAGAGAAATAATTCAAAGTAGACAAAAGACGAAAGTGATTTATTTTATCAGCTTCCTTTCTTTCTTTTTCTTTTTTTTTTCATAATAACAAATTTTTTGTAATTCTTTTTTAACGATCACAAATCACACAGGATCTTTATCGATTGTATCATTAAGTAAGAAAGAAACTTTCTTTTCGTGCAGACACGTTTAAAATGAATTTTAAATTTTATTAAAGTAAAAGAACAAACAAAAGTAGATTATCTCGAGAATTTGAAGAAGATTTGTATATAGCGCGGAATTTCCCAGATAATTTGTTTCTTCTTGTAATATATAAATTATTAAAGTTAGTAAAACTTTAATTAAATAGTATTATTACAAATTACGTTTTCACGAAGATGGACATAATATTTTATTCACGTAATTGAGAAGAGTAGAGATTAGCAACATTGCTGTTTTAAATGGAACATGACTTATTTTTTAAATTAGTGGTTGAAAAAGAAAAAGATAGACAAGTTACATTTTGTTTTTAATTTGTCTAGTTTATAGTTATGCACATTTATCACAAATTAAACAAAAAATGTTATTTGTATTCATTTCCTTTTTAGTCCTTCGAATAACAAAGTCTTCTTATACTGCGTTAGATATGAGTTAAATAATTTATTGTTAAATAATTTTTTAATTTTATATATCAATTAAACAATCACAAGTTGTGGTTTAAATTTCTCATTGTTTTGAATTCCAAAAAAAAAAAACGTTATAAGTATATATTTCTTGAAACACTCTCTATTAAAGTCACCTTTCAAACTAAACGACTATATAATGATGTTCTTATTTCTAAACAACAGGGATGGGAATGTTTGAAAAATGCTTTTTAATCGAATTCTTTAACTTGTATCACTGAAAAGACAGACCCTCGTCTTTTCAGATCTCTTCTACTCTTTTTCTCTTCCCTTTAAATCTCTTTCCCTTACCTCTATAAATTACTCAAGGTTTCGCTCTTTTGGGTGTAAATAATGCGTGTACGAAGATTTATGTCTTGCCTGATGTTATAGGGCGTGTCAGATTTTCCCTATCATTTCTTTTTGACCAACGCATAAGTTATGTTCACTGTCAATGTAAAAGAAGTACAAGAGAGAGAGAGAGATGGAAAATTGAGAAAGGTTAAAGGGTAAAGAGAGATGTTGAGGATACGAAAAAGAAAGTAATGCGTGTACGTGCTAACGTTGTTACGTGATAACGTTACACATATATTCTCTCTTTGTCTCTTATTGTCTTTATCGTTTTCTTTCCTTTTAGCGTGACGTACATTGAAAATCACTTCGTGATAAACGAGAATACCTTTCGAACGTAGGAACGAACGTGTGTCTGGAATCGTCAACGAGCTTTTGGTTCTATCTTTCATTTTCATGGGTATGCGTTTAGTTTAGAGAACGAGAGAAAGAGAGAGAGAGAGACAGATAGATAGACTAAAAGTGAAAAGAGAATTTTTATCAATATAGTTATTTACAATGTATTCTTTTTGTATTAGTTTCTAGTATAATTGCATTAAATAAATTGATCACTCTATCATCATCGTTATTATTTTCTATGAGAATTTTCGATCGATTAAAAGAATTTTAAAGAATATTACAAACAATTAAAATATCATTGTGAGAAATATTTTCAAAGAGTTTTGTTTAAAGTTTGAAAGAATCTTTTGAAATTTTCTATTATATACGTTAAAGGAACGAATAAATTTGATTTGAACGCTTATCCCCGATGATTTTAATTAGTCAAAATGTAATAGGTAGATTATGAATATCGTAAATAAGATTAAAATGAGATAAGATTTAGGATCTTGCATATTGATGAGATTAATAAATTTAATGCAATTTCAGTAGTCTTGGTTTTAGATTCGTATATAGTAAATTCAAATCCCAGTACGCGTTTATGTTTTCTCCATTTCGTCGAACGAGAAAAGGAGTTTAGTGCCGTTGGGGATTTAAAACGAAGTAAAAAGTCGTAAGCGTTGGCCGATGTAAATTACGTCCCACGCGAGTAATTAAACGTTCGGCTCTATTGCATTTTCTTATTAAAAGAACTTTTAACGAATCGCTTCAGCGATCATTACTGGATAACCTGGTCATTTTTCGAACTTGAATATCGACTGGTGTAATATATACATATTTTCTATTTAAGTTTTTATCCCTTTTTTATTTTCTTTGAATTTTCTCTCTCTCTCTATCTCTCCCTCTTTCTTTCTGTTTTTTTTCTTTCTAATATTATTGAAGTTATACTTCTTTTGGCGCGTTGGGGAAAATGTAATGGGGAGTGATTTTGTTCCGAGCGTCTGGAAAAACGACACCATGAAGTTTGTCGGTATTTACGACGCGCGGCAAAGCGATTTCAAGTATACGGCATGAAGTTGTCTTCTCTTCTTCTTCCCCCCTTTTTTTCTCAAGCGGGTCACCCATCCAAATACTAATCGTACTCAGCGCCGCTTTACTTAAATGATCGAAGCGGGAACTAATGCTGTAACCGCGCCATGGCTGTTGACGCGTGAAGTAATTCGATATATCTCTCTTATATTTAGTGTGGACTGATATCTATATTTTGATATTTTCTTTTTCTTTTTTTTATTCTTTCTTATATATATATATATATAATAATAATTATTTTTCCTTTTTAAGTTATTTTTTTTCTTTGAAGTTTTTTTTTGAAGTTATTTTTGAGGTTATTGAGGTTATATTCGTTTTGGTACGGCAAAGAAGTATAACTTCTTACGTGCGTACATAAATACACACACCAGTTTTTTTTTAAGTTTAGTTAATTTTTTTCTCAGTTTTTCTCGATGTTACATATACATTCTGATTAAAAGTCACAGAATGACTATAAATTTAACAACAAATTTCATTTAAATTCGCTTAATTAATTAGCTCTCTAGCGAAAAGGGACTAAGAGAGAAATACAAGATAATATATTATGCATTTTCTATCTGCTTCTATGGGAAAGTGACATGTAGCACGACACTTTGGCATAGGACTCGTTGGCTGACCACGTAACGCCCACAATCTCATGGTTATCACAAAGCTCCAACGAAGAGAGTATTTCATCGTTGACATAATTATGCGGGAGAAACTGATTTAAATATATGTTCATATTTATGAATGAGAGAGATACGAGTAAAAATGAAATAGAAATGGCAATGACAAATTTCTCTCTTTTTTGGAAAAAAAGTGATAAAATTCAAATGTTGTCTATTTTATATAGGAAGATAATTGAAAAATAAAAAATTCATATATCAGGTTAGAGAAAAAGTTTCTTCGTATTTTTTTTATTTTTTAGATAAATGTCTTTAAGATCGCATAATTCTGTTAATATTAATTAGATTTGAAATTACTTGTCTGCGTTTGAAAGTTGACATATCATAGAATTATTCAAAAATACTTACGACATTTGTTTATTCAATTAAAAGTTATTGCGTCTTAATAGTCCAATCACTTTAGCATAAAAAAAGGGGCCAACCTCGTAATGATGAGATAATAAGCTTTTTTTCGTATATACCTTCATTTTGGCGTTCTAAAAGTTGTCTCAAAAGTCTCATAAAATTTCTCTTGTCTCTTTTACTTGTCTCTTCTCTCTTCGCCAATCACTGGAAATGTCGATAAGATCATGAATAAAATTGAGCAAGAACGAGACATTGGCAATCACGATGTCGTTAAGGAACTAAACATTAATTAAAAAACAATTTAAAACAATTTGAATATATAATATGAAAAAATGATTTTGCATTAAAATACGAAGAAACTTGTTCCTGTTCTCGGTATTTGAGCGAATCTTCGTTTATGCTCGATTTCTTTTCCTGTTTTTTTTCTATTTTTTGTTTGTTCCGACGAATATTGAACATGTTCTTCCCTGACGTTTAATTACTCAACGGTTACGATAAGGATCGATCTATCGTGAGATGCTCACAATCAGAGTTCTCGTTTTCAGGTTAATGGATTTCTCGTATTCAAGTACGAAGCGCTGCTCGATTAGATCACGATAACATTTATTATTGTTCTGCCCTATTAAAAAATTCTTTTTCACGTTTGAAGTAGTGATTTCTATGTTTTTATTTTTTTTTTATTTTTAAACATAGTTATTTCCCTTACGCTAGTTGGATATTATTGATTTATTATAAAAATTCTTCAAAAATAACATAACGCGTTTTAGATAACTTACTTTTTAGTTTTTGTTTCTTTTTTTTCTAAGTTATTAAAATATTCAGTTAAGTTTCGCGATTTAAATATTAAAATTTGAACGACTTTAAATGGATAAGTAACGTAACGTTCATTATCTATTCTCTCTCGAATAATTCAACAGGATGAAAATATTTCTTAATCTACTTTTCTTATAATATTTGTATTAATTGGCGTGGAGGTTTGATCCTCTGGATTATTCTCTAACTTCGAGGAATATGATTGGCCACACGGAAGTCGCAGATAACGCGTCGTCGATTCTTAGAAAACTTCTTTGGCTCAATGTCAAGAAAGTTTTCAAACGATTATATAATGCTTTTACGCGCTCGAAATCCGTAGGATTTCGTAGATATTCCTGTTCCTTCGGGAAGTTTCTTTGTTCGTCGATTAAGTGAAAACGGAAATTAAATATTAACGTATATATATATATATGTACCCCGGTAATTATAATAGCGAGCTAAGTAACACAAAATGGACAAAATGTTATTTTACTATTTATTTTATAATACAATTATGTAAATGAACCGGCAATTATGACAGTGGATTAACATAAAGCAACAAATGGACAAAAAAATTAAATTTTATAATCTATCTGATAATATAAATAATTGTGATATAAATTTATACGTTTTTAATGTTTTTATTTATTCGATTATCGGAATTACCGCGGTAGTTATTATAAAAAAAAACCAATTAGAAAATTTTTTTTTTAATTTTTTGATTTAATTCACTGTCACAAATATACTAACATATTTATACATAAAATGTGTATTTAGAGACGGATTGTATTATACAAACGGTGGTGGTGATTTTAAATATCAAAATTAGTCGAATAAAAATATTTTGTGTTTTGAGAAAATTTGTTTTGAATTCTAAATTTAAAGATTTTCTCTTATTATTAGATTTATGGTGGTCATAAAAAAAAGAAATCTTAATAATATTTCCTCAGTCTTTTATGTATTACCATTCTGTCTGCTTTTGAATTGCGACAATTTGGAAATCGTTGTTTGTAATACTTCGTCGTTGTCACAGTTCGACAGATAGAAATAAACCAAACGCGTAGTAACTGCGCAATAAATCGTACGGCTGAAGATAAAATATAAACATTACACATAAAAGAACACAAAGAACACAAAGAACACGAAAACGTAAACGGAAGCGTAACGTAAATGTAACATATATACATATATTACATATGTATGTGTGTGTGTATAATATACACACATATACACTGTATATGTGAAAGAGTATAACAAAGAGAGAGAGAGGTAAATAGATAAATAGATAAATTAAATTTGAAAACAATTTTGGGGGTCAGAAGTAATTGGACTAAAAACGGTGAATGAGATGTTTGGTGGAATCTAAGTTAATTTTAACTAAATTAAAAGTAGCAATAAAATGTAATAGCCAAACTTTAATAATATCACATAGGTACTTCAAAGGATATTCTCTCAGTATTTATTAAAGTGTAACGTAGACTTGAATACAAATTTAAGCTGGTTACAGAGTGTATCCTGATTATCGTCTTGAAACATTAATGAAGAACAATTAGATCAAAAGTTGTTTAATAACTTCGCGAGTCAGTACATTTTTCATTGATAAATAGATTAAACATAACGTAATAAATATATAAGAGAGAGAGAAACAAATAATATATCTACATGTTGTTCGATTATTATTTTTTTGAAGTTATACTTCTTTTGGCGCGTTGGGGAAAATGTAATGGGGAGTGATTTTGTTCCGAGCGTCTGGAAAAACGACACCATGAAGTTTGTCGGTATTTACGACGCGCGGCAAAGCGATTTCAAGTATACGGCATGAAGTTGTCTTCTCTTCTTCTTCCCCCCCTTTTTTTCTCAAGCGGGTCACCCATCCAATTACTAATCGAACTCAGCGCTGCTTTACTTAAACGATCGAAACGAGAACTAATGCTGTAACCGCGCCATGGCTGTTGACGCGTGAAGTAATTCGATATATCTCTGTTATATTTAGCGTGGACTGATATCTATATTTTGATATTTTCTTTTTCTTTTTTTTATTCTTTCTTATATATATATAATAATAATAATTATTTTTTTCTTTGAAGTTTTTTTTTGAAGTTATTTTTGAGGTTATTGAGGTTATGTTCATTTTGTTACGGCAAAGAAGTATAACTTCTTACGTGCGTACATAAATACACACCAGTTTTGTATTTTTCGATTTCACTATTAATTAATTTATAACTATTTGACAAATAATCGTTTTATTTAATTAAGCGAATCGTGAGATTACAGTAAAGAAAGATTATTCTGTCCCTATCGACTAAGTAATTCGGTTGTTCAAATCTAAGAGAAACTAAGCTCTATTCGGCGATAAAAGAAAGCACAAGAAAGAGAAAGAAAGAAAGAATTTTTCCCTCAGTGTAGCAGGCAAATCGTCCGTGAGATTAAAGAAAATAAAAGTCCCTTGGCGTTAGGATTGCTATCGTTTTGTGGTGGTCGGACCAATCCAACCCCTAGTCATTGTCCCCTAGTCATTTTTCCTTTTTTCTACCCTCACCGATTTGAAGGGATACAAGACACGTAAAAGAATGATAAAAGTAAACACGTGAATGTTATTTTTTTTTTCCCACAAACAAGATATTTTCATAGAAATTTATTACGGATAAAAATGGTATTTTATTTTTTAAATCTTACAATTGTTAGAAAAAATAGATTAAAAAACAATGAAACTAATCAAAATAAACGGGTCAATGTTTTTTTTTTCACTAATTAGATATATTTATAAATATTTATTGTAAATATAAATACTATTGTTTTTATTTTTAAATTTGTAGAAAAAAATTCAAGATTTAGAATCCCAATTTTTCTGCTTTTAGTAAATCTATAAAATGACATGGTTAATGTACAAATAAACACATTAAAATCCACGCACTTTATTACATGGTAATAAATTATCTATAAAGCCTAGAAACCGATTGTAGCATGAAATGAACGATTGTATTTTACTGAGGTTGACAAGGCAAACGTGTGGATCCCGTTAGCATGGTGTGAGATTGCTGCTGGACACGACAATATATAAATTTGCCGAGCTTTACGGGAACTCATTTTGGACAGGTTTGTTCATAATGCGGAACGCAGTAACAGCGACATTAATCAGAAACTGGTGGCTATTAAACAGAAAATTATACGCGTATGAGACATTACGATTCGTTCAATGCTTGACATTTTATTAGATTTAAAATAATCTCTCTATTATCCTTGATTATTTTTGTTATATTTTAGTGATTGTCTCGAATAATCCTATCAAGATCAAAATATTTGAATAAAACGCGTAAAGTATTGAAAACAAACAAACGGAGAAAATACTCTGACATGATGTATATCTGATATAAATAATCATTTAGATACGCATTATATGTTCTATTTCGTTCGTAGATTCGATTAGTCATTTATCTCTTCATTATCATGATGATCATCCACGTTGTTACGGAATTACACGATTCTGCTTTTGCCACTAATGCCCGGCAACCTTCAATTACGATCTCTCCTCATACCCGTTCATTTCTGCTAACTCTCCCCCTCTCTTCTCTACCAACACAAATATATACACATACGTATACATGCTCGTGTGTATATAAACTATATACAGAACGTGTGCCCTAATCGAGTAATTAACATTCTGAGTTTCGTTTAATTTGTATGTCATGGCCTGAAGAGGAACGTACAATATTCTAGTTCATGCAAGCGTAGGGTGTAAAGTTCTCTGGAGAAATGCGAGCCAGTGAGTACATATGTCAGACTTGAAACTCGAAGCGATTCACTCGATCATATACATATTCTCTCTCTCTCTCTCTCTCTATGTGTGTGTATACATTGTATATACCTATCTCTTTCACTCGGTCAAAGTACGAACAAATTCAATGTAGCAAAAGTAACTACTTTAAGCGACTCGTGCAACTAAACTTCGTGTAAAGCAAGATGCGTTCACACGGATAACACGAAATTTCTACTCTTTCAATACTAATCTAAATTGACATTCTCCACGACTACTTTCTTCGAATTCGTAAGTACCCATGAAGTATTTGTCATAAATATTTAAATTAGATGCCAACACGTTATACGTTATACTTTATCATTAATAAAAGCTTTAAATGATTTAGTGAAAATGAATGTTTATTTTCATATTGCGAAATAAAATATTATCGAGCAATTAATCATTAAGAAGGATGACAAAAGTTGGATCCTTTTAAATCCAACTAATTATTCGACGATTAATTATTTATTTTAATTTTACATAGAATAAATTTACAGATCACTAAGCGTTAACGTATCGATTAAGTCCTTTCAATTTTCTGTAACGTTAAATGGAACACTGAAATTATAATATCACTTTGCTATCGGTTAAAAGTTTAACGGTAGATACTAGTGTTGTATCAGAGTATTAAAATTTGTTATTTTAACTCAAAACCCGAGTCGCGAAGACTGGATCTGAGTATTCTGATATTCCGACTTGGACTCGGATATTTAAATATTCAGTTTCTTTCATCTTTTATCGCGACGACCTAAATAAAAAACTTTCTTTATTTGGCTTTTAATTAACCCTGTAACGTATATACAGACGTCTAGGATACGTTATTATTTGTTTATTATGCATGTTAATAATAAAATACAGGTTTCTGTTTCAAATGTGTCAATTGAATATTCAAATTTAAATGAAACACGTATCAATCAAGATATTCGGTAAAAAATATCACGCTTCTTAAACGTTTCAATTTATTTATTTGTATTATAGTTATCCTTCCGCAGCATACTCAATTCACACTACGATTAAATTAACGCGTCATTTTGTTTACGTTAATGTAATAATAATATATTCATTATGGTTTAAGCGAACATTACTACAGTTGGGTTAAAATGAGTTCAGCATTTGTCGAGCAAAAGTTTTAAACATGAATACAAATATTTATTTGACTAGGCTTGCTCAAGATTAAATCCGAAGTTTCGAATAATAACAAAAGCCTTTTAGTAAATACTGATTGAACCTCAATACAAAACCACGGCAAACGATCTATCTTATATTTGAAGATCAAAGTTATTTCCCAGTAGTCCATCTTCTAAGAAACTTTGAGAACTCGATCAACAGCACGTCAACGAGCTATTAAGTGATGTAACGAATTCTACCACGCTAGGGGTAAGTTCGGGTGGGACCAGTTTCATTAAGAAAATTAACTTGAAATCAATTTATACTGATATTACACCGTAAGCTTCAAAATCTTCTTCTCAACCCTCAAGCCATTTATCTTAATATAGATTTACCTCTACGTGCATACATATACATATACATATATATATATATATATATACATGTTTGAACGTTATCTTAACTTTAGGTAAGGAAAATGTCAATAAAGTACCATTATGAAAGATAAAAAACAGATCGAACATTAGATTGGTTACTATTAACATGGAATTATGAGAGAAAGAGAGAAACCATGTATTTGATAAGAATCTTAACAATATTGCTTTGCGATTGTTCTCTCTATTGGCCAAAGCACGTTTCATTAACTCGTACTTACGGAAAATAGTAGTCATGGGAAAATACAGAGAGAACATCACAAAGATAGAGATAAATAGATAGAAACAGAGAAAGAGAGAATGTACATTTAGATTACAATCGTTGTCTTTATTAATGACTCTATATGCATAATCGAGGTATCGTTCCTTCTTTGATTATATCCTTTTATAATTAATAATTCTATAATTATATAATAATCCTAATAATTATAATTAATATTAATAATAAATATTATAATAAATTCTACCCAACTTATATCATATTTTTGATCTTGTTTATTGATATATATTCGACATACGCATTTCTTGATAATAATAATAATAAATAATAATTAATAATTATTAATTATTGTTAATATTATCTAAACAGATGTACTTCGTCCCTTGTCTGCTTCTTAGTATTCTCTATGTTCAGGAATCTTATAACATGTTGAATTCTACACGAGTTTGACACGTTTTGCCGTAGAGATCAAGATTGTTAGGATTAAATATGAAATAATATAGTAACGCAGGTCACCAGACTCGCACAGCGTCACAAACAAAGTTAATATCGATCATCGATAATCCTAGTGGCATTCACAACGTTAATCTTTTAGTTAAACATCAAATATTTTATTTCAAGAATGCGATAATCCTTCAATTAAAAGTGGTCATAAGATAAGAATATAAAAACATCATTTCTTTTCTTGGATTTACAATTGTGCAGTGAACTGTGTAATATTCGGTTTTTTTTCTAACTTAAATAATTTCTAATTTTAAGATATTTTATTAAGTAGGAATTTAATGAACAATTTAAATCAAATTACAGCGCGAGCACTCATAGGAGTTTTAACTTTTTGCTTATTTGAAAAAATATTTCTAATAAAAAATATTTCTAACTGCATTCGTTGTTTATAGAACATGTTTAAAAACATAATTCAATTGTACTTATTTTCAAGCAAAGATTTCATATTTAGATGTTGAAATCAAACATATATTAACTGCATTATGCGCGTTTGAAGAGACCGTAATTTTCGGGAAGCAATCACATAAGTCATGCGCTCGACACTCACGTTTCAACTGATAATTTACAGACGTGCATAAGTATTTATCTAAAATAAATGATTGTTAAAGACGCTACAGGATCTGCCAAACGTATTCGACGGGTTAAAGCTCCAAAGAAAAGCTTTTGTTTTTGGAGGTTGCTCGCATTTTCCAGATTTCGAGCTAATGTGCGCCGTATTATTCAAAATGAACAATAAATAACTATTGAATAACTAATAAAACAATGAAAACGTATTCGAATCAGGTATTTCCGAAGAGTTTATTTGTTACATCCTATGGAGCTTATATTTTTATTCCATTTATTCAACTTGTTGCAATAGATTTAATTCTTTTTGGGATATAATCGGATTATACTCGATATCAATTTGATTTTATTGTAAATGGATTTATTAATATTTTAAGCTTGTACTAATTATTATATAACATGGGGTCGAGAACCTTTCGGTAACAAAGAGCCATTTTCACAACAATCGTAGACACAAAAAATATTTTAATATAATAATAAATATATTAAATATTTAATATAGTATAAATATTATTAATTTAATAAATTAAATAATTAATATATAATAAATATATTAAACACATTTTTTCACAAAAAATAACATTTAGAGAGCTATAATTTTCTATTCGATTTATTTTGTAATTATTTCAGTATTTGCAAACAGATATGATGCAGATGCAAGTTTAAAAACATGCATATGGTTATTTATAATGGGTATCATTTGTTGAGGGTACAACATTTTCAGCAAAGAACTGTATGCAGCTTAAAAACCAAAGATTCTTGACCCCTGGATGTAGAAAAATATTTTTTATTTTTAATATTTTTTATACGATCTTTTTCTCGCTTTTCAAGATAGTCTACCTCAAAAATTATATATATATATATATATGCAAAATAATATTCATATAATATTAGAAATTAAACAATAGCTTAGGCACGTTAAATTACTAGTTCCCTCATTAAAGTCATGCAACGTGGGTACGAATTAGTAAAATTGATTTTGTCCGTTTGGTAAAAACAGAAAAGACACGATGACCTCTTTGATAGTATTGAATAGCGTGAGAAATTGTTAACAGTAAAATGATTCACAAACCCGTAAAAAGGAGAATAAAAAAAGACAATAAAATATTAGAAATCATGGGTTTGTTTGATTAGGCGACACCACTCGAAAGAATCTGTCGTCTAATGTTTCATCGCGCCAACACTTCTCGAATATTCTCTATCGAAAATAAAAGATTTTATGTTCACAAGAATGATCGGGGAGTTTCGGGAATGACAGAGAAAAATAAAAGAAAAGCGATCCGTAATAAAAAAAGTATTTCAGTTCGAATCAGTTTTAGCTAATAAAGATGGCGAGCATTTTCTATCTGTGTAATCTAAATAAAACCTTACTTTCATTAACTCTTTACTATCATTTTTACCATATTTCCTCGCAATAGTGATTTTATTTATGATTCATCTTTTTTGAGAATCTCTGAAATAAAGAATTCGATTGAATGAATCTTTATAAGACGTCACGTGAGTCACGTGAGAGGTGAAAAGACGAAATATGTCAAAATTCGCTTTCTGTGAAATTCAAGAACAATTTTTTGATGAGTTAAGCATCCGTAATAGAGCAATTGACATTTCCAATTGTATAGCACTGCCTTCTCTAATCAATTTTTAACATATCGAGCCCAAAAATGAATAAAGAAAATGAAATAACCTAAACAACTTACAACTTAAATGAGAATCACGTAAAAAAAGCTGACGATCGATAAGGATTAGAAGTATTACGAATCCTTTAATAAGTTTAACCAACGTTGTAATTTTATAGGAATTGAAAAAAAATTGATCTGGTTCTTTGTTAATTACAAAAGAAAAAGAGAATGATAGATAGATAGATAGATAGAGAGAGAGAGAACTACTAAAGTCGATTATTTGTGTTCGCTATTTAAGGATATTCTCACCGTGAACGTTAAAACGTTAGCAGGATGCACGACGTAGAGACAATGGTATGTAAGGATGCACTCGGAGTAGATTACCAGAGGGTGAGAAATGTCGTTGGAAAAGAAGGAGGAGGAAGAGGGGGAGGAAGAGGAGGAGAAGGGTAGAAAGGAAAGAGAGATAAGACGAATACATAGTGATATCGGTACGCGGCGAGCGCATAATGCACAAGGTTAATTATTTCCGTGATTTCGAGGCAAGGAGTCTGGAACTACCGGTGCAGCTCCTCTTTACTAGAACGCTTGTTGCCCGTCTGCAAGGCCACGGAAAGCGTCGTTCCAGAGGAAGACGTAGAAGGAAGGAAGGAAAAGAGAAGGAGAGCTAGAAGAAGAGAAGAAGGAGGAGGGGTAGAGGAGGAAAAGGGGATGAGACAAGTAGGTTTGCTCCGATAACTTCTCTGATTAAATCCCTTAATTACATCTCCCATCCTTCCTTAGCGAAAGCCTTCGTTGCGTATCTAAACGGTATGGTGATTCCCTCTCTCTCTATCTCTCTCTCTCTTCCCTCTATTTCTCCTTGGGATCGAATTTGCGAACGAGAAGCGAACTAAATGGGCTGCTGCGAAGAAAAAAAATTAGAAAAGGTCTCGGAGATGTTCAAGATAATTCATTGAAATACAATTGATTGTCTGGAAGGCTGATTATCCGAACACTAGTTATCCGTAAAATTCATTATCTAGACGTAAACAATAAAAAATAATTATCGATACCTTTTAAATGTCTAGTGTTAATAAATTTTTTTCTGTTTTCTTTTTATATCAAAAAATATATGTGTAAAATTATTTATATATTTATGTAATTAAATTTATCATACTATTGATGAAGTATTTTTCTTGTTTCAAAAATTTCTGAATAATTATATTATTTATATATAATAAGTATTCTTAATTAATAATTCCTTAGTATTTTTTTTTCTTGTATGTATTATTTTAAATGAGTACGCACTTCATTTACGTATACCTTAAGATTTCAGTATCTTGATTAAATCTATCATATTTTTTCAACAGTTAAATTATTTACATTACATACTTACACTAAAATGATTAAAAATTTATCTTAAGTATATATCATCACATCTAATTTCTAATAATATTTATATCTATAATTGCAAGATTTTTGATCGATCTGTGCAATCAGATATATTTCTCTTTTCCTTACTCTCTCTCTCTCTCTCTCTTTCATTCTTTTTCGATCGTTGATATTTGACGGTCGTATCGATGAAATCAAAGGGCAATTTCTCGGTAATTGCAATTCCGTAATTCCAATTCTGCGGTAACGATCAATTTTGGGGATTAGATTAGCGGGAAAGCGATCGTCGAGGTTAGAAATCGAATGGAAAATCTTTGAATTCGTATCTAATTCCCGTACACTTACACAAGTGTGCGTCCACACACATACACACACGAAAATGTATACATATATCTATATATATATGTAAAAGAATGTTAGAGAATATCGGTGTTACGGACGATTCCGAAAACGTTTTCCAGCAATTAACGGTGAACTGTGGAGGAGTGGAAGGTACTTACACGTTAACTAAACGTTAGCGTGGATCCGTTGATTAAGTCATTAGATGGGGAAGAGCAAGGGGAATGGCAAAACGCGACGAGCTTTTCGCGTGTCCTCACGAGCTCACCGATTTGACGTTACTTGCGTTTACTAGTGCAAAGTAAAACCAGGTATCGGGTTTTACTAAGCATTAACCTAATTTCACCACTTTTAATCAGCGTGTTAAAGCCTGGGACGAATTCAATTTGGATTTCGATTAGATTCTGGTCCATCGTCTATCTCCTATCTTTTTTTCTTTCTTTCTTTCTTTCTTTCTCTTTTTCTCTCTCTCTCTCTCTCTGACAATTTTCATTTATCTGTCTTTGTTGTTTATCCACCGTGTTCCTCTTTCTCTTTCTCTTTCTCTCTTACTATAAAATTATCTATTTCTTGTTCTCTCTAGCGAAAAACGATTATTAGATTATTTCATATTTTCCATTAGTCGGCATCCGGAAAGCATGCATATTCAATGTTTGTCATCTTCCTTCAAAGGGAATATATGAATTATTCTTCGTAAATAATTGTTCATTAGTATCTAGTCCGTACCTTTCATTTGAGTTATAAAAGAATATTTGAACACTTTTAGCCACGAAATATGAATCATTAGTGATAGAATGGCCACTTGCATTTAAAAACATTTTTAATATAAGGATGGATAACAGATTGTTCGTATTAAAAGATAAGAAAGAAAGAAAAAATCAATTGAAAATGAAAATCAAGAAATTTCGAAACATTATTAAATAAGGGTTTATACATTAATAATAACAAAAAAAAAAGGGTTTATTCCGATAGAAAATACACATCGTCTGAGTCGTAAGGTAAGCATATAATATTACAATATACGAGAAAATGAAGTTAAAATGAAACGAGAGAACAAAGAGATAGTATTTATTCGTAGAGAAAACAGTTTACGAAACAAACATATTCGAACGTAAGCACGTGTGCTAGTGTATACGTGTATGTATTCTAGGTATTACTGTATGAGTGAACAAATGTACTTCGTAAGTTTAAAGTTTGACTTCCATCTAGTATGATTTTATAGATCGTGTGTACATAATGACATATTCTCGAGATCTACTCGTAACACAACTGTTGCCGATATGTTCGTGGACGATGTTTTAAAGGGGTTGAAGCTCAGGGGGCTGTGAGAGGTGAGGGCAAAGGGCTGGAAGAATCTCTAACAGCTGGTGCCAAGCAGACGTGTTTCGTTCAAATCGGATTACGAGACACTCGGTAGCAATGACATATCTTTACACTTGCATACACGCTTACACACATACACCTGGGTATACATTTAAGAGTAAAAACAGGTATGACACACTAATACCTGTATTTAATCGTTCTTTATTCCTTTTTTTTTTCAAGCATAATGGAATCGTGCAGAAAAATACTTATCGTCGTCCTTGATCCTTGGAAATTTAAACATACAAGTCGATTATTGTCAGAGTTTTTAACCTCTCTACGCTGACCTAACCGTTAGAGAAGAAACCGGGAAAGGCCGAATGACGAAAAATAACACCCAGTGGAATAATATTTTCAATCTGCCGGGACCGTTACGTACACATATAACGGCTATGGGTTCGTTGCTTTTCTCTCTTTCCTTCTTCAGTCGTATTAGTGTATAATTTGAGTATATGGGAGACGTTTTCCTTCAGCGGCGAGCTACTTTCTTCTTTATCTTCCTTTTTATTTGTTTTTTTTCTCATAACGTTCAAGTTATATGAATGAAAAGAATACGTAATATTATGTACACATATATTCTTTTACATTATATATATATATACACATATCTACGTATTTATGTATATTTCAATTTCTATTGTATAAAATCGCGTTGAATTTCTCAAAAAAAGGATTTTAGTCTACAATTTAGCAACTGGTTATCGTAGTTTCTATGTTATTTCCAAATCTTTAATTGAACGAATGTAATTTTAAATAACAAATTATTATAAGGATGATTTTGGAATACATAGACTGTCTTTAAAATTGCTTTATCGAGAAATAAAAATACGCAAAAGCAAAAATTCATTTAAATAGAATTACAATATTTTGTTTATCATTTTTAAGATACGAGATTTCAGTCAAAATGGTGTTAAAAAAGTATAAAAATCTCTCTCAACAAAATATTTTCAATTTTTCAGTTCGATAAATAGTGATTTTTGGAACGTCTTGTATATTTACACTTATTCTACTCAGCTATAGACTTCTTGAAAATTGTATAAGTTGCTCAGTTAAGAATCTCACGTGGAAACCGTTGGTTGCAAAAGTGTTAATGAAGTATTTCGAAGTTTTTTTGTATCTTTTTTTTTGATATTATGAGTCGAATGAGATAAAGAGAGATACAAGATAAGAAGAAGAAGAAGAAGAAGAGAGATAAAATATAGAGGTAGATTATTGTTTCGCAAGGGGATCCATACTAATGAAGGAATCTTTTAACGATGTATGCTTCTCTGGGATCTTTTTTTCCTCTTTCTTTTTCTTTCTCTCACTGTATATCTTAATTATTATTTATAAATTCAAAAATTGTGTACACTGTATAATGAGATGGAATCGTGAACAAGCAATAGAACGCTAGAATACTTTGCAAATGAATGAAGAAATATATATATTTCTTTTTCTATCTAATTCTTAGTTCATATTATTAAACTAACGAGTGATCTGTCAAGGTATCTCTTCCGTTCTTTGATACGATCATTTATTTGTTTACAAGTGATTTTTAAACAAATCAAATAATTTTTTAGCAAATCCTTTAGTAACGATCGTCAGGAATTAAGTTTGTCATCTGATATATTACTCACGTTGCTTGATTTCAGTTATCTGATGGGAACTATCAATCCAACGTATAGAATGAAATAGAAACGTGTTTATTTTAGACATATAATAATATTGAGCAATGTAAAAAACTACAAAAATAAACAAAAAGTTTTATATTACATTTATGATACTTACGTTTACTGTATATTAAAGCACATTAGGAGCTTGAAATATTTGAATCTTGGCATTCGTATAAAGGGAATAATTTATCTTCCCTATCAAAATGATATCAGGTACGTAAGTAATTCAACGTAGCTACACCGTTGACTTATATTACATATATATACATAAATATGTAATATATACAGTACGTATACTGTATACCTACATTCAGACACACATATTTATATACACGCGTATTTTTCAACTCAAAAAATGTATACCTCGTGCTGCTAAACTTATTTTTGCAAAGCATTCTTTAATCCGCGATGTTGAAAAGTTTTAACCACGTCGTTTCTCTTTAAATAGAAAAATGCAAGAGCCAAATGACATTTCTCTCTATTCGAAGAATTTATCCTATCGAGATCGGACGTTTTTTTTTTTTATCTGACGATAAAAGTAGAGATTCCACGATGAAAAGAAACTTTTTGTTTTCCGGAGAGATATTCAAATGAGATTTCACCGGATGCTGCTATTCGGACCGATTTAAATAGCAGGATAACGAAATTAACTGAATATTTGGAATAAAAGTTAAAAATACACGTCGAAGAGTTTCTTATTTTCATATTACTATTAGTCGTTTTTTATTTTCATTCGTTTCGTTATATTTATTTTGACAAAACATTTCTTCTGATTATTTGTGTGTGTGTGTGTTATGTTTATTTATTTTCAAAGAAAAATAATAAAATTGTATTAACCGTATTTTCAATTTGTTATAATTATTCGTTGAAATCAGTTTTCTACGTCTCGTAGAAATATTTACTTGGGGGAAAACGAATTTCGAACTTGACGAATAAAGTTGCTAAGTAAGGAGAATGATTCTTAGGGAATCGAAAAGGTGCGGAATATTATCGTGGCGTTCGATAAAATTTTCTTCCTTTAATTTGCTAGATGGAAGTAGAAGCAGGAATGTTTCTTTTCCTTGTTTTTCCCGACGTCATTTCTCTCTTTTTCTCTTTCACTTTTTTTTATTTTTCCAATCGTCTTTTCTCTCTTTATACTTTTTCCCTTACTTCTCTCTTTCTATTTCTCTTTTTCTTCTTTAGAATAACTGTAAGGAACTCTATTATCGAATTACCAAAGAGACTGCCTTCACGGGAACAATAATCTATTATCCTTTCTTTTAAACCTTATATTCGTGATACTATAATACCGTTCGATAGAACTTTTCGGTAACTTTCAAAAGTAATTACAACAGTCATTTCTCTGGAATCTGTTTGATCGTATATTTTCTACCACGTATTTAACAATGACAAAAACTGAACAGCTTTTCAATTAAATACAGTGTGACTCTTTAGTTTGCGAGCATAATTCCTTCCAGAAAAATGCTCGTAATTCAAAGCACTTGTATATCAAAGTGAATATCGTCATAAAAAATACATAATGAAATATCAAATAATTCGTTCTACAATTATTTATTCATATAAAAATGCTATAAAGTATTGCTCGTATTGCGAGATAATCGCAATCATATAATTTTTTACTCGCTTGTGGAACACTCGTAAATCAAGTTAGTCGTAATCCGAAGTTTGACTGTGTTTTATTACTCGTATATTTTTATTTTTCAAAGATTTTTATGATAAATCTCATGAATAGGTATACACTTGTTCTGACAATAGACGAAAAATTTACGAACGTTAGATGGTTTTCAAATGAATTTACATTTAGGCGAACGAATGACATTTACGTGTGTCTGAATTCAGTCTTTTATGAAAGAGAATGAAAAAGAGAGAGATAAAAAGAGAGAAAGAAAGAGAGAGAGAGAGAGAGAGAGTAAGAGAATTGAAGAAGAAGCCATTTTGTCTACTGGTATTACGTACGACCCTTCGCAGATCGTTTCGTCGCGTTAAGAAGCGATACCGTACGGGTCGTAAAGCGAATCTCGTAATTCAGGTTGTCAGTCGAGTTTCCAAGCATGAGCACAGCAGGATCTAGCAAATGGCGACGTTTTCAGAACGACTGGCTCGAGACGACAAGCACTTTGCATTCCGCGATTTCAGCTTTTTGAAGCTAAGCCGCCGCAGCCGTCGTTACTGCTTGTGCGTACATACGATATCATATATGTGAAAAGAAACAAAAAAATAAGGGAAAGAAAAAGAGAAAGAAAAGATAAATGGATGAATACATAAACTGAGAGAGAAAGAGAGAAAGAATGAGGAAAAGGGACGCAATCCGGCTCATGAAATCGTCTCGACGATTAGGCGAACCAACGAGAGGGTAAGAGACAAGTGCCACTTGGGAAATCATCTTACATCGTTCTTCCTTTTGCTATCCTACAACTTATCTCGAGCGTTCTTGGGATTTCCTGCCACTAAAAAGAGGGTTCATGCTTCGAAAGAGAGAGAGAGAGTGTGAGAATGAATGAAAGCGGTGAGGAACTAGTTTAGCTTCGACTACTACAACAAGCTCTTCATTGCTTTTCTCTTTCGTTCGAATAAAACCATACCCTTTTCTATCTAACTCTTACTCTCCTTTTTTTTTTCAAAATAGATTTAATTTTAACGCGAACTTATAATATATATATTCAAATTTTATAAACGAATTTTTTAACTTTATTTAGAAATATATATGTATATTTACCATAGGATCTGATTAATTTCGTTAATATTCTTTAGTATATTTTATTGGAATAAAAAATATTTTATAATCATAATATTAGAATCATAATAATATTGGGTTGGTTTTAAAATTACCTCGTATTTATAATATAGATTACATTTTCGCGGTTTTCAGTATAAAACGCTTATTTTAAATATTGTAGATGATGAATATACATGAAAAGTTATATTGCAACGCATGTTGGATACAAGAAAAAAATTACCGAATCTGCTTGAATTTTGTTTAATCCGCGTGTTTTTCGAGATGATTGACAATCGAATTCTATTTTGTGGTACTTTTTTATGATTTTTGAAAGTTTATTTTTTTTTTTATTCCGAACACGAAAGAATTTTGTATGCAGTTTTCCGAGAAAAGTGATACATTTATTATCTAACGGATAAAATGTTTTTCATAAAAATATTATTCATTAATTTTAATACAAAAATACGAATGAATATCAAAGTAAGGCAATTATATTAGCTAATTTTAGATTTCACAGTAATCCATGGTATCCGTTATTTTAAATATCACAATCTTTCTTTTAATGTATATTTATATATTTATTATAATATATTATATTTATATATTTTATTTAAAAGACTCGATTATAAAAATAAAAAACTCGAATCGAAATGTCAACTGAAATAATTATCATTTAAACATTTCTGATCTTCAAATATTTTCATCCACTGAATAGAATCTATTTCCACTTTTGATAGAAACTTATTTAATCAGTACACGTCAAGAAAAAGAAATTAGAACGACTAATGAAGAAAGAAACGAATCCAAGGATTGTAAAAGTATTTATATAGTTTGAATCGTTCTCGTTAATGGCCGAGTTTAATAACGAAAATAAAAAACCAAAAAAAAGAAAAAGAAAACAAAGAAGAAAAATCAATATGAAATTCGAGAAAAGAAGACTCGTATGGCAAATAAAAAAAAAACAAAACAAAACAGTATTTTCAAGTTTCAGCAGTCATCTGGTTGAAATAGCTGCGACAAATAAGTCGATCGGTTGATCACGTATCGTGAATATGTCTTTTTCTCTATCTCTTTTTCTCACACTATCAAATATACATACGCAAATACATACGTATGTATATATATATATTTATATAGATGTTGCAGGGGTAGATGCAAAAGTTTCTTTGCATTGAACTCGCCACATATATAAGTTACCACCGGAACGGTCGTTTCGCATTCACGAAGAACGTCGAGAAGTTTTCTCGACGAGCGATTCCGCCTTTCGAATCTCGAATCAACATTTTTATCCCCCCGCGAAATTGCATTGAGATATATTGTCTTTTCTCTCTCTCTCTCTCTCTCTCTCGCTCTCTTTTTATTTCTCCTTTTCATCCTCTTTTTTTCTAATCGTACAAACTTTGATATTCTTCTGTCACTCATTTCAGCTCGCATACGCCGTATGGTGTCTATCAAATTTATCTTTCACCCATGCTTCTTCTTCTTCTTCCTCTTTTTCTTATACTTTCTCATTTTAACTTTCATTTCATTTTTAACCTACGTCAGTCAATTTTATTGCATACAAATTGGTGATATGTAATAGTATTTGAATAAGCAATTTTGTATTGTGATTTAAAGATGAGATAATTGTTTTGATTTGATCAAATTACTATTATTGAAATATGAGATGAAGTTTAAGAATTATCAAATCAATCCAATGGAAGGGTGTAATACAAATGATATATTTTTGATAGTAGTCGTATTTCGAGACTTCAGATATCACCGATGGGTTTTGATTTGATGCGAATTAATGCATTAGAAGATATTATCTAATTATCTATTATCCGTTTAATAATTTGTTAGCAATTAATTGTTTATTCGACACTCGATGTAAAGAAGCAAACTCACGACGGGTAAACAAAAATATATACGTGATAGAGAACCACGTGATTCTAACAAAAACGATCTTTAATTTTAACTTAAAGACCACGTTGTATTCAATTTTCAATTATGTCAATAAAACTAAATAAATTATAGTAATACTCTTAATTTGATAGATTGTAGATTTAAATATTATATTGCAATAAGACTCATTAACGATATTGAATCCTAATATACATATCATAAATAACAAAAGTTAATTTAAAAGTAAAAGAGTTGATTTTGGGAACCACGTTTAATTAGGCATATTTTATTCGTTTTGGTAAGTACTATAAGCCCTTCAAATATCGAACCTGTTTTCATTTTTATCACTCTGTATGTATTTATATTTAAATATAATATAAGTTCACCGATTTCCAAATGGAAATCCTTCGACGAGGCATCAAAGGCAAATCAAACACGAGCGTAGTTTAGCAATAAATGAATTCGCTCGTATGACGACGATCTATCTAATCTTCTAACGTCGAAAGTAGTTTGAAGAAATGGAGTTATAGAGCGAGAGAAAAACAGAAAACGACAGAGAGAGAGAGAGAGAGAGAGAGAGAGATAAAGTTAAATCTTAAGCATTACGTAGCGACGTAAACACTCATTAGCTGACCGAGTCATGCGGAGAGCTTGCAAACCTGCGCGCATCCAACGTTTCTCATTATCATAAATTATAATAATTCATTAGTCTGTACAAATGCATCATTAAAATATCAAACGTGCCGCCTATTTTACACCGTCCCTTGAACTACACGTTCGATCCGAATTTTACAAAGAATACCTGAAAAAAAGGAAATGGATAGAGAATCAAAAGAGAAAGAGAGAAAAACGAGGGGAAAAAGAGGGTGATGAATGACAATTAAAAAAATAAAATAAAAAAAGGAAACAGTGAAAAATAAATCTCCACAATTTTGGTAGCGTGACTTAACCAGATCGTAAAAAAAAGAACAAGGACGAAGCGAATGATTAAATCGACGATGCGTTGTCTCTGTACGATGTATCCAATTAAAATAACAATATATACTCAATCAAGCATTTTGCATATAAATTAAAAGGTTGGATAGATAAATACGTATAGCGGTATACGTATATGCGTTATTCCTGATATCAGGCTCATCATCGATAGCCCTTTTTATTTTGATCGTGTGACCCAAGTTTCTATAATTTATTGTTTTTTTCTTTTTTAGTTGTTTTCTCAATTAATTCTTTTATTTCTTTTATTCTTTCACATACCACGCATTCATTTGAGAAGTTTTTCTTTATTTTTTATTGAAGTTATACTTCTTTTGGCGCATTGGGGAAAATATAATGGGGAGTGATTTTGTTCCGAGCGTCTGGAAAAACGACACCATGAAGTTTGTCAGTATTTACGACGCGCGGCAAAGCAATTTCAAGTATACGGCATGAAGTTGTCTTCTTTTCTTCTTCCCCCCTTTTTTTCTCAAGCGGGTCACCCATCCAAATACTAATCGTACTCAGCGCTGCTTTACTTAAATGATCGAAGCGAGAACTAATGCTGTAACCGCGTCATGGCTGTTGACGCGTGAAGTAATTCGATATATCTTTCTTATATTTAGTGTGGATTGATATCTATATTTTGATATTTTCTTTTTCTTTTTTTTATTCTTTCTTATATATATAATAATAATTATTTTTTTAAGTTATTTTTTTTCTTTGAAGTTTCTTTTTGAAGTTACTTTTGAGGTTATTGAGGTTATGTTCGTTTTGGTACGGCAAAGAAGTATAACTTCTTACGTGCGTACATAAGTACACACACAACAGTTTTTTATTTTTATTTTTATTAATATCCTCTTTATTTATACGCGATGAGTGAATATTTTCTAAAACGTGGCAAAAGAATAAGAAGAGAATACATTTTGACGTTTTGGATAACGCGATCAAAAGGGAAAGCATAGACGTAACAAGGATATTGAACAAAGCGAGAGTCCTCTCTCTTATTGAAGTAGGAATACACCATATATAGTGAGAAAAAGAAAAAGAAACAAAGAAAGAGAAAGAGTTGAATGTGTAAAAAAGCATCGGTCGCTTGTATTTACTGCATCAGCTTGCCAGAGGGATTCATTGTACGTGTGCCATTTCGTTCCAACGTTTTTCATCGTATATCTACAGAAAGCTGGATTTTCGATTAGAAAGAGAAAGAAAAAATGCAACTGTGTGTAACACAAACGATATCGTATCGATTGGTACGAGCTACGTGGTTAAACCAACTCATACCACGGATAGAGACGTATTAGAAATACTAGTTTGAGTAACGCGACTATTTTCAATGTAACTTTGACGAATCTATGAAAAGAATCTGTTACTTACTTTTTTTTTTTCATAAGTGAAAAGAAAGAGACAGAGAGAAACGAAATAAATGAATAAATTTAGAATCAAATCAAGAACACTATCATGCTTTCCTATGTATGTACTTTCTATTACGAACGTTTCTCATTCATTAAAAAAATCGTTCGGTACTTTATTAAACAGAATTAATAATAATATTATCAATAGTTCCCAGATGAAGGAATTTAAAAATGTGATTATATTCAACGATTTAAGATCAGTAAATTTGTCCTTACGGTTTTCAACTTATTACGAGAATTCGCTCGATGAATATCCTTTTAAGTCTTTAGATCAATGAGCGTAAAGAGTTAATGAACTGATCATAATGGAATTTAATCAATTTCGTTTCCCACTCAAGAAAACTATGAATTTTATGAGGTTGGGTGGTAGGATCAATTGATTGTAAATAATTATTCACATAAAATGAATAATTTCATTGGTGTCTTTTCAAATTAATTTCTTTATTTTTAGAAAGTTATTAATAAAATGTCAAAAGTACAACGAAGAATGTGGAAATTTAATATTTGCGTATTGTATCATTTTCTTGTATTCAATTAAACAGTTGCAATCAAAGAATATTATTGTAGTAAAATACTCGTAAGGAAAATTTCAACGATAAAATGTTAAATATGAAGGATCCTTTGCACGAATCGTTCAAAACTGGGACGGGTCATTATTTGAATAATGCATGCTTTGGAAATGGTATTGTTAATTATGTTTCTTACCGCCTTCTCTGTGTTTCGTGCAATACTTGCATCAACTTTAATAGAATGCAACGTTGTAAATAGAGAAATTCAATTAGGCGTGGAAATTGCATGATTGCGTTTGTCATCGAATTTTCCCAAGGATAACTCGGCCTTTTAATTAAATCTCAGTCGACCTAATTGATTATATAATAAAAGCCAGGGTGCATAAACATAATTGAACGTATCGACTTCGCGTAAAATTTTATAAAAGAAACATATGCAATTAATTCAGATGTAAAAGGTTTTGCGATCAAAGAGATACTTTCAATCATATTAATGTGATTATCGATGTAATCTTCAATGTATAATAATTATCATTCGTGATCCGGCTTTTAATGTGTACCCGTGAATACTTATCATTTTTATGATGTATTTCTAGTTGAAGATATCGTAACATATATAAACAAGATATTGAAAATTACAATGAATTTCTGAAAGATGGATTTTATACTATTTGAAGTTGATTAATAGCTTCAAAAAAAACTTTATTCTCTTTTAGAATATTTGTTATAACATTTAAAAAAGCATTGAAAATTATCTCTAAGACAATAATATTAACGTTCTAATGTAATAAAGCAAAGTATGTCAAATTCAATTTAGAAATATTTATTCTTTTAAAACTTTCCTTCATTAATTGACCCTAAAAAACTAAAAATAGAAATAAACTTAAATAAAAAATAGTATCAAAATTAGAGCAATTTTTGTATTATAAAATTAACATACTTTATTCAATTTGATTATAGGTTCGATTATTGATATATTTTACATATCTTATATATATTTTTAGTTGATGACTTTCGAGTGAGAAAGAAAACGTAGTAGGTCCATTAAATCAAAAACCTTGAAAGATCGACCAAACCAAAATTTTATGTTCATTCTATTGGCTACGTGCCATACTACATTATACGGTCTCCTAACCACAATTTTGTAAGTCAATTTTTTAAAAACTTCAACACGAAAATATTTTAAAGTGATCGTATTATCGGACAAAAAAAAATGTAAAATCAATTATTAAATTATTTGCGTTTTTAAACTCTTTAGTTCCTTTATTTGACTTATTTGTAACCCATTATATTAAATCTCTATAGTTTCGTGTGACTTCGAAGTCGCACACCAATATATCGAAAAATGTTTCTATTTAATTCCATATTTCTCCTTAATATTGCGTACATCTTGTTCTATAATCTCCCTTTATTAAACAATAAGATTCTTTCAACGATTGAAATATAAGAGTATATCTATTTCGTGCTAATATATAAATATTATATTCGATTTATATTTTTAATATATATATATAAATATATAAAGATTTTTTTTTTTTCAAAATTGTCACGATTAAATAAAATTAGATTTGATTTAAAAATTTTTTATCAAATTCAATTTAACTAATTCGCATAAAATTAAAATTAATACACCAAAGATATAATATACATATATATTATATAAAAAAACATAACTAAAACTAAAAAACAAATATAAAATAAACATGCAAATTCGTTGTTATCTTTTTTTCTTTCCTTTTAGGTTTTAACTCTCCCCCTTCTTATTGCTCTTTACTCTGAACTTTTCCAGCCCTTTTATCCATTTTTCCCCTTTGCTTATTTTCCCTGCGCTACCTCTATTCCCTGCACCCCTCTTTAACTTCTCCGCAAAGCTCTATGCGCTCTTTACTTGCTGCTTTCTCCCTAGTTTTTATCTTTCCAATTCTTTCCTCAACAAATATCCCGGACAGCTTCAATTAAGCCCCATCACCTATCTCAGAAATCTTTCTTGCATGCTTCTCATTTTTATTATACTTCTTTTCACTCCCTCCCCCCCCCACCCCATATCTCTATTCCATACAGCACAACACTGACTACTTTAATTGTAAGACATCAAATATCCAGACTCTCATTTCCCAGTTATTCTTAAATCTTTCCTTTCCTATTCCCCACACCTGCTCCATTACCGTACTCATCCTTACCTAGCACCCTTCTCACCTGTATTTCATATTATATTATACAGGGTGCGGTAATAATTCTGTTCACTTTAAATATCTCTCTTTTGTTTGCAATTGTATTAAAAAACTTTAAAGGAAAAAGTTAGGCTATTGCAGGTGGGAGATTTAATGATTGAAAGAATTTTTTCTCAAGGTCACTTTTTTTACGATATTTCATAGTTATTGATGTTTTTCCAAATAGAGATTATATTTCTTTTTATCGATGTTTTTATGAAGCGTGAAAATACGAATAAAAATGATATTTGCATGACTATATCATTCTGATCATTTGTTCTCGAGATATTTTTATATCTAAATATAATTATTCTGTCAAACTTGAATATCTCTGTTATTTTTAATATAATATGAAAAAATATTTGATACAGAACTCGCATTGTATAAAGAGAGAAATATTGCGATGCTTATCTCATTTGCCTAGGTAGAAACGGAGATGAAATTTCAAGATCCTCTTTATTTTTTTTTTGAACGCTTTGCGATATCCGGCGTCAGAGTGAGAGAGAATCCTGACGAAAATAAATTCAAGCTACGTAGCAGAGATTAACTTTTGACTCATCGATTTAATTTCTAATTAATATTTTAATCGATAGAAATGTCATAGAACAGTGTTGAAATTAAAATTAACAATTTTAAAGACTTTTTGAGAGAGAGAGAGGGAAAGAAAGAAAGAAAGAAAGAAAGAAAGAATGTTATTGAGAGAAAGACGTAACGTAGATGAAATCGTTGGTAGGATCGACGAGAGGATAAAGAGGGTTTGGTCGCTTGGAAACAGGAGCTACGGGTAACGCTACTATAGTCGATCTTCGAAAGCGGAAGAGAGAATTGGCCCATCGTTCTTCGCCAATTTATGCTTTGCTCGACTGAAAAATGCTAGCGGTTCGGGAACGTAGAAAGCATTTCAATCCCAGATTGGATGCATGGCCTGACGGGTTACGGATGACGTCCCGATTTTGTTCCTGAATTTTAGTCCCGTTTCTTTTTCTTTCCGTAACTCCTTTACGTCAATGGTTATTTTATTTCATCAAACGAACGAAAACTAAAGTATATTTCTCATATATTTTATTTTATCTTATCTTTTCATGTATAATTGCAATTAATTTTCTTTGTTTTTGGGAGATTAAAAACTATTTGTATAATAGTGTAGAATTCGTGAAAAAATTGGGCCGTTGGACTGATTGGACGGGACTCGAACCCGGAATTCCGCTTTCCGGACGACTGCTCTTTAACCATTGAGCTATCCAGGGCCCACCGTCCAATCTCCTCACGAACGCCTATTTAAATTTGGCTTGGAGGTGCTCGCATCCCACAATAGTTTGATTTATTAATACATTTTCCTATTGTCACGTATATTAATATTGTTCATAGTCATATATTTGTGTATTGCAATGTTATGAAATATAATATAGGATATAGATGTAAGTAGATATTAAAGTTAAAATATTATAAGAAGTTTTCAATTATTGTAGATTGCACTTCAACAATTCAGTTGTTTTTAATATTATATTTAAAAAAGGTGATAAAAAAAGAATTAAAGTACAAATTAATAAAAGTGATTTACTCGATGTACATCTAATATTGTACTCTTATAAAAAATGATCTTTTTCACACATTTATTTATCTTATAATTTAAACAATTGTTTACAAATAAAATGTGCTTAATAATTCTTTCTTTTGTTATCAATCCATCGACTTATAAATTATACTGTTAGTTCTCTTATTTTTTAAAACTAAAATCAAGAGATTTTATCAGTCCTTAAATTAATAATTTCTTGACATTAATAATACGACAATGATATAATTTTTGGAACGTAGGACGATATGATAATCTCAATGGAAATATTATATATCCGTTGATAAATATACATATGTATTATGAATGTGAATATTCGTATTCGTTTTCGATGATCGTTCAATGCTGATGTCTCGATATATTTCGACGTTAGATAACGCACACTTGGGAAATAGAAAACGATTCACCTTACCAAATTATGGCCTTTCTTGGGAAAATAGATATTTTACCTTATGAAATCTACTGCGAAATGTACGTTTATTTTTTTCCTTTTAGTACGGTTTATCTCCTTTCTAGTATCAAAGATATCTCATCTTTTTCTGTTCATTCAGAACAAGTACGAACTTCGATCTTCGAATGATCACTTTCTTGTCCAAGCAAACATTTTTTTTTCTTCTTTCTACTTCTCTTATTCCATCTCTCCCTCTCTTTCTCTATTTTTATATTATGTTTATGATTTGTTCGATAATACAATCTACTATTTTTTTCTTTCTTTCTTTTTATTATACTTCTTTCCATCAAATTGCTTTTTTTATTCAACATTTGTGAAATAATATCGTTTACTATAATATATTTTATTATTTTTTTATATTACATATACAATGTGTCTCGAACGTCATTTTATTCAATCGAAAACTTATAAATCTTCTTTTGCAGTTATTTGAAGTGATGGCAACGCGAGCCTAAATTTTTTTAACAACACCATAACTAAAGATTCATATCTTGGTATGAAGAAGAAATTATTGTAATTCTATTAATAAATCAATACTAATCTTCCATTTCGTTGTTATTTTGTTGTCAAAAAGTGACTTTTTGAACACCTTGTATATATCATAAAAGAGACCTTGAAAGAAGCAAACTATAAAACGTAAAAATCAATTTGAACGATATCGAATAAACAGTACAATGTTATGTAGGTGTAATAAGAGAGAATGAAACGATAATAATAGTAACGATAGGTAGAAACATAGCACCTAGCATGAAATCGCGATTATGCGTCCTCGAGAACGTTTATCGTAGTTACGCACTCGGTTGAAAAGTCCGAATGTTCCTCGTAATTCCCTTTTCGTGCTCCTAAAAGTCGCGAACACATACGCTTACAGAGCAATCTCGTGGAAAAGCCTATTCTCGGCCATTGGAATTTCCAGCTGGTAGTTAAACGTGCACGTTTAGATAAATTGGTGCTGCGAAATAATGATTCTGTGAGTACGATGACGATGATCATGATAATGATTATAATTACGACGATTACAGTAAACTCCCGGATAACGCAGGGAATTTGAATTCATACGTTAGATGAACTCGTATTATTATTATGGGGAAATCGCGTTGTACGAAAATCTTCCTCTTTTATAACACAATTTTATTTTTATATTTACTTAATTCCAAATAATTTACAATTCGTTCATACAAATCTATGTATCGGATATAAATATCGACGAAATTCTTTTTTGTCGCTAATTATTTTTGATGACGTAGTGATTACAAATAAAAATAAAAATAAAAAGTAAAGCAATTACCTAACAGAAAACATCGGTAGAGACAAATACAACGAAATAATTCACAATTGAAGAGTTCGTGTATTTACAAGAGATTACGATATTTATGATAATACGATATGAAAGTTAAATAAGTTTGCCTATTTTCAATTTATTTTTTCATTTTTTTTGTTACACTTCTATTTTTCTTTTTGTATTTTAAAATAATAAAAAGTGTGTCGGTATGAAGAAAGAGTATTAATATGAAGATTAATATAAAATTGATGATTATTGTAGTATAATATTAAGTTAAAGAGTAGTTTGTCTTATATTTGTCATTTATTTAATATATTTGTTTATTTCTTACGTTATTTATTTACCTTTTCTAGACATAACAGTATTAACTATGACGATGACAACGATGATAATGGTAATGGTTGTAGTATGCAATATGAAATAATTAAAAGTAATTTCTCTTTTCAATCATTTTTTTCCGTTATTTTAAAATATTCATTTTTTTTTACGTTTCCATAGAAAAGTTTTCCATTCTTTTCATTTTTTTCTTTCTTTACTTAAATCGAAAAGAGTTTAAACTCAAACTAAACTGAACTTACTCTTTTTACTTTTCTTTTTTTTTTTTCTGATCACTACCTCACTTCGTTATTTTACTTCATCGGTTCGTTCCGTTTATTCGATTTTACCCTATATAAATCGATAAGTCCATTTAAGTTTACCGATTAGATTTTAGATCCATAAAAATCGTTGAATCGTTTCTTGTTTATTATTTCTTTTTTTTTTTATCGTTATATATTTTTTATTATTTCGTTTATTATCGTTCCATACTGGAACATAAGTCATGTGTTCTTGATTTCAGTTTTTAAGGAAGAAATAGTTTATCGTTCTTCGTTCGAATATTCGATGAAATCGATAACCTATAAAATGAAATTCATTAACAAAAAGTTTGTAATTTTTTTCAAACAATTTCGATAACTTGTTTTATATTAGCCTCTTTTAATCATGCAGATTTAACGTTATCAACATAAGATAATTCATAATCGCATCGTTTTGTTTTTAAATAGTTCAAGAAATGTAATAGGATTATTAACATGTTAATCGTTAGGTCACTTCAATTAAAGTAACAGATAAATTTTTGTGATAATCTCGAATTCGGATGATAATTATTTTCGCCCAGATTAAATAAATTTCCTTAAATTGAAAGAATTTAATTTGCAGTACAAGTAACACAAGTATTTAATGTTATTAACAAACATATATACATTTATTACATTTATGGATAGAGCAATATTATTTTTATAGAAATATTTATCATTATATATTACTTTTTATGGTATTCACTAAAGCAATTTAAACAAGGATGAGATGTTTCGGGACAACTAGGGCAATATGTTTTACTCTTTTTTACATTTTTTTCTCGCTTCTTGTCTTATTAAAGTTTTCCTGCTTTTCTCATAGCAAAGAATGCACATTCTTCTGAGTGTCTTGCCTTTTGGATATTTTCGTAATTTTATATTGTGTCGCCTTTGCTTTATATATTTTTTAATTATAACTAAATCCAGTATTTTCAAAGTATAACAATTCTTTTACTAAAAGTTCCCTAAATTCTATCTTTATAGATTTTATTAATAACTCAAGCTGACGGATATTAATGTGACACCAAAACATTTAAGATCATTAATTGAAATTTATTTAATGACAAATAATGACATTGTAAAATTAAATTCAATTATCAAATAATTTATGTTAATATCAGTATATAATAATCTTGTATTTACAACCTTGAATTAATATTTTTCTATGTCAGAAACAAAAAGATATGATCATGAAATAAAACATTATTAAATACTAACAATAAGTGTCCATTTTACGGATAAAGTATTAGTTTTAAAATTTATGTTCATACGACATGTTTTTTACTCCTCTCGATAAGTACTATAAGCCCTTTAAATTTCGGACAGTTTTTTTCATCACCTTGTACAGTAAGCTTCGAAATAGGTTTCATGTCATTTAGAGCGGGGTCCACTTGTGGCCCTGTTGACGAATCAGCACGTGGATCAAGCATTAAACATTCTCGCTGTATCATTGATTTCTTCAATTTAGTTCTATAGATCATCACTCATACAAAGTCTCAATGGGATAATAATTAAGAGTTGTTAGTCTTTTTTATTAATATATGCGCCACTATAGATTGAACTGTATCATACTACTAATATTTAATGATTATTCGAGAAGCTTTCATTTAAAAATACGCATAATTATACAAGACATACACAATGATTATTAATGTAGGATTCGTGAAAAAATTTGACTGGACCGGGACTCGAACCCGGATCTTCTGCTTTCCGGGCGACTGCTCTTTAACCATTGAGCTATCCAGGGCCTACCGTCCAATCTTCTCACAAACGCCTATTTAAGTTTGGCTTGGAGGTGCTCGCATCCCACATTAATGTCAATAATAAATTGAATCCAATCTAATCTCTCTTCTATTTTATTTTGTAATATTTTAATTGGTTTCTTTTATTTGTTCTTATTTCCTTCGACGATTCCAGTTCTTAATGTTAATCTTGTTTGAAAAAAAACCCGAATGCTATTTCGTTTGCAATTAACGACTTTGATAACTCTCACGCTTTTTCCAAGATCCTCTTAATGTAATAGAATTTTAATCGGTTTATCGTTTGATAAGTTTTACGGCTTTCCCAGTAGTCGATTAAAACGTTACGGATTAGAATGTATGATTGGAATTCTAACAAGTAAAAAATGTTAAGTAGAATTTTTTGTCTCGCGACATTTCGTCGTACTTTGTATTTAATTTTTGTATATTAATAATATGTTGAAACATTCGGAGAAATAATATTCGTCTAGTTTAACTTGTGTAAGATTTATTATTGGAAATTTTGAAGACTCGATCGAAGTCGTATATCAAAAGATCACAAAGTATAAATCTATGTACGTATATACCTACTGAGGTTAACGTTTGAAGAAATTCGCTTTCCGGTTGAACGGAGTTCAGTCTAACGATATTCGTCAAAGAGAAATGGGTTGGATCTGTTCAAGGATTACAGCGTTGGCTAGTACGTGAATCGACTAGACGAACGTTCGATTTCTTTGATTAAAGTTTTTACTCAAATATTTCGAATCTTTCGAGATTAAAAGATTTTTTTTTTCTTTTTTCTTTTTCTTTAATTAAATTTTTTAGTCTTATTTAAAAAAAAAAAATCGGATAAGTCTCCTTAATATGGAACCACATCTAATATATATATATATAATACTTAAATAAACAACGTAAGTTATTAAAAATCATTGCGAAATATTTTTATTAAAAGTAATCGTATAAATATTGAATATTTGATAGAAAGTTTATTATTATAAACGAAAGATTACTGTGTGTCTCTCTCGATGAAAATGAGTTTAAAATTATAACACTTTCGTAATTTAGTATTAAATGTATTATATATATATTTTTTTGCATATTCATCAAAAGCAATCTCTCTACCGTTAAATTAATATTTTTCTTAATATAATTATTATTTCTGCGCTGAAATATATTTGTCACCCTATATATCTGCATTATTAAAAATTTATCATATATTATTGTTAAAAAATTATTGTAAAATTGTTACTTCGTAGTAACAAATTGTTTATTTTGTTTCAAATATATATTTAAATTTTTTGTTTGTGCGTGTGTGTGTATGTGATTTTTAATTATTTCTAGTTTGAGTCTTATTATATTTTTGATGAATCTAAAATTAATACTTTTTTTCATTTGATGTATAAACAGTTATTATATTTATAGTTTTCCTTATTTAAGAATCTGTTTTTATATAACCATGTATATACAACATGAAATTATATGAAATTTATGATGAAAACCACGTGAAGAATCTTTCATATTTCAGGTTAACGAGAAACTCACGAAAGAGAAAAGAAAACATCAACGATTTCTCTGGTTCTTGGCTTACAGCCAAACACCTTCGAGAAGTCGTCCTGTTGATTTTCTCACTCACTCCAACAAAACAAAAGAAAAGAAGATTCTCTCTTCCTAGCTTTTCATTCACGTGGGTGGAAAATGTTCATTGTGAACGCATACCTCGTCATCAAGTTTTAAAATAAGAAAGAAAGAGAGAAAAATAAGAAGAACAAAGTCGTAATAGTTCTTACGATTTATATCCGTAATATGCTGATTCTTAATGAATCATTCTTTCGTAGACTAGAATCATGATCTCAGATAATACGATTGAGATGACAGTACAATGAAATTTATATAAGTATACGTTGCAATTAAATACTTATAAATTATCATTTTATCGCATAAAAGATAAAAGCATTGCGATGTAAAACGTTAGAAATGAATTATGTGTGAAAAATTTCGTTTCTCCTACAATTAGAAAAAAAAAATATTCGAGTTTTTTTTAGATAGAGTAAATATTTTATAATCATGGTCAATATCTATAATCATGATCAATTATATTTAGTTATCGATTAAGCGTTTTTATTTATAGCTCTCGAGAGAATAAAATATAAATAATTTCACGATCGAAAATATTTTTCTTGTTAAAAACAACCATGTTTTTCATATATCTTTCATTGATTTTTTAGTATTCAATTTTAAACGGGTTAACGTCACTCGAACTTGAGAGTACTAGGAGAGCACGAGTTAATTAAATATTCATATTATACGCTCGGTTGATTTTTTTTTCAATAGAGAAAAACTTTATTATGAAGTTTATATGAAAATCTAATTTATGTCGGTCGAGCTCATGCTATTGGATTCGTTTTAAATATTTATTTGAGTATTTTATAGTATATATATATACATATGTATATATAGAAAGAATTATTTGCTTATATACAATTCTGATTACCAATATAAACAAAATAAAAAAATAATATAAATTGTATATGCGATATTACCCACAGATTTTTTCTTCGAGTTGAGGTTTTTATTTAAAAATTATTGGAAAACAAAATGACTAATTAAGAATGCCTATTATTTGATTAATTATTTAAAAAAATGAACTCTATAATAAATAAATAAAGTTTATAAATAAATAAAATTTATAAATAAATAAAATTTAGAAATAAAGGTGTTTATAAGCATTATTAGAAATATTTAAACTAATAAATATTATTTCTATGTAATAATTTAGTATGTAATTATTAGGTATATTTACAACGTGTCTAGTCCGCTTTAAAGCATAAAATATTATATTTGATATAGATAGTCATCGATCGCGATTATAATTATATCCAACAAAAAATAAACTCGTCACAATGAACATAAGAAAGAACAAAGTAAATTATTTCATGGTAATTGCATACCTGACACGTTTATTCGCTTAGCTGACATTTCGTCTAGACGTTGATAGATTTATTTTCGAAATGTTCTAAATTCGTTCAATTGAATTAATTGGTAACAGGAATATGAAAGAAAAAAATAAAATAATTCTAATATTAAAATCATTTCATAATAATATCGTTCGTAAAAATATTTCTAAAGCATATGCATCTATATGAAAAAAACAAATAAATGATGAAAAAACATTCTATTCAATAAAATTCTTTCATTTTTCGATACTCGATATGCAGAGTAAAACCTATACGATATCTAAGGACATACGTAAATAAATAAATAAATAAATAAATAAATAAATAAATAAATGATAATAATATCCTTCGGAAGTATTAGCGAATATTCTTGAATAATTTCGTAGCATCTACAAGGTTTAATACTACATATATAGTAGTATGTTTTGCAAAATCGAATGATCTTAGTCGAGTATCAACCCTATGGCATAAACCGATAATACCAGGGCGTAATTTACAACGTGAGTACCGGCGTCTTATGACATGAGAAAGACAGAGTATACGTGTGTGTGAGAGAGAGAGAGAGAAAGAGAGAGACGTATGCGTCCTTGAATGGAGCTTGGTGTGTAAGCAACAACACCTTCTGGCAGTGGTTCACTTGTAAATAACGTAGCCACAAGCTCACAACAACGACGAAGACTATGACGACGTACGGAGTGGAAACGTTTAACCAGATGATTTGCCGGGAGAAGATCTACAATCGATTATTTATATTCAAAGTCTTGTTCATTCGAGGATAACTTCATACTTTTTTCCTGCATGAGTCTTTTAATGCTTTATTTTTTATCTCATTTCTCATTTTCTATTTGTTTTCTTTTTTTAGATTGAATAAAAATAAATTAAAAAAATATTAGAAATATAAATCTTCTTCAAAGAAGGATTTAGTGAATATTAATTAGATATAATTAAATATATAATTCTTATTAAATACAATTTATAATAATAGTAATTGATATTTATATTATAATATAATAAATAATTACAATATTATATACGAATATTATCTTGTTGCTATCTTGGTTATCAATTGTTGACTGACTTTAAAATTAGTCACTGATGTTTATATTCATGTGTATTGGAAAGGCAAGAACAAGAAGTTAACATACTTCGTGATGTAATGCCGTAGGAGACACGCGACTGAAATGATGTAGTCTTATGTTAAGCTAATCTTACCTTAACAAGGGTATAACTTCATCACGGAGTCCTTGCCAGGTACCTGTCTTAAATGGAAATAGGAGGGGAGGAAAAGAAAGAGAGAGAAAGATAGAGCGAGATGAGAGGTACGTCAGTGCACGTGCGTTAAATTTCGTCCCGTTTTAATAAGCTTACAAGAGCATGTTGCAAGTTGCAAATGATATCATTGAGATTTTGACGAAATTAGTTTGAAACCATTAAAGGCGTTCAGCATTGTAGATTAGTTTCTATATCTGTCAAATATTATACAGGGTATCTCACAAGAAGATACTATATTTTACATTTCACCAATTTTTATAAATTTATTTATTTATTTATTCTTTCTCATTATTTATTCCATTCATTATTGTCATGCGAACAAATGTATTCATAAAATATGATTTTAAATATACGATACATATCCATTTGTATAAATAATTATTTTATTTTCCATTCGTTCAACAAAAATTCTAATAGAATTTATTTATATTCGTTGTATATTCACCACGAAAAAAAAGTAATAAACTGTAGAGTCAACTGTAGTGTTTCCTTGTTAGTTAAATCAGATCAATTGGAATATCTCCTTTGTTTACAATCGTAATAAAAAACTTCATAGGAAAAAGTTGCACTATTGCAGAAGGGCAAATCTAATGGTTGAAAGAATTTGTTTTCAAGGGTATTATTTTTTAAATAGATTTCAAGGTTATCGATATTTCTTTAAATAGAATTATATATTTCTTTCGCGATATTCTTGTAGAACATGAAGAAATAAATATAACCTAACATTGATTGAACGGGTACACTGACATTATAAAAGAACCGATCAAGACAACAGTTTTAATCATAAAGTATCAATTAATAGATATCGTTAGTTTTACTAGAAATTTAATTAGATACGTATAATCATTCTGAAGAATAAATTTTATTATAAATCATAATCTGTGTTTCGATATTGATATTATAATTTCGTCAATAATTTAATTATATTTGTATTTTATAATATTAAAGAATAATAAAATTCAGTCTCTATTAATATTTATAATCATCTTAGAAATGAAATTCGATAAGCTCGATTATATCTGATTATACATTTCAATTCGTCAATATCAATAATTTAGTTAAAAATTAAATTAAATGCATATAGTCGATAACAGTTTGAAATGATTTATTTAAAATTTATGATCGCTTTTGAATCGTGCTACTTAATTTTCACGAGACGACAAAACTCGATCGGAGTAAGAGAAAAATTTTATTTTACGATGTTATGACATCGATAATTGCATTGCAAATGAAATTTACTTCGGAAGATCGAATTTCTTTGGAGAAATGATTCTTCCTTCAAGAACGAGTTCTCAAATGCAATCTATTTCGAGTAGGAATAGAGTTTCTTTTACTCTCTCTTATTTTTTTTTCTTCTTCTCTACTTTTTTTTTTCTTAGATTGCTATAAGACAATAAAGACACTTCTTACGCAATCACTATAGCGGAAAGCGCTGGTTAATTATTTCTATAACTTTTGATAGAAATGTTCAACTCTGTTAACAATTCTGTTAATGTTACAAATTTATCTATATGTGTGTGTGTGTGTATAAACTTTTATATTATAACAACAATTTTATTGATACAAATATAATCAAATTTACACACAGAATCTTAGTTCCTTTTAATCGAATTAAGAAGATGATATTTTTCAATAAAAGTCTTATAACAGAACAAGACTCATACACATTCAGAACGTGAACTTTCATTGAAGGAAGGTTTGAAATTTTGATAAGTTAGAAGGAAAGAGAAGGAGGTATATATTTAGAGTCGATTCACGTTTGGAGATATTAAACGAGTCTCTCGAGTGAACTATGCCTTTCGTGTCTATCTTGTCTCTTACATCACGTGATCAGTTCAATGAATGGCCTCAAGCGACACGAGAAACGCAATTAAGGATCCATCGAGCCGTGGCCAATATCCTTCCTCGATCAACGCATACATATCGAATTACTACGATTTGCGAGAACCTCAAAGTGTGTCCTTTGATCTTATTCGTGGATTTTTAATCATTTTGGTAACTATATCTTGTAATCTAGCTGGCTATTTCATCGATTATACGACGATTATTGATATGAATAAAAACAAGCTTCCTTTTTTTTTATTTTTTCTTTTGAAAAAAAAACCTAATATCGTGAAATTCTTTGAAAATATTCTAGAAAGATGGATAAATATTATACATCGTGTCTCGTCTTCGAGATTACAGTTGTAGTTTCATTATTTCGACCTATTACCACGAGGTTAGAATTTTAAATTTTGAGCGAATTCGCGCCCTTTTGTACAGGTGGCGGTAATGTCGCTTTGTTATTTTCTCATATCGTTTAAAGTATCCAAGAAAAAAATAAAAATTGTTTAAATTTTGGTTGACCAAAAAAAGAAATTAGTATAATTTTTAAGGGGGTTAGGGTGGGATTGTAATTTCGAAGACGAGAACCTCGTATAATTACGATCGAACTTCGTTTTGTTCGTTCGAAACTAAGTTCGTTTGATGGTTCAATTATGTTACTGTTATTATATTAATTAAAAAGAAACTTGCATTATATTTTAGTAGATAGTATTGTTTTTGACAAAGTATACACGCACACTCGTAGGAAGTTCTGATAGATTATAATATTGAGAAAAGAAAGAAAAAAAAAAGATAAAAACAGAAGACGATTGTCATAGTGGTGTTGATAATAGCGCATCCAATTGAGTGAAACCTACGTTAATATCATCGAACTAGGGATCTTGGCGTCTCGTCAATACTACTGCGGTATTTACCGAACCAATAAAGACCGAGAATAATGCACGTAACAGTAAATATCCATGCCGTTTCATCGTGACGCAAATGCGTCCCTCCAAACTACTATAATACTACTACTATTACTACTATACTAGCTATTAACGGTTTGGCCTGCGGCTAGATTCCTCTTATTCAGCCACTAGTAAACCACGTTCAATAGTTTGCTAGCTATCTTGCTATTTGTATACGAAAGCCGTTTCTTCTTTCATGAATTATAGAATAAAAAAATTATGAAGAAACTGGTATAATCAACGGAACGTGTTAGAGGAGCGTAAAAATCTAAAGTTTAGTTTAACTTTATTTTGCTACGTTTTATTAAGACGAGATAGAAGAAAAAGAAGAATTGGAAGATCCGATTCGCAAGCTGCTTTGGACGTTTTTCTTGATAGCATCGAATGAAATAACGAGACAAGTTTATTTATTTTTCTTTCTCTCTCTCTCTCTCTCTCTCTTTTATTATCGACGTTCGTATTAGTTAAACGCAAAGGAAGATATCGTATACGCACGTATACAAATATCAGAGGCATTTCCTCTAGTTTGAAATCGTGGAAGAGCTACAATTTTTAAAATATATCTGGACACTCTGAATACAATCAGAATAAATTTCCAAATTATGATTAAAATTGAGAAAAAATTAAACGCAAACAGTTATGGTTTATTGTTGATTAAATTATACAGTTTGATATTATTTACAATTATTTGAAAATAAAATATATTCCTTTAGTTTTGTTTTTAGAAATAATATTTTTTGATATCGATCAAATTATATATACAGGGTGTCCCACTTAAATCGATCCACTTAAATATCTTTGAAACTATTGATACTAGAAAAAAATATCTCCGATAAAAGTTGAATGGTTTACAGAGGCACATTTCGAAGATATTTAATTGGAACACTTTTGTATATATAGTTGAATATCATTTCAAATCCCTTAAAAATAAAATTGAGATTCCTTTTGTTTTATTTCCATCGAAAATTGTATAAAAACAGCAGTAGAACTAGATTACACCAGTACTTAGAATCTTCCTATGATGCTACTACAGTTCCGCAATGCCTACAAACGAACCGGCTCTGAAAAATTAAACACGCGTATATAAAAAAATATCCGTCGCGTACACGTTTCGATTAATAGATAGAAGAAACAAAAAGCAATAAAAGCTTGTTCCTCGTGTCTCTTTTTTCATTCCGGTATTTTCATTTCGTTCATTCATTCTGTTCGACGTTTTGTTATTTGTCGTCATTTTCTCGTCGAAAAAGAACATAAAAGTATTAACGAGAAAGAGAAAATCGATATATCAATGATATTATATAATCAAATAATCAGAAGCGAGTAGAAGCGAATAAAAGGGGTGGGGGGAGGTAAAATAATTATTAATGAGGAAAAGGGAGAATCCTAATAGGATGGCGAAACAAAGAGTTGGAAAAAGGATTTTGCTTTATAGAGGGATAATTCATTAACTTCTTTATAAAGAATTCTTCGTGTATTCGTCGGTCTTCGCATGTTTCTTTTTTTTTTCTTACATCTTTCTATTTTCTTTTTTTTGTTTCAATTTGATAGCATACCGAACAAATTTTGGAACCCTTTTTAAAAGTATAGGAGAAAAGAAGAAATTATGTTGGACCCAAGGATTTTAAAAGAATAGTGGATGAGATAGAATAGAGAGAATTTGAAGTATGTCCGATAATACACCGACTGTTACTACTGCATTCGAGAAAATCATAAATTTACAGTAATGATTCGATATTACTGTGAAAAATAAATATTATTCGGACTGGTGTATTGATCGAGTCTGGTGAGCAATGATAAATCGGTTATAATTACGGACACCGCAATAAATCAAGATAATTATCTGCTAACGAGGGTGGATCGGTTTTCAGAGGAATAATCGATAAGGTTTCGTCGTTCAGAATCTGTTATTAATTATATAAGGAGAAAAGATAAACGCATCTCGTTGGCCGAACTAATGCCTGTCATTTGCATCAACGCGCTGTGTCTAATCATCGAATAATTCTGGAACGTGTCGTTAATAATGTATCATGTTAATAATTAATAACGCTTTAGTTACGGTGATAAGTCAGCATTAAAATGCGTCGTCTGGTTTGTTTGAGTCATCTGTGAGAATAATAAAGATAGGATAGAGAACCATTTAAAATAAAAATATTTTATAGAAATGTAAGATTCTTATTTCTTATTTGTCTATTAACTATTATAATTATTAATTTTTTAGTTGAAAGTATTGCAAAATTAAGCGTTAGAAAATATCTGTTTTTCATCTTGTCTTTTAATGTCATCTACAAATTCGCGTAATGTTCATGTTGAATTTACAGTTCGACATTACGAAACTGAAGCGTCTCAAATTTGTGTGTGTTTCGATATATAAATTTATTAATTTATTTTATTTGCTCGTAATATTGAATTTTATCATTAACAATTCTATATATTATTCTTATGTTTTATATATACTTTAATAAAAATCTATGTTGTAGCACTTATATAGGAGAACTAAGGACGTTACAGTTTCTATTACAGTGTCATATTACTACTCGCATAAACATATTTACTGTTATTTATATATTTGCTTTTAATTTTTACTTTTATTTTGATATTTTATTTAAGCACGTATACACTGCATTTACAATTTTTATTTGTAGATATTTCGAATTTTAGTAAAAGTAAGTAAAATAAATGTTAAGAGTATTCATGAAAAATATAAATGTGTCTTTTTCTAAAATAAACAATTTCTCTAAAATAAACAATTTTTAGAGAAATAAGTTTTTTCATAAGAGGTTAAAGTAATTGCAATAGATCGTTGCCAATATTAATTGTTTTTTTTTTTCTCATTGTTACAATACAAATTGTGAAACCGATCGATAGCGTAGAATTTTTTTCAGAGGATACACAACGTTGCAATTTTCATCCTGACAAAATGTGATGTAAAATTTCTACTATTGGAAAGTACTTCTCCTGTATATTCGTTTTCGAAACACGTACGAAACGTTCACAAGTGTTGAGTTTCATGTACTGATTTAACAAGCAAAAACGATAGAATATGCAGTTAATAAAGCAACTAGGGAGAACACCATACACACGTATATATCTATATACGTACATGTAAATATATATATATATCGTTGAGAAGATCGTGTTTCGTTCTCGGCAACATCACCGACATAAATTTCTCTGTCGTCGACAAAATCGCCGATCAAAGTTTTCATCTTGCGATATAAGATGGTGAGATGTCGAGATAACGATGATTCTTATTACTCTAACATCTCGGAAGAGGAAATTTAACTCGATTATTTTCTTTTCATATTTCCTCATGGAATATGCAAACCATGAAATGTGTCTGAATATTTGTATATTGTATATTGTATACTGTATATTGTATACTGTATATTGTACAGTACTGTAAAAAAATATATGACGCTTTATATTTTTAGATAGATATCATATATTCGGAAAATAAAAAAATTCATTTTATAAACTCCATGTGTTATATACAATTTCCCTAATGTCAACACAAAATTTTGATTTCAAAAGAAATACGGTGCAGAAGAAAATGTTAAAATTATTCTAATTTTAATTGACAAAAGTATAAGATGATTACTGAGTTTATTATTTATTATCACGATTTTGTTCTGACTGTTAGTAGATATTTGATTATCAGTACATTTATTTAGAAAAAAAGTATATAGAAAAATATATAAGATATTTTAGGATCATTGTGTAGAAATGAAAGTGTAAATAATTTCTTAATCTTTTTCTTCTCCCCTTCTCTCTCTTTCTCTTTTATTCTCATGAATAATAGAATAGTTATGTCAACATGATTATACATATATATCGTCTGTATTTGTATGTGCATTCACACTTCTACCAAAAACTGGAGAGTCCGGAAATTTCATCGAATTTTGTGTTGGTGACGTGTTCGGAGAGAGGTGAGAGTAAGGAAGAAGGGTGGAAGGAAGATTTATTGAAAGAGAGAGAGAGAACGAGAGATGTATTTACTACTACACATATACATGTATAAACGGCGCGCACCTGCGTTATGGTCTGCACTTAGCTTTCGGTACAGGTGCGCTAATTAAACTGTAATCCTTTCGATAAGCTTCGACTGTGCTTCAACGATTCACGTAGTGGATGAAGTTGCTCTCATTTAACTGTCGTGAGGTTTAGCAACGATTTATTGTTTATTTCAGACTTTACTCCTCTTGCCCTGACATATAAGTTATATTTGCCAATAATCACGAAATTTTGACTCAAATTTTATATTTGTATAAGTTCACATTACATTGATATATATATATATGTATAAAAAGAATATTATGTTGGATTAAACAAGGATCGTTAATTTTTCGTGACACAATAATAAATTATATGCGTCAATAATCATAAAAATAGATCGAGTCCAAAATTTGTGTATTTTTATTTATATTATATACATAAAAAACAATATAATGTATGAATATAATATAATACGATAGTTTTTCTAGATACGAAATATATTTGAAAAATCCAATTTATACAGAGAATAAGCAAACAAAGTGATTTTCGAATAGATGATTAAGCTGTTTGACGATATATAGTGTATATGTTATCATGAAAGACCAAAATTGGAGAATGTCAAGATTCACATAGTCACTTATGATGGTGCATGTCCGAAATGTTAATGTATAAGAATAAACCCAAATATTTGGTCTTTCAACAATGTATTTGGTACATGTTGATAAGTGACCATGTGAATCTTGACATTCTCCAATTTCAGTTTAAAATTGACAATAGCGGTATTAATACTCTTATCACTCATTGTATAAGAAATGTGAAAAATATTTTCCATTAAAAAAGATGTCATAGTCGTTAATACAAAATTAGATTAGCAATGAGGGGAAAACAAGGAACGTTGCAGAACGACCGAACAAAAAAACGTGATTACACCTTTACGAGGAAGTTATTTAGTAAAGATAGTAGGAACAAGAGGAAGGTAGCAAATAAGAGGATCATGCAGCGAGGTGTGGCATAAACGGGATCAACAACCGTGACCGCTACTGCTCGTTAATTAATCAATTAACGTTTGTATCCGGTCAACCGGCTTCTCAGGAATTTCCGCGTTAATTTGGAAGCGAATTTCAGCGAACTACGAAAACGAATGGGTGAGAGTGACAAGGGGCCGGGGGAGGGGGGGGTTGTTGAAACTGGACGATCCATTCAACAGGAACGTAACCTAACTACGTTGAAAATGGTTTCAGTAAGGTAACTGCTTGCTAAAAGTTACGATAATACGAAACTTGATCCAGATAGAAGAGAACAAGAGAAAGAGAAAGAGAGAAATAGATGGATGGGGAGAGATGAACGATCGTAGGAAGTATTATCTCATCGAAGGTTATCAAATCGTTCCGATCTTTCACAAGATGCATCGTCGACAAAGTTCAGTTAGGTCAATGTGCTCGGACTAACATAAGCGTCAGCTCGCTTTTACGAGCGTCCTTGCCTTTTCCAAGCACTGGGAGACATCCTGGATTTGCAAATCATTTCGTTCTGATCGTAACCGAAAAAAGCAAAGTTAAAATGAGAAAAAGAGAAAAAAGAGAAATAGATGAGAAAAAAATAGATTTCTCTATAGATTTAGTTTAACTTACTTGAGATTTTTATAGTTTTTGATTTTTTGAATTTACATGAGAGATCGATCCGATTTCAACTTGCCTTTCATCTCATTTACGATTGGACAATTTACATAATATAATTCATAGGATTTTTCGGACAAATATTTCTTTCGAAAAAATCTACATAAGTATTTTAATTAAATTATAAATTAAAAACTCTATATCGCGAGTGGATTATTATCTTTTTATAAAATAAAGAAAAAATCTATCCCCTTTCTGATTTTTCGAAAGTACATGCACGAGAGATTTGATAATCCCCAATTCGTCTTTTATCGTTACAGTTGGAACAATGTTCGATTCAACAAAATGTGATAAGAATTAATTAACATTACTATTTATGTATTTATTTATTTATTTGTAATTCGCAAATGCACGTTACTTCAAAAGAAGGATCCCGAGGAAAAGAATTGAACTGTATCAAATGGATTATCATTATTATTATTATTATTATTTTGTAAAAAAAAGAAAAGAATAAATCCTACAATAATAGAAAAAAAAATGTAAAGAATCTCAGACGAATAAAATAGCATAACGATGAAAGTTCTCTAACTTTTCGAGTACTTGATATATGCATATCTATCGCATACCTATAATATCTTTACGTCATTATAAAATTGAATAGTATCAATCCAATTATAAGTTGAAGAAAGACTGTTGCGAGGATAGTAAAAAAAATCGATTGCACCTATCGATAAGAGGTAGGGGCATGCTTCTGGATAAAGTTTGAGATTAATTAATTGATGCTGTCTCGGTGAGTGTAAAGAACGCTTCCTGCAATGAGGTAAAAGAAATAAAATAGGGGGGCAGAAAGAGAGAGAGAGAGAGAGAGAAAAGGTAGAAGACTGCTCGTTCGTTCTCTCTTTACTTCCCTACTCGCTTAATAGAACTAATTACTTAATGCTTCCTGACACGCGGATCAGTTTAACTTTTACCGCGTTCAACTTACTACTACAGTCACTACGAGCATCTCCCTTGACCACCCTCTTCCATCTTCCTCCCCCCTCTCCCTCTCATTCCTTTTCCTGCTCTTCTTTACCCACCCTTAACAGCACGATTTTAACTCCGATAAACCATGGCTCTAAGTTTGGAGTCTTCGTCAGTAAATTCGATTCGTCTGAACGTTTTACCTTATCTCGTGGTTAGGACTTGATTCATTTATCTGTTAGAGAGAGAGAGAGACCTTATTAGCAAAGGGGGAAAATATAAATTGTACGGATAATAAGAAGTTAATTGGTTAATATATTTCTTTTTTTTTTCTTTTTAATTTTGATTTAACAGAAAATAGAGAGTTTGTAATATTAATATTTATTATTTAGATTAAGTGTGTGGATATTTTTTTTTTTTATAAACATATTTTCAATAGTTAATGAGAGATATCGATTATTTTCTTTTTTAACGATCAATATTTAACGTTATTGTAATAGAAAAAACAAATTTTTATAATAATATAAATTCAAAAATTAATAAATAATATCGTATGCGTGTATTACTGCGGTTTTTAGACGATTGGAATGCCGAATAACGTGGATAGAAAAATTAATAAAAAATAAAGCAAATGAAAAATACGGATTGGAAATCGTTAAAAAGTTATTTATTATTTTAGGTATTAAAACAGTTATTCAATTTTTTTTTTCAAGCAAAAAATAATTATGTTTCATTAAGTCATTCAACTTTAAACTTTAACCGTAGTAATAGGGAGCATTCTAAATAATACCCACACACACTCGCTTATCCCATAGGTTACCAATTTGACTCGAATGTTAAGGAAAATATTCAAATCTTGATCGTAGTAGACACATCGAGTTGGTAATATTAATCCCTTGACATTCAAATAGAACGAAATTCGATGTGTTTTCAAATTTCTATTTAATTTGCCTCAGCAAATAAATTATATTAGCTTAAAAACAGAACGGAATATTTACTTTGCTAAAATATAAATTAATGAACCTGATATACAATATTCACAGACAATAATTAAGCAACATTATGAAGAAATAAATGAATAGTTCTATATAAAATATAAGAAAAAATGACGTCTCGTAGATGTCCTCGTATTGGAACAAAATTAATAATTATTTATGTATAAGATCGATTAAACTTAAGTAAAATGTAAAATTAATATTAAAGATAAGAATTACTTCGAAACATTTATTATATTTTGATGATCTCTATTTATATAAATTTTTCAACATACGTGATACAGTACGTGCGTATTTATATGTATATGTGTGTGTGTGTGTGTGTGTATATAAATAAAAAACTTGACGCGATGCGACTCTTGGAATATTTCAATTTTTATTATCGACATGGTGAGGTTACAGATCGATAGTCGAAGACAAAAGTCAGGCTTACAGGTTTGAGGTGGAATCTATGAATTCTAGGAAGAAACGAAAAACTGAATATTTTTATGGTGAAGTCAAGAAAAATAGTAGGTTCGACGACACCGACTTCCGTGAATGGGGATATTGAATTCTAGAACACATGAATCAATTTTATCATGGGATTTTCTTTCTCTTTCTTTCTTTATTTCAAGGTGAGCTTCCACGAGTAAGGAAGATCATTCTCTCCTATCAAATATTCAATCGAAGTTTACAATGCGTACATTTCGATGTGTATGAATCTCGTTGCGTTTTCTTATTCTTAGATTTCCACCCCCACCCCCTCTCCTCATTTTGCCATAAAACTGTTATTTTTTAATAAATTTTACTTTATTTCTCCGAAAATGACATATTAAATATTGCCTTTTATAAAATAATTAAAATTTGCATATAATAAAAATAATAATAATAAAAGAAGAAAAATAATAAATTTGCTCAGTCGATTAACTGACAGTGAGAAGAGTCAAAATCATGTACTTAATTTTTTATACTTGTTAATATTTTTGAAAATGTTAAATTACTTTTAAAAAGAACGATGAATGGAGAAACAATGAAACGAACGAGAAAGAAAAAAGAAAAAAAGATATAAATTATCGGACATTTTTTGTTAACACTTTTATTATATTTATTGTATTTTTTTCATTTCCTTTCTTTTCTTTTTCCTTTTCTTCTATTTTCTGAGTCGACGATGATGAACGAGATAAAAATGGGAAAGATGAAAAAAAAAGAAGCCGACGATGATACTGTAGCCTTTGTCGTTGTTCAGTCACGTCGAGAAAATTTAAATAAATAACCTACGGCTTCGCGAACGATTTTTCATCGGTGCAACGAGACGTATCATACGTTGAGTTGAATTCACAACTAATCCGATGCGGAAAGGATAACTATGTTGTAGTAGTAATGCATGTTCAATTTTTATATTAACGAATAAGTTTTATATATCTCTTAGAGAGAGAGAGAGATCTATATTTAATAGAAATCAAAATAATAATATTACTGTGTCTTGATTCACAATACTTCTTAGTTTAAAGTCATACATAATCGTTGATTTCATATTTTCCGATCGGTCTTTTATAATTTTCGGGTAGTTAATATTTGTTATAAATTAATGAACTAACAATAAAGATGTGTGTAGGATAAAATAATTAGATAAGTTATAGATAATTTTTATTTATAATATAAAAATATAATAAATTTTAATTTAAACAATCTAATTATATAATAAAATATATACCAAAGTCTTGTTTTTAAATTGTAGATATGTTTCTCGATATAATGTGTAGAGAAACCGTGCAAACAACCGTGTAAAAAAAGTAATGAAAACTTAATTTTATAAGTTCTTAGACATGTACATATAAAATAAGTACATCCGGAAAGCTAAGGCCAATTTTTATATGTCGAAAATATTATTTTTATAAATCGATACACATTTTTAGGGCAATCGAATATTACATATACATATGTATCTACATATATTAAAACAATATAATATAATATACACATATTTAACGATAAAATTAAATTTATGTATATATATTTATATTTATATATATTTCAATTATTATTTATATATGCAATAAATTTAATAATTCATTAATATAGCAAAAAAGAAAGAATAAAGAATAAAAAATTAAAAATACTCGAGATAATGTTTAATAAATTGTACACTTAATAATTTTATTAATTAAAATATCGTAAATTTGTAAAAAAAGAAAACAAACATATGTATCTTTTTTAATCTCTAATGGACTTGATAAAACGAACCTTAAATTTCACTCTGATGAAAATATTTCGTAAAATATATAATAATGAAATGAAAGTAAATACATTAGTAAAAACAATGTTGAAAAATGACGTTACTGTATCCAAGAAAATTGCCGGCAAATTCAAAGAACATTTTTTATGAAAATCATGTAACTGCACGTATAATAAAAAAACTAATTTTTTATCTTATTTTAACATACTGAAATCACCACTGAAGTTACGTCCACATATTTTGAATATTTTGAAAATTTTCTCTCAACCCTGTATATTATGTATCACTCTAATATTAATTTATACAATCGTATGTGTGTGTAAATTATTTTGGTTATTTCTATATCCAAATATATATCACATTTATATTTGACAGTTAACTATACAAAATTACGCGAGTCTTTATTTAAAATTTTTATCCCATAATTTATTCTGTTTTATTTTGAATCATTTATACGAACTACAAGTACCTATGTACATAAATATACTTATTTATTTATGCATATACACGCATACGCTGGGGAAAGAAACGTTTTCTTTTCGTTCCTTTTTTGAAAAAGAGAAAAGTCGATGAAATTTTAAACGCGAGATTTCCCCGTTCTCTTTTTTCACTCGACAACTCGAAACAAGCTTTTCAAAGAAGTAGTCATTTTAAATAATGCGTTGAAACGAAAGCTCAGAAATGAAGAAAAATTAGAAATTATAGGGAACAATCTGTAAGTTTAACAATCTGACTCATGGTGATGCAATTTTTACACTATCGTCGTCATTTTTGAATACTGGAGTATATCTATATACCAAAGTATCACATATGTATTAACTTACATAATATTTACATAGTAATTATGTATTATTTGCGTATATATAATACTAGTCATAGTAATTCGTGCGTTGTGAAAAACATGGCATAAAAATTCGCTTTCTCTGACAATTATTTTTCTTTTTTTTGTGCAACAGGGTTAGGGAAAAAAATGTACTAGAAAAATGGAGAAAATAGATAAAAAAAATAGGTGTACGCACAACGACGAGGTTAAAAAGTATTTTCTCTATTTTTTTTTTTTATTATCACGGTGAACATGCAAAGCTCTTCTTAAACTCCAAACTAAATTGTCAATTTCTCTTTTTATTTATATATATATATTTTTTTTAATATTTCACTTTCGTTCGAACGAAACAAATTTACGCGGATGTATCGCATGCATTCTCGAATACGCGCCTATTCAGATTAATTATTTTATATGTAAAATATTCGATCGTTTCACGGCGTATAAAGGTAACATATATGAATGTATAAAAAACAAAAAAAGAAGCATAAAGTAAAAAGAAATTCATTGGACAAAAAAATACACTATTCATATATATAATTTTGAATACTTACGTTTTTTTTTTCATAGAAAGAAAAAATTAAAAATGAAGAAAAAAATAAATAAATTTATCTATCTTTCGATTATAATATAAAGAATAAAAGAAAACAAATGTTATGTTTAATACGTTTGTTTTTAATTTGTCCTTTCATTAATAAACGGGTTGACGATGATCGGTAAAGTGTCTTTTCGTATTTTCTATAAGATGAAAACGAAAAACAAGTGCACGTTGAAATGTGAAATCACTTTAGAATCGATTTTTCTTTCTTTCCTATATTAATCTCTCTCAGTATTACACAGCATGATGTGTAACATCGTGTTTCACGTCAAAACCAGAAAGCTGGGTTTGCGAATAACAACGGGTCGATTCTTCTTTGTTAACGTGGAATGATCACGTTTGTTTCATTTCTACTAAAATTCTTGTTAGTGTTGAAGGGCATGAAGGAGGAGTATACGTTACACAATTTAAATGTCTCGAAAAAGTGAGTCATCCTTTACTCTATCCCTACAAAAATTGGAGGGAAAGAAATGATTAAATGTCTGTCTTCCGATTTAAATACGTAAAGTTAAATTTAGTAAATTAAAAGTTAAATTTACAATAAAATTAAAGACCGAATATTATAATAGAGAAAAATACTTAAAGTTTTATCCGCTGATTTAAACGTACGTAGATGTAAATAATGAAATCTAGAATAAAAGAAATGACTAAATATTCGATTTATTAATAGGAAGAAAACTTTTGGTAAATAAGAATTTGAAAAATGTTTAGCAACGTCACTTTTAAATCCTAGGACTTCTTAAAGTTGCGACCTAATATGTGGTCGCGTAACTATTATAGATTTGGAGATTGCAGAAATTGTAGCAAAACGAAAGAATTTTTGGACGTGTAACGACCAAAACCTAATTTAAAATCAGTTAAGCAAGACTACACGTATAGCATGTCAGTAAGTTTATGATAGCAAAAGAGAAGATAGTATAAAGTTTATACTCAAGATCGTAAAAATATTTGCTCCAATAAAAGGAGTCGTCGAGTAGAAAAGTTTAAGGTTGAAACGACCTTTTCTAAAATGAAAATACATCAATAAAAGATCAATTTATTTTTCAATTTCGAATTGTAGAGAAGTATATACCCACATACCTAAATATTTCATTATTCGCAATTTAATACAGATAGGAATTATATAAATAGCAGATATAATTAAATATAATTAATTATTAATCAACGAGATTGTAAATACGCGCGATAAATCAAAGCTTTGGTTTCGTGTGTTGAATACAAATTTTCATTCATTCTATTTTATATGTGCAACGTAAAAAGGTATTGTATCAAACAACAAATTACTTTAAAAATATAATATCTATATGTGTGACTTACGATTGATAGGTGTGCTTGGAGTTGCAGTTACTGAAAAAAAGAAACAAATCGGGAGATTAAGATAAGCTAAATGTTAAACGATTATTATATTAAATGTTTCATTGATCGTAATTTTAATTATTCGTTCTAATATTTCTACAATTTTATAAATATATTATTTTTATTTTTATTTTAAAGTTTATATTTATGTTCGATGCCAATTAAAAGTAGTATTGGCATAAATTAAATTCAATTTTCTAATAACTTCAGTACATCTTTAAAAAATAAGATTCTTTATTAAACATTTTTGTGAATTATACATATCTTTCCAGTTAAAAGTAAAAGTATAATTTTAAAGTAATAAAATTGAATAAGTTAAAAGAAATTGTTTTAAATAATTTTAAATACATTTAAAATAAAAACGGGACTTTATACGTTTCTGAATATTTTATATTTGATTGTATACCATTTTAATATTTCCATGGCTAATAACATACGTAAAATTAACATTCGAGAAATATATTTGATTAAAAAATTCATTAAAAAAATCATATTTCATAGATATTTTCAAATGATGTTGGTATATTTCTATGTCAATAAATCATTTCAAATATATAAACATTGTAAACATTTGTAGAAAGATTTTAATCCAAAATCTTTCTTTTTTGTTCAATTAAATTGAATCAAATTGTTGATATCGACTATATCAGGTTTGCAGGAGTAAAGAAAAAATCTTGAATTGAGAGTCTCGAAGAAAGATAGATAAAGAGAGAGACAGAGAGAGAGAGAATGAAAAGAGAAAGATTGAAAAGAATTGCGAGTCTTTGTATAATTTTCTTTGCTTTTTTTTTTTTCTTGTGGGTGAGTACGAATCGTATTACACGAGGGAGATCTCTTCTTCTTCTTCTTCCACCTTCTTTTTTTCCTCTTGAACCTTTCAAGACGTCGTTTCCTAATAAGCGAACCGTGTCGCGTCTACTTCCTTTCAGGCACAGCCAACCGTACGAGAGTACGAAGAAAAAAGAAGTAAACGAGATGGAGAGTTGTAAATGCGCGACTAAAAAGGCGACACGAATCTTGGGAATAATAACGTTGGGACTTGTGAATGACGAAGATGACGTTATTTCGAAGAACGAAGAGTATATCTTTCCCCCCCACCCACCCCCTCCACCCTCTACGCTTCTTACCTCACTCCTTTCCATCACCAACTCTCTCTCTCTTACAATTCTTTTTCACAAAAGCATTTTTTATCAGGCAAATTTATCATAGAACACTCTTATCTCTACCTTTTTCTTATTTCAAAATAAAACAATTTTTTTTTCCCGGTTTACTAATTATTATTTCTTCTTTTTATTATAAATTAAAATTCTGTTTATTATTACATAATTATATTAATCTTTAATTATATATATATATGTATAATTTAATTATTATAGAATTATGTACGTAATAAAATGATCTATGAATATGAATTAAATAATATCTGAGATGTTTAATTAAATTTCTGACTTCTGCGAGTTTTCTGGAAGAAAAAAAAACACTTCTTTTCCTGAAAGGAGATAATTATTTTTACTTGTTAAAAACTTATTTGAATTGTGTGATGAAGAATTGTATGATAATATATAGAGATAACGGACGATGATAATTTTTGGAATTGTTTGTAATTAGATAATATTAGGAAGATTAACAATTATTAATAGTTAAAGGACTTGATGAAAAATAAGAACAAATTTGAAGGTTTTCCTTTCGTAGTATACGCATATGTACATGTTAAAAGTGAAAGAAAGTCGGGTAGTTCGGTTCATTTTTGACCTACTTGGAAGATGCGAATAGTCCGGTATCTCTTAGGAGGCTCTCGTTAACTAGGCTAGTTAAGGGTGAAAAGTGGAGCAGATTACTTTTCTGAGTTTCCTACACCAGCTATTTCCTTCATCTCTTTTTCTTTCTTTCTTTCTTTCTTTCTTTCTTTTTCTTTCGATCCTCTTTCTTTTTTTTATAATCCCAATTCCTTACTTTAAATCTCTCGACGTAATCTTTTACTCGAGGCTTTCCTTTTGAATTTTTCCACGTTTCAAAAAGACGAAAAGAATCCCTCTTTAATCTGACATTATTTCTCTTCAAAAAGTGTACAAATTTTCATAAAAAGTTCTAAATCGGAGGTGATAACCGACACGTCGATCGCGAAACGATTTTTCATCGATCATAACCAACGAGAAACAATTTCTGACACATTTAATATTGAACAAAATCCGTTAGAAAATAAAATGATAACTCTGCAAACTGATTTAATCTTACAAACCAAAGAACTTGAGGATGATTTTTGGAAATACAATAAACATCAATCGAGTAAAGTATCCCAATATCATCAAATGTAGCGAATATATATCTTTTCTAGTTTTATATATTTATTACATACTTATGCGAATCATCTTTTTCATGTTTCAAATTCACAAACGACTAAACAACATTTCCTACTTATTGATCCCCATATTAAAATTTCATTATCATTACCTTTGTGTCGGGATACACGCTAAATTATAAACGCTTGGTTGGAAACATGCACACGCAAATTTCCCACTAATTATATTATCAGAAAATATATATATAAAACTTAATCTATATACATATATATTTTGTTTGTGGCTACTTTTTAATTAATAAATAATAATAAAATATCACTAGTTGGTTAAATATCCCCTTTTTTTATTGTTACTTATTAGTACACGAGACACATGTTTATGTCAAACGAATATAACCTCAATAACCTCAAAAATAACTTCAAAAAAGAACTTCAAAGAAAAAAAATAACTTAAAAAAAAACTGGTGTGTGTACTTATGTACGCACGTAAGAAGTTATACTTCATTGCCGTACCAAAACGAATATAACCTCAATAACCTCAAAAATAACTTCAAAAAAGAACTTCAAAGAAAAAAAATAACTTAAAAAAAACTGGTGTGTGTACTTATGTACGCACGTAAGAAGTTATACTTCTTTGCCGTACCAAAACGAACATAACCTCAATAACCTCAAAAATAACTTCAAAAAAGAACTTCAAAGAAAAAAAATAACTTAAAAAGAAAAATAATTATTATTATATGTATATATATGTAAGAAAGAATGAAAAAAAGAAAAGGAAAATATGAAAATATAGATATCAGTCCACACTAAATATAAGAAAGATATATCGAATTACTTCACGCGTCAACAGTCATGGCGCGGTTACAGCATTAGTTCTCGCTTCGATCATTTAAGTAAAGCAGCGCTGAGTACGATTAGTATTTGGATGGGTGACCCGCTTGAGAAAAAAAGGGGAAGAAGAAGAGAAGACAACTTCATGCCGTATACTTGAAATCGCTTTGTCGCGCGTCGTAAATATCGACAAACTTCATGGTGTCGTTTTTCCAGACGCTCGGAACAAAATCACTCCCCATTACATTTTCCCCAACGCGCCAAAAGAAGTATAACTTCAAAAATATTTTGACGCAATGTTAACACTTGTTTGTTATTTGAAATTAAATTGAAATTTTGTCTTTTATTTGAACACTTTAACGTCCGTACGTATGACCATAATACTTTAGTCCGACACCACTAGTCATTTGTTTAATAATTTTAAACACCACATCAACGTGATGTCATCGGCATTCATTTAATAGTTTTCACTCAACACAAAGAATAATGTCACCGAACATAGTGTTCATTAAATTTGAAATATCCTTTTCAATGTAACCATTAGCAATGAAATATTTTGAACGAGACATCTTTTTACATCGAAATTAATGCTTCATTATACTTCGTACGCTATGTTGTTATATCCAATTATAAACTATTGTTTCTTATAATCGAAGCATGTAATTAATTTTTCGTTTTGTGTTTACGAGCTTTGCTTCGACATAAATTGTTGTATTGTATTTATCAGCGAACGGAAAATAAAATAGAAAATCAATGAGAAATCGATAGAAAATCTCTTTCCTTTCTCTCTCTCTCTCTCTCTCTCTCTCTCTTACTCTCTTTCTTTTACTATCGTTATATTCCGATACGCTGATGTCGTTTTTCTTGTTTAACTTTTTTCCCCTTTTTTTCCCATTGCCGATCGTTTCCGCGTCTCTTGTTTTCTCGTTACTCGCATCGGCTAACGCATATATTGTTCTTCATTTAAATCTAACGTTAATTACGAGCTCCGTGCGTTCCCCCTTTTTTCTGTGTTCCTTGTGTAAAAAGAATAATAAAAGGAAAAGAAAAAAGGAACTAATAAACAGAAATAAATAAATAAATAAAGAAAGAATAGAATAGAATAGGAAAGGAAAAAAGATGGAGAAAAAATTTAAATAACAAAAAATTAAAGAAAAAAAAGAGTCATTTTTTAACGTCACAACCAAGCCAACCAACCAACCAACTAACCACCGTCGTTCAACTAATTTTCCCTTTTTTCGATCCACCTTTATTTTTCTCGGCCGTTCTTTAATTACCATCGTTTCTCCAATTGCTCTCTTCTTAAGATTTACGCGTAGCGTCTTTTTTTAACGCTAAGGAATATCTTTTCATTTCCTTCTACAAGATTTATGCTGTTAACGTAAGCTTTTTATTAAATATCTTTGACGTGTTTATTCGTTTTTTTTCTGTAAATTTAAATTGGTGCTTGTGTATACTGAATTTATACAGTTCTACAGTATAACTGTACTTATACAATTTTTTTTTATTTTTCTACAATAAATGATCCTTATGATTAACTATAATTATAATTACTGTATGTTGATATTGATTAAAAAAAAAATCATATTTTTAAATTTTCTAGTCAGAGCGATTCAATACGTTGACAACTATTCTCTAGGTATTCTGTATAATGACTGGACATTTTGTAGATTGACCGAAACTTGTTATGGGCATTTTGTACAATGTTTTTTCAAATGACAATTCTATACGGTGTCCGGTCATTTTGCAAAATGTTCACGTTAAATACGTTGAACATAAACATTACAAAAGAAAAAGTCAGAAAAAAGTGGCTTTTTATATGAATCGTTATATTATATACAACAGTTAGACCTAACCTACAAATGAAATTGTCCCATCGTTTCTCGTTAAAAAAAAGAAAGGAAAAAGAATTTTGTATGTTTTGCTGTCGGGTGTCACTATTATTTGTACTTCTATTTTTTTTCACCAGGAGGGATGTTGATTTGAATTAAATGAATTGAATTATTTATTAAGTTTGTATCACACACATAACAGAGGTACCAAACCGTCCGAAAAGAAAATATACACGCATATGGTTGTGTGCCTCACGCTTGTGGCACATTTCGGTTAGAGAACGTATTAAAATACTAAAATCCCTATTGATCGATCACGCGATTGAAATCATGTTATCATGTTACGAGATATGTCCGGTGAACAGTTCGATCGAAATTATTCGATCGACGAGAATTTCGTTCGTTCCCTTTCGGATTGAATTCTCGATTCCGCGACTGGATACGTCCAATCGAATTTTTCAACAGTACCGGCAAAATCTGATTTTGTAAAATCCTAGTGTCGGTCGAATTTATTGATTGGAATAAACATCGCTTTTATTTTTTTTTTTTTTTTTTTACATTACTTGACCACTCTCTCTTTCTTCTTTTTTCCTTTATTATTCTTTTATTCCGCGTTTAATCAATCGCATTCCATTTTGAAAACATGACGTTGATTATTATCGGCGATTCATTTATCGACGATATATTTCTATTTCTATTTCTTTTCAAATGTTTTAACACTATACCTACCGACATTTCGCGTATACTTATTCCTAATATAAAATGACATTTCAGCCAATTGAATAGCGAACAAAATATATTTTCTATTATTTTGCGAATAAATAATGTACATTTTATGCGTTTCTATCGAATTTTGTCCAAATTACCACATTTGTACAAATTCGAAACGCGTTCAGTTGACCATACGTGGTAGTAAATTTAGTGTTAAAGTTTAATCAGATCATCATTTTACGTACAGAATTTTGAAATTTGTAATAAAATATTATTCAAAATGTGTGCAGATTATTTTTCGTTTTCAAAATGATTCCTAACCGATAGCCAATTATAAATTACGACAATACTCCCCGTATAAACTCGATGCATTTAAAGTCATCATCACATTTGCCTTTTTCATACGCTTGTGCAAGCTCGCGCGCGTTGATTACATGCTTCTTCCCTAATTAAGCTTAATCGTCTTTTACGCAAAAACGCCTTCTCTATCTCTCCTTCTTCTTCCTCTTTCTCCTCTCATTTCCATCAACATTTTCACTATAATTCTCCTCTCTACCTCCCCCCCTCCTTCAAAGTTTTCCTTCTGTACGCTTTTTCGCGTTCACAGACCGTAAATAATACGTGTTTCGCCGCTTCTCCGTCGCAGTTTCTCATCCTACCTTTACTCACAACCAACTCTTACCAGAACATCTTCCCTTTTGCTGGAAGAACCGTCAGTTGCATTTCGACGAGAGATATTCCCCTCACAGACCGCTCGTGAATTTCTTCTTCGCGATTTCTTCATAATATTCTTTCTCTCTCTCTCTCCCTCTCTCTCTTTCATTCTCTATCTCTCTCTATCTTTCTCTCACTATCTTTTTAAAGTAAAGCTAAAGGGGAAGGAGGTACTTTGAACGAAAGATTTTGCCTCTTTCCTTTTACTACTTTTTTCTTTATCCACCATACAGTGAATTTTTTTTTATTTTCCTCACTCTTTCTCTCTCTTTCTTTTTATTTCTTGTTCTCTTATTCACTATCTTTTTACCTGATCCATCTCTTTTCGTTGCTCTGTCTCGCCTTTATATCCAACTTCCGTCGAAAGAACGATTTTACGTCATGGATTTACGAGGCTAATAAATCACCGCTAATATTTTCGAATCCTCTCGAAAGTACTTGTGAAATACTTTTTCATCTCCCCCTTCCCCTTCTCCTTCTCTTCTTTTTCTCTATTTCTTTCCTTACCGATCTATATTACATCTTTTTATAGTTCGCTTATTTCACTATACTATTGTATTTTTTTGTACGTAAGTTCGCAATATTTGCGATAAAGAATGATGCTATTCTGTGACAAAAAAATTTGGAAATTATTCGTACGAAAATTCTAGAACTAATCGAACAATCTTCTCCGTTAGGCGAATGTTTGTTTTGTCTGTTGTGCTTTAGAAATACATGAAACATGTACGTGTGTATGTATATAATATATGTATGTTGATTGGAATTCTTTCAAACTACAATGGATACATAAATTTTGAAAAGTAACAAGAGAGAAAGAAATGGAGAATTATTCGATGCAACTTCGATTTACTTAACGTTACTTTACGCTAAATAAAATCATTCTTTCTCTTTCTCTCTTATTTTCTTTTAAGATGAACTTGTGGTGGTTTGTAGTAAAAAATTTCTTCGTAGGACGTCCAGTCTGATAGATACGAGTAATTTGCACATACACGAGTGTCTATATTCTTTCTAAAAGGAGTACTAGAGGAAAGAGTAAAACGTGGAAGTGTATAGAGGGAGATAAAAGAGAGACAGAGAGAATGAAAGGGTGGAGGAAAACAGAGGCGAGCTCGAATTTCTCCAATGAAACAAATCGAATACCAACGGTTTCTTTAAATCACTTTATGGCAAACAAATCGTCGTGGTTTCGAACAAAGGTAAGAAAGAGAAAGTATCTATAATAAAACTCGGTGTGTATGTGTGTGTGTGTGTGTGTGTGTGTCTATTTGCGCGTGTGCGCGCGCGCGCATGAAATAGAAATAAATGGAAAAAATGATCAGAAAGCTTTTAAATTTGTCTATACGTCTATCAGCGTGGTATAAAAATAACAATAATTTTGCTTTTCTATAATTAATTGTTTTATTATACAAAGAATAATAACAACATAATGATACCGAACGTATACGTTATATACATTTTTTTTCGTATTATTTACCTGGACTTAATTAAAGCATTCATAACCAAATCAGATTTTCTGATTAATTAAAATTTTAACTGATATTGTTATCTTCCAAATTTGATTACACAATTATCGCTCTCCTTTAAATCTCCACAGTAACGTGCGCGACTTCGAAGTAACGTATCGATACATGGAAATTTGTTTCTGTTTAATTTAATTTCCCACCCCTAGCCCCGTTCCCCAAATGCAGTGCATATTTTGTCTCATAATTTCTTTTTGGTGATCAATAAGATTTTTTTTGTTTTTTTTTTTTAGGGATTATCGATTAAAGCTTGAAATACAGGAGTGAATATATGAACGTAAAAAATATTCGATCGATTGTTTATTTTCATTTGATATAAATTTTGTTATAGTCAAATAAAGGAAGAAAACAATAATTATATTTAAAAATAATATTCGGGTTATATATAAAATTAGGATCGTTCAAACATGCAGATATAATAATTATAGATTAAATTTCTCTTATAGATTTTCTTCGAAATTATTCGAGAAAAATATTCGAGACTACGAGAAAGTCAGGAATTATGTCTTAGCAAGTTATTTTGCAATTAGCGAAGCAGCCGAGATTTTAATGGATTGCCGAGGGTCTCGGTTATGTTATTTGCTCATTATACGCCCGAAAATAGACGACCGACGGTGTTTGCATATTATAATATATGTAAATTTCTAAATCTCTGAAGAAGAAAGTCTAGGTAACGTAACATTCATTCATTCGTTCGTTCATTCGTACATTCGTACACTGCGCGCGCACTTACACATTCTAGGTTTTGATAAAATATTTGATTTAACGAGGTTTCCTTAGATTCATTTCTTATGATCCGGGAAATAGTCCCAGAGTATACTATGACGAAAAGGGGTGGATCATGGAAACGAAAGAAAGATAAATAGATAGATAGATAGATAGATAGATAAAGTATAGGTGCAAGAGAGAGAGAGAGAGAGAAAAACATAGTGAGAATTTTGCAAAATTTCATATTGAAGATGGTATGTAAGAGCAACAACGTGTTTTCTCTCTTTTTCTTTTACTAACATAAGTTCTCTTATGTAAATCTTTCCGGTGAAATTGAAGTAGGTTGGTTCTATTCCCGACATAATGGAATTTTTTTTTAAAACTCGAACTTGATTCCTGTGCTCACTGACACGCAATGATTTCTATGAAAAGAATTCCACTTCTGCCATTGGAAGAAGAGCTTTTACCATAAAGAAAATTTTGTTCGATAAGTAGTCACGTAAAATCACTACTTATTATTATTATGCACGCGTCATAAGTAATAATAGTGATAGTAATACAATAATTTGATAAGTTAATATAACACAAAAGGATAAATTATTCACGTATTTTCCGTTGAAATGATGATTCACTGCGAATGAAATAACGTGATTTGTAAGAGTCGTGACATCACGATCGGGAAGGTTCTACGCATTCGATTTTCGAAATAAATATCGCGAAAATTGTGAAGTGCCGTTAAATGGCTCAATAGTTGGGTTCGTTCAATGATCAGGTATTTTATACGATACTCGTATACAAGAGATGGAAAAAACAAATGGTATGATGATAACATTAGAAAAAAAAAAAAAATTAGAAAAGAGAGAAAGAGAGAAAAAGAGAGAGAGAGAAAGGAAAAAGAAAAAAAAAATGAATGGGGCGATCCCGGAGCATACAATTTCGAGATTTCCAGGGAAAAATGTTTATCTCTCCAATCCTAGTAGAACCCTCTTGAAATCTGCTCGACGAATTTCGAGGCAGACCTTTCAAGTGACTCTCAAAACTCTTTATCTCTTTTCTGTTCATCTGTCTCTTTCTCTCTCACTCAAAATTCTGCATCAAGCCGAACAGAGAAGCCCGTTAGGGTTTCGGTTTTTATCGACGTATTCTTGATTCATTTTTGAATTAGACTGTGTGCGAGCCAACATCTTTCTCTCTCTCTCTCTCTCTCTATTAATAGGTGTTTGTCTCATGCCCGAAGATTGCTCTTCACGAACGAAACCTTCGATAACAGGCGTATTGTAATTGACGGCCATTTCCGTTTTTCCGCAGAATTGGATCCGATATTTTCTCATTCGTTACGAAAACCAAGATCTTTTAAAAATAACTAGAACAAACGATCGTTCTCTTATCTTCATTCCTTTTTTTTCATCGTGAATTTATACAATTAAGATATTTCATTCTGTGGTAGATCAGAGAAACATAAAGTTTGTATAGAATTTAACAAGAAATAGCAAATTCTAAATGAAAAAACAAATTCTTATTAATTATTGTAATATTTGTTTTTTTCTAGGTTATTACTTAACTTTTCAATTGTTATTGTAAAAAATATTGATAAAAAAGATACATTATATGACGTGTCAAATAAATTATTAAATAATATAACAATTAATAATATAAATATTGGCAGTTATAATAATTTTATATTTTAATCCTTATCTGTGTTGGTATATTGTTCAATACATTTGCGTAATATTTTATTAACGAAAGAGTCAACAATTGACTGGAAACAATTTTTTGGTTTTATATAATTTTTTATTGTTACATGTTGCGAAATAAGCTTGTTTAGTTTTTCTATAATAGCTTTTCTTTTCTCACACACACACACACACACACACATATAAGAGTAGGCATGATATTGAATCGATATTTCATTTTTTGAAGAATGACAATATATAAAGTTGTAAGCACGTGTACATACTTGAGTCTAACATGTGTAGCATGATGTGCATTTCTCTTTCTTATGTTGTCGGTCGATAAAAAACACCATTAACGTTTATCGTTTCGATGATATAAAAATTCTACGCTATTAAAATCTTTTCATTTATATGTTGCGAAGCTTTCAACGACTCATCAACGTACGTGTAACGGTTTATTATGTTCGCTGAAATACATTGTTTCATCGTGAATTTCTTCTGATGATTTTTATTGTTACGAATCGATGGTCATCATTATGAGAACAAGAGAGAGAGAGAGAGAAAAACGGAGAGATAAAAAAAGCAAAATAACATTAATTTGATCATACATGACAAAAGGATTTAAATTTGATTTATCTTATCGTACATAAATTAATACGAATCTTTATAGAATCAAAAATGTGTTAACTATTATAATTAGATAATATTTTTATTCCCCCCCTTCCCCGCCCCTAATAAAATAATTATTTAAATTTAATAAACTAATATTAAATGTTTTATTCGCTTTAAAGAATATCTGTCCTCTCTCTCGTCGTGAGATTAGTTAAAGAATAATTTTTTAATTAAAAATTGAACACGAGAAAAAGGAAGAGTAACAAGAGTTTAATTCCCCTTTTGGAAAAGAAATCTGAAACGTTGAAAGAAAGAAATAAAGAAAGAGAATGCATCGTTTTAGTAGTCGCTTTCTGTTAATCCCTTTCACTCGTTTCCTAATTCTGCCTGCTTTTCCGACAATCCGTTGCATTCCCATTGCGTTCTTATCCGGATAAACGCGTTAAGAAAAAGTTTATTCGTCCGCAATCAAACTACTATTTTCTTTTTTTTATTTCTGTCTTCATCTTTCTCTTCTTCCTCTCTATCCTTTATTCTTTATTATTTTCTTCTCTTTTTCCCATCTTTACTTCTTCTCTCTCTCTCTCTCTTTATCTTACTTACTTTCGTTGATGATAAAACGTCACCTCTCCTAGCTTCAACGAATTTTTAATCCTATCCTAGTAATCTCTGCTTATCCTTCTGAGGAGTGAAACGAGTCAAGCGTAAATCGAGTTTCCCGTTATATCGTAATCCTTTTACGAACCTCCCCTTTAGTTCGTGAATAAGATTACTACGAAAGATTTTTAAAATGTGAGAAATAAAAACACGATAATCTCATTCCAATCGGTCATATCCATACGAATTTACAGTGAGTATTACAGTTAGAATCGTATACTGTTATGTTTACTAAATTTGTAATTGAATGCTATTGATACAGTGCGTTTAAACTAAAAAAAAAAAATAAAAATTAATACACGAGTAAATCTTAATTTCACATTTAATAAATTTTAGTTCGTGAATAAGATTACTACGAAAGATTTTTAAAATTTGAGAAATAAAAACACGATAATCTCATTCCAATCGGTCATATCCATACGAATTTACAGTGAGTATTACAGTTAAAATCGTATACTGTTATGTTTACTAAATTTATAATTGAATGCTATTGATACAGTGCGTTTAAACTATAAAAAAAATAAAAATTAATACACGAGTATATCTTAATTTCACATTTAATAAATTTTAGTTCGTGAATAAGATTACTACGAAAGAGATTTAAAATGTGAGAAATAAAAACACGATAATCTCATTCCAATCGGTCATATCCATACGAATTTACAGTGAGTATTACAGTTAAAATCGTATACCGTTATGTTTACTAAATTTGTAATTGAATGCTATTGATACAGTGCGTTTAAACTATAAAAAAAAATAAAAATTAATACACGAGTATATCTTAATTTCACATTTAATAAATTTTAGTTCGTGAATAAGATTACTATGAAAGAGAGAAAGAGATTTAAAAAGTGAGAAATAAAAACACGATAATCTCATTCCAATCGGTCATATCCATACGAATTTACAGCGAGTATTACAGTTAGAATCGTATACCGTTATGTTTACTAAATTTATAATTGAATGCTATTGATACAGTGCGTTTAAACTAAAAAAAAAAAAAATAAAAATTAATACACAAGTATATCTTAATTTCACATTTAATAAATTTAATATGAAATCTTTATTTATAACAGGTGAATTAACCAAATACAAAAATAAAATACAGCAAACGCCTGTACTTTAAAATCGTATATATTGGTATAACTGTAAAAATATAGGAAATACCCGGATTTTTTATGTGTAACGATTAGTAATCCTTTCTTTTTAATTATTATTTAAATGTTCTTTATTATCAAAATTAATTTCATAATTGTTTTTCAAATGTTTTAATAAAATATAATTTATAATATATACGTGGGGTATAATTAATTAATCTATAAACAATAATATTATTTCTTTAAAAATTACATATCTCTAATTGGAATATTAAATAATATCGATATGACATTTTATTAGTTGAACATTTTCAATTCAAAGTCATTTCATTCAATTCAAAGTACGAAATATAAGTTCAACGTACCGTCCTCTTCGAAATCCAATAGTAAACTGACTCTTGTTGTCCTTTACGAAAGTCAGTTAAAATTCTTCTATTGATTGTTGTTTATATAACTTTCCGAAAGCTACATATATTTACATAAAGAAAATAATATTCGGAAAGTCATATAAACAACAATCAATAAAAGAACTTTCATAGAGAACAATGAGCCAGTTTACTATTGGATTTCGAAGAAAATAGTACGTCGAACTTATATTTCGTGCTTTTAAGCTACAATATACATTTTCTTCGATTAATTAACAATCATTTGAGATATATCTAATACTCTGACGTTTTTTATTGATATTTAGAATTGGTTAAACTAAAAGACATTTGTTTTAATGTTTTTTTCGAGTGATGACTTTAAATTGAAAATTTTTATCTAATAAAATATCATATAGAAATTGTTTAATATTCCAATTAAATATGTAACTTTTAAACAAATGTACTTTGTATTATTCTTATTTTAATATGTTTTTTCTTCGATACACTAGATAGAAAAATTGATACAATAATTAAATGCAAAACCTTAATTATCTCAAAATTAAGAAAAATGAACTTACACTATTTTCTAATATAACGTTTCAAATATTGAAAAAATTCTTCTTTTTTATTAATTATTCATGATAACATAGTAGTTAAAAATAAAAGAATAGACAATTACAAAACAAACCAAATCGGTAGCAATAAAGACAACAATGTAATTGCTCGATAAAAGAAAATAAATTTTTTCAATGCGAGGTATTTTCGCTTTTTATTATACACTTTTATTATACTCGTTTTACGTGGAATCAAATTATATGAAAACAGTTGCCGCAACATCTTTTACGCGTTATAAAAATTTAGGAATAATTACTTTCTTTCATCTATTTAATAGTTTATAAGAAATAATAAATATGATAAAAGGAGTACAAAACATATAATCAAAAATATAATCAAATAATATAAAATATAAAATATAAAATAAAATATACAAAAAAATATAATAAAAAAATATTAATGAGCAAACGAGGATGAGTATTAGATGATATCGATTTCGGTGATACATTTGGTAAAGCTTTTAATCGAAATCTGTTATGAGGAAGCTGATAATTTTCTGCTAGCAGACACTCGAAATCGTTTTTCCTGGATTTATTTCTACCTCGTATAAATCATATAGTCTGTCTCAGTGAACCATGATCCGTCCAATCCAACGATGAATACATAATCTTCTCATCTCTGCCTCGCTGCAATGTTCAAGAGACATCTCTCTCTCTCTCTCTTTCTCTCAATGACTTCTCTTGAAAATATATACCAGTTTATGAACGTTTGCATAACGCACGAATACGATGTAATATAACATTATTATATGGAATATGAAAGCTCTCTATTGACAAAAAGATTTAAGTCAGTCGAATAAACGAATAATTATCGAGAAATAAATTTCGTTATTACTCGACGTTAATTGTTTAATATGTCTGACAAATAACTTGGTTTTGATTGACGATTTAAATACTTAGTAGATATTGTCATAATTTATCGTTCCTTTATTGTATCTACATTTCGTTCATTTTTCTTTCTTTTCTCGTGAAATATTTCATAAATTATTTGTTAATATTTAAAAAATTTTATTTTAATATTTTTAATATATTATAATAATTTTATTTAAAATTTATTTGTTTTTTAATATTTATAATAATTTTATTTTAAATTTATTTATTTTTTAATATTTATAATAATTTTATTTTAAATTTATTTATTTTTATTTAATATTTTATTCTAATTAATTTATTAATTATAATATAGCTATAATATTTTATTAATGGGTACTCGATTTTTTGTTCTCTTATAAAACATTTTTTCCCTACGACTTTTTTTTATATTATTTTCAGTATATTTTTTAGTTCACAGAAGCACGCACCTATTATTACTTTTTTTTCTTAAGTCATCGATCCGGTTATTCATACATTTACATTTCTTGATTTAGCAAATGAGTTTATACTGAGAAAGGAATCGTAATATTTAATTTTTTCATTAGATAAGCGTGGAGACTCGTACTATCTTCGGTTTGTTTTTTTTTTTGTAAGGAAAGAAAATTATCTTTGCATTGATGAGCAAAAATGATTTCTATTCGTTATTTCTTACCTTTTGTATCTCGTCAATTTTTTGTGACATTTTTTTAAATTTATGCTCAACGTTTTCTAGATTTTATTTTCTGGATTTAACCGCATTGAATTTTGAGCAACTCGTATGCAACGCAAGATTCACAATTAAACACCAAATAGCCAACTAACTAGAACAAATCTTTTCCTCTACGCAGCACAGAAAAAACATACTTGAATTTATTACAAAAAAAATATTCAATTTTAGATAGAAATCTAACATAGGAAATTTTTTACAGCAACAAGAACTGTAATACAACTATTTTAATTATGTAATTGTAGAACAAATTCTTAATGATTAGCCAGTTGATGAAATTTTAAATAAGGAAATTAAAAAAAACATAGAAAAAGAAATTAATTATTTTTATATAATCCTTAATTTTAATTTACTAAATCTATTCTTTAATCTTTTATAGTATTAGAACTATTGTTAGTTGGGTCTTCTTTGTCTGAATTTTTTAAATGCTTAAGTATTCGCGAGATGCGACGTTTTAAAGGATCTTTTCTTTAAAAAGTTCTTTAATATTTAACAGGATATCAGTGAAAGTAGGAGATGTTTCTTGTATAATTTACGACACTAGGGAGAATGTTGAAATTGTTAAAAGTTGTATGGAAAAAAAAATTAAATGATGGTTTGAATTTTATTAAAATTAATAGTTAGTTAGAATTGTTGAGAGGTATTTTCTATGGTGGTGTTTCTTTTCGCAAATTTCCATGGCAAATTTTGCTTTCCGTTATCTGTGTGTATTCTCTCGAAACGTTTTTCAAACTATTTGCGGATGATAATCCGGAAATGGGTTTAGTATTTGGATATGAAAGTATTGTAAGAAGTTGAGGAGAAGCTTTTGAAAAGCTAAGTTGAGGATTCGAGATTGAATTTTCTACTACTAGAGCTTGATATTGATTAATAGCTTTATGTTTACTTTGAAACTGAGTATTTGAAATACTTATTTCATTATTTGTTACGTCTGTAATATTTGATATTAATAATTTCATTTTTCTTTTCAATGATAAATAAAAACGATTTCTTAATATTTAAAATCCAAGACGTTTTTAAATTATGTTGAATCGTTGAATTTTCTTTTAACTGGACGATCTTAACGTGGTGTATCATTCAAATTGAAATTATTCAGACGAAAATTCACATATTAATTTTGACCGTAGCCACAAACAAATCTTAACAAATCTTTTTACAGTAAACGATGTATAATTTTATTCTTAATTTTATTCTATCTTGCATTGCATTACTACTCTTACGGTAATAAAAAAGGAAAATAAACAATCTATGGCACGTTTGAATGGGGAGGATTCTTATGTTTATAAGAATAAGCTTTTTTTTCTTCTTTCAGTCAGAATTTTGTACTTTTTTGTTTTTTGTCAAATTAGTTCTCGTACGATCGCCAAAAAACTTCCTGAAACCCGTAAAAGGAAGAGTAACGACAATTATGAATTTTCTTTTTTTAAATATTAAATAAGGTCTTGTTTTATGTGACACTATAATTGTGGGGTACTCGGCACTAACCGTGACGTCAATGCTGCGGCCCCCTTGATGAAGGAAACTAACGTATGTGGCCTGAGAAAAAAAAAAGGTTGAGTACCCCTGACCTAATCGAATATTTATGATATTTTTGGTATGTCCTCGGGTTAGATGTACAGTCCTTTTCTTCCCGGTCGTCCTCCGAGGGGAACAAGGGCAAGAGGAAGGGCTCGTTAACTCCGCCCATCCCCACTTTTGACCCTTTCAAGGTCTACAGAATAGGATCTTTGTAACATAGTCGTAAGATCTCTATATTTACGGTGGGCATACTTATATTTTACGATAACCTGTAGATAAAAAAAAACATTTGAACGTTTACGTCAGTGCTTTAAATACGTTGATTGACACTTTGAAACATGTCAAATGTTTCAATAATTCAAATAAAATAAATACAGAAAACTTCAAAATATGAAATAACATAACTGATTGAACAATACTATGAACTAAAAAATGCTGTTCAAAAAAATATATATATATAATAATAATAATAATAATTAACATTTTAATTAAAGCATATATTATATTACAAAAATAAAGTATGAAGTATTGTAGTATTATTTTGTTGTATCTTGAGAACATTATGCAAATCTGTTGTGTGACAGTCATATAAATAATAGTTATGAATCTTTTCACCAATAAGAAAAATATATGTGGTATAAAATTACGTTAAGAAAAAATGGAAAAGCTGGTTGTAAGTTCTAGCCAATAAAACCCACAGGAGAGTCCCTCATCCATGCGGGTACCAGTCAATCTTAAAGTTGATTGCGAGTGTAGTTAGAATCGTTAACATCTCTTCTAACTTTTGAAAAGTTATTTAGATATTTAATTAGGTATACTTTTCTTTTATAATAAAGTAAGGAATTATTTAACAGACATTAGATAAGATAATGTGTTTTGATTTCAAAATTAACATACTTATGCCCAGAACATACGTTCGAAGGTTTATTTTGTCGTTATTATCTGCGTGCTTATTTGCTGATTTCTTGTTACTAAGAAATAAACACACACGATCATAAGAAATTCGTGATACAAATTTGATGTTTTTTATCCAATTAATTATTTGACCAATTCTCTTGAACAGAAATTTCTTTCGACAGAGTTGAGTATTATTTTACTCGTTTTTTACAACAAAAAAATATATAATTACTTCAGCCATGTGAACGAAAAATACTCTGGAAGAGGTTTTTTTGTTTTGCCTAGTCGGGATCGTGATTTATTCCGAGAGAGCATCGGATGAGAGTATTCCTATGGTCAAAAACACTTGTAGCTTTTCGCTTTGTCTAAATTGCTCGATTTGGCACGAGTAGGATGTATATTCTTCTTATACACGTGTTACTATAGCCTTCCTACACAGTATACTTATATACTCCAATTGTATTTTATATGTACTTATTAGCAGCCACTCGTAAAAACGTCTCATCTTGACGACAACTCTCGTCAGACCTCAATGCTCATACTTATTGCCTTCTGTTATCCTTTATACTCATACATAAAATATTTTACTGATTTTTTGTCTTCTTCTATCTTATTTCAACATGTCAGTTATATATCACAAAGTAAAATGGTAATATTATGCAAGTTCAATATTGCTCATATTCTAATCGAATTCTGTTACTTTAGATATTTTTTTGCTACTTTGTAATAATTATTTTATAGTATTATATTATTATTATTATATTATTTATAGTATTATATTATTAGTATTATATTATAGTATATATTATAGTATTTTATAGAAAACATGTGTACCTGAAATATATATTTTAAATAGATTAGATGATTAGGTATTCTATTTTGTTAAATTTTTATTAAACTTTAAACTTTTACCAATGTGTTAAAATAATTTGGGGATTTTTTTTTAATCTTATTATACCGTATCAACGACGTGTTAGTATAATTAAATAATTTTGCATTCACTTATATATATTTTCTTTGTTATTTATTTTTATTACATTCAATACCTTACCAATATGTTCTTAAATTTGTTCAAAATTGTATTGCATTAAATCAATAATATGAGAAAGTAAAATTGAAAGATCGTACGGAACTCTGTTAAAAACTTGCATAAACGCTAAGTTAAATTTTTTTTTTCTAAAAGACACTCGCATTTTATTCTCTCTTACTCTTACACTCGAGATTCCTGCATAATCGCACGCAATGTTTGTCGGTTGGATATTGTCGAAGGTTTAGAGTCGAAGAAAAGATAGCGAAGAAGGTGAAAGAAGAAAGAAAGAAAGAAAGAAAGAAAGAAAAGGGGGAAGGGAGAAAAAACATTTTCGTTTCGGCAAATATTTGCGCCGCTTCGGAATCCCCCACCTCCTCTTGCTCCCCCCCATCCCTTTCCTTCTAGTCTCGCTCTATCTTTCTTTTTCTTTTTTGTTCCGCGCACAAGTTTGTATGTACTCGCGTGGAATGTTCGTTAGTTAGCATAGTGATAAAGTCGCATTCCATTCCGAACGTACACTAAGATAATATCGGCACTACTCTGGGCCACTCAAAAAGATACCGACTATCTTTGGCGCAACTGGAATTTTGGTCGGCTAGGAAGAAATATGAAAAAAAGATGGAAAATAAATTTGGAAACTTTTGCGAAAATATTATTATATATAAAACATGAAAGAGATCCATAACAGAGTATCGAGAAGACATATATATATATAGCAAACAATTTTTTAAGTTTTTTAAAAAAATATTATTCAACAACAAAAAACGATGAAGAAGAGAACAATTCATGATACTTTAACGAACATTCTTCTCTCAAGAACTCTTCAATCAACGTAAGAATAAAAATGATTATTTTACAATACCAACTATCAGAATTGTTACTAATATTAATTGTTAATTGCAATAACGAGTCTTTTTGTTATATTTTATACTTTATTTCATATTTTATTCTATTTTATTTCAATAAAATCAATTATTACTTCATATTAAAAATTATGAATTATTGTTAGTATAATAATATTAATATATAATTATATTAGTTATATATACTTTTAACTATATTATAGTTATATAATATATAATTATGGTATAATATATACATACACTAACAATAAGTAAAACTTTTGATCGAGTATTTATGTTACTATATTTTTGCTATACAATCTATCAGTATAAGAATATTATACTATACTTTTATATTATAATTTTGTTATATTTAAAAAATACTAATATTAAAGTTAACAACTTGATATGAAGTAACAATGAATCAAGTAAAATTCAATTTTAAAATATCGTGCCTTTTTTACATTCGAAATTTTCAAGACATTATTATAATTAGCACAAATTTTGTGTCCCTCGGTATTTAACAAAAAATCATTATTAATCATTCCGAATCGTTAGAATATTTTCGATAATTAAACATCGATAACGAGAATGTTAATTATTTAAAAGAAACGATAATGACTCAACAGGTACTTTCTTTATTAATCAATCGATTCGTCATTATTTTTATCTTACGATTCCTCTTTTAGATGTCTTAAGAACATTTTACCTTAACGTAACATTTAATCTTCGTATATACTTTCCTCATTCGATTCAACTTACCGAAGCACGTGCCACGAATACATTACAATCGTATTCCAATTTAGTCTGGCACTTTTCGCCCCGGTATACGAAGTTCTCGCGTATGCGGTTCTTCTTCGCCATCACGATGGTTTAATTAAACGATTCTCTCCCCCTTTCCCTTCCACTGCCTAACCCCTTTCCTCTCTCTTCCCTCCTACCCCTTGTTTCTCCCATCTCTTTCTCTTTTACTTTCTCTCATGATTCGACGTTCGGGTATTCGACATAAGCTCTTGACTGAAAAACGCGAAATTCGTTTCTCGTTGTACGGATTTAAACGATTATCCCTTCCCCGTTTACGCGTACATCCCCATTAACAAAAACACCCACACGTACACGTACATGAACACACACGTACACACATTTTCTTTCCGTTTCTCTCATTTCCACGCTCGTATCGGTACGTAGATTACATTTGAGTTATGCTCGACGAATTTTCGCAGGATTCGAAAAGGGTGGATGAACGATTTTAACGTTATAACGCGATATTATCCGTTTCGTCATCCAATCCCCCCCATATACGTTTTATGGTTTAACGAGAAGTTCCCTCACGCGAGATGGACGATCGATCGATTCGAAAGGGATTGTCGTTCAATTTGAAAACCCTAAAGAAATATATTACATTTGATAACGTATGGATCTCGACGGTTATGGGTATTTTCGATTTGTTTTTTTTTTCTTTTTCTTGGGCGTCGAAAAGAGAAAGAAAAAGCGAGAAAGATGATCCCGCCAAGTGATATCGCAGTATATCGTTCAATGATCTTCATCCATTTCCTTTCTTATCGTCGAATACTTTTAACTACTTACATTAACTTTCGTTGATCTTTTTTCTTTTTTTTGAAGTTATACTTCTTTTGGCGCGTTGGGAAAAATGTAAATGGGGAGTGATTTTGTTCCGAGCGTCTGGAAAAACGACACCATGAAGTTTGTCGGTATTTACGACGCGCGGCAAAGCGATTTCAAGTATACGGCACGAAGTTGTCTTCTTTTCTTCTTCCCCCCTTTTTTCTCAAGCGGGTCACCCATCCAAATGCTAATCGTACTCAGCGCTGCTTGACTTAAATGATCGAAGCGAGAACTAATGCTGTAACCGCGCCATGGCTGTTGACGCGTGAAATAATTCGGTATATCTCTCTTATATTTAGTGTGGATTGATATCTATATTTTGATATTTTCTTTTTCTTTTTTTTATTCTTTCTTATATATATAATAATAATAATTATTTTTTTTTGTAAGTTATTTTTTTTTCTTTGAAGTTTTTTTTGAAGTTATTTTTGAGGTTATTGAGGTTATGTTCGTTTTGGTACGGCAAAGAAGTATAACTTCTTACGTGCGTACATAATTTTTTTTATATAATATATGATTCGTTCAGAAGCTAGTGGGGTTAAGTTTGTTGCGTTAAGAATTAGTTAAAATGTACAATGTCAAATATTACGGAGAATTTGTCTCCGTAAGGGTAGCCGACTCCAACATTGTTAAATATTAATGAAGAATCATAAAACTTTTGTCTATGTTTATTTCAAAGAGAGCTGATCGTCGTTACGTTTAGGTGTACAAGAAAGAATTTTGAGAATTTGCGAAAGACAGGGTACTTAAAAAGCATCGAGAAACCATCCTAAGATCATCCGGAAAAATCACAAGATTTATGGTATTATAAATAATATTGCAATTATAGTAATCAATTAACCGTTTAACTGTAAATTGATTTGTACATAATTTAGATAAACACTTTACAAACAAGTCATTTTACAATATTATCTGATTAATTGAAAATAAATTCTTTAGATACTTGTATTAATAAATAAATAGAATATTTACCAATAATAAAAAAAGATCGTACAACAATTAAAGATTAATTTGAATTTTATTGAATAACATAAAGATAATTAACGTTTTTAAAAAACGATTTAATCGTTTAATTTAATCGCTCCGAATATTGGACATTTAAAATGAAATATAATATAATATGAAATAAAATAAAATAAAATAATAGTTTTATTTGTTATAATAAAAAGGAAGAACAAAAAAAAATATTACTTAAAAGAGAAAAAGAAAAAACAAAGAAACAATAACCTACAACGAAAGACCGAAGGAAGAACAGCTACAATTCATAACAGGAACCGGGCATCATGTTAATTTTCATTGTTACAAAATAATAGAATACATCTTTAATTGTTAGTAATTCAGCTCGTGTCTTTCCTATATTACCTTCTTCCGCCCTTTCAATGTGGAAGTTCGAAAGATTAATTTCTTATAATCATGCAGAGTGAGAAAGTGCGTGCACGGAAAGTGAAGATTATTTCATGACCGTACGAACATACAAAGTTCAAAAAACAAAAATGAAGAAGAATTAATGATTTTGAAATACATTAGTTTTGAAAATTTGTGATTTCTTAATTTAATCCGAAAAGTATTTAAAGTTTTTTTTTTTTTTTTCAAAGACTAAGTTCTGCAGCAGCTAAAAAACTTTAGAACTTTCACCTTTTGGCAGTTAATAAAGATAGAAAAAACGAAACAACGAAAGTAAATCATTTAATAACTAAAAAAAGAATGTTATTTATTCTATTAAAGTGTTTAAAAATTAGAGATTATCGAAAAAATGGATTTAACAGTATTGACTTATATCACAATTGATGATTTCCGAATGATAAAAGGATAAAAAAATAAAATGAATTTTAGAATGAAAACATTAATTCTAAGAAAGTTTGTATAAAAAATGTATACTGAACGAGTCGATACATTAATCCGAGACGTTAAAAATGTTTTACACATGACCCGATCGATCGTGACGTATGTAGCTATATATCTAAATGCAACGAGTAAGATTATCAGAAACGGAAATGCGCGGCGAATCGATTATAGTTGTGCTCTCGAACCGAATCGAATACGAGTTCTCAAATATGTCTGGTTCGTGACGGAATGGATAACGTAAATATATATATGCATGTACTTATTTATATGCCAATATAAACAAACAATCTATATAACGTTAAGACAAATTCTTCTAGAAAGATTTAGAAAAATCGAAACCTACGCAGGACAATCGACAGAAGACAAATATTTGCGTGGACGTAACTTCTCGTAAAATTAAATTGATAGAGATAAATATATACAGGCTGTTTTGTAATATTTTAGAGCCACTTGAGGAGTCGACAAAGGGAACTTAAAAACAATGAAAACAATTCACATAAACATATTTTGTTCTATTTGTGAGCTTATTTCAAAATTAGAGTCACTTTTGTCTTACAATAATTCACGATTATTTATGTATCTTTTTAGATGCAACTCGAAGTGATCATCCTCGATTTGTATTCAAGCTTGCAGTCGTTGTATTATCGAATTTACAGTTTTTTTTCAAAAATTTCAAATATGAGTCAAATCTGTTGACAGCTTTTTTGTATACGTGCTTGAAATTCTTCAATGTTTGATAATGGATGCCACGTACGCAATTATTTTTAAATGAACCCAAAAATTCAAATCTAACGAAGCACTTGTAACTTTGAATACTTGCAAAAATAGAAAATAATGAGGTGCCTACTAGTAAGAGAACTAACAATAAGCATTGGAACCTAAGTGAATATCCTAAAATGACTAAATTTAATTCACAAAATGTGAGAATTCAAAAAGGACAAGAAAAATATTACAAGATGCAGGGACACTGTTTAGAAATATAAGTCAAGGATTATATTACTTAAATAATTTCTTTTTTATAGAAAATAATTAATTAATAATATATATTATTAATAGTTAAATAAAATTTTATAATATCGAACATTCTGAAAGTAAAGAAAGAAAGAAATATTATATAACTTTTTTTTTTACAGTTAATAATGAACTAATAATATATTTTATATTAATAGTAAGATAAAGTTTCAATGTGTAACACTTGATATTGATCATTCCGTGTGTAAAGAAAGAAAAAGAGATAGAGATGGATAGAAGAAAGATGGAAAAAAAAAATATAAATGACAGGTTCGAACCACGACTAATGCAAAAGAGACGAGACTATCTTTCAAAAGGAAGTTTCGCGTAGGTATAATCAGCTTTGCCTTCTGTTCGAGCGAACGACGTCGACATCGAGATTTATCGAAATCCGGCGAGCACCGTGCGAGTTGTCGGAATCGTTTCTCGTCTCTTTCCTTTTTTTTTCCTTTTTCACGACACGTACCCCATTCTTTTCTCTTATTTATTTTCTTTTGCTTTACTTTCTTACTTTATTTTCTTTTTGATACGGCCTTAGAGTGCAATGATTTAACATTGTTACGCAAGGGCAGTGCTAAGATAGGATCACGAAAGTGAAAGAAAGAGAGAAGCAGTCATTGTATGCTTGATTTGAAACGGTCAAGTATTGTAGATTGATGGCTAACTTCGATCGATCGAAGATTCGAGATTATTACGAACTTAAAAGTGTACAAAAAAAAGTATCGTCTTTTTTCATTCATCAAATATAGTTCAAGAGATTCGAAGATTTTTCAATTTAAAAAAATAACTAATAAAATGTATTTCATGTGTCGAAATGATTCATTCAATATCGCGTTTTATCTTTTTAACCATTTATATTTTAAATTCTGTCTCTGATTAAACAAAATTCTATGTAATCAGAAATGGACAAATACCAATAAATACAAAAATTAACAATGAATTGAAAACTATCTATTTTACTATTTTTAATTAGAATTGATTATTATAGAATAAGATGTGCGCCTTATAGAATAAATTTAGAATGTAAATAATAATATAATAAATATAAATATAAATTTTAATAAATTAAATTTAATAAAACTTCAGCTTTTTATTGTTAAGAAATTTATTGATCAGCTCTGTATCTATGAAAACAATGGTTCTAATCAACTGATTATAAACTATGAACATTAATATTTTATTTTTATAGTACTTATAATATAGATCCCATAAAAAATAGCGTGTAAATCTCGTTGAAAAATGTATAATATTAATATTTAAAACTGCATTTCATTACTCGGCATTTTATTTAAACTTCAATTGATGCAAAAAATGTTAATGTCCTGTACAATAAAGTATTTCCACGTATTATTTATTCTTTAAATCTATAATATAAATATATATTATAAAGAAAAAAAAATCATATTTAATCAGAACGTTATCATTTTAACATTTTTATTTCTTTTTATTTACTTGTTTTCTTTTTTCCGATAACATTTTTTATCAAAATTCCTGATATCCGGCACGATTGGTAAATATTTTTCGTGTATATAAAAAAAAAAGATACGCTCTGATTAAATTTTGATTCATTAAATAACGAATGAACGAGCGGATAAACGAACCAAAGGACGGACGTCAGCGTATTCCTATTTTATAATATAATCCAAAACTCTGGCTACTTGTCGTTTAACGTTGCAATGGAGCGCGTGAATTCGATTTATAATTAACCAACGATTTTATTCCTTTGACAATGCATGATGTATTTTCCCTCAACCCCCTGTTCCCATCCCATTCCATCCTCATTTCTTTTTTCTTTTTTATTATTCTCTCTTCGTAAACGATATGGAGCTCAAATTTATACGGTCCAATTGTAAAATCGATTAACCGAATGTTTCTCCCGATGAATTTTATAGTTATTGTTTGTTATATATCGCGAGATATTTCGAACACGGCAGAGGAAATTATTACAAGGATTATAAAGCGTGCGAATTATATTTGCGAATAATCCAATGGCGGAAAATACTATGATAATACATAAATTTGTTTCATTATCCGTTGCCAACGCGATGGATCATCGAGATCGCTTGATTACGATAATATAAAGTTGGAAATCATTTTCATTATGCGTATTATATCCGCTTAAAAAAATCTACAAATTTGGTGTAATTGAAAATGAAAAAATTTTAATTATTAACTGTGTCAGGAACAATTTTGAGTTTAATATAATATAATCAAATATTTTTATCATAAATTTGTAACGTTTACAACGAGCGTCTGTATTTAGGTTACAAGGCAACAATTTATACATATAATAATAACAATATGTGTAAATATGCGTATTTTATACACATATATGTAATATTAATAATATATTATATGTTATTAATCGGTCATTAATGAAATATTAATTTTTTATTTATAAAATGTTATTTTATATATGTAGGATTCGTGAAAAAATTGGGCCGTTGGATTGACTGGACCGGGACTCGAACCCGGAATTCCGCTTTCCGAGCGACTGCTCTTTAACCATTGAGCTATTCAGGGCCCACCGTCCAATCTCCTCACGAACGCCTATTTAAGTTTAGCTTGGAGGTGCTCGCATCCCACATATATATATATTTTTATATGCATGTTTATGCTTCGAATAATAAAATTCCGAAAATCTAATCAAAAAGAAGATTCCATGTAAATACCGTTCGTTGTTGAAGGCATGCAACGCGTAGTGTTAAAAAATTACAATGCTCGCAGGTGTTCCGAAGAATTATGTATGTATATAAATACGTAGAATGAGTGCGAATCGTCGGTAATGTTCGTTTGGAATGAGAAGAAGAAGAATTAGAGAAAGAGAGAGAGAGAGAGAGAGAGAGAAAGAGAGAAAAGGATAGACTGGTGGTGGGTTTTCAGCTGAGTAAAGATTGACATCACTTCGATGTGCATTCCAAAACGTTGAATCACAGAAGAAAGTGCTCGAGTTAATAGTCGATGATGAATAGATTTTCGACATACAAATATCACACACATAACATACTCACATACATTACTATAGTAAATTGGATTCGATTAATAATTAAGCCTCGAAATAATTCTGACGTATGTCTTTGAGTATGCGTTAAATGGGGGAGAAGGATGATTCATCATCGTTTTGAAGAAAACATGAAAAAAAAAAAATGAAAAGAAAAAAAAGAATTATTCGTAAATACTTTATAGAAGTTTTTAATGGGATGTTCTTGTTAAAGAACTAAAAGTTTTATACCTGTGATTTCTTTTCGTAACGAAAAAGAGAAATATATATATATATAGAAAGATCAAAAAGAAATTTCGATGTCTCGTTTTTTTTTTTAATTGTGAGTTATTTATTTATTTTTTTTTATCTTTGTATGCCTTCCAGTTTAATATAAATCCAAAAAATTCGTTTTTCATTTGAGATTTCAAGATCATTGACCTAGCTTCAAAAGAACTTCGAGTTCTTTGAACTTAAAAAAGCTTTGACCTGAGATTCTTTTCATACTTCTGTAAGAATCTCTTCTTTTAATATGTTTTCATCCCTTAATTTGCCATTTCTCTCTCTCTCTCTCTCTCTCTCTCTCTCATAATTTCTTTATTTCTGTCTTCACAATCAGTACAGTAATTTTAATTTAATAATTCAATTTATGTTCGGACTGAAACGAACAGCGTCACGTTTAGTATTCTCTTTTTTCTTCTTCTTCTTCTTCGTTCTTTTTTCATTTTTTTAACTCGGTAACAAGAAGTTGGCTTTTAAGGTGAACCGAGCGTAATCTTAGCTTCTTGAGAAGCAAAGGAAGGAGAAAGAAAGAGAGAGAGAGAGAAAGGAGAGAGAGAAAGGAGGTGAATTACAAGTGAGACCTTTTCTTTTTATTTTCTACTTTCTTTTTTACAACTTTGAAGTTTTAGACGACTACGACGAGGACGAGGACGAGGACGAGGACGAGAACGAGGACGACGACATGGACGATTACTTGTGAGAAACCAAGCGTAAATCTGAGTGGTTAGTACCCTGCCATTAATCCGAACGTCAAGTCACGTCCGTGCTTGCACGTATAATCGTACGTGTAATGACACACTAGATGCATACACGCACGTCTTTTTTTCCTTCTTAAAATATTGAATTAATCCTTTTAAACCGTGGCTTAACTCTCGTTAGGATCTCCGATTCCGTTCCGAATTAGTTCAGAAATATTATTCGCGATATATACGAAATGTTGTGCTTCGATTTGATCCAAATTTTTCATTTTTGTGTGTTATTTAAAAAAAAAATGTTGAAACAATTAATATAAATTATTTCGAGTATTAATCAGAATAATGATATTATTCTCATATGTATATAATATAGGTTATGCGTGTATTGTGTAAGATACTGAAAATATAAATATAAATATAATAAATTTCTTTACAACTTTATGTAACTATCAAATTATATATTTATACAGGATGGTAGACGAAAAGAATCCGAGAAGTGTAAAATAATGTTTAATTAACGTGGTTCTAATTAATATACAAAGTTTTTCTAAATATGTTGGGCTAATTTCACGGTTAATTTCAGTACGCTAAAATAAGAAAAGAAGGTTCATATGATCATATGACTGATGTGTCCTTATTTCCAGATTACAATCCTTTTTGTATTATATGTTTTTTTTTACATGATTTTGATAGGTCACTCGCAGCTTCAGAGCAGACTTATCGCAGATCTTTTCAATTGTTTATAAATGTCAGGTGTCTTTTGAATTTTGTCAACAATTGTCCTAAATACCGTGACGTAGTTCTTCAGTATTATTTACTAATGTGTTATGTGTCCACAAATAAAAAATTAAGTGTCAGTAAAGTTATATGAATAACTGGAAGAAAAAAACAACTATAATTCAGAAATATGATTATACGAGCTTTTTCTCTTATTTTAACGTAGTAAAATCATTCTTGAAGATATGTTTACATATTTTGAGACAATTTGTGTGTATAAGTATAAAATATAAAAATATAAAATCTTAAGAAAATATTTTATTAAGATAGTATAATATTAATATAAATAATATGATATATAGAATTTTCACATATTATATAATTTTTGTACAAGTTTAAATAAGAAATTTGTTACAGAGGAATGGGAATATAATAAACGATGAAATTGAGTATTATTTTCAGATATGATTATTCATGATATTATGTATTTTTAAGCGGAAAAAAAATGAGATTGTAATATAAATAAAGGAAACGTGAAGAGAGACTAATATCATGTGACATTTGTTAACAATATAAATTTATAATTAACGAAAACTTCTGTCTCAATTATTTATTTTTTGACGAGAAGAAAATACATTTTTAATTGAGCTGTTTATCATCTTCTTTTAATCCACAACTTAAAATAAAGATGTGAAGATCAAATTGCGAGTTGTTCTTTTTTTTTTTTTATTTTCTACGTGCCATGTAATGCGACTCGCCGATGTCTGACCATATTCTTTCTTTTCCTCTTATTTTCTTTTTTTTTTTTTTTAAACGAGTTTACCTTCGATCATATCATGTTATTTTTCTTTTCGATATAATTTTCAAATTTGTTGATATATATAGGGTGAATCAATTGTGACATTCGTGTATTAAAAACTTGTATTTATTTCGTATATTTATTTATTATTATATTTCGTTCATTTATTAATATAATTCAATATTGTTAATTAAAAATGATCAGTATTTAAGTGAAAATGAAGGTATAAATATTGGTTTGTTGACTCTCCGTATAAATAATATTGATTAGCCCGTCATAAAATAAAATACGATTTATATAATATCAAATGACTCTGCAGTCCATCATTTTATTTAAGGATTAAACTAATAACTGATATTATCAGAAATGCTAATTAAATAGACGTATATTGAAATTAATTGGACTCTTCTTCAAATATATTTTATCATTTAAAGCCTTTTAGAAGTGCATTATTTAATAGACGGTGACGATAACAAGATTTGGATAATCAAAAATAATCTAATCGAAAAATAGAATTTTTCATATTACGTAATTATTACGAATTAATGAATAAATATTAAACGGCAGTAATTGGAATAAAATTATTAATTTTTATATTAATTATTAATTATATATTAATTTTTGTATTAAATTTGTAAAAGTATGAACAATTAATATATATATAAAAAAAAACAAATTTTCCATAATTCTTGACTAGAATAAACCTTCAAAAACTACATGCTTCCTAGAATATGATTTTTATTTCTATTAAGTAAGGAAAAAAAAAATATAAAAAAGAAGTAAACAATAGTGCATTGATTTGCTATGGTCTCGATAAGAGAAGCTGCGATTGATTAACTATACCATTTAATACGTACGTTATGCGACCCACACACACACACACACACACACACATAGAAAGAGGTAAATACACTCTTCTTAGTCGTTTGCCGTCACAGATTCAATTCTGGTCAACGAGCTAGGCCGAATAACAAGCAACCTGTTCGATTGAATTTATATCTTCACACTTGTGTGTCTACGTGTGCACGTTAGATATCGAAATTAACTCGGTTCGGTTCGATGCGGTGCAATGCACTAGCAAGCAGCATTCCGTCTCGTATTCATGATATGAAATCGTAATCAGTCGTGATCGGCAAATGATTTCTTATACTTGACACGTAACGGACGTATTTCTTTTTCTTTCTAAGGTAAAGTTTACACCTACGTGAATCGATCCAATCCAATTGCAATTTTATACGAAAGAAAGAAAGAAAAAAGATAATTCTTGTTCAGATAGCTTAATACGTTTCCCTTTTCTTTCTTTTTCTTTTTCTTTTTTTTGATTCAATGAAATTAATTAGAAAAATTGTCTTTTAACTTTCTCTTTTATCTTCAAAAATGTTTTCACGTTTCTTCTATTTGGATTTTTATTTTAAATCCAATTAATGCTTGTTATATATATGATATAACAATTATTCGAAATGAAATATTTATTTGAATTTTACTTAAATTTGTCGCATCTTTTTTTAAATAATTTATTTCTTAATACTGAATTTTGTTATTTGATTGATTCTAATCTCGAGTAATTATATTCGACCTTATATATAATATAATAATTATTGTAAGTAAAATATTACTAGAATTTATTTAAATGTATTTATCTTTAAAAAGTGTTTTTTTTTTGTTTTTCATAAAACAATATCAGTTAATACTAATTTCGAAAAAAATTAAACTTATTACGGTTTTCCTGAAATCAATGACAGTATTTAAAACTTTGATCAAAGATTTAATGTTTAAAAACTTATAAGTAAATAAACATAAATAAACAAACAGACAAATGAAAATTGTTAGACAATTTTTCGATGATTCTAAAAAAGAAAAAAGAACAAAAAATTATAATAAATTAAAATGCGAGTTAAAATTTGAACTGGACTCGATCGTTATGTAAATTTTATAGTTGTGCAGACTTGGAGGTAGTATGGGGGAATGAAAGAAGGCATGAATGAATGCGCTCACGCACGTGTTTACGCGCTTACGTACGTGTATATATATATATACATACGTGTAAGCGTATGAATGAGTGAATTCAAGTCGCGTATTTTGGTGTGAGACGCGCGTGGAATTTGAAATATGCGTGCACGGTAGGATTTAATGAACGAAATCCATGCCATTGCATCCGGCATCAAAAGACTTACGATACGAATTCTAGATCTTTAACTTTCGCTATCATTTTTATGTTTATTTTATGTATACAGAGTGATTCTTGGAATTGGGACGACGGGTTAATGCTTTTTTCTAAACGTCAACGTAGAAAACAAATTATAGAGGAAAATATCAAATGACATAATACGGTTTAATTTCTTATCACTTTATTTTTCGTGCAGATGCACCGATGCATTAGGTACAATTGTACTTGATTGTTTAATACATCCAAAGTTTGTTCCTAATGAATCGATCTCTTTTATTAATCTGCATATAAAAGTATACTAATCTTAAGGTTATCGAAATGTCAATACTTTACGAGATATTCGACGTTTTATGTCAGAAACGTATTTTATGAAAATAAATGTTCGTCGATTTTTTTCTTAGACAAGTATTGTAGAACATAATGAAAATTTTATGGAAACGATCGTATGGATAGATGAATGCACTTTTATTAATAATGAATGGAATGTTCGATCCCAAAAAATGTAGAATCCTAGGCTTAAGAAGTAACAATTTAAATTGTCAAATATTTTATAAAGTATTGACATTTTCATAACCTTGGTTTAGTACTTTTATATGCAGATTACTAAATAGGATCGATTATTTAAAAAGGAAAATTAGGTTGCATTAAAAAATAATATGAAATTGTACCTGGAGGTAGCATCGGTCCATTAGCATAAAAAATAAGGTCATAGGAAGTTAGAACGTATTATGCTATATAATTTTTTTCCTCTATCATTGTTTTCTGGTTTTATTTAAAAAAAAAAAAAAAGAGCAGTAACTCGTCCTAGTTCCCAGAATAATCCTGTGTTTTTTCTCCTTTCTTTCATTTTTAATTTATACTCCTTTCCTTTTTCTAGCGAACGTAACGAACACGCTGACTGGCTGAACGAAAATTCCAACGAGTGAAAGAATTCCTTTTCTGTCTCGTGCTTCGATCGTTTTCTCAAGTTTCATATTACGTAAAAGATAATTATACTTTTTGTACCTTCGTTAGGAATTATTTTTTTATAATCTCATTTCTTTTCTTAATCTGTACAAAATTTATTATTTAAGCTATCTTTAATATAATATAATCTTTCGAATATAAATTAACTATTTAATTTTAACAATGACAAAAATATTATTGAAAACATATTATGTATATTTGGGTTTGTTAATAAAAACGATTTAGGAATTTTTAATATTTATTATGTTAATAATCAACGCTATATAAATAAATAACAAATAATAAAATCAATTAATTAATTGTTCTTAGTATGTTATTTACTTAAATACAAAATATAATTAACTGTACTATATTATTTATTAATCAATATAATAGATACGCACATATATAAGTTTCTAATTTTAAAGTTATATGCCATTATAGAGAATTAAAGAAAAAATATGAATATTTCCCATACGAACGATAAAAATAAATTGTGACTAAAATATAAACGTAAAATTCAACATATTTATTAAAATTTAAGATATTTATAAAATAGAATAACAAAAATAGTTTAAAACAAAAATAAATGAAATTAATCTTGATATAATCACTTTTACCATAGACAGATATTATAGTTGTTATATACACCATCCTTCTTTCGTATTTATAGAAATTGAGAATTACAAAATAGAGAAATCGATCGCGAAGCCATATCATTTTGGCTATCTTGTTATTGTTGCATCATTTATATGTATTCTGTATCATCGAATCGATGTAACATTTCTCTATTCCATTTGCTCTTATCCTCTCTCTCTCTCTCTCTCTCTCTTTTTCTCTATCTATCTATCTATCTACCTATCTATGTATCTCCCTCTATTTTTTTTCTATTATTTTTCTCGCATTGTTTTACGAGGACAACGCAAAACCAGCAGTTCGAAATCCTTCAGCAGCATTTGTTATCGTTTCAGCGTGTGCAACGAGATACGGGAAGCGCATGGATGCACGCTTCGCTAGGCGAGTAAACATGGCTGGAACAGTGTTGTGGAAAATTAAAAAAAAGAACAAGAGAGAGAGAGAGAGAGAGAGAGAGAAGGAAAGGTAGAATGCACGTGGCTATACGCATGAATTCTTTCAAAAAGCCAAAAGAGCATGCTAGCACGTTCAACCACCAACCATAACGCATAAATCGTTTCTCTCGACGTACATACGTACGTTCGTTAAACATTTTTTCTGTACGTTTTTAATATACTCATTGTTCTGGGAAACGCAGAATATGTTTTTCTATAACTGTTATGGGATCAATAAAATCGGAAAATCGTTATTTATTGTGGCCATTTTATTTTGTTGGGTTTGTCACCTTTTTAAGATGTATATATATATATATGGTATTAATCTAAATTTAATAATAATTGTTTTCTCTTTCTTTCTCCTATTTTTCTTGTTACGACATCAATCTTGTTTTATCATTATCGATTATTTCAATATTCGATATGATTTATTACATTTCATTTTTGAAATGTTCACTCGGTAACGAAATTCTATTTTTAAATATCTTTTTTCGGAGGATTGTGCGACATTTTATAAAATTTTTATATAAATTATTCCGATCGGTTATTCTCAAAAAGTAAAAAGAATTTTAAAGTTTCGAAAGGGGAGAAAAAGGAGAGTAATTGTATATACATTACTAAACAGAATGTAATGTCTTGTTTATATTACAATTAACTGTGAAATTTATTCTTTAACATGCAAAATTATTTTCATTTACAAAATTAAACTATTTCTTAAAAACTAAAAAAATGTATCAAGATTTTACATTTTGTTATAATAAAATTTAAAAAAAAAACTGGTGTGTGTACTTATGTACGCACGTAAGAAGTTATACTTCTTTGCCGTACCAAAACGAACATAACCTCAATAACCTCAAAAATAACTTCAAAAAAAAACTTCAAAGAAAAATAATTATTATTATATATATAAGAAAGAATAAAAAAAAGAAAAAGAAAATATCAAAATATAGATATCAGTCCACACTAAATATAAGAGAGATATATCGAGTTACTTCACGCGTCAACAATGGCGCGGTTACAGCATTAGTTCTCGCTTCGACCATTTAAGTAAAGCGGCGCTGAGTACGATTAGTATTTGGATGAGTGACCCGCTTGAGAAAAAAGGGGAAGAAGAAAAGAAGACAACTTCATGCCGTATATTTGAAATCGCTTTGCCGTGCGTCGTAAATACCGACAAACTTCATGGTGTCGTTTTTCCAGACGCTCGGAACAAAATCTCTCCCCATTACATTTTCCCCAACGCGCCAAAAGAAGTATAACTTCAATAATTTACGTTAGACTATATTGAGGAGGGAAGAGGAATGATATTTTGAATTATGATGAAGGAAAAAAATGAATTTGGAAAGGTTGAGAACCATTGTGATTTAGAGGAAAAATTTATAATTGCACATACGACATACGAGAATATTTACTGTCATAAATATGATCTAATTGTTAAATAATCTAATGAGAAAGAGAAACGTGAGACGCATTAAACGTGTGCATACGATACGATAGTTTGAGATCGTGTTTATTTAGGCTACGAGTGAATGCGATAAAGAGTCATAATGCTTTCTAGGAATGCATATGAGGTCACGAATAAAAATGATCGAGTAAAGACACGTAACGCGAGTGTGTCGAGGACATGCGAAGTTTAAAATTTTGTTCAAACTAAGTATATATATATATACATGGTATTTACATTCGTATTAATCAAATCAAATTAAGAATTTAGTCTCCGCAATATTTCCTTCTTTTATCTTTGAAACATTTTATCGCTCTGATTAGTACGGCCTTCGGTGAACAAATTGTAATATCTCAGAATGATAAAGAATGTTGATAAACTTACTGTAAGAATAACTGTAACTTATGAACTTGAGAATTTTGTGGTTTTTTTCTTTTTTGTTTTAAACTATACGATTATCGACTATTAAAAAATTATTATTAAAATAAAAGTTTATTTTAACAATATACCATTATTTTTCCTTTTTCCTTGATAAAAAGATTATGACAATGATTATAATAATAGACGACCACTTTAATCATAATAATTAATATTTATATAAAAGATTTAGGACATTAAATGATAATATAAAAAATAATATAAATATTTGAAGCATGAGAGAGAGAGAGAGAGAGTAACTACTGTGAGGTCTCCTAACTTCAAAGTTTTCCTTTAAACTATTCGAAACGTTGAAAAGAGACGACGACGACGACGAGTCCTTCATTTTCACGAAAGGTACCCTCTTACACTTCCACCCCCTTCTTCCCTTTCCAAAACTCGTGTTTTATCCTCATGAACACGTGGCGACGTTCGCATTGAATAGCAACGGGATCTACGTTCGTTGCTTGGGGAGGCGCAATGCAGTTCTCGCTTTCACGAAAAGATGAAGTGGCAGGTTGCCAGACGAGAAAGAGAAAGGAAGGAGAAAAAGGAAAACAGTATAAAAAAGAAGAAAAAGAAGGGCGAGGTTGCATTCGCAAAAATCGCCTTCCAATAGCCCGGAGTTCCAACGGAGGATGTTTCAATAGCATCTTCTTTTTGCTCTTCTACGAGTAACGTCGAGTAATAGCTGAAGCCTTTTCTCTCTCTTTCTCTCTCTTTCTCTCTCTCATCTCTTTCTTTTTTTTTTCTCACTTTCCTGATTTTAATCCCACGTATCATCGTGACGCCTGGTACTATGTGTGTGCGATGTTTCGAACGAGAGTTAGTGAGTCCGATTTTTGAACGAGAAAACGAAACACTGGATCTGTGTAAAGAACGAAAGAATGCCAGAAAATATACACGACAAAACAACTACTACTGAGTATTCCGAATTTCTATTTTTTTTTTTTTTTTTTTTATTTTTCTTCCCATTTTTACTTTTATTTTCTCTTCTCTTTTCATTAATTCTTTCCCTTTGTCGAAAAAGTATTAAAAGCTTTCATCTCGTTTCCTAACGGTAATAATAGTAGTCGTGTTAGTAGGGAAATGAAATGACGTTCTATAAAAATTAATTAAAGATTTTCTTTCTATTTAAATGGTGCTCGTGAAAATGCGACTATTAATACTATTTTTATAATAATAATATTGAAACTTTTGAGAACGTTTATACGTATTACATAATATGTATGTCTTATTTAGATTGTAATTAATTAATCAATTCATTCACAACGAGTATTTATTCATTGCAAATACATTGCAAATGGATCGGATAAGATATTTTATTTTATTATTTATTATCTTATAGGAACTAATTGTAAACGATTGTTTCTAGCAAATTTGTAATTGTAAATTATTTTTTAGTGCAAACTTTATGCTATATAACTGATTCTTTAAATATTATTTAAATTATATATATATCTTTTAATATAATTAAATATGGAAAAAAAATATTAGAAACATTCTATCTCTTTGTTCAATTGTGTTCACAAATAATGCTTATTTTATTCGAAGTTTAAACAGAGAAAAATTTATAGAGTTAAAAATTGGATTATATATAAAAAAAAGTAAAAGAAAGTGGCAGCCAAGTATCGAGCAGTAAGTTACTTCCTAATTTCTACGAAATAGTTTTCCTAGAACCCCACTCGTTCTGCAAGGTCCATGAAACGCCGTAGAGTCACGCGATAAGAACATCGAGTGTCCGTGCTTTAGCGATTAGTTTAATCAACCAACCAATCTAAGACTTCCGTAATCGAGTAAGGGAGAGAAAAAATCTAAAAAAACGAATTAATTCAAGAAAAAAAGAAGAAAGAAAGAGTCAGTAAAAAAAAAAAAGAATACTCGGACCTAGTTTCAAGGAGGATCTCTTTTATTTCGTTCACTTGAAAAAAAAACTCTTTTGAAATTTACTAATTTTGCATTCCAGAAGAAGACGATTCTCTATAGGTGAATCTTGAAAGTAAACATTCTCCGCGAATAAATGCGGCTATTAAAATATTTCGAAGGTGAATTCGTCTGCATTTCAAAGCATTTACGCGCATTAAAAACTTCACAGGAAATATACTCACTTTTGTTTAAATATTAAAATGGTTAGAGGAAAAAATAATGGGAGAGAGAGAGAGAAAGGTAAATAAATAAAGAGATCTTTGCACAGTTAGTTTTTCCGAACGTTAGAATCTGATTTTATAATGAAAAACATCTTTTTACTGACCTATTATTTAGTCCACCTTGCTTTAAATTGAACAAAGTGTCCAATTTTGTTCCATTAATTATACACATAAATTATTTCGAATAATCCGCTAAATATAATTTTATTTAGAGGATTGCATTTAGTAAAATCGTTATTTATTTATACGAAAATATTGTAAATAACAATAATTATAATAAAACGAGACTATTGATAAAAAATAAAATTATATTTACGTATTAAATATTTATTTATTCGTTCACAATGAACTTCGAGTATTAATTAAAAATAAGGTAAGAACATCGAAAAAATATGTATTATTAATTGAGTTAACGAGAATATAGGTAACGTAAAAATAAATCAATAAAAAACAAGGTTTTTTACATCCTGATCGATCTTTCAAACTAATTCGCATCTCTCGGTTGTAACACGATCGATCTATTTTTTGACTTCAACAGACGAGCATTTCCTGGTGCTGCTGCTGCTGCATTCGCCAATCATCGTGGAAACTATCATGAAGCTCTGCCGCAATAGATTTTATCGTTGGCGTATCGTATACACGTCACTCGTAGAAATGAAATATGTCCGTTAATCGCGATTTTATACTAGCGATAAGTTTCAAACGTTTTCTATCTCTCTTTCTTTCTTCCTTTCTTTCTCTCCTATCTCTTTCTCTCTTTCTTTTCTATATCAGATAATATCTTTATACGACACAATGGTTACGAACGTAGGCGAACGATCGTACGTAGAAAATGACCGATACTATTTGAATCAGAAAACATTATGGATTGCAACAATTTCATAAAAATTTTCTAGCATCGATTTTATGCGCTAAATAATTCGTCATATTAACCTATAATAATCATTAAAAAAGTTAACCTCTTTAACTTTGAGTTTACCTAAACCTCAACGTTAAAATGGCGACATTGGGTCATCGAAATATTTCATTTAAAATCTTATTTTCAATTGTTTTTTAAAAATATTATATACCTTTTTTTTTATACATAAAAATTATTTATTAATATTACTAAATCTTCAAAATTATGCGTGGTGTTACAATTCTTTCATAGTTGATTAAATTTTATCGCAATATTGAATTTTAAACTATTAGATAATATAAAAAATGTCAAGTTTTAGGATAATTTATATTATTTCTAATTTTATAAATAACGTTATTGATCTCATTGATAAAATACATTCATTTAAACCGTATTCTTGTCGACTTAATCAAGATCATGTACGTAACTCGATTGCACCTAAAGTAAATTATTTTCAGTAGATATATAATATAAATATACGCTTAGGAACGTTGGATATTCCAATAAAGAGAGCAGCAACGTAATTAGTTTAATTAAAAGTTTACGTTGGTTAAGCAGAAGCGATAATATCCAAAATCGATAGAAGCCAGACGAAAAAAAAAAAAAGAGAAACCTCTACGTAAGCATTATATTTTATTTATTTATTATATTTGTTATCTTTCTTTCACCACACAAGCACATATATAATCAAATATTGAAGAATTTAAGAATATTAAGAGAACATTAATTAAGCGTTCTTGTTATTTCAAATTTGTATGAAAAGATGGAAAATAAAAGAGAAAAAGTTTCGTATCGTAAAGTTTTTTTCTTATATTTATCTTTTCTTATATTTATATATGTATATAAATTTTTCTTTTTTTATAATAATGAATTCATTATTACCAGAAATACGGATTAACTGATACATATAGTTCAGACTAAACATGTAAATTAATTTATGCGCGACAGACGTAATAAGCATCAGCAGGCATAGTAAGCTCAGTGGACCATTTCGAAATCGTTTTCGTTATCCTGGGGACACCAATCGAAATCGGCCAATCGAAATCGGCCAATCGAAATATGTAAATTAATTGCTTGCGATGCTTATGTAAATATATATACACATGTGTAGACCGAAAAGACGATAAATTCGATATATAAAGAAAACCGATGAAATTCGAAGATATCGAAGCTAGTAAAATGAAGTTTTCTTTTTCTTTCACCTCACGAAGATACTAATTACTCGCTCTGAAAAACAGCAAAGAGATTTAAAAGACCAGTAAAATCAATACCAGCCATATGAAATCTTGACGGCTCATGGGCGAAAAGTAAAATGAAATAAATGATGTATACATGTAAACCTATACGTATACAGGGTGTTCTGGTAACAGTGATACAACCAAGCAGGGAGTAATTGTTCAGAACTAAAATCAATAAAAAATGTAGAGTAATATACAAGGCTTCGTTTTAAATAAAAACAACTTTAAAAATATGAACTGTATATATGAATATACAGTCACGTTGGTATTTAAGTTGACACATTTTTTTTCATTAAGTAGCAGTAAAAGGATACAATGAAATTAAGTGAAATGCAAAATATCGATGAAAATATATTTGCTCGTAACATCAAAATAAACAATTCCATTTTGTTAATCATATTTATTTTATTATAAACAAAATAACAAATTAGCTTTAAATATTGCACATCGGAAAGTAAGTTGACAACAAATATGATGATAATTAAATTCTTGCGGATAAGAATAAACAATTTGCAATAAGAGATTTGAAAACATTTGTGATCTTAATTACTTCTAACAAACGATTCGTCATACTATATAATAAATTTTAAAATATTTCTAGCTGCACTTGGGTTCATGCCTTATACAGTATTTCAGTTGTAATTTCGTATAATACTTTGATCGTGGTATTTTTTGATCGAGTTCGTCCCACATATGTTACATGGGATTTAAATCAGGTCTTTGTGGTTGCCAAGAGAGTAGCAATATGTTATTCATATAAATAAAATAGTTTGACGATCTTTATTGTATGTTTAGGATTATTGTCATGTTAGAATGTGTATATCTTATTTTGTCTGAATTTCTCAAATGAATTTTTTCTCTAATTTCCTTGGAGTATATCTAATGTTCTGCAGCTGTCAATATATCATTAATAATAGTCAGGTTTTCTGTTTATTGATTGTTGAAATAATCCCATACCATTATTAATCCTTCTCCGTGTTTTACGGCGGAAATAACATTCCGTTTCAAGGCTTCTACTTGTCTCCTCCGTACATATTTACTACGTTTATTTGTGTGCAATTCACAAATTTCAATTCATCACTTCAAATAATAGATTCTCAAAATGTAATTTGTTTATTAAAGTACTTTTTAACGAAATTCAAATGTTTGCAAACATTTATCTCTTATATGTATAGTGTTTTATAGACATTCGACAATGTAATCCAGCTTCGTACAAGCATGTTTTGATTTGTGTGCTACCTATTGATAATTCTAACGTTTCTTTGAGCTTTTTGGCAATAATAAACGGTTCCTTTTTTTTAAATCTAACGATTTCACTATCTTCAAACTAAAACGTTTAATTTTTCCTACTAGTTCTGTAAATTATTTTTTTTGTAAATCGATATTCTTTTTGACACAGTACAGGTAATTCTTGCGTTTTCAACATTTTAGAGATAATCTAAATATATAAATATAAAAGATATAAAATATAAAATATTTCGTTGTAAACCCACTTATCTTCCGATACGATAGGGAACAAGAGATACAGATTTTCCGTGGAAATCTCTATGAATATCGTATGTAATGTAATCTTCTACTACGATAAGTAACAATAGATCCTACATAATAATATACCGGCATAAGGTAAGTTTCAATATCTATAAGTGCGCATAGTATAGCAGCACGCACAATCTCAACAACCCGCACCATGCTCGCTTTTGTGTATGCGTTTGTGTGCTTGTTGCTCGATAATATATTCTTTTCAATATTGCCTAAGTAGCATTTGTTGTTCTATAGAATGCCTAAGTATTATGTTTAATGCTTAGGAAAAGTCCGTAAGAATTGTTCTGTTTGCAACTTTGTCAAAAGACGCTTTGCATTGAGGACAATGCCGGGATATTGTTAGCATTGCCGGATTTCCCATATAATTCCGGTATAACGTATACATTTTTTGTTGTATACTGCGTATATATAAATAGACGTAGAAAGAAAGAGATGAAGAAAGAAAGAGAGAGAGAAAAATAGAGATAGAGGTAGAGAAGAGATAGAGAACAGAAAGAGAAAACTAATTTGTCCCGAAGGGACGACATTTTCCGTTTTTACGATAAGCTCATCTTAAAGCATACAGCAATTATGAGAAAGATAAGGGTGAGCTTAAAATGAGAAAAAGGGAGAAAGTGAGATACGGGGCGGGGGGGGGATGATGATGCAAAGCATTAGAAAGAGTGAGATGAAGAAAGTTGTCGCAAAAGAGTGAGTATAAAGAGAGTCAAGGACGGATGTAGAGAGATAGAGAGAGATAGAGAGAGAGAGAGAGAGAGAAAGGGCGATAAAGCTATCGATCGATGGGAATTGACTTTCAGCTTCGAAGGGAAAGCCGAGAGATCCGTTGAGTGTCTAATAGTCGGATTAACTTAGTCTTCCTTCGGGTTCTCCTTTTCGTAGCTAGTAGTATTAAAAGTTCGCACGAACGCGCTACGGTAGGTACGTCATTGCGGAGTGAAACTCGTTTCTACCCCCAAAATCGCATTACGTCAGCGTTTTACGTTTTCCGATCTCTCTTCGCGAATTTCCCCGTACGAATCGACGAAATTATTTCCCTTTTAAATGTGAATTCACATTATGGTCATCTTTTCGTTTTAAGACTTCTTTCGCGTTAATGCAATTTTTCTTTGATTAAGCAAAAGCGATTGCATTGGATACATTTTTTTGTTTTCTTTTCTTTTCTTTTTTTATTCATCGGATTTGCAATAATATCGTTCCAAATGAATTTCATCGCGTTGTCGGATTAAGACGATTTATTGTTTAGTTAATACGTTGAATATACCATGGTATTTAATTGTAACGTAATTTTGAAGCTATTCCTTCTTATATTGCATTTAGAAGATTTCATAATGGTAAAATCTGATTTTAAAGTATGACAATAAATTCTTTAATATCTTTTCTATAAAAAAAGTTATTAAAAAGTTATTAAATGTATGTATCAATTTATGCAAGGTTGATTCGGTAGTGAACGCGTTAATGAATTTCCCCCATAAGTCGATTATGCTTTATAAAGTTCGGTCTAGCTTTATTCAGAGGAATATTATTTCGCGTCTGTAGAATGACGAAGCAAAGTTCTTAATTTTAGGGTTTCATTTCGTCATTTTTATCGAGCTTACGTTTAAACTTTTATATTAACGTGCTTTGTAATATAAACGGTTACTACGTTTATTCCACAATAAATTTATAATCTTTTCCGTAACAAAAAAAGATGATTGTGTCGGTAATTGTGACAGTTGACTAACAATAAGTCGAAATATTGGAATAATTTATTTTATAATTTATTATATATTGTTATTATTATTATTATTATTTATATTATAAAATAAATCATAAAATCTATCATCCACATTATGAGTTGGTTCTATCTGGTCAAATAATAACTGTGTACTGTTGACCACTTTATACGGTGTTAAAACAGCCGTTTATCGGCCACCGAACAAGGTACGTTATTTTGCATCATGCAAATGTTCAGCCACACGTTGCAACGCGTTGTTCAAAGCATGCGGGACACTATTTATTCCTTGGGATGGGATATTCTCCTTCATATACCGTACTCTCCAGACCTGATCCCATTGTACTACCATTTTTGTAGGGCCTTACAACACTATTTATCTTCACGTTAATTGAAGAGGTCCGAAAATGAATAGAAGATTTCATAGCCAGCAAATTCCGTCATTTTACAGCGATGACATTTATCCAAGTATTTAAGTTATTCAATAAGTGGAACTATAGAAAATAAGAGTGAATATTTCATAACCATCATCATATACCTTGGCTTCTCCTTATGAAATCTTCAAATTAAACATAAAAAAAAGTTACCGAATGAATTTGTATATCCAATGTATAAAAATTTCTATTACCCAATAATTGATCAAAATGTAATAATAATAATAAATACAACGTGCTTATGTAAATTATTCATATTATTATATCGTATTTATTAATATTGGTGCTAAAGAAACACGAAGTATATATATATATAATAATATAAATCAAATCAAATCAAATGTGTGCAGATACAGACTTCGAGTTCGTTAATATTATTTAAATTATTCAACATTTATTTCAATAAATTCTGGGAATACTTATTATTATTTTGAATTCATTTTAAATGAAGATAATAATATATTTCTATACTGTTTTAAATGTTATTATTACGATTGTCGATCTTACATATATACATATTCATTTTTCTTTATTTACATACTTATATTTTGTCAATAGAATTATGATACAAGTATAATTACATTCGTTAATCGATTCACGAAAATTATTCGTTGCATGGGATTTGTTTTATGCAAAAGAAACCATGTGAATAGTTTTTCCCGGAACGGAAATAAAAGAAATATAATGCTAAAGAAAAAAATGTCGATATAAACTATATAAGAATAAATATTTTATATATTTTTATAAAGAAGAAAAAGAAAAGAGAAAAAAAAGTAAAATGAACATTTTTAGATAAAACCAAAATAAATTTAATTCGTTTTTGATGTCGATAATTAAAATCGATGAATTTTTCATTTCAATTTGTATTATCCCTTATTTATAAATGTTATTAATATTTTACTTATAACGTTTAACATAAGACATAGATAAGAACGTATTGTAAAATAAATTTTCTGATCGTGTAAATTGAAACAACGTGCATAAAAAGTATCGTGTACGTCGAAGAGCAGATATTCTTCTTGTATTTGTTAAGATACCAAATGCAGTAGTCAATTTTCAAGATATAAGTACAATATCATAATAAGAAGAAACAATGATTAACGCAGCTGCCAACATGTCGCGATTTCTTTATTTCCGTGAGATATATCTTGACGTTTTCTCTCGTTGAGAGGTATTTTAGTTTGAAATCGTTGATCACGAAAGAAGGACGGACGACTTGTTGGTTTGCCGTGTCACGCTTGAACAAGTCGAATAAAAATTAATGAGAGAAATGAGTATATAAAAGAAACAGAAACAAAGAGCAGAATAAAAAGCGAGATGAATCGAAATAAGAAAAAACAACAAAAAAAAAACAAAAAAAAAGAAAAAACATTTTATTTCTCATATGACAGACACGAGTAGAGAATTAACTGAATATTGACTTACATATTTTGATGACTAAGTGGAAAATTATTGAGGACGTAAATATATTAAATAAAAGTAAAACAAAATTAGGTAATATTAATATATATAAATATAATATATATATAAATATATATATATATAATATATATATATATTACCTAAAAATAAATAATATAAAATTATAATAATAATATAAAATTAATAATATAAAATTAGGTAATATATATAATACTTAAATACAGGGTGTCATAAAAATGGGCTCGTAATATATATATAAATAATATATATGTATTTTTTTGTAACGAGAAATCTATTATGAAGGAATTTATAAAAATAAAGGAGTACATATTAAAAATGAAAGAAGGGAAAAAAAACAAAATGATTCTTGAAATATGAACAGGTTAATGCTCTTTTTAAATACAAATGGGAAACAAACTATTGAGGAGAAAATTAAATGACATAATACGTTTTGATTCCTTTTCACCTTATATTTTCTGTGGATGCACTGATACACTTGCCAAATGCAATTGCACTTTATTCTTTAATGCACAACACCGTTTTCTTTTTTAAACCAATCGATATCTATTTTTATCCTGCGTATAAAAATACCAATCCAATGTCATCAAAAAATGTCAATACTTTACGAGATATTTGACAGATTATATTATTACTTTATAGGGTGAAGTATATACTTTACAGTATATATTATATACTTATATACACGGTGTCGCAAAAAATATAACTTTAAATTTTACCCACTTTGAGGTTACATTTTTTTGTGTAACACCCTGTATTTAAGTATATAAGCATATATATATATATATATATATATATATATATATATATATATATATATATATTTTATCCATATCTTATACACATATAGGTATACTTATACATTTTAGATATATATTACATATATGTATATGTGTGCATAGGAAAAATAATACAAACACTAGGGGGTGTTAAGAAAAATAATACGAACACTAATATAACCCCAAATATTTCCTGTTTCTATAAGAACAAATAAATGAAAATTGAGAGAACTTTGAAGAATTTGTCCAACGACGCTTTTGCATTACCCCTTTCGCTACGTGCCGATTTTTCGGCGCGCTACTCCCGCTGAACGAGCCGTTGCGCCGAAAAAGTGAACTTACGAAACATCCGTAATCGGCCGTAGAAAGGAAAAGGTAAACAAATTATATATCTCACAATGCAATTAGAAAATATAACTTTTAATAATATAATTTCATATGGAAAGTTTCAAAGGTATGAAAAAAGTGCAAAACAATTGTGATGAAAAACATAATCTGTTCACAAAATATCACGAATAACTATAGTCACCGTTTGTAGCGAAAGGGTTAAGTAAATTAAAATAGTAAATCAACTGCTAACGCGTTCTTTAAAAGAGCAAAAATGAAGTTATTTCGTTTGTGTTGAAAGGCCGGCCAATGGCCTTCGTAGGAAGATAAAACTTTTCGTGGCATCGATTCGAAAAGAGGAAACGGGACTAGTCAAGAGAGACAAGCTTGTTAAGCCGAGATCAGTCATGCTCTCATTTTCTTCTTCTTTCTTTCTCTTTTTCGAGAAGTACACGCAGTACTTCCATTGGTCTTTTATTAACAAGAAATACCGAAGTACTTCGTTTCAAGTTCGAACTCGAACGGTCATGAACCATTTGGAACTATCCACTTCCTCTTTTGTTTTTTTTTTCCTTTTTCTTCTTCTTCTTCTTCTTCTTCTTCTTTTTATTCTCTCCTTCTTCTACTTTTCGTCCTTATCTTTCAAAATGTGAACAAGATTTTAAGATCTCTTCAAAATCTTCACGAGTAGAGGATTGATAAAGTTTAAAAGAAAATTAATGAATCAATGACAGAAGAAATAATAGATAAATCGAGAGATATGATGTTTATTTAATTAAAAAATTGATATTTTAATTTGTTTCTCAACGATATCACGTATTTAAGTACGATCATTTGATAATAAAATACTATTATTATCAATTTCATTTAGATATTCGATCGGCAGATATGAAATGAAACGCTTTTCCGTCGTGAAACTCGTTGACCCTGCCCGTTCGTCCGGAATCGTTTGGATTCTTCGAGCCTGTTTTCTATATTTATCCTCGTCGACAGAAATAATCTGCCGGTAAATGCATTCGACATAACCTACATACATTGACGGACGAAAAAAATCATAATAATATAGGGTTTTTTCTATTGGGAAGAGCGAACTTTCGAATTCTCAATAAAAAAAAACCAAGTAAAGATGTTTCATGAGAAATAGAGAAAATATTTCTTTGACCAACAGTTTTGTTATTAAATAAATCTAGTTCATAACTTACAAAATTTATCTATAATATATAATTTTATATTTATAATATTTATTTATATAAAAATTAGTTTTAATGTTATTGTATAATAATAGTATACAGATAAACTATAATACAGTATTTGTAAATCTGCATCTAATAATTGGTGTACGAATTTGTTGCAAGCATTCCGAATTAATCCAATTTATCCTACACCATTGACTGATCTTCATGAATAAATTTTGTTGCTGTATATATATATACAGCTTTCTGTTGTAGGTAATTTAAATAATTTTAATACATATATTTGTGAGCTTTATTAGAAATATGTGGTTTGATAATAGAAGTTTTAGTATCAGTATTTCCACAATAATAAAATTTTAACTTGGTATCATGACTTTCGGATATTTTCAAAGTAATAAATAGAAAAACAGTAATATTTTTCTAACCCTTTGAGCGTAAAATACTCTTGACCAAATAAATACCTATAGAATTACCTTTGGTTAATTATTTTATAAAATTTAATTCATACATGGACGCATATATACGCCCATAGTCCACACATGGACACATATATGCGTCCCCATTCAAAACTTGGTATTGTTGATATTTTAATCATTAACAAAGTGTATGTGACTTAACCACAATTGCAACTGATTGTATGACATAATTTAATATAGTAATGGAATACTTGAGCTTCATAGGAAACAACTTGGTACCTAAAGTGTTAATAGTCAGAGCTCAAATTAACATTAGGATGACCTACTCTTCATTAGATTTACACACACACACAAAAAAGAAATATATATACAAATTTTCTATTTTTATATTATATATAATCAACGAAGTTATTTTAAATCGATAAAAATTTTCTTCTAAATCTAATTGAAAATTGTACATTATTTCATTATTTTTCTTTTTAAAATGAATTCTTCGAAGATTAGAATATAAATTTATAAAATTTTCATAGCCTACGCTTTATTCTTAATTTAGTATCGTTTTGATAATAATTATTGACGTAAAATAATTATTAAAAAAAGTAACGCGTAAAAAATATTCTCGATCATTTAGTTTATTCTAGAAAGAAAACCCACACGTTTAACCTACATATATGCATCAGTGGATAAAGATAGAAGAAAAATAGCAACGCATTGTTTTCCATTAGAACGAGCACCAACTAATTGAATACTTTGATGAAGAAAAAAGTGTGTGGCTAAAAAAAAAAAGTTCCTATTTTATTTCTTGACTTTTTCTTCTCTCGCCGGTCAAAACTTTTGAAAAAGAAAAAACAAAAAAAAATAACAATTGCAATCGAATAAGAAAAATAATCGCGATATTTTTTCGAGTTGTTGTTGACTATAAAAAAAAGAGAAATATAGCGTCTTGACTTTGACCTTAGAGAAGAATACACACACCGAGGTGAAGAAATTTGGAAACGACGAAAATAGAAGGACGGGTAATTCCGTCGGTGTATGCAACGAGAATAATCGCTGACGTTGGCTATCCCACTGTTCACGAAAAGAACGGAAGAAAACGTGCGGTGAACACTAAGGGACGATAGTGTGTGTGTGTGCGTGTGTAAGAGTGAGAGAGAACATAAGCTTCAAGTCTATTTTCATCTGGCATGCTCGCGTAACCATCCGTTTTAATCGGCCAGCCAGTAATAGAAATAGCATATATACATATGTACATATGAGTATTTTCATGTATATGTACACATATCTATACATAAACACACGTGTATGTTGCGAATGCCAAGCCGACGATCAGCTGACTTGAAATTTTTGTTTTGACGAAGGAGAACGAAGGTTCTAACAACGCACGATTGTGTTTATACCTTTTTTTTTGTTAAAAAATGTTGACCTAGTTTGTCATCATTTTGTTTTTATATAATATATATGCATTTCAATAGCACGGATCGATTATGGATGGAAATATTTGATTTCGTTGAAACGTATACAATAGGATAGAACTACAGTCGATAATTTCTTTTATATATATTTGTATATACATATTTTTTATTTTTCTATATAAAAGATGTATACAAATATAGATATAATTTTTTGAAGTTATTTTTAATAGATAAAATGTGTTTATTATTATTATTACTATTATTATTATTATGATTATTATTATTATTATTATTGTTATTATTATTATTTTAAAGCGCGTAAGGACGTAAATAAAAAAAAATTATTTATAACACTTTTGCTTCGATAAATCCGTGAAGGGAGGGCCGGTACTTTATGTATAAAATTTTTATCGATGAAGGTAAGAATACAAAATATTCATGAATGTAAAAATATGTACAGGATGTTAACCAACATCGATATCTCGAATAAATTGAGCGAGACTGGACGATAGCGGTGAAAAGTATATATTCAAAGAGAGAGAGAGAGAGAGAAGTACAATTTTACGTGCAACGTACGCGTTCGTTTACGACTCTTTAAATTATTCATCTTCTTTTTTCTCATACTTTACGTCGTCTCTATCTCGTGGAAATGAGTTTATGTCAGTCTAAAAGAAAAGAAACAAAAAGAGAATGAGAAAAAAGAAAAGAGAACTGTCCTTTAGATGTGCACGAGAGACAGAGAGAAAGAGCAGAAGTTTCATTGAAATTACAATTTTCAGATTGGAAAACGTTTCCTCTCTCGTGAGACGAGCAGATTGTATCCACTGGTATTGCAATAACTCGAGTATTATTATCGATCCAGACTATATCCTTTTTTTTTTGCATTATATTCATTCTATCTCTCTCTCTCTATATATATATATATCTTTTTCTATCTTTTTCGTTTTCCGGTCGCTTCGTTATTTCTATCAGAGTTATATATTTCAAGTTTACATATGTGTTCCTATCTTATTATATTTGGTCGAATGTAAATTTTAATCGGGATATATAAATCCACATGTATATAACATACGTAATAGATAGGAAGTGTATTCAAGGTATTCTGTAAAATGTGTAGGTGTTCCATCTCACTCTATCCGTCTGCCTATTTCTTTCTCTCTCACATACTGTATATAACTAACTGAACAAGCAGATGCTTCGAATGTTTCAAATATGCACGAAATTATGAAATTTCCAGTTTTTGCATCGTGGAATCGGACATACAAGCTCGAAATGAGGTATAAGCGATATAATGAACGATATGGGAGCCATATCAATTAAAATATTAAACCATTAATATCTAAATACAGATTTAGCGCATTTTTAAGATACGACTGCTAATGCTAACGATGTGGTAACCGGATCAGAAACGTAATAAAACGTTTTTTTTTTAGTTGCTTTAGCAGCGAACATTTTTCTTTTCAAATATGTTTTTTTTCTTCATTTTTTTCTAAGTAAAAGATATCGTAAGCTTTACTTGATAAAAAGCCGATTTGAAATCATCGATATTCCTACTAACCAGATTCTCTGTATATTTCATTTAAATACCAATTGTTGTTCTTTATTTTATAAATTTGTTATATTATACTTGATATATTGTTATTTTTCATATGTAGCATTTCAATATAAGATAATTTCCAAAGAATTTGTAATATCGAATTTGTAATGTCAGATTAGAATAATTCGATAACTTGATAGTTCGTTTATTCTTAAAATGATATATTTATAGAAATGATGCTACAGTAATAATCGAATTGAAAATCAGATTTTATTGCTCGTACGAAGTATTTAAAAATATGAAAATATTCGACAATTTGCAAGATCGAATTGGTGAAATTGAACATTGGAATTATTCGATATCTTCGTAGTTCGTTTATCCTCAAACATATAAGGTTATGTGTATTTGTATATTTCAATAATTAATTTAATTATAATTATCAGGTTTTATATATAAACCTGATTTTATAACGAACAGAGAAAAAAAGAGAGAAAAAGAGAGAGAGAGAGAGAACTGATCGATTTATAAAAACAAAAAAATGATATTTATATATAAACTAAATTTTGAAATCATAAGGTACTCGGACCTATTTTTCAATTCGAAAAACTTTCGTTGATTGATCCAACGATGTTCAACTATCACATAATTAAAAGTACGCGAAACTAACACGTCCAACTTCGAAGGCATTTAACAGGTTTATAATTATCGAAGCAGAATCCATTAGAGAAGCTGTAGCTTGAAGTTATAAGACTGTTGTGGAATTACTTTCGGATTAGTCTGACGCGCACAAAATTACAGAAGTCTCTGTAATCCTGCATTTAGTAACAACGTAACGTATACCGTATAGAAAGATATACAATGTAAGTTAAAGAAAACGAGAACGTACTATTCTTTATTTTTAATTTCAAAACTTAGGGAAAAAAGAAATATAGAAAGATCTATATATTATTCGTAAAAGAAACAATCACGAAGAAAAAATTAATGGTCGTTTGGTATAATAATCGATAAACCTTGTAAATGTTGTAATTTATATATCCGTTCGTACATTTATTTCTCATTTCGTAAACACAAATCTGACTTTTTTTCAATTTTACGATATTTCGATTATTTTTATTAATTAAATATAATACCACGGAATATTATAGGTCGTTTTATGAATATTATATGGTGCACAATCCAGCAATAATATTACAAAACAATAGCTTAATATATTATTTCGTATATTTGATTTTAAAAATTACATTATTATTCATTTGCCATATTTTTCGCTTCGTTAATTGTAATCGTGAAACGGCTAGTATACATAAATATATATACGTAAGTATTATATGTATACAGATATGTATATACAACATGTATATTTAAATACATGCATACAAACGTATGCATTCAAGTGCTGTTAAGCTCTTTAAAGTGGTAAATATCGCAAGATCATGAGAAATCACAAAATATGTTCCGTTTCGCTACGAGTCGTGAATTTCTCGAAGGGACTGCAAACGAACGTGACTTTTTATCTGGTTTAATGGCGTCTGGGGTAGAGAAGCCGTGACCATCGATAGAAATAAATAATTCTTTTTCTCAAACCTGGTCGTCCCTTTTAGTATATGTCCGCGAAAAAAAAGATTGAAGGGAGAGATCAAAAGCTAAAAGCCGCGGAAAAGAGAGAGAGAGAGAGAGGGAGATACAGACAGACAGAAAACGAGAGAAAGAAATAAAGAAAATAAAAACGTGCAAAGTATCTAATTTAGTCGAAACGTAAAAATCTTATCTCGCTTAGAACGTTTAAAATTCATTTGTAAATCTACAGTTCTCTCTCTCTCTCTCTATTATTTTATTTTAAAAGAAAAAATTTAACGTTAAATTAAAGCAAGATAGAAAAGAACAAAATGTTCTTCTTTGTACTTCAACATGTCTTTTTTTCCTTTCTTCCTTTTTCCTTTAGTTTCCTTTTAATAATATTCTCGTAGAATCCGAGGCGAAAATTGGCGCAGAGATTGCGCATTTTCGTCTCCTTCTCTCTTTATTCGTTCTCATCGTTTTAACGTTTTAAAAGAAAAAGTAGACTCATTCCAAACGATAGTAGGTGTATTTTCATTCTCTTTTTTCTCCCCAAGGAGAAAATGTTAGTTACGCCGAGTAAGCTTTTTTTCTTTCCCTCTTTATCTCTATTTCTTTCTCTTTCTATTTTTATTTCTATTTCTATTTCCGTCTTTGTCTTCATCTTTCTCATTGAGCACACGTTTATACAATTAATTCGATGAACTTAATTATTCCCAGCGACGATGAAGCAAAGCTTATTTGTCGTCTCAAATAAATACTTTCTACGTTTATTTATTTACTACGGGTAATAGAACGTCTTCGTAGTTTTGTGCATTTGTGTGTGTGTGTTTGTGTATGCGTGAATATATGATAAACAAACAAAATTTCAATTATACATAGATAAACCTAAAAAATCGTCAGTCCAATCGATTTTACAATATACGCTAAAGTTATGTTATGTTTCCGTTTAATTATTTAAAAATTGTTTTTTATTAATCACTAGTTAAGATGGTAGCACCTTCTTGTCTTTCACCATAAAAGGTTCTCTTTTATATTTGATAAAATATTGAATTTTTATTTCATATACAAGTATGTATTTTTGTATTTTTATTAAACAAATATTTCAATCCTCTACTTAATATAATATGTATAATAAACATATTCACTATTTTGAAATTTTATATCACGATACTATTTGTTTGTCAAAGAACAACGTAATAATAAAACAAAAAGATTAGTCTAGGTGATAGAAAACGAAAGAAAAACGAGGGGGTGGTGCTAGAAGGGAGTTACGGAGGTTGGAGAGAAGATGAAAGAAAGGGCAAAAAGCGGTTGTTTGTCATCTGACTTCGCCAGTCACCCTTTTCTCTTTTCTAAACAAAGAAATATACCTTAGAGCATAATTAGAGAATTTGTAGACAGAATACTTTGCTATATACAAAAAGGGAAAGGAATGGAACCTTCCTTCGTCTGAATAAACGAGATACGAGATACTCATTCTCTCTCTCTCTCTCTCTCTCTTTCTTTCTCTTTTTCTTTCCAGAATAACACGAAATTTATTTCCCTCGGTACAAAGGGTAGATTTAAATTTCTTCGAGGGTTGTTGGGATCCTCCCATTTTCGAATAATGAACGTTCTACGATAGATCGTTTTATACGTCGTTTAACATTATGCATTTTGTACGTTAAAGTTCTTTTCATCGAGACGTATTTACTCTCATATATTCGAGAGAGAGCCGAATTATTTATCAGAAGACATATTTTATGTCCTTTTATATTCGCGTCAAGTATAGTTCGCGTCGACATTAGCGATAAAGAAGAAAAATCATTTTAATTTAAGCGAATTGACTGAAATGTAACGCACAATGGAAACATTACTGTATACGGGTTGTCACAATTTTTTTTTACGTATAACTATGTCAACATATTTTACGAGTAAAAATCGTCGTTAACAACTAATGTTTAAAACAAATGCTTTTTTTTACATTTTTATAACCAAAATACTAAGTAACAACGGTTTGATTTTCGTTAGATATAGTAAACAAAAAAAAACGGATTGATGATTTTTACCTATAAGTTGGTCCCTTTGAGCGAGATTTTCATCACGGACGTGTACATTTTGTTGATTAGGTTACTTCGACGTATGAATTGTACCAGTCTCGTGTAATTGTGTATGAAATCGTATTAATACAAATTGATCTATAACTCTTCTGTGAGGGAATGTTTTTCGATATTTTAATAACAACAGTTGCATTGTTGTCACATCAATAGAATCACAAATGAAATGCATATTGATATATTCACGGACTAAGAATATTGATATTAAATCAAACAACGTACTACGTGTTAACACGTTGAATTTCATAGTGGTCACCGGTGACCGGCACTAATGTAAGTTTGTTCGTCCAGGATTACGAAAAACACATAATTCGAATAAATTTCAATGCTTTTTTAGATTTTATTAAAATAATGTGAAGAAGAAATTAATGCTATCTAGAACATATAAAAATAATTTTAATTTATTTATTTAACATGTGTACGCTGAAATAATATGCACGTACATTGCGATGTGTCGTATGAAAACACTTAAAACAAATGAAATACGAATCAGTACATTCTCCACAATATGTCGCAACATTTTTAGTACAGATTTTTGCGTTTGTTCTACTTTGACTTTTTGAATTTTTTCCGTAACATATTTTACAAATTCTTCTAACAGTCCTATCTTTAGCTTGCACCTTTTCTATCATACAGCGGCTTTAAGAACTGTGGGGGGTCACCGATAACCCACCTCATAAATGCGTTGCATATGATTAAACACTAATTTGTTCGTTTCAAATAATATTTCAATATAATATATAACGTATAATCATATACAAATTCGTATTAGTCATGTAAAAATAAAGTAGCATTCAACGTATTAACAACAAAATTGTTCATCATATGTTTATAAGATATTGTTTTCTTGCAATTAATTTTACCGTTTAAAATATACTTGATATCATTATGCAAAAAAAGTCAGTATTAAAATATTTTTAATAATAATACTTATCATTTGTGTTCTGTATAAATTATTACGTTTAAATATACGACCGAATAAAGTACTCGTATAATATTGTAGAATGGTAGAGAAGTACGTTTAATTTGAAGTTAAAACCAATTCCATATTCTCTCTGTTAGAGTGAGGATAAGAAACGATATGAGATAGTCATTAGCAAGGACATTCCCAGTTGGCAGCATTATTGAAGTACACTGTACATGGCGTGAACATAACGAGAGCCGGTTAAACGTTAAACGCATCGTGGTACACGTGTCGGACGACAAGATTACTTGCGATAAGATCTAACGATCGGCGAAGGCGGGGATGTTAGAAAACAACGTTACTCCTCGTAAATTACTTCCTCCTGCGAGTATTGCGTTGGAAAATATTCGTCACCTTAACGTTCGTGTCTAAAATCGATTACGTATGACTAAGGATAATAAAATTAGACACTTTAATAGACGATGGATCGAAGTGAGCGTTGAATTTCGTATTTCTCGTGTTGTTGTCGATAAAATAAGAAATACATATTTAGAACAAATATCTGATTCAAATTTACCTAACAGATTGAATATACAGATTGAAGCAGATGGAATAATTGATTTTACAAAATAAAAACATGGTCAGAGGGCAAAATTACGCAATTGCAGGGATCACATTTATGATGAAAAGCATTTCTTCTCAATATTATTCTTTTTTTCTTTTTATATTATCAACATTTCAAAGTAATCGATATTTTTTCGCAATAATGTATATTCGTCTAAAGATTTTGAACGAAAAACAACGATATCGTCGTAGGTGGTAATTTATACTAGACTAATTAAATGAATATAATTAAAGTTATTTTAAGTATTAAATTGCAAATTTTCTAAAAAACCAAGTTATTTACTTCTTTCTTTTCCAACGAATAATAATTTTGCGAGTAAAAAAAAAAGAAGGAGAGATTTTGCATTTATAAATATAATATTATAATAATCAATATTACTGTTATTATTATAAATATATATATATTAGTTTACAAAAAGGAAAAAGAAGGAGAGATTTTGTATTTATAAATATAATTATGTTAATAATCAATATTACTGTTATTATTATAAATATATATATATATATATATATATATATATATATATATATATACAAATTTTCTAAAAAACCAATTTATTTACTTCTTTCTTTTCCAACGAATAATAATTTTGCAAGTAAGAAAAAAAAGAAGGAGTGATTTTGCATTTATAAATATAATATTTTAATAATCAATATTACTGTTATTATTGTTAATATATATACTGTTATATATTGTTATATATTGTTATATATTGTTAATATAATATACTGTTATATATTACAATATACTGTTATATATATGTTAATACAATATACTGTTATATATTGTTAATATATTAGTTTACAAAAAGGAAAAATTAAAATAATCTATTTCAATTTGGAAATTAATTGTCACGTCGTGGATGGCAACGAATAAACAATATCACGTTTCTATCGTAAAGAAAGAAAACGAGAATCCGATTAAAATAACTTTATGTACGTATGTATTATATGTAAATACATACGCAGATACATATTATATTAACGAGCGCGAGCGAGGACGTAATTTAGACTCGTTAGGAAACGGCCGGCAAGGGGTATTATCTCATAAAAGGGTTGAGAGAGCAAGCCACCGGCGAGTAATCCAACCGAATCTTAATTAGAAAATTCATTTCGTGCGTCGACATCTCCGATCCTATTCCAACACTCCCGCTTTACTTCCTCCTCCTCCTCCTCCTCCTCCTGCTCCTCCTGCTCCTCTTCCACCAACTTTATTTTACACCTCTCTACAGTATTCTCGAATGCTAGAATCTTAAGAATTCTTGTTACGACTATTCTTAATTCAACCTGTCGTTTCCGAAACATCTTTCTCACACTTTTGTCCGTTTTCCAATAGATTTCATTTAGTATAAATTCATCGATTTGTGATGGTAAATAAAAACAACAGAACAGAAAACGTTCCTTATCTATAGAACGTTTTTTATAACTTTTAATTCTTCATTTCCTGATATAATCATTAATTATGATTTTATGAAAATGTATTATTATTTTATATTATGAATAAACGATTAACTTATTATATTAATATCGTCTCATGTAACTTTGAAGTTACGTATTTTAATACATCGATATATTTTTTTCTTCAATCTAATTTTATTTCCCAGATATTGCGTACACGTGCGCATATTAATATTTAATTATATCAATTTGATAACCAATGAAAAATTCATTATAACGTTAATATCAACTCTAGTTTGAGATATTGGAATAAATTTAGTATCATTGAAAATATTAAATTCATTTGAAAGTAAATATTTGTTGATTCCAAACTACATAAGTTCATTTTATAATCACGAAATAAATTTCGAACTAACGAGGAGTTTAATTTAAATATAAGAAAAAAAAGTTATATCCTCCATATGTTAGGATGAAAAAAAAAAGGAAATAATTAATGAATTATTTGAGTACGAAGTTACTCTACTTATTATTTGCTTCTTTCCAAACTATTCTCTCTGGGGGTACAAAATAATAGATTGGAATTATGTACACGACCGTTTCATAAACGCTATTTAACGTAGATTCGCTACTCTCGACAAATTAGGGGCAGGCAGTAATTAAATCAGCAATTAATCTACAATAGCTCGCGTCGTCTCTATCGTTCGGGCTCGATGAATTTATCTCTCTTCCTCCTCCTCCTCCACCTCCTCATCTTTCTCCTCTTTTTCCTCCTGTTCTTCATCCTACTCCCGTTTTTCATTCTCTTTATATAATCTTCTGGTATGTATTACGAAATCAATGCAGCCTCGTTTCTCTTTACTAACATAAGTCTCTTCTTCTCACTATCTTTCCCTCCCTTTTTTTTTCTTTTTTCTATTTAACCAATTTCTTACCTTCGTGCTACCTGCTCAAATTGACTTTTTTTTTTCTTGACTGCTCTCATTTATCTCCTGTTGGGCTTTAAGCGTATTTAATTAATGGATCGCGCTGCTGAGCGACGAGTAAAATCGCGGTGTGAAAGCATTCAAAGAAAGAAACGAATAAATAAAGTGTAAGAAAGAGAAAGTGCGCGCTCACAAGAAAACAAAATATTATTGATACAAGATAAATTTCCATTAAACGTCCTTCGGTAAATTTGTCCAAAATACGATTTTTTATATTTAATCTTTTTTATAAACCATAAATCGTGGTTATTAATTATAAGTATATTGTTAATTGTGGAGATTAAATTGATGTAAATTAACATTAAGAAAACTTTTTACAATGAAAAATAATTTTTAATTATAAATGTGTCCTTATACACGTTTTACATTAATTAAATTGATTTTATTTAGATAACTTATAATATGTGCTTAAAAATGTATTAAGCGAACAAATTAAATGGAGAATCATAATTTTTCAAGATAATATGAAAGAAAATTTTATAAAAAAAAAAATTTGTCAATATTTACTTTTGTCGGGTAGTGTACGTATAAAAAGTAAATAAAGCAATGAAAGAGAAAGAGACTATATATCTTAAATGTTTTGCAACAGGCGTGGCACTTTTAATTAATCGATAATACTTGCAAGGCCATCGTTATTAATTTGCAAATCGAAAAATATCGTCTCGTTGTTAAGTAACATATACATGCACTTCTTTCTCTCTATCTCTCCTTCCTTTCTGTCGAATTTTTCTTTCTTACACAATCTTACGTACATTCAAGTAACGATATATTTTTATTTCTTCAAAAAGACGACATGAGATAAAGAAGAATTACCGAAGGAGTAATTAATTAAAGTGAGAAAAATCGACTCTCTCCTCTCTCTCTCTCTCTCTTTCTCTTTCTCTCTGTGAGTAAGCAATTTTGTTGGTTCTTACATTTTCTTTCTGATTCATTCGTTTTGTTTTTCAGGTTACACAAAGGCGACAACTTTTTACGAAAGTATCCCTTTGAATTCATAATTTCAAAACAGATTCTGTGCGAGTAGCTTTCATTACATGAAGGGTTAATTAAGTATAATCCAGGCTCGTTTAACTACCGCTCGTACTAATTGACTGGGACTTGCTTACACCAACGCGGATAATTAATATTCTCGGAATCATAAAATGATGCGAAATTGTGTAAAGTAATGTAGAAAATTTCGCAAAAGGTGATCCTTTTCTTTGTTTTATTTTTATTTTATTGTTAAATAAAATAAAAATAAAAAAAATAAAAAAAAAATAAAATAAAATAGAATACAATCGGCCGAGCGTATTATCATGCACAGTTTAACGTTTTCGAACAGGATTTCAGTCGGGTCGTTTTTAAACGAGAACACACATGTGCGTACCGATATTCGTTTATTCATTTATTTATTTATTCAGCGTGAATAAAAATCTGACCGAATCATGGCACCGCAAGGACTTCTTTTACTAAGATCCGTAAAAGGAAGAAATCGTTCGTGGGCAGTAATTCGAACCAAATATGGATCCCCCAATGACTTTCAATATCGCGATCCTTTCTGCACATGCGAGTTTAAACTTGACTCGTCCTTTTGCAAAATATCGCTTACGTAATCCCACGGTAAACCGGCCATGGCATAAAAAGATCGTTATTGTACGTATGTATGTATATATTTCTCTTATCTTCTCTTTATTTTTTTTTCATTTTATTTTTTGATGAAGTTTCGAGATACAAGGCGTCTTAAAGGTAGGTACACATCGATCATAAGATATAAGAGAAAGAAAGAAAGAAAGAAAGAAAGAAAGAGAAAGAAGGAAATAAACTTAAAAGTATCGTCCTCATTCTGAAACTAGCAGGGAGAAAAATAATGATTCTCGATAATACCGAACGATGCAGAAGCCATTATGTACGTCGAGTTAAGACACGAAGGATACTTACTTTTAGCCAAGTCAAACATGTTGACCCGTTGAAACTTCATCGAAAACAAACACATTCGTAAGTAAACGTGATCACGAGTAGAGAAGAAAAAGAAAATGAAAAAGAACAAGAAAAAGAACAGTCAGTTTCGAGTCTTGTGTATTTGCTCGACACAATACCAGGGGATTATTTTTCTTTCCGACATAACGAATCGGAAACAATATTCTTCCTTCGGAAAAGAGAAATAAAAAGATAGAAGGAAGAAGATAAAGGGGATAAGTAGTGATAGCTTACGACGTGTTTCGAATCACATTTCGAACAAGTAGCGAAGGTTTTACAACTTTTATATCGTTTATCTTTCCATTCTTTCTATATATTTTATTTTATCTATTTCTTGTTACTTTTTTTTTTTTTTTTTTTTACATACAGCAGCGAGTCCTAGGAGTCCTATACATATTTTCTTGTAATACAATATTTTCAAATTCTTATACACGCAAACATATATTAGGATTATTAAACATTTGAATGGATATAAATTTTAATGCAAAAATAGCATTATATTAGTTACAAATTTGTCTCACAAAATATGCCTAATCGTTTCGAAAACATTATAAGATGCAAGGAAGGATCAACCAAATACTATTTACAAAAATAATTATTTTATTTTTATTATATCTTATGTAGATACAAATACTCCTGCTGAGACAAATCTTGTATCATTTAAAAAAAATTATATATTTCTTTTTACAATTTTAAAATAAATAAAATTAGAGGTGCTGTAGTCTCGAAATGTGTATGCATTGAACTGTCTGGTAAGTATACTAATATAACACAACAAATTATGACAGTTGACTAATTAAACAAATAGAAAAAATAAATATTATAATGTATCTTACGAACTATAATATTTTATATTATAAAATAACAATTATTTATCCTACAAAAAATAAATAAAACAAAAATTGCATTTCTTTGAATTCTTTTAACTTAGTTTACTGTCATAATTATTACCAACACATATATAAAACCTGTTTGAACATAACATTCCAAGTACTAATTCGATGTAGATCGAATCGATCGTGTGTATGCATAAGATAGTGAGTAGGCGAGACACGGCAAGTAATTAACTACGAATATGGTATGTAACGATCTCTGAAACCCTTTATTTAAACTATTATAAGAATGTTCAGACGCATTCACTTTCGATATAAACATCTAGTATGTTATTAAAGAGTAAGACAGAGAGAGAGAGAAATAAAGAAAGAAAGAATGAATGAGTGATAGTATAATAATAGGGATTGATCTCGTATATATATGTCTATTTTTCGTTTGAACGTTATATGTATAGCAATCTCCTTTTCAACTTCACGATCGATCAACCTGCAGCTCGAGCAATGGGTTCGCATTTTTTCAATGGTAACTTTGCGACTATAATATCGCCTTTTCTATCGTATTTATTCCAATGTCAAGGCGATGCAGTAGCAATCGTAAAGTAAATACATTGCTCATAAACTATGAATACGTAAGTATGGCATTTAAGTATTTACGTATAGTTCTTTAATATTTATGGAATAAGCTATTCAAGTATCATCGTAATTATGAGTCGTAAATGTTGATAAAAAAATCCTTTGAACATCGAGTCTTTCTTATTTGTTCTATCCTTTTTTTAATATTATTGAAGTTATACTTCTTTTGGCGCGTTGGGGAAAATGTAATGGGGAGTGATTTTGTTCCGAGCGTCTGGAAAAATGACACCGTGAAGTTTGTCGGTATTTAACGACGCGCGGCAAAGCGATTTCAAGTATACGGCATGAAGTTGTCTTCTTTTCTTCTTCCCCTTTTTTACTCAAGCGGGTCACCCATCCAAATACTAATCGTACGCAGCGCTGCTTTACTTAAATGATCGAAGCGAGAACTAATGCTGTAACCGCGCCATGGCTGTTGACGCGTGAAGTTATTCGATATATCTCTCTTATATTTAGTGTGGACTGATATCTATATTTTGATATTGATATATATATATATATAATAATTATTATTTTTCTTTAAGTTATTTTTTGAAGTTATTTTTGAGGTTATTGAGGTTATGTTCGTTTTGGTACGGCAAAGAAGTATAACTTCTTACGTGCGTACATAAGTACACACACCCCAGTTTTTTTAATATTATTTATTATTAGTGTAATTTTTGGGGTTTTTTTTTATGGAGAAAAGTATAGAGAGTTACAATATCATATCGATATTATCTCGCGTCGTTGAAAATATATAAAAAGTAAAGTTTGGTAAAAAGAGAGAAGTATAAAAGTGAAGGAAGAAAGTTAGAATATTTTTGTTTTCTACGATGAGAAAAGTTCTTCCGAGACGATCGACGAACCTACTTTTTCACCCTCTCTTTCTCCGTCTCTTTCTACCTTCCTTTTTTGTCTCTCTCTCTCTTTCTTTCTATCTGTCTTTATTTTCTTTTTCTTTCTTTCTCCTCGTCTTCGTATATATGTTGGGGAACCTTTACCGAAACAGTCGACTGGGCACTGATCATCGAATGTCGAATGACGGTATAGTCGATTCTACCAAACTTTTCGAGTTGCTTTTATCAAGAGGTAGATATTTTTGAAAACTTTTGTCATCGATTTTCAACGTCGATTTTCTTCTTTATCGAAAGTAAACGAAAGTAATTTCGTCCTCTATGCGAGGTATACATTTATATAACACGTTTAAACCGTAATAATAATAATAATAATAATAATAATAATAATAATAATGTGTATATATTTATATATATTTATTAATATATATATATAATTATTTATTATTTTTATATTTATTTATTCACTAAAGTGAATGAGTTGTTTAATAATAATACGTAGCTGAAACTTTAAATCAAGGTCAAATAAAACAGATGTTTATATGAGATTTTTTTTTCATTGTTTTTTATCCCTGTGACCACTCCTGAAGTGGGTTCTGCATATTACGAGAAATCCTCTATAGTTAGAAATTGTTAACAATAACATCTGAATTTGTATAAAGTAAACAAAATAAATAATATATAATAAACTTAATTTCATCTGTAGAATAATATTTATATATTAAAAATCTATTTGTCGTAATCGTTATTATATATAAATATTTATATGAACGTATTGTATAATATAATGAATAATCAGTAAATTTCGTAATTGTCAAACCATCAAAGTTTTATTTTCGTAATCTTAATTTTACAATGATGAATAAATGATTACATATAATCTATATCATCTATTAGTAAAATTTTTAGATATAATTATTACCCCGTATGATTATCCATAACTTATATATATTATCGTAATATCTGTCATACTAAACTATAGTAAAACAACGAAGATTTATTACAAGAATAAAAAAGCTTGATTTCTTAACTGGTAATCGGAATGACATGTTACAACTTTGTACACGTTCTTAAAAATAAAAATAAAAGAAAAAAAAGCATATCACAGCGGTAAGAAAAAATTCAGTATGAATTTCGATGAAATATGAGAAGAAAAAAAAGAAGCAGAATAAGAAGAGGAAGAAGAAGAAGAAGATGATGATGAAGAAGATGATGATATGAAGGGACTCACCGAAATGTTTTTCACCTGCCCAGCAGTTCGTCTTTCGGTATCCTTAAAATCGCAAGCAGGTAGGATGACGTCAATAGCAGCCATAAGAAGAGGAAGAAGAAGAGGAAGAAGAAGAAGAAGAAGAAGAAGCGAAGAAGAAGAAGAAGAAGAAGGAAACCGGTTGGTGGCCGAACGAAAACCGCTAGCCACGACCTCGACCGACGAGGAGAAACAAACCGCAACCTTATGTGATCTTCTCTTCTTCGTTCACATTTCTTTGCTATCTAGCAAGCAAGCAAGCAAGCAAGCAAACTGGCAAGTTAGTCCTCATGCTAGTAGTCTAGCTATCTAGCTAGCTAGCTAGCTACATAGTTTGGTTTGCATGCTTGTTTGTTGGTTAGTTAAATGATAGATGCTCACGCGCGCGCACACAATCAACCACAGGATGAACATTGGAGGACCGAGCATCGATGACTTTGAAAAGCTAGCTATTCGAGAGTCTCCCTTCGTAATTACCTTGACGGCCTGCTTGTCGCTTGCCTGTACTTCTATAGAATGTGGAACGCCAACGAAAATAGAACATAAGAAACTCGAGCCTCCTGTTAATGATATTCGTGGTATTCTGCAATAACAACAACAATGGCAACAGCAACAACAGCAACGGCAACAGAAACAACGGGTACGATGAGGAAAATGAGGATGACGTGCATGGATCGTCCAATTAAATTTTTTTACATGGACACCTTGATGGACAGCAATGTTTTTATTATTCATCTTTTTATCTTTTCTTTCTTTTCGTATTCTTTTTTGTTTTTTTTTTCTTCTTTTGTTCTTTCTTTTTCTTTTAATTCTTGGAAGTAGAAATAAATATGTTTCATAAGGAAGGTTTGTTTTAGCAATGTGGTGGTTTGTGCAATATTTTATGAATGAATGAATAAACGAATGAGCAAATATGCGGAAGACCTATTTTCACTAACGAATTTGGAAACAATGTTTTTTTCGAAATTTCTTGATAACGAATGAATTTACGAATTAATTCATAATAGGTTTATTTTCTTTATCGAATTTTCCTATCTATTAGAGAAATATTTTAATGCGCGCGATCATTCAAATAAATGATTTGTAAAATTTCGTGTGAACGAATGCATGAATGAAATAGCTACGAGAATTCTTATAATAGCTTTTTCAGTATTATCGTAGACTTTAATCGATAAAATCACCAAATGAATAACACGGCCAATTGGTTGCTTCAGTCGACAGCATTCATATAATCGTACAAAGCCAATTTTGTTTGTACATTTGTTACATATTTCAATACGAGATGAACACTGTCTATATAAATTTAAAATAAATAAAAAACAATCTGTTTCTGTTGTTATATGAAATATAAAATAATATAATAATAAATTAATTGCAGTTAATAAAAATATTACTAATTATTAGTACCCATTTAAACAAATTTAATAAGAAAATATAATAAAACTAAACATATTAATAATGAAATGTAATTGAGAACAAACTAATGAACAATACAAATTTCACAATTTTTCACAAGATTAAATTATTAACATTTAAACTAGAGACTTTGAAATGACGTAGGACTACGTCAACGGTATTTACGTTAAAAATTTGAAATGACGTAGGTGACTATGTTATCGGTTTGTTAAAATATTTCAAGAAAATAGACGTTATATAAAAGTATATTACAACATATTTGCTTTCGGCCTTCAATAAAACTACACGATAGAGAGATGATTGCTTTACTTAAGAGGATAGACCTATTTTCTCTACCGAATAATCTTCTATTATTAATAGATTATCTTTAAAGATATAATCTCATCGTGAAGTAAGGCTTGCTCGTTCGTTCGTTCGTTCGTTGATTTGATCAGAAAAGTATTCATCGAGATAGAGAGAGAGAGAGAGAGAGAGACACTCTCACAGATACAGTGTGTGTGAGAGAGAAAGATAGAGATTGCTCACGTAGGCACCATTAATCTTGACCCACTCCTGTTTATCCGTCTTCTGTTTAATTTCCTCTTTTTGACGTACCCATTTCCCACCAACCGATGCGTTTTGCGCACGTACAACACAACGATGACAACACCAACGACGGGGTTTATCGCGAAGTGAAACACATAGCAACGAGTAAGGGAGAGAAAACGAACGTACGAAGAGAAAAAAGTAAGTCTCGAAGAAAAGGTGAGAATGTGGGGAGATGAAGCGAGTAAAGTGGTAGACGTGAGGAAAAGTTAAGGTGGATTAAAGAAGGGGGGAAGTGAAAAAAATACAAAGGAAGAAAAAATAATGGTAAGAAAAAAGGGATGCGCAAACGATCGTGAAAAAGTATTCGAAGGTTCAAGGATTTATGAAGGAACGGGAAAGCGAGGAATTAAGGTGGTGGAAAGGAAAAAACCGAAGGAAAGAAAAAAAAATAATAATAAGAAAAGGGATGCGCAAAACACATCATGAAAAGCATTCAAAGATTCAAGGATTTAGAAGGAAGGAAGAGCAGAGAGTTAAGGTAGTGGAAGAAGAAAAAACGAAGGTAGAAAGAAAGAAAAAAATAAGAAGAAAAGAAGTGGAGCAAAACACCATGGAAAAGCATTCAAGGATTATCGTGTATCTCATTACACGGAGGTTTCAGTTCGCACGCGCGCGCGTGTTCGCCAAAGTTCCTTCGGAAAAAATTCAAGAGGCTGATAAATGGTTTCCTCTCTTTCTTTATTGAAAAGCGAAAAGCTTTCGGTCGGGCGTTTTTCTTGCTTATTCGAAGAGTAGCAGTTTTTTTTTCTTTTTTTTTACTAAGATCAGCTCTCTTTTTCTGTTTCTTTCTGAATTCTCCTCTGAACGATGCTTCAACGTATAAAAGAAAAACTTCAAACGTTCGAGAAAAGAAGAGAAGGAAATAAAGAAAACGAGAGAGAGAGAGAGAGAGAGGGAAAGAGGGGTAGATGGAAAGGGAGGGGGGGGTAGAGGGATTTATATAATAAAGAAATTAACATTATTCGTATCTTTTACTTTGCAATATTTTTTTCATCTGTTCCTTTTTCCAATGGAAACTGTGCAATCGTGTATTCGTTTAAATCAAAATAAGCCAAACTTGTTTGTTTGTAGTTTGAGTTCAAGATGAGCAGAAGGAATCAACTTCCATTTTCGATCAAAAGCTTTTTCCACTATCTCCCTCTCTCTCTCTCTCTTTCTCTTTCTTTTCATCCTATAGCTTAAAAAGCGGAGTTTATTTTATCGAGGAGAAAGATACGTGGTCATTGTGTTATACGCCACGATAGGTAGACGAAAAAAAATCGCGTTGAATAAATTTGTAAACCGCCGAGAGAAAAAAATCTCCTTTTTCTTTTTTTTTTTCTTTTCCTTTTCTCCCGTCTTCATTTTCTCCTCTTTTTTTCTCCACCTACTTCTATTTCTTCTTCTTCTTTTTCTTTTTCTTTTCGTCCGATAACACGATTCGCGACGCACGTATTCGTGCGCCCGTAACACGACGACGACTTTCACAAAGTGATTCTATTCTCGCGTTAAATTTAGATGAAATTAATTACCGGTGACGTAAAATAAAAAGAACAAGAAAAAGAAGAAGATGAAGAAGAAGAAGAAAAGGAAGAAGAAGAAGTAAAAAAATTTTAATTCATTAATTTCGGACTGCTGTGCCAGCATGTTGTTTTTTTTTTTTTTATTATTACTTTTTTTCTTTCTAGTCTGTAGCCAACGCGTGCAAGACGAGAAATGAGTGGTCTTCCCATTTTTATGGGCGAGAATAAAGAAAATAAAAAAAGAGAAGAAAAAAAAACTGATTTCTACGCAAGAACAAATTGCTCGCTGGTACTTTGTCGTATTAAAACGAACGACAACGACGATGACGACATCTTCGTATCTGCCAAGTCGATCTGTCGTGGTTATGAGATATCTTCAAAGAATTTATTTCTCTCTTTTTTCTTATCTATTTTTTTTTCTTGCCAACACTTACTTAAGTGTAAAAAGCTCGCGATCGATAATAAAGTTAACTGTTCGTTATAAGCAATATGCAGGAAAAGCAAATAAGATGAGTAAAAAGTACTAGAGAAAAATATAAAGATGCTATTGGCCAGGGGTGGTCAACAGATCGATCGTGAAGCTAATTTTTATGGTCGATCATAACCAATAAGAGATGACATTTAACATTGAAAAAAGACCCCATTAGAAAATGATATTATAACTCTGCAAACTGATTTAATCGTACAAGTAAGAAAAATTTTAAAAAAACATTTCTGGTAATATATCTTTGAGAAAAGTAACCCAACATCACGCGAATGTAGCGAATCTTGTTTTGAATTTACATACTTATGAGAATCGGGTTTTTAGTCGCATTTAAAGTTAACGAAGATTAAACAACGTTCTCTACTTACTGATTCCCATATTAAAAATTCATTATCATTATCTTAATCTTGAGACATATTAAATTACGACGTTTGGTTGTATACACGTAGATGCTAACTTCTTACTAATTGTATTATAAGAAAATAAAATTTGATCTGCATCTTTTCCGTGGCTACTTTTTAATTAATAATTAAATATCACGTTAGTTTAATATACCTTCCTCCATTGTCACTTATTAATACACAAGACACATGTTTGAATGTGTTAAATGGCCAAATTTTTCTAAACAGATCGTAACATATTATTTTTTTATTAATCGAAAAAAATACAACCAATTCTTTGCAAGAATTATAAGTAACTTTTGCTTACGTGATACATTAAAATGATAAATGTGACATATTTTTACGACAAAAATGTCGATCGCGTATAAAATAAAGTTGGCCACCCCTGTTATAGGCCATTTGCCAAAATCCTTTTGCAAACGGAATATTCGAACGGAATCATTCGACTATAACACTTACACCGACATGAAGAGAGTACGGAAACCAAAATTTTACATGAATAAGAAGATAATTTCAGTGGTTCTCAACTAGTCTCTCTCTGTCTTTCTTTCTTTCTTTTTCCTATGCAAACCCGTTTTTGAAAGTTATACTTCTTTTGGCGCGTTGGGGAAAATGTAATGGGGAGTGATTTTGTTCCGAACGTCTGGAAAAATGACACCATGAAGTTTGTCGGTATTTACGACGCGCGGCAAAGCGATTTCAAGTATACGGCATGAAGTTGTCTTCTTTCTTCTTCCCCCTTTTTTCTCAAGCGGGTCACCAATCCAAATACTAATCGTACTCAGCGCTGCTTTACTTAAATGATCGAAGCGAGAACTAATGCTGTAACCGCGCCATGGCTGTTGACGCGTGAAGTAGTTCGATATCTCTCTTATATTAGTGTGGACTAATATCTATTTTGATATTTCTTTTTCTTTTTTTTTTTCTTTCTTATATATATAATTATTTTTTTCTTAAGTATTTTTTGAAGTTATTTTTCAGGTATTGAGGTTATGTTCGTTTGGTACGGTAAAGAAGTATGTATAACTTCTTACGTGCGTATATAAGTAAGCACACCAGCTTTTTTTTTTTCTTATTCTCTCTTTTTGTGCCTATTCGATACGACGTGTTTTCTTTTTCAAATGTTAAACGCAATGTTCAGAATTACAGATACTCTTTCCATTTTCCCTTTTACGTGAAAGAGAGGGCCCCCCCTGACGTGCACGAATTCGCTTCGCTTGATTCGATAAAGAAAGAACTTGATGCCTTAGTAAGCCAAGCCCATACTCTCGTCGTCCTCTTCCAATCCGCGAGAGAGCCCTCATTCTTCTTAGATCAAAGTACGAAATATCAAGTTGAGAAACGACTTCGAAAGGTCTCTACCAATGTGAAACGAAAGTTCAACAGCGAACAGGGAGAAGTTCTGTATGTCTTGATTTTCTTAATTTTCTTCTTTTCTCGTGTCGTGTGAAATAGAGTGGAAAAGATAGAGAAAGAAAGAGTGTCGGTGGTGATGGTGGGGTGGGGGGGGGCGGAGGGAGAGAGGCAGAAAAATTCGAATGACGGTTAGCTGACAGAAGAGATGATGAATAGATAAACTCGGAAAAAGTTTTGCTTTTCGTCAGTTAAAATATTTTTCCACGTGATATCTCGATTGTAAAAATAGGGGGAAGAAAAAAAAAAGTATGTTACATATAAAATAGAACACTGTAATGATAATTGTATTATTTATTTACTTTTTAGTTAAAGATAGTTTCTTTATATTATTCTTCGCATATTATTAGTAAATCTAATCAATTTTTTTTAAATCTTTTGGTTTGAAAGGAAAAAGAGAGGGAACAAATAATAAGAATTATTAAGTGGAAATTAATAGGTAAAAAATGTATTAGTTATCGAGAATAATTTGTATCGTTTTGAAAATTTTTTACGTTGCGAAATTTTGTTATGAAGAGCAATATTTGATTGTATTTTATCCTATTGTTATAATTTAAGTTATTTTTATTTTTCTTATATTTTCTTCTTTTCTCGTGTCGTGTGAAAAAAATTGGAAGGAAAAGAAAGGAAAAAGAGAGAGAAAGCGAAAAAATCGCATAGCAGTTAAGCTAACGGCAGATGACGAATAGGTAAATCGGAAAAAGTTTTGCTACAGTATTTTACTATGTCAAAGAAAAGTTTCGCAATAGGTAAAACCTCATCGACAAAGTTATACAATTATTCTGTTCGAGGAAAGAAAAAGTATTACAAAATAATAGAAATGATTTAGCGTGAAACAATAATACGTAAAATGTAATATTAACGATAATTAAAACTTTAAAAAACAATTGTTCGTGTAGTTTATAAAATGTGTGTGTGTATTTTTTTTTCTTTTTTTATGAAGAAATATTCCATTATATTTTAATAATGCATTATACTTTTTTAACTTTCATAATAATACTAAATATTATTTTTGCAGATTTATTAACGTCATATACTGTCCTTCCTAATGATTTTCACAATCACGTCGTGGTCAGTGTGGTTCTATATTACTTTTTCAATTGACCCGAGTCGAATGTTCCATCATCGATTATTACGATATTACCAGCTCGATGATGACGATGTCACCGTCATGAGTTCTGCAGCTGTCTCGATTGTTATGTCATACTATTATCTAATTGGTAGACTCGTTTTTTTCTAATCCGATCTTCAATCTTTATTCTTTTTCTTTTTTTCAATTTCATTTAAATGATCAAATTTGATATTCTATAATAATAAAAGAAAAAAACCTGTGTAGATGCAATTATTAATTATAACCAATTGGCATTCGTGTAATTTAATTATTACACAATAATTGATTAGGATGATTTAATTGCATGCTAATTTTTTCTATACCAATAGACATTGGAATGCAGTTCGTTATAAAATCAAGTTGTTTAATTAACGAGTAGAGATGAGTTTACGACTTGTTACGATAAAATGTAAAGTAAAACATTCGATGTGTAAAATAAATGTTAACTACTAATGTAAAACATATAAATGAATATCAAGGAAACATATTTATGTTAACTTTAAGTTCATTACACGTCGAACATTTATTGAATGCTCGGTTGACAGTTAACACTCTTTAAGCTTTAAAAAGAGAGTACCACGGTCCTTGACCCGTTAATAAAATCATCACGAAGAGTGATGATCTCGCTTCACGGCCTATGACAGTACTTAAACTAGACCCTGATTGCCTTTATTTAATATTTTCCTCGTTAGAGAATCAAGTTTAATGGGACGTATTAAAATGCTGCAAATCTCGAATACCATGCTTTTTCTACAGATTTTTACCTTATTATAAAATCAAATTCATTTAATCGAATTTCTCTCTCTCTCTCTTATTGGCATTGATTTATATTAATTTGATCTGTTCCTGTAATAAAATTCGTTTAATTTTCTTTCTTTTATAAAACTCTATTTATACATTAATAACAAATACAAAATATTAATAAATATTTATATTATAATATATAAAATAATAAGTGCACGAAAACATTTTACATAAAATCTTGACTAGAAGAATTTTTTTCTTAAAAATCTTGATTCAAGAATACAGTAAAATATGTATTTGTTACTTATATATTATATCTCAAAAAAATAATAAGCGAAATAATAAACATAAAGGAAAAAGAAATAATTAATAATATACACATTTCATTAGGAAAATATAATAAAAAAAAGTATTTTAGTATTTTAGTATTATCACAAGCGAATTTATTTATATTTTGTATTTTTATTATTTTGAATAACTCAGCAGTTTATCGATTATCAAATTTTTTATTTAATTATGTTCAGCCAAAATATAAAGAAAATTTAATTCATATATATAAAAGATTAAGTTACTAATCTAGTTAGTTTAATTATGCAAATATTACAAAATTCTAATAGCGGAGTTTAATTAATGATACAAATAAATTGGTTAATAAATAAACGAAAAAACGAACAAATAACAGAACCATTGGCTCGGACGATAAAAAAAGAATATTCCTCGAAGATGACTTGTTTCTCTACAACGTTGCGGTCGTGCTTTAAGTTTGTCGGACAATAGACACTTGAAGTTTTAATGGAAAGTCCAGGTGGTGGTACTTGGTGTCTTCGTTGTCGTGACGTGATATCTTCGAAAAGTCAAGACACACACACACACACACACACACATACACACTCTCTCTCTATCTCTCTCTTTCTTCCTTTTTTTATTTCTTTTTTTCTGTTCTTAGCTTTTGGCGTTATTCAACGCCAGTGTCTACTAGCGAGTGTCCGAGTGAAAAGGAAAGATCCGTTAACAACGCTAGCGACATACTTTTTGCTACGTTTTCACTTCCTTTTCTTTTTTTTTTTTTTGGTTGCTTTTCTTTCTGCTTTTGCTTTTGGTTCTTTGTCGTCGACCTTATCTAACTTTTTCCTATTTTGGTTTTTCCTAAATGGAAAAGTTACTTTTATGGAGTTATGTGCCCCTTCCGTAGACACACATATACACTTTACTTTTCACTTTGCATTTATATGATTTATGTGTCGAATATTTTTTCTACCCTTTTTATTCTATTATAATATATATATATTATTTTAATATATTCTTAAATTATATATTTCCTTTGTCAAGTTTTATTAATTCAATATTTTTTTTTAATATTCCTATTATTTTTTATTTAGGGATATGTCGACGAATACGCGTTACCAAACAAGTTACGCGTTATATTGTTAACATGATCACTGTAAAATCATCTTTTCTGACAAGAATATTTTTTTATTGTTTGTTAGATTATAATGTTGTAGTTAATCAATGGCCTAGATATAAAGTCAAGCAATAGTGGGGACAGTTAGTACATGGATGGATGATCCGTTCGAAAAAAAAAACCTGTTGACTTCAGAGACGTGAGCTCTTTAAAAATGCAGGATATGCGCGAGAAGGTTTCTGTAGAAAAGTGACTGAAATTCTTAAACGAAAAATAATATGGTATTGTAATTATTTTGTAAAAATTCGATTACGAATTATTTTTTGTTCGAAAAATGACGTACAAACGAATGTATAATCTGTAATATTAATAGAGAATAATTAAACAAATGGAAAGGAATAATTAATTGTCTATTTGATTTTTCTGTAAAAATACTTAAAAATAGATGAACATGATATCGTCCGCGTGAGGTGGTTATACTACAAGTAAAAGATATAAAAAACATAAATTCGATAAATCATTGTTGGTTTTCATTCGAATATTATTTGCAGTTATTGTCGACTTGACAAATTCCCGGATATTACCTGCACAGTTGTAAATCCGACAAACAAAAAATAGTGCACTTTTCTTAGTTTTATGACCCCTTTCTTATGTCAAGAAGACACAATATCACCTAAACTTTTCACATAGACGCTAAAATAGATTTTCAAAGATGTCTCATGGGAAGATAAAAGTATCAAGATCGACGGGACATATCTAAACCATTTTAGATTTGCAGATGACATTGTGTTGATATCCGAGAACACAAATTTAAACAATGTTACAAGAAATGAACGAAGAAACTAAGCGAATAGGATTGCAAATGAATTTGTCAAAAATCAAAATAATGAATTAATAAAATATACTAATATTAATAAACAATCATAACATAGAAAAAGACAATTAGTATAATTATCTAGGATATATTATAACACTCCAAAAGGACTATCATTCCCAAGAGATCACGAAACGGATAAAACTTTTCTGAGTTGCTTTTGGTAACTGTAAAAGTAACTGTAACTTTTGGTACTGTAAAAACAATTAAGTGAAAAAAGTTGACTTTGAATTTTGTATTTATTCGTATATCGTGCTTGAGAACGATAAATTAAAATACGTTGAGAGAGAGGAAAATTAAAAACTAAATGTTTAAACGTTATTATTAAATAATTTAGCGATATTTCACATCAGATGTGTGTGTGTGCAGGTCTTATCGCGGAAATAACTTTAAAAAATATTTTATAAAATTGTCTCATTTCAGTGAAATGTTTTTCAATTTGTCAGTGGCTGATTGGTATAAGCTAACTTATTAACGTTTATATATATAATAACGGTACACCGTGATCCCGATAATAATGCGAATCGACGAGCAAATGTCAACAAGAAGGAATTATTTACTTCGATAGAAAGAGAAAACGAAAAATTGCCAATTAATACAAATAAATTCGATCCAATTCGATATAAAATTCTGTTAATATTCTATATAATAAATGAAATTATTTGTCTTATTTCTTATTATTAAAAGAATATCATAGAAAGATGCTTACAAATTTTAAATGTGCTTAATAAATAAGTAGTTATTGTTTCTTCCTTAGGGATTACAAGGTTTCATTTTCTTCTTCATTATTTACAGAACTTCCATATAGTTGAAATAACAATAAACAATAGAGCAGTGGTTCCCAAAATGTGTGAAACACAATTTTTTCTATTTGTCTATTTGTTAGAATTTGATAAAAGGCGCTTTGGTAAAAATTGGATTCAGCAAAGTTACCAAGAATTGAAAAAGTTTGGGAACCACTGCAATAAAAGAATAAGAACTAAAATATACTACAAAAATTTCAAAGATGTAATAAGAGAAATAACAAGGATAGAATTCACATAACAATACCGTAAATAGAAAATAAAAATAAAAAGACAATAAAATACAAAAATTGCAAATAAAACATAAAATAGAATATAAATTCGTTATATAACTTATACCCATTGTATATTTCGCTATAAATTACTAACTTAAAATCTAACAACTTAAACTACCTTATTTTTTAACTTCGAGAGAAAGAAAGATGGCCACACATTTTCTCATTCATTCTTCTATTACATTCTCCTATATCTTTCACTTTTTCTTTTATATCTCATTTATTCCGAGCTTCTGTTTCCTCGTTTATTTTTTTTTCTTTCTCTAAAATCCTCCTTCTTCCTTATATCTTTTTCATCCCTTTTCCTTCCCTTTTTTCCCTTTCCCTTAATATTTCTTTCACTCAAGAAGCTAGAGGAAAAAACGTTAACAAATTTTTATAATATAAAATTTATTACAAAAAATTTTTAGAAATATTGTATCAATCGATAGAAAAAATTGCCGATTGTAATGACAATGATTAAATTAAGTATTGCAATTAATTGTTTGTGTCCACGCAAATTTAGGATCATTAAATCTTAATAGTAACAACAACAATCCTGTAATAATATATTCCATGATGCGCATATGCAATTATATATATATATATATTACAGCAATATTGTTTCTGTCAGAATTTCTGAGAATTCGTATCACATTATATAATATCTCGTACACTGTTAATTAGATAACGTTGCTTAAAGTTTATGTTTGGTAACCGCAGGTCATCCTTACTTCGTAGTTATCAGATTTTTATGCATATCTAAATGGTAGAGTGCATTAATTGAGTAGAAGGATATTTAAATCTGGTTATTTTCAGAAATTGATTCTAATAAATGGCAAATATGCGTCAATAATTTGTCAATATTTTGAATAAAATTCAAATTCACACTTGTTTTTTTTATAATTAAAGTTTTCAAATTAAATTCATTAAATAGATTTTAAGAGAATCACTGTATATATGAATCAATTGATTATTTACCACGTGAAATACGAGTTTCACTTCTATCGCGCGTGAAAGATACGTACATTCTTTTTTTTTATCATATAGCAACATGTGTCAATTTCGTGTCACTAATAAATAATTAAATAGAATAATATGATGTAATAAAAAAATTACTAGAAGTTTTTAAAGACACATTTCAAATGCTGTCCCTGTCGATACACATTCTTCGGATATATTATCCTTATATAAACACTTGATATCACAATTAACAAATGAGTTAATAATACAAAATAGTTTTTGAAAATTTTCTCGAGTTTCAATGACTGTATTTTTAAATGAAATTCTTTCATAATTCTGTAACAAACCGTTTCCTGACAACCTTTACGTAACGTGTTGTTCTTCTTCTTTTTAAATGTAGATTAAGTATATATATATATTCTTGCATCGATCTTTTGCTGCTATGACTATATTACAAAGAATACTTGAAAACATCAAGAAATAATTATTTCGATATCATTGCAAATGTCAGTTCGTTTTAAAAATATAATAGAACGATCAAAATGAAATATAAAATAAATAGGATGACGAGTAGTACGAATAAGAGCAGAGGAATTTAATTATTTCTTTGATGGCACATCTTATCACAAAAACGATCACAGAACGGAGACAATGGGGGGGGGGTCGTATTCGTGTCGGCAAATATCACTAGCGCGTAAAATGGCGGGGAATACGTGTATTTTTCTCGTAGTTACAAGATTAAAGAGAAAGAAAGAGAAAATCATTAATAACAAGTTTCATATACGAACATAAATGTGACTGCTTACACGTATGCAAAGTCAAATGTGTATGTACATGAAGTACTATGAAGTTCCTTTTATCTTGCAGTATTAAAATATCTCGTGAGTGGCTAGACTTATAAAAAAAAAAAATATATATATTAGTACACACAAATGTTGTTTGGTATGAATGAAGTCATCATACGATGCAATCCTTTTTGCACGTCTATTAGTAAGGTAAAATTTTAAATTCAAATTTATGATTTTTTTAAATAGAATTATATATTAATATATAGGTATATCTGTATATATCTTTTTTTTATTTTATAATCCTGTATTCTTATATCGCTGATGGCAAAATGAAAAAAAAAAAAAAAGGTTTTCTTTTGATCAAATCAAAATGTAAATAATAAATTTATTTTAGTGCATACTAATCTCACGTGATATTAACAAATTTCAATAATACGAGTCGAATAAAGAATTTGAATGATGAATGTGTGCCTAACTTCAGCTCCTTCATGCATGCATTTTTTGCTACTGGCAAATAATTGCATTTAAACTCGCCACTTTTATTTCGTATTAAATGTCTCTCACAATTAATTCAAGGTCTGCTTTTTTTTCTCTATTTTTATTAAAACGTCATATTATACGTCACATTCATATCTATATTTCGTGTGTGTATATGTGTGTGTGTTTGTACATGACATATGTAGCTTTCATGCGCCAAGACGTGTAATTAAATCAACAAATAATTTCTTTTTATTCCGTTAATTTGTTATTCATTTTTTTTCTGATTTTATTTGGATCAGGATCGGACATTCATATTTCCGAAGTACTACGATAATTCGAAGAGAAAACACTTGATGTCGATTGAAGAATGCAATCCTCGTCAGCTTAATACTACGGAAAGTATTACAAGATATTTTATCGATCGAAGGAATGTGTTGGGAATCAAGATGAATGTGCATACGCAGCGTTGGAACGAATGTAATTCGATAAATTAATTTGTACGGACATATTCGTAAGAAGATATTTGCTTTCGTCAGATATCTGTGTATTTCATTTACTCTGTTTTATAATTATTAAAAAAATAATACATTATATAAATTATACAATTATATAATAAATTATTATCTAATTGTAGTGTATTTAGTCTAATAACCATAGATAGTTGCGTTACAACTGTCACTCATGACTTGTACTATGTATACCGAAATAATTCTAATCTTAACCTTAATACATACAATATTAATCTAAATATTATTTTCTAATTATTCACGTATTTTTATATTTTTCATTATGATATTTCAGTTGAACGAAAGTTATATTTGAAAAAATATTCTACTAAAAAAAATTAATAATATTTTTATATAATATTATTTTATTAATATTATTTTATTATTATTATTTTTATTAATAATCTTTGCGAAATAATTTTTATCGAATAATTCGAAAAAAGAAAAAAACAAAAGAAAAATCGAAATGGTTATAATTTAATTATCGAATTATCGAATTAAATAATATAATATGTACAATAATATTTGTACATTTCATTTTATTATTTTATTTTATTTACCGCATCAACCACTTAATCATCGAATATTTGACCATCGTCACGATTAATCCTTGTTTATTGAAATTTATCTACGAGTATTGGATCTTAAAAAAAAGATAATTCGATTCCTTTGAAATCCTTATCTCCTTATTCTCAATTTTTCTAAATCTTACAACGAGAAACGATATTATGTTCCCTCTTACTTGCGATGCACCTTACTTCCGTGTATGAAGATGACTCTCGCAGCCGGCGACCTGCAATCGACGTGTTCCTTCACTTCGTTTTTGTGAGATTCAATGCAAGCATCCATCTGCTTTTTCTGCTCTCGTTTTTCTTTTCTATAGCTTTTCTGCGAGCAGTGACCTCGAGAAAGCTATAGACACACACACACACACCCATACAAACTTATAGACAGATACCTACCCATTCGTACATAAGACCATACATTTATATAAATTGTTTAAAAAGAATTTTAGAAGAAGAAAACAAATTAAACTGCAGTATATTTACGAAAAAAAAAGACAACAAAATTCTACATCTATTTCCTTGGATTTGTAAATGTAAATTCATTAAATCAGACATTTTAGAAACATTTGAGATATGTTCTAAATAAAATGAAAATAAATAATTGTCATATATATTTATATTTAATTAGTTACTTTAATTAATTATAAGAAATACTATTATATTTATTAATTCGTGGTATACGGTCACTATTCATATTACACGCACATATTCGGATACTGTATCACATATTTTGACCGGAAGCGAGACGACAGGTATTTCATAAAGTTTTAGGAATGAGAAAGAATGTGAGAGAGAGAGAGAGAGAGAAAGATAGACTGACTCGTGACAAATAATACGGTTTACTTTCCGCAGGGATGGCTATCGCAGTTGGCGACCTGGGACATTGTTGAATGAGAAAAGCTAGCAGAAACTGTCTAGAAACTATCCAGCTGGTCTGCAGTTTATTTAAATGCCCGTTGTCAGCTCGATTCTCTTATGTATGCCGTTTGTCAAGGCAAATCTCTTCTTTAACGTTTATTTTCCTAGATCGAATGATACTTACTCTAATCCTCATTTCTTTTTTCTCTCTCTGTTTCTTTTTCTCCTATAACATATTATATATTATATATTATGTATGTATGTATGTATGTATGTGTGTACATGTATGTACGTATGTAAAAACGATAAGGAGTCGCGTTGCGGTCGTCTGATTGAATAAAGTAACGTCTGCGAATCTTTTTATCGAAATAGTTATCGGATCTTCCAGACAGCTTGGTACTTTCCATTCGCATAACATCAATACGTTACAAACTGTTGTGATGTTAAAATGTGTTGACTTGTCGTAAAAGAAATCAGAAATAAAATATAATACGTCGTTCATTCGAACATACAAACATGAATAATATACTTAATATCTTGTAATTTAATATTTTTATATTTTTATATATTCTTAATATTTTGTATAAGAAGTATATTTGATTTGTTTGTTTGTTTCTAAATTTTTCGTTTTATTTGATAATTATTAATCAACGTTGATCTGATACGATATATTTATTTTTTAATATATTTCGTATCAAATATTTTTCAGAAGAATATTTTTATTTTTATTTTTCGTTCTATTTAATATTATTAATTATTAAACGAATCAATGATGAGTGATAAATGAACATTGTTTGAATATTTGTATGAGAAAAAAATGTGACATTATTTCGTTTAATAATATACAGTAAATTGCAATATATAATAAATTTTGACAACAAATTGTATGATTATTATGGTTAATAAATGACCTATTATTGAAAATAATAAACAGAGTAATTGTTTAATAAACAACAGATATAGGAAGATATGGAGTTGGTCATATTGTAGTTCTGGAATATTTTTGGGAGTCACTTTATCTATTTATCTATCTTTTTTTCTTTCTTCGTCCACATTTCCACAAACGTATTTCCTGTTTCGGAAGAAGAAGAAAGCAATCCTGCTGATGATTACGTCCTAGTCGATGAAAGTGAACTCTCTCTATTTCTTTCTCTCTTGTTCTCACGCACACATTCTTACCATCTGCCAGCTTATTGACTTTCCAAGCAAGCAAGCCCTCTCTTGTTAAGCCTATTTCAATTCTCCCTGTCTTTTTCTTTCTCTCATTTGTTCTTTTCTTTTTTCCCCTCATTTCTAGCAAATATTTCCTAAATCAGATTGCAAAAGCTCACTTTTACCTCGAAAATTGCTTTCAAACACATAATCGTGACTCGTGAAAACAATATACGGATCAAGATGCTTCTTGTTTGCTTCTTCGTTGATCATAGTCTTGTGATTAAGATAGAATGGATCAAAGGAAAGCATAGAATTCAATTGTAGAATACAAAAATCCGATTTAATGTGTTGGTTTATATCACTGGTAGAATTCACACATACACACACACACATAGCTCACACACAAAGCGTCTACAAAATTCTCACTTTTTGTTAATGTTTAATTTGTTAATGCTTTTTGTTAATGTTTTCACATACTACTATTTATACTTTTTTATGGAATAATCGCTGGTAAATTCAAAAAAGTAATTTTCTGGTCAAAAAAGATAAAAATGTATGATAGTTAGTGACTTTTGTCTGAACGTATAAACGATATATTTATTATATTATATATGTAGCCTTCCTACAACACGGCATTTATAACACGATTCCTAAATTGTGGGAACTCTCCTACAACACAGCATCCTATAACACAGTTTCGCTCTAATACGATAAGAAAATGACGACAAATCTTTGTACAACACTGTACTTCAACAGCATTGGTTAACATGATTCTTGCTTAACCTATTTAAAAATTAAATTACTTTAAAATAATGATGCGAATGAGTAATGAGCTCTGAGTCCTCATATAACACGGTTTCACGCAAAACCGCATTTTCTAAGAACCTATCTACTGTATTATAGGAGGCTTTACCTGTATTTACTACAAATATTAATTTTTTATGCAAATTATATTACTATATATTAAAATATATACTATAAATATAAATATACTATATATTAAAATATTATAATATATATAAATATTATTATATAAATTAATTATATAAATTAATAATAATAATATATAATTATAATAATATTTATTTTAAATAATTTTTTTTATAAATATTTTTTAAATATTTTTTAATATATTTTTTAAAAATAATTTTTTATAAATTATTTTTTTAAATAATTAATTAATATATAAATTTATATATTAATATAAATTATACTATATATTATGCAAATTAAATTACTATATATATATATTTATTAATAAAATATATTACTATATATAATAAAATATATTAATATTACTATATATTAATTGAGTGAACAATATAATAATTGTACAAATAACAAAGAAATAATTTGGAACATCTGTAAAATGTAACAAATAACGTTACCCGTTTTTCCCCCTCTTTCTGTTCAGAATCGTTAAAGCCCATCCTCGTTATCTATCGCCTTTTACGCTTCGATCGAAAACTATGCTTTCGTGCCTTCCTCCTACCGTCTAAATTCTCTCCAGACGCTCAGAGAAGAAACTTTCTTCCGGTATCTCGGATGGTGTTCGATTCGCGATATACAGTATCTGAAACTATCACTTCAAGGGACTTCGGGGATTTGATAAGGAGCTTCGATTTTAGCGCACGGAAAATAGAACTTGGTTCTCTTATCTTTTCGTAAAACGTCGATAAAGTGGAAAGGGGGAGGATAATCTAATAATTTATGATCGGCTAATGCAACAAAAAAAAAAAACACAAAAAGAAATAAATATATTTATTTATTTATTTGGAGATAGATACCTTTTGTATCTTTAAAATATTACTTCGTTATTAGATAAAAGCAAGAAAAAAAGAACAAATTATTAAAACTTAAATAAACGTATTTTGTGGGATTATTAAAAAGTAAAATTAATAAATAAGTCTTTTATTGATTAAATGATATACGTATATACCTAAAACCATTTTTCCCTTTAATTCTATAATTTTCGAATTTTGTATCATGTATATCACAAAATTTCCTTTATCCATCAATTTGATGAATGTACGTAAAAATAGATATACAAAAATGTCCATAAATCAAGCATTAAATCTAGATTGGTGTATAACTTCAAAGTCACATAGTAATATGGAAAGTTAATATTTTAAAAGTTGTAATAGAATTAAATTCTTTAAATAGATTATAATTCTATAAAATATACGAAAAACCCAAATAACTTTTCACTTATTTTCTATCAGAAAATTAACTTTTCTTTTATATTTTCACATGTAAAGATAGAAATTATTTGTACGTCGGTATCATTTGTACAAGTAAAAAGGATTGAATTAAGATGACGTACGAATTTATAAAAAAAAAAGAAGAAAAAAATACGTTTCAAATCTTTCTTATTCAAGAAGCAATTTTTTATTAATTCTTTTAGTTTTCTCAAAGCTAGACATTTATTTTTACGATCAACATTTATATCTTTGCGCTGACTTTGTATGAAATTTTCGAGCAAATTTGCACATTGCGAGTATCGCTTACAATCAGAATGTAATTTCATTGAATTTGTAAAGAAGAAAAATCAAGTTATAGGTGAAAGAAAGAGAGACCAAGAGAAATTACTTCATCCATATTGTCGATCTCAGAAAAAAACGAACGCGTAAAGCTTTGCGAGACTCGACACGCAGAACGATTCTCATAATCGATCTGTCAAAATGTTTTACGCGCTGTCCAATAGCGAACAAAGCGAAACTCAAATTATTTTTCCAATTTTCCAATAGCGTTACGTAGTGCAACACATACGCGTACACACGCGTATACACGCATACACATACACCAATACACGTAGACACGAAGTAAAAACAAAATGGACGCATCATCTGCAGTGATTTTCTAACGGTATCGTCAATCAAAAAGTTTCATGTTCCACTTCAAGTTCGACGACAATGAAATGTTCTAAAAATGACTAAAAGTTTAGTTTTTTCACCAATAAGTACTCTTCTTATTTGTATAAACTGTAACTTATTTGCAATATATATATACAGAAAAATGAATCCTCCGTCAGCAAGGTGGATTTTACTAATGCCGCTGTTTTATAATTTATTAGTACTCTTTATGATTTCTAAAATATTATCTAATAGTTTATTTTGTTATTTACAATTCTTATTTAAAATGAAAATAATTATTCAAACATGGCACTGACTCTAAAGATCCCCATTATCGATAAAAGGTTGATGATATAAAAAAATATATAACAGAAATATTTGATTTTTTTCTCTAATCTAATGTTTCTTTTTTCTAATATTAATTAACAAAAAATGTTTTATCGTTTGTTTGTTCAATAAAGTTCTCCTTTTCTTTTTTTGAATTACATGAAATTTTTACTAATTCCAAGCTTCAGCATTAGCATGTTTTAGAATAGATGTATAATAAACAAAAATCAAAATGCATTTCGAAAAATTTGTAAGAAGTTACTTTCTGTAAAATATTAACATTTTGATCTCTGCAACTATGTTCCTGTGTGTGGTTTTATTTTTAAGTTCAATTCAATTCAATCTATTTCCATTTAGAATTAAATCCGTATAAATAAACAAGATTTAACAAAGAACAGAAAAATACAGAGAGAGAGAGAGAGAGAGAGAGAGAGAGAGAAGGATAAAGAAAGAAAGAAAATAATTATAAAAATTGAATGATTGTGCTACGCAATTTTAAGGATCGATAAGGATAATCGAAACTTTGTTTCCGCAAACAATAATCTATAGAGTATCCAATAAAATATTCAATCATAATCAAAGAGGACGGTGAAATAAATAAAATGTCGATAAATCTTGTTCCATATTGATTTTTTGAATAGATATAAAAAACAGAAATGGAAGTTTAAAGAGAGAGAGAGAGAAAGAAGAAAATAGATAACGTTAAATGAATCAAGGAAAACAAATGTATAGAGTTTCGTATACATATAACAATTTGAATGAATGAAACGCGACGTAAATCTTTTTCCAGCTTCGTTCTAAAAAGACAATCTCATTCTCATTCAATTTTATTTTGGATTGATCAAAGTATTAATATCGCAAAAAAACTATTAATTAAATCTTACTCCAACATACGTAAATAATAATTAAAAATAATATATATTTATAAATCTATAATGAATTGAGTTCTAGAGAGAAGATGAATAAATTTTTGATGAAAATTTAGTCCATTTATCGATCCACAATAATTTTATCCAAATTATTTATATGTATTTTTCACGTTTAATTTAACACCATAATAATGTAAAAAAAGAAAAGAAACAAAAATAGAAAGACAGAAAAGAACATAAATAAACTTTGATTAATTTAAGTAATGGTATACCATTAACATCGAACGATTCATTATTTTTAATTAAATAACGAGGAGGTGGTCCACGGAGGATAAATTCAATATTCGATTCTTCGCATTCCATGATCGACAAAATACAACAACAAGTTTCCATGAATGTGTAGATGATTCCGAACATTTCTAGAAAACAACTAATCGACAAATCACGATGATCGTACATGCTGAGAATCCTTAAACAGTCCCATGGCCAACGGTATTTTACTTTCGCTTATTCGCTTACATTATCCAAAGGTAAATGGTGGATACAAGAGGGCGGGGGAGGTGAGGGGGAAGGGGGAATACAATTTCTCTAGAAATTAGAATCGAACCCCTCGTGGCATACTTAATCGGAATCTTAACGTTATCGCGTATTGGCAAACAGAGACCAATCCGTTTTCGACCAATCGTACTTCCCCTTTTATGCTAATGAAAATTCGCTAGCTACGAAAATATTTCTATCGTAAAAATTTTGTTCTAATTTCATAAAAGATATGTAAAAGTTATTGTAATAATAAAGAAAATGTAAGACATATTTTTTGTCATTTTGTTCCTTAAATTCAAATGTGCTTTAGAAGTTTTCCTATTTTGAAATGACGAAAAAGCAAAAAAATGTATTTTTTCGATATGAAAAATTTAAAATGCGTTTTGTTCTTTGTTTATCTTTTGGTATCTTTATTCTGACAGTTCGTACGTTATCTTATTTTATTTTTCAATTTGTTCGAACGATCGATCGGTCGATGATGGATCGTAAAATGTTTCACTTTAAAAACAAATTCGGAATGAATTTGTGTTTCTTTTTTTTCCTATATTTTTTTCTTTCTTTTTTCTTTTTTTTTAAACTTACACAAATATATTTGCATCGAACACTGTCCTGACATACTGTATAGCGTTGACAAAGATAAAAAAAAAAAAGAGCGCGTAAAAGCTTGCCTTTCGTTCAAATGTAGGCACGCACACACATATGTATTTATTTTCAGATACGAAACGTTTGCGAAACGGTAAGTGCATAAAAAAGAAATAGCGTATCGCGTGGTAGGTATTACACGCGTTTACGAGATTTCGGAAAAATTACTGTAAATTTATTGTTTCGTCAAGCAGAATAAAAGCAGTAAATTGATAAAGCCAACATAACATTTAACGAATGCTTCCGTTTATATTATATTTTCTCCCTTTTTTAATTCTCAACATTGCTATTTCATAATTTCGTTAGAATTTACGAATAACTTTGTTATCGTTGCTTTTAAAACTCAAGATCGTACAACTTTAATGTAAGATCAAAACCAATGCTTTTCAAGAAGTTTATAAATTCAAAAATAAAACTCTACTTTTGAGCTTTTCGTTTCGAAGAACGTATTTATACGTGGCCAAGAAGGCTAAAATTATATTTTAAGAATATTTATAGAAGTACTAGAGAAGTGTACAATCTTGTATTTTAACACTTTGAGCTCTATGGATGCGTATATACATCTAGCAAAAATATTGGTATATATATATTGGAAATATATACCTGTATAAACTGTATAAACCTGTATGAGTACATAATGTGTTTGCAAATTTGTTTGATCTCGATCATAATATATTATATAATTACAATTATCTTTATATAAGACGAATACACACGTAATACCTCATTTATATATTATCATATATAAATGAGTTATTATTAATTATAATTAATTTGAAACAGGTTGTTTTCATTTGTTACAAAATAACAACAATTTTAATTTTATCAATTAGTCTTCGTTATTTGAAAAATATGCACGGTGAAAAGTGTACAATTATTAGTTGCGTTACGCAAGGTTGCTCAATTGTAACTGTTATTAAAATTTATGGAAAAGTTTAAAGATAAAAATATTGAATCGTATATCGATTGATCGATAATTGAGATCACATTTTATTAAAAGCATAACGGAATGAAATGATTAAATTTGATAAAATTATAAAAAAAAAAGAAAATTCAAGTGAATAAACTCGGTATGTCTAAAAAGAAAGAGAGAGAGAGAGAGAAAGAAACGAATGTTTTAAATGCAATTAACAACTTGTGACTTGTACGCGTCGTTTAATCGCGTGTTTTCATGTCAAAGGAAAGAGAAAGAAAAAGTAGGTGTATTAGAGAAAGAAAGAAAGGAAAAAAAAAAAGAGAAATAGAGAACTGGCTCGAGATTAAAGTGGGACAAATCGGAATAATCTTAGATACGATGGCTGACGTTTGTCGCAAACGAACACTGTCCTTACGATCTAGTTTCTCGAATTATTGCCTCTCGTTGTGCACTGGTTGAAAATATACTTTGACGAACGAGCTTTAACACGAGCTATTACTATACTCGTCGCGTTTCGATCAGAACGACGAAATTGCATTTATAATGCATTACTTTATAACTCAGAATTCGCGTAATTAATTTTATCAAAAAGTTTCGTAAAATCGTTTAAACGAGATAAACGAACGTTTCTAACGTTTAATTGTAAAGGCAAGGAAGCAAGAATTGACAATAGTAATTTAGTAGTTTTTATTTGTCATTGAAATCAATTGAAATAATCGAAATATAACGTTTGAAATAAAATGAAACGAAGTTTGAATGAAACTATTATAAATCAATGACGAAATCAATTGAAATTTTTGATGATCGAAATAAATAGGATAAAATGAATCAAATGATAGGGAATTAATGAAATAAAAATAAATGAAAAATAAATGAACAACTTTGATTTAAAACGAAGAATATTTATCGTTAGTTTTCAAAATCATCGAGGTTTGATTTATCTCGAAGAATTTTCAACGTTACAAAATAAAGATAAAAGAGAGAAGGATAAAATAAAGGTGGCCATAAATGCGTATCTACGTGTCGCTTCATACTCATAAGAAGACCCGCTCATAGAAGTTCCTATCCGGTGAAGTATCGCCGTGCCTTACGCCACGAAACTTTTCACATTTCCTTCTGGGTCTCTTTTATCTTCTCCTACTATCCGCAATAAAAACGATGTCCCGAATCTTACCTCCTATATGCGTATGCTTATACAACTTTATTTTCAAAGTTCGCGTAACTTATTTTAGAATAAATGAACACGAATAAAGAAAAAATAAGTTTCAACCGAACAGTCGAAGCGACAGGACGTGAGTATACAAACTCTGAGAATAAACAAAAAGGAAATGATATCGCAGCACGCTATAGTAGGGCACACGCGTACGCCCTATGGATTTCTGAATACCGCGTCTAATACCGTGTTATACAAATGCTTACACAAAATACAGCAGTCCTCTGAATACAGAAGTTTGCAATCAAACATAACACCAAACATAGTTCCTTCAAGTGACAATCAAGTACACGCAGACACCCGATCATACGCGAATGCGACAGCAACTAGAATATTTCCTAAGAAAGAGCAGGCAATTATAATAAAAGCCATTACAAGTATCTCAATTAAGGACTAAATTTTCGAAATAAGTAAAGTAACAAATCCTAATAATATAAGTTTCATCTCAAGAATATCGAATAATAGAATTTGCATCTATTTTGTAAACAAAACAATAGCAGAGAATATATGCAAACACAAGACTTCTTAGTTCTTTTGCTAATGCAGCGATACATCAGCCGGGTGTAATTGCACTTTGTTTTTTAATACAATCTAATTTCTTTTTTTCTAAACATATCAAATATCTCGTAAAGTACTGACATTTGTTTGGTACTTTTACTACGCAGAATAATAAAAAGAATCGATTGGTTAAGCAAAAAATTGTGTTACATTCGAAAAATAAAATGTAATTGCACTTGGCGGGTGCATTGGTGCATTCACACAAAAATAAGGTCATAGGGTTTTAACGGAAGTTAGAACGTATTGCGATACATGATTTTTTTCCTCTGTCATTGTTTTTTGTTTTTACTTTTTAAAAAAAGCAGTTATTCGTACAAATTCCCAGTATCAGCCCGTATACAAAATGTTCCAGAAATCATTTAACCAAGAAAAGGAAAAACAAAATATTAAGATTGGTTTATTATATTATAGAATTGAAATATTGTTTCAAAATAGGAATCTCTAGTTACACTGTTGTTAAAAAATATGGGCACGATGCTGTCACTTTTAATATCAGTCAAAAATAAATGTATTTTTTTTTTTTTTTAGTTAGGTAAATCGACTTTTGAGACATCAAATGTAACTATTTAGAATGACGTACATATTTATCAACTTTAATATCACAAAGTAATTTTATATCACAAAGCATTCCGTTAATTTAATTATAACAAGAAGTATAATATATATTTACAAAATAATAAAGAGAAAAAAAAAGAAAGAAAAGAGAGGAAAAAGTTACGAAATATAAAACTTTGCCACATATATAAAAATAATTCAGTTATTACGTTCTTTTGATAAGAATTTTTCGATAGAAATAGAACGTGACCGAGAAATTGTTCGAGCTTGTTATCGTTATTTCGAGAGGAAATTCAACGAAATCCGTAACGGTTGAAGAGATTGAAGTCGATCGAAGTATATCGCGAAAAAAGAGTACACGTCACGCAGGAAAACTGTTTCTGGCATTGCCAACGATTCGACCTAGTTTGATGGCCAATGAGATGGCCTTTCTTTTTTTACGTTTAGTTTCCAACTCATTATCAAACACGATATTAAAATCAAAGGTGTTTTCATTTTATAAATCATTCGATTATTATTATACGTGCTATACGAATTGCAAGTTCTAAAGAAAAAAAAAAAAAAAAAAAATTTACTTATTTACTGTATATTTTGTTATATTATGTTTTACTGTATATTTGTGAGACTGTATTAATTATTAAAATATGTATACGCGGAGATGAAACAAGATTAAATATATACACTGCCGATAATAAGAAAAAATAATAAAATAAAATGTTAAATAAATATATGCGTTCGTGCGAGGATGTAGGAAAAAAAAAAAATGAAGCTCGTGGATTGGCGGTGCACGAAAAGTGCAATTTCTTTAACGTCGCTATAACGTTGTCGTAGTCGACAAACATTAGTTCGTTCTTTTATGTTTCCAGGCTCGTAAAAGGCGTGGAACGCGATTTTCATTGGATGTAAAAGTGGTGCTACCGTGGTACCGTGATGGAGTGAAAACAGAGACAGATAAAGATATAGAGATGTGAACTTTCAGGAAGAAGATTGGAGACAGATAGAGCGAGAAAGAGTGATAGGGAGAGGGAATAAGGGGGAAGGGCGGGAGGGAAGATAGAAGGACGGATGGCTCGCTGCAGTCGCAGCATCCCGCTAACAAGCGGGTCAGATTTAATGGCCTTGTCTGCTGACGGATATTTAAACGTGCATTAAATGCAATCAGGCGACGTCGGAGATGCATCCGTTCTCACGAATGGGAGAGAACGAACGAATGATAGAACCAGAGAATGAGAGAGAGAGAGAGAGAGAGAGAAAGAGAATGGATACCGACTGTGACTAACTGACTGCTCACTTGTTTGACTGCTGTGCCAGAAAATTCGCCGAGGAAGCTCATCCCTGTGGCTGTACTTGGGTTAACATTTTACCCCACTATCATTTTTCTTTTTATTTATTTCCCATTATTATATCCTTTCTTCGAGGTTTTATCCAATCTTTTATCTCTTACAACAATTTTATAATAGTTTCTAATGTAAGAAGTCAAATTTCTTTGAAAATAAGTAGAAGAGATAGTGTGCAGGAGGAGTTGAAGGTAAAATTTCAAATAAAGACGGAGTAGGGTAGTAAGAGTAAGATTGGCGTGTTAGTAAAAGTAAAGTAAACGAACGAGAAATATTGGAAATTCAAAATATGTAAGAAAAATGATTATCGGCCATCTTGCAACTTCTAATTTGCTTTCTTACAATTAGATATATTTACAATTAAATGTCAGCTCCGAAGTGATTTTATCGTATTATTAAGATATTGTTCGTTATTAATAAGATAATATTAATGCATAGGGTACAGAAATGACGTAGAAATTAGTAGCCAAAATCTACTCCACAACGTTCACATACTAATTAGTAAGTACATTTTCCGACATTTACACTCGACTCACTAATGAGGTACTGTTACATCTCTCAACGGAATAATTACTAGAAACGTTGACCTTTCGCACTTGAAGCGACAGTATACTTGACTTCGAGGATTTTGGCACTCTTGTGTTATCTGCTACGAAATATAAATGCTTCACTTATTAGCTAAATGCTTTTGTTTTTTTCTTGTTTAATTATCCGTAATTGCTCATAGCTTGCTATTGTATTCCTTTGTATCGTAATCATAAATAGATAAAATGCCACGTCTGAATTTTGGAAATTTTTTATGAATTTAATGAATAATTTCTTTTTTCTTTTTTGTATGAAAAGAAAAATCTTATTTAATTTTTAATTTAATTTAATTTTATCTCGTGTATATTTTGTATAGAAAAGAAAAATATTAATTATAAATTGTTTGAAAGCAAAATGGCAGTAACTATTTTCCCAAATCATCTTAAATATTGCATACAACATTTTTGTGAGATTATCCACCTTAAATAAAAAAAAAAAAAAAAAAAATTTGTTTATAATCTAAACATAAGAAATTACGGAAACGCGTGATAATTTTTAGGAATATCAATTTTTCGAAAACAAAAAACAAACAAGTGCATCGGTGCATCCACGTAAAAAATAAGAAAACAAGAAGTTAGGACCTGTTATGCCATACAATGTTTTTCTTTATCATTTTTTTTTCTATTTTTATTTAATAACGAGCAATAGACTGTCCCAGTTCTAAGAATCATCCTGTATATCACTTATTTAACTTTCATAAAATAAACTGTTTATTCATTCGATTCACGACTTACCCGGAGTTCAGATCAACGTAGCTCGGCAAAACTGTGAATGATGCGAGGATATGACCATTTAAATGCACGTCAGAGTGTACTTGAACTCAACGTTATGTAAGCGAGCACTTGTGTGTTTTGCCGCAAAGAATAAATTAAACGACAGGTAGGGACTTTACATCCGTGGTAAACCTCTTAAAGGTTAGAAAAAGCTATGTAAATTCGTTATATACTTCCTTTTACGAGAGACTCAGTTATCTTTAACGAACGAGGCGACTCGATAGGGATCACATGTTTATTTTTACTGACATAAGTATAAAAATAAAACAAATTATTCAAACAGATTCTCTCTCTCTCTCTCTTATTAAACGTTTTTTTTTTTTTAATTTTTTTTATCCTTCAAAAATATCAGATCTGAAATGTCTTTCCTTCACAAATAACAAAAAATAAAAAAACACCGAAGAATAAGAAAATATTTATGGTAAAAGAACAAATATTATCTTGGTTATGGAATATGTATTTAAATGAAAACACTGAAGAAACTTTTTTTCCTATATCTTAAGGTGTTTGATGGAACATATAAAAAAAAAGAAAAAATTTCTTTAAAAGCACTTTAAGAACGGTCCACGCAGGCAACAAAAATATATATTTTTACTTGACCCTTGAACAAGTTTCTTCACTCTTCTTTTTTTCTTTGCATAGCATTAAAAACTGTTAGACGTATGTTTTTGTAGAATAAAAAAGTTACTTTTAAACGGTTGAACCATCCCCTTAATCTTCGCCAAGCTTTTACTCCTCGTGATATCATGCAAATTGTAAAAAGTTTTTCTTATTCACTTGAAAACAGCATAATGACTCATAGTTTCCATATTTCTTATTCTACATAATTACTTTATGCTTAAATCAATAATATTTCATCGTCAGTTTAAGAGACAAACAGGATGCTCGAGTGTTTTTATTATTTTCAAATACTCGAACTAATATCAAAATATTATATCTAATATTTTATACTTTTCGAATCACAATAATAATAATTATTATTATTATTATAATGAAACAGCAGCCGAAATAATACACAAGAAGATTGCTAATAAATGCAATATTAAAAAAAAGAATTAATAAATAAAGAATTAATTAATTTTATTTTTTCAAGATTTATTATTTATTCTTTCACCTATTCCAATTATTGTTTTGTTTAATATTAATACCAAAATATGATTATTCTTATTATTGCGACTATAATCTATCACTTTGTCTCATTTTTTCGAATATATTTATCATCTATCCTTTCTTACGTTCTATTCAATATTCACTTTTTCTTTTTTTCTATCCTTCTTCATTTTATAATTCTTATTTTATTCTTTTCCTCTCTTTATTTCTTTCTTTTTTTAGTTCTTATCTGTTTGCTCTTTCGACGGAAAATAAATTTCGGAATACTAACGAGGATACCAACCGTCGTCATCGTCGTCGTCGTCGTCTGCTAGGCCGTGAGATTTCAAAATAAATTTGGCGAGATCGTTAGTAGCGAGTGATACCAAACGAAAGAAGAATGAACACTTCTTTTTTTCCAATTTCTTTTTTTTTTTAAATTTGACGATAAAAGTCCAGCACCGTCAATATCAGCGCACAAGCGCGCAAGTTTTTCGTATCGATCGAGAATTACAACAAACGATAAAAGTCCATCGCGAAAAGTGCAGTTAAACTTTTGTCCGATTTTGCACGATTTCTCATGAGTAGTAATGCATCCCCCCCCTCTCTCTCTATCTCTCTCATTTTCTATACACAAACACTCTTTTTCCTCTCCTCTTTCTTTCTATTTTTTCGTCTCTTTCTCTATGACCTTCTCGAGAAAGTTTCGCGTTTCGAACCAAATCTACTTCTCACGTAGCCGAAAGCACCTCCTCTTCCTCCTCCTCCTCCTCCTCCTTTCTCTATGACCATTTTTCTTCTTTTCCAAGCTCAGTCGTCCTATGACCACGCCAACTCCCACCACCATTTTATTCTCGACCTATACTACCATAGCGTATATAACTTTTTTTAAAATCTTTTTTCTTTTTTTTTTTTTTATTATTTTCATCATAAATTGATTCACGAGTTCTTACTTTATCTTTGACTCTTGCAATACTTTACTGGAAAGTTTCGGTTCCATCTTATATTAGTGAATTATAGAGAAGATCTAAGAGGTGTGTTAGTCTACTACGGTTCTATCGAATTTTTTTTTTTCAATTTTCTCGCAATCCGTTCGATCGATCATTTTTCTTCTTTTTTCCTTTTCTTTTTTTTTCTTTCTTTCTTTCTTGTCTACTTTCATTATCGTAACGCGATAAGAGTATAAATGAGAGCCATTGTCTTCATCTTCTTTTTCTTCTTTTTCGTCGTTTGTAATGATCGCGCATCACGCCGTTTCTTTTCTTCATTTTCATTTTTATTTTCTTTTCTCATTTGCAATTTCCACAGCGTATCTCTAACATATACTTTTCTCGATCTTAACGATCGTTTCGTAAGTTAAATAAGTTACTTTTTGCATGAATTTAATATTGATTTGGATTATCTTCAAAAAATGAATCTTTACAGTTTTACGTCCCCCGTTACGTTTATGTTTACGTTGAAAATGAATAATTGCTATGATATTCTAGTGACAAAGAAACATTTTATTTTAGAGTAATAAACAAAATAAAATTTACCAATATATTATGAATAATTAATATATAATATATATTAATATATATATTTTTTAATACACTAGTTTTAAAAATTTTAAGTTTCCTAATTTGATCAGAAAAGTATATAAAATATTTTTTCAAACGATAAGTTCTGCAACAAAACAAGATATGTACAGATTGTGCAAAACAAAAAAACGTATATATACTTATTAGAACAATGACGGTATCTTAAAAATTTTAGAACTTTTACCTTTTGCTAACCAAAAAAAGATATTAAAAACGAATCAACGAGTAAATTCTAAATAAAAGGAATACTATTTATTCCATTAAAAATAAGAAAGATCAGAAAGTATCCAAAAATGGACAGTTAATCGCATTGAATTCTGACCGATTCACATATCTTTGTGTAAATAAAATAATTAAGAAAAAAAAAACAAAATCTAAAAAAGATATATATATACCAATACCATTTTTTTTTCTAATCTTATTAGAAATTCTTTCGTATTTCGTTAAAAATAGGAAAAGTTTATTTTCTTGTGTTAGTTGCTATCGACAATTTCGTATTCTGTTATGCCTTGCAGTCTGAGGGAGTAAGGTCGATAAGGATTGCGGTAGTTAGGGCGTTGAAGCTCGAGAAAGTATATGAGAACCATCCAGTCTGAATTTTTCGTGACCGGTGGGAAGAAATTCGAGCGAATGGGCCTACACGTGACTAACAGGATGGTGAAACGCAAGGTCACACGTGGACGTGGCTGGATCAGGTTGTGGGGAGATGAACTGTCAAGGTGAGTTTACGGAACCGATAATCTCTGTCAGAGAAATAGTAAGAAACCTATGGTTCCGGCTGGGAGAAAAACGTGAACGAAATCCCAAAATGTTAGACACAATCCCAGGACCCTAAATTGGCAATGTGGTTCTTTAATGGCACAGGTTTTTCGTATTTTTCAAACACCTCCGAAATGGAGTTAGATAAAGTCGTGGTTCTCCTTCTTTAAAAAAAAATTGTAAATGTTCAAAGGTTCTTCTGCTTATTACAGGATTCGTTATTGTAAGTGTTCGTCTAGCAACAAGTGCAAGTCAGACGAGTGTGTACAAAAAGATCCAACTTGTACACTACGATTTCTGATTTGTTTTGGTTTATTTTTAAATCAAAATCTTATTAGAGATTCTTTCGTATTTAGTTAAAAATAGGAAAAGTTTGTTTTCTTGTGTTAGTTGCAAACGTGCAACTAACGATACCCACCGCATGCATTATTGCATAGACTGTGTATTCATAAATACTCGTATTATTCACAAATATATACTTTTGTATATTTTTTACTTTCGTAATCTTATTATGTATTTTACTATTATATACCATTAATTATTGTACTATACAAAACGTTTTTTTTTCTTAAATTAGTGATTTCGTTTACATGAACACAAATTTTCAATAATTTTTTATTTTTAAAATAATTATACTTTTTTAAGTTAGCATTGTGAAATTATTTTTTTGAAAGTTTAACTATAATACAACATATCTGTAAAATATTATTTCTTAAAATTCATTTTTTAATTTGTAAAAAAATGCAATAAAAACGCATAAAATGTACATTATTCGTTTCTTGAGAAAAGAAAATATTTCGTTCGCTATTCAACTGGTTAAAATTTCATTCTACGTACATTAAAATATGTTTTTTTTTTTTTTTAAATCGATTATCTGGTATAAATAGGTATACATGATTCGTCGAAATGCAAACTCCAGGAAACGGGAGATCGATTGTAATATTCAACACGAGTTAGAAAGCCGATTACACTTAGTTCTTTGTGAAACAACCGTGTATTCTGCTTTTGCTAACAATAGGTAGGAGCATGTATTATCGAGTCATCCGTAAGCAGAGAAACGATAATTCAACAAACACTTGTCGAATAGTGAACTGCCGGTTTAGTTGAATAAGACGATGACGGTGGATAGATCTACCTTTATAACATTGCTACAAGAGACGACGACACGTACAAAGATCGTATTATTATCGACCAACGTTTCTATCTTGCTGACTATAAATGTAATATATATTATCTATTGTCTCTAACTAAAACATTTTTAGTTTTAAAATTAGTTTAGTTTCAAGTAAAACATTTTTACACAAAAATGTGTAAAAACAACAACAGAATAATTATTTGCTTCCAATTTGTGTTTTAATTTTAAATATATTAAAATTCATCTACAAAAAGATCTTAGTTATTTGTTTTCTTTCAAAAGAAAAAAAAGAAACAAAAAAATCATATTTTGTGATATTTTTTAGACTATTAGGTCACCGTTCACAAGACACAAAAATTTTTTCCTACAATACTCGAATAATTTCTCAAAGACACATACACACAGACACATGTGATATTTTATTTAATTAATTAGACTAATTAGTATATATGATATAGATTTATTTCTTTTTCTCAAAGTGAAGAAATTCTGAATTTTACTTAAAAACTTCATCGATATATATAAATGCATGTATACATCTAAAACTATATGTGTGCTAATTATGTTAAATTATATATAAATAATTATATTCGTTAGACATATACACGTTCATCTTCTTGATACTAATACAAATTTGTAATTTCTATATCTTATAATATTTGTACAAATCAACGAATGAAGTTACAATCACCTACATTTTTTCTTTATTTTCATTAGAAAAATCTTTTCTTTTTTTTTATAATAAAAATATTGATAAAGCTTAAAGAACCATCAACTATTATTATTATTATTATTAGAAATATATAATAATTCTAATTCTCTTTAAAATACTATTTAAACTTGAATAACGAGTTAGACTCGTCATTTTGTATTTATGTTAGTACAAAAACAAGAACGAGATTAATCTCATTGTCAGTTAACAAATGTACCCATGGGGTTTAAGAGTACGATTTTGATATAACACAGTAAACAAATTCCATAAGGGCATCTAAATATAATTTATCTTTCATCTTTAAACTTACTCTTGAAACAAAAATATTAATGATTTAAAAAGAAGTATAAAACGCAAGTTAGAAGATTCCAGTTAACGAAGTATAAGAAAGAGGAATTCTGAGAAGTCACGAACAAAGTTGCGAGTTTGCATTTCGTTCGCAGGATTCTTACTTCCCTTTCTCTCTCTCTCTCTCTCACTTTAGTTCCCTTGATTTCTCGCGTTTCACATTGCAAACCCTCTTCTATACTTTTGCGAAGCACGGCGAAATCCGATATGACGGACTTATCGGCTCTGTTATAAGTCATCGTAGAGACTACGAACTTTGTTCGTTATCTCTCTTCCTCCCTCTTTCTTTCTTTCTTCTCTTTTTCTAATTTTTTTCTTTGCAGAGTATAGCATTTTTGTTTTTTTTTTTTTTCAAGGGACGAGTAGAAAACGTTTGAAAACTAATGCCTTGTCAAAAGATGAGAATCAACCCTTGAAAATTATGACTAGTATTGTACGTGGAGAAGGGAATAACGGATGAGGAAGTTATAAAGACAACGGAAATTCAACAGAGAGTCTATAGTATTAACGGAATACTTATCTCTCCATAATAAGAAATACGAGCTGGTCTCATATAAATTTATTCAGTTTTAGAAGAACCTTTTGTTATATTCGCAGAGCGTTCGTGCGAAATCCGATTATCCTTCTTGCCATTCCCGGTCGACGAGCCGATTACATCGTCCAAGTGAAATATATAGTATATCTGCACATATACAAAGCAAATCGTATAAATGGGAGCACCTAAATAATTTTGCGTATTTACGATCCTAAGAAAAATCTTCAAAAGAAATGATTCTAGTATTGTGCGGTAGGTAGGGCATGGGGTGGAGGGGGTAGGGTTTGTTGGAATGTTGACAGAATTTTTTTTTCAAAGTTATTTTTTTTTACGAGATTCGAAGATCAATTCTTTGTTTCATATTTTCAGGTGCGGTTGGTTTTTTCTGATAAACTACATTTTTTAGTTTACTTCATAAATAAAAATTAAATAGGGTGGAATCACTATACAATAACTTATCATCTGATCTAACAGCCTAATATTAGATTATTTATTTAACAATTGTATTTATGTAACATTAATTTCAAATAAATTTACTTTAATTGTATCAATTGCATAAACGTTAAAAGAATGTTTTAAATAAGAAAAATGTAATCATAAAATCAATTTTTTTAATATATTATTTTCTTTGTAACCTTCGGAAAGTCATATAAATAACAATCAACGATAAAAATTTAATCGATCTTGATAGGAAAAAAAGAATCAATGTAGCGGTGTATTTCGAGGAGAACGGTACGTCGAATTTATATTCCACGCTTTTAAATTACAATATACATTTCCTTCGATTAATTAACAATCATTTAAGGTATATGTAACACTCTAATATATTATACTAATATATAGGAATTTTTAAATTAAAATATATTTGTCGTAACAGAGCTCTGGCCAGTGATAACTTGGAATTTTAATTTTTCATTTAATAAAATGTCAGATCGAAATTGTTCAATATTTTAAGTATATTAATAAATACGTAATTTTTAAACAAATGTAATTTATATTATTCTTACTTTAATGGGTACTAAACTGATTTTAGTACTAAAAAATATTTAAATAAGGATGATCGATTGTTAGGCATGAAAAAACCGGAAAATTTTTATACACCGGAAGTGTTTTTAAGCTTTAAAATTGATATACAAAATAATATTAATAATAATAAAAATAATTAACGATACTCAATTAGTCTTTACATCAGTAAATAATCTATTTTTTGTTTTCTATTCAAGAATGCACTCGAAACGAATCTACCGGAAGTGCTTCGAATAATTCCATAGAGTTAATTAACAGAGAACTCGTTTGGAATGTTCGATACATCGAACGGTATGTACTAACTTAGGCAACAATTTCAATAATCGCATTTAAGATCATTGTCCGAGGATCAATCGTGCTTTATCGATAAAGCTTTGTTAACGTTTGTAACAATAAACGATTTATTTTTAGACTCTATCTTGTATTAAAGGATTTAACGATTTATATCAACTAGACGTGAAATGCCGAAATAACCCAATTTCTCGTATCAAAAAATAACGGTTATCTTTAAATTTGTATTTTTGAAAATAAATATGATATATAGGGATGAAATTTTTTTGTTTATCATATTTATAGATATTCAAGGAAATAAATGTTGATTTTTATTACAAAATATTTATTATAAAAATTACGTCCATTTAATTAAACAAAATTTACAATTTCATCCCTTGTTACTGTTTCAGAAAAATGAACAGAACAAAAAATTATATGTTTATAAAATATCCGTCTGTCATGTGGATCACGGAAAAAGAATTTTTATGAATAAAAAATTAGTAAATATATATACTTAAAATATTCTTTTAATTTTGTACTTATTTCTCTTACTTAAAGATTAAACAAAAATATAAAACATTTGTCTCAATTGTTTGTTCGATAATTTATACGATACAGGAATAAATTACAGGTAAAACATTTTTTTACAACTCGTTGTAAACGATCACGTAGAAATAATAAATAATGAAGATATTCAGTCTATATAATGACATAATTTTGAATCAATATATACGTACACATCTACAATGATCAAAAGAATTAGAACACTAAAATTAGTGACACTTTCTAATTACACGAATTTACACAGACTTTGTATTTTACATATTTATTTTAATTAATTCAAATTGTGATGTAAATCAATGTATATTCTTAAACAATTAAACAATTTAAGATTGCGAATAATAATGTTATATTTCAACATTCAATGCTTAAATTAATTGTAAATATTTCGATATATCAGGAAAGAAAATTAGTGAATAAAAAAATAAGATAGAAAAGAAATAAGACGATAACGTATTTACAACTATAAAAAAAAAGAGATAAAAAGAGAGAGAGAGAAAGAGAAATAGAGAAAGATAGAGAGAAAAAAAAAGTTAATACGAAAATCGAGGAAAACGCTTTTATTCAGTTAATATGTGTGGTACTGTTCATCGCATAGCGACCCAGTTTATTTGATCTGTGAGTAATCCGTTACGGGTGTGCGCGTAGAAACATTTTATTACATAATGTAACCTAGAAAAGAAAAAAAAAAGGAAAAGAGAAAGAGAGAGTGAGACAGACAGAGAGAGAGAGAGAGAGAGAGAGAGAGAGAGAGAGAGTTGTAGACGCGTGCATGATGCATACCGGGTATTACTATTTTTAACTTGAAAGGTAAAGAAATTTTTTTATCGATAACCTTCGATACTTCCAAGATATATTCTCACTCTCTCTCTCAATATCTCACTCTTCTTCCCGTTTTCTTGTTATTTTTTTTTTTTCGTAAACTTTATGGAGAGAGAAACGAAAGTAAAAAAAGGTAAAATTTCGATATTTCGACATTTTCTTTTTCGAAGTAGCTTATAAATTTTACCTCACTGCAAAGCAATAGATAAGAAAAAATTTTGTATACGTCTAGGAAAAATATACGTCGAGAGAAGAGAGAAAGAGAAAGAGAAAGAGAGAGAGAGGGAGAAGAAAAACTTTCTTTTCGAAAAAAAAAGTTTTTATTGTATTTTTTTGCTGACGTACCTAATGGATAAACTTTCAAAATGACGGCGCAGTTTTGGTTGCGAACCGAGTTACGCTCGTAAAAGCGCATTCTATATGATCTAAAGAATGCAAGAGAGATATATGCAATTTTTATAAATAGCTCATGATATGATACGAGTGCTGGTGAATCTATCGTTAATATAAATAAACAATAAAATACTATATGATTTAGATCATCGTTTTTCAAACTGTGGTGCATATACCACTAATGGTTCATTACGTAATTTTAATACAATTTTTACACAAAGTATTTGAATATATTTTCAGAAAAAAATGTATTTTAATATTGTAACCAGTTACGTTATACAAATATAATTAAAATAATCAACAAATTGTTAATATTTTATTCTTTGATTATAAACACTCCACTTTTGTATGTATTGATTTTTAATCGGGAAATGTTTTATGATGGTACATATATATTTTTTATTCTTACTGATACAAAATTGAAAAAATTTGAGAGAGCCCCTTGATATTTTATTTATTATATATTTTATTTTATAATATTATATAATATATTATTTATATATATTATATATTTATTTATTATATTTATTATATTTTATTTATTTATGTTTTATATTATTATTATTTAAAATAGAAAACGTTGATTTTCAAGAAACAACAATGGGTCCTTTTAAAAGACTAATTAGAATCAATTTTTAATTTATTTCTAAATATTAATGTCAGTCAGTTCATTTATTTATTATGATTATTATAAGGAGAAACATACTTTTGTATCATTGAATTCTAATTTCTTGTTTCAAGAATTTCTCCCCCCCTCTCTCTCTCTTTCTTTCTCTCTGTCTTTTTCTCTTCTCATTTTACATACCAAAGTAAGCAAAATGACACATGATGTAATCGTAAGGAGAATCGATTGAATCGATCCATCGACCATGAACTTATCGAAGCCTGTAAAGTTGAACAACATCAACGTTTTCAATTCGCAACAAGAAAAAAAGAAATAAAAACAAAAGGACAGAATTAAGACCACAAAATCGCTCCAGCAACTGACCGCAGGAATGCAAAACGATAAGAAGAATACGGTGAAACGAGCCTACTACTGAAGTTGTCTTACCATAATAAGAATGACAGAGAAAAATAGTTTGCGATAGCGTCAAAACAATGTTTATGTCACTGTATATATGTACATATATGTTACCGTTAAACCATGAAATTTGTTAATTCATGTGATAATGAGTTAAATTATAAAATATAATTACCACCGACTAATTAAAATTATAATAAAATAAGGCAGAATTACATACTTTAAATAGGTAATATATGAATTCACGAGAGGTGTTTAATCAAATTACGAAATTGATATTCGATTAAATCCGATAGAACATCACGACTAACGGAACATTTGTTTACAGAGTACAGTTGCAAAATACAATTATTATTTTTTTAAATAGTACTTGATTAGACAGCCTATGCATTTTATAATGCTTTTAAGACGATTGCACATATCTTGCAAGACCAATTTTCTTATAGGTTATGTAACATTTTATACATCTTTTATAATAAAATGATCTTTAGCGAATAGAATTTATATCAATTAAAAAGTTAAATAAATCTTAAATAGATATTTTTGTCTATAAGAATTTTGAAATATTGTATCAGAAAAAAATATTGAACGTATTAAATTAACAGTGAGTGTATACGAATACTCCTGTAACTCACTGTATACACAAGCAGAAAAAAGCTCGTTAAGAAGGATACTTGAGTTGCTTAATTATTTCTCTAACGTTGTTGATAGACGTCTAATAGGATGTCTAGTCAAACATCTAATAGGACGGTAACAGGTAAGTCAAAGTACTTCCTGGTGTTGTTCAATTAGATTAGAAATAATAAGATAAAAAGATAATTAAAAGATCATTGATCGATAGGGAATTAAAGTGGACTTACCTATTGCACAGTGGAGTAGGAGAAGCGTTGATACTGTTCGAGTGGTACTCATGGCGAAGAACGTTGCTTTTCTTTCTTCTTTCGACATATTTCTACGACGAAAAACAATAGAAAGTAAAGGTAGAAAAGTCCCTTCTACGAATGACTCATAATCTTCCTTGCTCGAGAATGCTTTCTTCCGTTTCTCCTTCTACCCTCTTAATTTTCCTACTTTTTCTTTCTTTCTTTCTTTCTTTCGAGCGTCTTTCAGCGGACCACCATTATGCTTTCATACGACGACGGTGTTAATTAACGTTCTTTCACACCGACGCCACACACGTAGTTGTTAATAACTTCGTTCGACGCGTTTGCTTTAGACCATCATCGTCATCATCTTCTTCTTCTTCTTCTTCTTCTTCTTCTTTTCTTCTTCTTATATTACTCTCTCTCTCTCTGTCTCTCTTTCTTTCACTATATATTTTAGTAGCGAAAGAAAGAGAGAGCCGTTATTTTACGATCGAATCTTATTCCTTTTGTCGATCGTTAAATACACAGCTCGATATTTTTCTTTTCGTAATAACGTCTTCTTTATAGATCTTTCAACAACTTTGATCAGTTTTTCTTTCCTTCTGTTAGAAAAAGAGAGAGAGATATATATTTCTTCTATATAAATAAATAAATAGATAGATAGGTAGATAGATAAAAGATAGAGTCAAGGAATAACGAGAATCCTCGAGACTAATTAAGATGGAGGATGGTTGTTGTCGATAATTCGTCTTCGACGAAGAATTCTCTCTTCGCTTCCACTTCGTATCCGATGTTGTTATTGCCTAACAAAGTTTCAAACACAATATAATAAATAGATACGCTCGAGTTTCTACGTAGGCGTCGATATCACCGGTTGTGGATTACGTTGGTTACGAGAGAACTGGTAGGAACGGTCGATCAGCCAGCCAACCTGCTTTTGGTCATTTTCCTCTAACACCTAACACTCCTTTCTTCAATGTCATTGGGAAAATATGTGTGTATATGTGTGTATATGTGTGTCAGAGTTGTGTAGAATATATCCGTGATTTCATTGTGAATTGAAAGCAGTTTTTCCATTTAGTACCTGAACAATCATTCCATGCAAAAATGACCTTTGTATGTATTTACGTGCGATGGTATTACGTCTGATTATAATTCATTGTGAATTTTCAAAAGTGATTAAAAATATCTTTCACATTTCCTACATTGTGTGTGTGTGTGTGCTCATTAATTGTATATTCGTGACAAGAATGAAATTAAATCGATTGATAATGTGCACCATTGTATATCAATTGTTTAACCTTTCGCAGAATACAAGTAAATAGATAAAGTTTCTTACACAAATACGAATTTTCTTATCGCATATTTACTTTATATTTCGTTTAAACGTATTTATCTTTTTTCGAAACGTTTTTACGTTGAAAATTCAAATAATTCACGAAAAAAAGAATTCTTTAACGAGTCGTCCAAGAGGAAACTAAGATAGTATAGCTATATCTAAGAAAGTCTATTTACTATTATAGCCGAAGCGAGACCCTATCATCGTACAAGGTAGAAAGAGAAAGACATAGGAGACGGAGAGAAAGAGAAGGAGATAAAGACAGAGCTTAACTTTATGATCTAGCAGGTTATAGAGATACCTTTTAATCCCTCCTACACAATGGTTCGATGACGTAAGCGGCCATGACTGCTCCTATAACGGGCCAATATAGGAAACTTTACCGACTCGATCAAGTATCTCTCCTTCCCCTTGCTTGGATTATTTTAGCAATACGTTATGAAACTAAGGGAATAAAGTATTTTTTATCTTTTCTTTTTCTTTCTCTCTCTTTCTTTCTCTTCTTTTCTCTCTTGATACAAAATCACGATATTATATGCCAGGGATGGTCAACACGTCAATTGCGATTTTTGATTGATCATAGGACCGAAAACGATTTCTAACAGATTTAATACTAATAATAATAGTAATATTAATTTTTTTTTTTAATAATATAAATAATAAATTTCTTTAATAATAATAATAGTAATCTTTTTATAACACGGTAGATAGGTACCTAAAAAATGCCGAAATATAATTCGTATTATATGAAACCCAGAGTTCATTATTCCTTCGCGTCATTATTTAAAGGTAATTTAGTTTTGAAATATGTTAAGCAAAAATCATGTTAACCAGTACTGTAAAAGTACAGTGTTGTACAATGGTTTGCGCAATTTTCTTATCGTGCGAAACAGTGTTATAGGATGCCGTGTTGTAGGAGGGCTAAAAAAATCCATTAGATAACGAAATTATAACTCTGTAAACTGATTTAATCTTACAAGTTAGAGAACTTGAGAAAGATTGTTGGAAATATTTACCGAATATAGCGAATCTTGATTTGTGGATCTATATACTTATGAAAATTGGATTTTTCATATGTAAAGTTCACGAAGATTAAACAATTTTTCCCTATTTACTGATTTCCATATTAAAAATTCATTATCATTTTCTTTGTCCTTGTGTGATACATACCAAATTATGAACGACTGGTTTCCATTAATTATATTATAAGAAAATAAAATTTGATCTGTATCTTTTGTGACTACATTTTAATTAATAAATAAATATCACGTTGATTTAATACCATCTCCCCTATTGTCACTTATTAATATACAAAACATATGTTCGAATGTGTTGAATAATAAAATTTTAGTAGATAGATCGCGACACATTTTTAGAATAAAAAGTCAATCGCATATAGAATAAAGTTGGCCACCCCTTATATACTACCGTGATACATCGACTGACATAATGTTATTACTATAGAAAAGAAAATAGATATCCGTTATCTTTAATGATATATGAACATTGAACACACCTACTCCGAGTAATGAGAAAGTATAGTTTAAAAAGTATTTTTTCAATTTTAATTTAATCGTTAGAAATAATATAGAGGTTTTTTTTTATTTAATCATTATTAAATAGGTTGGCAAATTTTCTATAATTTATAATTTATATTAGATTTATTTTTATGCAATGGAATGAGAGAGAGGAGAGATATTGGGAAGAGAACAAAAAACAGCGTTGGATACGTGGAGGTAAAAGAAGAAACGTAGGAGCACGTATAAAAGAGATGTGAGGTGGTGGGAGGGAGGGGGAGAGGGAGAGAAAGATAACTGGCAGAAGAAGGTAAAATAATCAATAGGGAAACAAGCGCAGAATAAATGAAATATGATAGAATAATTGAAAAACGGAGAATATTATATAAGGAAAAAAAAACTAGGTTTTTTACGCATTAGTGGAATAATAATTAAGAGCAAAATGAAGTGGATATCGGTAATACAAAGAATTAATTATTTATTCTATATTCTATTTTAAATTGTATTTTATTGCATTTCATAAATGAGAAGAAAAATTGTAAATTTTAACGAGGAAACAACAAATATTTACTCATTATATTATATATGCAAATATTATTTTATGACATGGATCAAATATTTATATTTATATATATATATATAATATGTTATATTTATAATTAAATAAAAACCGATAAATGAAAAATGTTTGTTTCTTCGACTGGAATCATTAAACATATTAAAGAATAAAAATAAAACGAGTCTTAAAGAAGATCGAATCATTCGAATAATATAAACATTTCAGTATCGAAGGTTGATCTTTTCTCGAGAACACACCTCGTCGTATTTTTGTATTTGCGATTTATCTTTATAATTTTCAGGAGTCAAGCAACACGCGATAAACTGATGCAAAGCAAGGTATTAGTATAATAATTCAAGTGCTCGCCTTTGAAAGTGAAACACCTCTCGGTGTATTATCACGTAACACAAACTGAAATTGGGTCGTACATATCAATCTTTTGTAAAGGAAAGTCGAGAGTAACTGAGACACCAAGATCTAGAGTACACTACGAAGATTTCTATAATTAATTAAGACGGATTTTAGCCGTACCATTACTTCGCAAAGTCACGTAAGCGATGTAAGCTTCTTAACCATAAATTGTACCATGTATTTATGTATATACGTAATGGTAATTAAGACAGTGAATTATCAATAAATTAACAAGAAAAAATTTACCTTATCATTTATTTTATAATATATTATAAATAATTGTAATATCAAATAAATCATAAGATTTATTTTGTTAATTTTCTTATTTAGCCCCTACTACCATAATTATCGGTAAATATTGTATATGTGTATGCATAGAACATACATGTATAAATGGAATCTCCAAAAAATCGATTTACCAAACTGACAAATTATAAATACTATTTGCAGATATTTAGACTGCATCATGAATCCATATTTCTTTAACATCGCTGTCATTGAAAATTCATATCTTGAAATGTGAAAATTGTTATGATTTTATTTTCTCGGTAAAGCGACTTTTGGAACACCCTGTATATATATATATATATAAATAGAAGTTATACATGTATATTATAAACTTGAAGAAGGTGGAGTTGGAAGTTGATCTGATTAATAATGAAACAATTCTCTCTTCGTAACAGTTCGCTTAATAATCAACTAAGAAATGTTACCATTACCATGAAAGACAAGGAATGAACTTTCTTATTTATGATACTTCATTAGCAGTAATCTCTTTATTTCTATCTTTCGTAAATATTATAAAGTAATTTGATTTCATTGTAAGAGTACCTGTTTATTAATACGTATAACCTTGTTAATCTATAAATATCATTTCTCTTACTATAACTGTAACAGATTCCAACGCCAACGAACAATAAATTATTTTATGCAAATAACTGCATCGAAAGAAAAACTACGATACTATAATAATATTCAAAAGCTATTTGTTTTGTTTAAACTATTAAATCGACAAATTTTTATGTCATTTATGTCGATAATTATGACAGTGAATAAAGATAAACAATGGATTAATTTTATGATTTATTTTACAATGTAAATAATTAAAATATACAAAAATCATATTATCAATTTTATCACTTTTTCGATTAATGTAACTTCACTCTTATAATTTGGCACATTTCATGATTCAGTACGAATTTTCATATGAAATTAAATTTGTATTATATATTTACGAACCTTCCAAAGTAAAATTTTTTTATACACAGGATATTACCTCGATATGTCATTTATTTAATATTCTCAATAAATTATAAACTCGAACATAAGAAAAAAAAAAGAAAAGAAATAAGAAAGGAAATGAAATGTCTACGTCTAGCAAAATTTATATTAGAACACATCGGACAATATATCCCTGTTCGTTATTAATAAGAATCGGGGATATATTTGTTTGTATTAAATTTGAAAAATTGACCGTATCCCGAGAGTAAAAATATTCACGAAAGGTAACGGAACGGCGTACACGGAAGATTAATCTTCTTCGAATAATTTTGTTCTCGTCAAAAAAGGAAAACACACACACACACACACACAATAAATTGAAAAAGAACGTAACTGGAACACGGTGATCAACGAGCCGGTTTTCATGACGCTCGATTGATTCTCAAAAGAATAAGATGTCAAAAGTATAAAATAAAAAGAAAAAAAAAAAAAAAGAATGAATAAAGGAAGAAGAAAAAAATAAAAAGAAGAAAGAAAAAAAGAAAGAACTTTCAATGGTAACGAATAATTCGCGTGGGCGCATAAGATCCCATCGTTCTTTTGAACAGACAGAAAACGTCGAGACTCTTTTGAAGTTATTCTGTAGAAAAAGAAAAATTAAAGAGGGCGAGAGAAAGAGAGAGAGAGAGAGAAAGAAACACCTGTAAGTGCAATCGCGGAAGTAGTCGTGGTAAATACGCGGGTAGTCATTAATCAAGCACCATGACGTCTCACTGAACTGCGATGCAAATGAGGTCGAGCGTTGCGTTTCGAGAGACGAGCACACGCACACTTCGCGGAAAATTCAAATATGTTTTTTCTTTTTTTTTTTTCTATTTTTTCCTTTTTTACCTTTTCGGACAAGGTAATAGAACCACGAATTTCTTTTCATCAAAATTTTAAAGTAAATACAAAGAACGTATTCGTTCGAACTTAACGTTCTCTCTCTTTCTCTTTCTCTTTCTAACTTTTTTTTTTTATTAATCGAAAGTGAGGTAAAATGATAAGAAGAAGAAGACAAAAAAAATTAAAAAATAGAGAAAAGAAATATTAAAAAAAGCGTTAAAAATTAAATTATTTATATCTCCTACATGAGTTATTAGTTTATTTTTCATTCAATCGCATAAATCGACACTAAATCGCACGCACTCACGTACGCACGAATACTAAAGTATTTGTTCGTGTGTCTTATCGTTCTAAACAAACTTATAATATCTCTCACATTTGTTCGTTTTCTATTTTATTAGAAAATAAATGACATTAGAATTGTGTGAAAAATATGCTGGTAGACGGACTATCGCGATAACGATTTACAATTAATTCAAGAGATTTTACGCGATTTTCAAAAAGTTACGAAACGTATTTCGATAACAAATCTCTTTCTGTTCGTTCGAATTTGAATCATTTTCTAAGCGTCATCAGAATTGAATTTCTAACCGATTACTGAAATTCCAAACTTGGTGCTAGATTTCGATTGAATAGAGGAAGTCGGTGAAAATATCGTTATCAAATTCGTCAAATTCTCCGAGATATTTTATTAGAAGCCATTAGAAACAGAGAAAGAGAGAGAGAGAATTTTACACAAAATTCAAACATATATTTTTATTATTTTTAATAAATTTTATTTAATCAAATAATTGATCATCAAACTTTTGCCATATTTCTGTTAAAATCTTGATTACCTTATTGTAAGACTCCCGTGTATATATTGAAAGAAAAATTGCGGTAAGTGATTTTCATAGGATTCTTTTAAAGTCAACTTGAAAAAATCAAAAAAGTTCTATAGAGACCAAAACAATCATAGTAATTTGATGGTAGAAGGTCAACAATATATGATGGATGCACGAAAACTTCCCAATCAAGCTCTCTCCGTTTTTGCTGGGTCATCAAAGATGCATGTGGTCTGGTGTTGTCGTGATGGAACACAACGCCCTTTCTGTTAATCAATTGTGGCCACTTTTTTTAATTGCCTGTTGTAATCTTGTTAATTGCTGACAATAGAGATCAGAATTAATCGTTTAACCAAGTGGCAAAATCTCGTAATGTACGATTTTTGAATTTTCCAATAAAACCAAACATCCAACATCATCTTCCTTGCTGTCAATCCTGACTTTGATCAACACGTTTTTTGTGCATCATTTTTTGCACAACGAGTCGCAGAGGAAAATTCGGCCCATTATATCTGTTTACTTTTAAATCATGTAACACCTAAACATCGAGCTTATTTTTGCATCCAACCTTCTCCAAATGGTTTTAAATTATTCAATAACGAATGTTTAGTTTCTTAGAAAAATCATAACTGTTTATGCCACGGTCTTGTTTCACATTTTTCATAATTTCATCGACGTTCTCAATGATTGGTCGATCGAAACGAGATAAATCTTTCTAAATCTAATTTCTTTCTTATTTTTATTCATTTTAAAGACGCAATAACTGCAAACCAAATAAATAAATATCGCTAATTTGTTTTTCTTATTAATTTATGAAACGTCATTTTTTAAACGCATGCCGGTAAGATACGATCGAATTAATTATACCAGAATTATGCAACTTTAAAGCCATCTAGTGAAAAAATCGACGAAAATCTTTTCGGCTACCTACCATTCATATAGGTATATACATTCGTTTACTGTAACAGGTTGTCTTTTCTAAACGAAAAAACAAGCTCTCAAAGCTACACTATTGCTGTTACATCAACCCTGTTATTTTCTAGCAAGTATACCTTACGTACATGGTACGTGTGTTCGTTCGACATCACAAGATTACAAATAATCTGGGATGTATTTTGTAGGAAAATAATTGTTTGATCGTACGAGCTTCATCTTGTTTTCTACATTTGTTTTCTTTCTATAAAAGTCAAAATAATTTATCGATGAAAATGAAGATAAAATGATACAACGAGAATTTACAGTGTCTGGTTCATTTTGTTTGATCAAATGATAGAAAGAAAAAGAGAGAGAGGGAGAGAGAGAGAGAGAAAAAAAATAAAAAAGTCAGCAACTAAGAAGTTTGAATAATATCTAGTTGAGAATCTCGCGTGTAAATACTCAAATCACACATACATAGATGCATAATGACTGTCTCTTTCTTGTTCCCTTTCTCTTTCTCTTTCTCAAAGTAACGTAATAATTGTGGGCAATAAATCACCTGGATATTTAATATTATTACCAGTGTATATTATCCTCATAATACTCTTTAGTTAACTGACCGTACATGTTTAGCTGTTGCGGCGTTAAAGGATATCTAATAACAAGTCAAGCGTCTACAAATCGTCTAATAATTCAAGGATTCTCAACTTGCCTTCTTCTTATTGATCGTTCAAAGAGCAAATGCGAAAGCAGATATTAGCCCTTCCTCTGGAATACTGGAATACTTAGAACGATTCGAAGTAACACATATATATATATACTTTCAACATATTTACGGATAATTAGATGATCTACAAATAAGTTACATCCAATTGAAAATTATATCTCCACTCGAGAATCTAATAGCATTGAAAACTATTTGAATAAGAAGCTCGTAATATATAATGATCCAATAAAAATAACATTCCAATCGTTAAATAATTTTGTGATTCGCGTTGCTTGGATAGAGAAATTAAAAATAAACAAATTAATCGTTTGAATTCGCTTCTACAAATATTTCGACGACGTACAGAATTATTGAATATTATATACATTTTTTGTATTAAACATAATAAATATTTGATTTCAATGACCGTGTCTCGTGTGTAGACAAATTTCGTCGATTCGATTCGAATTTCGCAAAGATCGTTCGACCGTTTTGTAAAATTCGTGACGAATGCACCAAATAACTAAAAAAAAAAAATAATAAAAAAAATCAAGTAAAAGAGAAAAAAAATACATAGATAAACAAATGTAAAACACAAACCAAAAAATCGTCGCACAAACACAACACACGAGGTTTAGCGTAATTATACGTAACGATAAAATTGCTGATGGTTGATTGTACATGTATATATGTTACATATCTATGTATGAAAAGAAGAGAGCATAGAGAGTAACGAAACGTGATATTAAGACGCGGCTATATTTTCATGCGTTATAATAACAATAATTTTTCCGGTTTTCTCTCTCGTAAAATGCGAGCGCGCGCGCGAGAGAGAGAGTTAATCGCGCGAGGAAAGCTACGTAGAAAAAAATAAAAAAAAAAAAAAAAGCCGAGCAATTTATTCCGATCGTAAATTCATTCGTCGCTCGTATAAAAAGTCCGAACGGAGGAATGCGATACGTAGTGGTAGTAGTATTTTTTTTTTGCTCTCTCTCTCTCTCTCTTCCCTTTTTCCCTCGGTTTACCCTCTTTTTTTTTCATTTTCAAGGCACGAAAATGAAGGGAATGAAACGAACGAGTTATCTCTTTTTCCCTTTTTTTCATTGGTTAAGACTACCTAGTCGAGTTGGCTGCATCTCTGACATCACCACCCATATTACGTTGGCCTACGCAAACTCTCTCTCTCTCTCTCTCTCTATTTCTATCTTTCTTCCTCGTTAACAGCATCCCACACCGGAGAGAGCTTGCACTCGTTCCGGTGCATACACGCACGTGTTTCCATCGTGTTTTTGCGCGTTCCACCTCGAAGATCGACGACGAAAAGATCTCAGAGAAGGCAAGAACGAACTAACGAAGATCGAGAAAAAAGAGAAAGAGAAATAGTAGTTATGCTTCTTGAATTCCATCGTGTAATGGCCAGTAAAGAAACATGCACGCCATTATGGGAGGTTAATGATTCCGTGGCGAGGACATATTGATCAGTGAATGCAGACCATCCCGTATTGTCAAGGGAGAGTGCTCTCATTGAAATGATAGGATACTTGATAAACCGAATAGAGGTTTTAACGACAATAAGACCCCTCGGTAAGTGCTCCAATCGAACCATATGGATTTACGATGATTAATACAATGACACGAAATTTGTACCGATAATTCATCGTCAAAATTCTTCTTCTTTTATTAGGATTTTCTTTTTTCTTTCCCTTTTTTTTGAAGTTATACTTCTTTTGGCGCGTTGGGGAAAATGTAATGGGGAGTAATTTTGTTCCGAACGTCTGTAAAAACGACACCATGAAGTTTGTCGGTATTTACGACGCGCGGCAAAGCGATTTCAAGTATACGGCATTAAGTTGTCTTCTTTTCTTCTTCCCCCCTTTTTTTCTCAAGCGGGTCACCCAACCAAATACTAATCGTACGCAGCGCTGCTTTACTTAAATGATCGAGCGAGAACTAATGCTGTAACCGCGCCATGGCTGTTGACGCGTGAAGTAATTCGATATATCTCTCTTATATTTAGTGTGGACTGATATCTATATTTTGATATTTTCTTTTTCTTTTTTTTATTCTTTCTTATATATATGTATATATAATAATAATTATTTTTTTCTTTGAAGTTTTTTTGAAGTTATTTTTAAGGTTATTGAGGTTATGTTCATTTTGTTACGGCAAAGAAGTATAACTTCTTACGTGCGTACATAAGTACACACACCAGTTTTTTTTTTACCGACAAAATCATTTTTAGTTCATTATTTAGATAGTATTATTTATTAATCGTATATATATATAAATATATGAATATATGAATATATGTAATAATTGTGTACAGTAATATAAGATAATAAGTACGAAATTATCTAACTGCGGAGGAATATTGACCAAAAAATATGCATGATAAAATCGCAAATGAAAAAAAATCATTTCAAATAATCATGCAAATTTGTTCAGAATTAAAATATTCAAAGTATTTATAATTGTTTTCTTTTTCCTTTTTATCAAATATCACACTTTCTTTTTTAATATTTATACAGTAAGACATTTATCTAACAATAAAACAAAAAGATTCAATTTTCCTTTCATTCTCTTTTCTTTCTTCTTCCTCTTCTCTATAAATATTTTGAAAAGTATATATACACATATATATAGGTATATGTGTATATATATATACGTTTAAAACGTTCGTATGAAATTGCAAGTTTACATCGAACGAAGGTAAAAAAAAAAGAAAAGAAAGAAACGAAGGAAGCAGAAGAGTCGAGAGGAGGCATCGATTTTCGAAAGGGAGATCTCGTGCGATCCTCTTGCCACATTCTAAGCCGGACTGAGTGTCTAAGCACGTTCGCTAAACAGGCAGATACGTTCACCAGATAGGAGATACTTATGGCACTTCGGGGTATGAACTCGTGACCGCCGGGAGTGCGCTGGATATACTCGACCCTCTCGCAGAGACCCTTATAGTACTACCTTCGTGAAGATACAACAAAATAGGAAGAGGAGGATGTGTTCAACGATATAACGGGTCTTCTCCACCTCCTATCTCTTCTCCTTCTCTTCCTCTCTCTCTCTTCCTTCTCCTCCTCCACCACCTTTACCTCCACCCCTCGACGTGGCAGAACTTCTTGGAATCAACCTCCCTTTGCTCTTTGTTGTACATAAGGATAGAATATCCACGTTGTCTCTTACCATCGACGAGCTTTATTTACTTTTCCTTCCTTTTGCATCCTTTCAACTCCTATCTACTACTACACTCTACCTGCTGTATTATAATACTATACTCAGCACGAAACTCTTCGAATATAATCGTCTGAAACAACCTCTCTCTCTCTCTCTCTCTCTCTCTCTCTTCTTGTTTTCTTCTTTCTCTCTTTATCTCTTTCTCTCTCCCTCTCTTTCAACTTCTTAATAGAAACTTTAAAATCAGAATTCTCTTGAAAGCATGCTTGAGAATAACGTCGATGAGGATGAGTATTGTGTTTCGCAAATAAGAGAAATTTTTTGAATTTATTAGATAGAGAAGAGTGGGTTAAGATAGTTTATTAAGTAAAGAGTCGATTTTGTCTATTAACTTAATAGTAAAATGTAGCATAGAAACTGAAATAAAAGTATTTATAGAGGATAGAGATATTTTTATTTAAATACATCCAATTTGGATAATTAAGTTCTTTTAAGATTCAAGGAATTACAAATGTTTGATATTTCAAAAATATCATTGTTTAGTTTATTGCATATTCCGATAATTAACTTTGTTTCTCATTAATTGTAAATTCTGAAAGTATTTAAAACAAAATATAACGAAAAAAAAAGTATGTAAAAGGAATCAAATTTATAGAAAATAATTAAATAGCGAGAAAATCAATATACAAATAGTTTGATTTTAAGATTGAAAATGAAGAATAAGAAATCAAAGATGATCGGAAAAATCGAAAAATGTAACTTGCAACCGATGATAATAATTCGTTATCGATCTCTTATTAACAATCATATTATCGAAATGAAATGAACCGGAGAAGTGAATGAAGTGAAAGGAATTCTTGGTAAATGGTATAGATAAAGCAAATTATCTCATAGCTAGATAATTTTCGATTGAGACATACTTCGACGAAGTTCGAACGTTTTAATCGAGCAATTAACCTATCATCGTTTATCTATGATCAAACAAAGATCCTCTCCAAACAAAAGATCCTCTTTCTAATTACATTCAAACATTCTAATTACACAGAATTACCAAAATATTCTTTTCACTAACTTACGTTTATTCTGTTTCCCTCCAGAATTAAAGAGTTACAAATGTTTAAAATCTCAAAATAATCAATGTTTAGTTTGTTGCATATTCCGATAGTTATGAGGAATATATTTTCGTTTGAATGTTGAAAAATTGTTGAAAAATTCATAAAATTGTGATCAAGAAATTGAAATAAAACGTAGTATTAGGCATAGTTAGATGAATAAGCATAAGGTTTTGTAAGGTTTTGCAGTTTAATGAACCTCCTACGTTTTCTTACTTGTTATACAAAAGAATACTCATTCAGCAAACAGTTTAAACGATAAGAAGTTTTGTTATCGTCTAACAATAAGCATAAATATTCCCATATAAATAGTCCATCAAAACTTTAAATACAACTTTCTCGAAACTACTTGTTTCTGTGCGTTTTACAACGATATCTCGAGATATCAATGTAAAATTTATGCTCGAATTATGAAACAATATAATTCATAATTTTATCTGAAATCAATAGGAAGAAAAATTTATCACAATATTATACAATAATAACAAATCAAATAAATGTTTTCCAATCTTTCTATTTTCGATTTGTTAAATATGTTATAATTTAATTTCATCCAATCAACTGAAATTATAATAATATTAGATTGTACATAAATAGAAAATTCATTAGATAGAAATGCCAATATTATTGACCTCGGTAAGATATTTTGTAATTTTATAGTATAATTAATAACCGTAAAAATATACAAAGTACAGTTTGAAATTTCAAACCTATCTGGTTCCTTTGAATTATTAATTGTCTTTCATCGAGTGAGGAACTTTTAAATTAAGTTAATTTAGGATATTACTATCATAATCAAAACAAAAAGATTCGTTTAGTTCCAAAAGAATCTTATCTGAAAAGTATCCGTTAGCATACTTACGAAAGAGAAAAGAGAGAGTGAATTTAAGGATAAAATTCAGCTTTATCGGAAATTCCGCGAATAGCAGGAACCACATTCTGTGACGTCCTAACAAACGAAGCTCCTTTTTCTTTGAAAAGTCTTTTGTTCCGGGTCATTTTATCGGTAACAAAATACTCTACCATGATAAAGACCAAGAAGTAACTTGAACTATCCTAAATAAGAGAATACGAGACCACTATCAATTTTATCGTTAAATAAGATAATAAATCAATTAAGTAATAGTCAAGAAATTACATTTTTTAAATTATTAGCTTTTGCAAGCGTTAATCACAGTTAACTGTAAAAACTTCTTTGAAAAGATTCTAACTAAATTATGTCGCCAAAATGAAGCAATGACAAGTATACTCATTAAAAAAAAAAACATTGACATTTCTCCGTGAGCAGTTAATTGATTTAAATATCGAACTGACTACAGATTCGAAAAATATTGGATTGCTCAAAGAGTTCGTGTTAATTTATTAATACATGTATATTAAATAATGCACTATTAATTTAAAATATTTTAAATAAATACGTTTAATGATTTTTATTTCAGTTTTATTTACAAACATATATTGAATATATATATACGAGGTGATAAATAAAAGAAGGTTGCCTTTGAATTTATATTTTTTTAATCGATACGAATTTTCTGGATATTCCAATACCATTCGCACCACGTTAGAATCAAATACTTAATATTTCATAGCAACTCTGATAAAAAAAACAAGAAAAATGTTACTAAAGAACCAGAAATGTGCAAGCAATTGCACGAGTAAGTACACCTGCGCCATTAATTCCTTATGATAGAAGTATCCTCTTTTTGCGACTGAATTTATTTTTCTATATCTTATATTATCTCTTTGGGTTTAATTTGCATTTAAAAATATATGAATACGTGTCAATAACGTTTGCATATAGTAATAAAATAGGAATTTTATTGTCGTCATCGTATTGACAATTATTTCTTCATAATGAAATCTAAAAACGCTTTTTTAGTTAAAAAGATAAATAATCCTTATTAATTATTTATTATTATACGATAATTTTAGCGAATAAATATTAAAATTAAAATTTGAGTATTACAATCATAATCAAATTTTAATAAATTACTTTCTCGTTTTCGATATTTACGAACAAAAAGAAAAAGAAAACCATAACGACGAGAACATAAATATAAGTAATTAATTGATCGCATCTCCGATTAGAGTTCAAATTATCGAGACACGATGACATTTATATTTGTAAAATAAAATCCGAAATATAGCGAAAATGATACATAAAATGACGGACAAAGTGTATAACAAACTTACTTACATGAAAACAAAATAATTACCACTGATATATACACTTCTACTCTAATATAAAGAAAATAACACGTAAGAAAGCGTAATGAGAAAAACGTGACCGTATAAAGAAGTAACTCTTACAATTAAATATAGGTCATTTATGGTGGTAAATGTATTTACTTTTGTGCAAGTGGAGCAGTAATATCAGACTAAGGATTAGTAAAGAGAGGATAAAGAGAGAAGAAACGCGGGGGGATAGAAGAAGAGGGTGAAAGGTGGAAGAGGGGTTAGGCGGGGACCAAAAACGCGGCCGGAAGGAACGTTTTATGTACGTGCGTGTGGTCGGGAGTCCGATAACGGCACTTTACGCGAGGGAAACCGACTATTCGCGCTCGAGCACGCGGATAACGATCACTTTGAATCAATAATTCAACCGCGACAAGCCGCATCTCCCATTTGCCGTAATGGACGATTGAAATTACGCGGGCGTACTCACCTCCTACCATCACCACCACCTCTACCTTCACCACCATCTCCTCCTACTCTTTCATTCTCTTCTCCAACCCCCCCTCCACCTTTTCATTCACTCAATCTATCTCTCTCTCTCTCTCTCTCTTTTATACGCGTCGGGGCCACTTCATTCGGGGTATATAAACCAACCTCAACGGAGACGAGGAAAATCGAACAAGCTTTGTTCGTTTTTGTGTATATGTGTGTTGTGTGTGTATATATATATATGCGTACATGCATCTTTGTGTGAACTCTGGATTTCGCTTTTTGCGGATGTCGAGACTTGAGCCGACACGATTTGCATGAAAATTTGTGGCTCGTGTAAACGACGCCGATCCCTTCCCCCCCCCCCACGCACACCATTTTCCCCCTCCACAATCGTCAAGCTTTATCAGCAACTACGCAAATCCAGTATCGGTAGTTTTCAACTCGGTATCGAAAATCGATTCTTGTTACTTAAGTTTCTTTTAATTGTAAACCTTCCTCGTCAATCTTATAATTTGTTTTCTTAAAAGGGATATTCATTTGTTGCGTAAACTTACTCTTATGTATCGTAATTGAGTTGCTTAAGGGCTTGAATTTTATAGGTACACTTTCAACACTTTTGAGAAAAATTACTTCGAAGTTTATTGATTATTCTAAATAATGAATAAGTTTTGAATACAATCTAATTACATATTACATATATTCAAGCCCATGTATATTCGGATTTTGTTAATGATATTTAAAATGTTCTTCTATGGTCATTTTGTACTTCAAATAAATATTTTAAAAATTCTTGCAATCACTTGTACCCCTTTGCTATTGAAGAATAAGTAATTTGTATAAGTAAGTGAAAAAAGCTATTGTTAGGTGGCAGTACATTATGGGGATTCGTTTGTACCGCTTTGCCACGTAAAAGTTTTAACATATCTAATTTTTAATTATGCACTTATCTCAAATTTGTACAAAATCTTACTTTTACTACCTTCCTTTTCAGCCATTCAATTACGTATCATCGTGTGTATGCATATTCATTTTTTGGGCTTTCTAAGTAATTCCATATTATGCGTTCTCCTTCTTTATTTTGTACAAAATTCATGATCAGCATTTGATAGGCGAAACATTTAGCTGGAAATCACATATAATTTTCATAAACCTTAAACTGAATACCGTTAGGTTTCGCTACTTTAAAGGGTATGATTATAAAAAACATTGCAAATGATTATTTGATGTTTAACAATTTGAAAATGAGTCCAAATTTTTTATAACACATAAATACACATCAAAATCAAGAGAGAAAATAATGAATTTACTGTCGCATAAAATCTCATAATATTTCAACAGATTTGTTTTAAATAAAAATTTTATGTGATGTCGTATAATAATATGAAATATGTGACACATTATTAAGTTTGGCAAACAATCAAAATTTCAAAAGTTTTACAATCAAATGAATCATTTTAAGATATAATAAAATAGAACAAAACATATTACAAATCATAATTTATTATATAATAAAAGTTTGTTAATATATAATTTAATAAAACATTTATATTTACATAGCAAAACTTGAAAAAATCTGCAAATAAAAGTAGTGTAAAAAAAGATATGACAGAACTACGTTATTGGAATTGAATTATAAAATTTGAATGACGTTACCAGTCTCCAATGTATTAAAATAATTTATGTTGCTTTAATTCAAAAAGATGTCCCATTTACGCTAAATATTAATGAATTTTATTGTGTTCTATTTGTATTATTTCTATCGTGTATATACAGAGTGTCACAAAAGTCGCTTAACTAAAAAAAAAAGCTTTCTGGAGAACAAAAACATACTCATGGACACTTTAGAAGATGTTAAATTAATATTTTTTGAATTCGATGCCGTTTAAGTGTGCTTTATTAATTACTGGAATTATTGTATTTCAAAGAAATGCTAAAATTCATAAAATATATTTCTTGAAAACAAATATAATGTGTGTGTTTGTATTTATTTAATTTACTTATTAATCATAAACTTTATAGTATTTTTGTAGATTTCTTTTACGTAATAAGTGGTATCTCTTATAATAATTATAATAAATATGAAAAATAGTTTCGTAAACATTTCACCAACAAATAACCATATGGACACTCCACATTTCAAAGTGACTCAAATATTTTTTATCTTATCGTGTCATCCTTTGTGATACGATGAGAAACCAACGAATGGTTTATCGACTCGTTACTATATATTCATTTTACATTTTTTTACGCAACAATGCTAGCGATTCTATTCTATTTTAAATATTCACGATACAGAATAGTGATCCGAAACAACGATACGATTTAAGGGTATGCACCAATTCTATCTTCGTTTTATATATTATATCAGTGATTATGACAGTAAATTAAATCACAAAATCAACTAAATTGATGACTTATTTTATGATATAAATAATTTTTAAACAAAAATATAAAGTTTTACATCCCAAAAAGGATAATAAAAAAACAAGTGTAAACCGATCATAGTTTCTCGGTTGTGTGTTCAAATAAACTATTCTAATATAAATAATTTTAATATTAAATAAATTATATAATTAATTTTTGCAACTTTTAGATTTACAATTAGATGTAACGTGTATTCATCAAAATTGATACTCAACGGTGACAAGATAAAAATATATATTAAACAAATTAATAATAATATTTACCCTTTAACGAGAATCTCTTCTTATAATCGTGAATGATTTATACAATTGTTATACTCACTAGATGATTCCGTATCTATAATATTTATTCTTCTTTTTATTAATTCGAGTAAATTTAATTGGAATATTCGTGATTCTAAACACAAATAATATTATAAACGACAATACATTGATACTTTAGAGATAATGCTATTACCATTTGCCGATTGTTTCCAATCCTTGATGTTATCTAATACAAACGTTTATCTAATGCTAGAGTATTATATACAAATTAGTAAATACGCAGATTTCGTTAGAGTATTCGCTTTACCGTTCTATTCGTTGCAACGATGTTAAATATCAAAAGGAGAAAATAGGAACGTTTGAATTATCGAATTATTATAATAATTCTAAACTCTAAGAAAAAATATAATTTCGTATAAAATCAATAGATTTTATTATTTATTATTTAATACAAAAAAAAAAGGAAACCGATATTAAGAGTATGCGATTTAATTTTCGTATATTTTTTTTTCTCATATTATTTTTTTTTTGTTTTTTCTTTCTTTCTCTTACATTTACGAAGATCAAAACGATTAGAACATGTTCTCTTGGAGAACGCAACGTACGTCGGGAATGTTGATTCTAGCAGAACGATGGAATTTACATAATCGTCGTTCATTATCGAGAAAGAGAGAAAGAAAAGATCGATAGATGGGCGATAAGGTGAATTATGATGATTACATGATACACACACAGACATACGATCAAAGTAAAAATAGTAAGAGTGGAAAATTATAGGATAAGAAGTAACACAAAGTTTTTCCTACCGCGATCGTGAACCTCAATCGCTTTTACGGAATGAATGATTAATGAAAATTATTACTGTCGTGGATAGTTGCGTAAAGAGGGATAAATTGGAAGCCAGAACGATGCGGTAGCAGGTAATCGCAAAGCCGTTGAAATACGTCAAGTATTTCAAATCTTAAAAGATCGAAACGAGTACGAGACTATTTTTTGCTATTATTTTTATTATTTAATCTTATATTAAGTTTTATTTATCTAGACAAGAAAACGATAGATAAATTGAATCTTTCAATTTCGAGAAAATAATATGATTAAGTTTTCATCCAATTTTTTTTTCTACGAAAACAAACAATTTTTTCATTTTATGCAATCAATAAAAGCGATTCTCAAACTTTTTCTATCATTCTTATCAAATTCAAGTTTTCTCGCAGCGCTCTTAATGGCATCCCAAATGAATGTAATTTTTACAGTAATGAATTTGTTAATGTGATATTTAAATACATTTTTTTATTTTATTTTCTTGTAGTTACAGAAAAAATAAGTCAGTAAAAAGAAAAAAAAGTGAGTTTTAAAAAGAGTGAGTTTTATTAACATTTATTAATAGATTATTCGAAAGGAATTTATATAGATAAAAAATTTTCAATGAAATTTAATATAAAATAAATGTTTTTGTTAATAAAAATTCAATTTTGAAATTTAACAAATCAGCATCGAATAGTTAAATAATATTTATCCAAAATAATGACACAATAATACAAAAATCATTAGAAAATATTTAATTGATTTATAAATAAAAAATTTCATTAAATTTATAAATAAATCATATAATTATTTAAAATAGCAAAACTCAGAATTGTGATTATTAAATATTTATAAATAAATATTGTTTTATTTTTGATGAACTTCTATTATCTATGTACGATCTCTATTTATTAATTCAGTGATATTCAGAATGTGAATTTCGACCCCTTGGGGGGAGGGGCAATGATTTTTGAAACATTACATGATTTTCATAATATTAATTTCATTTGCGACTTTTTATTTCTGCAAAGCTGAATTTTCAGCAATTACTTTGATAACATCTATGTATCGCGCAAAAATCAATCTCGAGAAGAAAATGAGGGTAGATTTGTTCAGTTTAATTACACGTTTTACAAGAATGCGTGGCGACCAACAACAGTTTCATCCATCCTACTAATTATTGTAATTAGTTGAATTTGTTCATAATTACATTTTTTGTGATCTAAAACAGGCATATTAAACCTACAATCTGGCCAAGCCTAAATGGGCAACCCAACGGCCTGAAAAGCATGCTCATAAATTAACCTGTTTTTCTTTTTTCTTTTAACGAGAAAAATTGATCGACGGTCACAATTGAATCGGCCTTGTGAATCGATCGCTCTTATAAATTTAATTGAATGAAAATTTGTACGAATTTATTTCAGTATCAAAAGACCTAAATATATATCACACATGTTTTGAATAATGCACTTGTTTTTTCCATCCTGATGAGTTATTTATTTTTAAAGCATCGTTTTTAAAATTGTCTTGTTGTCAGCAAAGGAAAAAGGTTGAGTACCTCTGATCTAAAATATGTTTTATTTATTTGTACTAGTCCTCGCAAAAAAATCAGTGGCCATTTCGCAAAATATACTTTTAAGAATTTGACCTTAGGAAAAAATTTAGATTCAGCACACAAGGGCTCCAAAAATCTAATAAAAATTGAGAACCACTGTATTAATTGATTATACATGCATATATATATTGAAATATGTATGTATTTATTTAAAAAAAAAAAAAAAAGAAAAAAAACGCCGGAAAGGATGAATCACTCTTATTAAAATGTATTAAATTTCTGCTGATGTATGATCAGCTCATTTTTTTTGTTTCGTTCGGTTTCACTGATACGACACCACAAGCATCTTTGTATAAACGTGCAACGCTACGTCGAGAAAGATAAATAGATAAAATGAACAGCATAGTTTAAGATTTATTCGCGACGGCGTTTGCACTTGATAACGTGGACGAGGAAGAAGAAAGAGGTTTGTGAGCGAGTGCATTCCACTTTTCACATTCTTCTTTCTCATTTCCAACTCTGCTCTTCTCCTCTCTCTCTTACTCTTTCTTCCTTTTTTTTATATCTTTCTATAGCATCATCTTTTGTTGCATTCCTCGTGAAACGAGATCGCACTCGATTTCGAACTCGCAAAATGAAACAATGAGACACGTGAAATTTTCTCTTCTCTTAATTAATACGGTGAATTAATAATATTAACTAATTGTTTTCTCTTCTTCTCCGTTCTTTTCGTTTTTCTTCTTATTTTTATTAAAGTTTTTAAATGTTCTTTGTCTAACGAATTGCTCGTCATCAAATTATTATTATATAAAGTGAGCCACAGAAGTATTCATACATCATCCCCACTGTAAAAATTCTGTAAAAAATTTACAGAATTTACATATACAAAAATATTTTTTAAGATTATAAAACTTTCAAATTGATATAAATTTCATTCCAAAGAAACATTTTACTATTTAGAGAAGTGATTAATTTTACATAAATGATAACAAAAATTAGTCTTACGAAAGTATTCGTATCTACGTAAGATATAATAAAAATAAAATTATTATTTTTTTAGGTAGTACTTGATTGATCTTTCCTTGTATCTTATAATGCTTTTGAGACGACTAGGCATTTCAATGTGAAAACGATTTTCTTATAAATTATGTCAAATTTTTTACTTCATTTATAATAAAATATTCTTTTGCATTAAAATTTAGAACAATTGACAAGTTTAAATACACCTAAAATATGTTTCTTTGGATAAGAATGTGAAAACATTGCATTACAAGCAGATATAAATTATTTAAAATTTACAGTAGTCGTATGAATACTCCTGTGATTCACTGTATAAAAAGTATTAAAATATTTTCAATATTTTTTCATTTGATAAGATTAAGCATATCTATATTATTATACTTGTAATAAATATCTATATACGAGACAACCAAAAAAATGTTAACAAAAATAAGCAAGAATATTAAATTTAAAAATTAAATATATTATTTAAAATACATAAAAAAAAAATATAACTATTGTAATGTATATGATTTTAAATAAATTATGTAATAGTAAATATAGATAATATTGTTTATACTAATAATTATAAGTATAGATAATGAATAATTTACAGTAATTTAAAAGCCTAATTATATGTTAGTTCATATGACCTAAAAAATATTATAAAAAAGTAAATATATATATATATATATATACACGTGACAAAAAAAATATCAAATAGTTCAACGAAGTATCCTATTTAATCTACCAGTTATTATCTCGATAGTCGAGAAAACGAGAGACTTCACGAGTTCCTGCAAGCGAGGATATTTATCGAAAACTTTCGGGAACGTATCATTTTCGATTATATTGATCGAACTTTGACACATCATCGAACTTCTTCACGTTAAAACGACGTTGTATTACCTAATATACGAACGAAACGTGGAATTATCAAACTCACGCATACACACATGCATACACTCACACACACACACACATATACACATATATTTATACGAACACTATTTCTTATAGGTCTTTACATGGCATTGTTCACGTTATCATTCTGTTAAGAGATAACGATTCACGCACCAATAAACACAGCTATCTGCTTCCTTTCGTGACACATCGTCACGAAAATATGTATATGTTACAGTGAAAGACCGAAATTGGAGAATGTCAAGATTCAAATAATCGCTAAGTGTATGTCCAAAATATTAATGTATAAAAATAAACACAAAAAAATATTCGATCTTTCGCATATTCGGTATGTGTTGACATTTCACTATGTGGCTCTTGACATTCTTCAATTTCGATCTTTCACGGTAACGTGTACACTAATTTGTAATATATTATACAAAAATATGTATATATGTATATATATATATAAATATGTATATATATGTATGCTACTGTGTTCATAAAAGTGACAGAAAAAGGTATTAAAAATATCATTATTAACTTTTCAGTGATATAAATTTGAATAACAATATCATAGTATAACTATCTTTACTTGTATTCAAAGTATCTTGATTTCGTATTTATTTGGTATATAGACAGTGATATATTATTTGTCTTTTAACATTTGTAGATATATATCGTCTATGTTCCAATAGCCAATAACCATTAACTAACATTTATGTTAATCTGATTGTGAGTAATTGTTTGTCAAATAAATTTTTGATGGAAAAAATCAAGTATTTCTTTCGTTAATATACATTCACGCATTACTATTATTACATTTTATGAATTAATGGCTAGTAAATTTGAATAGTTTATGAAATTAAAATCAATGTAAGCTGCATAATTCATTTTGACTAAACATAGAAAATATTTATTTGATCATAAAATTGAATGTCTCATCGTAGAATGAAAATCTTTGATATTTTCAAATATTCATTATCATTAGTTTTATTTTTCAAATTGATACGATAAAATAATTTACATTGTCACGAAATCGTTACGAAATCATTTTAATATCGATCGTATATTAATGCTTTTTATATATGTATATATATATAACCTCGTTTTTCCTATGACTCGTAATTACAGCAAACAATAAATCTTATACGTGTTTCATCGAAAACGAGTATTAACAACACGCGAAAATCTCATCAAAATCCAAAAAGAAAGTACACAAGCATTTCTATATATTCATATATGTAAATGATTTTTTCGTAATCCGATATTAAATAACGCGAATGTTTCTACATGCTCTTTTACATCGGTTCATTTATTTATACGTTATATATCACATTCCAGCAAACAGTCAGTAGTGTATCGTTATGTTTGTATTAAAAATAAATTACGTCATAGCTGCTTGCTTTTATTGATCGATGAACGACCCAGTTAACGGATTAAATGAAGTCGGCAAAGTCACTACCACAGGTCACTGATGACCTCCGATGACAGTCCCATGTCAATAATAAAAATGAATCACTGTCTAAATTAACCATCGATTATCATCTTATTCTCTCACCAATCTATATACATAATACAGATATTAAAGGAACACAAATCAAAATAAAACTAAAATAAATCAAATTCTATAGAATTTCGTAGAGGTTTGAAACTTTTGACCAACAGTAATGAATCTCTAGATTTCTCAAAATCCTCTCGATGATCTCTACTAACACTACTATCCGTTACTATACTACCTGTTCCACTCATAAGTCTCCTCTGACGATCACTATGGACTCATAAATCGTTCCCGGAAGCGCATCGATGTCGCGAGGGTTACGGGATACCCCATCGCACGAGTAAAATATGGAACGTGACGTAAATAAAAGGTGGCCAGTACAAAGCTTATCGCGGTACTAGACCGGGATTAGAGTTTTTTTTTTCACGCACGAGACTGCTCAATAAATCATTTCCTATCACTTTTCTCTCTTCTTCCACCTTCTCTCTATCCCCACACTCACACACATACATATGCGAAAGTAAAGATATACATACGTATATATTATATGATATATACTATAGGGTAGTCCTTATTTACATCATTTTGGAATTTATTTTTCCCGCCCCCTAAATATCTTCTAAATACATAACAAAATTCCTGCAAATTTTGAGCTCTTAATTTTAATATTAACACGCTCCCCAGAGTCGTCAAAGTTTTAAATGGAAAATACATGCAATTTTTTTAAAAAACAGAAAAAAAAATTTCATCATATTTATTGACTTAAAATATAAGGAAGTAATAAACATAAAAATTGTAAATTTTGAAGGATTGTTCTTAATAGTATAACCTACAACTGTATCAAATTTCAAACAGATTTATCATTTTTTACCCGAGTTATGAATTTTATAAGCGTTATGAAAAAAAAATTGCATGTATTTTCCATTTAAAACTTAGGCGACTACGGAGAGCGTGTTAATAATAAAATTAAGAGCTCAAAATGTACAGGAATTTTTTTTATGTATTTAGAAAATATTTAAGGGGTGGGAAAAAAAAATTCCAAAATGATGTAAATAAGAACCATTAATTCGAAAATTCAAATATTTATTCGTACACTCATTCAAACATACTAATAGCACATTTATTTACATCATCTTCCTCACATACATATGACATCATGTTTATATGTATGTATTGGTCAGATGACCGGATATCGAAGAAATTTCTTGCTCGATTCGATTGGAATTTGAGATTGGTCTAACGATGATATCGGATTTCTCGACGCTCCAACGATTCGTTCTATCGAACGGTGTTCGATCTATCGAATCCGATCGAAATCGACATTGATTCACCGAGCGATGTTCACCAAGCGATCGATTAAAGTCAATGACAGCAGGGGTTTCCTGCACTTGCCGTGTCCTCTGTGACCCTCTGCGTCAATGAACCAGGCAAATCAACCAACAGAGAGAAAAAGAAAGATTTATCGTTGAAAGTACATCGTAAATACTTCCTCGAAATAAATAATACGAGTAACAAGTTAACAAATCAGTTATAAATAATTTCAATTAAAAATATAAGTTAATGTATTATATATAAAATTACATTTTTCAAGTAAATATTAATTCATTCTTATTATTCTAATTATAGAAATTGTTTCTATTTATACACATTTAACATTAACAGAAAAAAGGAAAAAAATAGAATTTCTTCGACATGTCACATATTTTGTAGAACTTTTTTAAAGATTTGTAAGATATCTTCAAAATTGAAACCATTGTTTCCAAGCGAACCTTTAATGACAATTATCACGTTCGATATCTTATTGATATCACGTAAAAATATCACGGCGAGATTGTAACGAATTGGTTTTTTTTTTTTTTAATCATTATTATTTTATTTTTACTCTTGTAATCTCTATACTACGTAGATATATAGATTGGTGGGAAGAAAATTTTAATCGATCGTAAATTCGGATCGTGAAAAGAAGACAATAAAAGAATAAATAACAATAAAATTCAACCTTCCAAGAATATATCATAATATATATACCACGCGGTGTGTTTCAATATATTATACGGACATAACTTCAGGGGTAATTTCAGTACGTTAATAATATAATAAAAATAGTTCGCATAATCATATATCCGATATGACCTTGTTTCCAAATTATAGTTGCTTTGCAATTTATCAACAGTAATTGTTACCCATTTGATCGGACCAGTATTTCTAAATAGGACATTAACCAGCGAATCGTACGCTACATTTTTAAAACAAATTTTAAATCACTCAATATAGTCAACCGTATGCGGTCTATGCCAAACCACATTTTAGTCGTCCAGCCAGATAATTTTTAAATGTTGAGATTTCCAAATAAATGGATTGATCGTTGTGGGCCAATTAATTTGCCACCACGATCGCGTGATCTAATTCCGTTTTATTTTTATTCGTGGGGGGCGTATACCTAAATAAAGTCATTAGATTAAAACTTATCAGTAAAAAAAAAAATGCTGAAAAATTACGCCACTGTATTAAAGATAGTTATCGGAAAATTCAAACACATTGTATTTTTGAACGAACGAGAAAGTTTATGATAAGACGTTTAAAAGCATGAATTAAAATTGAAGGTAGCCACTTCGAGCAATTTCTATGAAAAATCATGTTACACTACGTATATCAAAACGGCTATTAATTCGGAAACAAGGTTATATTAGACATATAATTATATGAACTTTTACTGAATATTTTATAACACATATATACTATACCACTATAATATAATAACGTACTATTTATACAAAGTGTTTCTCAACCTTCTTGCCGTGCGATTTTATAAATTTGTGTGTAATGATTTCGGCTATAAAGTTTATTTATAATATAATATAAAATGATTAACATATTATTAATCTATCACAAGCATACTCGTGTTTGTACATGCTAGCAAATGAAGTAATTATTAACGTATAAAAGCGCGTAATTGTGTCATTATAATATTATTTATTGTTTCATGATAAGGCTTACTTCAATTTTGATGTTATAATAATTTTCCCGAGAGAGAACCTTTATTATCATATTTTAATTAATTTATTAATCTTTAGTATTAAGTAACTTTTAAATAATATATATCTCCTTGTTGAAAATAGCGATTTTTTTTATCCAAAAACAGAATTATAAATTTGTAAAGACAAGAAATTAAGAAAATTATTAAAAAAATGATTAAACAAAGTTCGTCATACAATTGAATCCTTAGTATTGTTTAACAAAACGATCAACGATGACATCGCAATCAATCTCTATCCGATGGTGTATCTCAAAGAGGAGAGAATTTACGAAAGGGGACCAGCACGGTGTGATGTCGGTCGAGTTATCGGTGCGTACGTGTACGCGCATTTAATCCGATGACGTCGACGTGCCTCGGTTAACCGTTCTAGCGTCATTAATCCTTCCTAATGAGTATCGATGTCTCCCCTTTACCCTCTGAGCCCTTGCCAAGAACGTTTTGTTCCCTATTGTCATCACCGTTACCGATCATCGTTACATCTCAAAGCTGTTTAGATATCTACGTGATTTCTACGTGACATTATCGAAATATCGAAGTTGACAATCTTCATTTCATATTCAGTTTGATATAATCATTCCAATTTTGTACAATATCTTACAAATTTAAAAAAAAAAGATAAAAAAATAAAATTATTAACGATAATAATTTAAAAATATGTAATACAGTGTCGAAAAATAATCATATTGAAGAAAGAAAATATTTCTCTATAAAAATAAAATAAGAATATATGGATATGAGAGTAATTCTAAATAATATTTCATTAAGAATTTCATTAAGAATTTCATTAAAATGTCATCTTAAAAGACATCTGGATATACAGCCCGCATATCATCTGGCTCATGGTAGTCAAATTCCACATAAGAAAAAAACAATTTTAAATGTTCAATCTAATTTTCTACGTAGTATATTAAATGCATCGTGGTATCTTAGAAACGACGATATAAATAAAATACTGAAAATACTAACGGTAGAAGAAAAAACCTTAATACTATTAAAAACTCATCAATTCGGGATTAATAATTGGCATTAATCCCCTTGCAAGAAACTGTTTCTCAAGTCTTTCAAGAACACTGAAAAGAAAACACCTTATTGATCTTTTTGGAATGAATTCCTAACTTTACACACTCACACATTCAAATTCCAACACTACTACAATTTACGAAATGATTTTCGATGAATGTATCGATTAAAAAAAAAACATTTCATAATAAAATAAACGAACTTACTTAATTAAAAATAATAAAAATGTATCGTAAACCCTCTTACAATTCTCATTTGATGGAAAATCATGACCTTATTAAATATCATATATCGTCTACGTTCATTCAAAAGTACCCAATTATATTTTCATCTTTTTTTAATAAGAAAATATAACAAAATTACATCTTTAAATTTACTCCATAAAAAGCATCATTAGTAAGTCTGAAGGAATTAATAAAAAGCATACTTTTTCTAAACTTGATTTTTCCAATTAAAAATTTATTTGACGAGCAATAACTCAGATTAGCATAAATGTTAGTTAATGGCTGACCATAGACACGATACATTCCCAAATAAAATAAATAAAACTAAAATCTGAAAATAAAAAAATTACTGCAGGGAAATCTCGAACAATGCAGTTTAAACAAACAAACATGTTTTTGTTTCCTTACTCGTAAAAATTGTCCTGGATGGTACTGTAAATGTATTGAGTGTAGCTACGTATAAATTATCATATAGATATGTGTATATGTGTGTGTATTTAAAAAAAAAAAGGGTAATAGAAAATTTAAAAGAGAAATAGGAAATCGTGAACGATTTTGTTTGACTATACTCTTATGATATTATCAACTATGCAAAAATATTATAATGAACCGAAAAGAAATAAATCAAAAAACAAGTCATAAAGGATACCAATTAAGAATTTTTTATCGATTTGATTATATTGCGAATGTCTCATCAAAAGTTTTATTCCAATTGCAAATAACTCTCTCTCTCTCTCTCTCTCTCTCTCTCTTTCTTTCTTTCTGCTGTAATCTGATCCGTATATCTAATGAATCGGAAGTGGTGGAAGAAATTGCGCACGAATTTTTCGAGAACGAATAACAGAAGGTTTAACAAAATCCTGGCGACTTTGTCAAAGAACCAATGATAACAACATATTTTCACACACACACACGTACATATATATACACGTTTACACTACCAATCGTTAAACGTCTCTTTTTATCTTCCGTCTCCACATTTTATCTCTCGGAATTTCTAATTTGTTTTGAATCGTTTGATAACGAGAAAGAATTTGCTTGATTACAAAAAAAGAAATGAAAGAAAGAAAGACAGAGAAACTTTCCATTAAAAAAAAAAAATAAAAGGGGGAGATAAACATCTTGATATCGACGCTGCAATTAACTAATCCTTTTTATTTTTAAACGATGACGTGTATACGTTAATATTTATACTGACGCGTTGATATTTTTTTTTTGTCTTCTTGATAATTATGGAGACATTTTTTCTTCGAACTTTTCGAACATAATCAGAAGAATGTTTAATGACACGTACGTACCTATGTACAATTCTGTATACCATCGTATAATGTGATTTTTCGTAAAACGCATTGTATAAATTGCGAGAATAATCTTAGATTCTTAAATTATATTTGCATCAATCGAGAATTACATCGTTCTATTTATCGCTACTAATATCTTCTATCTCATAATCATTTTGTCTCATTTTTGACCATTATGTTATTATAAAAAGTTTGAGACAAAAAATATATCATTTTTCTTAATATTTATATCCAATATATATATATATATATATGTTCATATAAAAGAATTATAAATTATTGCAAAGAAAATAAACTTTCCTCGCAACTTAAATTCATACAAATGGTAACATATTAACCGCGTTATACAGTAGTGTACTGTAATATATGATATTATCATTATGTTGTAATGTTGCGATTTGTCTTTTCTCTTACGAATTTTGTTCTCGTAAGCCTCTATAACGTTGTTTGTATATAATTAATTGTATATAATATTTTGTATATAATTATGTATATATATTTTATGTATATCATATATTTATACATATTTTTAAAAATTGTATTTTATTCTCTCGTTATTTATCTATAACAATTAATTTATTATATCGCCATAGATAATAGATTTACAATTAAAATAGTATTATATACTTATAACACCTAAATTACATCATAATTCTCACATTAAATAATTTTTGATTAAGCACAAGAAAATAATAGGAATATAGAAGATCAATGATTAATATTAATTGATTGTGAAATCATTTAACGAGAATATGATAAGTAATGCGAATTAATCATAATAATAAGTATCAATCTCGTAAAATCATCATCTCGAACGAAACTCGGCGAAATCTTGACGTAATAAGAACTTAACGGACGTCCTTCGCGAGAATCTTAGCAGTATTCATGGTCAAGAACGTTGTTTGTTGTTTTTGCTACAAGAAAGAGAGATCGAAAGAAAACTCGATAAGGATGGCATGAGATTACGTAAGCAAGCGCGCACGCGTTCCATATTTTATTTCCGTTCAGTAAATTCTTATCCCCCCCCCTCCTTCTGCCGCGGCACCAATCCATCTGTACTCTCACCACTCGCCCGGAATTACAGTGCTCTCATTTATCCTCTTGCAAGAACTGCAACAATATTGATCGATACATGAAACGTCGAGAATTATGATCCTGAAATATGGATTGAAACAGATGCAGTTACCAAATCGACAAAGTAAATCAATCTTTTTTCATAAATTTCCTAATTATTTCTCTATTTCATAAATTTCTTACGTAAGTTTGAAGTATTTTGAAGTATATTATAACAAGAAGAAAAAATGCAAATCATCGAAGAAGTTATTTTAATTCGTAATGTCACAGATAATACGGAGAATGCGGTTGAACCGAGAGAAGAGAGAATTATTATAAGTAATTAAGTGTGAACGATTTATGACTGGTGATTTAAATGCGTTGCGAGTAATCAAGGCATAAAAGTTGATCTCATACCAAAATAGATTTGATACACATCATGAATAATAACAAACATATAAACCGATATATCAAATACTTATGACTACAAATTGTTATGCAATTTTTGTAATTAGAACGTATTTAAAAGTGATTAGAATTAATCTTGACAATGCAATTACATATCAAGAATATAATGAATACAAATGACAAACTTTTGAAAAAGATTTAATTCAACTATTATATAAATGATAATTAATGAGATATGTATAGGGAGTGTTCCAAAAGTTGATTTACCGAACTGAAAAATAATCGTCATTTTTTTCGGCAGATTTTTGGAAATAAGTTCATACTTTTTTGACAACACAAGAAATTCATATTTTCAAATGAAAAATAAAATATTGTAATTCTACGAATTAATCGATATTGATTTTGTTTTATTATTTTTTCTTGACAATAGTACTTTCAGAACATCCTGTATATTTTGAATGACTTTACAATAATTGCAAATTTTATGTATAAACGAAAACAAAAAATAAGGACAGTCTAAGTATGACTTTTCACAGTTATTGAATCCAATTGTGAAAAAAAAAATAAACAAATAAAAAACAGGAAAAATTAAAAAGGAAAATAATTAAATGATAAAATATTGAAGTATTATTTCAAAGTTTAAGGAACATCGAAGGATTTTCTTACGATCCAGGAAAGCAAGTGCTTTTGCAACACGCACTGAATCATTCACGAAAGATTCATTTAAGGAACAAGACCACGCGCCTACAAATTTTATCTCTAACTTTTTCTCTCTTCCTCTCTTTTTCTTACTGTTTCCATTTCACTTTTCCTTGTAGTAAGATCAACGATGTGACGCAAGTCGAGAGAACACAAATCTCTCTCCCTCTCGAGCATTTTACAACGCATCGAACATGAACCCCGTCGATGAGTCTAACATTTTTTCGATAAGGGTATATGACGCATAAAATTTGTCGATAACTCGAAAACGTTTATTTATATCCCCGAATTGTTATATAAAACTTTGATAAATCGTACGTAATATTAATAATACGATAATGAAATTTATTTTGAAAAAGTAAAACTTTGAACGTGTAATAAAAAAAAGTTTTGAATATGTAATAGTATCTGTAAATTATCGTAGATTTTAAATAACCGGTTATAACATATTGAGCAGATACAGATTTAAAAAAAAATGAATATTTTATTTTATCAACGAATTTTTCATAAAATTTGAACGAATGAAAATGAATCTTGATGCCTGTATAATCTGTAAACTATTATAGACTTTAAAAAGAAATCGATTATCGTTTAAACAATCGAAAGTTAAAGGTTAAACAAAATTAATTTGTCTATACATCGAAAGATTTTCCATTGAAATTATTTTTGTGTGCCTAGTACAAAGACGATGATAATAAAAAAAAAAATGTTTAAAATCCGTACGATCAGATTTTAATCGGCTGTATTTTTTCCATCTGAATCGATGACGTATTCATCCACTCGAAATAGCGGCGGACGTTTTAAAAATAGATAGGAACGATAAAATACCAAATCCGGATATGCCGAATGGTGAAAGATCGTCGTCCCGTAGCTGGCGCCTCAATCTGCCACTGCGAAATTCACTGAGTGCCGAGGAGTGTCAGATAAGACTCGTTCTTCGAAAGAATCACGTATGTGTATCGCGATAAGATAATCGATAAGTGCTAAATCGAGCCTTCTCAATTACACGGATCTACACAACATTTTATCAATTCTCTCGATCTCTTCCCTTCCCTCCCCCTTCTACCTCTATCACTCCTCTGCATATATTGTATATCTATTTCTTATTAATAATTAAATGTTCAAAATAATTACATCAGATATTCCAACCGTTTTTAAATTTTCTTTAACACTTTTCACAGAGAAAGGTATTACATATATATATATAATTTTTTTTTGTCATTAATAATATATATATACATATTTAATATATCATATAGGTATTATATATATATTTATTTAAATTTATTTATATTATAAAAATATAAATAATATATTTAATATTAATATTATATAATTATATATATATATTATATAATTATAATATTTATATAATTATATAATAATTAATATAAATATATAAATTTTATATATTAATTTTATATTAAATATAAATTTTATATAATAATTTATGTTTAAAAAGGAGACAAAAAACTACCTACAAATTACAGGGGAATAAATCTCTTAAATACTTCATTGAAACTAACAACAAAAGTCATAACGAATAAAATTAACAGCTTAACGAATCTAGAAGACGAACAGCAGGGATTCAGATCAGGTAGATCATGCACAGACGCGGTTTTCATCATAAGACAGATAACAGAAAAATCAATTGAATACAACAGACCAGCATATATGTGTTTCATTGATCTGGAAAAAGCATTTGACCGGGTGCAATTAAAGGATGTTATTCACCTCCTTTATAACCGACAAATTCCGAATAATCTTATTAAGACCATAGAGAACATCTATAGAAACAACAAGATCCAAGCAAGGATAAATGGTGCCTTGACTGAACCGATTGATGCAGGTCGTGGTATCCGACAAGGGGATTCCCTAAGTCCCCTGCTTTTTAACATCATCATGGACGAAATAATAAGAAACGTAAGACTGCTAAAAGGATATAAAATGGGCAGCGAAGAAAAACCATCCTATGCTATGCTGATGACGCTGTATTAGTGGCCGAAAATGAGGATGATCTACAACGTTTACTACACCGATTTAACTGCATAGCCAAATCATTCAACATGAAAATATCGGCCCAGAAAACAAAATGCATGACAACATCAAAGACACCGTTAAGATGCAAACTGGAAATTGAAGGGAAGGTTATTCAGCAGGAAATGAGATTTAAATACCTAGGAATAGAAATCTCAGGATATGGTGATGTCGAAGCAGAGGTAAGAGAACAGACAACGAAGGCATCCAGAATAGCGGGTTGTTTGAATGACACAATATGGCGAAACAAAAACATTGACATAGAGACCAAAGCAAGAATTTACAAGGCATTGGTAAGACCTATTATGTCATATACCGCAGAAACTCGACCAGACACGGCGAAAACGAAACAGTTACTAGAGACAACCGAAATGAGAGTGCTTCGCAGAATAGTCGGAAAAACACTGCTGGATCGAGAGAGAAGCGAAGATATAAGAAGAACATGCAAAGTGGAAAATATCAATGAATGGATACTAAAAAGGAAAAAAGAATGGAACGAGCACATCAGTAGAATGGACAACAGAAGAATTGTCAGAATTGCACGGGATAAGTCACCGGCAGGCCGCAGAAGCACGGGACGCCCACGAAAACGATGGTGCGACAATTTAACAGTGCAATAGGCAAAAAAACGTCGTTAAAGAACAGGCAATTTGCCTAAACTAAAGAAAGAAGAAGAAGAAGAAGATAATATTTATATATAAAAATATATTATTTATATTTTTATATATAATAATAATTTAATATATACAAATTTATTATATATTAAATTTATTAAAATATATATATTTTTTTTTCTTTTCACGATTTTAAAACTGTCATATAATTGTTAACTTAATACAATTTTCTTGTTCTTATCTATGCTTTTTATTATAGTCATTTTTATTTATTCTCTTCGTAATAGTTGTACTCATTCTTGCGGATTTTGCTTCGTAATCGTACACGTTTGTAAGTCTGTTAGTCTCGCAGTGAAATAAATGTTCCCTTGCTCCCTTTTTCTCTTCTTTCTCTTTTTCTTTCTCTCTCTTTCCTATTCTATCCACCTTTGAAGAAGAAACACGCTATCGATCTCAACCAATCGCTCGTTCCTCTTCACACGTAAAAAAAACGGCGAATCGCACCGATAAATCCGTGCAGTCACGCATCGACGAACCTTTCTTCAAACGAGGAACCGTCCGTTCGTTCGTTCGTTCCTTCGTTTTAATGCTGTAAAATTAACTTCGACTCTGGTAGGCCTATAATTCCTTCGATTTTCAACTTTTCTATAGCAATATTCAAAATGTTTTCTAATTTTTATATATTCGATTGATGCATATTATAAATAAATAATAACTGTTGTCCTAAAAAGATTTAACAAATTCATATTTTTTGCGTTATTTTTATTTGCATATTTTTTGTTTTTTTTCTAGAAAATTAATGGTTAGCAGTTAATTCAAAAATATAAATTAATTATGTCAAGTCTGGCAATATTTCTATTAATTTACGAATATATTATTTAATTATATATATTTTTTTTAAGCGAATTTAACTAAAATAATGTATATTTACAGGCTGTAAATTGACTTACACTATTTTAATAATTAATCAATTGTAAAAATTATTTAATTTCAATTATAAACAATTTTTTAAATATAACTTAAAATATATTTCGTAGTAATCTAATTTTATTTATAAATATTATAATAACAAGAAATAAAATATCGAAGTAATATCTTTTATTTTTAACATTATTTATATTAATATATCACTAAACTTAACATAAGATATTGGCAGATGGAAATGTAATTTAAAATCTATAATTTAAATATTTAATTAATATATTATTAAATATTTATTTAAATTAATATATATTTAAATAATTTAATTAAATCTGTAATTTAAATATTTTCCTATATGTCGATACATTAACCGAATTTAAGTTACTTTTCTTAAATTTTTATTAAGTAAAAATGAAACATCTTTAACCATGAGATCTCGCTACCTAAGTTTATGGAAATTGAAACTTGCACCACTTGCATAATCGATCGCTATACAATTTCTTTAAAAAAAAAAAGAAAAAATAAACTTATACCACTTTCAAAATAAACAGTCCGTATTACAATACACCCATACATGTAATACGCACGATGTGGATGATTTCTATGCTAGGCGCACGTTTCACTGAAGGTAGCGCGAAATTTAATCGAATTTTATAGTCAGGGAATCGCAATCGCGTCGAGGCAATATATTTTATTCGCTTTTCTCCTTTCCCTTCTTGTTTTTTATTTTTTTTTTTATTTATTTATTTCTTCTTAACCCAGAAACAAACATCGAAAAGCGATTAGAACGAGCAGAGCAGCACGTGTTTCGAAATCCAATGGAATCTGTCGAAGATTTTAAATAACTTTTCTTTTGTTTCTTTTTAACTATTTATTATTTCTATTATATCGTATTGTTTTAACTTTAATTCCTTTTTTTTTTCTCTTTTTTTTCTTTATAAAAATAATCACGGAAAAGGATGTAATCGTTCGAGATGAAAAAAAATCAGGACACTCGATCTTTTAAACAATCTTTTCGTTGGTGGTAGAGAAGTTTGTTTAAATATCGAGATTGTGCGATAATTCGATAGCTAGAAGAGATAAAATCATACGGGACTTTTACATTCCTTAAGAACGTACCATCATCACCGTTATATATTTTGTTTACTTGCTAGTGCCAATCCCGCGTCGTTTGCCTGGTGGCCAAGGCGCATACAAAAATATTTGGGAAACTTGCCAGAATAAGAGAAAAATAAAGATCAAGAGAAAGAGGAAAAGCGGAAGAAAAGTAAATACGGTATATATTTTGTGCTACGTCGTTCCAGTTAATCGTAAGTGAAAACTACAGAATTAGATATTCATTCGCGTCTGTTTTAATTTCTTTCTTAATTTTTTTTTTTTTAATTAAAATAAATAATTACAAAAAAAAGTATACAAAGAGAAACGCTCGAAGAAAATGAAAAAGGTGATCGAAACTTTTGTTAAAATATATATATTTTAATGACTCTCAAAGATATGCGAAAGGATTTTTATTTAAATAACAATGTTTTAAAACTATTATCGGCTGTTTGTTCTTTCGTATTGTATTTTTTTTTTTTTTATAAGAGCGAAGAAAAGAAGAAAAAAATAACATACCTGAACGTAATAATAAAACGATAGGAAGAACTATTTCGAGAGTTTGTGCAAATTTTTTTGTGTCTGAAACGTCAGCTTGAATCCTCTTGAGTCAGCTTGAACACGAAAATCATTATATGTAGAGAAAATACGATATAGTAGTCACACGCAAAGCGTGAAAGACGCGAATATATTTGCCTTTGGAGGAAAGAAAGAGGAAGAAACTAAAGAAGAAAAAAAGAAAAAGAAAAAGAAAAAAAAAAGAAGAGGAAAAGAAAAAGGAAGAAAAAAATGTCACCTTTAAAGAGAACTAAGCGGATAAAAACGCCCTTCCACAGAGGCTTATCTTCTATCCCTTCTACTATGTAAGTACGGCTCTCTTTTTTTAACGTGCTCGCGTACACGTACACGCACATATATATGTACATACATTCCCGCATATCTATACACACACGTGCACTCTATTTTCTTCTTCAAATGTGCAAACGTCGTATACACGAATACTTAACTCTAACGTAACTCTTCTACCATAAAGGGCAAAGACGCGTAAATCAAGTTCCCGTGAAAGCTTCGAAGGGATCATCCTCGAAAGCCCTCTCTATCTTTTATCTTTTCCTCTTTATGAGGAAAACGCGAAAAAAGAAATATTCTTTTTCTTTTTTGACAGTTACGATTTTTCATCCATTAAACCAACCTATATTCTTTCTTTCTCTTTCCTGTCTTCCTTCCTTCATTTTCTTTTCTTTCTTTCTTTCTTTCTTTCCTTCCTTCCTTCCTTCCTTCCATCGTTTTTTCTTTCTCTTTCTTTCTTTTACTTTTTTATAAATCTGATGCGTCGAAGTAGCTTCGAGTAAAATGAAAAGAAAAAAATAACTGGTAGCTTCGATAATACAAAAAAATAGTAATTTATGTTTCCTCGGTAACGCGTGATAAGATGCTTGTGTTATTTCTAATATCGTTGATGATCTCATCCTTCTAATAACGAAATTGTAAACAACAAATATATTCAAATTCGAATTAATTTTAATAGGTTAAAGTAAACAGTTCAGCATTTTCTAAATAATTAAATAGAAATAATGATATCATATCTGCGCAATAAACACACGCATACACATACTATCAAATGATAAATACACACTAATGTTTAATTATAGATTATAATAAAAAAAAATATAACATTATATATTTAATCCTAATACTAATACGAACTTTTGTGTAGATCACTATACATTTATGTGTAAGGTTTGTGTAAAGTTTCTTCGAAAGAACAAACTCGGAAAAACATGACGTATGAAAATTCATAATTCATTATCAATGATTATTACATGATATGTTGATGATGATAGACACCCCCCCCCCCGACTAATAAACCAATGCGAACTTTTGTGTAGATCACTATACATTTATATGTAAGGTTTGTGTAAGGTTTGTGTAAGGTTTCTTCGAAAGAACAAACTCGGAAAAACATGACGTATGAAAATTCATAATTCACTATCGACGATTATTACAGGATATGTTGATGATGATAGAAACCCCCCCTCCCACCTCCCGACTGATAAACCAATCAAATATAATAAATCCATACGCTAATAATATTGTATAAAGATATTATTCCTCGTATTTCACTAGAGAAAATAAAAAATAAAAAAAAGAGGAAAACAGAGAAAGAGAGAGAGAGAAAGAGAGAGACAATGAGCGTTGAGAGAGAAGTCGTAAAAGCCTGCATGGTCGGCGAAATGTGACGAGGACGACGGCCACCTGTGGCTCTTCTCTCTATATCGAAACGATGAATGCGCTCGCGCGTTTTGAGAGAGTGGCCCATACCCGTTATCACCTCTTCGCTTCTGAATTTCTCTCCTTTTCCTTTTCCTCCTCTTCCTTCTCCTACAACTCCTCTTACTTTGAGAAAAAAAGAAAATATAGAATGCAATATATATTTTTACTTACATAAAATAATATTTTTATATTATACCTGTTAAATGTGTATTGATTATATATATAAATTCAATGAACATGACTATAAATATACAGGATGGTAAAAAAATATTATTTTTATATTACACGTGTTAAATGTGTCATTATTATAAATATACAAGATAGTGTGTAAAAAAAAGGGGTCTCAATTTGAAGGTGTTATAGTACTCATCGAGACGAGTAAAAAATGTTTAATTAACATGGATCCTAAAATCAATTTTTAATAAACATATTGAATGTATATGTACACGGATGTAATACACGAATGAATTTGCTTAGAAATACAGTAGTTCAAAGAATGTTTGAAACTCTACATTAATCTTCTAAATTATGTCCTTTTATGTTTAACGATATATTTTTTCTAGAGTGATACCCATATCATCCTTATTTCTTATTAATTATCTTGTTGCACATACTAAAGGTAATAAATTATCTCATTTAGTTTGAAGATAAATAAATATACCTACATTGTAGTAAAGATTATTCCTATTTCTTATATATTAACATAAATTATAATATCTTCAACACATGCATCTCTCTCTCTTTCTCTCTTACTCTTTCTAAAGTTTCATTTCTATAGTAATAAATCATTCTTATCGCTCTATTCTGCATCTATTATATTAATAATTATAATAAAACAATATGTATGGTATATATTAATTAATAAAACTTTTCTACAAAATACATTTCAGGAAAATCCGATATCAAATAAAACAACTTGATATGGCATATAATCGATCCAAAGAGAAACATATTTTCTCTCTCTCTCTCTCTCTCTTTCTTTCTGGTCGAGGTGTCGTCTAGCGAAAAATAAACTTCGAGCTGAACGTCTCGCGATAAGCGAAGCAGCAGCAGTAGCAACGCGCCAACAAGTCCTCAAGGTCAACCCTGAAATTCCAGATCCGTTCCGGACCGTCGATGACAGACGCCACGGTACGAAAAAAAAAATAAAAAAAAATAAAAAAAATAAAAAAAAGGATAAAGGATAAAAGTAAAGCGAGGAAGAGGGAAAGAGGGAGAGAGGGAGAGACGGAGAGGAGGGGGGGAGAGAGAGAGAGAGTAAAACAAGCGTGCATAAAAAAAATGAAACTTAGAATATTCCAAGATTAACGTGTTTTAAAAGATATTTCCTTTCCAAACGATTTCCTTTTAAAATCTTTTGCTATGCACACACTATTAAAGAAAGATAAAAAGTAACACTGAATAATTTGATATCACAATTCAAATGCTATTAAACTTATGTCGAATGGCTTAAATATTTTGTTGCTTTCTAATTTTTGATTAAAATTAATTTATGTATATATATATAGTTTTATATGTGTGTTTATATATATATACATAATTAATATATACTTACTCTAATATATATTATATTATATTATTAATAATATATACATATTAATATTTCTTTCTTAAGATTTTTGTTTCATTTTTCAAAATTTTCTGATAAGCAGTGAATTTCTTTCTTTTTTTTTCTTACAAATTCTTACAACTCTAATATATATATATGTATATTCTTAAATCCTCGTACTGTTTGAAGGAAACGATCATGCAAATATTAACGGGAAATACACGTAGTTGGTTAGGAATACGATCTTCGATGAAGGTAAACTCAATGGCAGGTAAACAAACTATACGTTTATGAATGTGCATACATGCTATGTATCAATGTAAATATGAATATGTAAGTCGTATCATCGTAGGACGAATGGTTCTACGGTTAAAGAAAATACGAGCCAATTTACATAGTCTATAGAATCGATCAAACCCATTAATAGTATCGCTCGAAAGATGTTTTGAATATAAATTCTTTCCCCCTCTATTATAAAACGATTTATGATTTAGAACAAAGTATCCTAACGAAAGTGTCTCGTAATCTTATCTCATGTATAGAAATATTACACGTGCTTATAAGTTCTACAAAAATAATTACCAGAAATAAATGATCTAAACAATTACGAAATTATGCGTATAATAAACAATTAAAACAATTAAAGAAAATTAAATGTAAAATGTGTAGTATAATAAGTAAAATAAAAAAAGAAGAAATAGGAAAAATCAAATTTATGATTAATCTTATAATATAAATAATTATAATATAAAATAAATAAATATGAAATATAAATATTTTCAATGTTTTTTTTTAACTTATTCTTCATTATCATAATTACACAAATAATTGCACGAGTATAAAAGATCGTAATCTAAACCGAAGAGACATAGAATATATACATATTTGATTTCGAGTAGGTGTTGAATACATAAATGCATACATTATCAGGATTTGATTAGAATTATCTGAGATTTTATGGATATTATTCATATGCAAATAACCATTTATCATAATATACGCGTAAAGTAAATCGTGCATACGTTAGAAAATTTCTATACAAAGTGCGACCTCGTGGAAATTTTTGCATTTATCGAATGTCGTTTGAAATGATAGACAAATAAAGCAAAAAAAAAATAAGAAACGAGGAAAAAACGTGCAATTAAAAGTTCGTTTCTCTGGCAGTAATATCCTTATTCACGAGATTTTACGATTCCCACACGACCAAATGGTATCCCCAAAAATTAATCCCCCTTTCCCTTTCTCTCTCTCACTCTCTCTCTTTTCTTTTGTGTTCGCATGGAGTAAAGTCACCAATTTGAACTTGGCAGAACGACAAACTGTGCCGTTTCTCTGTGATTGGCCGATTCAACAGCCGCATCAAGTTCAAACTTCGTGCCACCACGACGACTGCTTCTTTCGTAGCTAATTTCGTAACGAATTACGTATTACGACACGATTGTCGAGTATCTTTCTCTCTCTCTCTCTCTCTCTCTCTCTCTCTCTCTCTCTAACGTTCTATGTGTACATACTCTCAATCCATGCACGCCGCTTTTACGAATTCTAATTCGTAACTATCGAACATAGCGCGTGATCGACCGTTTCAAAATAAATTTTCCAGCTCGTGACGTTTCAATTCTATAGATTCGAAAGATTCAACATTTATTGCTTACGATTAGTAATCAATTTTCACACATTGACTTAAGAAATAAATATTTAAAAATATTAAAAAAAAGAAAAAAATTATTAACCACGATAAGAAACGATCGTAAACAATCGATCGAGGAAACCTAGGTGATATCTCGGCCTAATTAATTATTTTTCTTATACTCTAATTTATCGCTTATACTTACGATAATATTTCTTTTCCTATGTTACTATTCCACAGTTAAAAACAACTAACGTCACTCACGTATTAACATATGCACAAGAAACACAACAAATCACAATTATCGATCTATTCGATATTTTTGTTTCTTTTTTTTTGTTTTATTTTCTCTTTCAAAAAAAAAGAAAAAAATCCAAAAACAAAAATCAAAACAAATCAGACGATCGATTTTACAAGTAATTCTCTCTTTTGATTTTTCTTTTCTCGTGTCAGTTGTCGCACAAAATTTTCTATGTGTGTTTTTATCTTTTCTTTTCGCGAACGCGCGTGCGAGTAATCCACGAAAACGTAAGCGCGGAAAACACACAGAAGAAGCAAGCACACCGTTAAGATTACGAAAAGAAACGACGTTCACGCTAGGTACCGACCGAGTGAGAGACTGACTAGAACCGCGACTCGCCGCTCGGTTTTATACGACTGACTGGTTTCCCCCCCATTCGCACACGTTGCGTATGTACGCACTCAAGGAGGTAACTTCGTGTGTATACCTGCCCAAAGTCGAGTTTACATTCGACTCCTCCAGCAGACTTATATTCGCAAATCTCGAATTCGTCTTTCTTTCTCTCTCTCTCTCTCATACACACACACACACACACACACACACACACACACACACCACACACACTGTCTTTCTTTTTTTTCTCTCTCTGTTTTTTTTTATCGAGATCAATGTAACTATAGCTTTCTTTCACACATGCACATAGGAACAACGATACAATTTCAAAGTACCAACAAATTTTTGAGACTAATTCGGGAATCTCGAATTCGTCTTTCTGTCTCTCTCTCTCTCTCATACACACACACACACACTGTCTTTCTTTTCTTTTCTCTGTTTTTTTTTATCGAGATCAATGTAACTATAGCTTTCTTTCACACATGCACATAGGAACAACGATACAATTTCAAAGTACCAACAAATTTTTGAGACTTATTCGCAAATCTCGAATTCGTCTTTCTTTCTCTCTCTCTCTCTCTCTCTCATACACACACACTGTCTTTCTTTTCTTTTCTCTCTGTATTTTTTTTATCGAGATCAATGTAACTATAGCTTTTTTCACACACATGCACATAAGAACGCGACAACGATACAATTTCAAAGTACCAACAAATTTTTCAGACTTATTCGCAAATCTCGAATTCGTCTTTCTGTTTCTCCCTCTCTCGCTCTCTCTTTCTCTGTCTCACACAATCTCTTTTTTTTCTTTTCTTTCTGTTTTTTTTTTTATTTATTGAGATCAACGTAACTATATCTCTTTCTTTCACACACATGCACATAAGAACGCGACAACAATACAATTTCAAAGTACAAACAAATTTTTTCTGTTTTTTATCTATCTTAAATTCTCAACTCTGTCTTGTTTACAAACTGAAGTCCACATAATCGCGAGTTATGTGTTATCTCCTTCCTCCAAAAACATCTTAATCTTTTGGATTTCTATTTATAAAAAGAAAGATGAAAGTGGGTATCCAAAAAAAGAAGAAACAAAGTTATAAGCTAGGCTACTTCAGAGAAAATCTAAAGTTTTAAAATTGACGATTATATTTAAATTATTTTATATGTATTTGAACTTTACGAATATTAAAAATAAGAAAATTAAAATGAACATAAGTAACGTACATATTAATTTGATTATTTGAAATATAAACAAACTTTATTATCGAGATTCATATTTAAAGTGTACATCTATAAATTAAAATTCAATCGTTGTTTTCTCTAATTATAAAAACGTATATAAGAAAGAAGACACGATGAATTTATTGAAAAAGAAAATAAAAGGGAAAGAAATGATGCAGTAAATGATACTTTATTCGGGAGGAAGATAAGTTCAATTGAATCACCATTGTCTGATCATGGTAGCTTTTTCTACTAGGTACACGTTAGGTAGTTTGGAAGAAACCCGGCACATTCTGCACCGTGCTATGACCAGCATAACACGAGAAACGTGATGAGCGTATCGAACAATGTTTGATCGATAAGTACGCGATGCTCGGCTTTTAAAAAGGAGGAAAAAGAGAGAGAGAGAAAGAGATAAATATTAAGTTGTTTCAAAAGAGTTTCTAACTTTTTCTTCAAAACTTTTACATATATATTTTTTTATTTTATTTTATTTTATTTTATTTACATTTAATTTAATTTAATTTTATTATGTTAATTCCTTATGAAGAAAGATACTAGAGCAAAATTTTTATCGTATAAAAATGTACATGTCAAATTTACAAAATTTAAACAAAAAACTTTAGGGGGTCATAATAAAGAACTTTATAAATTTTCATTATTAACTTCAATTAATTCGTTATTATCTATTATTTTATTTTATTATACTAAGCTTTTAAAAGTTTTAAAAAACAATATAAATTTCAATGTAAAAATCGAGCAATAGTAAGAAACTCTAACGTAGAATTTATAAATAGTTCAAAAAGATTTGATTATATATTTTAAGCTTTTGTCGAATATTACTGATATATTAAAAATTAAGTAGGATAAAAATAATAATAGATAATAAAGAAGTAATTTTTAAAATAATCATGTAAATTAATGAAATTTCTCTCGGATTTGATTTAATCAGCATAACAATTTTTTTCTTTAACGTTATTTTAATTTCATTTCATTTCATTTAATTTACTTTAATATAACTTTACTTTATATCGTTTCTCTATAGAGAGAAAGATAATAGAGTAGAATGGATCGTATGTAACTGACAAGTAAAAAGAAAAAAAAAAAGGTAAAAAATATAAAATAAGTAATACTGTACACGTAAAATTTCCTAAGAATAAATTAAAATGAGATATACTCTTTTTTGGATGACCTAATAGATACAATATTCGAATAGATAAAGAGACTTCGACAAATTTCCTTAATGTTAAACTGGAAACAGCCTTACGGGACGTGACACGTGAGTCATCTCGACGTTCGCTATCAGGTAGGCGAAGCTTGCCGACCCTGACTATACCCGCTAGTTTTATTTCTGTCCTTCACCGAGAGAAAGAAAGGAGAAGAAGAAAGATATAAAGAGAAAGAAGTAAGAACTTTAACGCGTATCATTACCATGAGTATTTGACAGGTTTGACGAAGTCTCCATCGAGTAGTGATTTATCTTTATTCCAATTACCTTTGAAATATACTATGTAATAGGATATTAATCTCAATGATTCTTTATTTTTGATTATATTTTTGAAGTTATACTTCTTTTGGCGCGTTGGGGAAAATATAATGGGCAGTGATTTTGTTCCGAGCGTCTGGAAAAACGACACCATGAAGTTTGTCGGTATTTACAAAGCGTGGCAAAGCGATTTCAAATATACGGCATGAAGTTGTCTTCTTTTCTTCTTCCCCCCTTTTTTCTCAAGCGAGTCACCCATCCAAATACTAATCGAACTCAGCGCTGCTTTACTTAAATGATCGAAGCGAGAACTAATGCTGTAACCGCGCCATGGCTGTTGACGCGTGAAGTAATTCGATATATCTCTCTTATATTTAGTGTGGACTGATATCTATATTTTGATATTTTCTTTTTCTTTTTTTTTTCTTTCTTATATATATATAATAATAATTATTTATTTTTTTAAGTTATTTTTTTTCTTTGAAGTTTTTTTTTGAAGTTATTTTTGAGGTTATTGAGGTTATGTTCATTTTGTTACGGCAAAGAAGTATAACTTCTTACGTGCATACATAAATACACACACCAGTTTTTTGTTATATCATTTAACAAAGAACACGATGAATTTTAATTCGCGTTCGTTCATTAATTTTGACAAAGACCGTTTAGAATTTCTTTGTCATCGAATTCATGAGCGTAAAGTCGATGATAAAAATGACGTATAATATTGATTAACAACGAGTCTTGAATATATAATAGATTATTATATTTTTTTTTACAAAGTCATAGTTTTATCAAAAAATATGAACTTTCATAGTCGTTCTTGTAAGAAAACGAATAAATGACTCTTGCATAATTCAAATCGCCTCGTTATTATTCTTGCATCGCGTCTTTTCGATTCTGTTCTCTCTATGCGATCTTATCCTGATTCACCTAGCAAAGAGATATGATATCATGAGAGAACTCAAGACGTTCGGTATATAAAACGACATTTGCATAGTTCAAATTCACTTTATACTTATTCTTGTGCATCCTATCTTAACTAGTTCATTTTATTCTCTTTATCTTGGACGACATAGAACAAAAAAATACAAAAGAAAGAGAAATACAGAAAAAGAAAGAGAAATCATATTACTTAAAACGAAAGAGTCTTTCAGTATAATAAAAAAAAACAACGATCTTTGTATATATCGAATTCTCTCAATACTCATTCCCTTTCGTCCTTTTTTAACCTTTATTATTATTATTATTTTGATCGTATTCTTTTTACTTTGTTGGGCCGACTGGAACAGATCACATCATGTATTATAGAAGACCGAGACTAGAAATCCATATCCTCGGTCTCGACAAAGACAGATCCTGGCAGTAGCTCGCAAGGACTCCACTAAGATGAACGACGAAGCAGCACCAGTCATAAAATAACGCGCCTCAAAGCCCTCCAAAGGGCTCTCAGTTTACTCACGGAAAATTGCTTTGGCGTGCACCGAGAAGAGAGTACTTATTATTATATACATATACACACACACATACGTTATATACATGTGTATTTTTGCACATATTCATAAATACGAAAGAGATAGAGATAGAGAGAGAGAGAGAGAGAGACGTTTGTCTTAGAAGAAGGGTTGAAGGTTAAGGGAAAAATAGATACTTACGTAAATACAAAGGTATTAATTTTCTACGAATATTTTTCTTTCATTTTTTTTTTCACATTATCCAATTTATAACTTGTTTTATTGTTAGAAAAAGAAAAAGAAAAAAGCAAAGGAAACCACAAGAAGTCTTACTCTATCCTTTGATTTGTTTCTTTCGTTTTAAATTTTCTCATTGTTCCCTAGTCGAATAATCTTTCTGGAATATACGGGTATATTCTCTTGTTTGGATATTGTTACGAAAGGGATACTTCATGTTGACGATAGCCCTTTTGCTCTTATCTTTAAATAAATACCAAGATACAAGATTTTAAAAAATAGCAAATAATTTTTTCGACATTTTTTACCTCAACGCATATCTGGTGGAAGTTACATACTAATATAAAATCGCATATATAATTATAAATTTTGTTTCGCATATGAAACATCCGTTGATATAACCTGGACCTCGCTTTTGCGCTGAAAATTGTAGACCCGTGTTGAATCATATATAAACTTTGCTTAATATCCGAAACACTGTACCCGCCAAAATTGGAAAAATAATTTCTCTTTGCTATAACTAAGTTTATATGAAGTTTTACTTTTGCATAAAGAAGACCAAAAAAAAAAAAACAAAAAAGAAATCATTTGCAGTAGCAATAAATTTTATATGCCACTTTATTTTTGTATTTATACATTATGTATCTACACCAAAGGGCTTGACATTAAACTCGGAAGCTGTCCCATTCGGTAAAACGGCCTCTTGTTTCTCATGATGTTTATTACGATCGTTAAATAATAATGAGACCTATTTATGTATTTAAGTAGATGTCCTTAGCTACGTGGAATTTAGGTTGGTGAAATAACGATGATCCAGATGCATGCGACACTCGTTTCGCATTCCCAAAACGATGAACGTTTATATGCACATTTCATATACATATATATATATATATATATATATACATATATTATATGGCCTATATAAACATATATATATATGTGTGTGTGTGTGTGTGTGTGTGTGTGAGTACGCTCGTGCGTATGTGTATGTGTACTCGCGTGCGTATGTGTGTGTGTGTGTGTATATATAAATATAACACAACTCCAGGGCGTATTACGCGACGAAGCGTAACGTGTTATGCGATAGGAGGAAGCCGTCGTCGGCGCCACTGTCATCTCGCGTTATTACTGCGAGAGCAAGTCTCGTATTTCGCAAAGCTCCTGTGGAGTTGGATTAATGAATCTACCAGCTCGAGAGATCCTGTAGACAATCATCCTTGCTCCTCGTTTTGGATCCTTTAACGTTGTATAAACGTTACCCGTTAGTTCGAGCTTCTCAATAATCTATCTCCTTTGACTAGTTCAAACGAAATGATTACTAAAACAAACTAAAAATGGAAATACAATGTTAATATATTTTTAAAACAAATATAAATATTATGTATATTCTTATTTTAATGTTCATTTATATACTAAGCTTGTGTAACAATAACTATTGTTCTTAAATGTCAAATTCAAGTATTTATATGGTGTAAACATAAAATTGCAGGAATCTCGAGACTGAGAGACAAAACGTTCATTTGTAAGTATAATTTAATCTGATTAATACGTTTCACGCGTTACTGATCTGAAAACTCGTCATTATTCCTAATCATAGGTGATATTACAGGCATTGTTGGTTGTAAGCCAAGAATTTAAAAAATCTTCCTACAAAGAAACATACATACGTATGAATCTATTAAGTACTTTTAACTTGAAGACTACACTAATTACATATACTCTCCGTATACGAACGGAATGCAATATTCAATTAATCTTAGATGCGTTGTTCATTCATATTCATCACGTGTCTATGTGTCTATACCTAGTTCCTCATCGCGTGTCGTATTGACGAACAATACTGACTTTCTTTGTTAATCATATTCGCATGTGATGTCTTTGAGAAACAAGTCACTCTTTGTACTTCATTACGTAACGAAGTCAACGTTTACAGAATTAATGAAAAAGAGACTTGGCGTTCTTTCTTTTACTCGATTGCGTTTAGAATCTGTCGTGTTTAATGTAAGGCGTGATGGTAGATGTTCGTGAATGATCTTTCACGCGTATCCAACGTTAGAATCCTAATACAGGATAATCTTTGGGTGTTGATAAAGTGGATGATAAGCGTTAAAACAACTACCCGTAAAGATGAATATTTTCCTACTAGAATATTTAATAAGAGGAAAACAGCTTATTGTACCGTTTAACGTTAATCAGACGGCGCACACTTGTTCGAAATCACAAAAATATTGCCGAAATATCAAAATGTAGTTTAATGTTTTTGAAAATTAATATTTAGGAGGTTTTGAGATCGCTAATTATGAATATGATGTTATATTTTTGAAAGATAAAATGGCGGATTGAAAATCGCGGACTTTTTTTATTAAACAAATGATACAATCTATTTTTAAAATTAGTATATGTTAGTCAGATTTGCAGATAGCAATTGCTGCGGATAAAATACTTTTCGGTTAGTATGAATTCTATTGATTAATAAAAAGCTATTACGGTAATTCTTTTACATCGAAATAAATCATTAAATTTTCATTTCCTTGGAATATTTCATTATAATTAATCAATAATTATAATACAATCTCCTAATTGTTAATTATTAATTTTATGCTCATACACGTTTAAAAATGTTGTCAAGATAAATCTATGTAAATATATAAATAATTAAAAACATACACAATATTCCAGAAAAATAAATAAATATTGTTTAATTGTCGGTTAAATTAAAAACGTATATTTTATTCTGTACTTTGAAAATATTTAACAAATGAAATCGTGAAAATTTTCCATATATATATTTTCCTTTATACTTAATAAATCCAATTATCAACCGAGTATTAATTATTAATAATCAACTTGTATATCTTGTAGGAGACATTGTAAATCAATGCAACATTCATCGATAACGGTGAACTCGATTAGTATGTTGTGTCACGGATTCGTGTAAGCTTGGCCTAATCAGAACGCAGTTAAGAGCAAATCGCGAATAAATCAATTAAGTCTCAATCAGTGGCCAGTTACGTCGATGCAAAATGTCGATCGTTTATCGTGTTTCCATGGATTTTGTCCATTAACTCGGGCAGCTTGTTCCGAATTATAAGGTAGAGAGGATAATCTCTCTCTCTCTCTCTCAATGAGAATTCTTTTTTAATTTCCCAAAATCCGTCAAAATTGTTATTTACAAATTCAGAATTAGTATGATTTTGTTTTTAACAAACTAGCGCTTTTAAATAATAAATCATTTCATATTCCTCATAGATGACGATAGAAAAATACAAAAATATAAATAAAATAAATAAAATAATCATAGAGAAAAATATCATTAAATCAAAGATATTACGAGAATTGAATTTTATATTTATATAATTTCATAATTAATATGGGGTTCGAAAAAAAGTTTTCCTCGTATTTTCTCAGTTGATGGTTTTAGGAATCGCATAATTCTGATAATATTAAATATGATCTGACAATACTTGCGTACATTCTAAAACCGACGTATTATACAGTAAATAAAAACAAAATTCGTAATATTTGTTATAGTTCGTTTTCCGAAAGAAAAAAATAGATCGATATATAATTAATTAAACCACGATTGATTACCTATCGTTCTCCGAACTTTTTGTCGTCTCCATCATTGACGTGTTTGTATCAATCTTCTCCAAATACGTATTAATTACGGGCGAACGTGAAAATATATATATATTTTTTTTATTCCGAAGAGAACGTAAAAACCTCCCGGATTCATGCGTACAATTAAACTAGAATAAATCGGTCGAATGCTCGCTCGAATTTCGTTTTAAAAATTGCTTTTAAATTCTCGCCTACGTGTTCTATTTTGTTAAAAAAAAAATTCGGTTAGATTTGAATTACATAGTTTTATAAGACAAAACATTAACATTTGCAAAATCTCGTGGTTTCTTAGTTCGCTTGAAAAAGTTTTCATTGACTTAAATTCTTTTTATTTGGATACGATGAATCACAAAAGTATTCGTACTCCTACTGTAAATTTAAAACAATCAATATTTTCTTGTAATACATTATTTCAAGATTCTTATACAGAGAAAGATATTTTAGAATTATTAAACTTTTAAATTAATATCAATTTTATTGCTAAAGAACATTTTATTTTCAGAAAAATAAAATTTTACACAACTAATAAAGAAAATAGGTCTAACACAAGACACGTCCAGTCGTCTGAAAATACATTTCTACAAATATTACTAGCAAACAAAAAATAATTATATTTTTATATCTTGCATAAGTAAAAATACTCTAATGAGATCAATTTTGTTATCATTTATGTATAATTATGTTTCTGTAACAAACAAAATCTTTTATTGGAATACAAATTAATAACAATTTGAAAGTTTAATAATTTTCAAATATATCTTTGCGTATAGAAATTCTACAAATTTGCATAATAAATATCAATTTGCGAGTAAATATAAATTATATAAAATTTACAGAAGAGAACAGGTACGAGAATACTCTCACGTGACTGACTGTACGTACGTATTTACTCTTCTTTTTTTTTCTAGTCTTACACATTTTTTCTCGTTTTATTTTCTCTATTGAATCAGGTACCGACGACGGTAAATAAAGTTTCAACGGTTTAGTTACATTTTACTACGCAAAGAGTTTATATTCCATGTGCACGTACAATACGCAAATGCGTACAACCAGTAAAATATATATCTGTATAAACGCGTTTATCTATGTATGAGAACGCGGGTGCGCGTGCGTGCATGCGTGGGTACGTCGGGGGGATGGGGGATGGTGGAGGGGCATGTACGTATAACCATAGATGTATATGGATAGGTACAAGAGAGAGAAAACGTGTTTGAAATTTAAAGCTGCTCGAGCGGTGATTCGAAGCGATGCGGTTGCATCGCAGCTCGCGCAAAGGACATTTGCGAATGGGCGTCGATTTACAAAGCCGAATCGCGCGGTAAACCGACAGGCATTTCACTTTGTGATTTCTAAAACCACAATAGGAACGGGCGTCGAGTGACGAGAGAATGATATTTCGTTGGGACGCGTTCTTCCTTCGCTACGTCATAATAAAAGCAAAAAATTACGACGATACGAAATTATCTCACCTTTTCTTTTCGGACGAATAAAAAAGTTCGTATAAATAGTTAATGTAATATTTCATCGTAAAATTATTATTCATTTTCGTACAGAGGATCCGTGTATTGATCCGTTATAATAGCTACGTCATTGTCGTTGATACAAAAATTAAATCATTCACGAACGACGCGTGATAATTATTTAACGTGACAGGTTAATTACCGATGTCGAACTAATTCCATGATATTAATTGGCGTATAACTTTTTCAAGATATTTACGTGGAATCTTAGATGAGCATCGATCGATCGCCATTGCTTCATTGAAAATTGTCTCTTCAATTATTACCATCATCGTTGTTATTATTATCTACGTATATAAAAATGAATCCCTGTTTCCCTTGGTCACGCCATAACTTGATAACGACTACCCGATTTCATTCATCATTTCTTTTTTAAGTTTTCTAATACTTTGTAGAAGGTTCTTATGGAAAGAAAAATGAAGAAAATCGCTCAGAAAATTTACAAATTTAAGAAAACCGAAAGAAGTGAGTGTGTTACAGAAATTGGCGGGCGTTTTTTCGTGAATCTCGCGTGAATTTGATCAAATGCAAAGCGTTGCCCTAGTAACATAAATATGTGTGATACGTGACCCACGCTCGAGTAACAATCTACGAAACACGTAAAAATACGTTTGCAAGCAATGTGTAAAAAGTTGAATATATCGATTTTTGGTAAGTTTTGATAGACTACCACGTGGTATACATGGTTATACAGAAAAACTAAGGGAGTTAATTTGTTATTTTCAATTGAATTTTTGTTAAGCTAAGACAGAACAACGTCTGTCGAGTCACCTAGTTAAATATAAATAAAAAATCATATTTCTGAATCAATGATCTTGCCAATAATAATAATAATGCTAACGGATCAATCATCGTAATATAAATTAATAATAAATGTATCGATAGATAGATAAATAGATAGAAAATGACATGAAATTTTCAAATTGGACGAATAAAAATTTGGAAGCGTATTCCTTTGATGAAAAAAGGAGAACAAACGAAGAGACAAAATAAAGACATTATTTCGTAGAGCCCTGGAGGGCTAAATCCGTAAATGAAAATTCAAACTCATAATAGTCCTTCGAATAAGGACGATTAAGTGGAAGAAGACGAAGGAGGAAGGGGGGGGAGAAAGACGGTGAAAGTCATGGTTCGAAATATAGGTACTTTCTTATGAATATTAAACCGTCTTAAAGCCGGTTCTCGTTAAGCGAATCGTAAGTAGCCGTTTCGGTGAGAAGAATTACGATCTCGGTAATAGGTATAATATAACGTAAAAAAAAAAAAAAAAGAAAAGAAATATTTTCGTTCTTTCATGGTCTACCTCTGTGATAGCTGTAGGAAAAGGTAGGAGGGTTAGTTCTTTGAAACGACGATTTGGATGGTATTACGCGGTGAGAATACATATCCTAGCCTATAGTAAGCCATTCTCCAGCGAATTTCGTGCTTCGACCTCGCATTTTTCTCCGTTACGTGTCCCCAAAACGAATGGATGGAAAGAAAGTAGAGAAGGCGAAAGAAACGACGCTATACGAAGACGATCTTACATTCGCCGTTACCGTAAACAAGCTTCTTTTCTCTTCCCTTACTTCATCCTGACGTTCGTAGAAAGAAACAGAAGAAAAATCTCTTACGTTTTTACTCAAACATAAAAGATCATTTCAATTCAAATTCCTTTCCATGAAATGGCCGACAATAAAATATGTTAACGAAGAATTTGAATGCGTCCATTTTCTATTTTTAACCTGGACTGATAACAAAATTTGTGATATTTATCGGTACGGTGCAAAGCTGGTTCGATCGGAAAATTTTAATGTCAAAAATGAATCTGTATAAGTGCGTTAGTAGTCATGATGTCAGTAAGGAATTAAATATCAATTATAAAACATTTTTGAACTATTTGAAGAAGGCTGAATTACCAAACAAAATTTTCTAACGACACGATAATACAAAAGTAGCAATAATTCGAAAATAAGTTCGTATCGTGTATATGATTGTATGAACTTGTTCTTCTTTTTGCATACGAACCCATCTTTTAACCTAAGTTTTGCCTATATGTCTTAAAACATCCTGTATACTGTATACTAGTAGCCAAAAGTTTGGAATGTAATTTCCGTAAAAATCTAATATACGGATAAATTTAGAAAATTATTTATCGCTATTATATCAGATATTATCAAGTTGAATTATATTTTAAGAGATTTAAATATTTTCTTATGACCATAATGATCTTGTATAATTTATACATTTACAATTAGTTTAAAAATAATACCAGGAATGAATTTTGATAACTGATCCAAGAAACATGAAAAAAATATTAAATTAGAAAAACTCGCTGTACTTTTTTGAAAGAAAAAAGTAATTTAAAGAGAAATACTCATTCCTTAATAAAAAAAATAAACATATATTACAATCCTTTACATAATTCAATAAAATCATAATAATCAATTTTGACAATTTTTCAGCTTAATTAGTCGACTGTCATAATTTTCCTGGCGAATTGAATTAACAACAAATTAATAGTATTAAAAAAAAACCATTATTTCCAATAATTTAGAAAAGTTAGTAGGAAAAGTTTAGCATATTTTCTAGAATCGTTTACGAAGGAGTCGCATTGTAAGGTAAAAGAGCACGTTTTTTTTTTTTTTTTTTGACCCCATAAGGAAAAGTTTCAAGTACTAAAGATGGATTCCATTGAACTTGGTCACGTAAAGCGAGGAGAGTTCGCCATATGTTCGAGCTTCCTTTTCCCGCTTCCCCCTTCCACCCGCCCCCATCCTCTTCTTTTCTTTCCTTTCCTTTCATTTTCTTACTCTTCTTCTTTCTTTTTTTTTTTTTCTTCTTCTTCTTCTTCTTCTTTGCTCGTATTCTATTCGAATACTTCGAAGGTAGAGAGAAGACTCATTGATTTCCACGCTACGTGACAAGCCCGTTCGACCGTGAGCATTTTCAGGATCGCAAGCAAGGTGGCTCGCGGAAAAACGGAATGGAGATACGGACCTCATCCTCTTTCTTTCGTCTCATGTTAAAACGACTCGCAGAGTGGATTGTCTTGTTTTCCAGCTCGCTGGAAGAACCGATATTTCCTTCCTAGAAGCTAGCTACCTACTCCAATCGATCGATCGAAAAAGGTGCGACTTTTTTTTTAAAAGGCTAATACAAAAAAATATAGACTCCTCGACCACGAAACTATTTCGTTTCAATGAGAAAGAGATTACCTTTTCAATCTTCTTATTTTGATCGAATTGAGAAATAATTAAACAAATTAAATTAATGGAAATATCCGATAGATTTCTAATAACGATAGATTTCGTTCTTTTGTTTTTATTAATAATATCTAATCTTTAGAATTTATTAAACTGATTTAGTGATTATTGCACGTGAACGATTATATCATTAATAATAATAAATTAGTATAGGCACCATGGAACTGGGAGAGGTCGGTTCTTTTTTTTTATTGTGTACTTCAAAAAATAAAAAAAATAGAAAAATAGAAATGTAATGTTTGCGACACTATTATCGTCTCAGTACATTGTAATATTATTTTTACATTAATTTGTTTTATTTACATTTATACGAATAAAAGAAAAATTTACAACGAAATGTTTTTTTATTTATTGTATCCAGAAGAAACGATATATTATATATCATAAATAAACATGAGAATTATTTTAAATACTTGCGTCTATATCATATATATGTTTGTAAATATTGAAATAATTAAAAAATAAATCAAATTAAAATTTGTTATTGATCGAATGAATTGAAAACGTTTTTAGTGAAAATAACTTCGTTTCCGAAAAGTTCGCAAACTCTGGCGTGGAAGAAAAAACAATCGAGTATTTTCTACGTGTTTATTTGAATTGGTCGAATTATTTTTACACTATAATATAAATAATATCATTTTATGATCATCATATATCAAGATATTATGAGATTAATTTTGTAAATCGTATTTCAAATATTTATAAATTAAATTTATAATATAAATATTATATTATAAATTTAAATAATAATAAATATTATATAATTAATTTAAATTAATAATAAATATTATTAATTAATATTTCCCAATACGTAAAATAAAGTATAATAATTGCAATAAATTTCAGCTCAAGAAAAAAAAGAAAAATGAAAGCTACATCGATTTCGACAAAATCGAAACAAATTCGAAAGAATTCACAGATAATTATCTCAGAAGTATCTACTCTTGCGATAAAGGTTTGAATAATATCAAAGTCACTTACATTCCCATACTATTCAATTCGTATTTTCTTGACTCTCGATTCCAACTAACACGAACTTACATAAATTTCTAATCGATTCGTAACAATTTCCCTAGGTATTTGAATTGATAGAATGTACGTAGGAAGAAGAAGAAGAAGATGGAAACTTGGTGGAATTGGTTCCCTGCGGGAAACAATTCGTTTCTGAAGTATCCTTCTCGGCAAAGCGGTTTGTCCATTATTGTCCAGGATGAAGGCGTATTTGGCTGTACGCCGGAATTCCTGGATCACTATCGTCATCGCTCAGTTAAAAAGAGAGAGAGAGAGAGAAGGATATAAACGCGACTTAGGAAACCGCGAATTGGCAGTCTTCTTTGGCTTCGTGCTTCGTACGTAAAACCATGAAACTACGCGGAGGCACGCAAAACGTTTCGAAACGGTTTAACAAGCGTACCCGTCTTTGCAACGTTTGGTGGACCGTGTCCAAGTAGCTGGCCACGTTCTTTCGTTTCCTTCTCTCTCTCTCTCTTTCTCTATTTCTTATTCTCTCCTTTCTCTTTCTCTCTTTCTTTTGTTTATCGTACGTGATCGATTTCTCTATCTATTTTTCAAGATTCGCTCCCATTACGTCTCAAGAATAGAAACAAGTATATATTTGATGTACAGGATACATCAAATATGGAAATGATAGAAACATTTTTCCTATCAGAACTTTTAGATCCAATAAATCGAATAGTTGACAATTAATAAAATGAACAAAATAAATACAATTCATTTCTGCGTAACGTTGTCAATATGTTACGCCTTGTATGAATAGGAATCGTTATATTTTTGAAAGTGGTGTAAGTTTAATTTTGAAAAAAAATCTAGTTAAAGCTTGATTCGGATAAATATCGATGTATTATTTATATATTTATATTAATAAAGTCAATGCAGTATAATATTCTTATGAATTGAACATTAGAAATTTAATCTTAAAATATATTATTCAAAAAGTGTTATTTTTTTAAAAAGACGTTAAAATTCTCATTGCTTATGTTTTTCTAGTTGAATTATATTTGAAAGTGACGTAAGTCTATTTTTACTTTCAAAAACACTGTTTCAGTTTGATGTAATTCATTATTTTTATTAACTTATTTTCAATTTTATGTGTTCAGACTTTCGGAAAAGCAAAATAAATTTATCAGAGGTTACTAATATTTTTAAATAGTGTAGAATGAACAAATTTAAATATCTCGAAATGAAAAAAAAAAAGTAGGCTTACGTTACTTTCGATTTTTTTGAACAATGTTTTTTTATTAATATTATTTTTATTGAGATAATTTAATTTTCTCGTGAGAACGCGTATATATCAAAATATATCAGATGAAACAATTCTTATTTTCTGCAAGTTATTTTTGACAACGTACCCAGTAAAAAAATAAATTATGAAATAAGAATATCGATAGAAATGAAACATATAATATTATATAATGCGTTAGACAAGAAATCGCGTTATATGAAAACAGTAATTGGAATATTTTCGTGACCGTTATACGGGAATCTACTGTATATTAAATATTTAAACAAATAGATTTCAATGACATTTCCTCGATACTGCTTTATAAAATATTCAAATTGAAATGCATTAGGAAGTATAAATAACTGATAACATCTTATCGATTTATTTTCATTGTCACGTTAATATCGATATTGTCGGTAATACAGAAATCTTTCTACATAAAATCGTCTTTAAGAGAAGAATACAAAATAAAAAAAAGAGAAAGCGAAAGAAAGAGAGAGAGAGAGAGAAAATAAATAACATTTCATCTCTGATGCATCTTAAAAAAATTGTAGATAAACGTTCCATGGTGAGTGAATTTTTGAAAAATGAGGGAAATTCCCGCGTTTGTCATGGCGCGAAATTCAAATACTCTTCTAAAAGAAAAGGCTATAAATTTGGACAGCCGAGTATCTTTCTTACTCTTCGTCTTCCCACTCTCGGTTTGCGAATAAACGCATCATCGTTTCCGCATCTCGGAAGCGCTAGAATATTTTACGAAAATGCAAGATGCGCTTATGCTACAATATATGCGGTTATTTATGACTACGTAAATAACACATACACACATGTTTGCGTATACACACAAATTCTTGTTGTCGTAAGTACGTGCATATGAAAAGGTTAGTGTGTGTGTGTGTGTGTGAGAAAGAGAGAGAGAGAGAAAAAGAAAAAAAGAGTAATTAAGATTACGAGAAGAAAAGAGAAATCTAAAATATTTACATCTGACGTACAAAGCACACAAAGATAAAGATGTTCGCTCGCGAACACTCGCACGACATCAGTAAACAAAACGTTTTACTCTAGACGAAGCTTGGCAAACGTCTTTCCAACAGTCAGTACCTCAAAGTTCTCTCGTCGAGTTTCCTTTTCCTGAAAGTTCCTTTCTAAGTGGACTATGCCACCATGCCTCGAGTATTCATGGTAATACACTAAAACAGGAAATTAAAAGTCCTATTTAAACAGACTACATAATACGATATGCTCCTTTCCCATCTTGTTTACGTAACCTGTTATTAGTAAGTCCATGAACACTGATGACGAATCTATTTATCGTTCATAAACACCAATGAATTTTTGATGAGTTCATAAAAGATATACCAAACGAATTATACTCATATACCCCATACTAGTTACTTTAAAAGTATTCCATATTAGATTTGTTTATATAACTTTTAACGAATATTCAAATGAGCATAATTCTTTCTTCCTATTCCTTTCATTCTCTCTCTTTTCGCAAATTATGATAAATATCAATTTGTCTATGCATAATTTACTTACATACATATAAATATTTTTGATCACGCAAAGAACGTTCATTAATTCGTACGAAATATTTTCAGATAAAAGATATAACTTTCTTATAACAATAAAAGAAAGTTTTGGATGACGGACTGACGTGAATAATAATCGCGTAATTATTTTGTGAACTATAGAATGAAGATTAAATGGAGAACAATACAATTTCTCAAAAAGTTCTACTTTTACTAACAAGAAACAAAAGTAAATGTTTTCTCAAAGCTCATTTCTAGAATTTATTTGTGATCTTTACAAGTTTGTGGAATTAATGCGCTTTCGTATTTTTAATTAACATCCCTTCGGCGATCCCCTCATTAACCTCTGATACTACCCAACCTCCTTCCCCCTTCTTCTTTTCCTCTCATCACTCTCCACTGTTTTCATGCATGCATATTTGTACCGATCGTTGCTACAAATGGCGAATACTCATTACAGTAGATTCGTTCGATACTGATAAATTAATTACCGAATTAATTTAATGCGCTTGATGTTAATAATTTGACGAATTATATTAGCAGATTGAAAATAAAAAAGGCGCATACTTGATGAGCATTTAACAGTAGGGTGTTATATCGGATTTCAAATTCATTGATAAATCAAATATTTCAATTTGATTATTAACTGTCCTACTTTCTAACTATTACATGGAATCAAATATTTTTATAGTAATATGTTGACTGTCAAAATAATCTTTTAAGAATTAATATAATTATATAATAAGATTCATTACTTTCTATATATAATAATAGAATATATGAATAATGAATTTATCAAATATTTGAATTTTTATCCGATTGACATTAATCTTATCGCTAAGTAACAAATATTATTTGAATAAAAATAATATATATTAGATTGATGCAAAAATAATGGCCGTTTCCAAAACGGATTCCATATTTGGAAACGGCCATTATTTTACATCAACCTAATAGATATTATATAATATAGTATTAAGCACCTCCATGCCAAATAAAATAAACATTTTCCAGGAAGTTAACCGAAGTCACCTGGATAATTCAGAGATTAAAGCAGTCATCCGGAAAACAGAAGACTCAGATTTGAGCCTTAGTCCAGTTAGTACAATGGCCCAATTTTTTCACGAATTTTACAATAACACGATGAGTATTTGATATATCGTGTCTTTTTATTCTCGTTTTTACGGGTTCAAGTAACTTCTCAACGAACCTTTTCTCACGCTAATTCAATATTACTTACCGCCTCTCTGAACTCAACAACACATGGTTTTTGTTTTTGCGTGAACGAGTCAGCTATATATATTTTACTAACCGTGCTCACCTAATTTGATTTTAGTTATCTGACAGAAGCTAGTAATCCAACGTGGGTAGGCCGTTGACTAACATTAGTATTTGATATAAAGAAAATTGAAAGAAAACAATACCACACGACCTTATTCTCTAGCTACATTTATTCTATTACAACCTAAGTGCGAGTGAAACGTTACATAAAACAACAAATGAATTTATAAAGCACAGAAATAATCAAAACATTGCCACCGATATTCACATCTTAACGAAAAATTCAATTGAAACGTTTGAAAACAATAAAAAACCAAATACCAAAGCGATTAAATTTTTATTTAAATTCAAATAAATATATTTAAATATATTAATGATAATATGATAGAGTAGAATAAAGCAAAAAAAACTGGTGTGTGTACTTATGTACGCACGTAAGAAGTTATACTTCTTTTGCGTACCAAAACGAATATAACCTCAATAACCTCAAAAATAACTTCAAAAAAAAACTTCAAAGAAAAAAATAACTTAAAAGAAAAAATAATTATTATTATTATATATATATAAGAAAGAATAAAAAAAAGAAAAAGAAAATATCAAAATATAGATATCAGTCCACACTAAATATAAGAGAGATATATCGAATTACTTCACGCGTCAACAATCATGGCGCGGTTACAGCATTAGTTCTCGCTTCGATCATTTAAGTAAAGCAGCGCTGAGTTCGATTAGTATTTGGATGGGTGACCCGCTTGAGAAAAAAGGGGGGAAGAAGAAGAGAAGACAACTTCATGCCGTATACTTGAAATCGCTTTGCCTCGCGTCGTAAATACCGACAAACTTCATGGTGTCGTTTTTCCAGACGCTCGGAACAAAATCACTCCCCATTACATTTTCCCCAACGCCCCAAAAGAAGTATAACTTCAAAAAATGATTATTCTTCGATAAATTAATGAAATTCTCAACTAAATTCTTTGATTTAATCGATGAACATATATCGTTGTTCGATATGTCAAAGTTCTTCTATAACTAGGTGATTTAACCACCTATTATTTATTTTTCTACTTCATCCGGAAATGACGCGGTAAGGATAGGAAAATTCATTCGACGGTTCGTGATTCACGCTGTACTACACACGCCTCTCATCAGGATCCGGAAACTGGAGTAGTAGTAACCCGTCGACCGGGTCATAGCGGTAGGATCAGCTCGAATGGGTGCTCTTAGTGATTACATTTGCAAGTCAAACGAGCTAGCCGACAAGATGGCAGAAATATATACATACCAGAGTTTCAACGTATACATACACGTATTATATCCCAAAGATGTGTGTGTGCACGGTATATTGTATACGGATTTCTGTAAACATTTAGATGTGCGTACGCAAGTGCGTTTATGTGTGTCCGTGAAAGAATCGCCGAAAAAAACTTAAGAAAAGTAGAAGAGAAAAAATGATAGGACGAAAAAGAAAAAAAGAGTGAGTGAAAGAAAAAGAAATATATCGTCATTGCGATTTGTTAGCTTCTTTGAAGAAAAGTGTCCCAAACAGATTGGACTAGAAAGATAGAGAAAAAGCTATCAAGCAAAACGAAGAAAAGGGAAAGACAAAGAAGGAGGTTTTATCTCGCGAGTGAAAATCGTACTAAAACGGGTCTCCTATGGAAAACGGAGCGTATCATTCGAACTGAACGCGTTTCCTTTTACTCTTCGTAAACTTTAGAAAAAGTTCACAAACAGAGAAAGAGAAAGAAAATGTTGGTACATAAAATGTAAAGATTTAAAAAAGAACTCAAATTGTTTTTCCAAAAATCTATCAAATATTCTATCATTTATTAGCTGATCTAATTATTGTATTTCATTTTTAATACAAAATCTACCACACGCGGTGGCAAATGACAGCGTCCTGTAATTTGTAATAATGCAGTAATTTGTAAAAAAATATGGTGAAAACGCATTAAATGTATATATTATTCATTTCTAAATAAAAAGAAAATATTTTGTTCACTTCTTCTCTCTCTCCCTCCTCTCTCTCTCTCTATCTAATTAGCTAAAATCTCATTCTATATTAAGATATATGTTTTTTTTTAAGCAATACTTACTAGAATACTTTATATTAGAATATAAATAGAATAACTAATTCGAAAATATAATCTTCAAATTGAAACTTCTTTTAGGCATATGCAGATTATTATACATGTTTCTATGACCTTAATATAATTTAGTTATATAATATAAAGGAAAATAATCTATTCATTTTAATCATTTGAAATAACTCCTTTATCCTTCGCAAAATCAAAGAATATATTTTAATTCGAAGTTCGCTTTTAAAGCTCTGCATAATGGATAATACGAATTTACTATGAACACGCTCTCTGCTTTCTGTATATATATATATGATAGGCTTATAGTTCTTTATAATCCAAATGAAGTACTCCAGTATTCTTGTATGAGAATTGAGGAACAAAAAAAAAGGAAATTAAAATAAAAAAAAATAATTTAAAAAAAATTCGAAGTTTCAGAGAAAGTTAATCATGGAACGAAGCTAAGAAATTAAAGCTTTTAATACAAAAGTAATTATAGTGGAACGAAAAAAGCTTCTAGTGGTGTTGCATCTCATAAAGCTTATATTTCCTTCTTATCTTCTTCGCTGGATCTAAACTCATGATAATACATAATGTTAGCTGTGTATACGAGATGAGCCATCTTTATCTTCTAAATAACAATTTTTAATGACAAAGTAGTAGAAAGGAAATAATATAATAACAAAATTCTAGGCCTTAATATAAACAAAATCAAATCAAAGTATTTTTTTCAAAGTAAAATCAGTGAGAGTTTATCTTAACTCGAAACAACAAAATTTAAAAATCTTTTTAACGTGAACTTATTCATTTTCTATATTCGCAATACAGCAAAATCTGTTTTACGCACACACGTAATGACAGAAATAAATACACAGAGATATAAAGAGTTGAAAATCAAGTACTTGAGATGCAAATAAATGGATCACTTTAAATAGATAATGCGGATTTTATGCGTATGAAAATATTCTCCCAATTAACTCGAAACAACATGTGCGTAAGCGTTAAATAGGAAAAAAATGGAGAAATAAAAAGTTCACGAAAGAAATGATTAATTCTATCCGGTAAACGTGAATTAAGCGTACATTAATGCAATTGCTGCACATTTAATATTTATTTTCTCTTCAAATGTGAAATTACATCTCTTCCGTGTAATTTCTAGGTTAGAATAAAATAAACATATACTGGTTAGAAATAAAATGAGAAAAGAAATAGAAAAAGTTAAAAAGCGTGAGCATGGTATACGCTAGATTTTAATAAAAACCTGTCTACCACTCCAGACCATGAGGAGGAGCAACTACTATTCGTGCCTTTCGACCTAATTTTTTCAAAACAATTTTCGTGACTAGCAAACATTGTAAAATCTTTTTATTTTACTTTCATAACTAATATATGAATATGGCTACGTATTTATTTATTTTTATCATTAATTTAATTATATTTATATACTTTCCATTATGAGCTGTTTGTGATTAATAACAATTAAAATTTTATAAAAATTTCTTTCTTAACCAGTTAGCTGTGACTACCTTTTTGAAGTATCTAAATTTTATCACCAAATTACAACATAGAGTAGCTGTAACTTTTATAATATTGAATTAAATTGTAATTAAATTCTATTTGTTTAGAAAATAAATAATTCTATTACAAATATTTATTTATTTACTTAATTTAAACATAGAATTTGCATATGAAGAACAAAATAAAAAATAAATTACTTAGAAAAATGATTAGTTAAAAAAATTTAATTTGTTGTTATTGAATGATGTTAAGTAAAGCAAAGAACAATAAATATTGATCTTGAGTTGGAAATTGATTGGTTAAAAGAGAGCATTTAGTTGCGTTAAAAATTATTTACAATTACACTAAGAGTGTGTATCGGTGTATCCACCGATATTTATTTATTTATTTATATTATTATATTATATTATATTATATATTATATTTATTATATTATTATTATTATTATTTATTTATATTATTTATATTATTTATAAAAAATAAAGTAATAAAAAATTAGGACTTATCATGTCATTATTTCCATTATCATTTAGTTCTATTTTTACTTAAAAAGAAGTAGCTTCATGAATCATCCTATGTAATGACATACATATATACAGAAGTATGTATATTTGTGTAAATATATATATATATATTAGACTGTGCCAAATAAATCGACTATTTTTTTTTTTCGGTCCCATATCAAAATTTCGTTGAGAGTGACGAAAAAAAAATTGTGTCAAAATTTGAGCCCTCTATCTTCATTTTTCAGTTAGCGCTCGCTAAAATAAGAATTTTCGCCAAAAAAAGTTTTTTTTCACTTATTTTTTGGTTATAGACAATTCAATATACCAAATATTAAAAAACCCTTGGTATGGTTTTGTAGGAAATTAAATTCTCTACAAAGATGATTTTTTATCGAACTTAAAAAGTCAACAGCTTTTTTTTTATAGCTGATTAAATTACATTTCGTTCTATAATTTTCATTTTTAATTATTGATGAACACTTATTAAACTACTTCCTAACGAAAAGAACATACTAATGCAATTTTTCTAGGAATATTTATGATCTAAAAAAATAGTTTTTATGCCGTAATGAATGTAAATACTGTTGAGTAATTTATATTCTTTACTTTTAAAATAATGAATTACATGTCAATTCTATTTTTTTTTGTTTTTCACCTTATTGATTCAAAATTCGGTGAAATTTTTCTGTTTACAGTGAGAATTGCACAAACCTATGATTGTATAAAAAATCATTAGTATTTTAATAGAAATAGATAATTACTAAAAACGAAATATCTTAAAAAATTTTAATAAATTAAAAAAATGATATGCTAATCTTTATTATTGTCTTTATTCATATGTTTTACTAGTTTTAAAGAGCTTACATTTTTTAAATAAACATTAATATAATTATGATAGACACACTTTTAATCTTGTTATATATAAATGAAACTAATAAGATCTTTACTTGAATTATTTTAAAATCAGTTATCATATGTTTTCTTTAAAAATTGTTCGATCGATAAAAGTTGTAAATGATATTGCCGAAAGAGCTGTAGCGTTAATTGATAAATATAATGATAGTCTCACTTGTGATGAAGAACAAAAACAGTTTTTATTACAAGTTGTTGCTGAGCATCGCAAAAAATATCCCAATTGTAACAAACGAAATTTATGTGAGTAATATGTTTACTCGAATCTCATAACTGATTTTAAAATAATTCAAGTAAAGATCTTATTAGTTTCATTTATATAACAAGATTAAAAGTGTGTCTATCATAATTATATTAATGTTTATTTAAAAAATGTAAGCTCTTTAAAACTAGTAAAACATATGAATAAAGACAATAATAAAGATTAGCATATCATTTTTTTAATTTATTAAAATTTTTTAAGATATTTCGTTTTTAGTAATTATCTATTTCTATTAAAATACTAATGATTTTTTATACAATCATAGGTTTGTGCAATTCTCACTGTAAACAGAAAAATTTCACCGAATTTTGAATCAATAAGGTGAAAAACAAAAAAAAAATAGAATTGACATGTAATTCATTATTTTAAAAGTAAAGAATATAAATTACTCAACAGTATTTACATTCATTACGGCATAAAAACTATTTTTTTAGATCATAAATATTCCTAGAAAAATTGCATTAGTATGTTCTTTTCGTTAGGAAGTAGTTTAATAAGTGTTCATCAATAATTAAAAATGAAAATTATAGAACGAAATGTAATTTAATCAGCTATAAAAAAAAAGCTGTTGACTTTTTAAGTTCGATAAAAAATCATCTTTGTAGAGAATTTAATTTCCTACAAAACCATACCAAGGGTTTTTTAATATTTGGTATATTGAATTGTCTATAACCAAAAAATAAGTGAAAAAAAACTTTTTTTGGCGAAAATTCTTATTTTAGCGAGCGCTAACTGAAAAATGAAGATAGAGGGCTCAAATTTTGACACAATTTTTTTTTCGTCACTCTCAACGAAATTTTGATATGGGACCGAAAAAAAAAAAATAGTCGATTTATTTGGCACAGTCTAATATATATATATATACTTTACTGATAATAGCATACTAACATAAGAGTAATACAATTAATGTTGCCATTCGTATACTTTTCTTTGTAACAGAGTAACCTGTAAGTGTGAATTCGCGTGAAAAAAAGCTTTCACTGTTTTTCTTTGTAATTGCGTCACTCGTATAATGTACGTATGCATCTCCATTTTTCTCTCTCTAACTCTCTCTCTCTCTTTCTCTCTCGCCGCATCTCAACGCAATCTGTTCATAATGCATTCTTTGCCCTGCTCTTGATTCACGATGAAAACGCACGCGTTCGTTGACATTTTTGTTCCGTGCGCATAGCACGAATGGTGTTTCATTATTTGCGAGTAAAAATAGACAGGGATGAAAATATGAAAATAAAGCTAATTGGTATATACATATGTTATGCGTGAAATGAATTTAAACATTATTTTAATTAATGTTAACACAATTATATTGAACATTTTTTTAACATTCATCTCGAACTAGGAAAATAATTTATTGGCCAGCATGACAGAATTCTTTGATATTTTTTGTCTAAAAATAAAAAGAACAACGTTAATATTTCTTCTTTTTTTAAATTAGTATAGGAATCGTAAAGAAATTTGAACTTTTGGACTGATTGACTGAACCAGGACTCGAATCTGTGTCTTCCGTTTTCCGGATAATGGATCTAACCCTCGAGTTATTTAAAGCCCTTTGTTCTACTTCTTTGTGAATATTATCCTATTATATATTTAATATTATTTATTTCACATTTATCGGGGGGTAAATCGTATCTTTTTTAAGTATTATCACATATTATATAAATATATTATAAAAAAGAAACCTTGTAACAAAATATAATTCATTCTTCTAAAGCAAATATTAAATATGAAATAATAGTAAGTACCTTAAACATGAAAGTTAAGTTTTCGATATAAATTTGCATAGAAAAATTTTCATACGCAATAAGAATAATATATTAAATTTAAATAATATTCTATTACAATATTTATTCTACAAAATTAAAATATTTTAATAGAAAATACATTTTAAGTAGATCTTTCGTATATTTAATTTTCAATATAAAGACTTTTACAAACATACATACAAGCGCGTACTTCGAACGTATTTTTTTAGAGACAAACATTTAGGTCTTTTGTTTTCTTTTGCAACACGCATTATCCTAAAGCTCGTCGAAGCTGAAGATAAATCTTTTTCTAGGAAAACTATGTATTCTATCCCTTTCCTCGCACCCCCAACCCCCTCCCCCCACTCTTTACTCGCGAAATCGAGTTACTTTTATTTTATTTTATTCCTTTTTTTTTTGTTTCTTTATTATACTACGCGGTTTTGGCTTGATTTTAAAATTCACGCACACAAACGGAAAACACACCCCCTCCCCCAAGAGACCTACCTGCCTGCCGTTCGAACTAAATCTTTTTACCGTTCGAACGAGTCTGTCGTCCTATTTACGCTCCAACAAACAAATCAGATTAATCTACGGTCGTGGTGGCCTCGTAGATTCTCATTCGTTTACCGAAAACGAACGAAAATGCGCTCCCAGAGTACAAATTAACACTCTAACAAATATATATATATATATATACTGTATATATACATATATACTGTATATATACATATATACTGTATACTATAAAATTAATGATTAAATTTTACATTAAATATTGTATGTATATTAATTGTAAAACAAATCAAAAAATAACGTTGAAAGGCACGAGTCGAAAAATAAACGATTTGTGAATGAAAACGTTGAATTTTTTATATTATACTTTTACCATTTCGATCAATCATTTTATTATAAAAAGTATTCGATGTATTTTCTGTTCAATTAATATCTTAGATAATTTAAAAAAAAATAAAAATAATACATCAAGAGAGAAATAAATAAAAATTGTATAAATTTGTATATTTCTGATTCCGAAACTATTGTAACATCACACGATCGAAACACAGTCTGAGTATAATATTTTTAAATATACTTTTTTAAATGAAATTTTATTTATTATTTAACTTCCTTTATATAGAAAATATTATATTGTTATTTCTCGTGTAAACGTTTGAATGTCGCGAAGGATGAAGCACAAGAAAAGTTGAGATAAAAGAATCATTATGAAATAAACACTGTTCTCACTCAGCGACATTATTCTTTCAAAGAATATAATTACATTAAATTCTATCTTTAATTTCAGACTTAATTTTTACATTTAATTAGAAATAACCAACAGTTTAGTTAAAATTCTATTCACTTTTACCATATCATTTATTTTAATTTAGATTTCTAAAACTGAAAATTTTACTGCTTCAAATATACAGAAAAAAAAAACAAAATTTAAATGAAGCTTTCGCTCCGGTATGCTTGTAATAAACTGTGATAACTGCGTCATTCCAAACTTGCTAGAGAATAGACTATTCCTGTCTTGAAACTTTGTTGTGTATGTGTAACGTATTTTATTAAATAATATTTCAAATTTTAAAAACAATTCTTTTTAAGCACGTATATATAAGTCCTATGAAACGAAATGGGGATTAGAATATAAAGTATTTTTAGTCAAACGATAATTATTTGAGGACATATTTATGAGTTCTTTATATACAACCTCACACTTTTTCAGTACATACATATATACCAAACGAGAGAGTTAAAAATAAAAAGAACCATGATATATCGGTATGTGACTTCAAAATCACATGGGACTATTATATAGGATTAATGGCAATGGTTAAAAGAAAAGAAAAGAAAAGAAAAGAATAATGTCAAAAAAAAAAAAAAGAAAGAATGTTACCTTTTCGACGCTTGATCGGAATCACGCGAATCCCGGACGGGGCTTTAATCGTGCGACTTGAACCGGAAGACTAATTAAACATCCGACAGATTCGATCGCACGTGTTCGAATGAGAGAAAAAGAAAAAAAGGGAAAGAAGATAGAGAAAGAAACAAATCACGTTTAAAACACGGCTAACAAAGTTCCCTCTACCGGGGACTGGTGGCGAACGCTTAATAAAAGCTACCTCGAACGTAGTAGCTTTTGCATGCGGATTTCACGGGGCTATTCTTTTCAGCTGATAGATGCCCACCGTTATGGATTCAAAGGCTCGCAGAAGCCCCTTTATTCATGACCACCATTATTTCGGTTGGCATTTCTGTCCTCTCGATTCAGACCACGAAGGAACCTGCCGCTGCTGCTGCTGCTTCTACCAATCCTCTTTCTCTCTTTCTATTTCGTATATGGAATAGTACGGATCATTTATATCTAGGAAAATCCGTTGAAAATCTCGTGAGATCGGCCTACAGGCTGATTTTCGTAACAATAGGCATTATTTAATATTCGCTTGGATATAACGAAGAGATGAGGAAAGAGAAAGGAGGAGGATTGGGGGGAAGGGGAAGGGGAATAGAGAAAGAGAAAGAGAGAGAGAGAGAGAGGGAAATAAAAGGACAAAGACAGAGAGATGGTAAAGCCTAGCGCGTGCAGTGTCATTTACATATAAATTGCTCACCTAAAATCATACTAGCGTTTAATTTTCCGCTTCTAGGCTGAGTCGTCGTCCCACATAGTACTCTATACATCCTAGGCTCATTTATCCTTTCATACGAATTTAATTTGCTGAACGTATCGCCTTGATCTCCTTTAAATCACTCGACGCGTGATTACGTCGAAAGGGAGTTTACGTTACTTACCGTCCTTAAATGACAGGTTAGCCTCGTTTAGAAAAGTTTCAATGAAAATTCAACACATGCGAGCGTTTACGTGTTATGAAGATAGATGGAAATCTAAGAAGATCCTTTTACATAGAAGTAAAAGTGAAAGAGAAATTGAGAGAAAGAGACGGTAGAAGTAGTTTCCTTTTTGCTATATACTTCGTTTTATTATCTCCTGTCCCTATGTATCCGAAAGATGATTAGGTATTTTCGCAAACGTGTCTCGTGTACCTTCTCCTTATCCTCTTCTTCCTTTTATTTCTCCCCGTATCAGTGGCAAATTTAGCGGTAAGTGGACCTGGAATACTAAAAAGCCTCGGAGAGTCTTCTTCAGGTTTTAATGTGTTTTTTCATTAGGGTTCACGGACAATTATGATTTTTTAATAAGCTTTTTTTAACGTGTTATGATACGCGTGATATAACCTCATGTAATATTTGATACATCCTAAAATTAACTGATTTCAATTGATTCAGCTTACTGGTTACTGATATTAACACTTGCAGCATGATTATCTCCTCATTGGTTCATTATTTTTTACTGCTATCAAAATTATTTTGTAGATAATTGGTTCTACTCAACATTTTTAAAGATATAAATATACGATTTTATTATTAAAATATGTTCCATTCAAATCAATATTAATATAAACAAACCATCAAACATTTTCTCACTCTCAAGAACATTCTTAAGCAACGTTATAGAACAAGTGGCCTTACATACTACTGATTGTCGCAATATGAAATTTTTGTTAATAACATAATAGATATTTTCTTGAAACATTTTTTTTTTTTCTAACTTTAGTTCGAGGGCTCCGAAATTTTTCTGTTGAAATAATACGTCGTTTGAATTGTTGAGAAAAAAATTGAAAAAAGAAAAAAAGAAGAGAGAAAGAGAAAAGAGAAACGAGACACGTTCGCATGATCTTTGCATGCTTCATGAAAATTGCAACAAGATCTACCCCTGCTCGTGCTTGCGTATTTTATATTTTACGATGTGTACAGGGGTCTATCACGAGAGCAAATAGAAAAAAGAGGATGAATGCATAGTAGTATATACTATATACACTTTTTTCTTTTTTCATACTGTTTCTTTTTTCTTAATACAGAGAGAGAGAGAGAAAGAGGGAAGCAAACTCACCGCAGTGCATTCTGAATTTCTGAGGAACGGTTAACACATCATGTTCCTAGTTAACCAACGTTTAAAACGCGAAACCGTGCATAACGCTCTGAAATGTGCATCGACTTATTCGTATCGGTACATTTTCTTTTATATAAAAAATATATAAGTTTAATCTCTGAATCCTTTCTCAATTATATAAGTTTGATTCATAATTAAATCATTAATAATTAAATCATTAAATAAGTAATCATTAAATACAATAATTCATGAGTTTATTATTATAAAGTGACATTACATAAAAAAATTAAATGATAGAAATTATGAAATTGTTATTATAAAAAATGTTATTGATTGTATCGATTCATAAGTAAACAGTTGATGAGAAATTACAATAAAACAATACTTACTTATTTATGAATCGTATATATATATATATAAATAAATAAATATCGTTTTATTGTAATATATATTTCTTCTTATATTGTTAATACATTTATTTATGAATCAATCTAATAAGTTAGTTGATAAGTTATCAATGTACATATATAAATTTCTACCTTCAATCTTTCTCAGAAATTTATTTGCCAAGCTAAGAAAACGTTATTGCATTTTTCAATAATTTTCTTTTAACAATGTATAATAAAATGAAAGAAAATAATGTCAAACGAAGATTCGTTCGTTTTATGAATTCTTTTTTCGAACATGTAAAAAAAAGAATAAAACTTAGTTGATATGAATTTTCTAAGACGAGAGAAAAGTTTTCTTCGATATTACAAATTTCACGCATTATATTAGATTAGAAAAAAAAAATAAAGAATAAAAAATAAAATCATATTTTAATTAGGAAAAAAATGTCGTCTTTAATAATGTTCAAGCAAATCGATTATAAATAAACATAATTGTAACACGCAACTTCGCGTCATAACTTTGAAATTTTCCTTCCGCAGACTAGCATTTTCAATTTGTGCTCGGTCGAACGTTTAAAAGAAAATTTGTCCGCGAGACATAAAGTATAAGCGATAAGATAGATGCTCTCGCGTTCACCGAAGCATAGTAGCTCGAAAATAAAACTACGACGACGTTCTGGATATTTTATATAGGAACGGGAAATGGAATAAAAATTTAAAAAAATAAAATGAGAAAGAAGGAGGGAGAGAGAGAGAGAGAGAGAGACGTTATGTCGAAGAATATTAAATTACGAGAAAGATCGCATAGTTCGTTGAACGATATAACAATGCCTCTTCTGAATTCTTAACGAACGTCCATACGCGGCCGCCATGTTTAATGAGATAATCTATCGAACGCAAACGGAATTATATCGGTTATATTTAAACGAGGTGACGTGATAAAAAAAAAAAACATTTCCCAAAGACAAACCAAAAAATGGAGAGAGAACAAAATAAAACCCGAAACATGAAATCTTAAAAAGACAGATTATCAATTTGCATTTTAGCTATTTTAAACTTCATCGTAACTAGTTTTAGCAATGTATTTATCATCAATTTTTGACAAAGTTAATTGAACATTTTGTTTATTCTCGTGGAATTCGTACGATCCGTTCAGATTTGAAATTGCCCTTTGGCTAGTTTCACCATTACACACTTTTATTCTACTGTTTAAAATTTATATGTAAATTAATATGTAAGAGATTTCTATATCAGTTATATATACATTTGTGCATACATAGTTTTTATGTAGCTATAGTTTATACATAATACAGAGAATTTTCTTGGCCTTTCGAAAACACGTCTTGTCATTTGGACAGTTCAAACATGATAGCGAATAATTATTATTTCGTACAATTTTATAATTACATTATAATTTCCAAAAATATCATATCCTGTGAAATATCATTTCCAATACTTATTAATATCATTTGTATTTAATCGATATCAGTGTCTCTTGAATACGAGTGTGACAGTTTAATATAAGTGATGAAATAATTAAGTTTTCAATATTATTCACGATCTTGAATTAAAATAAAATGTTTATTTAAGTCGCATTGAGTTTATTTAACAGTAATTAATACAATATTTTAACAGTAACTGTATAAAAAGTATAGGAAAATTCAATTCTTCTTTATATTGTAATTTAAATTTCTATTTCTTTTTCTTTTTTGTAGTTTCCTTTTCATGACTTTCGTCAGATATTAATGAAATTATTCTCAATATATTTTAGAAGTAAAAATCGAATAATATATTGTTTAATTAACTATTGTGCCAGTAATTAAAACAGTTTAAGGTCAAAAGATTTTAACCACGCCAAAAATTGAGAGAGATTTCAATAATATTATTTATTTAAGTTATTTTTGATGACTATTAAAGTAAAGTATTTGTATTTCTGTGTATAATTTTAGCTAAAAGCATTGATAACAATATTCTAATAAAAGATTAATCGTATTATTTCCTAGTTTCGTTTAGATTTCTTAATTGTTCAACTACAAAACGATTTCTCGTTTCTCACTAAAATATCACCGATTGCGAGCCGGCCTTAATGATCGAGGAGGAAACTAACGTGGAATATCAGAAATAGTCTTGTTATTCAAAGATTAATGAGTTTTGTGGTACCATTGGCAAGGGTCGAAAACGTGCGATCGATGCTAACGGAATAATTTTCAAGGAAAAAAAAAAAAAGATAAAAAGAAAAAGAAAAAGAAAAAGGAATAAGAAAAGGAAAAGAAAAATATTCACGAAATTCACATTTTCGATGTTATTTAAAGGATTCATGGAGGACAAGTAGAAGCGATAAATAATATCTTTCTCAATGGTTACACTAAAGTGTCCACCGGGAGAACGATATTTCTGTGATTGTAAATCTTTATCCGGCGATTTTCCTCGCGAAAACGAACGACCGAGGTTGGATCGGACGTGACGTTGAAAATTCGAGGTTATAAAATTGCAATTTGATCTATTATTACGCTCGTTCGAGCTGTAACTGTAAACGCAAGCGAGAGGAAACGAGAAAAGGAAAAAAGAAAAAGAGAAAGGTATAAAAATACATAAAGTGAAAGAGAGAGAGAGAGAGAGAGGAAAGAGAGTGAAGAAGGGGGGAAGAAGTAAGGACGTTAAGGAAAATGGTGGGGAATATAAATGGGTCGAGGAAGGAGTCTGAGCTTCTGTCGAGCGTTATCAAAATTGAATTTTCGAATATAAGAAGGAATAGGAGAGTAGTGGTGAATATGACGGTAGTGGTGGTTAGAATTGGTACTGCAAGGTTCCTTGAGATTCTCCGTTCGTTATTTATGTCTCCGACGTACGGCTTGCTAGGGCGATTGTCGATATACAATAGAAATTTGTTCGTTCTACGTGTCGGGCAAGTCGAGGAAAGGTATGGAATAAGGGAAAAAAACGACCAAAAGAGAGACAGAGACTCTTAGAACACGTTTCCAAGATACGCGGAAAGAGTTCCAGGAGCTTCAGAAACTAGCTCGAACGCGTTCGAGGATATTCCTGTAAGTGAAAAAGAAGGGAAAACAAAAGAAAAGTTGAAAAGATAAAAAAAGAGACAAAAAATCCTAGAGACTACGATTGATTGCTCCTTTCTCCTTCGATTTATCCAAAGCAATTTATCCGGAATATATTTTGCTCGTCCAATGTAAAATAAAAAAAAAAATATATATAAGGTGCTGTCGTTTTCTAATTTGGATTTGATTCTTACATTATTTTTTATGATATAATCCGGTAAAAATAATTACGGAAGAAAATTTCTTCTTATGTAGAAGAAACGTGTTTTTTTTGTTTTTAAATAATTCCACCCTTATCTCGATTATCCGTTTAATCTCGATTAATCTTTTTTCGCATATAATAAATACGAACACGAAATTCTATATGGTTAAAAAGAAAATAAAGAATAGATAGTAATCGTTGAAAAAAAAAAAAAAAAAAACAAAAAACAAGAAAACAAAATGAGAAATTATCATCTTTTTTATCATTCCACTTATCATTTCTTTCGCATTTGGAGAAGATGAACGGATAAATATAAAACAAGGTTAATCAATGTATGCATTTACATACAACATATATAATCTCTCTCTAAATAATATTTTACATTTTTCGATATCGCCATCGACCGATAAAACGCGCCAGCCGCAGCAACAACAACAACAACAACAACAATAGTATGGGGTAGCCGGTACGAGTGAAGATTTACGGGGACCTATCTGCGGCGAATTTTTTTATTGAAATTTATCCGCGAACCGCAATGAGCGCGAGGTTGGGACCGAGGCACGGCATTAACGGAGACAAATTACCCTGTGACCCTGAGATTGTAATGGCATCCGACGGAACTTCCAACCCGTCTAGGGAAATAAACACACTAGTGAAACGTGCGTTGCGATGGCCAAACGAGGGACGAAGAGAGAAAAGAAAAGCCCACAGACTAGCTCGTATATCAAGGCTCCGGTGCTGTCCACTTGGCTTTGCTCTTCCTCTTTACCCCTGCCTTTATTCCTTCCTATTTTATTTGTAAAATATCAAACCTTATTGGTCGTTTCCTCGTTCTTACAACGAATTCACATCGCAAAAGCTTTATATCGAGCTCGTGAATGAATTTATGTCGGGAGTCGGTACGATTTTTATCCTATTTTTTCCTTATTTTACTTTTTTTTTTTATTTAGATCAATTCGAAGAGATAGATAATAGAGAGAGAAGAAGAAATAAGGATAAAGGACGAAGAAAAAATAAAGGAACGGGCAAGGTGAAAAGCATCTTATAAGAGGTCATACCAATTCGAAAACTTTCTTTCTCAACGTTTTAATGAAAAAAGCTCAGCTTTTATATCGAGTAATAGAATAGATTGCATGGAATTGTATAGGGGGGGGCTCGAACTAGTGGTCGATTAAAAGTATTTTTGAAAGATGCATTCAACGATTATCTACGGGAATTACGTAATTGAGAATTATTGCCAGAGTTTACTGAGAGTATCCAAACGAGTTTTGTCCTGCGTGTATATATATATATATATATATATATATATAAATTTACGGTGAGTCACAGGAGCATTGGTACTCGATCCTACTGTAAATTGAAAATAATTAATATTTCCTTGTAATGCACGAAGTTTCAAAATTCTACGAAGAAACCTATTTCAAGATTATTAAAACTTTATTGCCATTTTATTGTTAAAGAAACATAATTTTACTGAAATAATCAAAAATTATTCTCACAAGAGTACTTGTATCTACGTAAGATATAAAAATACAATTAATTTTTTTTTATAAATAGTATTTATTTGTTATTTCATTTAACAACTTTTCACCAATAGAATGAATAAGTGTAAACAACGGTATTACAAGAAAATATTGATTGTCTTAAATTTACAGTGGGGATATGAATACTCCTGAAATTTACTGTATAATATGTATATATATGTATATAGAGAGAAAGAAACCTACGTTTTATCCACGCGTATGTATATAATTATACATATACGTAATTTTCATTACGCCACGCTAATCATTTAATTATTATTACAGTTATAGCATATATATATGTATGTTATATTTGTTTACGTATAAATAAGACATATTTGATAAACAGAACAATGAAAATTTATGTTTCTGTGCTTCGTCGTACTAACCAAAGTATTACGACGTGAACGCACCTAATAATTTAATACTTATTGCTAATATTATCGTAACGGCGATGTTCACGAACGATCTACCCGATAACACTAAAGAGAGAAAGAGAGAAAGCGAATAGAACCGTTACAAGTAGAATACGTTAAGCGTTGTTGGAACCCTCCTCTTCTACGTCGAGAATTAATGACGCCGGTGTCGTACCGTCGAGCACTTTGAAATCCAGTTCCGCCTGAGAAGTTTGCCAACAAAGTCTCTTTCTTCTTCGCATAGCGACTAAAGTCAAGCAACGTGAACGTATAATTATTTAACGAAAACTATCTCAACGTTAATGTCGACCGTCCGTCTGATCCTAACCGCCGTATTTTTCGTTAATATTCAACGATTTCAATAAAAATTTTCCATCTTTTCGATAAAATATGTATACACGAGGGACTTTTTTTTTCTTAAATGTTATAAATCCAATTTTGGATTAATTTTCGTTATATATGGATGACTTCTTTTCATATTGTTAATAACAAATCCTTACGAGTTCGTTAAAATAAAAGCATAAAATGAGCGTTGTTTGTTGAAAATGATATAAGTTTAATTGCAGCCCGATAACATCTTTTTCTTTTTTACAGTTTTATTAATTGTTATTAAATAATAACATTTAACATGTACGCATTTTTGTAATTTTATTTTATTACCCAAATTGATTAACATTTACTAATAGATTTATTATCAATCGATTCGAACAAAAATCATGAAATATATGAAAATAAAAATAAATGTACCGTTGTACATGTATCGTTTAATAAAAAAACGAATTGTAATTTCATTTAATTTTTAATACAAAAATTTACCCTCCCTTTCTGACGTACACATTTTTTTATACATAATTTTTCTTTGGTAACCAAAAATTTGAATTAAATACAGTTAAAAAATAAATGAAATTTTAAAAAATTTTACAAGCACGTTATTCAAAAGAACGTTAATGAAAAGAACACAAAAAGAAACTACTGTATCGTAATTATTTTCAAAAATATATCTACATATTTCTGCGATAATTATATACAGTATACTAACCATAAGTCAAATAATTGAAACAATTAATTGCACGACTTATTTTATAATATAAATAATTACACATAATATAATATAAAATACATTTTTACAGTAAATTTATTAAAGTACAAAAACTCGTCAAATTGATAAGAACGAGTATGCCATTTCCGTTAGACTAGAACTTGCTCCTTTTCTTATTCTCGATTTGTCAGTTTATATTTTGCAAACGTAAAATGTCCCCGATTTGAAGTGGAACCAGTTTGCTTCTTCCTGTTTCGAGTAATTTCGTTTATTGCTATTAGCGCGAAGCGAGGTCAGCCAGCGACAGCAACAATACCCCCTACTACTAAAAATGTTTCTACTAACACCATCACATTTTTAAACGGAGTAAGTTTTTAACGAATGAATTCGTTAGGATTCACACCACTCTAATGTCCATCTCTCTCTCTCTCTCTCTCTCTCTCTCTCTCTGTCTCTCTCTCTGTCTCTCTCTTTCTCTCTTTCTCTCTTTCTTTTTACCTCCTTCTTTTTCTTTCACTCTCACCCTCTTTGTCTATTCTGGGACACCGTTCTGAATCCTTTAAGAACTGTAAATTTCCCGAGGGACGATGATAACAACGCGGTCAACCGTACTTCCAGGATTACTTTCCAACGTTCCGGATAAAGTTTCACGATTTCGAGACAACTTCCTAATTGGCGGAATCTACGGTATAGTGTTTTATATTTAGTCGAATAGATTATAAATCGGTCTATTTAAGGATTCATCCGTCCTCTATTGGATGTTTACACTAATTAACACTAATTTTGTTCGATAAATACTTTCCTTTGGCGTTACATATCTTTACTATGAAATATTTCGTAATTCGCATCATACGTTTTCAATTGGGTGCTATTTTTTACAAAAAAAAGTCGTACAGCAAGAAAATTGTACGGAGATAATATTTTATTTTTCTTCCAAATATTATAAATTCCGCTGTAAAACTTATTTTTTAATTAACAATTATTAAATTTAATGAAAGTTTTGCTGTTTTATTTTAGACAAAACTTTTGGCACAAACTGCTATACTTGCTTTTTCTTGGCAATGAACGTGTTAACGTGAATGTTTTCATTAAAGCAATGTAAGTATTAATATATGTTTATTTATATGATAGAATTTATACAAAATTAAAATTAAACTGATAATAAGATTAAAATTAATGATTCTTCTTAGTTTAAAAGTGTAGTTAAGAAACGGTAAATATCGTAAATTAAAAGTTTGAAGAAATTTTCTTTGCGAATGCTTGAAGTTTGGAAAAAGATTTTTGTACTTACGATTATTAGAAGAATAGTATTAGTATACACGGGGTGATTCTGGGAATTACTAATACATTCGCCAGATATTATTGCGCTTTACTTTTTATTGGAACCTAATTATTTATTTTAACTAATCGATGTTTTTTATTATTCTGCGTATAAAAGTATTTACCTGAAGGTCAACGAATAAATATTTTTTTTAGTAATTACACATGTTTACGATGCAATTTTCTTATCAGTAACACACAATACAATGAATTTTCTTTTTATATAAGAAAGATTACAATTTATAATTGTTTAATAATTTTGTATTTTTTATTTAATGTATTGTTTTTGGAACCAATTTCACCTTAGAACTTGGATACAATTTTCTTTATATCGTCTCTCGAAAATCCGATTTTCTTCAAATCAAGAAAACCTCTATCCTGATTTTATCTTCAATGGTGAAGATTTTTGAAGCAAAGTGATTGAAAAATAATACAATTTTATAAAAGAAAATATTTTACTTTATCTTTTGTTACTTAACAAATTTATTTAGAAACGAATGTCTTTTACAATTTATTTCGAAGCGAAAGATAAGAAATATTTCAATGTTACATTATTTATACAGCATTTATACAGCATTTAAAATACATTTTTATATAAAAATATTAATCGATTTAAATTATAAATAAATACGTTATGATTCTTCTCTTTCCATTAAGGTACACTACATAAAATATATTATATAAATTCTTTAACTGCACAAATTAAAATCATGTATAAAAAGTACTACGTAAATTAAAGAACGGTTTTATTTCAACAATCAAAACGATGTAAGAGAAAGAAAACAGATAGGATTAAAAAACAAAAATCCTTCGATAATTTTATTCGCATGAAATCATAGTATAATACTATTTGTTCTAACTTTCTTTTTTCGAAATATAAAACGAAATGTGAGAGTCCGGTATCGTAAGAGAGAAAATTCAGAAAACGTATCAAAAGCCGACGCGGCAAGTTTTTGTCGCGGAATACCATGACACAATTTTCTATCTCGCTATATTGTGACTCCGAACGTTTCTAAACTCGCCACCCCCGTCTTTTCCACCTTCTTTCTCTTATTCCTTAGCATCGTACTCGCTTTCGTGCCATCCCTATCTGCACGTTTTCTGCAACGAAAAGGATCATCACATCGAACCCGATACAAGCTATCTGTTTTATCTGTGCAACGTACGTATACTTCCTATATCAAGGTACAGTAACTCCCAAAAATATTCCTACACTATTTTGATTAATTTGTTGAACTTCATTTTTCCTTTGTTTTAAAATCACTCTGGTTATTATTATTATTAACGACAAACCATTCATTATTCTAGTTGTAAACGTATATAATTTATTGTAAAACTTTACGTTAATTGCACAATGCTAATCATTGAGAAAAGTAATTTAACATCACGGTAGAGAACGGTAAAATTTTGAGAAACCAACGTAATGTTCTGGTGCTTCATTTTCATCATACAAAGTTGAAAACTTGGTATTTAAAAACAATGTATTTCAATTGCCGACAAAATTAGGATTATTAATAGATTTAAGTTTTATTAAGTAAACAATCTAAGCATTAGGCACGTATTTTGCAAGAACTCTTATTAAATAATTGCTTCAAAATTCTTTATCCTCGATTAAAATGGCATTATTTTAAAATTATTTTTTAAATATTAGATTACATTAAATAATTGATAAATGAATATTGTTGGAGTATTTTTTGAGCTAAAAATGTGACATTATTTCGTGTAATAATTCTTACGATGCAATATATATTAAAGTTTTTAAAATCAATTGTATATGTTTATCAATAATAAATGACCTATTGTTGAAAACAATAACCAAGGTAATTGCTTAATAAACAACAGAAATATGAAGCTATAGAATTAGTCATACTGTAATACCCGAATATTTTTGGCAGTCATTGTATATTGTACATTTATTTTCTATTGTAGAAATACACATATACCAACACGCGTACGCACATATTTACATAAAATAAGTAATTTATATTTTAGGCTATCCTCTATCCTCTCACTTTTCCCAAATAAATCTAATAATTTCAGTTAAAAAGTCAACAAGTTCAAATACAAGTTTTCAATTAATTACAATTACAAACTGTAATATTTTTTATGTATCATATAAAACATAATATTTAAATAAATTAATTTATACATATATATTCAACAATCCTTTAATCAACTATTTTTTTAAGATTTAACCTATTATATATTTTCCTTGTTTTAAATTGCGTCGATAATTATAAAAGTGGATTAAGAATAAGTTACAAAATTGAAAAATTGATTTTATTTCGATTTTGCTACATGTCACAATTAATAATAAACAACTGTAATTGTGTACAGTTAACTGTCATAATTAACTATATCCTAAATTCATATTAAAAATTTCTACAGTATGATAAAAATATCCTTACAAGTCTTTAAAATCGATTGAGACTATATCGTGCATAGATAATGAATAAAAAAAAAAAAAACAAATAATGAATAAGTATTTTTATTTTAAATTTCTTCATACATCTATAGCTTATGAGAAAAAAAGCATTACACGCAATAATAACGCGAACACTTTATACAGATATAGGTATATAAAGAAAACCTATTTTTTTTTTTCTTTATTCTTTCACCTACTCCTACATGACCGATCAGTTGAAAAAAAAAGGAACAAAAATCTTGTCTCGCGTGTCGATAACGTATAATGGTATATAACGTGATATAAGAAGAACACGCGAGCTTAGAAAACGACGCGTTTATTATAGCCGATTCTCTTGTAGAAACAACTTTGGATAATACGGGAACGTTTCAAGTGGAAAAAAGAAAAGCTTTTTGACGGTGGAAAAGAGCTGAAGCAGAGTTATCAGTCGGAAAAAGTTCTAAGCGGTTTACTGAGATCGTAAAAGCTAGCTCGAAGGCCGTTTCTCGTACTACTCTCACTCTCTCTTTCTCTCTTTTACACGTACTACTCTCGAAAACTCTGACTGGTCAGAAAGGGCAATCTACAATTTTATCTTTGGTTAGTTTTTTACATTCTGTGAAAACTGAAACATCGCCGCCTAATGTTTCATTCAATGGACACATAAATTCAAAATTCCAAGTATCAGATCTAACAAATTTTTTATCTTCAAATATATATTAATAACGAAATGTAGTTTTTAATATTATCTCTAACTTCTACTGAATATATTTGAATTTATTTTTCGAGTAATATTTTTTTTTCATTCGTTCAAACGTAAAATTTATACGCAGAAATCACAAAATTTCTCTCAACCACGTTTAATGAGCAGCTTTATTTCGTTAGATTTTTATATGTAGAGATTAATATTTAATAAATAATCGAAATGATATACTCATCAAAATCATTTTTATTCGTTTTTTTTTCGACTGCTCTTTATCCATTGAGCTATCCAGGGCTGTCCAATCCTTCCACGAATGTTTATTTAAGTATTTGACATGGAGGCGCTCGTCCTACAATATTTTAACATGAAAATAAAATATAATTTTTCATAACATATATAATCAATAAAAGAATATTAATTATTTTGTTGTTTTTTTCTTAATAAAGTAATCCATAGTACACTGTACGATCGGAAACAATCGTAGACTCTTAACACGTATTCAAAGTGCACACCTTAGTCCTGTAGAGAGTTTTGAAGCGCTAATGTTCACATCCCCCACCATTCGTACCCCCACCACGTACGCCCTGGTGGGCCCATTAGCAAAGACACTTATTCTATTCTTCCTCTGGACGCCTACGAAGACTCATCTTATTGTTAGATGACAAAGAACCAACGAAGAACCGATTAAGAACCGACAAAGCAAGCGAAGTACAACTACCCTTTATATTACCACAAACCCGACGAGAAGTAAAGTAAGCGAAGTGTATAAGGACTCTTTATACTTCTGTAGACGAGCGAGAGGTGAGATTCGTTATTGTATTTAACGAGAACAGCAAGCAAGCGAGAGCTTATCACAGTCACCAGAGGACTGCACGTTGGAGAAATTTATGTAAAATATATACACCCTGTATATGTGTATGTTGATGCTTGATTATTCAACTTTAATAAATGAATAACATTTGCTAGAATTATCCAATTGTTGAAGTACACGCACGGGGGTAAATAAAAGTCATTGTCGAAATAATATTTGCTGAAATAGGAGCAACAGGATGATTATTTGTACCATGCGGGGGTGGAGAAACATAGCACCCCCACGTGCGAAGCTTAAATCCAGCTTTTGGGATTAAGTTTAAAGCGAGTTTGTGCTCATTGTCAGAGAAAGAAGGCACAATCGTATCGGCGTGAGATACAACTAGAGAAACATATGCTTAAATGATAATAACGTTCTTAACGGTACATATTCTCCAACCATGCCAATCCAGAGATTACTTCAACATCGGGTTCTATTGTAGCTACGATTTGTATAATTTATTTAACACGTTCCGTGCCACGTGTACCACTGATGGTATACATTAAACTTTCCATTCAGGTTTTGTATACAACCGGTGATACACGCTGAAATAATTTATTTAATGCGTCAAAACGGCAAATTACTTGAATGAAAAATCGAGCAAAGATGGCTCAGCATGAAACCAGTAAGCAAGACCAGTTACTCGTTAGTGTTATTTCAATATTTTTTTAAATCGTATTAATAATGTTTATTCCTAATTATTAGAAAAATTCAAGGAGTCGGTTATCTTTAATAAATAGTACTTAAGGAACTAAAAACATCATTATTTATTCATATTTGATGCAAAAGACATAATATAAAACAACAATATATTTTTGTTCGGCATTATAAAAATTAAATAAAAAAACTAATTATTTGTAATGAAACGATTTGTAAAATAAAAAAATAAAAAAAAAAGCATAGATATATTCGTACGAATATATTTTTCATGTTAAATATATATATATTATATACATATATCATAGAAAAATATTCATTTAAACCGATAAATAAAAGATTATTTAGCATAAAGATATTAAAGTGAAAATCAATAGAAAAAGTTACTTCTGTAACAGTTCCAGTTTCATACCACCAAAAGGAACATAAAAAGTCGTAGAATCACGAAATGAATTCCTGAAGCTGCATTACCTCTTACAATTAATTATTCCAAGTTGCTCGAAGTTCGTACTACGGAAGTGAAGTTTCGAAAGCGACTCGGACGTTTTCTCCGCACAAAAGTGTATCTTACGAGGAATTACATCTTCTCTCGGTATTCTCTTTTCTTTCCTCCTACTCTTCTTCCTCATCCTTTACCTCTTCTCCCTATACCGCATAGAAAAAAAAAAAATAAAAAAATAAAAAAATAAAAAGATCCGATTTTCTTTCTTCAAATTATTTCTTTAAATTATTTCAAATCAAATTCGAACAAAAATTTCGGACGTGTCCGTTGTCGGATGTTATTGAAGTTATACTTCTTTTGGTGCATTGGGGAAAATGTAATGGGAAGTCATTTTGTTCCGAGCGTTTGGAAAAACGACACCATGAAGTTTGTCGGTATTTACGACGCGCGGCAAAGCGATTTCAAGTATACGGCATGAAGTTGTCTCTTCTTTTCTTCTTCCCCTTTTTTTCTCAAGCGGGTCACCCATCCAAATACTAATCGTACACAGCGCTGCTTTACTTAAATGATTGAAGCGAGAACTAATGCTGTAACCGCGCCATGACTGTTGACGCGTGAAGTAATTCGATATATCTCTCTTATATTTAGTGTGGATTGATATCTATATTTTGATATTTTCTTTTTCTTTATTTTATTCTTTCTTATATATGTATAATAATAATTATTTTTTTTTTTAAGTTATTTTTTGAAGTAATTTTTGAGGTTATTGAGGTTATGTTCATTTTGTTACGGCAAAGAAGTATAACTTCTTACGTGCGTACATAAGTACACACATCAGTTTTTGTTATATTGTCGATTATTGTCGTCAAGTTTTTTCTTGTAAAAGTCTTTGTTACATTTTTCGCTCGCTTGTTAGACAACTACGACCTGTGAAAGAACCGAGCGAATTTACAGAAGGGAGTACGAACTTCTTATCACTTGTTTTACAAAATGGGAGATGGCTAAGGGAGTGAGTGGTAGGGAATATGTAAAAGACAGATAAAGAGCAACAGACAAATAGATAGAAAGAGAGAGAGAGAGAGAGAGAGGAACGAGGGTGGGAGAAAGCTTGCTTCGTTGCCAAATTAAATTACTTTATCTCCATATCTCGGTAACACAGAACTATTTAATTACTTTTCGCTCGTTTCTACGAACTCAAGCGTACAACAAAAGCCTTGCTTTTCCATTGGGCACTCTTACAGACTTCTAATTTAATACGCGTGTATGTGATTCTTTAAGATTCTTTTTACATAATTTCGCATTTAAACGCGTACACTATTTTTTTTTTTTTAATAATATCAATGTCAAGGAACCTTCCTGATTATCGTAGTAGAGTATCGCAGTGAGAAGGATGCCGTTTAGTCGAAAAGAAATTGTATAACTTTAACATTTTTAAAATATAATTTAATAAAACCAAAAATTATACAAAGTTAAATTATTTAAAGATCAACAATAAAATCTCAAATTTATTTTTCTTTCTTCGTTAAAAAGTTGGAAGTAGTGTTTAATAATTATTTGTTAAATAATGTGTGTTAAATAATTAGTAAAATGTAATGTTTATAATCAAGGAATATAACGTTATAAATTTATATTATTTAATGATATTCGTAAATATAAAACTCGTTAAAATATTAAAATAAATTTTTCTAAATATATACTGAAATATTTAGTGTAAAAATTGTATCAAGAAAAATAACGTAATGTACAATTAATGGTACACGTATTATAATTTAAGAAACGATCCTATAGAGGATAAAAGAAAATCTTAACAAAAATGCAAAGAAAGAAAGAGGCATGTTAAGAAAGATAAACCAAAAAACTGGAATTTAAATTCAACTTGGTAAAGACACGAAGTATCTTGTATTAGGAAACCCTTTTGTAAAAAGACAAAAAAAATGAAGATAGGCAAACGTTGTAAAGAAAAGATAAGAAGTTACCATTTTTGATTTAACCTCTTTTTAAATATTATCTTAACGAGCGCGCGACGGAGGTAAACGTGGATAAAAAAAATTAGAAAAAAAAATGACATGAAGCGAATAGGCAGAAAGAAGAAAGGATAAAGAAAGAGAGAAAGAGAAAGAGAAAGAGAGAGGGAAAGAAAGCTTTAAGAAGTAACGTCTCTTTACTTCGAAGACTGTAATTTTTCTTACTGGTCGCGTTTCACGGTACTTCGTTCTTATCGTAAATACTTTCCTCATGTATCGAAAGAATAGAAACGTTGAGAGAAAGTATCACTCGTAAAGAAATAAAGCGAAACTTGTTGTATCGTCGTGGGATAAGAAAATAGGAAAAATATAATACTCGACTCGAGGGAACTACACTTTTCTAAGAAGATCCTACGAATAAGCCGCTTGAAAATTCAATTCTCTTCTTTCTCTTTCTCTTTCTCTTTCTCTTTCTCTCTTCCTTTTATCATTTTCATTTTCTCGTTTTGAAGGTTTGCAAAAACTTTTCGCTAAATTGGAGAAAAGGTAAATATAAAAGATCCATTTTAAAGTACTTAAGAATATAAATAATAATAAATAAAATATACAATATAGAAAAATGTTGATGAAATGTATTTCTGGATAGAGGTACCTTCTCTTGCCGTTTTTTCTACCAATGTCTTGAAATATCAAAATTATTCAGACACATGGGCATGGGATACATCAACGAAACCAAGGATATACGACCTACTTTGTGAATAATGATCTCCTAATGCCAAAGTATACACCTAACCTCTTCTTCTCGTGCATGTATTTTCTCGGAAAATTCCCAAGAGTTTAAATTTCGCGAGAAAACATTTCGTACCTTATTACAAGGAAGTCCTTGAGGGACTCTGTGCCACGACACACACACAATTTCCCGTTTACAAAGCTCCAATTCTCTTGGGACGCAATTGAAAGGAAGAAAATTAGTTAACAAAAGAATTTAAGTACGTCTAGAGCTTTCGACTTTGAAAATGAAGATAAACTGGGACACAATTTTGTCCAATTATTTGATATATTACCTTAACGAATAAACGATTATTATTATTATTTATGAAAAAAAAAACAAAACAAAATCGATTTACAAAATATCAAAAATAGACTCGCATAGTTATTTGAAATATCTTATTCGTTTGAGAAAAGGGATAAGTATAAAAATATATTAAATAAGAATAGTATCTTGGAAATAAGAATTTCTTTTCTTCATATATTTCTCTTTTTCGTGTTAAAAAATGTTATCCTTAAAAGCGTTCGCTGTTTCATGAAATTGAGAAAAAATATATACTTGTAGAATAGGAACTTTAAATGACTCCAACATTATATTTACGTATATATATATACGAATACATACTTATATATTATAAATTGTGCTATCATAGAATTCTGCTTGAATGGTTACAACAATCGGCGATACCTTTATTGAATTCTTTAAGAAGGTAAAAGGCATAGAGAGGTTTTCTGTAAAATAGTTTAGTTAAAGAAAAAAAAGAACTGTAAGGGAGTTCTTTTATAATAGTGAACAGATTATAAGAGGGGTTTTATCGGTTATCATTGTTGGTGCACGACAAAGAACGTGTGAGAAAGGAAGGAGAAGAGCAAGAGATAGAGAGAGAGAGAGAAAAAAGAAGGAATAAGGGATAGTTCAGTGGTCCAGGCATAGTTCGTTAGTGGTTGGCAAGAATATCCGCGTAATTTCCCTCCCTAATCCCTTAAACTCAATCGCCAATGAATACTAAATACACTCAATTAAAACTCCACAGCAGTGAAACTTTGGAAATTGGCTGAAAGTGACTCACCGTTCTCGTTCTCGTCGACTACGACGTTCGCTCTATCCTCGGAATTAAGGAGGTCGTCTGAAACAGATGAAGATTATCACTATTAGAAAACAACCTTCTTGATATTACTCTTAACAAGTTATTACTTCGTTCACACTATAACGATATAAAATTCCTTAGATTTAATAATCTTTTATTTTTTTATCAATTTAATAAATAATTTGTAAAAATGATACTTTCTTGCAACTTATTCTTTTTTCATCCTAAAATCGTCCGCAAAATAAAAACTATATTAAATCATATTTTTTGTTTTGTCTTTTACCAAAGCGGATCATTTACAATTAAGAATTGACGTATTTTTAGACGCACCCTTAAAATAGTCCTAAAACGTAACAACATTTTCTTATTTAAATTTATCGCTTCACCTATACATATAAGTAAGTTTATACATTTTCTCAAGAGCAAAGTGAGGAATAGATTGAATGTGTATTTCTTTTTTAAAAAAATGAGCTCACATAAAGTGCGATAAACATATTGTAATAATGCATTTATCAATTATTTTTTAAATAAGTTTTTTATTTTCTACTCTGTTGATTAAATTCAATTGAAAAAGTTTCATTTGTTTGTTTCATTTATTTATAATGGAAATATAGAATTATACTTATATAATATGAACAACTAAATTATAATTAAATTATAATTCTCATTACTGAAATAACATATTTTGTGTAATTAAGGTAGTTATTAAAAATCATATCAGAATATTGCACAGATAATTCTGATTTCGTCAAATAAACATATTTTCATTTATTTTGTACGTATTTTTCCAAACGTTAATTCACGATACGTATAAATAAACAGCCAAAGAGTACATTTTAGCAAATGAAAATAAAAAATAAAAAATTAACAAACTTATCCAATTATCCTGATATCTCCTAATTTGTATTTTTGCATATAAATGACGTTGCGAAAACGTAAAATAATAAATTAACAAAACATAATATTCACGTACGATCGATTTTGTTTCATTTGATTTTATTTCTGCGGTTTTTCGAAAAGAAATGAAAATAATTTTAATTACCTCCCCCCCAATCCCCATCCCCATAAAATAGAAAAAACTTTAAAATTTAAACATAACAACATTAAAACAAAATGAAAAATAAATTTTCGATTGTACATTAGGTGCAATTAATTTAACAGAGACGTCATCTACGCAAAGATATTTTTATTATACAAATATCAAAGAATGAATTGGCTGGTTAATACAGGGAGTAAATTTTATGCGCCATTAACTTGGATCCTAAATAAATATCGGGATATCCGAAAGTACCTGCCGTGGGATACTCAACGTAATCTTCTATCTCTCGTTTCTTGCTAGGCTACGTAACACACACACACACAAATATATATATATATTGTATTTGCTGTTAATATTTGCGCGCGTTTCTCTCTGTACTCGTATAGGTGTGTATATATGTATATTAACGTACGCGTTCGTGCAACTCTTCGCTACAATCAACGTGCCCTGACGCTTTAACTACATCTCGTGACGAGAGTGGCTAATAACGTGACATCAACGACCATCCAACGAAAGTTTCAGTCCCAGCACTAAGGGCTCAATGTTGTAATCTTTCCGTCGCGTTTTTCACTAGTACCACAGCTCTCGTTCGTTTCCAACGTTTAAATATTTCACGTCAAATTTTTCATTCAGAATATTTCATTATACATACTTGCAGATATAAAACACAAGTGTCCCGTGTTCTATCATTCTTTAATTTTGTTCTTTTAAATGTAAAATTTCCGATAGTACGATATTATTATATACATGAAATACGTTATTAACAATGTTTCATATAAAATATTTCAACAAAATTATGTATTAAAGATCAAAATTATTGTATATTCGAGATCGAAATTGTACCAAAAGATACGAGTTTCGTTATGGTAGAATTTATATTATATTATACGCGAGGCTCAAAATAAGAAATAGATTTTAAAAATAAACGAACACATCGTTCGTTTTAATTTTATTAATAATTCATTATCCCGATCCTGTATGTTACAGATGAGAAATTTTTAGAAGAATTTTTAGAAGAATTTTTATGAAATAAAAATCCCACGAATAAGAGTGAAAAAAAAAAAGATATATTATCTGTTACAGCATACTCTATATGTATAAGATAGTTGAGCCCGAATAAACTTAATTCAAATCTAACGATCAATAAAGCGTTAGCGCAATGACCTAATTATTAAGTTATTGGCCAGGAAGTTATATTACGAGTTACATAGTATACCTGTGTGGAACGTTCAGTATCCTTATTTGATCATCTTGGGATTTGTAATTTGTACACTCCCAAGCGTCCTATCTTATAATTAGATCATCAAAAAGATATCAAACGTTGACATAATTCGACTTCGAATCAGTCTTAACTTCCTATTAACTGTCCTATCCCAAGCACGTACATCTTTCGTATTAAAGAAACATCTTATTGTCAATAAAAATAAAATTACGCTATTTCAACATTTATGATTAAATTTTTTTAATAAGAATACTATATATATATTTTCAGAGAGACAGAGAGGGGAATATATATATATTTATATTTTATATTATATTTGTTTTATTATATATTATTTATCTTGTATCCTCCAAGCAAATTTCGAGATTATTATTGACAATTTATTACTATGAAAAAATTACTTTTTTATCATCTTTTTAAAAGAACTCCAAGAATCATAAAATTTCATTTAAAATTAACAAGAGACATCGGGGGAGGGAGGAGGGGGTAAAAACTAGTTATCACACCTCGTTGTTATTTCATCGAGAAACTTTAAAACTTCTCACTTTCTATTTTCTTACTTCCCCTTTTTTTTTGAAAAAGAAAGGTCTCGTAGAAGTATTGGAAAAAATTATTCAGGATATCATAGGAAATTCTGCATGCATCTCAATCGGTCCCAAAGCTTTCCTTAGGGCCTTGCCGAGGCAGCAATTCCGTGAGGATACGACATTACGATCTTCCGCCATGCTATGAAAGTAAGAACTGATTGGATTCCGTGAAGAAGGGAAAACCTTTCTCATATATAAACGAACGAGCCCAAAGAAATTGTGAAGGGTTCGAAGGATCACCAAGGGTATCCCGAATCTTTCATAAACGTTTTCCTATCCCCCTGAAAACCAACTCTCCGTTAGCTTTCGACTTTCCTCATCTCTCATGAAAAAAGGAGAAACCCTTAAACGCTTTCCTACTTTTCTAACATCACCAGATATCTGCTTTTACTAACATAAATATCACTGTATATTACGATCATAAAATGTAAATTATATCATTTATAACTTAACGTTAAGTTAATTTAATAATCTTTTATTTTACTTTCTATCGTGTTTAATACTAAACCTATCACGCGCGATTATAAAATACCGGATCCTGTAATTTATAAAAAATACAGTAAAAACATATGAAATATACAGTATTCGTTGATAAATAGATGAAGATATTTTCTTCGGTATCCAATCGGTTAAAATCTTATTCTATATTAAAATATATGTTTTTTTTTTAAAGCTCATATTTTTTTTTAATCTCATATTTTAGAAAATCCTGTAATTTATAAAAAATACAGTAAAAACATATAAAATATATATTATTCATTGATAAATAAATGAAGATATTTTCTTCGGCATCCAATCGGTTAAAATCGCAAGAAAATTAATAAGAAAATTCTTGTAATAAGAAGAATATAAAAGTAAATAATTTTGTTTTAATCTCATATTTTAGAAAATATTTATGATCTGAAGGAAAAAAATCTCGACCTTATTTTATCAGTCTCTCCTTAATTAAAATGTTTTCTGGAAAGAAAATATTATTTTTATTTACACAAGAAATATTTTCATATTCATTCTTACTGTAAGATGACTCACTCAATACATAAATGTTATTCAACAATAAAAACCGATCGATAAAAGTTTCTGATAATGTCATAGACAACTCTTAATTATTATCACAAACTTTATCACATTGACAAAGAAGAAATCGTCATTTTCAAAGCTATTTTGTCTTGACTATTTTCAAGATTGTCCTTTCAAGTTGGCAGACGATTATGATCGGTCTTTTCCATACTAGAAACAGAACAACTATTCAGGATCGATAGTTAACTCGTTCTTTCTTCGTAGAACAACTTGAAAAAGTCCATTTAAAAACACTTGGATGTTCGTGTCGTTACTAGGTTGTTGGTGAGAAAAAGAGAGTAAAAGACAGAAAAAGAGAGAGAAAGAGAGAGAAAGAGTGAGTAACAAAAGTAGTTACCCCTTGCCATCCTGAGGAAAGTTAAATTCGATTCGTTGGAGAGAAAACTTAGATCGCATACGTACTTTAACGGTAAAAGAAGGAAACAAGGTATGAACAGATTGTTCCTTTGCGAAGTTAAATAGATAGCTAAATTATCTAATTGTAAGAATAAGTTCAGGAAGATGTGTGTGTATTCCTAAGTCTTTTTGTGACCTTTTCGAAGATTTCTTTTTTTTATATTTTTTTTATTTTTACAACTCCATTCAACGTGTTGCGTAAACTTTTGAAAACACGCTAAAGTCGGTGGTAACGATAATTTGAAGTTTACTTTTAACGATATTATTTGAAACTAATGAACCAATCGATGACACTGTGTTCTGTTTTTTTTTTGTAATTATTATTTGTTTTTTTATTTGTTACATTCCAACGGTTGCAAATATAAATACTACTTTCTATGAAAACGCTTAAGCATTTTCCGATAATCTCGATTCATGTAAAAATTGGCACATTATTAACAAAGTTAGCAAACCGGAGGAAGGATTCTAACGTTCAACCTGTCAAGCTGTCCTTACCAGAGAACGAATTCGTTTAATAAACTATAGAGTAGAAGAGAGGTTGTTAGAAGCTGTTTGTATTAAACTAAAAGTTAGATACACTCGATCAACTTTATCAACAACAACAACTTGTATTGAAACTCTGATTATTATAAACGCACACTCGTAGCTTCTTCATTTCTAAACGTTAGAAAATTAATAGAAAATTTTCGAGATGAATTTGTATTATCTTCAATCGATTTTGATAGAACAATTTTCGGCTGAGAAACATTTAGACGTTTACTGTTTATTTCTAAAACGTTGATTGTATTAGAAGACAATTATCAACTCTTGCACTGATAAATAATTGAACGATGCACATGCAGAACCTACTGGAAGCGAGCTGTTACTTAGGTTACTTAAAATGGTCGTACAGGGTTTATATAATAAATGTAATATATATATGTGGGATGCGAGCACCTCCAAGCCAAACTTAAATAAGCATTCGTGAGGAGATTGGACGGTGGGCCCTGAATAGCTCAATGGTTAAAGAGCAGTCGCCCGGAAAACGGAAGATCCGGGTTCGAGTCCCGGTCCAGTCAAATTTTTTCACGAATCCTACATATATTTTATTAATATTTTTAATTTATATACAAACATTTCTGAAAATCGGCATTAACTTTCCTGGCAACGTAATGTATATGTATACGTTACACCTGTTGCCTGGAAAACTGATGCCGATTTCGACAAAATATTATATAACTAAATTATTTATTTAAATTAAAAATATAAATCGAATATAGAGATTTATAAATTGGCACGAATTTTCTGGACTAAGAATACAAATTTTCAACGGATTTGGTGTAAACATATATATAACAATACATATATATAATAATAATATATAATATATAAAGAACTAAATAATAAATTAGATTAAATTAATTATTAAATTAGATTTAATTCGAATATCTATAATAAATGTAAAATCAAATTCATTTCTATTTCAATTATTAACTAAAATAAAATTAATAACGCATAAATACATATGGCAAAAAAGAAAGAATGCAAAACTTGAAATTAAAAATACTAGAAATAACATTTAATAAATTATTAATCGCAAACTTGATAATAGTTCTAATCGAAATACTGCGAAAATTATAAACGAATAAAAAACTGAAAAAAATAAAATATTAAAAGTCAAATTCGTTGCACAACGAAACAAATAAATATGTAGAGAATGATTTTGAAATCGTGTTAGAAGTAATAAATTGTGCAAAAATAAAGTCACGTACAATTGTTATATAATATTATTCGTAAAATCGATGTTTACAATTTTTTGACTTGCTAAATCCACTGTTACAATTAACAGCACCAATAATTGAAAACATTTGAAATATTTTCCATCAATAACTATTATAAATATAAATCTCCAATAACGAATTCTTTTAACGAGCAAAACAACAAAGTTTCGAGTTATTAAATAAAACGATTCCGTCTGACAATAAGATTCATAATTAAATCTCTTCGGAGAATTTTTTGTATCCCAAAATAACCGATAAGCCGATGCCCAATAGAAAAATATGCTTATCGTATTACGTTTCCGCAGCAAGTCGACAAGTTGGTCCGTTGAATTTTTATCCTATTTAAAATCATAAAAGAAAATAAAAAATGAATATAGAACGAACGAGCCAAGGACCATACGATGTGCCGTATGTAAGTCATGTTTTCTCTATCTATGTACTTCTTTTTCTCATTAATGCCGACACACGGCCTCGTCCTTCCCGTCATTCAAGTTTTCTTTTCTTTTTCTTTCCCTCATTGCTATTTATATTTTCTTTTCATTAACGTTTAGTCCACTATTTTGTCATATTCTAATATCCTCGTCCTAGATGTCCATTTAATCTTTGTTCCTTTGTCCTTATTGTGTTGGTCTACCACAGTCTGATAGAAAAAAAAAACGTGGACAGAGGAATAAAAGGAAAATGATATTTAAAACAGCCACCGCGACATATATAAAGTTACATCGATCAAGAAAGTAATTATCAAGAGTTAAAGAGAGAGAGAATCGCAGTGATTTTCAATTAATAAAAATATTCAAAGCACGAATATTCGTATTGAAAATCAATGTATAACTGAATATTATAATTTATTAATTAAATTATTAATCATCAATGGTTCAAGAATTATAGTGATTTTCAGTGCATAAAAATATAAACAGCATGGATATACATTCGTATCGAAAATCAATGTAAAACTGAGCATCATAATTTATTAATTAACTTATTAATTATCAAGAGTTCAAGAATTATTGTGATTTTTAGTGAATAAAATTATAAACATTAACGAGCTGAATTAGAATTTAAAATCAATATAAAGCCATGGGTCAGAACTTTTATCGAAATATTTCCAATTCTTACGTTATTTTAGATTTTATACTACAAGTTTCGCTTTTCTGATAATTTTTTAAATAGCTAATAAAAAATGAAAAAAAAAGACATAGATATAACCAATAATAAAATTTAGATTTTAAACTTTAGATAAGTAGCACATAGAGCTTTTCCCAGATACCTCTCGTCAATCAACGTTATCCTCATCTCAATCAATTTTTCGTCTGCGTGTTCCTCAGTAAAATCAAAAGCCTTTTAAAACTGTTATCTTCTCGTTCAAATAGAAAGTATTTCAGAAAAGACCTTTTAAAGAGACAGACACCTCTCTTTCATTTATCTGCTTTTTATCAAACAAACTAACGATGATTGACAAAGAAATCAGATATTCATATTATCTGATCGGAAATCACATATTCAATTATTCTCTTTATACTTATAATTAACCAGTAAGCTCATCAATCGATTATGTTGATTAGCCAATAAAAAATTAATGAAATATCAACTTCGAAAGGATAGAAAAAATAAATTTTAAACTAAACGTGAATACTAGATTTTTTTAACCTAACGTCGTAAAAAATGCTCGCAATTATAAATACATTTAGGTAATAAACGTAACCCGGAAGAGTAAAAAAAAATAACACCGAGTGAAATAAAAAAAAAAAAAAATTAAATAATTTTGTTCAATAAAAACTAAATGACAGGTAAAGGGGAGAAAAAGAAAAAAGAATGAAAAAATAAAATAAAATGAACTGCCGAAAAATCGAATCAAACGTTAAAATTAAATTTTTCCTTCTCTTCTCGCAGCGCCCCCTCCCTCCCACTCACATGCTAAAAAAAAAAGTAATAAAAGAACGTTCTATTTCGATGAAAAAGAGTCAACCTATTCACTCATGACATAAATGTTGTAAAAGCGCTGATAGAAACAAGGAAGGCAATCAAGGCGAGTCGATTCGACGGATAGGTTTTTGTACGATATTTATGTGTTCCCTTACCGTAGGCAATTTTCGCAGCCAAATTGAGCTTGCACTCGTGCCGGGTCCTGTAGTCATATGGTCGTGGTTCGCCCGGACACCAGGGCACGGATGGTCCGCAAACACATTTCCCGCTCGCAACCGCGTTTCCGCTTTCGTCGGAGCTTCCATCGTCAACCAGGTTGCAACCAGGACCTGACATTATTGGTCCGTTTGGACAATGCCTCCGCCATCTTCCTGGTATCTCTGAAATTAAAAAGACAAAAGAAATAGATTATATTTATATCTTTATTAACATAATACTCTTTTATAAGTTCTGTTTTTAACATATTCTTTTGAAATTAAATCAAATTAAATATGATTCGTTTAATATTTATTATATGTGTTGGTTAATTAATTTTATTTGTTATATTGCGAGCTCGATATTTTGGATGCATTTCAGTTGTAAGAAAAAAGTAAATAGAACAAGTATGAAGAAACAGGAATGGTATCTTTGAACGATTGGACAAGTATATTCTGTTTATAAGGATTTTCTTTAAAATTTTTTTTAATTTAATTGATTTTTTTTAATATTCTTATAAAATTGATAATAGTTCGTTGGGTATCTTGTATATATATATATATATATGCATTTGGTAATTTATTATATTTATTATATTACAAGTTAAATATTTTTGAGTTTTTAAGTTTTTAGGAAAAGAAATTATGAAGAAATAGAAATTTAAAGAATGAAAAGACGTAATCGTTAAAAAATGTATATAGGTTTCTAAGATTTTTGTATCGATAATAATTATAATAATAAAAATAATTTGAACAATGGTCATAATAATAATATTATAATTTAATAATATAATAAAATTATGATTATATTATGATAATACTAATTTATATGTAAGAGAAAGTTGAATAGAATGTACAATTGTGTCTTCTCTCCACCTTATTCAGAAATAATGTTAAAAGATTTACACATACTTTTTATTTTGTACATTCTTTCTTTGAAGTAGCTTTTACTCTTAAAATAGCTCTTATTAAAGTGTCCCTATTTATAATAATCTATCTCTCTTGATAGGTACAAAAAAATTCTTTCAGTCGAATGTAGTCAAGGAAATTGCATCCGATCTTGATTCGTTTTCCCTCTCTCATATTCGATATACCCTTTGACAATTATCGTTCATGCATTCGACACTATTGTCACCAATACAAGTATCATTCTGTATAAAAGAATCGATATAGAAGAACGTGCATGGCCTTCAAACGAGATAGAAGTGAAACTCGTATTATCATACAGTAAATAATCAATTGATTTATATATACGATGAGTGTCCCTTACAATCAAACATTGTCATACTTACTAGGTTTTTACTTGAAAACTATTAATATTGAGAAGTGACCTCCTTAGTCACAAAAAAGTTGGTTGACAAAAAAGTTTCACTTCGAACAAATTTACGAGAAAAATTTGGAATGAAAGTACAAAATACAGAATCAAATTCCAATCTAGATTCTCATTAAATTCCATAATATCAATCCTAATTGAATTGAAATATAGTGGACGTCAAACCGAGGAGTACCCACAGCAGCTAGTTTGTCGTGTAAGCTCGTATCGTATTTGCAATTCCATTTATATTTATTTTTATTCGTTCGGTCTATTTTTGATAGCTTATGTCCGTCTCCATGAATAATTGTAAACGTGCTTACACGATTGGAATTTTGGCAGGACCACTCCTCTCTCTTGTAAACGATGCACCCACGTAATGATCGATACGTTCGTAACTCACGACTTTCATTATTCATCCTGCTATAACGATCTAAAGTGAATTATTTATCCCTACGCGAGCAATGTCAGTGGACTTTTATTCGACCACTTACAAAATACCATGTACGTTTAACATCGATTTGTAATATCATTTTTCTTTCCAATCTCTACAAACGTATTTAAAACTACTGAAAATAGAAAAAAAAGAAAGAAAGAAAATTCAGAATAGACAACAGGATTATTGAATTTTATTCTACGACCTATCTCGTTAAATAAAATTGCTTAAAGTCGAAGGACCGAGCTAACGAATCTGTATTTTTTAAAATCAAACTCATTCAAATAGATCTAAAAATCGAACGAACTCGATTATACGTTTATATCTCTCTCCTTTCTTTTTCTTTTTTTCTCTATTGGTCAAAATATAAATTGTCAAATGTAAAACCATTTGTTACAATTCGTTTTTAATTTTTTAAGTTATCGTAATAAATACTCGTTCAATCAATTATAATTTATTTCCCCGTCCAAATTTTCCAATATTTCCGTTCCAAATCTTCTATTTTTTTATAAATTATTTATACACATTAATAAATGTATTATATTGTATATTTTAAGACCAAAAGACAAAAACTAAAGCATTTAGTATTAATCCTGCTACTCCTATGACAATAACAATTAAATAATTTAAATAACAGCTTTAAATATAAAAGTTGAAACCCAATTAGATTTAAATTTTATCTTTCTATTCGAATAAATTAGTTTATTTATTCCTATACATTATTTTTTTTTTCGTTTTTTTTAACAGTAATTTAGAATGAAAAAAAAAAAATTTATTTTTTGATTTTTAGATAATACAAAAAGATGATATTCTTATATAATCTGATTTTAGATTAATTTGTTATAATTAACATTCACATTTTGGTATTTATGATATAAATGAATTATGTATTAATCATAGAACTTGCTTAACAAGATTCGTTAATTAAATGAATCCTATAATAAGCAAGGAATTTCAAATCTATTAATTCATACCTACTGATTAACGTATTTCAAAATTAATTATCATACTTACCCTTTTCATTATATCGCATATATATTAACTCAATTTGAGCTTATTTCGAAGACCAATATCATCGAGTATCAATATAACAAATAATGCATATGAAACGCATTTAAATTTCAATAAAGAATGTTCGATTTACGATCAATTAAACCAGGTATATTAAATTTTCCGAAAAGAAATAAATCATTTAAAATATTTAAAATAATTGTCAATCGATATTAGATAATTATTTTATATATATAGTTGTCTTTTATTGATTTATTATTAAATTAAACAATTAAACCAGGTATATTAAATTTTCCGAAAAGAAATAAATCATTTAAAATATTTAAAATAATTGTCAATCGATATTAGATAATTATTTTATATATATAATTATCTTTTATTGATTTACGAAAAGATTATCTTGTAATGAAATAAAATTTATAATGACGAAGATTCATTTTAGAATAATAACTAGTATCCGAGATTACTATGTCATGAATGTCTGTTTGCTTTATGTCAACGAAATGTATACAACGTGTCGTACGCAGAGCAATATGCTCATAGTCGCAACATAATCGGTTTCGATTTTCCCAAGAGGAAATGATGGTTGTTACCTACTAAGAGATAACATATATATAGTTAAATTCAAATTCAATTGTGTACCTACGAGAAACTAAACGTTAACGTTCCTGTTATCTTAAGGCTATTATAATCAAAACTCTTTAAATTTACTTTAAAAAACAAAATATCCAACTAAACTTCTTAGCCGTTTATTGTTAAAAACTTCATTCATCGTAAAAATATTTTAACGCATCTAACTCATATATATATATATATTTGAGTCGATAATAATGACAGTGACTAATTATTACAAGTGGAAAAAAATTGATTTTACAATTTATTTAATATTACAATTATTTATATTATAAAATAAATCATAAAGTAAATTTGTTCTATTTATTAGCCTAACAATCCACTATCATAATTAATGACGTTATTTGTCTTCTCATTTTATTATTATTATTTGTAAAATATAATTATTAACGTATTAATAATTTTGTCTATCTACTACATGATTTAACTTTCATTACACTAGGATTATCTCTAATAACCGAGCTGGTTAATCGTGGTAATGGAGTTAGCCATAGGAGAACGCTCGAAGCTGATAGAATATAAGGAGGTCAATGCACATAATTAACCAAGTTAGTTAATCAAGATCGAAGGTACCCTACCGATCGCCGATAATACCGAACCGATACTAATTGTAAGTTCAATAATCCACGTAGCAGAGCAAAAGAGCAAACCGTAAAATCGAGTTTGCCGATCGGTTTGATGATCGTTTCTCCAATACGCAAGGATAGCCTAAATGCGAATTCATTTCGACTTAATGGCCTGAACGTGAACCGGTTAATTGATCCAACTCGACCATGCATCGAGATATCTCGTATCGATCTACGAATGGAATTCGATTAAGAAAATTTCACGAAGTTGATACCCCGTCCAACTAAAACATGATAAAGATCCTTGATACGGATAGAAATCGTACAAACGAATAAATATAACTTTTACATTAGTTTAATCGTTCTGATACTTTTTCCTAACCCCCCCGAGAAACTTGCAATAATGTCTTTTTCTGGATGACATTTCAATAACCATTAATAAAGATCTTTTCGAACTAACGAGTAATCGAACGAACGATCTACAAAAACGCGATATGATTGGATCTAACTATGAAGCATCAAAATAGTATCCAATTACAATTGATACGTTTGTTTTACCATTGATAAACATTTTATAGGTTAGGATGGTTACATAAGAGCCATTTAGAGGAGAGATTATAAATGTTAGAGTAAATGAAAATAATGAATTAATAAGATAGCTTATAATTGTGATTGGAAAATTATAAACTATAAGTTTAATTCGTAGCTGTAAAACAGATAAACGTGTTTTAGTTATAATCCGAAATATCATATTGAACCGTTTTACGCGTTGCTATGCGTAATGTTGCAAACGAATTTAATACAGATAGCGCAGCTGTAAAAGCATGAAAATGTTAGTTTGTAATAAAAAAAAGAAATAAAAAGCAAAGAGAAAGAGAAGAAAGACCAATAAAATGAAATTTTTTGACGATTTCAATAACACGAAGAAAAAGAGATAGGTAAAGGGGAAAGGATGCTTACATAGCTAACATCTAACGCGAATTCATTTGAGGTTAATGGTCCGTATGAAAACCGGCGAGCAATTGGCCGCGACCAACAACGTCGGAACACACATTTCCGCTTTTACGTGCGTTCCATCGATGATCTTTCCGGAAAATCGTGCAATGCGAATTCGGAGAATGCGCAGAATGTATAGGCGAATGATTGTATGCTTTGGTTTTGTTTGATCCGAGTATAACTTAATCGTGCGTATTTGGTGTTCTCGTAAAATACGAGGTTTTTTTCTTGACTGTACGTAACAAATACAATTTCAAAAATACAAAATATAATTCATTGATAATAAATACTCTAGGATCTATGCTAATAAATACATGGAATATTTGTTCTGGTTATTACGATGACGAACAAAGTCATCTTTTATTTTTCATTTATTTTTTAATATAAATAATTGCAATATAATATAATAAATCGTTAAATAAATTTAATTCATTTATTGATTTGGTCTGAATAAATGAAGATCAAAAGTCCCTGTAATTATAATAGTGTATTATTACGCATATCGATAATAATTGTTGTATCGAACGATCCCTGAAAACTAAAAAATATTCAATCGATCTTTTTCGATAGTAAAATTAAAATTGAATATTATCTGTATCTCTTACAAAATTTGTATTTTAAATTTGAAAGATATAAGAGACAATATCTTGAAGAAACTTGTATGAGGCATATTTTGATAGTAGTAATATTAAATAATCGTGTTGATAACATATATTTAGAAGATATTTCTCTAACATCGACAATAGCCGAATGATAACGAGATAAACATCGATCGAGCATTGAACCAACCCGATAGCCTCTGGGAGCCAATCTAAGCAGGGGATCGCACCCACTGAACACTAGCGAAAAGGCGAACCTTTTTCGCATTATTGACTACCGACGAGGTCAGCTCCCTATTCTTTTGCAACTTTCTATCCACTGGGAGATTTCAATCCACAAATTTCTTTTTGATTCTATAATGGCGATGATTATTATTATTATTCGTGTATCATCATTATTTTTATACTATTCATTTTTAATAATACACTTTTTTGTAATTCATATTAAAAATAGATGTCATTTCGTTTTAATTTTCTCTCTCTCTCTCAAAAGTATCTCTTATAAATTCCATAAAAAAACGTTTATTATTTAAATTTATAATTTTCCCTTTTCTGAAATGAATCGGACAATCTTGTACGAGATAAAAGTTCCGTGGGAAATTTTAAAGGAATCAATTCCGTTAATAATTTTTATAACCACGAAAATGGTTAAAATGAAAATGAACAATACTTTGTGAAGATATACGAGTAATCAGTTTGAAATTTTATACGGCAACCTTTGTTCAAATAAATGAACTATGCGTAAAATTTGGCCTAAATTTATTTCAACCAATTCGTGGCTACAATCGAATAATGTATAGATACACGAAAATATCCGGGATATTTATAAAAACTTCATGACTTTGCGAAAACTTCAAAGGATATTGATAAATCCTATTTTGATGAAAAAATAATTGCGATCAAAGGCTTTTCATTATACTGATTACTTTTAGGACGCGTTTGTGCTTAAAAAAAAAAAGAAAAAAAGAAAAATACACGAATCGTTTCAGGCCGGAAATTCAAAATTCCATGCACCTATAGAAGCCGCTATAGAGGATGCAATAACAACGTTAAGGTGATGATGTACAGCGGTTCGTGGCTTTTCTGCTGCGTATACTTAGTTAGACCCAATGAAATAGAGATTCACAATTACCGAAGTGAATGAAATTATGAAAAGTAACGGCGCGACATCATTCCAAACGTTATATAAGTAAGTCTCGTAATAATCAGCAAGCGCGTTTATCAGAGAGTGTTTCATTTTCTGAAGGAAATCTCCTCCTCGAGGAGGGTAAAACAGAAAGAGTGGGGATAAAAGGGTGACTCAATATAGACAAGAAAATAGCGAGCTCTAGATATTTTCATCCACGATCGCATTTGCATCCTTAATGTAAACAGAAATTGCGTAGAACTAAAGAAAGAGAGAAGAAGACAGTTTCAACGTTTTCTTCCAATCTTCATTTTTTTCTCTTCAAACCCTCTATATCTACTGGGATGCAATTAAGTGAACTAAAAGATTGATCGTAGATGTACTTTAATTTTATTTAACGATAGATAAATAAACGAATATGTACGAACGTAATCTGAATTTTCGTTGATTATAGAACTTCGTTTGTTTGCTTATTCTAAAAATAACATTATTCCTTCTCATTTTCTTTCTCTGTCGAATTCGTATTTTGTTTTTTTTTTTCCATGTACCAGAACACATTCGCTCTTTTTTTATTCCCGATTCGAAAGAGAAACGAAAGAAAAGCGAATAAAACGTAATATTAATGAAGTTCGACCTAGTTCCACCTTCCAATCTTCCTTTAACTCCTAAGAGTCCTGTGTTTAATGGCCGCGGAAGAATTCATCTGTGAAAGGGTATTAGGAACGATTAATTATTCCTAGAAAAGCGATGTATTTTTAAGTCTGTTGCGACTTTTTTCTCGATCGATCAAATAATATCTAAATTTTGTATAAACCAACGACGTAATAAACATAATCCACATTTGATGTACGGTAAAATATACGTAATTATTGCTGATTTTATCTTGATGAACAATTCGAATACGTACTTGGTCATAAATTTCATGTCTTTGGAGACCGTGAGTTGCAATAAAAAATTCAAAAGACAAACTGTATCTCAACCCGGCTAATAATCCCAATTTTGGGATAATAACGTTAAATCAAATGACAGGCAACAACTGACAACTAACGATCGAGAGACATCGGTGAGAATGTTGTTACATTTTCTACGCACCCATTCGCGTAAACGTGTTTCCGTTATATGGAGTCGTTAACGTTCCATCCCAGAAAAAGCCAACACTATTTAACAAATGCCTCGTAAAAGAGAATGAACATTGCTGGACATTTTCGATATTTATTATTTATTATCTTTACTAAAAGATTTAACCGTAATGTAAAAAGTTTAAATATCTAAAAATCGAAGTAATTTCTTTTTACATATCCTCATTTAATATTAATCGATGGAAAAAGTAAGTATATTTTACTTGATGAATATCTTTCTCGCAATAATAACAACGATAGTAAAAACGTATTTCAACGAATTCGATGATATAAATCTAACAGGATGGTTCTCTTGCACATTAGTCGAAATATGCAAGAGAAATATTAGATAAAAAGTTTAAAGGCCGTTGGATCGGATGATGGTATACTGTATAGTGGCCATCTCGTTTCCCTGACATCACCCCATTAGATTTTTATTTATGGGGTAAACAAAAATATGTAGTTTATCAGAAAAAACCAACCACACCTGAAAATATGAAACAAAAAATTCTAGCTACGTGTCAATCGATAAAATCACAAGACATAAGAAATGTGCATAAAGAATTAATTTAAAATCTCCAAATATATATTAAAACTAGCGATCATCATTATGAGCACCTATAGTCTATGTAATTAGTTTAAATTTCCTAAAGTAAGTAGTATTTACATTGGATTTAATTAATATGACTCAATATCTTTTAAATATCTTTAGATGTTATTATTTCGAAAATAAATGATCGAAATAATATGATCATATCGAATATTTTGATTCGTTTTTTCATGTTCTACGAGAATATCACAAAAAAAACAATGTATAGTTACATTTAAAAAAATACCGATTAACTTGAAGTCTTATTTAAAAAAATAACCTACAAAAATTTATTGATACTGTTCATATTCCAGTGATATCAGTAAAAATCCAGTGAATCAGTAAAAATATAAAATCAAATTTTTTTTATGCTTTTTCCCAAATACCTAGAAATTTCATGCAATGCCTAGTTATTTTTTAAAGTAACAGAATTAGACATTTTTAAAGAAATATATATATATATATATATATTGTCATACATTAACACAATACTTTTTCTTGTCATTTATAAATAAACTCGTAAAACGTAGATAACATCAGTAGAAATTTACTCGCAATGCTACAAATCGCACCTGCTTTAACTCATCTCTTTCTCTCTCAATGATATTATGCATATGTATTCACGTTTCGTTTAAACGGAAAAGAGAGGAAAAGAAAGAAATTATTGCATCTCTAAAGTCAATGAATAAATATTAATCTATCGGAAAAATTGCATATCTGCTATATCTGGGAATATAATTGACTATAACATGAAACGACATACAGTAATTTTGAAATACGTCTATACACCGTATATATCTTCCACTTGAATTATTTAATATAAATATTGAATACTCTATAAATGTATGTTTCTCTTTCTCCCTTTCTCTCTTTTTTTTCTCATTATTAAGTTATATCTGTTTTCTATTATTCTTGTAATTTATTTATTTAGTATTTGGTTTGCAAATGTGTTTCAATGCTTTTAATAAATGTTATTAAAATAGTGTAACAAATTATTAATTTTCTTTCTCTTTTATTTATTTTCTCTCTCTCTCTCTCTCTCTCTCTCTCTCTCTCGCTACCTCTCTCTGTATTACTTGCACATCATAAAAAAAACAATATGAAAAATAAGATTTTTAAAGCATAGTACTCCTATCCGGTGTTGTAAAATTCCAGTAGGTATAACAGGTCAACTTGAATTCATATTTTCTCTGAATAAAAAAGGAAGAGAGAGAGGGGGAGAGAGAGAGATAAAGAGATACAGGTTTCCCTCTGAAATTGCTGCGTTATACCCTAATTAACCGCATGAAATTGAAACACCACGTGCACGTCGTTACCAAAGAGCTTCGTGCCATCGCAAAATCATCATTATACCCTAACTACCCGTACTAATCTCCGTCATTAAGCTTACTCATCAATCTTCTCCATTGTTGCGATTCCTCTGATTTGTTTCCCGTTCAACTGGAACGACAAATTCGCGTTTAGGCGACACTACGCATCACTCAAACAATTTTGACATAATTTTCATTGTTATTCTCGATGATCATTGACTAGTATGACACCTTTTCGAAACAGAATGGAATGGAAATGCGAATGACATTGAAAAATAAGTAGAATATGTTATATAATGCTTTCTACTTGAAATATATGTGTGCTGACGTTTCATCTCTTTAAAAATCGATATGTTTTTTGTTATATATGTATGTATATTGTATGCCAAAGTTTTGTTGCCATTTGAAAATTCAAATCAATTGACAATTTTTAATTCAAAAGAAATAATTTATACAGTCATCCACCGAAGATACAATATAAGTATAAGTCAGACTAAAATCGCTTAAGTAGAATTCGCATAAATCGGGATACAAGTGTTTGCATCTCGCTGCAACTATCGATCCACGTATATATCTCATCATAAACACACACCCTTCCAATAAACTAACGCTAGAATCTTCCATATTCTCGTTCAACTGTCGCTCAACTAATCTCACACACAGTTAGTTTCCATTGTTGCACACTCGCATTTCTATGTATATTGTTTGTATTAGATCTATAAGTATGAAACATCCGATTACTCTACTTACTTTCAGTTCTAATACGAACATTTCATACTTGATGACCTAATATATTAGTCCGATTAGTCAAAATGTTTACAATAAATCAAGAACCGTGTAACTTCAAGTACTCGTAAGTCGTGGGATTACTGTATATTACAATTTTCGAATATAACGATTACGATTTAAAGGAAACAAAAAGAGGCATATTTTCTTTAACAATTATTAATCTTTCAAATGATATGCCGTGAGTCATAGGAATATTCATTTTATCAGATTTATCAGATTTATACAGATTTATACAGATTATCAATTTAAAACAATCAATATTTTCTTGAAATACAATATTTCCAAATTTGTATACACAGTAACATATTTCAGGATTATTAAATTTTCAAATTGATATAAATTTTATTGCAAAAGAGTATTTTATTATAAGAAAAGTAAAATTAGTGAAAGTTTAATAATCTTAAAATAGATTTCTATATATAGAAATTTTAAAAGTTTGCATTACAAGTAAATATCAATAAATAGAAGAAAATTTACAGTAGGAAAGGTTACGAATATACCTATGATTCATTGTACGTAGATAGAGATATAATAAAAAATCTTGAAAATTCTCTAAAGCCTCAAATTCTAGCCGTACATATAATACAGCTATTAAAAAGAAAATCTGAAAATAACCGGTCGAAAAAACACAGAAAATTCTCTATGTACTTGGAAGTTATGGAAGCTAACATACGTATAAAATATTCTATACTATTCTCTACTGGTCGTTGTAATAGAGGAAAAAAAAAAAATTCGAAACATAGCGAGGTACAGCTACTGGGAAACTAAAAACGACTATAGTACAGGGAGTAAAAATGAGAGGGACAGAGAAATAAAAAAATAGGTGGAATTTAAAATCCATGCGAGACCAGTGATAGAACACATTCGGGTCATCTCTTGGTGAAGTTCTCTTTTGTAACAATTCGCACACATGTACATACATAGATATCTCTTCTATCGGATCTACCGTATGTCATGCGTGACACACAAGGGAATGTCAGGTATACCGTTTTCACACGTGTAACAATGTCACGTATTATCAGTCATATTCGTATACATCCACACAACTAGAGAGACTAAGCTCAATCGGCTGGTATCGACACGTACATAGATTCGATATAATAACACAGGTTGTCTGCTACCGCTGCTACTACTGTTGTTAATAGTACTGCTGCTACTGCTGCTGCTGCTGCTGCTGCTGCTCCTGCTCCTGCTGCTTTAACAGCTCGCATGAAATAATGCGAGCAATCGATCGATTCTATACAATACAATCTACGCACGTATGTATCTCTACAGGACACACTTAAAAACTAGAAAGGAACTAGAGTAAGTTTTATGCAAACTCACTTGGATACATACGACGAATCCTTACTCAGTAAACGATATAATTTTTTAATGTGTGCGTGACTATGTATCTTTGTGTATGATACATAATGTGTACATCTATGTTTAAGTCCGATTGCATTTATACGCTTTCCAGAATTTCATGCTCCCCGGGAAAGTATGAGGAGTAAGCGATGATAATGGCCTTCCGGTGATTACCGTGTGCATTTCTGCATTTCTCTTTCTCTTTCACTCTCACTCATCCTCTCTCATTCTATTTTCTGAGTTGTGATGATTACGAATGGAGTCGTGTTCGTTACGAGAGAAATTTCTTAATACTCTAGATTTGATTCGACAATTTGATGGTATTCATGTAATCGTACAAGCATGCACTCTATTTACTTTAGTGCATTCCACCGAGATCAAGTACAGCTTTAATTTCGCTTCAAAAAGACCGCGGTTATTCATATAAGTACTCATATAAGATATGTATTTTGGTACTAACAACGAGTTCAGTAATTATAAGAAAAAAGTCTAATTTAGAATTGTGCTTTTTAATATTAGAAAAATACATACATTATGTTTGTTGACACGTATAGTGTCAAGTTTAGTTGATTGAGTTTGTTTGAAATTATTCACACCATACACAATAGCACTTTTATAATAATTATTTATATTTTTCTTTTCGTTTTATTTCGTCTTGGTTTACACAAATTTGAAACATCTTGAAATTTACGAATATAATTTAATTTCTATTAAAATTCCAATTTAACTAACAAATCATGACTACTTTATTCGCACGACGAGTATATTAATCATAACAAAATATTGCCATTTCTATACGACTAGTATACTTGTTGTTAATCACAGCTAATTGGTTAATAATTTACTTTAGATTTAAAATTATTTATATCATCAAATAAATTATAAGAAAAAATTTAATATTTTATCTTCGTTCATTTATTAAAATTACCGATATATATTATGTATTGCTATATATATATATACACACACAGAGAGATAATTCAAAATGTAGCGTAATTTTATTTTCTAGCACTTCTCCCGGCGTTTTAAACTACGCGAGATACCATCAAGACCGGGTCAATTTTGCGCCTGGAATATAAAGCGCGATAGCAAGCCTCTCGTGCATAGCTAAGCACCATTATAATGAGAGGCCGTTACTTACAAGTTAACGCTAGACGGGAAAAGTTGCGTCGTTTCTTCTCAAATGTATCTCAGCCTCTTTCCCGAAGATAGTCAATTTTTGCGAGAAAACTTCTGCAAAATTTGCGTTTGGAACTAGCTAAATGGAAAATTTTGTTATCTCTGTTTCGAACGAAATGATATATCACAGGGGCTGGCCAACTTTATTCTATTGTACATGCTATCGATTTTTTGTCCTAAAAATGTGTCGCAATTTACCTACTAAAATCTTGCCATTTAACACATTCGAACATGTGTTTTGTGTACTGATAAGTGACAATGGGGTAAGGGATATTCAATCAACATGATATTTTATTAATATTTATTAATTAAAAAGTAGCCACGGAAAAAAATACAAAGTAAATTTTATTTTTAGGTTATACTTCTTTTGGTGCGTTTGAGTGAAAAATGATGGGAGTGAATTTTTACGATGCGCGCGCACAGCGACACAAAAATCGACACTACGAAGTTTGTCGGTATTTACGATACGCGGGCAAAGCGATTTCAAATTTACGGCATGAAGTAATTCGATATATCTCCCGTATATTTAGTGTGGACTGATATCTATATTCTGATATTTCTATATACACAACACGTGCTTTTTATATAGATACAAATAAAAATTATTTATGTGTTTTGAAAAGAAAAACAAATTCTTTTTAACGAATTTCACAATAAAATCTCAAGGAATATAATCCTATTTTTTGTTGTTGTATAAAAAAGAATTCTTATGAAAGGTCATGATAGGTTGATATTTTGAAGTGAAATGCTTTGAAAAATAAAATCGCAGGAGGAAAACAAAAAGTAAGGCAGAATTGGGTATTTCTAGCGGAAAAGTTAAATCCAATAAACCAAGAATGGTCTATTTCGAAGACGGAAATATGCGCTGAAATGTGAAGGATATGAGAAAAAGTAACGGTCACAAGTACGAACAAATTATATATAAATTACATACGTATATACATGCATACAATATTATATATATAATGTGTGTATATACACTACAACTATGTCATAATATTTTTGAATAGACGTTATATTTATTATATATATATATATTTCATATATGAACTTATGTGGACGATTATACGAATGCACAGAATTGTGCTTTTATGAATAAAAAGCAAGAACCCTCAGAGAAGCATACTTTAGTTACATATTTCGTATGCACAAACTTTTTAAGTTACTTTTTTTTAATGTTTCAATAATTTTCAATAATCATTAACCCTTCACAAACGAATCAGCAAAATGGTTCAGGCTTCTCTCGTAATAAATATATTAATTTTAGGTTGCTGCAAAAATATTAAAATGTTATGGTTCATTAAGTATATAATTACTTATTAATTATTAATTATTTTATTAGATATTAATTTAATTTTAAAATATATTATATTTAATTGGAGGCATATATGAGTTAATCGTATGCATTCGATCGCAAAGGGTTACAAATATTTTCTAATTTTTTTCTTTTAATGAATTTATCATATTCTTTCGTGTTTAACGTAATATATCGAAGATACAAGAAAAAAGGAAAGGGAGACAAAATTTGAACAGTGAATTTGATCGTTCGTTATATCGTGGACATTTATTGGATGCCTTCTGGCAATTTCATATAGAGAAAGGAAGAGGGAGAGAAAGAGAGAGAGCTAGAGAGCAAACCGTGTTATTTCACTCTTTCGCACGTAACGAATTACCGTACAAAGTGGGCAGTAATTTGCTATCCGATGGCTCGAGGCCACCGCCACCACCACGATCGCATTTTGTGCGTGACGGTTTAATTAGTTAAACCCAGGGCAACCAACTTACTTGCTTCGATGTCGTAAGGTTATTTTCAAATCGCAAACAACAATTCTGCTGTTGACAGTTTCGCTTGCACATTCCATTAATTAATCTTGTAAAAATATTCCTATTAAGTACACTTTATTCTTAATCGAGAAGTATTAATATCTTAGACCTAATTTTTCTTCATATTTATAATATTTAATTAATATTTAACGTATAATATATACTCAATGTAATAAATAATACTTAAAATACTTAAAATTAATTTTCTTTATATGAGTATGCCACCGTTAATAATAAATAAAAACAATATATACCTTCCTCTTTACTAGAAATCAAAGTTAAAGTTAGATCAAATTTATAACAGCCAGAATCAACGAAATCATTCGAAATCGAATTGGTATAATGCGGGCGACTAAGTAAACTAACGTTCTCCAGCTAAATATTTCACGAAGGACGTTCTTTGCTTCTGAAGTAACTGGACCACCTTTTCATGGAAAATCAAGATATATAAACGTAAAGGATTGGTTCAAGCATTTTCGTTGCCTTCTCAATGTCGAGCAACAAATCTTTGAGAATGGTTCTTCTTATCGTAGTATAAACGTGCATTGCATTTTTATGTAACACCAATTTTAGACGACAACAAAAGTATATATATATTTTTTTTTCAAAAGAAAATACATTCTCTCTCGAAAAGCTTATGTATTACGAGAAGATCGAAAAATTGTAAATATAAACGTTAAAAATCGATCAAAAGTCACTTCGTAATGTCTAAAAGAAAAAACAAATAGAAAATATTTTATAAAATCACCGAAATTAATCCATCATTATGTAACATAATATATCACGATTGAAACAAAGCTAAAAACAAAACTGCAATCTTAACAAAGAATAAAATATTTCTGTGAACGGTTGGTGAGAAAATATGGTCAAATGAACTTTTTTTTTTTCCAATGATGAACAAGTACGTACAGAACACAATGCAATACCACACGCAAACGCACACATACAATTCACGCTCTTTTGCCACAAGCAATCGAATGTTCGTGTGGCCATCGAGTGGGATTCCTAACGAGTCTGTTCTCTTTCTACGTACATACGACCGCAACGAGATCGCGTGCGTTCTTCTTTTTTATCGTGAAACTCACCCCCGGCCAACCCGAGCATCACCATTCACCAACGCCATCGCTACTGACAGCCCAGCTTTGTACCGAAATAACCAGCCATTGTTCGACCATTCTCCTCTTATTTCGACTGCAAAAGGAAGGAGAATGAGGCGCGAAGAGAACGTAAATAGCATTCGGCTGCCGTCAAAGGTAGTGCTCAAATAAAAGAGTATCTGCACACTGCAACTACATCTCACGATTCAACTTTTTTTTTACCTCGACCAACATTAATACCAATACCCAACAGCCGACATTTCTTTTTATCGTTACTGACGCATTTGATGATCACACCATGTGCGTGTGTGTTACCTATAGATACTTATGATTATTTAATCATACATTCTTAATTGGTAGATAAGGAAAGGGATACGAATAACATTTTTTTTTGTTATTTGTAAAAACAAATCTAGACAATACCTAGTTTTAGGTTATGTACTTACAGTGACTCGCGAAAGTATTTGAAAATTTGCCATGATATATTTTATTAATTATTATAAGTATATTACAGAACACTTACTGACACATTATTAATATTGGATGGTGGTATGACTCTCTAAATTATACAGGTATAGTTTCAAGCAAATCGAGTATTTGTACATAAATACCCAATTTTCTTGCACTTTCCTTTAAATTTTATTTCAAAATGTTTAAATAATTGTATGTATCCATTTTTAATAATAAGAAAAAACTGTATGAAAAAAAGGTGATAAAAAGTTATTCATATAAATTCAGAGATATTTATCGAATTGTCCGAAAAATTCGTGTCGATTTTTGTTAGCAAATATATATTTACTGTAAATCGACAGAAAATTTTCGAAAATCAAATATTATATATATATACATACGTAACTGCATATATACAGTAGGATCCTGATTAACTAGCGTGATCGAAGAACAAACGACACGAATAAATCGAGGATCAGTTGGAATTTATGAAATAAAATTTTTCACGAAGAAAGAGAGAGGAAAAAGGTAGAGATCCTTGTAGCGACGATCTCCTGGAAGATTTGAATCCATGGTTTTCCCTTGGGGTGGAACACGTTGATGTTCTGGATGAATAACAGCTCGGTCAACGGATGGGTAAAGCACTTGCGCTTTATGATTTGTGATATGTTCTTTTTTTATTGCTTTACGTTCTATCTTATATATTTTTGTATTTTGTGTTTCTATGTGTTGTATTTTTGTACAATTATTGTCTAACTTATACAGTTTGCAATGAAATGCTTTGAAGTAAAAAAATTTGTGATGTTACTTCAAACATGTATAAATATAATTGACGAAAAAAGAACATTGTAGATGAAAAATTTTCTTTCAAATAAATTTCCCAAAATGCATCATCTCATAAACGGATGTTCACACTATATATAATACCATCTTAAACGCTTCTTATTTAAACTGTGCTTCGAGTTTACATAAGATTTCGTCCTATAATATTTTACAGTATTACGCGTAAGTAACTTCACGATAATTCGTTATGCAACGTAAAAGTGAAGAAATCTTAACAAAAACATCCCTAAAAACATCCCTACCTGCTACATCTAACAGCCCTACTCCAATCCTAACCCTATAGGGCGCGTAAACAAAAAAATATCAGGTTTTATTTGATTGATCCTTGTATATTTATTTCTAAAAAAAATACGAACGGTGAAATCTCGACCATATACATCGGAGATATCTTTTTTTATATCGGATAAAATTGTTCAAATCGTACCCAATAAGAAAATACGCCTATAAATTGCGTAATTTTATATATAAACAAGAAAATATTTGTGTTTTTCATAAACTTCGTTTTTAAAATTGATTTCATTTATTTTAAATGAAGTTCAACATATCTATACGCTTTAATATAAAATTAACAAATCGTATTAAATTAACACTTTTAGCCTAAATCGTATCTAAGTCGGTAACAAAAATGGATCGAATGAACCAATATCGTTGACGTTATAAACAATTATCTGCCATTAGAAACGTTATTGATACAATAATTAATTAAACAATTCAAAGGTACAACCTTATTCTATATCATACATACATATATAATATTTAATTACTCTTTTTTTTGTATATTAGAATCGATAATATGTGATTTGTAAACTTATTTTGAATCTTGTAAATTTTAATCGAATTAAATCCTTTTTATTTTATACTTTAAAAAAATACAGCTTTTACTGTAAGTTTTCTTTTGTTTCTATTAAAATCCTTTGACCACAAAATGTTTTCTATTATAACAATTCTATCGAGTATGAAAAATTATAAAATAGGATTTTTTCTTCAAAAATAAAAGATTCTTATAAAAGAAGAAAAGATCGAATATACAACGTCGTTGGTGTCTTTTGCTTTGGAATTCTTTCAGAGAGAAGTAAAATTATCCTTCCGTGTGACAACGGTGCTCCGTCGTTGGATATGCGTCGTCCTTGTGTTAAGGGTTTTCTTCTCGAGTACCGAGAATGTCCCCATTGCAGTTTTGCATTAAACATACGACATAGGGGGTGAAGCTTGCTAGTATGATACGCGTATGCATAGGACAGGTGAACTTCTTCGTCGCTGTCCAAACAGAAATTTTTCATTTTCTCCACGCTCCCCCAGTCGCATGTGAAATTTCCTATGCGTTTCATTACCGTTTTTCTTTTCTTTTCTTTTCTGTAAAAACGAAAGAAAATCAAAAGAAATGAATATATACTGAACAATTTATATAAACAAACAAAAAATAAATGGTGTGTGTACTTATGTACGCACGTAAGAAGTTATACTTCTTTTGCGTACCAAAACGAACATAACCTCAATAACCTCAAAAATAACTTCAAAAAAAAACTTCAAAGAAAAAAATAACTTAAAAAAAAAAATAATTATTATTATTATATATATATAAGAAAGAATAAAAAAAAGAAAAAGAAAATATCAAAATATAGATATCAGTCCACACTAAATATAAGAGAGATATATCGAATAACTTCACGCGTCAACAGCCATGGCGCGGTTACAGCATTAGTTCTCGCTTCGATCATTTAAGTAAAGCAGCGCTGAGTACGATTAGTACTTGGATGGGTGACCCGCTTGAGAAAAACAGGGGAAGAAGCAGAGAAGACAACTTCACGCCGTAAACTTGAAATCGTTTTGCCGCGCGTCATAAATACCGACAAACTTCATGGTGTCATTAGGAAAAAATTCACACTCCGATCACATTTTCCCAAACGCGCCAAAAGAAGTATAACTTCAAAAATCATATTTCAATGCGTAATAATTAAACAATAAAACTATTATGGATCGAAGTTGCGTTTGGTAAACAATTTCAGAAAAAATATATACCTATTAGGATGTAATACAAAGATTCTAACAGAAAATTTTCATTACTTTGACTTTTACATTTTGTTTTCAATAAAGAAAAATATTAACAATTAGTAAGAAATAAATGAAACTAGTTAATAGCTTAATAATAAATAAAACAATTATCAAAAACGTTTCCACCTTTTTCTAGGGAAGTTAATTGAATGATGAATAATCAAAGATAGTAATTTCAAAAAATAGAGATTAAAAAATAATGACAATTAAAACGAGTAAGAAGAATTCATTGGTTTTCGTGATAAACTCGTTATAGTATAGTTAAAAGTACATATTGTAAATAAGTGAGGAATTAGAGCAACGGAAAAAGGGTGGAAAAGATAAGATTTGTCCTTTTCCCTTTTCTTTTGTTTTTTTCTTTCGACTGTTAAAAAAGAAAGAACAAAGTTCGTTGCCCTCAGAAATCAGACATCTCGAATGTATTTGAAACTGGCCTTTCCCGCGCTATGTTTCTTCACCCTTGGCGTTCTTTTTCCGTCATAAGAGTCAGTATTTACCCGTTATGAGGCGTAGCAAGTTTTCAGGTCAAGAACTTTCAACAGTTCAGCCACCCTTTTTCTCTTCTTATATTACCTGAGTCAAGCCGATGAAAGTCTCTTTATACCTGCTAACGGGTTCTGGTATTTCTTAGTTTCTCGTATAATATATCTAACATTTGACAATTTTCGCAATCTTAAAAAACCTGAGACACGTTACTCTTAGTTACCCCTTTTAATTACACTTACATATATACTTTCATAATAATTTTGCAAACAATCTACAAAATTCATACAAAGTTACTACTACTACTAATAGTAATAATCTACGTCATTAAATTCAAAAAAATCTAACCTAATATCATTAACTCTTAGAAAAGGAAGGCAATTTATGAAATATTTTTCACCTGTATCATTTATTCAATTGTTCATATTTTAATGAAGGCTATTCATTCACCTTTCATTTTCCCTTATTTTATTCTTATAAAGAATTTTCTCCTTGAGCTTGAAAAAATTACTTTTACGTGTAAGAGTATTACCTACGTGAACAAAATGAAGGTAAAACAAAAGGAATATAACTATTGAACGACCCTAGAAATGTAAGAAATGTATTAACCAGAAATATCGTTATTTAACTTCATTTGATACCAATTGAAATACCCGAAGTATAAACAAAGAATTAACCTTTTGCACTTGAAATTCGAAAACAATTTGCACATGCATTTATTCTCAATATTTTCAACCAAATTTAAGTATAAAATAAAAAAATATTTAATATTGTCAAACGAATGAATTATTCTAAATTTATCGTCATAAATTATTTTATTAATATAATTAATAATAAATATTTTTATTATTTAATAATAATTATTTTTTAATATAATTATCGAGTTAATGGCACACAAAAATATGAAAATGATGTTCAAACAAAAAAAAAAGAAAAAAAAAATGTTAAAACGAGAGAAATTCTATTTTCATTTCTATTAAACACAATCTTGCTATGTTTTGTTAAATTACGTGGGAATTCTTCTATAACGAAATTATACAGAGATGAATTCCAACATATTTCACAGCTCCGAGCGCATACCTACGAACAATTATTTATCCTTATGCGATATCAGACAATTACATCGTGGGATTTTGGATGGTGGTTTCGGTACGAGGGTAAGAGAAGATGGAAATGGAATCCAATGTCGCCGCTCTATTAAGCCAGTTCGTAGAAATTCTGCATTGCGATTGGCGCCACGTCGTATAACGTTTAATGGGAAAAGTTGCGTAGTGCGAGCATTCACTAAATTCTCATGACGTTACTTCATCCTTTCGAGAGAAGAGGAAGAGTGAGTGAGTGAGTTAAAGAGAAAGAAAGAAAGAAAGAGAGAAAGAGACATACTCTTTTGTGTAAAGAGAAGATCGAATTTATCAAGGACCTTCATCCTCATTCCTACCCCTTCCTTCTCCTCCCCCTCTCCTTTTCCCACCAATTCACTCATCTTGATAACTTCCTTTAATAGAACTCACGAGGAAGTCGGAAATATTGACGCTATGAAGATGTATAGATTTGATTCGATGTTCTCGAGTCGGGATCATTTCATTGAATGGTTCAACGACGATCGGATGATAGAAGCCATCTCCTCCTTGTTGAATTATATACGTCGCATCGAATCGATAACAAGTCGAGTTAGCGAGTACTTTTGTGCATGTCAACGGAACCCGTTAGTTAAATTGTTATAACGAACAAAAGATTCTTTCTCGATGTGAAAAGCGTATGAAGTAAAATATTCATCTATAGAGTTAATTTGAAGAAATGATTTTTTTATGATGCCCACACACCCATGTCGAATAATATCGACACTTTTTTTGTTTGACGATTTAAATAAGTATGAAATCATTTATAATGAGATTAATGATTTTTTTTCTCTAAATAGAATGTACAGATGGACGTATTGTAGACAAATATCTATTTGATAATAATTAATTCGTTAAATTAATGATATCCACATGTTATTCAATTATTTTTAACCCAATGTCATTGATAAAAATCAGAAACATTTTCAAGTACATTATGAGAATGCGTTTAAAAATATATATGTAGAAAAAATATTGGAACCTATTGTAAAACTTATGAAATAAGCATGAAGGAATTTTTATTCGATAACATATCAGTTTCGTTTCTTCAATGTAAAAGGTTCAGCTCATTCATCGCGAATTTTCGATGCTATGTATGAATGTATGCATATACACGTATAAGGATCACTCACTTTATTCCAGATTATCGTTGGAGCAGGAAACGAAAGGAAATTTTTCTTTACCTATACAGAATATGTATCACGTATTGCGAGAAGTCATTGCTTTCCTATTGCTTTTATTTTTCTGCCAATATCAATAACGTTTCGCTCTCGTATATCTGTAAGCTTTAAGTTATATAATATTAAATTTATTAAAAATTTAATTTTAAAAATTTTTTTAAATTATTTTTTAAAAATGAGTAATGATTTTTCTTCTAATAAATTTAATTGAAAACCTAAAATGTAAAATATTAGAATTTATTTAAAAATATTTATCGTTATAAATTATTATCCATCGGTATTGTATTAATAAAAAATTTCTCGGCCCGCGTAAAAATTGGTTCTCTGTAAACGTAATTGTTTATCAAAGCAATCATTGATTCTCAGATCAAAAAATGATTATTTTGCTTTTACAAGTTAGATATTTATAATCGAATATCATTCCTGTCCTTCTACCTCTTCCTCTATTTTTCTTTTCTTTTCTTTTCTTTTCTTTTAATGATCGATCAAGGAAAAAACGAACGTTTTTCATCTGAATTCATAGCGTTGTATTGTTTGTTATCCGCCAAGCGAACGGAGACTTGAATGGAAAACGAGGTCTCGACTGTTCGTTTTCCAATTTTGCATATCTCAAAAGCTTGCAACAATATTGAGCTACTTTATCGTTTTCCCATTTAATGTAAATCGCTTAAAAAAGAAAAAAATGCGGGAGGAAGCAAGCGAAACTATTATTTATTTGAACGAATTTCAGATATATTTCGTAAATAATCAAATAACAATAAGTGTATTTCCGTTTTAACGTTATCAAAAATGTTTTCCAGTTTCAGCTATTCTTCAAAAAAAAAAAATTTGTATAAATTTGTTAAATACATAATTAATAACAAAGTGTTAGAGAGGTATGTAAAACGTGTTTTCAATTTGTCATTGTTCTATTAAGACTTTAATGAATTAATAATAATGATAATAATAATCATTAGTTCACATTAAATTCAATTTCTTTTCTTCTCTTACATTTTTCAATATTTACGTTTGATTTTAATTAATTAGTCTCGAGTAATGTATCTGCAATTCGTTAAATTCGCTAATGCGATAAGTATTGTTCATTTCTTTTTTTATTTATTTTGCGCGTACTCATTGTTATTAACTTATATACATGGTATATAATTTTGACGATGATTTTTCGAGAAAGAATTGCACAAACGACATTATTTTAATCTCTCTGAAAAAAGAAACAAAAAATTGAGATTGCAAAGATATTTTTTATCTCACAATAAGTTTAATTTTCATCGGAACGAGTTACCGATTCACATGTTGGCAATTCGCACTCCAACTAACAGCATTCCTGGCAAACATTTCTCGTTTTCATTTATACCAACAAAAAAGAAAAATACATTTTAGTAATATACCCTTAATTTGATGAATTTCGTGTATACCCGTATCTCGTGTATTTATAATATTTTCTTATAACTATCTATAAACAAAAAAATATAAAATAAATAAATATTTTATATATATTTTACAAAAATGCGAAGTTTTCCCTATTTAGTTTAACTAATGAACACACAATGAAAAACTATGAAATGTACGAAGCATTAAATTTCCTCTTCCGTTAAAATATAGTACTTTTCGAACTAGTTTAAAATTTGTAACATCGTTTGAGAAAATAAAAATCAAAGTAAACAAACTCGACTTACATTTCCAGAATATTCCATTGAACGATGAATATAATCAAGATATTTGCAGAAAATAAATGCCAGCAACTATCAGATAAGGAATCGTTCAAAGATAAACGTAACTCAATGCCCATTTACACTTTTGAAAGGCAATAACGTCATTACCAGAAAAGGGGAAGGAAATGTTCCGTAAACGTTTCGATATCCCTACCTTTCTTCAAACGGTCATCCCCCAGTCCTCTCCTAACCACCCCCAACCTATCCCGGTACGATCACTCTCATTTCCGACCCTTCCCTTTCGCGGCATGATCACAGAAGTCGTAGGAACTACCTTGTCTCATCTCATTTCAATGGACCTTTTCGTGTCTCCTCGTAAGATAATGGTTGCTTTTCTCAAACCCTTCGATATTTGCAGAAGGAACCCAGTCACCCTTGAGTCCCAACCTAAAACCCGATGTTCGATGAAATTCTTCCGGTCTCTTCTACCATTTCTCTTATCATTGGTCTTGGTCTATATCGAAGAAAACAAAAGGAACAAAAAATCGGTCCAATGTGAAAGTGAAGCCTACCTTCTCTCTCTCTCTTACTTTTCCTTTGTCTCTCAACCACTTTTCTTTCCACCGAAGAATATCTTACTCAGGAGTATTCGGTTTCTCTCTCGAACAGACGAGGAGGACTTACGAACAATTTGAAAGTCGAACGAAATTGTTCGAACGCTTTTGTGGGAACCAATCGTGAAAATAAAACAAAAGTTTTATTTCTTCTCAACGAAATTTGTCTATCCTTGTTATATTATCTGATCATAAGGAATGAACTTTACAATGTGAGATCTATCGATTGTATTTATAGATCTTCTTTATTTATTTTCATTTCAGTAAAGATATATATACATATACGCGTTAAATCGAATAATTATTCAGTAAACTTATGAAATGTAACTAGATTTTATACGAAAGTATGGTCAATCATTTCAAAACCATCGTGAAATGCAAAGAAGGTTAAGCCAAGTAGTACTTACGAAAATAGTATATTTATTAAATAAATTTTTTATATCTTGTGAAATAAATTTTATTATTAAAAAAAGAAATTATATTTCTCTAACTATAAAATGTTTTTTTGTTTGCAATAAAACTTGTATCAATTTAAATGTATAATAATCCTAAATTAATTTCTATGTATATGTTGAAGGGAAAGTTAGACATTGTCCGCAATACCAAGCCGTTTTTGTCAATGTAGGAAAAAGAAGAACACATCACAAGTGTGCTGCACGCATATCGATATGGTATTTGAGATAACAACTGCCGAGATGCATGCCCGGGTTGTCGGGACAAGTGTCACAATAACGTTCCATGTTTTCAGGGATCATAAATTTTAAATTCTGAAGTTTCACCTGTCACGACTGTCAGGTTCGAACTAATGCCGAAAATGCAGTCCGGTTCGTGGTTGCGGACTAATCCCAAATAAGAAAATCTTATCTCCATTTCCCTTTATACTTTATAAGATTATATAGAAAGAGCGTAAGAAAAAGTAAACGAAGAAAGTAAACGAAAACAGTTAGTCCCGCGTATCGAATTACCGCAGCAAACCAAGTGATGAGCGATAGTCACCTCTCGAGTTGCGGTAGCACACCCCATGGTGATTGAGAGTCACCTCTCGAGAGCAAAGGGTTAAGTTTCAGTTTATAGAGGTACGCACAGTCTTAACAACAACAAAAGATACAGATACGAATTCTTCTGTTTCCTACATTGACAAAAACGGCTCGTCATACCTTGGAATTAATATAAATAAACCGTACCTAATTATTATCCACAATGCCTGCATTTCCCACTTTCCCTATATCATATATAAACTTTCAAACTTTGCATTATAAGTAAATATAAATTATTTTAAATTAATAGTAGAAACGCATATACGAATACTACTGTAACTAGCTTTATATTTTGAGAGAATTGAAATAAGTTGAAACGTGTGTACTTTGTATCATTATCATTGGTGACAATGATCAATTAATTTTCATTTTATCTAGATAATTGGTGTCGATTATTCATCTATATTCCGAATAATTTTATTTATAACCGAAGTATCTACTCTATTTTGTTTTATTATAACAAAAATTGATAATTAAACGACGGATATGAAAACAAATGGTATTATCGATCGAATCGTACATTATACAAAATAAGGTATTACAATGTATACGTGTATCGACGATATATAAAGCGTTCTTGATCGTGCCATAATCCTCGCCATAATTCCGTACATACCCATGCAAATTTAATTGAACATGTTACTGCAATTTACATAATTATTGAAATTGTCATGCGTAATCAATAATATGAATATTCGCAATCTTTCGATAATGCGGTTCCCTCTTCGTTGAATTCTATTAATCACTAATATGTAATACTAATAATAATAATAATAAAAAAAATAATAATAAATATAAAATACTTTTTCATATATATGCAATAGTTAACATTGATATTATCCATCAATTAAGAGAAATCTGTCCGAAATTCATTTCAAATATTACGGAAGAGGAGCTCTTTCCGGTTGACCGCTAAATCGGAAACATTTCTCCACGAGCGATTCGTCTCTCTCCAATGGCGACCCAACTCTACCACGCTCAATGATTTTCCGAGCACAACACATATAGTATTTAACTTAACCATCCAAAATAATTCCTAATTCTGTTACAACTATTCTACAAAATCTGCTCTGCATAGAGAGACATATTATTTATAAAATAAAAATATAATATAAGCTCTCATATAACGTAATTAACATTTTATCGTTTTGATAAATATATCGGTTGCTTTTTTCTATCGCATCAGATTTACACACAATGCAAGAAGGCCTAACGGAGATAGAGTTATTGGCGAGCTTAGAGTGAGTAAATTAAAAAATGCTCAAACTATCATAACAAAATTCATACAAGAGGAATTCTTTCCCGAAATCATTGAACGAATCACATCCGGAAAAGATATTCTAACCTCACTTATAGCCCTCAGTCCATTCAATGATAATCAAGGGATTCTAAGAGTTAGCGGAAAAAGAATTACAAGGAGTAATCTGCTGTATGATCAAAAAAACACGCAGCATTAATACCAAAAAGGCACTTCATTACGGACGCTATAATATGCGAAAACCACGAAAAAGATAGGTTATGGTGGTATATAAGCTACGCTTAACGCCGTTTGCGAGCTTTTTTCCCAATAAACGAGCGAACTAGTGTAAAACGCATAACAAGCAAGTGTATTACTCGTCAAAGACTAAAACCAACCGTTCCCAACTATCAAATGAACGATTTGCTTATGAATCGCCTACAGCAAAACCGCCCATTTCTTCACACCGGTGTAGATTTTTGCGGGCCAATATTTATAAAGGAAAAACATTATCGAAATCGCGGACGTATCAAAGTATACATAGCAGTGTATTCGTTTACTTTAGCACAAAAGCGAAATATTCAGAGGTAGTCAGCGATTTATCAACCGAAATATTTTTAGCAGTATTACGAAGATTCACGGCTCGTAGAGGGAATTGTTTCGAAATATACTCAGACAATGCAACAAATCTCATAGGAGCAGCAAACAAATTACAAGCTTTCGTTTCATAAAAACTAGCGAATGAAGTCATTAAATTGTACTTCATTCCTCCACGATCACCTCATTTCGGGGGTGGAGGGGGTTCTGGGAGGCCGCGGTGAAATCTTTCAAACACCACTTGATTCGGATAGTTAAAAAAACATTGTTCACATATGAAGCATCTAAACCTATGTTCTCGCACCCTTATCAAACGATCCAAATAACCTGTGTGCTTTCACGCCAGGCCATTTCCTGATAGGTGACTCGCTAACAAGTTTGTCATTTTACAGTTGTCGATTACAGGGACGTACCATGCGGTCGACTATCGCATTGGCAACATGTTCAACAAATGAGACAATACTTTTGGACTCGATGGAACAATGAATACCTGAACGAGCAGACGGTGCATAAGAAATGGCACAAAGGCATAGGCACATTGGTTACTCTCGGGGAAGATAACTCTATTCCCCTTAAGTGGCCATTGGGTCAAATAATGTTGCATACAATTGCATACAGGATCTCACGGTATAACACGAGTAGTAACCATGAAAACTACCAGTGGTTATTTGAAGCGAAATATCGAAAGACCCTCTCCCCGTTACTCAATGATACCGCAACTGAAGAAAGAAAATTGAGTAATCAAACCGCAATTTAGCAACATTTCAAATTTCATTTTTAAATGCAGGGATTTCCACATAATCTAGTATGTTATAGAAATTCGCGCTGTATGTTATACGCGTTATACGAAAGTTTACTATAATATAAACGAAACAAAATTATACACATTGTCCAATAATTTGTATAAATCATTAAATATTTTATTACAATAATCCATTACTCCTAATCTAATCTAATTTAACAATTAACAAATCATTCTTAAACAAATATAATAATTAATATCATTATCATAACCACATTATATATAATGTCCATTCTCGGGCAGCACATTTAACCTTCTCCCTTTGTTTGCTTTCAGTAATATGCATTTCACGATGGTATATTAAATTAGTGGAAGGTTTAATGCACTGAAAGTGCATGCACACGCGAGCACAACGATAGATACACTTACGACGAAGTGATACACTTTGCTGTTGTTCAAATTTCTAGCAAAGTTCGAACAAACTTTATGGATTATCCACGTTAAAATATACCCTTTGATATTAATAACCTTGGAAAGAGAGAGAGAAAAAGGCAAAGATATATAATTTATATAATTATTTATATAATATAATATATTTATATAATATATATAATATATTTATACAAGATGATTCTGGAAATTGGTACCGGTTACTGCTCTTTCTCCAAAAAAAAAATAAAAATATAATACAGGAAAAAATTATATGGCATAATACGTTTTAACTTCCTATCACCTTATTTGTTACGTGGATGCACCGATACACGCGCCGAATGCAACTGCATTTTTTATGTTTCAATGCAAGCCTAATATTGGTTTTTTAACTAATCGATCTTTTTTATTATTTTACGTATAAAATTATTAACCCAAGATCATATAAATTTTAATACTTTACGAGATATTTAATATTTTGTCAAAAAAAAAAAGTAGTAGCATTAAAAAATAAAGTGCAATTATACCTGTCGAGTGCACCAAAGCATTCACGTAAAAAATATAGTAGTGAGCTAAGCACAAAAAAATTGATATTATGTTATTTATTTTATAATACAATTATTTATATTATTTTATGATCGCTAAACAGTGGTCTTCTTCTTCTCCTCTCTTCCTTCTATTCCTCTCTCTTTCTCACTAAATGAAAAGATATAATTCTATTTAAAAAACAAAGCTTACCATGAAATCTCGAAAGCATGTTCACATAATCAAAATTTCTTACTATCACATAATAACCGGCTTGAAACAAAGTAACTTCTGCATTAAACACTGTTTTGAATAACTAATGATTCTTAAGATAACTGCATTTAAATGGAAAGCACACTACATAAATCCATATTTCATATTTAATTAACTTTGATAAACTTCAAATGAATCCATTGAACTTAAATACTCCTATTTACATATTATTTGACAACAATTTAATCAAATTTTAAGTAATTATCATATTTTTTCATTCTAATAAAGTAACTATTATAGCTCTAATACATAAAGACACTACTTTTACTCGGAATATTTTCGAAAGGCTTCATCAGAATGTTAATATAGAGGAGCTGAATTCATTTGTTCCTACTATTTTCGACATAGAATAGAGCTAGGATGATATTCTATGAATACTGAACACATTGGCTTTCCTATTAAGTACATTGTGCATATGCATCAATTTAAATGCTTTGAGATGATAACCTTGCTTATATTACATACGTACCGATCTATATCTAATACACAATACCGTTTTTTAAGAAGCAATTTCATGAGTAAATCGAATAGATAGTCAGTTAGATGATCTTATTGTTCAGCGACAAATATCGAATTCCAATTTTCTAGAGATCCTTGTTTACCGATATTTATATGTCCATTCTTCCGAATTGGAAGAACACGATGAAATTCAAATTTTCCGCTTGCGTAATCTCATAAGCATTATATTCCAGGAAAGGAAATTCAAATTTTCTTCGAACGTGACAGAAAAATCCGAAGGAATCCTATCGTACCGTATGATGTCAATAACATCAACCATGACAAGCATGGAATTTTGAAGAAAAATCTTTCTAGATTTATATCAAATGAAACGTCGCTAGACGTTTATCTCGCAAGAGAATATTTCGCAATCCGTTAAATGGTTCTCTAAAACTATGCCGGCCAACAAAGAAATTCATCAATTTCGTTCCCACTCGTCCATTCTCTACGATCCTATCCAATAAATCTTTCCGATCTCGTCTCGTTGTAGTTGTCCTGATTTATACGATTGAAAAACGTTTCTGGACGTTCGACTGTATACTGAATGAACTTCAACGGAATAATCTATGATTTTGTGCTCGACGTATCGAATATTTGATTCGATATTTATTTATTTATAGAATATTATTTTCTACAAATTCTTATATGTGTATACGTATAAATATACACAGTATACAGTATATAAGTATACAGTATACAGTATACAAGTATATACAGTAAATTATATATATTTCTGTTTTTTTTTTTTCGATAGTTTAATTGTACAAATTGTTCGTAAAAATTTATCAAATAATTATTAACAATTTGAATAAATAAAGTAATCATAATAATTATAAATAAAGAAATCATTTTACGACGAGCAATCGATAATTCACTGAGAACACATCGCATACTATTTTTAGTCAAACAAATGATCAAATGTGTGGAAAACGTAACCACACCGAATATGTAAAATTATTGGAAAGTTTAATCGTATAACACCCTGTTGGTTGTTCATATTAATGATATAAACATGATTAAATTCTCTTCGATTGATGTTGTCCCAGTGTCATTAGAGCAGTAATTATAAGTATACCTAAATGCACATAACGATGTTCACGCGAGAACCGTTCATTTATCTCGAATTTACAGATGAACATAAACTCTTAACATATATATTTCTAAACGTTCTCTTTTTAACTGAAATTAAAGTTATTGTTCGAAAATTAGTAATAAAAAAAAAAGCAAAGAAGATAACAGATACGAAATTATAAAGAAAAATTAGTATACTTTGCCAAAAAAAAGTTCAATACGTCAAAAGTCCCTCTCATTCTCTTTGTTTCTCTCTTTTTTTATTTTTATTTCAATAAAAGATATCATATATATGGAGTATATTTAACCAAGAAAAATATTTGTATATATACGAGAATAGTTTTCTCTCGTTCAAAACTCAAACTCTATAACATTTAATTTAACGTCAGAATAGTAACAATATTCTACCAGTTTGATGGAATAGGAAAAAGAAAAAAAAACGAGAAAAAAAATGGAAATGAGAGAGAAAGAAAAAATAATTAATAATTAATACTAATAAAAAGATATATGCTTGTAAAAATACGTATTCCACTCTGATCGTTCGTATTCGTCAATTTCAAATCATCGTAACCTACATACGTCAATTTTCTACAAAACCCTTACACAAACTCGCCTATACTTTCTTAAGAGATATTGCATTTTCAGATGTTCTCGCGAAGTTTACTCGACAAAATATTTTTCATACAAAGAATAAACGAAACTCACGAGATAGTCAATGTAACTTCTAAGCCGATTTCGTTGCAGAGCACCTTCCTTATACATTTTCTCACGTAAAATGTCGACTTATCCATCCTCGCCAGAGAAGAACGAAACACACCGTAGACGAACGAAAATCAATAAAAAATTTTATGTCCCGTCGCTTTCGAGAGCGTTACTCTTTTTCGAGCGAGTTGCGTACAACGCATTTATCATTCAACGTATACGTCCGGATCGTTTGTAACGTTTTGAAAAATGACAGACTTATTTCTAGAAGCTATTTTATTAAATCGACCCCCATACAAGCAATTTGCGTTAAGAACATTTAAAAATTCGCAATATTTTTTTTGAAATATGTATACAAAATTGTTAATGATTATAACAAAATATATAACTTAATTATATATACATAAATAACATTAACCATTAAATACAAATTAATAATATATTAATAATTTAAAAAAAATACTACATTTACTCCGATATTTTAAACAAGAATACAAATTATAAAATAATATATATATATATATATATATATATATATATGTCATAATGGACAAAAAAATTAAGAGTGAAGAATAAACAAATCGATATTTATCGATATGTGACTTCAAAAAAGCACGCAACTGTAAAAAATTTTTTTTTGAATTTATATTAGAAAAAGAGAAAATTAGAACAAATATTAATTGCTAATATACGCTGTTAGAATTTTCTTCATCTTTTTTCATTTATCATTGACGTTTATAAAGTTTTATATATATATATATATATAAAAATCGTGAAACTCGCTAAGTACTTCATATCGAAAGTCCTAACGAAAACTTGAGATACCAATTAATATTACAAAACTACCTGCAATTACGAATTGAGGTAAAACCAAGCATACAGTATTTTTTCTTCTTCATTTTTGTAATTCATAGAATAATTCATTTTTATAAAATGAGAAAAAATATATACAGTGACTCTCAGAAATATTCGGACACCAGTGTATGGCAAGCTTTACGACTTAATATCTCAGTTATTTAAAAAGGAATCGTCTCCGTTCCTTTTTCTAATCATGAGCGTTCTATTCATGTTACTAAAAACATATGATTAGTTTATAAAATGTACATACTTTATATAATAGACATGAATAAAGGAAATAATGCCACATTTTCGGGTCACAAAAATATTCGGACACTATCAAAAATAACATCTTTGACACAAAATTTAACATTAACCACCCCACTTTAATATTTTGTTGCATAACCATTTTGTTTTATGACGTGTCTTAATCGACTCGGCATATTAGAAATTATTTTTTTTACGTATTCTATGGATATGGATGACCATTCGTCTTGAATCCTTATTTTTAACTCTTCTTTTGAGCGAATGGGCGTCCTGCGAATCCGTCGGTTCAATTCATCCCATAAGTTTTCTATGGGATTAAGGTCCGGCGACTGTGGAGGAGGATGAAGAACTTTGAGGCAATTGTATAATAAAAATTCCTGTACAATACGTGCTTTATGCTTAGGATCATTATCCTGGTAAAATTTAAAGTCTTCTGAAATCCCCATTTTTTCCGCACTTTGTTTTAAATTGTTCTTCAAGAGGCTCAAGTAAGCATTCTTATCCATGATGCCATCGATAAAAACTAAATTTCCAGCGCCGGAAGTCGAAAAAGTCGCAAAAGTACTGTGTCGGACATTGTGAGAAGATACAATACTGAGGATCGTATTAAATCTATCCCCCAAATCGGCCGACCACCTGTTTTAAACGCGAGAGATAGAAGAAGAATCGTAAGAAAAGTTAAGTGCAATCCATGTTTAAGTGCACCAACACTAGCCAGTGAGGTTTTCGTAGAGACGAAAAAGAAGGTTTCGGCAGAAACAATTCGACGAACTTTAAGAGAACATGGCTATAATGGTAGGGTTGCTAGGAAGAAACCCTTTATTAATGAAGCAAATAGGAGAAAACGAATAAACTACGCAAAGGAGTATATTTCTAAAGAAAATTCATGGTGAAGTAATGTTATATTTGCCGATGAGAGTAAATTTAACATCTACGATTCCGACGGAAGACGTATGGTGTGGCGTAAGCAGAATACAGAGTTTCGGTCTGCCAATATGAGAGGTACGGTGAAACACGGAGGTGGCAGCGTAATGGTTTGGGGCTGCATGTCGACTTCCGGCGCTGGAAATTTAGTTTTTATCGATGGCATCATGGATAAGAATGCTTACTTGAGCCTCTTGAAGAACAATTTAAAACAAAGTGCGGAAAAAATGGGGATTTCAGAAGACTTTAAATTTTACCAGGATAATGATCCTAAGCATAAAGCACGTATTGTACAGGAATTTTTATTATACAATTGCCTCAAAGTTCTTCATCCTCCTCCACAGTCGCCGGACCTTAATCCCATAGAAAACTTATGGGATGAATTGAACCGACGGATTCGCAGGACGCCCATTCGCTCAAAAGAAGAGTTAAAAATAAGGATTCAAGACGAATGGTCATCCATATCCATAGAATACGTAAAAAAAATAATTTCTAATATGCCGAGTCGATTAAGACACGTCATAAAACAAAATGGTTATGCAACAAAATATTAAAGTGGGGTGGTTAATGTTAAATTTTGTGTCAAAGATGTTATTTTTGATAGTGTCCGAATATTTTTGTGACCCGAAAATGTGGCATTATTTCCTTTATTCATGTCTATTATATAAAGTATGTACATTTTATAAACTAATCATATGTTTTTAGTAACATGAATAGAACGCTCATGATTAGAAAAAGGAACGGAGACGATTCCTTTTTAAATAACTGAGATATTAAGTCGTAAAGCTTGCCATACACTGGTGTCCGAATATTTCTGAGAGTCACTGTATGAAAGAAGTGAAAATACGAAATTCAATACTCATACATTTTTTTATTTGAAGAGACTCTTTCCATTCTAAAAAATTAGGTAATTTAGATTTAAAATTTATCGACGAGTCGAATATATATAACATATATATATATATATATAAAAAAAAAAAAGAGAAAGAGAGAGAAGCAAAAATCGTTATTTCGATTATACTTGTAAGCGTTGGCAAAATTTCTGTTGAAAAATTTTCCGTGCAACGATACATATTTCAATAAAGTTTAATATCGATGATTCCAACAACAACAGCAAGTCTACCGATTTGCACGATTGCAAAACATGTCGTTGATACTGAGAGAGCCGAGGTAGAAAGTTAGTTACCGTGGAAAATACATGAAAATTGTTATTCCTATCTATAACGGCAATCGTCGAGCTTACGTATTCACAAAATAACATTGATAAAATCTAATAATTAAAATTAAACAATATATATATACACTTACTTCCCCGCTAAATTGTGCAAGTATTGGTACTCTGATTGGAAATGCATAATTAGCGAATAAATACTTATCGTTTATTTCACATTCGATCAAAATTAATATTGTAAATGGTGATCTCTTTTCCATGATTTAGCAACAATCAAATCAGTTTAATATACGCACGCGCGGAATATTTTGCTAAATGGAAATACGAATAATATTTCCACTCGATAAATATTCCAGAGATGAGAGATTATCTTGTTAATGAACAAAAAAAAAAAGGACGATATAATGTCACCGCTAAGTAAGAATGATTTACATCGTTTATTGAGATATTATTCGAAGATAAAATAAACAACGTCTATTCATTCATATTAATTCATTTTAAAACACTATCAAAATGAAGTATTTTAAACCACATAAAGCTAAAGTAGATGATATTCGATAAAACATCGAAACGCGTACTCAACACTTTTCTTCTCGTCGGATCTAAAGGAAAATTCAGAAGGTTTCACTCAATTCCTTCTATAAGGGGACTTAGGAAAATGAAGCTATGAGAAGGTTCCTAGTATCGAAAATTTCCTAGCAAATAACACTTAGGTACTTAACACTTAGGCTTGGCAGAAAAATTGCTCAATTAAATTCGCGAGTGGCTAGGCAGCAAGTAGAAGAAATAAGAGCAATAGTAGTAGTAGTAATAGTAATAGAAGTAGTAGTAATAGTAGTAGTAGTAGTAGTAGTAGTAGTAGTAGTAGTAGTTACCTTTCAGTTTGGAGCCTATGGAATGGTTGATAATAGTCTTGTCTTAGTAGAAGTGTCAAGAACTTTCAAACAAAGAGAAAGAAAGCTGAATGAAAAAAGACCCTGGAACGGTATAAAGCGGAAAGAAAGCAGCTTGCGCAAGAGGGTAAACCACTAGGGAGGTTTCAACTGAAATCTACTTATCACATTTGAAATAACTCGAACAGTTGCTCGATTTGGAAAAAAGAAATGAAAACTTAAGCCTAAAAATGTGTGGGAAAAAACCTGTAAGAAAATTTTTTTTAATGCTGGACATCGACTTAAGACAATCTTGTTTTAATTGAAAAAAATTGAAAAAAATTGACTCGTAAAAAATGTCAAGTATCAAATCAAAAGGCGGTATTCTACTGTAAAGTGCAAGGAAGAATTAATTTTAGAAGAAACGTGCGAAATTCGATTTCCCCCATCGATCGATCATGAACCTCGTAAAACTTATTGGATGGAAACGTTCGCAAGTGCAGTTAATTGATTAATCGTGCATTTATGCGTGCGCAATGATAAGAAAAGAAAAAGTGTTTAGAAAAACTTTGAAGTAAAAATAAAAGAGTAAAATAGTTCCTAACAGACGTACTTCTTGCGTATTAGTTAAAGTGTAAAATAAAATTCTTTTTGTATCCTTTTCCTAAAATGTCAAAATATTCCATAATATTTAGCTATTTTATAGAATAACAGGATAAAACATTTTTAAAATAACATATACATAATTCCTTAATGCAATCCTTAATGCAATCTGGCCCAACATTATACAACGTAATGTTTTACATTAAGATCGTCCAAAATACATATACAAGTACCTCATCTCCCTTTTTTTTCTCTTTTACTTTCCCGCTAGAGTACAATAGAGTATTAGTTTTATCTCGCGGATACGTATTATACTCGCTACAAAAAAATCACATGGGAATGAAGAAGTTTAGGATCGTAAAAAAAATAGGAGCAAGAATATGTCCACGTTTAATCGTATCGCATAAAAGGCAAATATTATATATTATTTATACCTATCTAAAAAGTAGTTAAAAAGAACAATTACAAATAATCGTTCACGGTGGAAAAATAATTTGCTCGTCTATTTCTCTCGTGAATATATGGGGAAAAAAGAAACAAAAAAAATATGAAAAAATAAACAAAGTGCAAAATGTAAAGTGTGCGGAGCCCGGAATTTTAGGGTTCTTTTTTTTGTTATTTTGTTTTCCATCCGACACCTGCGCGAGTAAACATGAAAAAAATTTCATTAAATTTTTATCCGCAACACGTGAAAATTTTCATCGACGTCGATGAGAGAACGATCCTCGAGTACGTCGGCAAAAACAAAGTATTTTAAAATATCCGCAAAATATGAATATGTTTTATTACATTTTTATCATCCTTTCGACACATGCGTGGCAAAACGTTTAAAATTGTCGATACGGCGGATTTTACGATCCGCAGATTTTTTTGAACGAAAAAGATTCGACGTGAGCAGAAAAAAAAAAAGATTAATTATACTTCAACGATTATCAATTAATTTCTATTTTTGTCTCAGCGAATACAAAATATCGCAATTAAAAGTATGTATGTTATTGTCATTAACTCGATGATACTTTCTATGAGTTTCTCAAAGTTGCTTCGACTAAATGGGATAAGTTAGTTTGCCTTATCAGAACAAATTCAAATTCACAGAAGCATGCGTTACGTTTTTGCTTCAAATTTGTTCACTTCCCAAAATTCCTTCTATCGTCCTCTTTTATTAATATACCAAATATAACTGTAATAAACAAATGCTGTTTTTCGGTTCTCTTTCTTCTCTACTATTCATTTTATATATTTAACTTTATCAAAAAGAGCAAATACAAATCTTTTTTGTTTCGAACACAAAAGAGATCGCTACTTTCGCATTAATCCATGAAAAATCAAAAGAGAAAATTGAATAAAATATCAAACGAGAAAAACAAGAAAGATTTGAATAAAATATATGAAACATTCGCGAATACGCATTTAGATAAATTTCTTGCTGTTCTTTTGACCGTCTCCGCGATATTTAATTTCGAATAATAAGAGAGGGGAAGCGTTTGTAAATTAACGAAAGTTAGACATGACGGTAGAACCGCGTGGAAAGAAAATAATTTCGTTAAAAACTTACTCGCACAGACGCCCTCGTCCACTTCCCGCGTGTGAGGTAGTAGATTTTTGATTATACACTGCAGTCCGACCGCGCAGCTCCCGGAAAAGCCGAAAAGACCCCCGCATGGTTCACCTTCAACGCGCGCACATACTTTGCAACATCTGGAAAATACATTGAGAGAGAGAAAAAGAAAGGAACACATAAAATGTATAATTTTATTTTGACCGTGCGTATACACAGTGGGGAAGAACAAAAGTATTCGTACGGTACGTATGTGAAAAGAAAAAGATCTGTATTTTCTACATTATTAATTGTAATACGATACATATGTTTGCATATTATGCACTAACATTGGTAGTAAGTATTTATAAATAAACAAAAATTAATTATAATATTTTGTAACTTACAAGACTTGAGTATCTGTCGAATAGTGAAATTTCACCGGCACATTAGTATTCGTATATCACTAGTAATTAATATAAATGTAATTGTTAGTATTTCATAGGATTCCTCTTTTGCACCTAATCTAAGAAACAATATAATCAAACAATGAACAAGTATATTCAAAGTTATAATATTCCTAAGAAATTATCTGTGGTGACTGGTTTATTTTTGTATAAATATTTTTTCTATTTCTTTAAATTAAACATGTAGTTTGCATGTTAAAGTAGAAAAGATAAAAATTCCATTTCAATTACTTAGAAAACTGGCCAGAGAATAAAAAAAAAAAAGAAAATGCTCACGCGAATAAAAAGCATTAACGCATTACGGGCTAACTTTCAAATGAACGTAAGAAGTTTGAATTTTCCGCCCTTTTGAACAGACTCGTTGGAAACTCTAAAGTATAAATATTTCGTAAGAAAAAACGTTCGATTCGAGTTAGATAAAAACGTTGGCAAAAATAATATTATTTTTAATCATGTTTCGTAATTAGAATACTATGTTAACAGAACAACTGTTATAAATTGAACATTTTTCAATAAATTCCTACAAAGAGTAAACGATCTCATTTAACGCAGCGTGACAATTTATTCTCTCTCTCTCTCTCTCTCTCTCTAATTCTCTCTTCTTTTCATTTCTCACCCCAACAATTTCCTCCCGTTTTCTATACGTAACATCATTATTACACAAAACGGTAAATATGCACGAAATTGAACGAAACGAGATGAAAATTCGATGGTAGTTTCGTGTGAAAATAATGAAACATAAACGCGTATGAGTCAGAGAGAGAAAAAGAGAGAGAGAGAGAAAAAACTAAATAGTTTTTTAAGCAATTTAAAATTTTCCATTTTCATTACAGAGAAAATGAACAAAGTACGATGCGGTGCGCATTAACAACGGATCGTTATTCAAATAATAGATAAATTAGAATGTCATTACAGTTACGATTACGCAAGTTCTCCGACCGCGTTCCGATTTCGTCACATAAACAGCATCCAATATTATGTGTTGTCAGCTGGATGTGCCTCAGCTACAGATAACCATACCTTCACCTGCAGGCTACATAATTCCTTTTCTTCTCTAGCCTACGAAGTATATGCATTAAATAAAGCTTCATTATTTGATAAAAACCACGACGCCAGTAATTTGACTATTTTTACAGTTTTTTACAGTGCGGTGGTACAAAGAATTTCTAAAAGATCGAATCACGAATCCATACATGGTGTTCAAGACAATATTATGAACTTTAATAACAAAGAATTAAATTAGTATGGTAGTAGATCCCTAGCTAGTAATTTTACTATTTTTACGGTTTTTTACAGTGCGGCGGTACAAAGAATTTCTAAAAGATCGAATCATGAATCCATACATGGTGTTCAAGACAATATTATGAACTTTAATAACTAAATAATGAAAGTTAACAATAGAAACTTGTTTTCCATAAGAAACAAATGAAAAACGAACAATACTGTAGTAAGAATACCGTTCGCCTAATATAACGTTCGAATTGTAGAGATCGTGCATATGGTAGAATATTCACATAAAGGAAGCTCATATGATAGAAATTTGATCGTATTCAAATGTAATCTATTTTTTTCTACAATTGATTAAATTTTTTTCTATAAATAAAATAAGAAAAACAATAGTGTTTTGTATTATTAGATTAAAAATAAAAAATTTAGATTTTTCTACATAAAATCTAAACAAAACAAATAATATTTTGTATAAATTAACTAACTCAAAATATATATGGATAAAGTATAATCATACGTTAACATTTGTTTTGGTTACATTAATCTTTATATTCAACACAATAAACGGGAAGAAACGAATCTGTTTTTTCTCAAGCTGTTATTGAGATACGATCAAAAAGGAGAAAATTTATAGAAAACAGAATATGGAAGATATCGAATGAAATTTATCTACGGAGGGAGAGGAAGTGGGTGAAGCAAAAAGGGAGAGGGAGTGGCAGAGAGGGTGAGTGTTAAAAAAAATGAACGTTCTCGTAGGGTAGGTCGGCGAAAAGAAATGATAAGAAATAAGCTTGCCTGGATACAAAACTTCTCACGATATTCTGTTGTTCCTTTTGAAATTCAATTCGAGCAATTCGTTTTCATATAAAATGTCGATTGCAAGTATACCCACGTATAAATATATCTACACAGATAACATACAAGTTGAATTTTATAAAGATTACTCTCTTTCGAAAGAGAAGTAGCTTCGTGTAAATACGTATTACATACACATACACATACATATATAAGTACATAGATACGTGATGAAATTACTATGGCTAAAATATTGTATTACGTTAGCTTCGTTCGACACTCTCGTATTTTGTATGATCGTTACAATCCTCCTCGTTCCTCTTCTTCTCAAACGAGGATGAACACACGAAAGCCATCGGAATTAACATTTCAAGCTCAAGATTTGACCAACGAACACAACCTTTTTTTCCCTCGTGACGAGATTTCATTTTATCCGTAATCGATGCATTTCAAACCTTTCAATCAATCATTTCAGGCGCAAGTTTATAATTTATAATAATATTATTTTCGTGAACTAGTTTTGAATAAAACAATCCTGCAACAATTTTATTCAAAAATGCCGACAATATTTGACGAAAAAATGCATTATGGTGAGCAATATGAAAAGTGTTCTCCTTTTACTTTTAATTCTGTCAGATATATTAATTTTAATTTTTTGATAAATACCTACTAAAAAATTGCGATCATCATTGCAAGCGACTGGATTGTTAAATTTGCCAAATGTTTCATTGTTAAATATATGTAACGAAATAATGCATAATAATGATATTAATTTTTCACCGGACAGCGAAAATAATTATTGTATAATTTCCTCCAGGACGATTAAAATAAATTATTGTTATTTTACCTGTCATAATATTTATTAATAAACATACAATATGACTTACAGCGATAATGACATCCAAATTATTCTCGATTCGCCATTTTCTTCAAAAAATCTTATTACATGGGTTAGTAAAAATAAATTAAAATCGATTATATATGATTTCCCGTTCTAAGCATAAATTTATTAAATACCTTTTGAATTTGCATACACGAAAATTAAAAAAAAAAAAAAAAAAAAAAAGAATGAACGAGAGACGAGTGACAAGCTATTAAGAAAGTTTTCGGATGGAAATGCGATTTTTGATAAATTAAGCGAAATTAAAAGTTTAAATGGATATCGGGCATGGTTAGGGAGAAAGGATGTAGAGGAAGCAGAAGAGGAAAATGTAGAGTTAGGAATGGGAACAATGGTGAACAGGATTCTATATTGTGGAGTCAGCAGATCGACGGTTTTCGTTCCTCGCTCGACGGAAGCTGGCAATAACGAGTCACGTCATGATTCACGAATCAATCCGAAATCCCAATCTCCTGCAATTTTTATTCGATTCTGTCTCCTTCTCGCCCTTCCCTGCCCCCCCCACAACTCCGCTTCTCCTATCATCCCTCACTCCTCCTCGCGAGATCGATCAGATCTATCGAACCTACGGCTCTCGCCACTCGAAAAGCAATTACGTTCAAATTGTTCACCTTACAAGTAACTTCCTCCCGTTTCAAGTGGACCGCTCCTCTCTCGTTCTCGCGTGCAATTTCAAAGAGCGTCAAGAAAAAGGGTCGCTTCAAATGAGTGAAGAGGGAACAGGAGGGAGGGGTGAGAAAAGAAGGGGAAGAAATCTCGTTCGTCACACCGAACAAGTTCGCAAAGGTATTTCGTAATTGCTCATCGCTTAACTTCTATCGAAATCTCGTCAATTTCATCTGGAATACTTAAGAGAGAAACATATCGATACGTTTTCAATTCGACGAAACAATTACGAAAGTCTTCTATAAATTCCTCGAGAGAGTTTTCTCATTTATCTTTATAAGTACAAGAAATGAAAGAATTCGATAATTTACTTACGTATATATGCAATGTATATATTAGGTGTACTCGAAAATAATTCATTACTTTACATTGTTTGAATTTCGGGTTTATATGCAGTGCAGTTGAATATTTTTTTTCTTTTTTTAAACCTATTGTTCCAACTTACTTTTTTGTGCAAAAAATTTCCTTTTCTTTTTTTTCCAAGGATAAATTGTTCTTTTCGTGAAAAAGTTGTACTGTAACAACAAAAGATTGGAAATAGTAAAAATGATTCGTAAAACAATATAGAAATTAAATCGGAAGGTTCTATCGCATCTTCTATATTGGCTCTTTTACATTAAAATTTTTACATTAAAATTATACAAGGATCAATTTTCTAATCGTAATTGTCCATCTGTTTTTGCTTATTCTGATATGATAAATATATTCCGTACAACTAGTAGCGTTGAAATTAAAAAATATAAAATGGCGAAGACAGTAAAAAATAAAACAAATGTATTTAACGTTCTGGCAACAGTGAATACAAACTTTTATGCTAGTACTTAACAAATCGCAAGAGAAAGTGAAATTAACCAAACAAGTGTAGCGTGATTACTTCATGAACACAAATTTCATCTTATTGCCCTTTCATTTCACCAAGAACTTTATGGTAGAGATGTTAAAAATCATATAAACTTTTGCCAGTAGGCATTAAAAAAATTAAGAAATAAACTTAATAAAGTATTATTTATTAATGCAGCTACGTTTAGGAATTACAGAAACATAAATCTAAGAAATATGCATTTTTGGTCTTCTGAAAATCCGAAATAGTTACGATTAGTCAACAAATAAAAACTGTGGTTCATTAATGTTTGATGCAGAATTTGAAACAATCAAATAAATGGATTTCACTTTATCACCAGTTCATTAAATGCAATAAAATACATTGCAATTTTACGAGAATCATTGCCAATTCTTTCAGAAAGTATACCCTAATAAGTTAAATAAGTTAAATAAGTTAATAAGTAAAAGGTAAAAGGTAAATAAGTTTTGAGTATTGTTGATTTTAAAGTAATTTAACTTGATTCCTAAGTTATCTCTCTCAAAAAATATATTTACAACCTTTAAAGTCTACATTTTTTCTAATTGAATAGAATTTCTCTTCATTCCCTACGATTGTCAATAAATCTTCTTCCAAATCGACATATGATGCAAGTCAAAAAGTAAAAAGAGAGAAATATATAACTGAATAAGTTAAAGAAAGATATTCAACTGGACACCGGGATTGTAGAAGTAACCAAAAACGATAAATGGATACAGATTGTGAACAGTAATTCAAGATGTCCGTAAACGACTCTGACCTCCTTTTCCCTCGAGTCTTTTACAAATGCGAGTTGAATGTTATTTTAAAATAGTCACAATACATTATCCTGTACTCAAATGTCTACGCGTATACGTTACAACGGTAGTTGAAATAAAAATCACCCCTAGAATACTTTGTTTTTTCATACAATAAACGAATGACTCATAGTAGTAAAAACAAATGTTTCAAAGTTTGTATAGAAAATGAAATTTTTTGATCTTTCAAGAATTTCAATATCAATCGACAACGCAAATGAAAACAAACTTGACCAATTTTGATCTCAACGTGACTATGATAATGAGAATTTTTGTTATTTCGAGCAAACAAATTTTATATCATTTTTTTGTAGATATTACAGTTCTTACATTGATATATTTCTCGAGATTGGTTGGTATCTTTTTAAAAATACGAAAGATATTTAAAATACAAGCATTAAACGACTCATCATATAGAGCTTTCTGATATAAAAGGGTAACACGGTTATCTAATGCAAGGAAGAGTAACTTTGTTGAATAGAGCATGCCACGACAAAAGGAACCTTCGTGGAGCGTCAAGTTTCGTTCTTCGAGATTTCGATAATCTCGAGTTTCAAGTATATTTCTAATATATTTTATACATCAAAATATAAATATATGTATGCAAGCTTAACTCTATTTTTTTGCATGATACGTATGTTTCTAAGGAAGAACCGTGTAAAAACGAACGTGGAAAAAGAGATACGTTACCTATAATCAAATGCTGGATACGTTTTATATAATACAAAAATTGTATGATACGAACAAATTATTTTTAATTCGTAATTCATTAAAAAAAATAACGAGGACTATAAATTTCATAAATTTTAAGATATTTTGAGTCATACGTATCTAAGTATATAAACAACAAAAATTTTACAATGAAATCAAATTCATACATACTTTAATTATTACAGTAAGTAAAATTAATAAAAAAGAAAAAAAAAACAAGAAAAATAAAAAACTTCCAAAATTAAAAATATTAGAAATAACAATTAGTAAATAATTTCTCGCTACTTGATAATAATTTTAATAACATTATCGTAAATTTGTAAAGAATAACATACATAAGATTTTTTTAAATATCTAAATACACCTGAGGACAATAACACGACCTATGCATTATTTCTCTCTAAAAAAAAAAAAGAAATAAGAGATGATATTTTTTCTTTGACTGTATTATTTCAAAATTGTGTAAAAAAAAAAAAAATAATTAAATGTATATATATATGCCATGAACGTTTTTTTCTTAATTTAGTGTACTGAAACCAACCATTAATATGGTTGGTCATTAACTCAATTTCAAAATAGAATATTTCGACGTTAACACGCTTATCTACATTTATGCTGACGTAAAAATAGAAAGAACGTAAGAATCCATTACGAATTGTTTCACGTTAAGTACGCATTCAACTGAGCTAATGCCCTTCCTCCTCCCTTCTCCACCCTGTTTTCTTTCTTTTTTCTTCCGCTCGTTTAATTAAGTACACAAAAGCTTGGATATTGCGTTTTCTCCAAGGACCACTTACCTGAGCTCAAAGAATAAAAATAATTATTATCCGTTCGTCGTTTACTGCGGTTTTACTTTTTAATTTTGTTTTGTTTTTCTCTTTTTTTTTTTTTTTTTTTTTACTAATCTCAAACAAGATGTCATTTGTAACAATTTAAAAACTATTCGTTCGTGCTCGGTTAAACGATCCATCTTTTCCTTTCTCTTTATTTCTGTTCTTTTTTTGTATTTAATCGTTAAAAAGATGAAAATTAATTTGACTTCGTAAGTTAAATGGTCAACGTGTGCGATTAAAAACATCTTGTCTAGTAAACTCTCGACAAGTTTTCTTATGAAATTATTTTCAACATGTCAGCTTTCTTAATGAGAACCTAAAAGCTTCTACCCCTATCGTGAAAATTTCCTAGATGTTTAATTAACGTGTATATTGCTATCTACCATATTTATTTCATAGTATCTTATTAAAGAAATATACGATCAGGGATTAACATTTTTTATGTCAAACAAAATGTGATCGTACCTAAATTGTATAATGTTTTAACTTTATTAATAACCATTTCAAATTAATAAATCGTAACAATTAAAAATTATATTGGAAAAAAGAAGAAAAATTATTCCAGGATCATTCAATTTCGTTCTATAATTTCACAAATAATTCAATATCGATATCAAGAAAATAAAAGTAAGAAAAGTATGAGAAAACTTTCCAAGTGTACAATAATATTCAATAAACAATATTTCTTTAACAAAAAAAAAAAAAAAAAAAACAAAATAAAACCTACCCTCTAAAACTAAAACCTAACCTCTAAAACTACATATTAAACACGAAAAAGAGAAAGTATAAATGAAGAAAAAATAAAACTAAACTAAACCGGTCAGTTATAACACATCGAATAAGTTTTATTCTGATATCCCGTCGGGATAATATAAAAACATGCTATTCAAACAGTTATATAGAAACTTGTAGATAAAGGAAATGAGACTAGTTACCTGCAGGGATCCCAGGTGAGGCCTCCAGGACAATCCTCGTCGGTGAGTATGTCACACTCGAGGGGCGAACACACACAGGACAGTGCCCTTGCAACCGCGATCGAGAGAACAACGATGATGCCCCCCAGGAGTAACAACGAGGCCCTCATTTTTTCCCCTTCTTTCTTCTCCTCTTCTCGTTTGTTCCGCTTAACTATCTATTTCTTTGATCTTTTCCTATTTTCTTTTTTACTCTTTTATCTCCTCCCTTTCCCCCTCCTCTAACCTCTACCACTATTTCCTGTTCCTCTTCGCAGAAGAAAAATCAGTCCGATTAACGTTCTCCCACGAGAAAATCCAACACTCACGATTGTTCGATCACGAGTAGTAGTAGTAGTAGCAGCACAGAGGATTATTGTAGAGCAATAGCATCACGTCGAGAAAAGAGCAAACACGGAGACGCGACGGCGCCTTTGCGCCCCGATTTATCACCCCCGATGCACTGGCTCGCATCTAAAACTCACCCGATTTCTTCTTTCTTTTATTTGACGCACAACTACCTTGCCATTTTTCTTTCTATTTTCTCTCACGAACTACTACTGGCTGACCGTGCTAAAATCATTTTCTATGCGTGTCACGTTTATGTATATAGGTATATCGTTTACTTGTTCGTATCTAATTTGTGTGTGTGTGTGTGTGTGTATGTTAAAAAAAAAAAATACTATCAAAAAGAGAGAATTCTTTCTCGACTTTCACGCTAAAAGGACACGTTCGTGAATTACGATAGCTGGAGGTACATTGCATCTATAGGTATATATATACACATACATATATACATGTATATATATATAAGAGTCGAATCGAAGAGGACGAATACGATGAGAGTGATAAATGGAATACACCGATGCGCGTACACACTTCGTTTCGACTCACCATCTAAGAATAACCGTCCCATCCCGTCCCGTCCCTTTCCCTTCGCGTAAAACACTATGATCGAAGGGTGCAGAGAGAGCTACTGGTACAAGCAGTATAAGGAAAGAAAGAGAGAATGAGAGAGAATCAGAGAAAAAGGAAGAAAATGAAAGAAGCAACGAGAATCCGATAGCGAAAAGTCGACTTTTGATTTATACGAGAAACGGGAATATCTCCTCCGAAGAAATTTTATGATTCGTACTTGTAAGAAATAGTCACCCTACCGAGAATTTAATTATGCGATCGATTTACAAATTGTTAACTAAATATAAAAATAAAGTAATTATTTTAGAAATATGATGGAATATATAGAGGTAATTACCCATTCTAATAGAATGTTAAGAATAAATTTTACATTAGTATACAATCCTAGTTTAAATTAATCGAACGTTTTTCGTTCATCAAAATTGCAAATTTTCACCATTTGTAGGAATATCAATTTATTTTAGACATAAGTAAGGTCAAATAAATCTCGTCACGAGAATTTTCTAATTTTATTATCTAAATTATTAATAAATAGAAGAAAAAAAAATTAAAACTATAAAGTGAAAACTATAGTACAAAAAGTTGTGAAAACATAATAATAATGTATACCATCGTAAACATATGAGATATGAAATATAAATTAATATTTTAAATTATTCGATTAATTTTTACTTCAATATTTGAACTTGAAAACCCATACTATTAAGAAAATCTCAGATGATATATCAAATGGAAACAATTCTGAAATCTTCAAGAATCACGATTTATCCTCAAACCAAAATAAATTAGAACAAATCTGCCCATTTTCCTTTTCTTTATACGTCAACCCTGTAATTATACCATCCAGCGTGATGGCTGATGGTACGGATTGAGAGGGAATCCCTCGAGGTAATCAAGCTTCCAAGCAAATGTTCTCTGTGAATGAATGTATGAATGTGTATGTGAAAGAAATAAAGAGATAAAGAAAAAGAAAAGAGAAAGAAAAGAAAGAAAGAAAGGAGGAGGGGACAGAAAGGGAAAGAGAGAGAGAAAGAGAACAAAGAAAGAAAAGAATTTGTAGGAAAGCGTCTTCCAAAATCGATCGATCATATTCGAGAAACCTAGAAAGAACATCAGGATCTATCGATGAAACTACATTCACTACTATCATTCCAACTTGAAAAGTTGCTCCTAAGATGAGATTCGCCCTCGTATTCGATCTACGTTCAACGTTTACCCGCAATGCCGTATTAGACCGCAACGTGCACACGAAGAAGAGACACGCACGCACATCCACACATAAATTTATATATTTGTACATGTATATATGTGCATATATGTATATTTGTTTGAGAGAACTCAAAATAAGCGATGAAAATTACTTGAGTTGTGTGTGAAACGAGTGTGCTGCGTAAGAAACATGGAGAAACTATCTCTGTTACATGCAAGTATTTCCCGATGGACATAAACTATAATGCAATATATGATGGTAAATATGAATATTTGTATATATGTATGCAACGAAAATCGCGAGAGAACACACGTATGTATTCTATGTAGTTAGCTACATACATCGTGGCAACACGTGTGCACCAACAACGAAATGAAATATATATATATAGATTATACTGCTTGGTATATTCTCATTGACTATTCTGTGAGATGGCAGATATTGCAAGTTTCCTTCGAAACTCGATATGCTAAAGGATCAACTTCGATGAACGATCTCGGTGGTGTGTCCTTATCGTTTCAAAATGATGACAAAAGATGATAGAAGAGAGAAAATGCGAATCTTTTATCGTAAAATCTTTGAAATACCTTGTAAAAATGGTGCCAAAAAATAAAGTAGGAAAAGTACCGAATGGAAAGAGAGAGATTATTGTTTTACCGTTTAAACATAAAATGCATTTCAAGCGTAATCGAAAGGGAATCGAGAGTACATTCGAACCGAAGAAGAATACTCCTTTGAGGTTAAAAAGGAGGGGGGAACGAATTCCCGAGATATTATACCGAATTATTACATTATTCATTGGTGAATACATTAAAGTGTAAAAGGAAGAACAAAAAATAAGAAGAAAAGGAATATTTCAAGAGATGAAATACTGTTCGAAATGATTTTCTTCTACAAAGCTTTTGAAAAATCAAAGGTGAAACGTTGAAAAGAACATCTAATAGAAAATAATGCGAAAAGAAATGAGTAAAGATAAGAGATAATAATGTCAATCCAAACTCGATTTAAAATAAAAGAAAAAGGATAGTAAAAACAAATAGAAATAAAAAAATAGAAGGAGGAGTGTGTCCCCTTGTATGTTATTTCGTTATTTTATCTGACAAAAGGAGAAGAAGACAGATACAAGGAAGAAGAATGAAAAAAATGAAGATTAATAATTTACGAGATTATTATTCGCTGTTTGGTCTCATGATAAATATAAACAAAAACTTGATCTCTATGTATTGTTCTTCTCCTCTGCTCGACACGCACATCATCATCGTACTTTTTACATTGTGCACACGATTATATTTCCCGGTTAAAACGCGCGACGGATATCGTGCGAGAGAAGGAGAGAAACAGACAGAGAGACAAAGATATATACATAGGCAGACAGAAAGAAAGAGAGAGAGAAAAAGAGAGACAGAAAGACAAAGAGAGTGAGAGAACGACAATTCGCGAGCACGCGAGGCGCTCGACGTTCGAGACGAACGTGCACTGGCCACCACCGTACAGGTTACAAACGACGAGAAACTCCGAACAACCCCGAACAACCCCGAACCTCACCGACCACCCCACGGCTTGACGCGTCTGCGCCCCAATGACTGTTTTCTCTCTCTCTCTCCCTCTCTCTTTCTATCTCTATTTCTTTCTCTCTCTCACACACGCACATGCATACCTTTTTCCACCCCTTTACTTTAGCCTTTTCCTCGTCCTCCTCCTCCTCCCTCTTCTTCCTTCTTCTTCCTACTTCTTATTTTTCTTTTCCTTTTTTCGTCTTTTTTTTACTTTACCACTTTTCCTTTTGATTATCAGCTTTACTTTTTTTTTTCTTTTTTCTTTCTTACGTTCGTTCAAAGTTTTTATCAACGTCTACTACGGAACGGCTCTTGATGAACGTTGGCTTTTTCTGAAATTTTGTTACTTCTTTATATTTAATACGTTTCATGTCCAACTGTAAAAAATAATAAAATGTTTATTTATTTATATTTCAATTAATCAAATATTCATTAAAACGCTCTCATCGCGTCAATATACGCGCACGTTGATTTCGTTTCTAAGATTAGTAATAATTAATACTCAATTTTGCAGATTTTAATTCTTATTTTGATAATTCCTCTCTAGCATTCGTTAACATAAAACTATACTTTTTATTAATATTTAGATTGAATGTAAATAAATTAAAAAATGAACTACTCAAAAGTAAATATAACTCAACAGTAATAAACAAAATTTCATTTAGTATCTGTATTGAGTTTAATTATTAAGAAAAAAAGTTAACCAGCAATTAAGTGATTTTATGAGAAAAAAAAAGTTTTAAGTTATTAATTTTTGTAGCTTTCGAACGGATGAAATATATATTGATTGATTTTATTTAGTTGCAGTAATATAAAAAATTTAATTCATTTAATATATTTTAGAAAAAACATTCAAAAGCATTTCTTCACTTATTTCAAATCCATCTACGAAATACATAATTTCAGCTCATTAAAATAAAGAGATTTTTAAAATCATGCCATATATACATGTTTAATCAAGAAAAAAATCACGTAAAAAGTTTCGCACTTCAACGTGGCACAAAAAAAATACCCATATATTTTAACCTTTTTTATTTATAGATATATTTATATATGCATACAACACGATCGCCAACATAATACCAATAGGAACTCTGTTCGTTGTTTTAAGATTTCTTCCGAAAACTTTACAACCGTTAATAATAACTAATACGCACGTTGCTTAAAGTCATCCTTCCTAAAACAAAAAATATCTAGAGTCTCGTAATGTTTTGCTATATATTATTTATATATTTAACTTTGAAGGATAATAGATTAATTTCATCTTAAAATCTTTAAAAATTTATTTAAATTAATTTGAAAATTAAAAATATAATTGATAAAGATAAACAAATGAATGTAATTAATCTATTGAATGAATTTTTAATTTGTGGGTTGGATGTAATAATTCAGAATTTACTTTTTAATGAATATGTTAATTTAATTTTAATTAATAAATAGAATATATTCCACTTTTAAGCATAACGAACAGTTAATGATTTACTACAATCTATCATGGTTGGAAACAATTTATGTACGTTGAAATAATATATCTAAGATATTCGTATTATTTTTGATTATAAGTATATGACGTATATGAGTTCATTCATGATGCGAAATCTAAAATCAAAATTATTTCGCTGTCTGGACTCAATCCATGTTGGACATTTGAGCAAACGTAATAATGTGTTTAAAATGTGATTCAAGCGATAGAGGATCGTAAATTACTGGAACTAATGAAATAATTACATCTTAATCCATAGCTGGAATCCAAATACAGGCTACTAGATCCGTATAAGCACATAGCAACAACCATATGTATCGCTAAATGTCTTCTTCTTCTTTTTATTAGGACTTCGTCCAGTTATATTAAATGTCTGATAAAGAATTTTTAAATTTTAAATTTATGAACAATAAAAGTATTGATAATTACACAGTCTCCTCCTCTTACCATGTTTTTAAATTGAAAATTTTACTAGACATTAATCGTTTGAATGCTGAAGAATTTTCTTGTATATATGTTAAAAGTGCGGAATAAAGTGCGCAGTTATACTTTTCGGAAAATAATGGAAAAGGTTATTATTAGCTTAAATTATTATATAAAAAGTAATTGTTACAAAAAAAAAATATTTTTTATTCTCAGTTATTACAAAAGTGTTCTGCTGTACAAATTCCATGGATTCCTTTTTTACAAGCAGCGCCAATTAAGTTGGAACGTTTAATTCCATTACCATTTTTCTTGCTTCATACCTCACACTGTCGTCGCAAGTTTCTCCAAGGCAATTTTTATAAAGAAAACTTCTTACTTATTGATAGTCTTCCTGTGGTATTTTTAATCTCTCTGTACGTTTTCATTTTTTTTTCTATAAACACAATTTAACTTTGTTTTAGTTTGTCATCATGCTTTTTCTTTTTATAAGGAAAAACGTACTAGTAATATAATAAAAATTAACACAGCAATAATAAACGCGCGTTGTCGTCGTCTATTTTATTTTCTAATCTTGATCCTAAATACCTATATATATGATGAGAATCTGAAATTGATTTCATCATATTACGGTAAGAATTGAATTTCTGTAACAAGAACTTAGGATACTGTAGAAACACGACGGATAAGGTGGTGCGCGCGAACATTATTTCTGAGTCCGAGATTCTAGATGGCATTTGAGTACTCTGCATTGTGGCGGCCTGCTGTCGATAAGCATATTTCTACCTTATCCTATGTGACGACTGGCGCTGCCATCCTCACCGCTGATTCTTTGTCTAGGCTACTTTAGCGCTAGCACTCTATCACGGCTAACAACGTTTCTATGGGAACGTTAATGTTTCCATAGTTAGGGGGACTTTCTTCTTCCGTTATAATAAATAAAGAAAAGAATTAAGAAGTTACACGTGCTCGATCAACAACGCATTTTTGTTATCCGTTCTTGTTTTGTAATAGTTTATGAATAAATAAATGTTACATAAAAATAGTAGTGGCGATCAGTGTTTGAACCAATAGAGTTCAAGTTCCTGGTTCCTTCCGCCACCTTATCCGTCGTGTTTCTACAGTATCCTAAGTTCTTGTTACAGAAATTCAATTCTTACCGTAATATGATGAAATCAATTTCAGATTCTCATCATATATATTGTAACGCTCCCGCCCAAAACACAGATTTCGTAAAATAACAAGAACAGAACTTTATTTAACAGCGCGGACTCTTACAACCGTTAAGGCCCTTTCTACAGTTTCCCGTAATACGAACACGTCCGTGCTTTCCGAGCTCCTGTCAAGTTCTCTCGATCAACAACTCGTAGCTTGGAAACGGCCTTCACGTCCTTTTTCCAAGGACGGCTCGAAACAGGGTCGTAACACTACTCCCCCTCTTCGAAATTGTCGTCCCGACAACTGCGGTCTTCGCTTGGCGCCCTAACTTTGGCTCAGAGATGTGATGTTCTGCCATGGCCTTCTCTTCGCCGTAACCCGACCTGGTATTCACCCGGAGCATCAACTCACTCCGCCTAGAGGGAAAACCATGGCGTAAAAACCCCTAGGAGGCCGACGCGCCTGCCAGCAATCTTTCCGTTTCCTTCTTTGGCTCGACGTTCCCTCGCTTCCACAGCCTCGCTCTTTTTCCAGGACAGCTTGCCTTTCCCAGGACTGTTTTCTTCCCTTCAGAGTAGTTCGGAACTGAACGCCTTCCCCCGGGAAACCACGTCTTTCTCTAGAGCTTTATAAGGGACCTTCATACGCATCCTAAACGGAAAACAAGAACTGCAGAAAACTTCCCGAATTAAACAGCTTAAAATAAAATTAATTTTTCCCCCAAAATAAACCTACGCTACTCTAGCTTTCTCCCCTTACTCTCTTCTCCCCTCTCCGTAAAAGGAGCAAGACGGTCCGCGTGCACCACGCGCTTTTTACCCCTACCTGACCTACCAACACTAAAAACTAAATCAATAATTTTATTGAAAATAAAATAAGGTCCCTCCCAATCACTCTCCAGCTTCTTCGCTCTTCCTTTTTCCCGCCGAGGATTGAACAGCCATACCCTCTGTCCTTCTTTAAAATCCTTCCTCTTGGCCCTTCTGTCATACCAAGCCTTCGTCCTACAGGACTTCATTTCCATCCGCTCCCATCCTAAGAAATCCCCCCGAGAGCAAGAAGGAATACTTAGCTGCGGTCCACTTCGAACTGCAACGTCCGTAGCTTCCAACCGCGCGTTTAATTCAGCGTTTCTCCTCTCCTGCTCCTCCAACTTCCCTCGCTGATAATGCAGCTCCTCCCTAAGCTCCTTCACCAACGACGCGAGAGCCTGAAACTCCGCTCCATGAACCCGCTCCTTTTCCTCTGCCTGCCTTCCCCGACGACCTCTGGCAGCCATACAAAACTCACGCGCACGTTTCCGTACAAAACGGATCAAAACGTATCCCGGACGAGCCCCCAAAAATGTAACGCTCCCGCCCAAAACACAGATTTCGTAAAATAACAAGAACAGAACTTTATTTAACAGCGCGGACTCTTACAACCGTTAAGGCCCTTTCTACAGTTTCCCGTAATACGAACACGTCCGTGCTTTCCGAGCTCCTGTCAAGTTCTCTCGATCAACAACTCGTAGCTTGGAAACGGCCTTCACGTCCTTTTTCCAAGGACGGCTCGAAACAGGGTCGTAACAATATATAGGTATTTAGGATCAAGATTAGAAAATAAAATAGACGACTATTAGATAGAAGGAGCACGAACGTATAGTATCAGAAGTGTCCCCGAAAAGTAGAGCAAATAAAGTTTCATTACAGAGTGCGCTGCAACTGCCTCGAACCAGTTTTTAAATTTAGCGGTTAAAAATACTTTCACACTTTAACAACACTGTCCAAGTAAACTTATTTTTACACTTGTTTATGCTTATTTAAAAAAAAACATGTTATTTAGATAAATTTAAGCAGAGTAAAACATTCGAAAATTAATTTTATTTTGTTTCTTCTATTTTATTTAGCATCCTGAATTTAGTTTCTTACTAAAGGAAAGAGTGTGCGCACTTGTAATTAAATTGTTTTCTCCTAATATTAAATATCGTAACTCTGTGCCAGCATCGATACAACAAGCAACGCCACTCGATAAACCTTATTTTCCGATTAGTATGCGTTTATTAAGAGTTGTGTCTATCCTCATACAAAAGTATCATTCTCTTTTGGTAAGTTTAAATAAATTCTTAACATCGGATATAAAAATAATTCGATAATATTTTAATAAGGATTATATTTTATTTTAGGTAACTGAGTGTGAAATATTCTTGTCTTTGATTGTTAAATTTTTGGATCCAGACAAGCCTACCTGGCAAAGAGCTTTAGCATTAGAAGTATTGCATAAGATGACTGTACAAGCAGATCTTTTAACAAATTTTTGTGAGTGCTATGATTTGAAACCACACGCAACAAATATTTTTCAAGATATTGTAAATAGTTTAGGTGCCTATGTACATAGTCTTTTTGTTAATCCACAAATGATTGGTCAAACTGGAACAGGTAATTACATTATGGATTTAATAATAAAATAATATACGAATGATCAATATATATGTATATTTTACATAGCAGCAAATACACCAATACCTCAAGGTACTAGTTCTCCAATCTTCACAGGTATACCCGTTGGTCCTGGCATATCTCCACAACCTGGATTTTATTCGCGCTACCAGTATTTGGCTACCAGTAGTAGCATCATTTACAAGTGGACATACCAAATCTACCTAGTAAGAATGATTATTATTAAATTTTCTTAAATGTAATTTATTATTTGGTATTGCTCTGATTTTCAATTTTATTATTGCCACCACTGTTGTTATTACTGCTTTTGCTGCTATCATTCTAATAATATAATAGTAGTAGGAATAGCAGTATTGGTATTTATAATAGTATTATATATGGTTAATATTTTATTGTTGTTAATATTGAATTCTTATAAATATGATCTGTGTGATATTTACATAATTATAAATGTAGAAAAATATATGTTTCAGTTTGGAAATGCTTGATAAAGTTGAACCACCACAAATACCAATTGGTTATGGAATTAGTGTAGCTTATGGATGTCTATTAGATATAATACGATCAATTGCTCTTGCAATTAATGACACAAAGAAGAAAATGCTGAAAGTCATTATAAAACGACTGAATTTGAACAAAAATTGCATGTACAACTGATCACTTCCAGTTGATGTGGTTTATTGGCAGCATTAAGTCCATTGATTAATGCAAGGTACTTTTCCATGGGATATTATTTTTCAAATTATTTATATTTTCTTATTAACTTGATATTTTAATAAATATCATAAAACATTTTCAGTACTGATGAATCTGCTACAGAAAATGTTTTAAAAGCAATTCAAACATATGCAGCTCTATGTGGTCAACTGGATTTGCAAAGGAATATCTTTTAAACTTTCTAATGATATTAAAATTTACTTACTAAATGCTTCTGATGGTATTTGACCACGCTTGAAGAATTCTTGAAAAGCGGATAAAGCATTTTCATAATTCCATTGAACTTCTTGCAGGCATTTTAAACTCCATTCCAGATTCATATTTGTTTGTTGGCTCAATGTTACAATCATTTGTTGTTTTACAGTTTCCGACAATTCCGGAACTGTTCCTTCACTTACAGTAACTAGACTAATATCCATCGTGAATGTGTTTAAAAAGTGCTTAGTTTGTGACATTTCAGAGATAAATGATACTACAGGCAATTTTCCTTGTTTTAATAGCTTTTGTCTTCTATTAGCATCATTTACTCTAAATAAATTTCTATTTTCCCCAACATAAGAGTTTAATCTGGAATGGAGTTTAAAATGCCTGCAAGAAGTACAATGGAATTATGAAAATGCTTTATCCGCTTTTCAAGAATTCTTCAAGCGTGGTCAAATACCATCAGAAGCATTTAGTAAGTAAATTTTAATATTATTAGAAAATTTAAAAGATATTCCAGATTTGTTTTGTTTGTTGTAAATCATCTCTCTTAATTTCAATAAGGTGCTCAAGTTTTGGATATTCATAACATTTTTGAAAAATATTATAATTCATAAAACAAACAGAACAACAAATGTTTTAAATTTATTATTCTTAAATGGAATGTTTATCCAAGACATTTGTAATTAAATATTATGGCAAAGTAGAATATAGTATCTAAAGTAGTTTTAAGTTCATATTCTATATCATAAACGTGCAAATTTCTCATAGGAGACCTAAGATTTTCCTACCACTGTTTATTCTATCATTTTCACTTAAGTATATATATTTTTCCTTTTTTGATAGAACAATTTTATGAATTCTTTATTTGTTAATAAAATATAAAACATGATGATAAATACTGCTCTACCTTGCAATTACAAAAGGCAATATCTCTAAAAAAAAAAAAAAATAAGTTCTAGAAAAGTATCAGTTAAAATTTTTACGTAAAATTGTAGGTGTTGACTTTTTTTAATTACACGGTAGTGCTAGTGGAAGTAAAAAGTTCATCATCATCATCATCAGCCTATACTGTCCACTGGTGGACAAAAGCCTCTCTCATATTGAGAGGTTTTTAGCCTTAATCTTCCTCGCTGGCTAAAGACGTGTTGGAAGATGGTGTAAGGATGGTGTGTTAGGGAAATTTATAGGTTTAGACAAGGATACTGGATGGGACAATGGATTCCCCCGTATGGTCTTGGGAGATAATCCAAGGCTTGCGTAGGCAGGGGTCGCATCCCTGAAGTAGGTCTATCCTCCACCGGGATCGTGTAGGAGTACCTACCCGCTACCTTACTGTTTTCTTATAACATAATAAAAATGAATTAAAATTATGTATAGACAAAAAATAAATTCCACGTTTTTAGAATATCCTTTCATATATATCTTGGATTAATTTTATGTGTGGATATAAAATTCTTCTTTTTCAAATATGTATTTAATTTGATATACAAATAAATTTTTGTGAGGCAAAAAATTAATTAGAATAATTAATTGATATAAATTGTTTACCTCACAAAAATTTATTTGTATATTTTCGTATATTATAATGAAGGTAATTATAAAAAATATTAATAATTTTAAACCTCGAGAGGCTCGTCAATATTATTTTTTGCCATATTTTAGGCATCCTCGTCTTTTTCTTCCTCTATAATTTCTGAGGAATTGTCTTCTTTATTTTTATAAATGTTTGAGCACATTTGCCCATTGCAATTCTTGCACATTTCTGAGCAAGACACCCCAGTTTTTCGGCAGCTGCACCTTAAGGTTCTACAGTTTCCTAAACATGCACATTGTACCTAAACATAGACATGTAGGAAACATGTAAGGAAAAAGATTAAGAATTTGCGTGCGCAGAGAATGTATATGATTTTTTGTATAATTCGTTCAAAATTCGCGAAACATTAGTCGAACGGTATAGATTTTAAAAATTCGTGAATTTTTTGAAAAATCATTGAGTCGTGCAAATTTTTGCAAAATTCCAAATATCGTACTAATTTTTGGTTCTTTATCGAATCAAGTATAACAAAGATAACGTTGGTATTCAATTTATAAGAGAAACGCCATATGGTTCACATTTAACAAAATTATAGGATTTTTTATTTTCAAGAATTAACTCATTCGATTTGTTTCACCATTAAATTATTTAATCTATTCAAATTTTTTTGAGAACCTACCATTTTTAACAAATCGTCAGGCGCTGAATCTTTACTATTCATGACGGGAGTTCACATTACGTATCTCGGTTTGCAAAAGTCTAGTGCTGTGTAAGTTTTGTATGCTGTTTCTACACACTTCGAATGTGTTTTTTTTGAATAATATATCTGAAGAGAATATATTCTCTTTAAACTTCGCGCGCAAAGTATGATCTACGCGCCTCTATGACGGTATATAAGGCAATGAAAAGTGATAACGTATTTAGTTTATAAAAGGTCGTTAAATGAAAATATATTTGTAGCTGCGATTAACCGTACGAGTGACTTTCAAACAGTGTTCTGAAAGATAACCGACTTTAATTGTTGTTTCTCTTATTTTAAAAGGTAGAATATAATTTTTAAGGATTGTAAATAGTAATATAGTATAGGTCTTGTAAATATTAATATTGATTAGATTATAATCTCTTATTTTACAGAGAAAGCATCAATATAGAATTATATTATTTAATATTATATAGTGAATTATATTATATTATATAGTGAATTATATTATATATATAGAGGTAAGTTTAATATTCACAAATTTTTTTGCCGTCCTGGCAGGAAATTTCGGCGCTTGGGCCGATCGCGAAAGTTTATTGGGCGCAGTGGGATTCCTTGGTCTTGGAGAAGGGGTACTTTTCAGGAGATGGGAGCATCCGAACTTAAAAACGTTCACTTTACAGGTAGTTGTTCCGGATGCTCGATCCAAGGAGATCCTTAAGATGGCGCACGACAACCCGGCGGGAGGACACTTTGGAGTCAATAAAACTCTGAGCAGGATTAAGGAGAGTTTTTATTGGCTGGGTTGCAAACGGGATGTCGAGGAGTGGTGCAAGGCTTGCCCCGTTTGCATCGCTAGAAAGGGGCCTACGGAAAAGGGGAGTAGTAAGATGCAGATCTACAACGTTGGGGCGCCCTTCGAAAGGGTGCAGATGGACATCCTGGGTCCATTCCCGAAGTCCACACGGGGAAATAGATATCTGCTCGTTGTCGTGGATTGCTTCAGCAAGTGGGTAGAGGCATTTCCTCTGAGGTACTTCAAAGCGTAGACGGTTGCGGAGACATTCGTAGAAGAAGTCGTCTCACGTTATGGGGTTCCGTTGGAGCTCCATACGGACCAAGGCACGAACTTTGAGTCTCGGCTGATGAAAGAGGTTGCGGAACGACTTGGAATCCGCAAGACGAGGACTACGGCGCTACATCCACAATCGGACGGACAGATAGAGCGGCAGCACAGAACGATTACTGACTACCTCGCCAAGTATATCAGCAAAGATCAGAAGGATTGGGACCGTTGGATACCGATGTGCTTACTTGCTTATCGGACTTCGAAGCATGAGGCAACGGGTTTTACTCCGGCGGAAATGCTGGGAGGAAGGGGGGTACGCTTGCCTTTGGATTTGCTGCGGGGGTGTCCTCCAGGCGAAGAGGAGAAAGTTTCTTCGAGGACCTATGGCTCAAGGCTCAGGTCGAAGCTAGAAGAGGAGATACATTCGCTCGCAAGGGAGCGGATGGAGATGAAGTCCTGTAGGGCGAAGGCTTGGTATGACAGAAGGGCCAAGAGGAAGGATTTTAAAGAAGGACAGAGGGTATGGTTGTACAATCCTCGGCGGGAAAAAGGAAGGGCAAAGAAGCTGGAGAGTGATTGTGAGGGACCTTATTTTATTTTTAATAAGATTAATGATTTAGTTTTTAGTGTTGGTAGGGGTAAAAAGCGCGTGGTGCACGCGGACCGTCTTGCTCCTTTTACGGAGAGGGGGGAAGAGAGTAAGGGGAGACAGCTAGAGTAGCGTAGGTTTACTTTGGGGGGAAAATTGGAGAGGATTTGGCGGTGCTAGCCGCGGATTTGGAGCGCCTGGCCCGATTTGTGTACTCGGAGTGCACGGCCGAGACTCAAGATAAGATCGCTTGCGGCCAATTCCTGAATGCGATCAGGGACCCTGAGGTTCGGACGACCCTTAAAGTCGAGGGGGTCAAGTCGTTGCGTGTTGCAGCGGTGTGGGCGTTGGAGCTCGAAACGATCTACGGAGCCAGGTCGTCGGAGGTATCACGCTTTCAACGAGGGGAAGCTTGCGCCTATAAGCCCATGCCTAGGCGGCAGGATTTCAATGCGTTCGGTGGCGGAAGGGCTGAAAGGACGACGGAGAGATGTCCGGATGGGTGCGCCGGCGGGGATGGTTCTCTCCGTCGGGAAGGGAGACCGAAGGTGGCGGCTCCGCGGGAAACACGTTCCGCATACGCAAGTTCGTGCTGGAAGTGCGGGAGGACACTTCCAGAAGGAGTGCCGTGAAGGCAGGCGCAAGGGAAACTAGCAGGAACCGGATTGACGGGGTCCAGTCCGGTTGAAGCAACTAGGCCCCTCGTGATGAAGGTGGTTACCGCGTTTGTAAATCAATTCTCTAACAGATTTCAAATTTGGATATCCCCAAGTAATATATGACTCCACAATACGAAGCATATTTATGGTGGCCTTATTCAGTTTACGAAGACACCATTGTTGATTTGTTTCAAGCGGAAGAGTTGAAGTACTTTACGTACTTTTGGTGCGACTTGATTAACACTAAACCAAATGAAATAAAATTAAATTATTAGGTGTACAAATAAGTTTCCACCGTTTTTATTAAAAATTAAGTATTTATTCTAGAAGAATGGTAATTTTAAGGTTATATAAAATACTGTCCATCACTTGCAATGACTTTTTCCCATCTCTCAGGCAACATTCGGATCCCACGTCGGAAGAACTCCTTGTCTTTGAGGCTATCGACGAATCAACCAAATTTTTGGTATCTTCATATGATTTGAACCGCTGCTCCGACAGAGCATGTGCCATGGACCTCCGCGCCGCGCTATCTACATTAAAACGGCGGAAACTTATTTGTACACCTAATATATAGTGAATCGAAAATGCTGGCCTGTAATGCACATTACAAATAGAATATGTAAAATTGTACTAACCCACGAATACGTATAACAAATGCTAATCTGGCTTCACCAGGAATGTAATAATTTCCTCGATTTTTAGCTTGTCTGATCAATCTAAGTGCATCTCATTTTTTTGTTGTATATTCTTTAACCCTTTGCCGTCGAGAGGTGACTCTCAATCACCACTTGGTTTGCTGCGGTAACTCGATACGCGGGACTAACTGTTTTCGTTTAATTTCTTCGTTTACTTTTTCTTACGCTCTTTTTATATAATCTTATAAAGTATAAAGGGAAATGGAGATAAGATTTTCTTATCTGGGATTAGTCCGCAACCACGAACCGGACTGCATTTTCGGCATTAGTTCGAACCTGACAGTCGGTACAACTGAAACTATAGAATTTAAAGTTTTTGATCCCTAAAAACATGGAACTTGATCCTGAATTAAGTTCAAGTGAAGATGAGTTCGATTTCACGATGCTTAACGAGGAAATTTCGGCTGTACACAGAGAGCTTCAAGATACAGAGAATAACAGCAGTAGTGACGATAGTGATGAAGTGAGAGGTGTCAGAAGGCGAAAGATCCGAGTAATAGACAGTGAATGTGACAGTGATACTTATACTACAGAAGACTCACAGTCAGACAGTTCCGAATGGATTACTTGCACTGAATCTGAAGAAACACCGTCAAGAATACCATTCATAGCCGGCGACACTACTGCAAGAATTCTGTATAAAACATCAAATGAGCTGGAACTGCATATTCACTCTAAGACTATTTTTGATTTCCTATACTTACAAGTTGCCTAATGAGCTAATCACGGGCCCTTATACACCACCCCTTGGAGAGCAACTAATCTTTGAAGATGATCCGTCCTAACTAGGTTGTAATACCGACCAATCTAAGGCTACCTAACCGATTTCGCGCGCAATACAAACGGTCAAGTACCTTAATTTCACCGAACAATTATTATTTAATCTGTGCTAAATGAACTCTAGAAATAATCAAAATAGCTCACTTAAAAAATTGTTTCTTGTTTCTTTTGTAACTAATCTTTAATATATTAATAAAGATATATGTAGGATTCGTGAAAAAATTGGGCCGTTGGACTGACTGGACCGGGACTCGAACCCGGATCTTCCGCTTTTCGGGCGACTGCTCTTAACCATTGAGCTATCCAGGGCCCACCGTCCAATCTCCTCACGAATGCCTATTGCGAGCACCTTGGAGGTGCTCGCATCCCACATATATTAATAATGATTAATATTCATAGTCGCTATAATAAAAACTCTCATGAGAGGACTACAAGCCATAGTTGTATGGAGGAATGTCTTTTCATTAAGTTTAACCTCCTGTTAAGTCCTTAATTATTGCACATGCACTCTCTCTTCCTGTACTAGTGCAGAAAAGACCACTGTAACTAGCGATCAATTCTCCGGAAATACAGAAATACCCTTTCAAACTATGCCGCATCGACGAAAAGCCTGTTTTGAAGACTCTTCCTTGATCGACATAAATCATACGCATCCAGCTGCCGTTCGATACACGATGATGCGCACTTACACCAACATCGCCCACGAACGGCGCCGACATTCACTCATCATCCACATTTGGACCGGATCTTTTAGTGTTTTCAGCTAAACACTATGCATCAGCAGAAAATGCTTGTAGTAGCCTTCAAGAGAATTAGCGTATAAATGTATTTTTTCAATAATTAAATATATCAGTGCAAAAAATGCAACTGTATCTAGCGACCATTTTTTCGAGAATACAAAAACGCCCTTTTAACCCATGTCGCACCAACGAAAAGCCTGTTTTTGGAGACTCCTCCTTGATCGACATAAATCATACGCATCCAGCTGCCGTTCGATACACGATGATGCGCACTTAGAACAACATCGCCCACGAACGACGCCGACATTCACTCATTTTGTGCATACGATTTTCGTCATTCACAATTTGTACCCAAACGTTATTACGTTGGTACAAAAATTAATAACGTTGATGTTCAGTAAAGTCTAAAATAAAACTAAGAAACAATTTCTTAAGCAGAGAAATAAAGTGTTATTTTTTTAATTTTTTTTACATTTCGTTAACTTTCGTACTACATACACATAGAACAGCGTGTTAAAATTAGGTTCATAATTATATTCATTTCAAGTAGAAAAGAAAAAACATATTTGCAATTTAAATTTAATAAGTAGATTAAAAATATTTTGTTATTTATTCTTTTCCATATGAATCTAGATGTAGACAAATTTTTATAATATTTTTTTATAAAACAAATAATGATTTAACCCGTTAAATATTAGGGCTATTTAGGTAGCTTCCTCATAAGTCATTTTGTAGAGCAAAATGTCTATTACAATGGACCAAAAGGACAAAATTTAAATATTTGAAGCTTATTATGAGACTATAAACTCTCCAAGGCACCTTAACAACAACATTAGTCTGGGTGAATTAATTCACAATAAAGTAAATGAATTTAAAACCAAACGTGATACCTATACTGCTGCAATTAAAACTATTCCTAACTTTTCGTACGATAACCAAGTATTAGTTAGGTCCCGTCACTTTTTACAAGATAATTTTTCCACCTTAGAAATATACGCCTACAGTCTCACTATTCTCAAATTTTTCCATTCTACGTTTATCTTACAATCAGTAGTTAAAATAAAAAAACAGGTAAAGCCTACCGCAGTAATTAAACAAATGACATGCAAAGTTTAATTACTACTAATATACCAAAGTTCACAAACATTTGTTGGTGTTTAACTATAGTAATGTTTCCTCATCTGACACGAAAGACCCATGTTTATCGACGATGGGAACCTTCGTAGAAAAGTATCTAATATTCAATAACAATTCTTCTCTCCACAAAGAAATCATAAGGACGTATCGACGGGCCAACACCCTACTTTTAGGGTGGAAAGATAAAAGGATTGACACTTGTTTGACTACGCTAGTCAGCGGGGTTCTTCTTGCTTACACCAAGGTAATAAAAAAGGAGAAAAGTACTAATTTGAAATTTGAAGATATGTATAATAAGCGAGTACCAACAAAATCTGTGAGATTAGGAAAAATAAAAAATCAATTTGAATGCGTTCTTCTGTATAGGTTTATACCAGCGTACGCAATGATGATCGGTTTTTATGCTATTAGATGTACAAATAAGTTTCCGCCGTTTTAATGTAGATAGCGCGGCGCGGAGGTCCATGGCACATGCTCTGTCGGAGCAGCGGTTCAAATCATATGAAGATACCAAAAATTTGGTTGATTCGTCGATAGCGTCAAAGACATGGAGTTCTTCCGACGTGGGATCCGAATGTTGCCTGAGAGATGGGAAAAAGTCATTGCAAGTGATGGACAGTATTTTATATAACCTTAAAATTACCATTCTTCTAGAATAAATACTTAATTTTTAATAAAAAACGGCGGAAACTTATTTGTACACCTAATACTATATATTATAAATTCGGAATAAGTTGAATTTGTTAGTATTAAGTTGATATGATGTAATAATAGTTTAATATAATTTATTTAGGATGATATATATATATATATATGTAAGTTTGGGGATAAATCCAAACTGTAATGCGACTCGCTAGATGGAGCTGCTTGACACTCAGACCAAGTTCAAGTCGCGCACTTTCGTTTGAGTTGTTAAATATTGCACGTCTGTTTTGTGTTATCAAGTATATATCTGCTTTGTTGTAAAGTCAGTGAATTTTTTTTTTTTTTTTGGAGCTCCCAAACAAGCTTCAATTTTCTCCTTAGAGGCAATGGCTATCTACCACGCCCTCAAGGTTATCGAGGAATCTCCGTTCAAATGTTTCGTAATCTTTTCAGACTCCAAGAGTGTACTTCAAGCTCTGGTGTCTGATAAAATGGTGGGTAAAAAATCCTATCTGGTCTTTTTGATCAGAGACCTTCTAAGAAAGTTAGAGTTAAAAGACAAAAGGGTTAAGCTTTTTTGGATCCCTGCACATTGTGGTATCATCGGTAACGAGGCTGCTGATAGAGTTGCTAAGAGGGCTATTTTCACCGGTAGAGATACCTCCCTTCTTCTCCCTGCAAGCGATTTTAAAAAACTATGGAAGGACAGGATGTGGTCTGAATTCCACGAATGGTTCATTTCTTCGAACATTGATAAAGGTAACTACTATAGAAATAACTTCTACGTCAACACGTCCAAACCATGGTTTAGTAAATTTAGCTTAAATAGACGCTCAGTTACTTCCATCAACAGGCAACAAAAATTGAAATCCTTAATTGATTTTATTGTTAAATATTCAATTTTTGGTATCACACGTTGTTGGCTGTATACGATAGAGTGGCAAAAGCGAGGTTTGCCTCATGCCCACATTTTGGTTTGGCTTAAAGATAGAATCCGTCCTGAAGAAATCGATCAAATAATTTCAGCCGAAATTCCAGACCCATTAATTGATCAAGAATTATTTGATATTGTCACCAAACACATGATCCATGGGCCATGCGGTGCTTTCAACATGACGTCGCCGTGCATGGAAAATGGAAAATGTAAAAAAAACTTCCCAAAGCCGCATACGAATGACACGATCACGGATATTGATGGTTATCCAATGTATCGCCGCAGAAGTACTGAGAATGGTGGCCATACATTTACAATGCGACTGCCGAACTTTCAAAATCAAGTTGAGTTTGATAATCAGTGGGTGGTACCATACTCACCACTACTTTCAAAAACTTACAAAGCTCATATCAATGTTGAGCTTTGCAGTTCTGTTAAATCAATTAAGTATATTTGTAAATATGTAAACAAAGGCAGTGATTTGGCCATATTTGAAGTACAAAACATAAATAAAAATGACGAAATAGCACGATACCAAATGGGCAGATACATTAGCAGCAATGAAGCTATTTGGCATATTCTCAGCTTTCCCATCCACGAAAGAGATCCTGCTGTCCAACATCTGGCAATACATCTTGAAAACGGTCAACGTGTATACTTCACTGAAGAAAATGTTCTCCAAAGAGCGTTCGAAGCTCCGAAAACGACTCTAACTGAATTTTTTACATTGTGTCAAAAACCTGATGTTTTTGGCCAATTCGCGAAGACATTGGTGTATGGTGATGTTCCACGTTATTTCACATGGAACAAATCCAGTAAAAAATGGGAGCCACGGAAACAAGGAAAACCACATCCTTCCATTACAGGCATATTCAAAGCTAAGACATTGGGGAGACTTTACACGGTACATCCAAAGCAACGTGAGTGCTTCTATTTACGTTTGTTATTGGTGAATGTTCCCGGACCAACGTCTTTTGAATTTTTACGAACAGTTAATGGTCGAGTATTCAATACATACCAGGATGCATGTCGTGAACTGCAATTGCTAGAAGACGATAACCATTGGGACTTAACGCTTGCTGATGCTGCGTTGACATCAACACCGAATAACATTCGTCAGTTGTTTGCAATTATTTTGACGACATGTTATCCCTCGCAAGCACAAACTTTGTGGGAAAAATATAAAAATTGTATGACAGAAGACATCTTGCACCGAATTAGACAAACAAATCAATGCCAAAACATAGATTATACACCAGAGATGTACAATGAAGCATTGGTCTTGATCGAGGATTTATGTGTTCTTATTTCAAATTTACCACTTAATCATTATGGTATGCCATCACCTAATCGTCCAGCCACCGACTTAGTCAATACCGATTTACAACGAGAAAATCAATATGAACATGGAAGTTTAGCAACAATTATCATGAACAGTGAACCATTACTGACAGCAGAACAAAAAATTATTTATGATCGGATTATGCTGGCTGTTGCTGCTGAACAAGGCGGTTTTTTTTTCTTGGATGCACCCGGTGGAACCGGTAAGACATTTTTAATATCGTTGATTCTTGCCAAAATACGGTCGCAACAAAAAATCGCATTAGCAGTAGCATCGTCAGGCATTGCGGCTACTTTACTGGATGGTGGGCGAACAGCACATTCAACATTCAAGCTGCCATTAGACGTTCATAATAAACCAGATGCAATGTGTAACATCAAAAAGAATAGTGGAATAGCTGCAGTGTTGCGGAAGAGTTCTATAATAGTTTGGGATGAGTGCACAATGGCACACAAATATTCACTTGAAGCATTAAACAGAACTATGCAAGATTTAAACAGCAATAATAAACTTTTCGGTGGTGCTATCTTACTTTTGTCTGGTGACTTCCGGCAGACCTTACCGGTTATACCTCGCTCTACTTTCGCGGATGAGATTAATGCATGTTTGAAACAATCATTCTTATGGCGAAGTGTTGAAACACTTCGATTGACCATAAATATGCGAGTACAATTGCAAAATGATCCATCAGCACAAATATTTTCCGAACAACTACTAGATATTGGGAACGGTAAAATAGAACTGCAACCAAATACGCAATGCATTAAACTACCAGACAATTTTTGCACTGTTGTTCAGGATAAAAATGAATTGATTCAGAGTATTTTCCCGGATATACAGAATAATTATTTGAATCATGAATGGCTTAGTCAACGGGCGATTTTGGCAGCCAAAAACGTTGATGTTGACGAAATTAACTTCCAGATACAACAGTTGTTACCAGGCGATCTGATGTCTTTTAAATCAATCGATACTGTTGTTGATGAAAATGAAAGTGTAAATTTTCCGATTGAATTTTTAAATTCATTAGATATCCCTGGAATGCCACCACATAATCTTCGATTAAAGATTGGTTCCCCTATTATTCTCCTCCGTAATTTGAATCCACCTCAATTATGTAACGGTACGCGTTTGGTCATCAAAAAGATCACCGGAAACATTCTTGAAGCAACCATTTATTTATTTTATTTATTTATTTAATAATATTTTATTGACCCTAGAGCCTAGGCTCCCTAAAGGCCATTAATTACAGTAAAGTACAATATAATGTATAGATAAAACAAAACAAAAATTAAAATTATGTAGTTATTATTAAACTTATCATTATATTAGTAGTAACGCACAGTAAGTAGATAAATGTAAAAAAGAAAAAAAAAAGAAAATAGTAAATAATACATAAATAAAAGTATAAAATACATAAATAAAAGTATAACAGTTCTATAATAGTGGTATAGTAATATTGGTTCAAAGCAATAAACATATGGTTTTAAAGAAAAAAGAAATTAAATTAAATTAAATCGTAATTCACAAAACACGCTGAATATCTCTATCAATAAAGTAGGTATAACATCTTAATCTGAATTCTTTATAGTCACTTAGAGCTACGATATCTTCCGGTAGTTGATTCCACATACGAACAGCAGTAACCAAAAATGATTTGTCATAAGTCCTGGTTCTTGCATAAGGTAAACATAATACATCCAATTGCCTGACAGCACGACCACGAACAGAAGTAAGAATACTAAAGTTCGTTCTTAATATTGAAGGATAGGAAATAAAGAAAAGAAACTTTCTCTTTCCGGCATTCGTTTGTTTGGGCGATACCACGTGAGAAATGCGTTTCATGTTTCGTCGCATGGAAACCACTCGGTGTTTCTCGTGGATAAATAGATGAATATTCGAGAAGGACCGAGGGGTTTCTAGAGCGATAAGGGGAATATAAAAGAGGAGCGTTTCGGTTCGAACCGAGTTCAGTGTAAGTCCAGCTACGGTATAATCAAGAGTTAGTGTTAAATTAATAAATTGTTACTTCTGATCGCACTCCTCACTATTTTTTTATAATTTAAACATCCTACAATATTTTGTCGTGCTGACAAATATATGTGGGGATACTGGAGAATAGGCTGAAAAGAGAGTCTGAAGAAAAGGGGTTATTACCGGAAACGCAGGCGGGATTTAGGGAAGGTAGGGGAACGATTGACAATATCTATGTGCTGAACTACCTCATAAACAGGGAAACAACTAAGAAAAAAGCGAAAATGATAATCATGTACGTGGATTTCAAGGCAGCATTCGATTCGGTGGACAGGGATGAGCTGGTTAGGGGGATGATTAAAAGGGGAGTGAGGGTGAGTTTGGTGAAAAGATGTGAGGAGGTATTGAGGGAGACCAGTGCTAGAGTGAGGGTAGGGAAAGAGTTAGGAGGCAAATTCTGGACGGAGAAGGGGGTAAGGCAAGGGTGCCCATTAAGTCCGTTGCTGTTTGTGCTGTTCTTGGCGGACCTGGAGGAAGAGCTGGAAAAGGGAAGATGGGGAGGAGTGGAGCTGTCAGGAGGCAAGAAGGTGTATTCGCTGGCATATGCAGATGACATCGCGCTGATGGCAAGAGATGAGGAAGAAATGAGGGGAATGATTAAGACACTAGAAAGATTTATTCATTCCAAGGATGAAATTTGCAATAATCGGTGCAGGATCGGCTGGTTTAGTTGCTCTACGACATTTCACTTCCGGTAATTACAAAGATGAAGTTGTTTGCTACGAGAAAACTGAAGAAATCGGTGGTACTTGGGTTTACAGAGAAGAAACCGGTTTGGATCGGTACAATTTACCGATTCATACCAGCATGTATAAAAGTTTGAGGACGAATTTGCCGAAAGAAGTAATGGGATTTCCTGATTTTCCGATACCTGATCGAACAGAAAGTTATTTAACGCGCAATGAAATACTTAATTTTCTTAATTCTTATTGCGATTATTTTAAACTGCGACAATACATTCGCTTTCTTTATAACGTCGAATATGTAGAACCGATCTCGGGTGACCATAAATGGTTGGTCAAGGTCAAAGATTTAAAGAATAATATTGTTGAAAGTAAAAAATTCGATGCAATTATGGTTTGCAATGGTCATTACTTCGATCCTTCTATACCGAATTTAAAAGGACAAAATATTTTCCAAGGAAATCAACTGCAACGTCACGATTACAGAGTACCGACCATTTTTAATGATAAAACTGTCGTTGTCATTGGTGCTGGTCCTTCTGGTATGGATTTAGCACTTGAAATATCTACGAAGGCGAAACGCGTAATTTTAAGTCATCATTCAAAAGATACGATATTGACTAAATTTCCCGATAACGTGGTCCAGAAAACAGACGTCGTAGAATTGACCGAACACGATGCAGTTTTTAAAGATGGCAGTAAGGAAATAGTCGACGTTATATTCTATTGTACAGGATACAAATACAGTTTTCCATTTCTTTCGGAAAAATGTGGAATTCGGGTTGATTCCAATATGGTAACTCCACTTTGGAAACATCTCGTTTCTATTGTAAATCCTACTCTTGCTATTGTGGGATTACCATTTTATGTTTGTGCATTTAGTATGTTTGATTTGCAGGTACGATTTCTTCAACGTTTTTGGCATGGAGAGAGAACATTTCCAGAGAAGACGAAAATGTTGGAAGAAGAGTCGAAAGAATTGGAAAATCGTATTAAAAATGGATTGAATAAAAAACACTTTCATCAGATGGGGGTTGATCAAGGTCAATATTACGATGATTTGGCAAATACAGCTGGTATAATTCGGCTACCACCGGTGTTGGCGAAGTTGCATAATGAAAGTAGTAAGCGGTTTTTGGATGATTTAGTGCATTACCGAGAAGATAGATACAAAATTATTGACGATTATAACTTCGTACAACTTTGAAGATACCTGATCACCTACCTGGTGATCTATAGTGGAGTCGAAAAACAAATCAGGGCAAAAGAAGGGGTAGCCATCGCAATATCGAAAAAATATCAGAATAACATAAGAGAATGCAACTACATATCTTCGCGTATCCGAAGCGAATTTTTTCCGATCTTTCTTTACCCTATGCTCAACTCAGTGAGGAGAATATTTTTTTGGATTATCATCGATTTAGCCTTCGTATTCTCGATACTCTTGCCCTTCGCCTTAACATTTTTTAATCGATTTACTGCAACTATATTGTATTACAAGGAACAAAGTGACATGACCAACGTTTTCTTATACATTTACACAAGAGTATTACAAAGATCAAGCTGAAGAATTTCTTTCTTGGCGAGGCTGTGCACTTCTCAGCAAAATAACTAACGGCGCTTACCTTTGTCATTACGTCTTTATACTATCACGAGCTGAAATTGCGCGCATTTAAAAATATCAATTGTATATAAAAATATATATTATACTTGACGGTTGAACAGAGTAGAAACGAAATATAACTCGTCAACCATTATAAAAGTTCTTGACGAATGATTTTTCAGCTGTACGCTTTCTTCGGTAATTTGTCATTTACAATGGCCTTTTCCTTATTCTGGAGTCTCTCTTTCGAAATACCTTTTATAATACTGGATCGGACATTTCTATCCCGCAAGAAGGAGAAATCTTCTTTTCCTTTGAAACAGAATCACGCTAAAAAGGAAAGAGATATCGTTCTTCGATGGACTCAAAGAAAAGAAGGAGATTTATAAAACGGTTAATGATCCTTCCTGGTCAAGGGCTTCAGAGATTTATGGCAACGTTACAAGTAACGAAAACTTTATCAAAATTGCTGGCATGTCTACCGACAATTATACCATCAACGAAGAAGAAAAGGTTTATCTCGGCTGAAGGGAAAATTGACAATGACAATTGCAACAATTACAACAATTAAAACTGGACCTTTAATTCTGTTCTTGTATCATATTTAAAATTATAACTGATTATAATGCCTTGAAATTAACTTTAGAGCGAAGACAAGTGAATGCCAGAATTGAGAGGTGGGCAATGGAATTGCAAATGGTAACTTCAACGCCCAGCGTTGATCAAATTGGGATTTGGGATCAAAAATAACTTCACCACGAGGACTACATTCATACATATCCAACACAAATAGGAGTGAATGAGAGGAGGGAGTGATAGATGGCGTAGTAAAGTATACGGCTGTTTAAAAGTGTGCTCCTGCATTTTGCTGTGTTTAGTTGTGTTATAATTTATAATTAAAATAATTTTTATGTTTTTTTACTGCTTTACATAGTGCTTCGTTATTTTTATTTGTAACATTGGAGTTTTTTTATTTTGGGTGTATGTTAAAAGCCATTAATCTGTGTTTCGGCCGTTGATTTTCAACCACAGTTTATATCGTATTCAGACAGTACTGTCATATTATTTCTATTATTATTATCTTAACATTGCCACCTACACCATGCCTGACAGAACTACAGAGTGGTGTGGTATTTGTATACGTCAAATTGTTGACAATCTCGCTGCTACGACCCGGGATACTTGTAAACATAAATTTCACTTGGCTTGTGTCAAAGTTAGATATGCTCTTCACTCAAGATCCGAAGTCAAGGACTTTGTTACCAGCAAATGTCCTATGTGTTCAGGGAAGAATGAGTACCCAATTTCTATTTTGGAGGAAATTAATATGAAATTGGATGGGATGACTGCAAGACTGGACAGAATAGATGCCAAATGTGACTCTTTACATGAATATTATAAAGCTTTAGAAAAGCGACCTAATGCCAAATATGACTCTCTACATGAAGATTATAAAGCTTTAGAAAAACGAGTTGGTGCAATTGAATCTGCGTCATCATCGGACGCAACTGGTATGGTTGGCCAATCAATCAATTCTCAATTGCAAGCCATCCAAGAAATAGAAATGCGTCAATTGTACATGGAATCTAAACAACTGCGCGACCAATTTGTAATTTCGGGTCTCCCAGAGGCGGCTTTGGAGAGCTTACCAGCTGCTGTGGCTAAACTCGGAAAAATTCTAGAGGTTCCTGACGTTAGTGTAAATAGTATTCTTACTTCTGTTCGTGGTCGTGCTGTCAGGCAATTGGATGTATTATGTTTACCTTATGCAATAACCAGGACTTATGACAAATCATTTTTGGTTACTGCTGTTCGTATGTGGAATCAACTACCGGAAGATATCGTAGCTCTAAGTGACTATAAAGAATTCAGATTAAGATGTTATACCTACTTTATTGATAGAGATATTCAGCGTGTTTTGTGAATTACGATTTAATTTAATTTAATTTCTTTTTTTTTTTCTTTAAAACCATATGTTTATTGCTTTGAACCAATATTACTATACCACTATTATAGAACTGTTATACTTTTATTTATGTATTATTTACTATTTTCTTTTTTTCTTTTTACATTTATCTACTTACTGTGCGTTACTACTAATATAATGATAAGTTTAATAATAACTACATAATTTTAATTTTTGTTTTGTTTTATCTATACATTATATTGTACTTTACTGTAATTAATGGCCTTTAGGGAGCCTAGGCTCTAGGGTCAATAAAATATTATTAAATAAAAAAAAATAAAAAAAAATCTAGAAATCCTCACTTTAAAACTGAATCAACTCTTGAACTCAGCTCTGACCATTCACCCATAATAATCACATATCAGAACAAACCTATATGAAAAATCACCAAATCTATGTAATGAAAGTACATGATGATTTTTAAATAAATCTTATTGTTAAAATCCAAATTGAACTGTAATATTCCGCTCAAAACCTCTTTTCAAATAGAAAAAGCAGTTAATAATTTAACAGATGCTATACAAGAAGCAGTGTAAAAAAAGAAATTTTAGTTTCCGTTAACACTTTTATATTTTTAGAGTAATCGACCAATTGTCACAGTAATACTATCAGAGAAAACATCGAATATTACTATTATAGAAGTAAGTGAAGGAGATTGTAAGGGAAGTCCTCCAAACCCGAAAGGGGCGGAGTAAGAATAAATAATAATAATAATAATAGAAGTAAGTGAATAAAAGAATTGAACCGTCACGATTTTTAAGAAATTTTTAATTTTTAATTTTGATATTTAATTTTTGATTTTTTAATTAATAAATCATCCTTTTATGCATATTTCTTGTAGAAAATAGTTTCGATGTTTCACATTTGCCAAGCGTCCCGCGACGGCTTTAGTGTTTTTGTTTTACAGATGATATTAGTGTATTAATAAATGAATATTAAAAATCTAACCTTCAGTGAGTGATTCAAAGTCATGAGAACATACTTTCTAGTAATCTATATTTAGTATATTATACATTACGTATTATCACTCTTGAAAATTATTATGATACATTAAAGTGTAAAGACAGACGATATATCAAAGTATTTAGTCAAGATATTCATTGTTAGCACGAAATGTGCTTAAATAAGATAAATAACATATGTAATCATATACTGCATATGTTTTTGAATGTAAATATGCAGAGTATATGCATTAGGTAAAAAATGCAAAGTAAAAATGTATTTTGAACACCACCTGATCATGATAAGTACTTGTCCTTTAGTCTCATTACTTTATCTGTTTTTTTATAAGAATATGTATTTACGAAAACATCCGAAATTTAATAATGAATAAGAGTTTTAGAGAAAGAGATTAAGAATTATTTGCTCACTTCACGCATCGATACGTTACTATATTCATAGCAGTACAAAAGGTCACATAAGCAACACTAGTGGCGAAAAAAAAAAGTTTAAATATGTATACGATTTGTGTGGACAGATTTTAGCAATGAGTTTGAGTTGAGTTCGTACTTCTTATGTAGTCTCCATGGTTCTAATCAGAACTATTCAACAAGAATCTTCAATGCAATAACTTTTAGCGCTTCATTAGCAAATTTTACCTCTTTATCACTTTATAATTAGTACACATAATTTATGAAATTAGAAAATCAAAGATATGCGATGATAAATGACAAATGAACGCTTCCGATTTCAGAAGTTATTAACGTAAATAAGATTTGGATCCAAATAATTTCAACGTAAATAAATTATAAACATTAAGCTGTAATTAAGCAGCCCAATAACATAATATAAATGAAAAACTTACTCGTAATTACTGCCAATAACTTTAGGATAGACGGACTTCCTTTGTAGCCTGTTGTAACCGTCGAGAAACAATAAGGAGTGAAACGGTTAAACATTTCTCCCTCCCATCTCACAAGAAGTCTCGTTGCCCAGCCAACAGACTTTCTGTTTTTTCCAACAGACTCGCTCCACCCCGCCCATCAAAAGTGCTTCGCCAATAGCATAAGAGTTACTCTGTAACGTGACCAATAGCAAGATGTACCGCAAACATTAGCGCAAGCAGTGATAGCAGGAAAACGAATAACAGGAGATCACGTCTTTTAACTTTCTAAGAAATAGATTGGTAGGAGTTCGAAAAAAAAATAACGATTAAATTTAAACTAATAATAAGATAAGAGATTTCTTTTTCATAACTCAGGAGGTAAATGCGTCTACATTTTTTTATTAGCAAACTCGTAATCATTATACCAGTGTATGTTAATTAAATGAGTTTTAAAAAAATTCAAAATGAGGAGTTTTTATATATACTTATTAATAAATTCAATTAATTATGTATATTTCTAGTTTCGTTACAATGTGCTTATCTAACTACTTTCAAATTTTTTTTTTCATAATAAGAAAGATCTCTTTTTTGAGTTCCAACTGCGATTGTTACAATTTGTAATTGCTTGTTAATTTATTTTATTAGTTCGATTTTAAAGTACGATTGCTTGGTATTATCTCTGTCGGCTTGACAAATTCAGAAGCATAATTACATGATTTTAAACCTTAAAATCGAATATTTTTCTTGTTTTTATGACCTGCTCCTCAAACGTTCATCGCGTTCTTGAAATAGAATGTTTCCAACTAAAGTCACTAACAACACTTTTTTTTCTCTTTACTGCGATTAGGTATATATAATTTATACACAAAGAAGGACATCACAGGTAGTCCTTTATTTCTGTGTTCGTTGTAAATATAGCTCTCTTAAGATCATAGTTTGTAACGTACTCTTCAAAAGCAACGGATTTTGAATATGGATATTAATTCCATATTCAAAATAAAATAATTAATTCTGTTTTATGTTAGACCGGTAAAAGATATTAATCAGATATTAATCAAAAAACGAGATTACACAGATCAATATGTAACGTGGAGAGACCACGTTAGATTTAGACGTTACAATTGGGATGAATTTTATAGAAAATAAAATATATTTATACTTCGATGTTGTTGGCCGCAAGATACGAATTCAACGTATTTACAGACAAGAGATAACAATCAGTTGCGACAGAGAAAGCAATCTCCTTCTCCGACGAAAAGACAAACGCGTTGCTATGTTTGATTCTATTTATATGTATTTATAGTTTCTTTTGAATTTCTTTCGTAGTTTCTTCTTTTGAATTTCTTTTGTATTTTCTTTTGAATTTCTTTCATAATTTCTTTTGTATTTTTTTCGTAGTTTCATTTAAGTTATTTTTATAGTTTCTTTTTTAGTTTCTGTACTAGTCAAACAGAATTTATTTTAGCGTGATAAGTATTTAATTAGTATGATAATTATTTTAGTGTATAATTATTTATTGAACGAAAACAAAATATTGCAAAATAGAATATGTAATACCAAGCACGGCTAAATAAACTAATATATAGCTACTTTATGATCAGTGTATTATTTCCTAAAAATGTATTTACAAATTAAATTTTCTTATTCACTACTGAGTTGCATTACTTTATTACCTTTAGACATTTCTTTTTAAATTTATTTTTCGTTTATATTATTTTCTTCATTACTCAACTTATTTTTTTGACTTTTTATTATTTATTAAAAACTTTCTTTGTATTATATTCTGTTCTTCATTATTGACACATTGAGCGCCACGCAAATTCTTAAGGAAATCCCAGTCAGGCCACACGCGTTACTTACTATTGGAAAAACAGTTGAATGTCAATCACCGGCGAAAAATGACGATTCAATATTATCTAACTTTTTTTGAAATAGATCTTTAACAATTTTAATAATATATTTTTATTTTATCTTACATGGAGTTCAATCCGCTCCTCGCAATAAAAATATTCTGAGAAGCGAGGTACACACACGGTGTACAATCATCTTATTTATGCGAATTCACTTATAAATTGCGTGATTACCTCAGTAAAGACGTTTTTTTATTAAAAGTGAATAATACAAAGAAAAAAAAATTTCGCTTCTAGGGACCGTGTTCAAAAAAAATTGCTGTCTCAAATGGATTAAACTGCAACTAAGCAGTCAAGTAACATAATATAAATGTAAAACTTACTCGTAATTACTGCCAATAACTTCAGGATAGATGGACTTCCTTGTAGCTTGTTGTAACCGTCGAGAGACAATGAGAAGTGAATACGGTTAAACATTTCTCCATCCCATCTCAAAAGAAGTCTCGTTGCCCAGCCCTACCAACAGACTCGCTCCACCCCGCCCATTAAAAGTGTTCCGCCAATAGCATAAGAGTTACTCTGTAACGTGACCAATAGCAAGATGTACCGCAAACATTAGCGCAAGCAGTGGTAGCAGGAAAACGAATAACAGGAGATCACGTCTTTTGACTTTCTAAGAAATAGATTGGTAAGAGTTCGAAAAAAAAAATAACGATTAAATTTAAACTAATAATAAGATAAGAGATTTCTTTTTCATAACTCAGGAGGTAAATGCGTCTACATTTTTTTATTAGCAAACTCGTAATCATTATACCAGTGTATGTTAATTAAATTAGTTTTAAAAAAATTCAAAATGAAGAGTTTTTATATATACTTATTAATAAATTCAATTAATTATGTATATTTCTAGTTTCGTTACAATGTGCTTATCTAACTACTTTCAAATTTTTTTTTTCATAATAAGAAAGATCTCTTTTTTGAGTTCCAACTGCGATTGTTACAATTTGTAATTGCTTGTTAATTTATTTTATTAGTTCGATTTTAAAGTACGATTGCTTGGTATTATCTCTGTCGACTTGACAAATTCAGAAGCATAATTACATGATTTTAAACCTTAAAATCGAATATTTTTCTTGTTTTTATGGCCTGCTCCTCAAACGTTCATCGCGTTCTTGAAATAGAATATTTCCAACTAAAGTCATTAACAATACTTTTTTTTCTCTTTACTGCGATTAGGTATATATAATTTATACACAAAGAAGGACATCACAGGTAGTCCTTTATTTCTGTGTTTGTTGTAAATATAGCTCTCTTAAGATCATAGTTTGTAACGTACTCTTCAAAAGCAACGGATTTTGAATATGGATATTAATTCCATATTCAAAATAAAATAATTAATTCTGTTTTATGTTAGACCGGTAAAAGATATTAATCAGATATTAATCAAAAAACGAGAATACACAGATCAATATGTAACGTGGAGAGACCACGTTAGATTTAGACGTTACAATTAAGATGAATTTTATAGAAAATAAAATATATTTATACTTCGATGTTGTTGGCCACAAGATACGAATTCAACGTATTTACAGACAAGAGATAACAATCAGTTGCGACAAAGAAAGCAATCTCCTTCTCCGACGAAAAGACAAACGCGTTGCTATGTTTGATTCTATTTATAGGTATTTATAGTTTCTTTTGAATTTCTTTCGTAGTTTCTTCTTTTGAATTTCTTTTGTATTTTCTTTTGAATTTCTTTCATAATTTCTTTTGTATTTTTTTCGTAGTTTCTTTTAAGTTATTTAAAAAAAATTAGGGAAGGAGCAATAACAATAAATCCCTAAGAAAGAAATCTTTTCTTCCTTCGGTTTAAGGTCTTGCGCGTGCTTTTTTCTTATTACATACGAAATTCCTTTCTTGATCATAATAATATAATATTATATATAGCTATTACATGACACACACAAAATTATTTAATATTCCATTATTTGTTTCAATACTGATTCAAATATTAAACGTTAGAAACTTTTATATTATCGAATTAATTTCTATCGATTAGATGATATGAAATGTTTTAACTCTATGTATTAGTGGTTTATTTATTAATTATTATTTGTGGTTGCGTATACGTATAACATATAAACTCTTCATGACGTTTTTTGATTTTTAATTATTAATAATTTTGTTAGCAAATTAGTGCACTTATTCATTTTTTTCTGCTGTGGCCAACTACGTTGCTTTACTGAGAAATAAAAAAAAAATTTCTAATTTTTAATTATCAATAACTAATTAAATAATTAATTAAAAGACATAGCAAATATGGATTTCAAATTAGCAGATAGCTAGCAATTAAATGTATATCTTCATTTTTCTTAATTCTAGAGGTTTTATGCTAACTTTTTTGTGCTTACTTTTTTTCTTATCAGATTCATCTTAGTTCCTAACCTGATCACTAGTGGGAGATAGTAAGTACCTCTATCGCCCACTGGTGGTCTCGGTAGTAACAAAGATGAATCTGGATAAATTAGTAAAGGGACTTGTGAGCTTCTATGTACTTCTGTGTATTCTTTAATATCTCGCAATAGTGTAAATTTATAAACGCACGAAATAAGAGGTTATGGATGAATTGGAATCTAAAGTTTTATATTTCTGATCTTTATATAGAATTAATATTTATTGTATTTTAATTTTTCATCATGGAAAACGTGCTACCATTAGGTGAACTACCGTAAGTATTCAAGTTTTCATTTATTTTTTTATAAAATTATAACAGTTATATTTCTTTTGCTTCTAATAATACTGCTATCAAACTGTTAATTTTTCTAGTTTCTTAGTTTATAACTATTAAATAAGTTTTATTTTAAATTTGAATATTTATTTATGATTATTAATGTTATCTTTGAATTTTGGTAAAATAGCTATTGTAAGGGATTATGGTCCGTAATATCTGGAACAACTTGTCGTTGTGATAAAGAACTTGTAGAAGATGAATTTATAAATGGAACGAAATTACTCAAAGAAGGTTTACAATTTTTCCAAGTGTATACAGAGTCTTCGCTTCAAAATATTTCTAAACAAAATCCTCCCCCCCGGATGTATGATTTAATTAGTAAACTTGCTCCATTAATTGTAAGTACTTATATACATTGATTACTGTATAACATGCATAAATTTAATACTAAAAAATATTTTAACAAGTTAAATATAAAAACAACACAATTTTATATTATTAGAATCTGGACGCAATGATTACCTGGGATTTAGTTTGCAATTTCATGCTATATGAATATCGTAACTGTGCGGAAACTTTTGCTTCTCAACTGACAGATCTGAGTACTATGAAAATTTTAATTGATGATATTTGGAGCTTTTATTATTCTGAAAGAGTAACACTGATCAAATGTTTAAAACTGATAGTTGAATATAAAGATAATAAAAGACATCCAAATCAGAAACAATTTACAAAATTCTTTGATGTAGTTTTACTAGGTGAACTTCTGATTTCTGTACAAAAGCAAGTAGAATCATTAAAGTTTATTAATGCTCCAGTAAGGTCTCAATTATGTACAGAAGAACATTTGCATAAATTATATAATAGTACCCTTATTGAAATGAGAGAACTACTTCACATATTAACTGTAATTGTAAATGACATTCATATACCTGCAAAGGATTTTAATAAGTTTTATGGAAGCATTTGGGTAAGAACATATTATTATGTATTACTCAGAAATTACATATTTTTTAATGTAACCTTTATATTCATTTAAAGGGTGTCCCACGTAGATTGATTCATTCAAAAAGTCATGAAGATAAGGCAGCAGTAGATAAAAAAATTCAAGAAATACAGTATAGTCAAGCAGCTCTACTCCTTGTTGCACTGGATGTTAGAAAACAGTAGATATTTTACTCATACAATTGGCTAACTACATTACTTACGATTAAATTGGACTAATACGTATCTTTTTATTTTAGTCCTGAAATGGAATTTTGGATAAATAGTGTTCGAGATAGTATGCAAGATATTATCGAACATAAATGCATTCGTGACAGTTCCATACAAGATAGTTCATTACTTTTGTCATGGATGTTATCAAATTATGCTATAGATCCAGAGAATGTTGATCTATTAAATCAATTTAAACCCTTTGGTATTAAAGCTATTCAACTTGACGTCTTTCATTATCTTCAAAGTTTAATGTTAAGTGAAATGATTCAAGAAGAGACCTATTATGCTACAATTGTACGCAGTAGTGTGTACAATCTTCTCACATTGGTCTGTGCTTTTATCGATGAAGATCGATTATGTGCATTAAATGGCATTTTTGATGCTGTTGCTTCTACAGTCAAATTTCCAGAAACTGCAACTAGATTTTGGGATGAACGCAATGATGGTATATGGGTTATATATAATGTTGCTACTAAATGGTTTCCTTATAAATTTGAACCTCTTACAAACATTGCAACTGGGCTTGCAAGTGCTTCAATTAATAGCGCAAAAAAGGTAAAGTATATTACAATACAAATCAATATTAAATAAAATAATTGATAAAATGAAAACAACTTGTTTCAGATTATAAAAGAATTAGATATGCTAACATCATTAACTTTAGAAGTTCCTCGACAGCGAGATCAAAGTAAACCAATAAGACCATATGAACGAGAATGTACGATACATAAAAATCTATTTTCTATTAAACCAGGATGTTTGCGAGAAAATGTTCTTGTACTATCCAGCGATAACGAAGTAGTATTATTCAAAACAAGAGCTAGTTATTGGGATGCATTACATCACAGAATAGAACAATTATTTTCACAGGCAGGTGGTGGGATAGCAAATATTTGTAATATGCAAACTAGTCTATTGGATAATGTTACTCAAGGATTGAAACTGTTGGAATCTTTACTTGCTAAAGATATAGATATACCACAAAATATGGTTATACCAACAGAACTATGTTTTGAAATTATTAACAGATTTTCTTATCCAGTTCTACCTCCAAACATATATCGAATCGTCACCGCATGTATAAGTATCTCGTCTAAGCTGGTATTAAGATATCCTGAAGATATTCTATCTCGAATGCATGCAGGAGTTTATCCAAAATTTAACGATTGGTATCAAAACCCTTCAGACTTTGCTGAAGCAATTTCTTTCGATGGTGGTTTAATTGCCTCTTGGCTATCCTGTATAGAAACCATAGAACATTCTTATCCAATTCTCTGTGCATATCTTGATACCTTATCTAGTTATATAATAACAAAGCACAATAAAGAAGCTATGTATATGATCGAAATACCAGGGATAGTATTTCTTTTACAAGGTGTATTACCAAAACTGGATTCATGGTATTTTAAAAATGATGCTGAAAGATTGGAAATTTGTCTAAAGAGTATGTTCTGTCTTCACCGTGTACTTGATTCGAATTTATCTGATGACGATATAAGAAAAAAATTACAATTAACTGTTACATATAGTCTTCTCTATTTAGAGCCTAGACATGCACTACTGAAATTAGTGCGTACAGGAGAGCGCAACCTGCATAATAAAATGATCACGGAAACGGATTGGATAAGCGGTAAAGGATTCAAAGCCATAAAAAGTGTACAGTTGGCATTATCGATAGTAAATCGATTATTGATGTTTAGACAATCTTTTGGTCTAGAATACAATGACAGATCTCCATTGGAGATTGCTTTATATTCTTCACCGCGAGTACCAAATAGTCTTTTAATAGTACCAACTATAGTTAATTATCTATATGTGTGGTTTAGTCCTTCGTTGCAAGCAATGGCTGTCAGACTTTTAACGAAATTTGCAGAAGGATTCTCTATGTCACTGCTAGTTTGTATGGGCATGGATGGTACAGCAATAAGGGAAACTTTTGCTTCTCGATTAATGTCACCGACGTGTGCGGTAGAAGTCAAAGTTGCCATTCTCGAATTGGTTGCTGTTTGTTTGGAAAAACAACCTGGTTTGACTGAAGCTCTATTTAACATAATGCATCAAGCAGAACGTAAAAGAATATTTCCACGACCAGTCGACGAATTTCTCACAGAGGGTTGCAGTCAATTTCTAGATCTTTATTTACGTCGAATATATAAAGAAGAGGATATCGTTTATGATAGACTATACGAAAGTACGATGATTCTATTGCGTGCAATGTGGTATCATCGCAACGAAATTCTTGTAAATTTCTTCCGTAAACGAGAAGAATTTTGGAGCCATCTCTTCGCTCCTCTTTTTAGAGAAATAGTACCAGTAGCTAAAGGCTATTCACAGCTTTTAGATATTATTACATTAGAATTGTTCAAGAGCCCGTTGTTGGAAAATAATTTTTCTATGAATTTGAAAAAGTTATTGGATAAAACTAAGGACCACTGGCAAAGATTATCGAATTATGTTTTGGGGATAATGCCAGTTGAGGAAAATATGGATACAAAAAAAAAACAGAAGCACGATGATAGTAATTTAAAAAGTTTATATGAAAAGAACTTAGAATCATGGTACAATTTTATTGTTACTCTTACAGACGAACGAAATGCAAAGAATTATTCTATCAATGTTTCACAAGCACAACTCATAACGCAACTCTCTTTAGATGCTTTACTTGAACAATTAAAACAACTAAATGATACTGGTATCGCAAAAAGAGCTATGCTTTTAGCTTCACTATCATTACGATGTATTACTTCATGGAAACATATGTGTGTAGGTGACTCACAAATTTTTAAAAACAAACTAATGAAACTTACCCAAGAGATTGGTCAAGAATACCGAGGATACGGAAAATCTCTACGTCAAACATTAATTTCTTTGTTACTTGGTTGTGTGCAACTAATAAAAAGCACTCTTGCAGAGGACACAATTAGTCTTGAATATTTGTTAAACTATTCATGTATAATTGCTACTAATGAATTGGAAGAGCTACGAGAATCAGCTATTCAATTACTTAAACAAAAACAGGCATTTCCACAAAATGCTAGCAAAAAAGAAATATCATTGATAGATACGAGTACTGTGAAAGGTACAGAAGAAATGAATATAGAAACTGTCCAAAGTACCCGCAAGAGTTTACCAGCGACATTAACAATCTGTCTGGTGACTCAACTTCTACGTTCTTATGTAGAACGTAGTCATTCAACTAAACGTCGTCGAAAAGCTAGTTGTGCTCAGCTTCGTCAAATGATACCTGAGCTGATAACATGTGTCTGCATTACTTTACAAAAGTATCCTTACCTCAAATTTAGTACAGCGGCATTGAATTTACTTAGCATAATAACACGTTCGCCTTATTGTCCAAAGTCAATAAACGAGAATGATACTGCTAAATTATGGCTAGCATTAATACCACCAGTAGATATCGGTAGCAGTATGCTTGATTACCTATATGATGATACTCCCAACGGTCAATGGCGATGTCAGGATTGGTGGCCAATTTATACTCTTGGATTAGAAATCATTATGGGCTTAGTAACAAGTGAAATTCCATCAATATATATAAAACCTATAGTGATATTTTTAAATTCTCATGAGTACCAACTCATGGCAGTATCAACATTACTCAGACATACAGCTGACCTATTTGCTGCCGATTTAATCCAAAGCTTGGTTGCTCTCATTCATGGTATGGCAACTCAAGAATATATTTGGAACTCCATACCATCTAATATACGTGAAACACTGATCAAATGTATGTATCTTGCATATGACAGTACTGTAAACTTATTATTGCGACCACGAATATTAAAATTTATAATTGATGGTATAAGCGTGGAGAGTGCAGAAGAGCTAAAGTCTTGTGATGAGAGATTACCTAGCGGTGAATTAAAATTACTTGTGAACAAATTGATAGTAATTAATACTACTTGTGCTTTGTGTTTCGTTTACTTCTCACCAAGATTGAATACTCTCGTCGATACCATATACACGCAAGATTTTTGGTATACACCAATGGCTGAAATGAACTTTGGTGCACCTCAAATGAGTATAAGTTCTGGTCCACGGTTAACTTATGGTACAATTATTAGTTCCACACAATTGTTTACACAAGCCTTACATTCGAGAATACATACAACTAGCATATTGTCTATATCTTCAACAAATCAACCTGGTAAAGAGGATAAAAGTGACTCTGCTAAGAGAGAATGGGAACGTGCCGCACCTGAAAATATTCGACGAATGCACACAAGCAAGGATTTAAGAAGAATCATACATGCTGCTTCAGGTTCAGCAACCTCAAGATCTGCATCAGCAAATATAGCTGCTGATTATCTTGGATATGTTAGCGGGCTTGATGTGACAGTACCATTACTAAGCAGTCCACGTCTCGTTCGACGACCCTATGATCCTCTTATCTGTGAGAATACTATTCTCTCAAAAGCAACTGCTTTAGCAGCTGGAAGACACGTCGCTAAGGGCGGTAGTGGGACACCATCAGGTACTAATGATAGTCCAAGTGTAGCAAAAAATCATACAAATAAATTTAGTGATCCCTGGTTCGAATCGATGGACGAAAATAATACAAGATTAGCGCTCGAAATCAATCTTGTACTGATACTTTGTCAAGCTCTTGAAGGTATTAGGAGTCCAAGATTAGCGCTACGAGATCGTCAACTGATAGCACGTGAAACAGCCACAGAATTAATTATTTTCTTTGATTTTCTTGAACACCGTGGTACTCCTGACATTTGGCAAGTCAAGGGATCTCTTCTTGATGTTGATGCCAAGAGTGTGAGAACGATTCAAGATACTGTGGATCCTATTCAAAAGATGTCAAATGCTAGACTTCGTGAAGATAGTACCATCAATAAAGTACCAGTAACTTTAGCGAATGCTGACGATGATTCCTTTAAAAATGAACAAGATGTTCTCGAAAAGAGACTCGATGAAAATATTTTAACTACTGGAACTTTCGCAGCAAATATCAGTAGTGTTCAATTTTTACCATTAATGGGAAAATTATTGAAATCTGTGGTAGAATCATTAGATTCAATGCATTACTAACCTTGACATATAACCCACATAAGAAGTAAAATGTTTTCTAAAGTTAATGTTTTTTATAAGTAAATACATATACAGATTGCTGAAAGACTGAAAAGAAAGAAACATCTTATATTATTTGTACAGTGATATTGTTATAATAAAATCATAAGAAATTAAATACGTTTAATGAAAAAGAAGTAAAGGCATTTAACAAAAAGCAAAATAAATAAATATAATCCTGCTTGTTTATAATTAACGTATATCATTTGTACTTTTTTTAAATCTAAAATATCACGAAAAGAAATTATATCATATTAATTTTAATAATAAAAATATACATATGTATGTGGGTGTGTTCCAAACAGAAGACTTCTGCTCGTATAAGCCAACAGTATATATAATACAAATAAATAATGTAAAGATTTTATAAAAAAAAAAATAGAAACATTTTTGATATCGCGTGAACTATATTAATACATAACATAAACATCTATTTTAAAGGATATGTAAAAGGAAATACAATTGAATTTGAAATATTTTTGTTTAATCTGTTCATTGTAAACGTCTGACAAGATCTTATTTAGTCAGACTAAATTATCGTACAACGCGATTGCACTCTCGCGCGTTTCAGTGCCAGGTGAAAATAGACGTTCTTGTCAGGATAATAAACTTACAAATGTACGCTTAAAGGTGCTGAACTTACATACTCATACTTGACTGTAATTTAATCTTGATCGTTCATTTCTAGAGATATTCCATAATGAAATATAGTTTCTGTTGTGAGAGAGGAATTATTAGTTCGAAATGTTGATCTATTTACGACAGCAACAACATAGAAAAGATAAAATATATAAATAGGTAGAAGCTATATAATTGTATCTCGATTCAACGGATTGTATTTATAAATCCATGCCGAACTGTTATTGAAGTAAAACTTCTTTTTGTTTATATAGTTCCTCGCACGGACTTCTATATCTCGCGAATGAATATCTTTCTTTATATAATATGCGTCATCGTCTCACATTTCACCGGCTAACTCGCGCCAAGAACGATCGATAATCATATTACGATAGAGTATAAAAATATATTTCCTGATACTAACAAATATTACGTGTTTACGACAATAGTAATGGAGTGAGTGTCCGATCAATCCGAACACATAAAGACATCCGCCACCATTTTTGAGGAAAGTCCAAGGGTCGTGTTAGACGCTAAGGAGGCAAGTGCGGTAAAATATGCTCTGGTGATGGTGAATCGTTTGAATCATTACTTCTGGATGACGACGAGACTCGCTGATGATACAAATTATTTGAAGTTGTATTCGAGCCGGAACTAGGACTAGTTGTTATTGTGCTCATCGTACCAGTCGTCGTTAAAGCCATTGTGGTGATAGTTGTATTAATGCTTTTCGTCACCATAACAGAAGGAGTAGATTGAGATCGCGTGCCTGTATTAGACCACGTAAGCAAGTTCCCACAATTTGATTCGGATGACAAGCAATCGGATTGTCGCGATGCCGATGAACAATATGCAGATGTTAATAAAGTATTTGCGTTTGTTACTGTTGCTGACATAGAGGCTGTCAATGGAGTCGGTGGTGGTGGTGGAGGTGGCGGCGGTGGAGGTGGTGTAACCGATTGGGTCATCCGGAGCATATCCGTGAAAGGTGCGTCAGCAGCATTGCAGACCCATGGCTCTGTGGATTTCGAATCGTCATTGTTCGTTGCACCGGCATTGGATCTTTGCCGTTTCGCATCGCCGTACAACAGACAGTGAACATTCGGTGAACTGCTACGATCGCGGACACCCTCTTGTTCCTCAAGAAATCGATCCATATAGTCCCTGCTTGCGATTTAATTATTCCGTCATACTTCTACATGTCATTATGCTCGACACAATGCACATATATGTTGATTCTTATTTTTATATTTTTATATGTTTAATATTTCAAACGTGAATTACTATAGAAAAGATACTCACGTGATACCTGGATGTAAAGCATATTTTTTCTTCTCTATACGAGCCTTATACGTAAATATATCGTGTCTCTCTGTCTTTTTCCATAAATAATAAAACTGCACTAATTCTCCGACAGATCTTGTTCTCACCTAAGAGAATTTTACTATTAATTTATACTATATTTTAATAGAATTTCAGTAATACGTTTAGTTTGACTTAAAATTTTCCGAATTCCATACCTTATTCCTTTGAATAAGATGAAAGTCTTTTCCATAACTTCTTAAACCAGACTCAAAATTATGACATTCTTCTTCTGACCACAAACTAACAGCATCTGTCGATGGAATAACATTCATTCTACGTCTTCGTAATGCTTCCTCTAGGTTATAACCACATTGTAGTAACAGATATAAGGCTTGTTCATCATCTCTGATGTGAGAACCTGCAGGTAAAGAGCCTGTTTTCATTGCTGGCAATTGTGCCCGTTCTAAGAATTCTTCTGTTTCTTCCTCTGGTATATGGCTAGGATCCCAAAGCATTTTATCCTCGTTTTCATAAGGCAAGGCATCATCGTATCGACAAAGACCTTCTGGTATTGCTGCTTGGTAATCGCTACCAACCATGATTGTCTTTTTCCATTCTTCCTCGTCTGGGCTATAATCACAATCATCTTCTTCTTCTTCACTTTGTGGTCGTGATACACTTCGTAAAAGTCTTGATGTACCACCACCAATACTACCACTAACTAGTCCATCTTCTCCTCCATCAGCAGCAACAGCACCAACACTGTTACCTTCTCCTCCATTGCCACCATTACCTGTTGAGCAACCATCACGTGATCCAATAACAGAACAGGAAGAATTTCTACTTCCAGTTGCTTGCATTACTCCTGTACTTCCATTGTCACTGCGATCATTTATCAATGGACACTCTTCTCCTTCTACTTCTTCGTCATCGTCCTCTTCATCATCAAGTCTATGTCTTTTACCACAATCAGTAATATTTGCACTGTTACTTCCTTTTCCTGTGTGTCCTGATACAGAGGATTTGCAATCTTTGTTTTTCACCAACATTTCAGTATAAAATTGTTTAAGATCAGGTTCGTTGCTAGTTGCATCAGCTTCGTCGTCGTCATCGTCATCATCCGCATCATTGTCACCTTTGTCCGAATATCGATCCTCACCTTCTGGATCATCGTTTCCAGTCGGAAGTAACATTTGATCTGAGCTATTCGAATTCTCAGTAGAGGGATCTCCGTATCCATACATCGCAAGCAGATCTTTCAGAGGCATATCACCTTCCTGAAAGAAGATAAAAAGATGAATGATTATTACACCAACCCAAAGCTGTATATTATGCATGAAATCTCACTACAAGAACGCACTTTGAGTCCAAAGTGTTGTAGAAACTTATCATAATTGTAATTATTTATTGGCTTGATTTTTTCATTTCACAGGCTTGATCCTAGAATAGTTGGGATCAGACGTTTGTTACAAAGTATAAGAGTACAAAGATGTAATTATAAAGTATTAATAAGAAATAGTAAACGATTATACCTTTTGTAAATTGGACAACTCGTTGTGCGAATCCTCACTACCTTCTAAGGCTTCTTCCTCGTCTAGTGTACGCTCATCATCAAAATCATTTACCATCATCTCCGTGGCAGGACCCATGTCAAAATCTCTGTCTGCCCTATAAAATCACAAATTCTTTTATAATTAACACAAAAATTAATATTAATAACTGTTAATAAAATTTACTTATATACTTGTAATACGACTATTTAATCAACATACTTACATGTCTTGAATAATTATGTTAGTGAAGACAGGACACTGCACCAGTATTGTAAGAGACCATTAGCATACAAACGATTTACCTTCGAAAACTTGACATGATGCACTAAACTTGATACTTAGCATAAAATTTAACACATTACACTATCATTCTTTCTTCTATTGTCTAATACAATAGTCAGCTGTAATATGTACAACTTGTATATACTTAAAACAACGCGAACCTAACCTCCAATTGTCATAGTATTTTCGTTTTGTTCTTGTTCGTGTGTTGTAATTCTTTCCATGAAAAAATTAATAATAACAAAATAAGACTCAACATTATTTATTTTTTATACATCATTTTTCGTCAAATCTCGATATAGCTATCGAATTTATATACAACTCAAACTTTTAGTGTAGCGAACATTAGTCAACAAAGTATTAATTAACCCGATTTATTCTACAAATTTTTAATACACAATTGCACATAATGTAAAATAATATTTGACAAAATTTATACAAACAGCTTTACGAAAAATACATATGTGAAAAAGTTTAAAGATGTACACCCTATTATTTATATCCACGCATGTAATATGGTGGCGCGTACCGCGATATTATAATATATAAGAACAATTTTCATTGAGCGGGAAAATCGTGATCATCTTTTACAATGACCAATAAAAATAATCTTTTTCTCTTTAAAAATATCTTCATAATTATTTTTTAATTGGTATCTTTTATTAACTATCTTTTATTTTTATCGAATATTAAATCGATATTTAATATCTAATATCAAAATAAATTTTGTGAAATTAATATTAAATTATTTAATATTAATGTAAAATATATAATTTACCTTAATTAAGATTAAATATATATTTAATATATATATAATGTATATATAATGACCTTATATATATATATATATATAATTGACCTTAACTAAGATTAAATATGGTAGTAATCACTAATGAAAATGAACTTTAAAAGATGATTACATTTGATTAGTCTTATCTAGAATTTTTATCTTTGCATTTTTCCATAAATTGACATATCACTAACGAAACTCATCGGGATATAATTTCAATTTCTATTTCGTTTATCGAAAATTACGTAAATTATGTTTCGTTTGGCAGTAAACGCATATAACACACACAAAATATTGGTTAATAAAATTATTATTTATTATATATATATATATATATTCAATAAAAATATATTAATAAATATAATATTGAGTTTAATACTAATCGTTTGTTCTTTTTCAGGTTAATTATGTAGGAACACGATTTTCGTTATATAATATAACGAATATAAGGTAATCATACGATCGCAAATATCGATCATATCGATCATTAATATTGTCGAACCTGTAATATAATTGATAAAAATACAGATACATGTTCTTATACTTAATGCATCTATATATATACACGCGCGCGCACACATACACACTACTATTCACAATAGCAATGAACACAATAGAATAAATATATTTACATTAGAAATATATATATTTATTTTTATACAATAGTCTTTCCTGTTATAATTACACATAAAAACTTATTTTATGTTTACTTATAGAAAATATACAAATGTATACAGTGAATCATAGGAGTATTCTGTCAATTTAAAACAATAAATATTTTCTTCTAAAGTATTTCTAAATTCTTATATACAGAAATATATTTTATAATTATTTAATTTATTAATTAATATAAATTTTATTGTGAAAGAGCATTTTATTATAAGAAAAGTAAAATTTTACAAAGCTGATAAAAAAGTAGATCTCATAAGAGTATAAACAATCATCTCAAAATTATTATAAAATACAAAGAAGGTCCAGCAAACTATTACTTACAAAACTAATTATTGTATTATTACTATATCTTTTGTAGATACAAATATTCTTGTGAGATCAATTTTTGATCATTTAAGTGAATTTATATTTTTTTTAATAAAATATTCTTCTGCAATAAAATTGATATTAATTTGGAAGTTTAATAACTCTAAAATAGGATTCTGAGGATAACTCTAAAATAGTGATTCACTGTATGCATTTGTATATTTTCTATTATATATATATTAATAACATTACAAGCAAATGTTAAATATTTAAAATTTACAGTAGGAACAAGTACAAATACTCATGTAATTCACTGTAGCTTATACCGTTTAATTATTTTCAGGAACACCCTATCATCATATACATCAGATGAATATCAATACATACAGATGAGTAAAGTTCCAACCATGCATTTTCAACCATCCTTACCTCGTTTACCAATTCCTAAGCTTGAAAATTCATGTCAAAAGTATTTAAATGCACAGCGACCTCTTTTAAATAAAGAAAAATTCAGCAATACTGAGTCTCTGGTTACACGTTTTCTTAATGAAGATGGACCCAAATTACAAAAAGAGCTTATTCAAAAAGATTCTAAGAATCGCCATACAAGTTATATTAATGAACCTTGGTTTAATATGTATTTGAAAGACCGTAAACCATTACCCATTAATTATAATCCTTTTCTAGTATTTTTGCCAGAGACTGATACACGATACAATGATCAGTTGGTTAGATCTACTAATCTTGTTGTATCTTCATTAAGATTTATGAAATCTTTAAGAAAAGAAATTTTAATACCAGAAATATATCACATGAATCCTAAAAAATCAGATACTGAGCTCTTTAAAAAAGTTACAGGATTACTTCCATCTAGTATAAGTTGGTATGGTGCTTATTTGTTTAAGGTAAGAAAATATAAATAAAGTTTGATCAACAGCAAACATTTTACAGATATGATTACCAAAAATATTAACAAGTAATAACTGGATGGAATACATTCAGTTATATATTTTCTTAAGCTGTTAGAAGAAGAAATTATTCTCGCAGGCTTTTCCATTGGATATGTCACAATATCAACGTCTCTTCAATACAAGTAGGATACCGGAACAAGGAAAAGATAAAATTTATCACGATGCTAAAGGACGTCATCTAATTGTGATGCGTAAAGGTCATTTCTATGCATTTGATGTTTTGGATGAGAATGGCTATATTCGACAACCTAGTGAAATAGCTGCTTCTTTAAAATTAATTTTGGAAGATGACAAGCCTTACAATCCATATCCTATTGGCATATTAACAACATCAGAACGCAATAAATGGGCATCTGCTAGACTACATTTAATAGATATAGGAAATGAAAATAATTTAAAAAAAATAGATTCAGCTTTATTTACTTTGATATTGGATGATAATCATATCGGTGATGATTACAACAAATTATTCAAAACATACCTTCATAGTGATGGAACAAATCGTTGGTTTGATAAATCTTTCTGTTTAATTGTTACAAAAGATGGATATGCTGGTTTGAATTTTGAACATTCTTGGGGAGATGGAGTATCAGTTCTTAGATATTTCAATGTAAGATACTAAGGATGAAAATTAATATTAATTTGTATTTATGCTGATATGAAATATTTTATGTAAGAAAATAGAAATTTTAATAGTTTTTTATTGTTGCAGGATGTACAAGCAGATATATCAAAAAAACCAAGATTTCATCCTGAAAATGTGAAAGATCTTTCTCCTAGGCATCTTTTAAAAGTTGAGAAACTTGAATTTGCATTGGATTCAAAAATTAAACATATTATTGAGGAAGAACGAAAAAATTATGAAATGTGGATAAAGCAATTACTTTTCAGTCATATTTTATATGAAGGATTGGGTAAAAACGAATGTAAAAAAATAGGGATTAGTACAGATGCAATAATGCAATTAGCATTTCAATTAGCATTATATGAACAGGAAGGTCAAATGGTACCGACTTATGAATCTTGCAGTACAGCAGCTTTTAAACATGGGCGCACAGAAACTATTAGATCATGTACATCCCAAACTAAAGCTGCTTGTGTAGCTTTAACACAGAAAAATATTGATATTTCTACTGCAGAATTGAAAAAACTGATTTTTGATTGTAGTCTTATACACAATAAACTTATAAAAGAAGCTGCCATGGGTAAGTTCAATTAATTCTTAATTTTTGAATATCTTTTTATAAAGTTATAAAAATCATTTTTCGATATATTATTATTATTATCATTATTATTATTATACTATCACAGGACAAGGATTTGATAGACATTTATTCAGCTTAAAATCAATTTCTGAAGAATCAGGTACACGTATGCCTGCTATATTTGAAGATCCATCATACAATAATTTAAACCATAATATATTGTCTACATCTACTTTATCAAGTCCAGCAATACTTTGCGGTGGTTTTGGGCCTGTCGTAAATGATGGATATGGAATTGGGTAAATTAATATTCTATAAATTCCAAGATATATAATATTATAAAGATATTAAAAGTTAAATTCTTCCAAATGTGAAATTAAAATATTTCTTCTACAAGAAACAATAATATATTTTTTAGGTACATAATACACGATAATATGGTAGGAACTATAACTACTGGTTATCAAGGTAATCGTAATGTCAGTGATTATGCAAAAAACTTAGAGAATGCACTGAAAAAAATTCATAGACTATTAATAAGTAAATAATATAAAATTCTATAACATATGCAAATGTTATATATTAAGACCAAATTAAATGTTGTTTATGAAGTATACAGTACACAAATTTCATCACACTATTTTTTGTATTTTACATTTAAGATATTTGTGATACTTTTATACATCTAAATTATTCATATTTTACATGATATTGAATAAATATTTGTTTACTCTTTTTATAAGTGTTAATTCACCCTCTAACTTTTGCTTAATGATAAAATAAATTCCATCATTTTTAAACATTAAAATATCTGTTAGATTAAAAAATATTATAAAGAAACAGAATTTTTTATGATTAACGAAATTTTCGAATTCATATTCATTATTATCATGAACACAAATGCGATTGGGAAATGAGCACTTTATATACACTAAATTATACATTAATTAAAGAATTATAACTTAAATTATTATTATAATATATACTTTGAACTACAATAATAAGTGTGACAATGCTAAAAACTTAGCAATGCACAGGAAGTTGTCAAACATTTGAAATGTTTATCCACAAATAGTCTTATGTATATGTTACACGAAGTTATATTTTATGTGCATCATCTATGAAACATTTTGGTATCCATTGATAATATTAAAGAAGTCTGCTTTTCTACATTTGTTTACTTAATGATGATAAAATATGGAATGAAACATGACGAACCACAATGTATTGTTTCATGCATTATTTTAATAAATGCATTTATGCCTTGTTCCCCATTTTCACTTTTGAAGTCTATGGAAATAAAAAGAATATAATCTATAAACAATAATACAATAATATTGAATTAATAATTTTATTCAATTATTACTTACCATATAAATACCCACAATGAGTCCAAAAAGACCTATAGCTGATCCAAATATTTCAACTATAAGAATTTTAACAAAAAGTGCAGAATTAGCTGCATCAGCTAATGCCGCACCAGAACCAACAATGCCTACAGCTATGCCGCAAAAAAGATTAACAAGACCTACAGCAAGTCCTGCTCCAAACATTAAATAACCTGCCAGCCAATTCTGACTTTTCACATCTAAACCATCAGGTGAATTAACTTTTTCATAAGTAAATTCTTCAAGCATACCAGACAATACTATAGCAGTAATCAAACCATAAATAGCTACTGCTTCACAAAATATCACAGAAATTAAATTTTTGGTCTTTATCCTAGGTGCTTTAACACCACCGCCGATAATAGATACTCCTGTTGTATGGATGCCTCTAAAATAGAATAATAAATTTATAGTAAAGTTAGTCTTATTTTTTAATATAAAAATATATTTTATAAACTTACAATGCTGCACCAACTACAGATAATGCAACTGCAAGTCCAATACCTAAGGTAGCCCACATATATGGTGATGTTTTCTCCAAAAACCTAAATAATGAAAATACTTGATATCGTTCTAATATCATTTAGTTGAACTAAATTATAAAGGTCTTGATTCATAACTTACCATGCAACACTGACACGTTCTCCTTTGCCAGTAAATACATGATACAACACTGTAACAAGAGTTAACATTTAATTTTACACGCTTAAACTATTTATAATATTTCAGTACTGTTATATAATCATGTATGTATCTAAAAGAATGATAAATATTATAAAATTATTTATTATAAAAAAATTTTAGACACATACCTAAAATTACGATTGTAATAGAAGAAGTAATTGCAAAAGTGGTACCCAATATACTTCGCATTTGAGCCATTTTATTAACTTGAAAAGAATCTTTACACTAAGTGATGATAATCAATAAATTTTACAAAGAAATAATATTAATTTATAAACACTAAAGAAATAGATACTTCATATACTGATATATTCAGAAAAACGCACACACACCCATCATCATGTGACTGACTACTCTGTGCTGCTGATCAGGGGGGGGGGCTCAAAGTAAGATTTTAGTTGTGTTGTCCCAGAATTGTCATCCAGGTAAAACAGACAGTTTCTGTTAAGCACTATCTTCCGGCTTAAAAGTATACTAAAACAAATAGCAGTAGCTCCAGCTAGTGTAATTAAACAGAACTGATTTATTTAAAGGTACATATGCGCACGCGTGATAATGACGTCACAATTCATATTAATTGCTAATTATATTTTATATGAATGTTGTACTTTGTTTATAATAAACTCATAAATAATAATTTTATTTTTAATCTATATCCTGTCTCAATAAGTGAAAAATTTGCAACTTTGAATAAGCTTATATATTTATAAAATGTATTGCGCGCGCACATGTGTATAACCTATAGTGTATGAATATATAAGAAATAACCAATGAAAAACGAAGATAGATTTAATATACAATATGACGTCACTGTATAGCATTTTGATTCGCTGAGGCGTGCACGTTAAGATGTATACTTTTATGTAAAGAAGACACATGATAGTATAGCTGTGAGATAATTGGTTAAGAATTTCTAAGCTTAGAACCAATGAGATTGTTCGAGCCAGTAGAGCCACGGGTACGCTCAATAAAGGGCGCTAGTGTCTGTCAAGTGTCACAGCCGTTCCCTGTCTCCTCAGTATTGTGACTTAAATCGGTGATTTAATTAGGAATAACCGTATTTTTTTCTAGAATTTGTGCAAACTTTAAGCAATAATGACCGACAAGAAAGGTAACTATACGCCGTAATCGCGCAGTACGATTAGCGATATGTGTTACATTCGTTAAGATTATCCCGTGTTTTCGAGTCGCGAGTAACAACTTGTCACTCGTATGACGGAAAGTTTCTTATACCAGCGATGCCGACCGACACCTGCGAGACACGGTGTACGTTCGATTGTATTAGAGCTCGTATTGTTGTTACGTGATCGGATCACCGTCGTGCATCGACGAGAAAAAACTCAATTCTCTCTGTCTTTAGTGACAGATAAATCAATACCGCATACTGTGTGTGAGAAATACAAAATGGCCTCCAGAGTTTGTCCCGGATTATTCTTGCTTTATATTTTTATTTCCAAAATTTCATTTGCCACGAATATAGATTAGATTTCTTATTATAATGAAAATATCAAAGGATTAGCGGGCTGAGATGATTTAATGCGACTTTATCGATGTTCTTCTCGTTAAGCAAATGATAATATATATTAAACGTGCAGCATGCATCTGCATTTACGAATTATATACGCTCTACAGGTTTTTGACAATTTTGTCTAATAGTACGCCATTAACCGTTTCTTTCCGAGGAAATTATCCAAAATAAATGATTTTTTTTTTTAGAAAGTTAACGTATGTTATATTGCGATAAAGTAAATTCATTTTTTAATGGGGAGGGGGGGGGAATCTTATTAAATTGTATATCTAAAAACAATATCGGATCAATTAGGAACTTTAAAAAACTATCATCTTGGTATTTAAAAAGATAAATGACGTTATGAAATCTAACATTGTAACTAAAAGAAAAGTATCTTTATGGCTTTTTTTTAGTAAATATTCATATAAAAATGATAGTATTATTATTAAAAAATTGTCTAAATAAATTTTACAATATTATGTTCATATAAATTTTATAACTTATTGTATGTTATAAAAATTCTAATGCAAATATAATCTATATATATATATATATATATAGATTATACGCGATAGATATATTCACGCGCGCGCGTGTATATATAAGATGTATGCTTATGTAGGATACATAGAAAAAAAAAGAGAGAAAGAATAAAAGAAATTTGATCACCAAAGTCTTTATTTATCTAAATTACATATCTCTGGAAGTCATTTAATTGTAATTTTTCATGTAATTATATATATAAAAGATAAATATTAATAATTATATGAGTTTTAATATGAATTTCGAATTTGTGTTAAAAACAGTTAAGAAACAAAATTCATTCAAAATTTGCATGTTATTAATATACATAGTTTGCATATTTCATTACAAAGACTAAGAATATAATATCAGTTAATTAAATCAAAAAGTAATATCGTATTACTTTATCAAAAAATATATCTGCTGTATGTATGAAATAAGTTAATCACAAAAACACAAATACATTGATCTTGATGTCACTAGAGGGAGCAGAATAATCATAAATTAGTAATTTTGTTTGAAACGCAAATTTTTTTAATATCCATAACATTATTGAAAGTACTCTGTCAACTCTTTAAGTTTTCAATCAATTTAAAACCTTTGAGTTTAATTAATCTCTATGCATGTTACTTTTGTCACAAGCGCCATCCCTAATCAGTGCATCACCAACATAATAATTTTGTGCAGATCAAGTATTTAATTTGTAGTTACAAGCTCATATAAGATTTGAAAGAAAATACTCATTCGACATACAACTCAAATAATCATAAATTTAATTGTGTTTACCTCGTGTCGACCTTTGATGAGGAAGAACTTAAACACTCAAGCTGATACTTCGTTACACCAAATCTTATCTTATCGTTAACCAGGTGAAGTGTCAGAAAGTATAGCTTTAAGGATATATAAAGCTTAGTTTGTAAGTTAAAGAAAATGGTATGGCCCTTTGCGATACTCCTTTTGTAATATTGAGTATCAAGGATACGCTGCCTGCGAATCTGCGACCTTATTACCGTGATGGTATAGCTACTGAAACGAAGAATAGTGCCTACAGTTGTGGCTGTCAATATGTTTGCAGCGGACCATTACAAAGACGATTTGATCCCAGTCAGTAGGTGGAGCTTCGGAGACCGGCGTTCGCGCAGCTTAAGCCACGTATCTAACCTCACCTTACTTAATATATTACCTTAAATCACTACGTGTTTATATACCAACATATATTAAGTATATTACATATATATATATACTCACACTTATATGCATATCTACATGCAATATATACACACACATATACACAAAACACGAATACCACTTAATATATATATATATATATATGAAGATATAGACGCGCCGTGCGCCTCCTGATTCAAAAAGTGATGAAAAATGAAACATAACTTCCGTTTCCGGCCCGGGTTTCCCCGCCTATGATCGTCAGGAATTCGTTACTCGTGTCTTTAAAAGTCTCGAGAAAACGGATGGCCCTTAAGATCTGCGACAGTCCGGGTAATTCGCAATCATGTGTTAGGATCATTTCGAGATAATAAGGCTTGGTCGCATCGCTTCTGCTTAGCACTTTAAGTACCACTTGAGTTTGTAATCGTTCTATTCATATTATCACCTTCAATCTCGATTTTATCTTTTACAAGAATAAACTTATTCACATCAGATAGTTCGCGTTGATCATGATATCTACCAATGAGGTAAACTTCATTATTGTAGTTTGCTTTAGATGATTCGTTAACTCACACTTGAGTTATGTTTTCTTATATTTATTTTTTAATTTAAGAATAAAAGTGTAGCATCGTGGATATAATATTTTATATAAGATTTCGATTATAACAATTGTCTTACAATTAGTTCAACTTATACTTCTTTAATAATATATTATCTTCTTACTTGCTATCATTGATATTTTGTTTATAAAGCATTATTATGTTAATGTATTTGAGTAAATGGAACTGTTTATTTATCTATTAAGTGGTACTTATCTCACTGTATAGTGATCATCGACCGATCAACGATCAATTGTTACGTGGAAGGGATGTATCCATGCCTATGATTGACTTTTTTCCCACTAATTTCATCATCGTTTATTCCAGGCAATACACGTCAATAAAAAAGACGCACGATCAACCGGTATCGAGGATCGAGAGAATTTCCCACGTGTAACGAAAAAGATTCGTTGAATGGCCGTGGCACGGAAGTAAAGATATTCCTTCCGTGATTTAATGGTAGAGAAATAAATAGTTCTCGATGATAGGATTGCGACGCGTGCTTTTGTCAGGATTCGAAATTAAGATAGGCAAAAGATCACTTTTAGGATCTCACACTATCACCGACGTATTTGTAAGTTTTTTGAGAATGCGTTTAAACGTGACCGAGTAAAATACTTTTTGAATTGGAGACGTCGGCTGCTATATATCCAAATCAATATGAACGTAAGATATTGATATGGGTGTACCAATATTTCGTACTGAAAACGTGGTATTGGCTGATTGCTTAATTTATACTTTTTTGTCTTTTCGTTTTACTTTTTTTCTTTTAACTTATTTTTTTCTACAGTGTCCGCCGTGTCCAAACGAGCGTGCACAATATGATCTTCATTCGAATCTATCTTATCAATTAAATTATGGGTAACGTTAAATAATAATAATAATAATAGTAATAGAAATAATAATGATAATGATGATTACAATGTTTTTGATGATGATGATGATAATAATAATAATAATAGTAATAATGATGATGATGATGATGATGATGATTATGAAGATCATGATGATGATTACGGCTTAGAGATGGGGGGGAGAGAAAAAAAAACAAAAAATGTTAAAAATCGGAGATTAATCACGCGATTAAGACACGGCGTGACACCAGGGTGGACACGAATGCTGTATCTAAAAGCTCAGCGTATATTTATAATATTTCTACTTGATAGAAACTTTGTAGCTCACTTTTAACAATAGTGCATGTTGCTTTTTATCTCGGGCTACAAGTTTCTCGACATTACAAAAAAAAAAAAAAAAAAAAAAAAAACAAGAAAAGAAAAAAAAGAAAAAAAATTAATAAAAATTAACAAAATGAAAGAAAGAAAAAAAATTAACATTTGCTCTCTCGTGTGATTATACGTGTAATTTGTTAAATATTTCTGTCTCCAAAGTATTAGTAAAATGAAATTAAAATCAATAAATGTTTTTCGCGTGGGAGATTTAAATCATAATTTTGCTATCTAACGAAACTTGTGGTCGATCTTGCACGTTTGTAGTTTAAAAAATTATTCTTCATTCGAGAATAGTAGAAGACACTTAGTTCTTTCTATACTATTATATAATTATTGAATCGTTTGAGTATATATACTGTGTATATATACATACATATACATATATATATATATATATATATGTATTTATATGTATGTGTGTATATATATACATACATACATACATACATATGTATATCTACGTATTTATCTTTCGTAGACATAATTATAATAGTATTTTTTTAATAAGAATACATTTTAAAAGAAAAACGTAATATCATGATCGCTTAAAAATTGAATTAAATGAAGAATAAAAAGAGGGAGAGAGAGAGAGAGAGAGGGAGAAAGTGAAAGAGAAAGAAACAAATAAAAAAGATATAATAAAAAAGAAAATATTATTTGAATTTGTGCTTAGTTGACAAAGAAAGACAAAGAATAAAAGTGAGAGGGTGGGTATCTCTGGGCGTGTGGAAGCGTGGAATTATACATAATATACAAACGATAACGTCAAGTGAAATTACGTTTGCCTGCATCAATCGGTTAATGTGCAAGTATAGCTTTAATGATTTTTACGTATTTGTATTTTAGTTTGCATGTTTGGAACGTAATGTAGAGATAGTGTGTATATATATATATATATATATATATATATACACACATATTTGAACGGGTGAACAAGCGTCATCAATTAAATTGCAATGAGAATCATCGAAAATTTCTTTAATCTTTTTTCGTTTGCAAAGAAATAAAAGAATATTGATAATAATTTATTCTATAAAAAAAACCGAAGACGCTTGGACATTTATATATTTGATATGTTGCTATATTTATTATGCATGCTTATGGTATATTATATATGTTAGAAATTTCCTCTGAATTAATTCTCTCCAATATTAAAAACAAAAATAAAGAAATGAAACCATTTTCTGTATCAATATAAGATAATTTGATTAATTAATTGTTTTGATTATCAATATTAAGAGATTCTGAATCATCGACGAAATATTCGCTTTCTTTTTTTTTTACAAATGGAGAGATCGTATGAGGACATTTTTACGATATTTTGAATGAACTTTTTGTATATTATAATGAAATAGTTTTATAGTTAATTTAAATTATTTCCAAGAGATCTTCCTATTCCTTTCGGTTGTTCGCCGTATTGAAACGATTATTTTAATTTAAGATTTACGAAATATATCTAGAAATCACAATAAATTGTATCATTTGTTCCTTCATTTTTGTTTCGCGTTTAATTGCCTAGACAGAAAGAGAAAAAAAAAAGACAGAGAAAGAAAGAAGGAATGAGAGAGATAAATATAAAAAATAAATTTATCGGGACATCGTGATTAGGATCATAGGAATTTCTCTCACAAATTTTTATTTGCATGTGCATGTGTTGGCAGACACTATACCATGTATACTGTTAATAGTGAGCTTAAATGATATAATGTTTTATGAGAAACTAGTCGAAAGTTTGAGGGTGTTAATGCCTCCATTATTAAGAAACGAGTAATGGTACGAAAGATGGAAGTTCTCGACCTCAAATATGAGTAGAAATCTTACAATTATTCGATGCTTACAAACGTGATTTAATATTATATGATTCTTTTATATCAATATTATCTACTATTTAACTTTATAATATATATATATATATATATATATATATATATATATATATCTTGTAGATAGAAGTTATTTGGAGGTACAAACAATTTATCTCTCATACCGGTAACTCGATTTTGACTTTGGAGGCACGACTGTTCCACCGAAGCATTTCGATAAATTATCGTTGTTAACAAAAAAACAGATGGACTACAAATGTTATTTATTATCGATAGAGCAGTGTCGAAATATTGCTTATCTTTTTTTTTTACATTACGTTTATCGAAAAGAAAAAAAAAAGAAAAGAAAAATAGCAAGAAATTAATAAATACGAAAATCCTTCCATTTGGCTCTGACGCGAACTGGGTCGAATATGCTCATTGGGACAAATTGAGGTAGAGAGAAAGAAAAAGAGTTAGAGGCAGAGGGAAGGTGGGAAAGGAAAAGAGAGAGGAGGAAGAAAGAGAGGAAGAAAGACAAAGACAGACAGACAGAAAAAAGAGAGAGTAAGAGGAAAAGAGAGAACAGGACATTTTTCAAGTTTATCCAGTAAAACTCGTATTAGCATTAATATTATAATCAATTGTTATTGGATTCGATGATTGTTTGCACCGTGGCACTGATACATAAAACTTATTATTCTTTGAATGCCACTCCGATACGACCAATGGGGCAACGAGTGTGATGATAAATCTTACTTTGGTTTAACACTTTTTTAAATGTTCTGAGAAATCTAATCGTATATATATTTACGTGCGGGAATGCATGAAGAAAAAGAAAAAAGAAAGAAAAACAAAATAATGAGCAACGATTATTTGTGAATAAAAAAAATTACTAAAACGTGGGAGGATCGCAGAAAAAAATGACATAATAACAGCGCTCGTTTCCATGCTCAATAATGGAGCGGCATTCAATTACCATGGAAAATTTGGTGTGGGCTGACGTCTATGTTAGAGTACAACATGTCCATCCACTGCTGCTGAGCTTGAGCTAGTTATCATACGCAAGTTGTATCGTCCAATTAAAAAATCTATTCTATTTTTGTCCCGTTTATATCATTTTCGTGAAGAAAATTATTAAAAATTATTTTAAAAAAATGAAAGGAATTAACCAATCGAGTAAAAATAAATAAATAAAAACTTATTAAAATAATTTGATAATATATATATATATATATATATAGGATACACTTTGCGTATGTTAATCGCGACAGCGCAGGGCATAATTTAGACTACTAAAAAGACAAAAATTGGGCGTTCTGCGATGGTGTCGAGCGGTTCGTTAACGAGCAGCCCTTTCACTACTACTACCACTACTACTACTATACTACTTATATACCACTATACTACTACTACTACTACTACTATTACTAGTACTACTACTACTATTACTACTATCACCACTCTACTATCACGCGATGAAATAAGTATTTCATTAACGATCGTCGAGCATGAGGCAAGGAGCGCCCAATTGATAATATATTACTACGCAATTATAAAGAACTTTTAATCATGTTTGATCTTTATTTATGGATATTTGCAGAAATTTGTGGTTTGCTGAATCTTGTCACGACTTTTTGAATGTGTGGAACTTGATATATATATATATATACATATATACATATATATATACATATATATTTTCATTGTACCACTGTACTCATTGTATAAATTACACATTCACCGCCCGAACATGACTATTCGGTCAACTTGTGAAAGTTCAATTGAATTTGAATTATTCCTACGGTTAAAATGCCTCACCTAATCGAATTTTGATTACTGGGCTTGTTTTAATATCACTCTTTGAAACAAACCATTATCCTTCTTACCCTTGGCTTTATTTTAGCTCTGTTTTTTGTAATTTCTGTTTTTCCGTAAAGTCAAACCTGAGATAGAACATCGTAAATGTGCGACATTATTAGCACTTGTGAATATATTTAGTTATAGCTGAATATCCAAATTTAGTTTATTGCAAATTCGTTTCTTGTATTGACCGTAAGGTACCGCTTAATTCAAGACTTACGACAAGATTTATACGAATAACTCTCGGTGAATATGATCAATTGACACACTTTGATTATTTTTCTGATGTGCGATGAATAATATTTAATGTGCTAATGAGAATGACGAATGAAGAGATTATAACTAGTTTACTTTTTTCTTAATTGAATGTTTTAAATTAATACTAACAATATAGCAGTTTATGGGTCTTCTCAGGTTTGGCTATTTTAGACGAATGTATTTGGCTTTTACCTTGATTGCGTAACGCTATTTGCTTTGAGATCGGTTTCGTATTATATCTTAGTTTTAGAAGTAAAGGTAGGTCAATTACACGAGTTTTCATTTGAGAATAGTTTATTCATTTAATTTTATGATTGACTTCCTAATGATTCTTTTGACTATCAAGCATTGGTAATCACTATTGTTGTATTTTACTATTATCTTTTTCTTAAAAATAAAAGAAAATTTAAAAAAAATAAGAACCCAAACAATCGGCAAAAATTAAAAAACATTTAAACATGATAATGTCTATGAATCATGTTCAGATGAGGTGAAGACTTTGATATGTATCTAAATTGGATCATTTCTGAATGGTGTTCAATAATGCTAGTATATTAGTGACAAGATATATATACCACAGATTGCTCCAGATTTTGAATTCCACCACTTGCCATGTATTTTGAATTAGGATATCAGAAGTCCAACTTGTTAAAGCTATTCTCAAGTGTGACTCGCTTTCAAAGACGTTACTGTTGATAATCCACTAACATGCATAATTTTCGATTGTCCGGTTTACCTTTATTTATTGTGCGCGATTTCAATCATGAAAATAATCGCAATCAATCGATAGAAATCGACGCATTGTGGATTTTCGATAGTTTCGTAAATGTTTTTACTCTGAAGCCCAATTTGTACCATCAAAGTTTATGCGGGATCAACGATTATTTTGTAAACAATTTTTGTAGCGTTTAATTATTAAATGATCGTTTGAAATATAAAAGCATAAAATAAAAAATAAAAGCGTTTACTCGATAAACTTACATGGTGACAATAGGGCAGCAATACCGTTCTTTCGGTTATTTCTTTTCACCATTATTTAGTGACTAACATTGTTTGAGCTTTGAATAGTACCTTGATAAAAATGGTGTATGTCATGTGTAAGATATACTTGGGTGTGGGAGTACCACTTATAGGATCCAAACGTTTTGGATTAACTCCTTGCAATCGTAACGTTTAAAACATCGATTAAGATAACAAATTAATGTCGATAGAATATTTGTCAAGATTAATTAATCACATTGTGTAATATGTTTGATATGAGTAAGATGAAGGCGAGTTGTCCAAAACGATTAGATACTGACGACCCGAGTTACGTACTCAGTAAGGAAATAAATATCTAAAAATATTTCTAATAAAGCAAAAGAAAGAGAGAAAGATAAAAAGTCAAGAAATGTTATAGACACGTGATCCATGCTATAAAAAAAGAAGCCATGTTGAGCCGTAAAACGGGTCGTCGTTTGTCCTTTTTGGCAGTGGTACCGCGTACCATTGGCTTAGATCAGCCAGTATAAATCGGAAAAATGAACCTTCCTGCATTTTGTATCACATTATGTTACAGCGTATCCCGTGGCACCACATCCACCAACAGGTTTTGTTCCGGCCCCAGCTCAACCTGCTACTTATGGTGGTATGCATAAGGAATATTTTAATATATTTTTAATGTTCCGAAAGCTAAATTAAGTTTTGAATTTCTAAGCAAAGATAAAAAATTAAAGTTTATTATCATAAACAATATTCGCGAAATAGTTGCAGGTGCAGCACCATATGGAGTGTTTCCAAATCAACCTCAATTATATGCAGCACAAGGACCACCGCAGCCAACATATGATCAGACTCTCACACATCCTATGGTAAGATTACTAATTTTCTTACTTAAATATATACATTCATCTATTATAATGAATTTTAACAAAAATAACATTATTTTAAAGATGTATCAACCAATGTATGGCCAAGGTTATCCTGGTGGATATTTGGCAGGTTATCCTACTGCGTATGGTCCATTGCAATACTATCCACCATTAGCTGCAGCTGCAGCATATTATCCAGCAGCTGCAATGCAACCTGCACCAGTTAGGCCCACGATCATGGTACCCGTAAGTTAAACAATACTTTGGTTTTGTTAACTTTGTATATAAGTTAGAAGAAGATTATATAATTTATAACTAATTGTTATATTTCCTTCAAAGAATGGATTCGATGGCACTCGATTCGATGGTATCTCACAGCCTGTTTTACCACCACCACCACCAGGCGTTGCTGCGAATGCTGCACAATTAGCTGCAATGGCTGGTCATAGTGTGGCCTTGTCGCAAAAGAAAGGCTCGTTCCTAGGAGGAGGAACGGAGGGCGGTTACACCTTTTGGTAAACCTCTATAACTTTTGTGAAACACTAAGTCTATCGGAGACATAATTGTCAAGATGATCCATGTAGGCAAATCTGATTTGTGTTAGAGCTCTAAACTATTTTCTCATTGGGAGCAGTTATGAACTTAGTATACTAATTACACGGACCGATTGTATGCAATAATTTAACGCGAATAGAGAAATACTTTAATGAGAAGCAAATAACATCATTAAATATTAATATACAAATAGCCTGTTGTGATTGTGATCTCAGAGTAATCGTCAACGATCGATCCGTGTACTGTATATATAAAAAAATTACAGTAAAATTAATTAAATACTACATAAAAGGAAGACTCGTGCGAAATTCAACACAGATAAGGCAAATCATTGAGATTTTTAATGAATATTAAAAATCGACGAAAATCAAACTGATATTTTACGAAATGTTTCTATATAATTACTTTTATTTGCTATTAAAAACTACCTAAACTTATAATTAATATTAAATAAAAATTAAAACGATGCGTCGTTGAAAAATTCGACATGAAGCGATCGAGCAAAAGATTAACGTTTTACTTTGAAATCTTTTATCTTATAAAGAATATTTAAATAAAGACGCACATGTTAACTATGTGAAACACGCTTAAAAATTTACAATTAATATATGAAATATCTCTTGATCTTAATTTTCTCGATCGCATCGAATTATATAATACATTTGCACTGGCGCACGAGATATTCCAAATGTTTATTTCTATTTTTCCTTTTTTATTTTTTATTTAAATAAGAAAGTGAATCGCGTAAAGAAAAGAAGAGAAAGAGAGAGTAGGGAACACGGTGTTCTTCTTTTTAGAGTTATTGAATGAATACGTGCACACAGCGGATGCGAGTTGTCTCATTCGCCTACAGGGATCGATATTCAAAGTGTGTTCGAAGCCTTTTTTAAACGCGACTTGATTTCCTGCAAGAATTGCAGGAGAGCAAAACGGGGGCTACTCGTATGATTTCCGTTATTTTTCACGACCGGTTTTGCGATCATTCTTACTGGAGTTCTATCCACGAACGTCAGTGAGATCATCTCAATCATTTTTGCAAAGTAAACTCGTCAGTACTTTGCGAAAAATTGTTGAGTGGCCCTGATGTGTTTAGAGGAAAATACCTAAGTGATATATAAGAGCGTAAATAAACGGAATGCGTGAGAATCGTTCGTGATTGTAACATCCGTGTACTATTATGATACTGAAAGTCTTTTTTTTCATATACTTTACTTTTGTTTATCCTCCTTTCGTTTTTTTACGAAGTACTATTCTTATTCTTTTCGATTCTTCATCATTATGTCGCGTAAATAGTGTAATCGATTTTTGGAATGTGTTACGACGAACGTGTAAGCCCGAGGCTCGAGTGCCAAAAAAGAAAACAGACGATAATTAAGCGATCGTAGATTCTCGCGTATTCGACTACATAGATACTTACTACTCTACGTAAAATTACGCACTCTATTCTTTAAAAATCAATAGGAAGTCCCTTCCCTCTAGTTGTTTTTTTTTTTTTTTTTTTTTTTTTTTTCCATATTTCTTTATTATTATTTCTTTTCTTTTTAAAGTTATTATTTAAATGAAAAGCGAAAGTTTTGTCCGCGGCGCTCGGATTTATTCGTACTGGCCAAAAAGCTTTTGTTGAAAGAGTTTCCATGAAAAAAAAAAAAATATATATATATACGAGGAGATAATTCAGATCATTCTCTACACTTGAAAACATTTGTCTTCAATCAGAACAAAGAGAGTAGTAATAAAAAAAAGTATAATAAGAAATAAGGAAGGATAAATATGTAATTTATTGTCGACAATCTTACTGTCTATTTCTTTCATTTTCTATAAATAATATGTACACACAGGAGACGCAAACACACATACATACACACATAATAAATAGCATGGCAACTGCTTTTGACGAAAGCTCGCGAAGTTGTAACAGATTAGTTGTCTCAGCATTTCAAAGTACAAATCGAACGCGCGTGGATGCAGACGAAAAAAATACCCAACGACGTGGTCAAGCCTCTCGAAGTCAGCCATATTAGGCGAGTGTCGCAATTTATTACTTCGGTAGCGATGCAGTGAATTCGTACTGTCGAAAAAATGTTATAAATTAATGACGCTAGATATTCGAAAAAATAAAAAAAACCAAAAAAATAAAAGAAAGACCGAGAAAAGAAGAAATTCGGGTGCAAAGAAAACAAAAACAAGAAAAATAATTTTTTTTAAATCTTTGATGATACGTTTCTTTTTTTTGTGAAAATGACAAAAAAAAAGATAGACGAAAGAGATTTTCAGGAGATTGTAGAAGACAATGGCAGTCACGCAGCTACGAAATGACTGTTTAGCTCCGCGATAATAGCGTATAGTAAACGGTGTGGGCCTGTTGAAAGGACTCCGCGTGTCCCATCTGCAGGCACACAATTAAACACGATATTAATTAAGCAATGAAGATCGAAGGAGCTAATTTACAATCGGTGATAGCTTAGGATAGGACCAAAAGATACAGTTCTATTTAGACATTTTTGAAATCGGTATTCCGGCAAACTTGACCAGTACTCTCATTACGTTTCACACTGGACTTTTATGAGAATAATAAACACTGATGAAAGGATCTAAACATCGTGGATTGTTTTCGTATCGCAAACTTAAAAAAAAAACACTTAAAATGAATTGTTCAATTTTAACAGTATGTGTGTGAACATTTTCCTCCCGCTTAAATATAAATCTCTTATAATAATCACATTAGAGAGAAAAAAGAATATTTACAAACGAAGACTCTAAAGTTAATCTACTTAAATTTTGAATCCTTAAACAAACCCGCGATAAAGAAAAACTATCTACGATCGTTAAATCAGCATGTATCTTTATGTTTTCGTTACTGCACATATTGACGTTCAATGTGATATATGAAATAACCATAAATTCATTTTAGCTTCGCAGAATTTATGATCAGACGATTTTTTGTTCGAATTGTAATAAAAACGAAGAACAAAAACAATTTAGATTTTCTTTCTGTACGATCGAGATCGGTATTTAATGTACCATTACTAAAAAGAGTACATATTTATTCGTGGCTGGCTAAATTTCTTCAAACAAAACTATAAAAGAAAGTTGGAATTTCTTTTATATCTTTCTATTATTTTCTTCTTTAACAGACGTACCTAGGGGAAATTAAAAAATAAAAAAAAAATAAAGAATAAATAAAAAAGAAAAAAAAGAGAACAGATAAACTCTGAGATGTGACTAGCGTTTAACGAAGAGAAAATGCATAATTTCAATGAGACACTGAAAAGAAAAATCTAGTCCGAAGAGTCTGATTGATAAGGGATCTGACTGAGAAATGAAATTTTATTCAGTAGATCTTTATCTCAATCAGTACAATAATAGGGTGCGAAATAAATAACGCAACATTCACTTATAATACTTTATACTTTCAGTAATTAAAAATTTGATAGTTTCCAAAACTCATTCCATTCCACTACGCGATATTAAAATATGTTTAAAATGTAGACGTACACGCACTCAAATCGCGTGCACGCACACCAACATAACACAATAATTGCATTTGGTATAACTAAAATAAATAAATAAAAATGAATATACGTACGTGTACGATAGAGAATATTCACGTCACTATCGTTAGAAATATGTGCGACAAGATACTCTCAACGAACATTTGTGTGTTGCATATCAGCGAAGAGTGCACGTCTTCGTTCCTAATCAACATTGCGCAATAATGATGCACTATGCCTCTCACAGCCTTTCTCAGGTTGAAGTAAAAAAAGAACCGAACAGCTTAATTTAATGTACGAGTATATTATCGAATAGATATTAAAAATGCAAAAAAAAAGAAAAAAAAGAAAACTAGCCCAATATCGAATTTTCATAGAAAACTCATAAGCAGACCGAAATAAAATTAAATATATTGCGTTGATATTTATAATTAAATTATTATTATTATTATTATTATTATTATTATTATTAATATTAATATTATTATTATTATTATTATTATTATTTAAACGATTTCTTTGCAGATTTCTACATATTATTAGATCAGAATTCGTGCGATATATTTTGATCAATTATTTGTACTGAGCGAGAGTGGTGGAAAGGTTTTATATCATGGAAAAGTGTGCAATAAGCGTAATGTCTATTGTAACAATAAAGAAAAGATATTGATTGCAACAGTGAATTTGTTATTATGTTGAGAGAGAGAAAAAAGAGAAACGAAAATGTATTGGTGCAATGAACAAATGTACCAGTTAATAAATACCATGATCATACAGTTCGTTATCTCCTTTTTTTTTAATTCACTATGTCTAATAAAAAACGTCATCTTGTACAACTATTGTTTGCAGGAAACAAATTTGAGAAGAAGCGAGTATTAGATGAGGCAGTACACGTCAAAATGATATCTAAGAAAAACGAAGCGGCGGAATGTTACTTCCAATTTGTAAGAATTATTTTTAAAACTTATAAATAGAAAAAAAATGAAACTGAATATTTGGAATTAAAATGTTTAAAAAATAAGTTACAACGACAATGTAATTTCTAACTGTTATATTCTATATTTTTTTGGAAAACATTAGGAACAAATCTGAACAAGTGCATATTTTTTATATATGTACAAATGAACAAGTATTTATGCCTACAAAAAAGAAGCGATTAAATTCTTTTTAAAAACGACAAAGTAAAATCTTCTGTAATAATTGAAATAAAACTACTGTATTTAATTGTAATACAGGAAAACTAACTATAAAGTATGTAAAACTTTAAGTATTATACACCACCAATGCATTAATGCACTTAAAAAAAAAGAAAGTTTCTAAATATTAACAGTTTTCATTAACATCACATCTATTTTATATATTTAAAACCTATAAAAGTTACAAAAGATATATATTGACAGTTGAAATTTGTTATTAAGTCTTATAAGAATAATTTATTTACTCTTGTACTATTTTCAAACTTTACTTGAAAGCACATTTTTCATTGATTTTTCCAACGAAGGCAGTAAGTCGCAATAAGTATCAACGCATTTTGTTGCACATTTATCAAATTCATTGCTATATCTATCTATTTCATTTTGTGTTAAATTATTACTCATTTTATCTTTTATCGTATCATTGCAGTCCATCACACATCTTTGTAATCGATTCTAATGAGTATAACATATTAATATATTAAGTATAACGAGAAGCAATGCTAAGAAGGTATATAAAGTCATTGTACAAACCTGTATTCTTACAAATTCATTCTGAACATAATTCTGTGCTTCGTTTAACGAAGAACTGCAATTTTCAACGCAGTTTTGTACTTCCATTATGCTGTAACTTTCATTATCACAGCAAGTAGCTGCACATCTATGCATATTAGCCTAAATTGAAAAAGAAAAAATTTATTAATTTCATTATGATTTATGAAAGTCCCATTCTTATGAATTATTTTGGCATATAGACAAACATTTTAAATTGACAGTGTTATTTTCGCCTATTTTACATCATCTAATAAAGCACGAGGTTCAGAGGCAAAGATAACCTAAAAATAATATCTATTACCAATTACCTGCATTTTTCTTAAAAATGATTTATCCATTTCTTCAATCATTTTTGTCATAAGGTCCTCGACCCGTCTTCTTTGTTGGGCGACCATTTTTTGTCAATATTTTTTAAACCTTAACGAAATAACACAGTCAAATCGACTTATTCGTTATCAATCAATAAAGCACATGGACGTATAAAGTGGACCATCTATATATGTTTAGATATTAACTGTATGCATGCATGTGCATATATATGTGCCCATAATTATGAAAGTGATTAAGTCAAAAAAAAAAAATAAGTTTATCAGTTATGTCACACCACATTATTTTAAACTAAATTAATTCAATGTAGTTTTCATGATATTGTCAAAAATGAACCGTTAGATATGTTTGTTATTTCAATTTTATATAGAATTCATTTAGTGTTCAAATATAATCCTTTGAATATCTCGAAACAAGAGAATATAACTTAACCACTTTCGTAATTATAGGCACATAATAAGTTGCGTGTGAACTTTAGAAAACGAAGAGAAAAAAGTAAATTAGGGCATTTTATCTTTATTATATACAAAATCGTACATATAATATATAAAATTTTAAATGAACAATTCTTAAGTTTTTTTAAATTAAATTTGTAAATGAAATAAGTAATTTTATTTTGTTATTTTTTATAATTTTTATATTTCATGATATTTAAAAACAAATGTCTAAATAAGTATATACATAGTTTGAAAAATTATACTGTAGATGCTTATTCTGCGTATATGTTACCGTGGAAACGCATTAGCCAATCACGTTATCTTTAAAAGAAAGTGTAATATGATAATGTATAATATACTATTTGCTTCTGTTTGCTAGAATTTAAAACGTTTTACTATGAAACATGCAGTCTATTTTATAAGTCGATGATACGATATTAACACATGTGTCATCATTTATCTAGAGTATACGAGAGAGAGAGAGAGAGAGAGAAAGAGAAAGAGAGAGAATAGCCTTGAGACAACATTGACCTAATTCCATGACAAATGTTACTCGTCCTGTTCATGATTCTAACACACCTGACGTTTTCTAGTTTTAACACAGAAGGAATATAAATAATACTAATGTATACATATGATCTCGAACAGTCATATAATACGAAAAAGTAACGGACAAAGTTGAAAAGTGATCAGTAACGCGATTGAAACAAAGAATTTTATAACATTCAAGAGTTATTTGTATGCGATACGAAAGTGAATATTTGAATATTGAGTTATAATTATAGATAGAGGTCGTTGATATCTAGTAAACATTTGAAATATTCCGAAATGAATAAGGAACATTTATTATTATACGACAAGTAGTTGATACGCGTTGAATAGAACGAAGCGAACACAGATAGGCTCAAGTGGCCGAGGGGCATTTGAACTGACGAGATAATGGATCGTTCGTAGAGAAGGAGAAAGAATTAACGATACCAGACAACGTATAGTTGCGAGATGATCGTAAATACGATCATTCAATCGCACTTTCTCGTTTCTACAGTTTCTCTGACGCACGCGTGACGTCAAACGAAAGAATAAAAAACAATTTCAGTATACCTTTCCAACCTCATCCTTTCTACATTTTTTCCCGAATCGCATTATCAAGCACACTTTTTGTAGATTCTTTCTCCTGCCTTCCACGAACTTGAACTTCTTATTGTTTCTTATTTATTATCGTTTATCGCCATAAGCAATTTCTTTTTCTAATTAATTTGAAATAAATAAATCTCTGCGATTGCGTGCTTAAAAAAAAAAAAGGATGGTCAAAACAATCGACAGTCGACGAAAAGTACAAAGCGCGCGTAAATTAAAAAGAAGGATGTCTCGATATCGATGCGTCAAAGAAGAATCGACAAATTTTAGACGAATTCGTTGAAATGGAACATGAGATAAAGTAATCGAAGAAAATCGTTCGATATTCTTTATAAAATGATGTTTTCTAAATTCTTTGTAAAACGAATAAATATGAACGTGTTACTACGAGCGATAAACTACTGTGTCAAGAGACGTTGAGTTGTACTCTATGAACTCGTTCGAGACTGACAATAACAGAAACAAATCAAAATAGGGAGAAGAAAGAAAGAAGTTATCAAAAAGGGTTACTTTTTTCTTCAAGGAAATTCCTTTAAAGAATAGAGTGGGGACGGTGGGTGAGTGCGAACGAAGGAAGGCATGTATCGAACAACTATTGGGCATACTCCCGTCGAGTTTCGTGTTTCTCAACGCGACATGGCGTCGAGTAGGATTGTCGATATGTAGCATCGGGATCGTCCTTGGAAAGCATTCAATTTAAAGTCTAATATAACCGATACGACATTCATACTATGGGCTATCATATCGAATGAAAGAGCACACGTTAAAGAAGAGTCAAGTCCGAGGTAACGATTATTTTGTGAAATTAATAGTATCAATCAACAACGATCGAACATCATTCATTCCTCATTTACGTTTATTATTATGCGCTCGAGCGCGTCGATCTTTCGACCACCATTCCATTGGATCGTATCGTTGAATATTTGTCTGTAATACGGCAGTTACAGCTGCCAGCACAACCGCCAGCCACTGAATGGGGTCACCGTGATGAAGTCGAAGAATCTTCCTCAAAAAGAAGATGATACCAATAATGATGATTCTACGGAAGCGAATGAAAGATATGACAAGTTTGATACGATTAGGATGCCGGTTGTACGTGTCTTAAGTAAAAGTCCACCGAACGATGAGGGCATTGAGCCCGATACGGAACGAAGAAGAGGATCGGTAGCTCGATGCTGGAGTCTTGATTCTACCTTGCCGAGTGATGACGATACATCGAACAGTGTTTATCAGCAAAATCGACACAAACTGAGGGTCACGAGATGTTACAGTTCCGATAGCGCAGTACTAAGTGATGAGGATCAAGGAAAAGGTGAGTTACTTGAGTAAATTCTAGAAAGAAAATACAAATGAATATAAACATTGAAAGAAGAACAAGAGAATTTGATTATACTATCATATCAATCATGTTTCATCATTAATGTTCATTTCTTTTTAGAACTTTTTATATCTAAACTTTCCAATGTATATTTCTTTTTTGTTTGATGTCAGAACTTTCAGTAAATAGAATAAAAGATTATTCTTTCCTTAACAGGATGGGATTGCTTTAACATGGTAGAAGGTAGTGAATGTGAATCTACTGAAGGACGACCAAGATATTGGAGAACACCAAGCGTGGTTGTTAGCGATTATTCAGATTATTCTTACTTAGATGAAAACTTTGAGAGAACCAATCTTGATGTCGAAAAGTATGATGGAACAAGTGGGAGTCCGAGTCAAACTAGTAGTTGTTCTTGTTTAGATTGTGATGAGATACAAGAGTCATTAAATATAAAGTTCCTTCAAGTTTGTCGCCTTCGTAGACATTCTGATTCCTGTTGTTTGTGCCTAGGGCAAGCTAATACCACTTCTATAAGGTATTTTTATATTTTATAATATATATTAAGTTTTATTAAGACATTTATATATACTTATGTAATAACAATAATATAAAAAAGAAATTTTTACTTGTTTCAGAAATCTGCACGAAGCAGGAAACAGAAGAAATTCATGTGTGGAGACTACTGGTCAATATTACACTAAATTTGATGATCCTCCAGTTCTCGAATATACAGATGATAGTCCTTCCGAACTAAAAGATCAATCAAAAGTTGTATTATTAGATGTTCCACCTGTACGTAAAGTATCAGATTGTTCTACTACTTCCAGTTTAAGCGGAGATGACTGTGATATCTCTGAAGAACTTCAACCAGTTAAATCTTTACGAGTAGGTATACTTGATTAGAAATATAATTAAAGATGTATACTAAGATTGCATTTTTTCACATTGTTTATGTTCGTCTTAAAATAATCATGTATTTGTTATAGACATCTGGCTGGAGAAAATTAAGAAATGTTGTGCATTGGGCTCCATTCTTTCAAATATATAAAAAACAACGATATCCATGGGTATATATTAAATGGTCTTGCATATATATTAAATGATATTCTGGATAATTTATTTCCTAATCCTTAATTTAGGTACAATTAGCTGGCCATCAAGGAAATTTTCATGCTGGACCAACATCGGGAACTATTTTAAAGAAATTCTCCTCGCAGGAAGAAGCTTGTTTCCGTTTGCTAATGCATGATATTCTAAGACCATATGTACCTGAATTTAAAGGAGTCTTGAATATTCGAGAATCTGAAGAAGAAAACTGTGAAAATTCAGAATTAAAAACAAAGAATAAAAGTGAAGATAAAGTGATAGAGAAGGAATCCATTGTTAGCTCATATTTGCAACTTCAAGATCTTTTGGGAGATTTTGAACAACCTTGTGTAATGGACTGTAAAATTGGAGTGCGAACGTATCTTGAATCTGAATTGGCAAAAGCCAAAGAAAGACCTAAGGTACCATAGGATACGATATGACGAAATACTGTAAAAAATAATAATAATAATAATAATAATAATAATAATAACCGTGATGAATTTACGTAGAAAGGAAAACGTTACGTATTATGTACATTGGAACTTTTGTATAATTTTTTGTTATGTAGCTAAGGAAAGACATGTATGAGAAAATGATACAAATTGATCCAACTGCACCAAGTGTCGAAGAACATCGATTACAAGGTGTTACAAAGCCAAGATATATGGTTTGGCGAGAAACCATTTCTAGTACGGCTACACTCGGATTTCGCGTTGAAGGTATAAAATTAGCGCATGGTGGAACTTCGAAAGATTTTAAAACAACTAAAACTCGTGAACAGGTTTGCCATTATATACTAGTTAAACTAGTTAAGTTTAATTTTAAGATATTAAATTCAACAATAATTACATATTATAATTCAAAGTTTTACTTTAGGTTACAGAAGCTCTAAAGCGTTTTGTTGAAGGTTACGCACATGCAGTTCCAAAATATTTACAACGTCTTAATGCTATACGAACAACGCTTAAGGCATCTCCATTTTTTGCTTCACATGAAGTTGTTGGTTCGAGTTTATTGTTTGTGCATGATTTTAAAAATGCCGGTATATGGATGATTGACTTCGCAAAGACATTACCTCTACCACAACATTTATCTGAAATTCGACATGATGTTGAATGGCAAGTGGGAAATCACGAAGATGGTTATCTAATAGGTGTCAATAATCTCATTGACATATTCGAAGAAATAAGAAGTTCTCAAATATAACTTCAAGTTTATTCTAATGTGCTAAATGTAATAATAACACAAGCGTTTCGTTAATTTATCTCTTATAGCTTTCTGCTGTAACAGATAGACTTAACTTACGTCTTCTTGTGCAAATTTAATTTTAAGTGTAATCTATACAATATTGTAAGAACACATTGACTGTCTCTAATGATATCCTTGAAAAAAGGGTGAACCAAAGACGCGGTAGCTAGTGCTACCTAGGTGTTCTAATTAGATTTTTTTATCAAAGGCAGAAACCTGTAAAAAAATAACTTAATATTTTCTTACATGTAAGTTTATTTATACTTAACGCTACATATTTTCAGAACACAAGAGCAAGTAATGCTTTGTATTCAAATTATATCATGCATTTGTAAATACTCCATACATAATACAAATTTCGCGTATTTTTTTCATTTATGAATCATATATTATCCATCACCTCATTCCTATTCATACAAAGCTGTTGTTCTGTTTTAGTGTGTGTTGTATGAAAAATTTGAAATTTCTATGTGTTCAACACTTTCTGTTGTAAATACTAAATTCAATGCAACAATGAAGTGCTACATATTTTAACTACAGTTTTACAAGTAAATCATACGTGGTTTATACCTGTAATAGTTTTAAAGTATTCAAAATATAAACGGACGAAAAACAAAGAAGAAGTATAGAATAAAACAATACCATATTAATTTTGTCAAGGTGTGCTATGTGAATTGTTCTTTGACGATTGTGTTTGAGCTGATTGTTGTTGTTGCTGTTGTTGTTGTTGTTGCTGTTGATTTACTGTTGAAGAGATTGTTGTCGGTGCGATAACTCTAGCGTATACCGCTGCACCTGTTGTCTTCAGTCCTGTAGGCGTTGGTATCACCTTAAGACCATGTAACGTTTTAATATTTAGCAACTGACTTGGCAGAATTATTGGTTGCTGTTGGCTTTGTTGTTGTTGTGGGTTTTGTTTTCCAAGAACTACGTTTCCACTCCCACTTACTCCAACGCCAACACTTTTATTTCCACTTGCCAGGACAATAGGTTTTCCAGCAATTTGTGCTGTGACCATTCTGACTGTTTGAGTTTGAGGTGACTGAGATTGTTGATGTGTACTAGCAATAATTTTCGATTGTACCGAAGATGTTTGACCCTGCGATACTACCTAATTGAATAAATCGAACGTACAAATAAATTTAAGTACATTATGTATAATCTATTTTACAAACGAAATTATATATATATATATATTTTACATAGATACCTGATACTGAGTTTGTATGACTTGTTTTCCTTGTCTATTTAATTGGTTTGTATGGCAAGTATTGGTTGCTAGTTTTAACCCTTTTTGTGCAAGTAAACTTTCTACAGAGATAAGTTGTCCTCCACCTGTACTAGTTAAAACTTTCGCTAGTATCTTTTGCTGTTGCTGTTGCTGTTGTGATTGATGCGGAGATTGTTGGATTTGCACAGCAATCGGTTTACCGCCTATTTGTGCAATTATACGTTGCATTCCTGATGTCTGTATTTGTTGTTGCTGATTAGTCACAACTCTTTGAAGTTGTTGTTGTTGTTGTTGCTGTTGTTGTTGTTGCTGCTGCTGCTGTTGTTGTTGTTGTTGTTGTTGTTGCTGTTGTTGTTGTTGTTGTTGCTGCTGTTGCTGTTGCTGCTGTTGTTGTTGCTGTTGCTGTTGCTGTTAATAGTGGTAAAGATTGACATTAATGAAGTGAAAATAAAAGGAGTATCTTTATACTGTACCTTTAATTGTTGTTGCTGTAATTGTTGAGATTGATTATTTGATGGAGATGATTGTTTAATGAATATCGTTTGACCTTGAAGGCCATGTCCTGTGAGTAATGATTTTATTTGTCCTGAGCTCACTAACTTTATTTGAGATGCCAGCAATGTTTTGCCAGGCAATACATGTGGTTGTTGAGATTGTTGTTTTATATTAGAAGTTTGCAAAATGCTCTTTCCAGTTTGACTTGTTACCACAGCTTGTGATTGTTGTTGATTTTGAACTTTAGTATTAGGAAATATTGTTGCTAAGTTTGTCGTAGTGTTTCCTATACAAGAACTGGTACTTGTTGAAGTAGGTTGAGCAGAATGAAGTACAGAATGTCCTGACAATCTTATGGTCTGGAGTCCTGCAGATGTGGACACTTGTATTTGATGATGAGGAAAATGCTGTTGACTTGATTGTAATAAACTTTGTGTCGCATTCGTTTTTACTACCGCAACTGGTTTTCCTCCTATATTAGTTACTTTTTTAATTGTATTTGACGTCGTTAAAGTTTTAACTTCAGAAATTACATTATTTTTTTCTATGTTAGCTGTTGTAGTTAGCGTAGAAGAGCTTGGAACCGTTGCTACAGATACAGTAGTACTAGCAGTACTAGTAGCGGTAGAAATAGCTGATGTTGATGCATTGATTGTTGTTAGTGTTGTTGTATTAACAACTGGTTGTTCAGAAGAAGTTGAATGATCAACAGTAACTTTTTCCTCAGTTTTACGTTGTTCTTTTCTATAGTAATAATAATACATCAAAATTAGATTATTACGTAGTAGTTTATTGTATTTTGTTTTATTTTTATTTATATAGGTTTTACATATGTACTACTTACCGAGTAATAACAGGTTGAACCACAGTAACAGCACGCCTTTCTTTTTTGGGAGTAGTTTCTTTGCTACTATTAGGAGATTGCTCCTTATGTATGATAGGTTTGATAGACGCTTGTAATAATTTATTTCGTGATGTATTTCCTACATTTTTTTTATTTTTTGCTACACCTTGTAGCTGTTGATGATACATTTCTAAAACATCGTTTTAAAAAGAGAGTATAGTTAGTTATGAAATAATATATATAAAATACATACATATATAATAATATGTAAGTATGAAATAATGAGATCCTAAGTACATACCAAATTCCGATTCTGAACGTGCTCTGTGAAGATATAGCCACTCTTTACGCCGAGGGTAATATCTAACACATGGATCTGTTTCATAATGTAATCTGTCTAAAGCACCTGACACAACTGAATGTAAATACCCTTCTTTATCATCACTTTCTCCTTGTTCTCTGATGTACTGAGAATCTTTTAATAACTGACATATGTCAGCGCGAGTTCCTTCTCCATTTGGTAATCGAGCTGTGGCATCTCTGACTAATGCTAAGATTGTTACAAAATTTGGTCGATCAGCTACTAATAAAGAATGCCCTCGTGGTTTAGTTAATCCAGATCCTATTACGTAAAAAATGTTAAATATAATGAAAGAAAAATAATTTTAGAAATAAAAATGATTTTAATTACTAAAGGAGAACATACCAACGTTATGTTGATAAATGCCTTTGACTGGTCCCACTACAGATGCATATCCATGCATGCGATAAGTAAATGCTTTATGAGGTGCTGCATACCGCATTTGTTCTTGTCTTCTAAACTCTTCGCGTTCTTCTATTGTAGAAGGTCGGACTTTCCATTCTGTAGGCCATAATGCTCTTGGTGGTTCCCATTCTGTAATAGATCCAAGAGAACTCGTATCAATATTAATTGATTCGACTGCAGGGCTTCCACTTCTAGTGTTTCCATTGGTTGTATTGTTTCCATTATTGTTATTATTACTTGACGTTGATAACTGTGATATTTGTTTCACAGAAACAACAGCTGATGAAATATAAGATGGCCCTAGCGAGTCTCTGAAAAAAATAATTTATATATACAGTTAAGAACATAAGAAAATAGCAAGAACTTTTGTATAAAAACACGTTTAGCTACCTGTGTATTAGAAATCTTGTACACAAATCTAATAGACGAGAATCAGAATCTCTGCCTGCACCAATCCAGGCATATACACCACTACCTTTATTTTCTAAGTATGGAACAAGTTCTTGTTCCCGTTCCTGCTGTTGTTCCAATTCTTGAGAATATGTTAATTCACCGGCAAGAAATCCTAAAGCTAATGGAACTAATGATGGCCATGAGGATGCTAAGGAATACCTGCACAAAAATATGTATAGAAAATTATTTAAAACATTTAATTAGTTTTTAATGTATGTTTTATTTTTAAATTATATGTGTGTGTCTTTCCATACCAGTCATTTAGTGGTGAAATTGGATTTCCTTGCCATTGTGTGATAGCATCCTTTATTTCTCCAGTACTCATTCTAAATTCTCCTTTAGAGGTAAAAGCATCTCTCAGCAAAGAGAAAAATGACGCATGTGTTTCTTGCATTAGTTCTGCTCCACTATTAACATCAATAGTATCTTCTCCACTGGGTATTGAAATTTCTTTATCTCTCATAGTTATAACACTTTCATTCTCACATCTTAAACAGAGAAAAAGAAATTTGAAGAATGCACACTTAGTTTCTTTATCTGAGATAAGATATTATTGTAATATATTTTTAACTTACTTCACATCATCAAGAATATCAATACCATCATCAAGTTGAATAGGTATTTGCATCATGTCAATGCTACCTAAGTCAAGTTCTTTTTTATCATTTTCCTCGTCATCCTCTGTTTCTGGCATAACATCATCATTTGTGCCTGTATTAATCTCTGATTTGATATCATCAAAGTCTATTTCTTCTACTTCTTTCTTAATTTCTATTGTGCTTGGAATAGGTTTATTACTTCTAGAAGTAACAGGGCTCCTGTATAAATAATTAAAAGTATAAGAATAAATAATAATTAAAAGAAATCGAGAAAATTTGTTAATTTTATATCATACATTTTTTTCTTTGACACTTGAGGTATATCATATACATCTACAGGTTCAGATTTTATGGGTGTCAACTTGTGATCTATATCCATTGCATTAGAATGTCTATTATCGTCTGTTGTATGAGAATAATCACTGTTATCACTTTCGTGTTTCATAGAATTTGAATTTATTAATTTTGGTACAGGTGGACAAAGTGTAGACTGTTCTTGTTTAATACGTTTCTTAGCAGGAGGAATTCTTATAGAAGTATTAACTGAAAGCTTGTGCTTTTGGCCAGTCTGTGCTCTTTGAGTTAAGTCAGCAAGAGCAATACCCTGAGTATTTAATTCTGGATGAATCTGAAAAGAGAAGATAAATAAATGTTTTACAAACTTTATAATTTGATTAATACACTAATAATATAGCAAGTTTTACATACATCATTTCGTGCTCTTCTTTTTTTATGAGCTGTTAACATTAAACGATATGCTTCTTCTGTTTGTTCACGAACAAATAGTGACCTATTTGATGCATAGTCTGTTCGTTGGAACGTCGAAAATACAGGTCGAATAGTTTCATCTTCTTGATTGATCTGCAACCCCCTGATTGATAGTCCTTGAAGACTCATGATGGAGCGCTTTTTCTTCTTTTGTTTATTTCCAGATAGTTGATAATATAAACAATTTTCTTCATTTTCAGATGTTGTGTCAGGTGCTAACCTTGCACTAGCTCCCAGTTCAGTCCTCAGGATACTCAGTTCCTCCAAATAGCGTAGCTGGGTTTTCTCTTCAACTATCAGTTGATTGCTTGTTAGTATTGTCCCCGGGAAGTTACTATATACTTCTCTGCCAAAAGGCTGAAGTGTGGGGCAAATGTAAACAGCCAGGAAAATTTTAGTATTTATTATAAGAGTAGTCACTTACCCATTGCTGGTTTTGGTTTCTTCCAATAAAATTTAGACATTGTTCGATGTACAGGGTGGCTAAAACCCTGTTTATATGCATTAGATAATAAACTCTCTCGTGATTTAAGTAACTGATTGGCAAGTTCGTATGATCTTTTACGTTCTTCAAAAAGCAGTCTTTTGTGTTGTGCTTTATGCAGCAAACTGCGCATTCGTTTGATATCTGGTCTATAATAACCAGCTAAAAGATGTTTATGAAATGCATCTAATGTTGCAACTCCAAATCTAGTTGAATTAATTTAATTAATAAAAAACAATATCTACAAATATTACATTTGAAAATTTAAACATGTAATTACCTATGATCCTCCCTGTCGAATAGCATTTGCAGTGTTCTTTCCATTTCAGCTTCGATATCACAATCTTTTGGAAAAGTCGGTAAGAAGCTATATAAAGATTCTCTTTGATTTTCACTAAGACATTCATTCCAAAAATACGGATAATCTAATAGTTCTTTGAAGATAGCAGGATTCTCGCAAAGATCTTGTGGAAGTTTTAGTCTTGTATTCGCAGCAACGCAAGTTTCCCACCTCTGAAAATAAAGCAGTTAAAAAGAAAAGTTTTTTATTAAGAAAACCTATTTTATTAAGAAATTAATGTATTTTATATATTTACCATAGAATTTGAACTTTCTGCTTTTACTGAATATTCTGTATTTTCGTTTTCATCATCATCTTCATCCGCAGAACTATGACTATCTGTATCGCTGGAATCCCGTTCTTCTCCGCTGTCTTCTCCACTATCAGTTGAAGTACTACTACCACTCATGCCACTACTGCTACTGTTACTTACTGATCCATGTGTAGAAGCATCATCTTCATCTTCTTCTCCTCCGGTATCACCACCAGCTGAACAATTATCTACCTAATTCATAATAAATAATTATCTCACTACTTATATAAAAGCTTTTCAAAAATGTACTAACATATTAAGCTTAAAAACATCATAATTATAAATATAATTATAAATATAGTATTGAATATATAAAATATATATTTGAATTATATAAAATGTAATTGTTTATATATTATAATGAAAATTAGTATTATTCATGAAAACCAACCTCCATATTTGCAAGTGTCTTCGTTTTTGTTTTTGACGTATTTGATACTTTTGAGAAAATATTAAAATAATACAATTATTACGACTATAAAATAAATGTCCAGCACATATCTAATTTTTTAAAAGAAAAAAGTAATATAACATATTAAACTATTATACGTAATCTTATTATTCATTGTTTGACTTGTCATGATTACTATTATAGATTCCTACTGTTTCGGAATAAACTCATTATTCTACGAATATACAATCAAAGTTAAGGTTTTTACGCATCAAAGATTTTCTGCAAAGATATTTTTCGTATTTTTGGATCGATGATAAGTAAGAAATATTCGATATTTTTATGTTTTACTCTAATAACAAAGAAATATACTAAGAAAATTCTGTATTTAGTTCACCATCCTTATTGGAAACTAAGAGGGCGCTAGTAAAGAAAGATAACATATGTAATTAATCTTATTGATTGTATAATTTAAACGGAAATTTAATTAAATTTAATAACTTTACAAGATTAAATTTATATTGAAATAATTAATCACATTCACAACTTACTATTAATGAAACTTGGTAGAGAATTATTGTTTTTTTATTTTAACTGGATTGTGGTTAAAGTTCTTTACCATTTTTGTTATGCTTTATTTTATCGACAGTCATTATAAAAAAAAACGGTGCCAATATTACTAGACATATTACAGATTGATCCTGAATTTAATTACTTTTTAAAATTTTCAGAAACATATTTATTATTTAGAATACAACTGAATGCATATATACCCATTTATAAAAAAAAATATACAATTTGTATGAAAAAATAATATATATAGCTTATCAAATATATTATTTATAAAATAATATAATTCTATATATTTTTTTGTTATTAATTAAAATAAATAAAAATTGTGCATGATCGTCATTACAGTCAATAACAACAATTAATAATTTTTCTAGTAAATTTCATCACATTCAATTGTTTTAAATAAATTGTATCTTCATATTTTATTTTGTATCGGAGAAATAGTTTTTACAAGGTAATTTTATTATTTTTATATCATCATAATTATAATATCACATTGAGGCAAGAATTTAACATTAAAATGTATACAGAGTGTTTCCAAAAATGTAGGCATAACTTTGGGCATATGTTCATATGAACCTTTTTTTATTATTTTAGCATATTGAATCTATCTGTAAAGTTGTGTCCACATTTTTGAAAACATCTTGTATACAAACGAACAATACAAAAATTATATTATTAAAGTTAACAAAACTATTAGCTTGATTTACATTATATAGGATTGCATTTTTTTTACCATTTAATATAATTTTTGTGCTTATATCAAAAGTAATATCAAATACGTATTTAAAAATATCAGAATAAATATTTGAATCCTGAATATTTAAAACTAGACCTTGATATGTGTTATATTTTTGTTTGATTTTGTCATGATTATTGTATTGGCAAGATTAACTTTTTATACAATATACATATAATAAGATTGCATAAAAAATTCATCAATTTTATCATAAATAATAATTTTTTTTTTATACTTATAAAAAAGAGTAAATGATATTTTTATATTTGGCAATTCATTTAACACTCCTTACTGAAATTATAATCGTAAAACAAGCCAAACGAGTCTTACAATTTTCAATATAATGTTTAAAATATAGACATGTCATCTTAATAATATTAAAATGTTAGTATATTACATAAAGAAGCTACAAGAATATATTTTGTTTTAAAATTGTAAATAATATTTAAAACTTATTTCAATTAATATAAGTACGCATCATTAACAAGAAACATCAAAATATTTATATTTATATATATTAAATAACAATAAAATCATATGTAAATCATTAAAAATAGATATACTTATTTACATTTTCTAAAAAGAATATTTATTATATATATTTTTATTTGTATAAGAGAAAGTGTTGATAAAAAATCAAAAATCTTATACATTTTATTTGAGAACTATTTTGCTTTGTATAATTTATTAGGAAACTATCTGATATAAATGATATTTAATATTAGAAAGCCTAATGTTCGAGCATAAACTTTATTCAAAATTGATGCTTACTTGCCCCAACGTTATTTTGATGAATCTGTACATTTTTTTGTATTTAATTTGGTAAATTAAAATATTAGATAAATTAAAGATAATAATACCACTCCTCTCTCTCTTTTTCTCACGTTCTCATAGATTTTTGTAGAATATATTCTATAAGAATATCTTATAGATAATTTTACTTTTATAATACATATTTATAATATACATATTTATATAAGTAACATAAATATATGTAACTTATATATATACATATATGTGAAATGTAATCAAATGTGCAAGTAATTTATAATTAAATACTAATTATTCAAAAGATAGTTAAAGTAATTTGCCTTCAAATATGATGCTACGATTCAAAATAATAGAAAAGCATATTAGTTTATACGATACAAATCTTATATACATTAAATTAATGCAACAACTTTTTAAAAAATGTAATAAAGCTTATATAATGTGTAGCTATAATTCTAAAAACCCTGCTAAAAAAAATAATGAACACTTTTGCAAAGCTATTTATTTTTTATTAATATCTATTTACCTTTTTTAGATTCATTTAGCAATTCTATCATTATAGATCCTTGTATTATGTTTTATGTTCTAAACCATTTGTAAGTGACATAATGGCATGTTCTTGAGTAATAGCTGCTAATTCTTTTAACCATTCATCTAATACAACTGCACATAATACTATATTTTGTACTGGGCTTATTTCACTTGGAGATTCCCACGATGATCTAATATAATATCTATTAATACAAATTTTTTTATATTAAAAATTACATAATTAGTATTTTTTTGAAATGCATTAAATACAGAAATTTTACCGATAGCCTGTTCCAAATCCTACAGGTTCTAATTGATTCTCTGATATACTAGATGGTTGACTGATAGAATTTGTTAAATTAACTGAGCCAGATGTATTACTTGCTCTTCTGAACATTTGTGTAAAGGACGATGTTAAGCTTCTCCTTTTAGGTTCACCTAAACAGTTAAAAGTGATATTAAAACTAAACATTAATAATATACTGTTACCTGCAACCTTTTGTTTATATTCACCTATGTTATATAAATATTTTCGAAATAGAGTACTTCTTCATGGTAACCAATACACGCGTACACACATGTCCGTATGCGTTAAAGATAAACAAGATGATAAAATATATGCCTAAGCTTTAAATTATGTTTAGAAAAGAAATGATACCTCTTAAAAATGAGTCGTTTGTTAAGGAATTCCTTTTACTGCATGCAAATTGCGCAGTAGCTTCTAATGCATTTTTTCGTGCATTTACTAATCTATCCTCACGACCAATTAAAAATGATCTAGCTTGATCCACTAACAGGTCGACATTGTCATGTTTGGATAGAAACTGATCTATTTTATGCTTTAAAGATGCAAGCACCTATAAAAAAAGGTGTCAAATATCAATGAAAAAATTAGTTTATATAATATTTAAATTATATATATATATATATGACATATTAATAATAATATAAATTAACCTGAAATAATGATCTGATACTAGGCTGGAACACCAATGAATGATTCAATAGAAATGATTGCAACAATGGCTGTGGATAAATTGCCAATCTACTGATAAGACCAGTTAAATGTAAATTAACATATAAATTATTGCTTGTCATACATTCCAGTTTTCTTAAAATAACATCCAAAAATATGCCAACATTTGGCTGTCCATTAAATATATCTTGACGACATGCAGTATCTTTACTTTGTTTATTTATTATTGATTCTTCTGATATTATAGAGTTAGACTCTACACTATCATGGATAAGTACATTAGGCTCGTGATTGAATTCTGAATCTGTTTCTTCATGTTCATTTATTTGATTTTCACTTGGCTCATTTTCTGGCGTTGACTCCGACGACCCTTTAAATGCGAAACTTTCATAACCACTACTTTCTCCCAATGAGAGTAGAGAATTCATAGCTGTATTTGAATCATCTATACCACTATCAGAGCCTTTTTTATCTGCTGTTAAAAATGTTTCAACAATAGATTCTGAAGAACCTATATTTTCATTTAATAATTCAGCAATATCAGCATCTAATTTAGCTTGTTCTTCAAGTGATAATACTACATCTGATGTTACTGGTATATCCGTATTAAGTGTATTTTTCGTTAATTCTTTATTTTCTAGTAAACTTTGAATATTAGCTAATATATTATCGGAAGAAATATTCTCCTTTGTACCAATGACAGCAATTGAATGTGTTTCCGAAGATTGTATTATATTTTGTTCTGTTTTTTTTGTCGATTGATCAAGTAATGTATTTTCATCTGTTAAAGTAACTGCACTTCCAGTATTATTATCTTGAGATATTTCTCCATCGTAACGAGATGACCAATTACGACATGCTATCCTACAAGCTGTTATTTTCTGTCTAGCATCACAAAGATAAGCATGATAATTCCCATATAGACTGTCTGATATTCTGGTACCATAATTTATTGATAATGGTAACGATTTCAATGTATCTGCACTATTTAAAGATTCTTCACGTGAAGCAGACAAAGTGTTTGGTAATGAAGTAGGTGATGTAGCCAATGGAGAAAATGGAGAACAACAATTTGGTATCAAAGCTAAAAATTTTTCTGCACCTCGTCCGAAAGGATCTATATCTTTCAATCTTCGGCGCTGAGATAACATTACGTGAGAACAAGGGCTTAAGGCTCCTAAGCATAGCTCCAGCATTACATCCTCACAGTTTAAGTTAATCAAGGTATCAAATAATGCCAAAGTTACGATACATAACTATAAAAAAGAGAGAAACATATACAAACATACAATATTAATACAAGAGAGAAAATTATCATTAGATTAAATATTATTCACGAAAAATATATTGAAATATATTTTAGATATGTACCCTTGATCTGGAAGATATTCTTTGTATAAGACTGTCCAATATCCTACATTCGTCATAGTTATCTTCTAGCAAAAATCTAACTAGTGATCTTAGTAGACCTGGTTCTGTTACGGATCGAAGAAATAAATCAAAATAAGCTGTAGCTGCTACTAACTCATCCACAGTTGTCTAGAAATATTACATAGAGAAAAATTATACAAAATTATCAGATTTTTGTTAAAATATTGCAGAACACTTTCAAATTATTAGTTCTTTCTGATGTCACAGTATACAAAATTGTAACTTTACGAATTTTGTTATTATTTGTTTAAAGAGTAATAAAATGAAAAAGTTGCCTTTTTATGTATTATAAAATTAATTACTGCTATTGTTGAACCTGGTAAATTTAAAAAAAATAAATGAAGATGGATATTCACTTTATGTGATAAAAGAAGGGTACTCAGGAACAAATACGAAAGTTTTATTTTAGTATATTGTTAAAGGAGATAATCAATGGTTTAAGTAATTAACTCAAAATATTGTGCTGAAGAGTGACATAAAATAAATAAATATTAAAATTAATTTGTTAAAAGAAAACAAGAACCATTACCATTTACATAAGATATCTTATGAAGCATAAATTTACAGAAAGCACATTACACAAAAATATAAATGACAAAAAAGCGGTTTAAATAAATTCGGCTGAAATAATAAAATTAAAAGATAATTAAACAATATCATAAGCATAAGTAAATACAAATTTATATTGTTTCTCAGAAACTACAGTTATTTGTTAAGTATCATATGCTATAGTACAATGTCGTATATGATGTAAAGCAAAATATTTATAAACTATTATTCTTTTCTTTGATAACCCTTTCGATAATACTGGTAACTATAGTCATTCATTGTTTAACGTCTGCTGTGTACTAATGGTGACTATAGTCACCCATCGTCAAATTTTATGTTCATGTTGTAACTGGCCTGTACAGTAGAACTTTATTAGTGATCTAAGTATTCATACAGCAGAAGTGTATTCGTAAACGACATAGCTGTACTGAAAGGGTTAAAATAAATCTATGACTAATATTTTGTCCTAAAAGATTAGATATGAATTTTATAAGTTTATAAAAATTTTTTGGAGTAAGATTTTTTACGAAGACAGTATTTCAGTAGAAAATGCTATATTTACAACATTAAAAAGAATTGTTTTTCGACTTTTTTTTTTTACAATAGATGACTTTAAAAGCAAATTATCATGCCAAAAATTTCCTTTCTTGACTGAGATACTATCTTTATATACCCAAAAATATATTTTGTACTAACCCGGTGCTCCAGTGCATCTAGCTGTTCTAGAGTCAAGCCAAGAGAATCCTAGGAGCACCATGAGCGTATCACCAGATAGCCACCAACAATCATAAAGGATAACATCAATGACTTATGCCTCATTAGCATGAAAATTGAGTTTTAGCAGTACCAACACCATATTGAAAAATACACAAAATATTAAGCAATGCTTTACGTAGATATTATGTAAATGCTTATTATTTTTACGTATAATAATTTTGTAATATTATAATAATATGTATAATATTACACAAAATTAATGCAATTTATTTATATTTATAATATAATAAAATATAGTAAAATTTCTTTTTAATTGTATAAATTATTAAATTTAATAATACTTTAATTATTTTATAAAAGAACATAAATTATTATAAAAATAATTTAGAATTAAGTTTGTAAATGTTAAAATGTACACTACTTAATAGGTATTATTAATAATCAGTGATAAATTTATATTCAATTTTGTGTCTTAAATTGCGTGCGCTTTGATTAATCAAATAACAGCTTTTGTGTTTTACATGTGGATATATGTGTATGAATAACAATAAATAAAATAAAAAAATATCACAAATAATATAGTATGAATAATTTTGAATAAAAAAAAGCAATTAAAAATGTCAAGGATTTGTTGAATTGTTGAATTCTACTAATTTTTTTTATATATCACAATAATTTAGTTCTATAAAAGTTAATTTAAGAGTTTATATCATTAAAAAGTACACTGCTATTATTAAGTGAATACCTTTCTTTATCACAAATAAATTATGTGATAAATCACAAAATTATTTTGCTTAAAATCTTTTACTTACCTGTAATAAAGCAGGTCCCATTACTGGTACTAGAAATCCGTGATATAAAAATTCAAGTAATTGCTTTTGAACCATAGGATGAGCAATTTGTGCAACAGCATTACAAAATTCCAAAGAATTCATAAGTTGTATAAGTGCTGGTATATCATTAACATCATCAGGTGTTAAACGATGCCAATCATCTGTTTCGATATGAAGTTTCCGAGGTAATAAAGAATAAAGGCCACTCAAACCTGTAGCTAGTACCTAGTGAAATAAACATTTTTTTGTATATTGTAAATTTATACATCTTTTGCTTTATTTCTTGACATTATTTTTATATTGAAAAATATAATTTACCGGACAAATATTGGATTGATCAGCAATATATAATCCAACTTCATCATTTTTTTTGGAAAGAGACATACATAATAACATAGCATCTCGAGATTGTTGTCCAATACCTCCTTCCCTATGAACGTGAGGTATCAATAATGTAAAAATAATAAACCTGAAAATCGATGCGAAATATATCAGGAAAATACTTTTACATACAGTTACAAAATAAACAAATAGTTTTTTTATTAACTTATTTTTCCCAGTTGCCGTTGAATGAAAAAATAGATCTAGTAGAGCCATATTTTGCATTAAAGCTACGCATAATTGATTTAGTAGAACAACCAATTTTTTTTCTATTTCCAAAAGCATAATGTCATTAGCACATTCTTCTAATAGTCTTAACAGCGGTCTTGTTACTGGTTCGTGTGCAAGCAATGTACCGCTGTATGATACTAATAATTCATAAAGTTTCAGTTGTTCTAAACGAACAGCATTATTAAACCTGAAAGTAAAATAATGTTTAGTAAAAATAATAAGAAATACATGTAATACTTTTACTCATATTCAAATAATATATATATATATAATAAAACCAATTGAAATATTTACCTTCCGGTATGTACACTCCACTCATATAATTTTACAAGTAAATTTTCACTTAATAAGTACTCTAAACATGGAGAATGCGTTGCACTAGAATTTTGACGATAATGCTTGGAAGAAGTAGACTCTCTGAGTTCCAATACTAGAAGAGTTACCATCTGGTCGATGTGGTTAACAACACCAAGAACATCGTCCTGACTAGGTATTCCCTTTGGTGGCTGTAAAGATACAATTAAATGACTAAGTATAATGAATTTAAAATATTATAAAAGTTATTGAAAAATATTTACATAAAACATATTTTTAACTACTACATCTAATATTTGATATAACTTACAATAGTATGTAAAATGATCTCATAAGTTTGTTGCCAATGTTTGCAGAAGCTATCATAACATGCTGATGGATCGGCATCTTTTGGTGGTGAATCTCTAGATCGTTGTTTAGTAAAACTTGTTCTCAATGGACTATTTCGTAACCAACTCATTTTTAAGAGCAAAATTTATACCTTCAAAAGTTGGAAAACATTTAATGTTTATTCATATTTTTTCTGTATTACACTCTAACGATCGTTTCTTGCATACAATAAACGTGCAATGTTTGGAAACACGATTACACAAAGTACTTGTCAAAAATGTCTAACTTAATACATTAATCGCCCACCTGTACAAAGCCACTACATACGATAAAAAAGAATACATATTCACTAAGCCAACTGTGCCAGGACGAATACGATAAGTCGAATTACATGACATTTCGACCTTAACACGCTTTTCAAATAAGATAAATTATTCTACACCAATTCTATGACTACTATAATACATTGAGTTTCAATACCATTTTTTGTGATTCACAATTACCTATTATTCACTGATTAAAAAAGAATATTATGACCAGGGATGACAACCAAAATTGTACTTTAACACGAAGTGTACCAATTACTTAATACGTTTCAATCAAACTAACACTATAGTTATGCTAATTAGAAATTATGACAATTTATTGTGTAAGAATATTTTAATTACAAGTAATTACAACATAATTATAATATTTTTTGATATAAATTAAGTAAATAAATATATTTCCATATAGTTTATTTTCAATCCTTTGTTATCTACGCATTTGATGTTATTGCGTTTCGTTAGATGGCGTTTATTCGGTATTATCAAAAAAAACAGAAGTACATATAAGTTCACAAGTTAACTTTTCGCGTAACCACATTCATCTTAGTTACTAACCTGAGAACTAATGGGCGGTAGTAGGTACTTAACGCGATGACGGTACAAACTATCAAAGAATAAAGTATTCTTAAATATTAATATAATTTAGTTATATATATTGTAATAGAATTTTAAATAATTATATTTAATTTTTAATGTATAAACACATGTGTGTCTCTTCAGAATTATTTTTATACATATATTTTAAAAAGTAGTTTTTTAAGGCGTTCAAATAGAAGAAAATCTCAAAGGTTTATTGTTAAATTTAACAATTTGAAATACCCGTGTAAGTATGAGAAGCCTACATCCATAAAATGCAGAGTATGTCGAAAAAATGTATATATCGTGTTTCTGTACGAAGAATATCTTCGTTTTTAAGTAATTATTTTAACGCTCCTGCGCAGTGATGATTTCGAGGATAAAATTTTCCTGTAATATAAGTAAAAAGTGCACTAGATTATTAAAATAATTGTTAATTAATCGAAGGAAATGTTTATTGTTGTCTAAAAGCTCCGAATATATGATTTATGTACCGTCCCCTTCAAAATCCATAGTTGAAAGTCCAAGCATACTGTATTCTTTGATAGTTTGTACTGTTATCGCGTTAAGTACCTACTATCGCCCTCTAGTTTTCAGGTTAGTAACTAAGATGAATGTGGTTACGCAAAAAGTGGACTTGTGAGCTTCTATATACTGCTGTATTCATTGGTATTACATTTTGTTTTATCTTTATTGATAAAGTAGGAAATATTAATTACTGTTAACATCATTAATGAAATGAAAAAAAGAACCAAAATGTTGTAATCTTATAATTAAAGATAAAAATAAAACAAATTAGAAAATGTAGGTAGTTTCAATATAAATATAAATACTACGCGAGTTCCATGTCATTATTTATTACATTTTTTCCAATATTGAATATAATGCTTTGCATACAACGAGATACGGTATATGAATTATTGCATGATTTTAGTTAAAGTCACAATCATTATAATCTTTTTTGAATGAATATAATTTTTTTTTATGGTTCCAGTTCCAGCGTAAGAATAAAAATATATTTTAAATATTTAATTTAAGTATATAATTATTTACTCGTATATTATATTATGATAGTTGTCATCAACTTATAAAACGTAGAATAATCGATAATAGTAAAGATTTCTTATCATAATCATGATTTTCGTACATAATGTAGAGGAAAATAGAATAAGTTAATAATATTTGATTTTTTAGTGCAAGTATTTTCATTTTTGTTTATATCGAAAATATATTACATTAAGAAAGATAAAATGTTTCACATTGAAATAATCTATATTATGTTGCACAACGTCAATATAGAGGAGGGACGATATATTAAAATAGTAACATATTTGCTGATGACGAAATTGCATTTCGTATTAAGCGAATTTATAATCAATAATAACATTATAAAAATAAAGAATTATGTAAGAAAAAGTATGTGAAAATTATAATTTGTTTTTCATATACAAATTTCAATCAGCCTACGAGAAAGAAAAATAAATTCATTAATTATAGTAAATAATCTTCTGGTATTTTTTGTATTATACTTCTTTCAGCATAATTAATATTCTTTCTTACTAGATTTTTTTTAAAGTATTGCTAAAAAAGTATAAGGTAGCAAACTCAGTCGATAAATTTTTGTTCATTTAATTTATAGTATAATAAACACTTTTACTATTTATAATATTAATTACTTGGCAATACTGAATTATTGTTCTTCATAATCATATCTACTTATTCTAAATAAATCTAATCGTAAATATAATACTAAACGATTACCAAAGGCATTAAAAGCTATGATTTCTCATCAGTCTGCGCTATTATATTTCAAGTTATTACTTTAATTAATTAACTAATTTATTTCTTTTTTGTATTTTAAGCGGATCTACGAGAAAGCGATTATTCAGTCTCCTCAGAGTATACATTATTATGGAAGGCCATGTGAGTTGTATTTTTATATAGAGGAAAAATATTTTCAAACACCACTCTCGGTCTTATCCCTATGGATACTTAACACTTTGAAATCGCTTTCTCTTAAATGAGTTAATAAATATAACAGTTAGTGATTAACATAAGAAACATACGATTTGGTGATTATTGCATTCGTAAAACAATGTTTTTTGTTTTCAATGCGCATTTTTGATTTATATTTTTGTTTTTAATTACTATTATCTTCGATTAATCTGTACTTGTTTTTCATTTTATAATAAATGCAATGATATGTTGCAAAATTGTAGAGTATATGAAATAGATGATGATCATTTTGAAATCGTGCTTCAATCGACGAGTGTCAATTTAATAAAAGATATATTGACTATTATATATATATATATATATATATATATATATATATATATATATCAAATATATTTAACAATAAGTGTGGAATGTTTTTGAAAATTTTGCCATTATCTTTTCACTATGCAAAAGGTTACTTATCATAACTCGGATTCATACCTTTTATCAATCTTTTGAATGTAATAATCTCGTTATAATTACACGGTTAATTGTAAAAAAAATTAGAAATTAAATTTCTTTAATTTTATCATTGTTCAGTCGTCGATCGTATTATAACAGTGGAACTTCATCAGAGAATACTTGAAGAAAAGTTTTTTTAATTTAAAATAACAAATTGCAAGAACGTGCTGAAGAATAATTCCTTTTTCTTTATTTTTTATATTTTTCTTTATTTTTTTTTACTCGTGTGTATTTAGGCAGGTAAAACTTTCTATCTACAAATTGCATTTGTACATCATGCAAGTAATAGCAGTCTTTTCTTCATAGAAAAATTGAAATTAAAATTAAATAATGAAACGTTAGTCGAATATTTTCGAAAAAAAAAAAAAAATAAATAAAAACTAACTTAACGTACAAAATAATATATAAAATCTCTCGATTAATTATTATTATACATAATTTTGATTAATTGAAATGAGATTAAAATTGTTAAGAAACGTATCGATGAAATTATAAAAAAAAAAAAAAATAAAAGTATGTAGAAATTCATACATAATACATACATTTTTACCTATTCTTGCGTATATAAGCGCAAACGCGCAAACATGGTTTATTAAAGAAACCATGGTGCCTCTATTTCAGCAAATTCTTGCAAATTGAAATAAGTCTTTTCCAGCACCGTATTTCTTAAAGTAAATAGTCTTTAACTCTCGGGCACTCTCCTCAATTGCGATAAAGGATTATTATATAGTTAAAGAGAAGTGTCTACAAGAAACGTGTCGTACACTATGTCCAAATAATAGCGAGCTTGTACATAACAGTTTTACAAACTCTCTTTTTTCTTTGTCCAATATTCCCGATGAAATTAAAAATTCTTCAATTATGCTTTTAATTAAGACTAATAAATTAATAAACCATATGATGAGGGTAGGGAGGATAAGCACGTGGTTGGATACCCATTTGTAGTGGAACGACATTAACGTACGAATCGTAACTCTGAAATGAATAAATCAGATTAGTTATAGAGAATAATTTAAACTAATATTTCTTTTTTTTTATTCTCTTCTCGTTATACTCTTTTATTTTCTTTCTTTTCTATTAAATAAAGTTTAATAAAATAAAAATGCAAAAGCATAAAATTTTAAAAAATACGTATTTAATTTAAAGAATTATTTGAATTATTATCGTGTCTCACCGGTGTTCGTTTTTTCGTAGTTATATATTTTCTCTCTGTGGGATAATAGGAATCTTGAGAATAAAGAGATCCGTATTGATTGATATAAGGATGGACACCATTATCGAACTGTTGTCCGTATTGATTTTCATATTGATCGTAATAAGCAGATGGATGAGTGTGCACGATACCGATTTCAGAAGGTGGAAGGGTATCTGTACCATAACGATACGAAGAATATCCAGGAGCATTCATCCAAGCTAGAGCTGTTCACATTTGTTTATCGATAATAAATAAAGTTCTTTCGAAATTTGTATCAATTAATAAAATCAATATTTTTAGATGATTTTTACCATTTCTGGGATCTTCATCTTCTATCAGGTCACCGTCTTCTTCGTTATCGTAATCCTCGTTCGTATATCTGTGCCAATTTAAATTCAAACTTTTGAATAATTGTATAACAAAAGTAAATATTAATTTACATTAAGGAAAAATTCAAAGTTGTCAATCGAAGTATACACACGCGTGTATAAGTATATATACGTAATGAATCGTAACCTGTTGCGATGTCCGTTTCCCCACATTGATAAAAGATTCCATACAGGTTCAGGGTGAATTTCCACTTCGCGTTTATAACGTGGTTCCGCGTAGATAGGAATGCTAAAATGATCGTACAACAGAACGCTTAAATACGGATATTTATAAATTATAAGATTACTTTCGTCCTTAAAATTCGCATTCAAACGAAAACGAAAATAAATATAATTTGAATTTTCTTTTTCTGATGGACACTTAAAAACACTCGATAGTTCGATAATTTATCATTTATTCATAGAAAAAATGATTTGATCTACCGATACGCAAGGTACTACGTAATAACACGAGTATCGCGTAACGCTAATACCTTTTCCGTTGGTTTCATACTTCGACAAGGTAAATCAAAAAATTCTTCTTTTTTTATTCGTTATATTCATTAGTTTTCCAACAATTAATTAAATTTGAATATTCGATTAATTCGTTCGATATTATCGTTTATGTTCAAAAACTAACAGTTTTTATTACTAGTCCGGTAATTTTCTTCTTTTTTTTGTTTCTATCTTTCGTTAATACTAAAGAAGCTTTTTACAATGCAATGAGAAAGGAAATAATTTAAAAAATAATTAAGCGTTGATATCAGCTGATTGTCCGACTCTATAAGAAGTAATACCGGCAGTAATACCGTGACCTAGTTTTCCTGGTTGGTTCCATTCAGCTTTTCGTACGATCACACTACCGTGGAAAACATCCCTCCCACCCTTCTTACCAACCCTTTTCCACATAACTCCTCCACTATCCCCCACCTCTTTTGCGTCACTCGTATCGAACGATAGTCTGCGCCAAACTTCATCTACGTGCTTGTGAGAAAGTGTGCGCGTTTATGCTACGTTATACGTAATACGTAAAGGAAGGAGATGGAAGGGAAAGATCTAACAATAAGAAGGTTCCAGTAGATTGTATAGGGTGACTCGAGAGATTTTTTCTGAATGAGAGAATATCACTTATTTTCATTTCGATCAAAATATTATCGTTGATACGATGAGAGATGAAAAGAGAGAGAGAGAGAGAAATAAATAACACCTGTATAGTTAAAATTGATTATCTACTCTACGACCTATGACATTTAATCGACGTTTGTTCAAACAGAAGTGTTCGTCACGTATAGCCTTCCGTGATAAAAATAGAATGCTGACGTAGAAAATGTAAAACAAGTATTATACATAGAAACATTTTCTTGAATAAATATAAATTTAAGTGTGAAACGTGATTCAGTGCTTCAGTAAATAGAGAAAGAATTTCTTTTATAAGACCAACTTGAAAAGATACTTTTATCGTCGGTAAGGGTTGGTTACTGATCGGTACGACGACGACACATCTCCGAGTTGTTCAATACGACTCGGTCGTCAAGCCGACCGCCGTTCCTACCGAGGGCAACGCCCTCCCATCAACTTTCTCGCCCCCATTGAGAGAAAGCGTCGAAGAAACAGCGAGATAGTTGGAAAAAAGGGAGCAAATGGTTGGGTATTTTAGGGTAGTTCAGGGTGTACTACTCGATTTAGTTCCCCTGGGATTCTCATTCTACAGGTGTGACATCGCCAATATGAAAGTTATTCGAACTTATGATAATACTGTCGATAATAATAATGATAATAATGATTATAATAATAATTCGTTAACTTACTTTTTTTTCATTTGAATCGGCGGGTTCTGGGTTGGATATGCCATGTGATATTCCGTGCACGAAGGTGGAACAGTAGTTGTATGAATATTTGGAATGAATTTTTCTAATCGTTTTCGCCGATCGTCGTTCATGTAATAACGAGTATAAGATGCTACGTCCGATACTTGAGGAATCTCGTCACCTTCTTCGGTCACTATGACTTTTCCATATCTGCGTAGAAATATTAAAACAAATTGAACAATTGAAAAGCTAGATACTTTAAATTAGAATAGATTTCGATTATAATTTGAATCTTAGAAATTCGATTATTCGATCCCGAACTTACTCGTAATTTTTATTATCACGTGGATTGTATACTTTGCGCTCGTCCAATGAATTTCTCGGTGATTTTGCATTAGGGAACTTGTTCTCTTTCGTAAGGGACATCTTTAAACTATCTAATCCTGCCGCGTTTAGTGACCCTGAAAATACAAAGTTTCATGCACATTCTCGATACGATTTGGTTTAAACTACTGTATGTTTAACTAATGTTATTTACTTTTTTCCGTGCTTGAAACATAAGGGTTGCCTCTATTTTCGGGCTGTCGATTTTGTTGATTTCCGAACATCAACGTTTCCTGAGCTCGTTTCGCTAGGGATACAAATTTTGTGATATCTTTTATAAAATTTTTGTTCGATTCGATAGGATGATGTTGCTCACGTTTTATTCTCGTCATTTGATCGCTTTTCTTCGCATCCTTATTCAAACTCGTGGGTAAGGAAAAACTCAGAGCAGTTAAAGTGCAAAGTATCAACAAACACCGCGTCCAACTATTAAACATCTGTAAGGAATAAATAACAATTGTTTTTCCACACAAGAATTCACAAAGTTCTTTTTATAAACTAATTGGGGTTCATACTTTACGTTTAGTATTATAAGCAATTAAAGGCATCAGGTCACTTTGAGAGAAAAAAAGAGGGAAGTTTAAATGTCACGTAACGCGGAATGTCAAGAGTCTATTTTCAGTATACATTGCTGATCAAAAATTAATCTATAGGTATACCTCGTAGGAAGCTACGTAAGAAAATGTTCGTTCGTGTTACAATTGCTAAACAATATAATACTCCAAGATACGATAAAGTTGTCGATGTGATAACATTTTATATATAATATGCTTTATATACAATAAAAGTCACTTATATGAAACGCAAAAAATAGTAGTTTTATTATAACATACTTTTTAAATATTGTAGATGCGATAAATTTATTAATTTCTATTATCTTAATAAATAATTTTTTAATATATAAAAAAATAATTAAATAAGTGAAAAAAAACGAAAATAAATATCCTTGAAATAAGCTGATAAAAGAATGTGTGTTTTTTAACGATATATTGGATTACTAATCAAAATCTGGGTCTACATTAGTTAATTTATAATTTGATCGTAAATAATCTAATCGCACGAAAAGCTTTCCTCAATTAAAGCGGGCCAACTTCTGTATCAGAAAGCCGGATATAGTAGACCTAGAAATCGCACACTTGTTGCATCTAGGTATACTGTAGTTACTTATCGTGCAACACGACGTTCACAGCTGTGTCGCTCATAATTAAAGATATATTTCCAGTGATCATCCATTCATTGATAAAAGTCTCTATCTATGACGTATTCTATGACGTTTTCGATTACGTAGAAAGTATTAATATCGCATGATCTTCTCTCTAAAAATGCACGCTTATATACCTCCGGTAAATGTCACGTCAACCGTGGCTACCGATATTAGAATATCGTTTCCCTATCATGTTTATAAGGTGCAAGAAAAAAAAAACAGTGCTCATATATTTCAGTCGCAGTTATTTAAATTTGTATACATAAATTTTTGTAGCAATTATATTATATTAAATAAGACGAGAAAATTATGTGTGCTAGACATAAGATTGAACTTATATGTTTTTATATTTATTTTTGAAAAAGTAATATAAACGTACCAGTAAATTAATGAAATATTTAATTAATAAATATTTCATTCCAAACACATTTATAAACAAATTGATATGAATATAAAGTTAAAAGAAAATGATAAGAGAAAGAAGAAGAAGATGGAAAAAAGAAAATGGAGAAAAAAAAACAGAAAGAATTAATGAAAGAAATTTATTTGCGCGCTATGTAAAAAAAAAAAAAAAAGAAACAAAAAGTGACAAAAATAATTATTTTTTTTATAATATATCGTATCAATCGAGAGAAAAAAAAGAAAAATTTACCTTAATATCTATTGTGACCACACAGATAGAATAGACGACGAGTTTGAAGTTCGTCGAATGTTCGAACGATTTTTCTTCGTCCTTTTGAAAGTTGTAGCGCGATTTGGTCGCGTCCTTTTAGCTTTGGCGGATCTGCCTGGAATGAACGTCGGAGCTTGGCAGGACGACTAGAAAAGCAGTGGCTGGTACGGTCGATCAACCACCCCCACCCTTGGCTTCAACCCCCATTTCCTACCCTCCGTCTACCTTTCAAACACAGACCTACCTTAGTATATAGATATATAATATACAGAATATATGTGTGTGTCAAAGAATATAATGAAAGAACGTATATGTTTTTTCTTATTCATATGTGTACATTTATGGTTGTGTTTCAGTGTATGCCTGTACATTCATCTACACTCTCATCCCTTTTTGTTTTCCTATTTCTTCGCCCACATAACTGCGCCGCGTCATTTGCGAAGAAGAGACGCAATTGCGAACGCGCGCATCCACCTACACTTTTTCATTTACCGTGATACATTTGATCTACCCACGCAATGACCCCAACACGTAGATACCCTCGGGATGTTTCCGCCCCCTTCTCTTCTTTCCCCACCCCCTCCCCTCCTCTTCATTCGCTTCTTCTCCCTCATTCTTCCATTCCTCTCACGTAAGCTTTTGCAAATCTTTTAATAATAAAGTGAAAAAGCTTTCATATTCATTAAGCATTGCAAATATTCATTAGTATATTTTTTTATTTAATCTTTTTCTTTTTCCAGTAATAGTTTTACTTCTTGTCTGGATGATTATAAAAAGCAAGGTAAAATTTTTGTTCAAACCAGATCTTCCAATTCATCTCTCGCAACAGGCCAAACGCCCACGTGAAAACGTAAACCACCCACGTAGCTGTTACGTCAACTTATAGTGGATCGCTAGGGATAACAAGGTACTGAGAGGAGCTGAAGAGTTTAATAAATATTTTGCTTCTTCATTGCATGATAATGTTAAATCCCAAAGGAAATATTTATTGTCGCGGTTTCATTGAAATTGTCAAACGCAGAATATTATTAATGTGTGCGTGCACTGACGAATTCGTGAGATATAAATAAATCTTTTTCATAAAAATAAATTATATGTAGCTTGCATAGTAAGCAACAATTAAATCCTATGACCTTCGTCAATTTTAATCATAATGAAGCTATCAATATGGCAAGTGCGATTTAAAATATTTTGTATTTATTTAAAATTTTATTTTATTAATAATTAATTAATTAGTATATTATTAATTTATTAATTAATAATTTTTATTTAGAAGTAAACAATTTTGTGAATAATACTATTATCTTCTTAGATTTTAATGTAATTGTAAATTGAAAGAATTTCGATCCGTTTAATGGAATTTTCATCGAATCGTTTGTAAAAGATGCCTAGTTTATCGCAGTATAGAGTTTTCCCGTAATTGACCTATTTTCAATATAATGATAAGTAATACGCTTGCGTAAAATCACGTTCATGAGAATGTGTGCACAAACAATAAAAAAGAAAATTGTATAATTTTAAAGGTATTTAAAGCTCATGTTCATTAACAATGAATTAATAGATACTACGTCACATCCTATTAAAATAAAAAACGCTTTTTTTCTTCTTCAAAAAATATAATTAAAATTGGCTAATAACAAACGAAGGACCATCTAATTATCGAGTATTATGAATGGAAATGAATGAAAAAAAAAGCAAAGAAGAATCTTGTTGAGGAGTGTTCTAGTATAGGATACTTGTCATTTGTTGGTACCGCTTGATCTAATTTTGCGTTAACGTCCTGAAGGGTGGTTTCCGTTGACGTCAATTGCTGATTTTATAAACAGCGAATCTCCACTATCCTATGGCTCAGTTGGTGGGGGAATTTACGCGCATATGACGGAACACGAAAATATAAGAGAAAGGTGAGAAAAGAGAACTGTTAAACTAAAAATCCTTTGACAGAAGAATAATTGAACTGTGATTAGAATCCATTTAGTGTTATAAAATAGAAATGTTCAAATCACTCAGAAAAATGTGGAAGAATGATTACTCGAATAATGTCTACAATTGTAGTGATAAAAAGAAATATTTCGAATAATGGTTGTTTGCTGTCAAGAGACAAATTAAGTTATAAGGAAAATTTTTTCCCAGGAGACACTAAGGGGATTGGAAGTTCATCGTCATTTTTTTAAGTGGATGCGTTTTTAACCCCTACAATTTTTGTCCTTTTAAAGACAATTTTATCGACTATCTACATTCAAGGTCATAGATACAAAAATAGAATAAAAATTAATATTTATCGAAGATGTTCTCCAAATAGAAAAAAAAACTTGTTATTTTATTCATTATATATAAATTGTTTCCCTCAAACCCGTCAAAGGAAGAGTAATCAAAACTAATATATATATAAACTATATATACACGTATTTATGTACAATAAATATATTTAACAGTAAAATCAAATATATATATATATATTTCAATTATTAACTATAATAAAATTATTAACGCATTAATATAAAAAAAAAAAAAGAAAAAACTTAAAATTAATAATACTAGAAGTAACATTTAATAAATTATTTGTCGTAAATTTGATAATAATTCCAATTAAAATAACGTAAATTTGTAAAAAAAGCATATGTATCTATTTTAAACTCTAATACATCTGATAACACAAACTTTACACTTCACTCTAATGAAAATGTTTCGTTAAATGCATTATAATAAAACAAACGAATAGGAGGAAAATGATTTTGAAATCACATTAAAAGAAATAAATTATGTAAAAGAAATGGAACACTTAAATTGTGTTATTTCAAAACCTTGTAAAAAAAAGTTGATGTATTTTTATTTTTTATTATTTTTGTTTAATACACGATATATGTCTTTTTTCAGATAATAAAGTTGAAAGAAATTAAAGTCATTACTTATCTTACAATTATATAATAAATTAATAGAACAAATAAATCCCGTTCGTAAATCATAAATTGTTGAAAGGGGGAATCCCAAAAGGCAGATCAATGTTTGTGTAACCATAATAATAGCTGTTCGTTCATACGAAAGAGATAGGTTCATTCATAAAAGCGACCGCTACTTTCTTCATAAACTACTGAAAGAATTATTGCAGGTTATTTTTTTGACAAATACTTAATTAATTATCTGCCAAAATTAATAATGATGTCACGATAGAATTTTTATTTTGTCAGCTAAGTTAATATATAAATACATATATTGATTTTAAACAATATATTGTTCCAGCTATCTAATCATTTCAATATATTAAAATAAATGTAGAAAAATAATATTTTTTTAAAAACAATTAGTACGTTTGAAATAGTCTAAAGTATCCGTGGACTTCCTAAAATGATTTGAGTTAATTATTGTTGAGTTTGAAAATTCGTACTTGGACGTTATTCGTTTCCAATAATTCAAGATGGCGCATCAAAGAGCATGTTCTGAAATGATCTTGTGATTATTAGCAATCTTTAGTAATATTGACTACACAACTGGTTTTAATGTATGATCAAAAATGTGTTCATAACAAGTTCCATTTTTCTAATTATAGAATTACAATATGTGAAAAATACATTAAGTAGTCGGTTTGTGATTGTTGGACGAAATCAAATAAACATTAAAAGAGGATGTCTCGTAAATGTCTCAGTATTGTTGAGTATTATGCTCAAGAAGAAGTACATGCATGTGGTTACTGTAAAAGTCCAGATACAAATTTTAGTCATGGTAAAAGCATCATATTTCTTAAAATAATAATAGTTTATAAAATATTACAACATAACCTAATCTACAGTATTGTTATGTGTATACATATGTGAATAATTAAAAATATTATAGGCATGTGGGCACACTATTTGACAGTTCATGATTATCAAAACTTAATAGACAGAGGATGGAGAAGAAGTGGTAGTTATTGTTATAAACCTACAATGGATCAAACATGTTGTCCAATGTATACTATCAAGTAAGTATACTTTTTTTATATACAAATAAAACAATCTATAAATTGATAATTTACAGGTACATTGTAATTTACAGGTGTGAAGTTTTAAACTTTAAAATTTCCAAGTCACAAAAAAAAATTTTAAAACGTATGACTAAATTTTTAAAAAATGAACTAAAGAAAGATGATATTATGGATACAAATGATGAACGACAAGATATTACTGGTATATTTATGATTATAGTTATTTAGAATACAATGTTGAATATTCTTTACCTTAAGTCTGCTATGCTTACAGATATAAATTTTGAAGAAATTCCGAATAAACCCACGACACTAGCGCAAAAAGATATTATCAAATTAAATGTATCATCTATAGATAACGAACCTAATGAAAAATTAAATCCTAATACATTAAATTGTAGCAAGAATGTTTGTGATTTAAAGAAAGAATCAGATTTAGACAGTAGTACTTCTATGACAAATTCTGATGGAAGTATACCCGTTGCTTTAAAAACAAGTACAATACAAGGAAGTAATAATTCTAGCAATATACCTTGTAAAAAAGCAAAACTTTTACGCATAGAACGCAAACAAAAGAAACTTTTAGCTCAAGGGAAATCATTAAAAGAGATTGAAACTGCCTTTAAAGAAAGCAAACAACAAAATAATGTTAAAACTTTGGAAGAATTTTTTGAAGAAATATGGACTGGAACCAAAAAATTAGAGGTAAGATATGTTAAGATAAAAATGTTTTAAATAAGTTACAAAAATCTTATATATTCCAGTATCTCATTAATAATAATCATCAATCAAAATGTTTTCTTTCTCTTTTGTACTATCAAAAGAAATATTAATATTTATATACAGTAAAACCTCTTTTTGTGCGGTGGATAGGGACCGCATAAAAAAAATCGTACAAAAAAATATTCGGTAATTTTATAAATACTTACATATTATAAACAACTTTGTACGATATACTACCTAATTTTTTTTTATGCGGCGGATAGGGACCGCATAAAAAAAGTCGCACTTAGAAAATACATCAATTATTTGCGAAATATAGATGTGAAAATGCTTTCAATCAAATTAAATAATTGTTAGGAGATTGTTTAAATCAGATGAACAGCGTCGCGAAGTCCGGATACATCGTCGTCAAGGAGACCATGTAATCAGAGTTCGTCCACACATGTATATGTACATTGAAAGAAAACATAAAACTGGTAGCAACGCTGCTGAGATTTAGATACCGCATAAAAATAAATCGCACAAAAATAAAATCGTATAAAAAAGGACCGCACAAAAAGAGGTTTTACTGTATATTATCACGTGTTTTATTTATTTTTATATCATTTCTAAAAAAGGATTAGTTAATTGTGAAAAGAAAGGGAAAAAAAATACATGGTTTTTATATATTTTTTCATCAACTATAATTATTATAGAAAGAAAACATTTTTTGTACATTAAAACAGAAGATTATTTCGAGTAATCATTGCAAATATAGTAAATCTGATGTATTTAATAATTTAAATTATTCATAATAGTTCTAATAAAACATTCTGCAATTGCTAATATGGTCCTCTTTTCTCCAATAGTATTTTAAATTTAAGCTTATGAAACATTATGTTGCAGATAAGTCATTAAATATTCAAGAAATTAGTCTTATATATTAGTGCTCTGTAACTTTAAGATTGTTAATTTCAAAGGAGTATAATTTTTACAGAATACTTTTCTGTTCTTCCAATTCAATTGTTAACTGTTATGGAGACTTATGTATTTTAATCTAAAGATAATTTGATTTACTTTTCATTGGATAAATTTGTGTTAAATTAATGACTTTTATAAGCTGAAACTAGTTAGAACCTCGCCGATGAGCTCTGGGTATCTAATGTCTTCAAAAAAATCTTATGAGGTCTATAAAAAATATCAAAACACAGTACACCGGATTCCAACAGAGAAGATTACAGAGCAACAGTATACAAGATTTCTTGTGAGATCTCCATTACAGGTAAATTTTAAATGTGCCAAAATCACAACTGTAAAATATTATAAAAATGAGCGAAAGTATTAAAAATTTTAGTTACATTTCTTGATATCGTATATTATTTGTATTTATGTAAAAGTATCAATTAACGCATTCATGACTGGCGTTTGTTCGGGCTAGATGTTTAGCTGGATACCGCATATAATTTTTGAGATCTAAAATATATTATTAAATTAAAAAATAATACTACAATTTATAACAAATAAACAACCTCGCTTTGTTGGGGAAATTAGTTCCTGTATAATCACTAAAGTTAAGTAACAATGGGCACAATTAGTACTTCGATAAGTGACAACTTCGGAACAACTTGTACTGTTGATCCCAAAGAGGTGGTAAGACAACCTCTTTGGAAAGGTAGGCTGTGTGAGAAGGTATTGTAATAAGACTCCCTCAAACCCATAAAAAATAGAATAATAAAAACATTACTATAATTTGACAAGTTTGACAAGAAAATAAAATAAAACTAAACATTTAACAATCAGATGAAATTTAACAAATAAATTAACAATTACAATTTAATATTTAATAATACAGGATTACGTTACCAATATTTAGCTACAGATTTTGAAATGACATAAAACTATATCAATGGTATTCCGCTAAAGAATTTAAAATGACATTAGACTACATCGTTGGTCTAGAATGTGTTAATTTTGATTCAATAAGTAATAATTTCTTATAAATAATTTAATCTAGGACTGTTTAGATCATAACAAATTTTCTCAATGTTTCATAAAATATATAAAATTCAAAAAGATGAAACAACAAAATAGTTTCAAAAGTATTAGATAATGTTCCATAAATATTTCAAATAACATAGTGTAAATAATAGAAATTGTTGTTTATTCTGATATTGTACTTATCTTTAAAAACGTTGTACACATATTATTTATCTAAAGAAGAAATTATATTGGAGCAAAGTGGACCTTTTAAATTAATAATTTATTTTCAACATACAAGGTGAACTACACCAAAAATATGTGTATAAGATTGTTTTCCATTTAGATTTTATGAGAGATTAACTCTAATATTAGCTTAAAATATTAAAATTCCATAACAAAAACTGATGATTTACCTTGCATGTTATATATACAATAACTGTATTTTTTCTATTCACAATTACTTTCACAAATTTATTAGATAAAATTATTGAGGGTAATGACAGAAGAATTTCTTAAAACTCTTGATAGAAGTGCAAATCTTTACCAAAAATATCAAATGGCGGTTCACGGAGATGAACCACAGGAATGTAATAAAAAAACATTTGTCAATTTTCTTGTAAAGAGTCCTTTGCAGGTACACTTTGTATTCCATTCAATATTTTGAACTTATTAAAAGTTATTCATATATACTTTATATAAAATCTCTAATGTCAATTATATATTAAATTAAACATCAAAAATATAATTAATAATTATATAAAAATATTTTATATGATACACATGAATATGTAATTTTAAAGGAATGGACACCTGAAAATGGCCCACCTCAAGGGTATGGTTCCTTTCACGAGCAATACTGGTTGGACAATGAACTGATTGCTATTGGCGTTATAGATATTTTGCCATCGTGTGTTTCAAGTGTATATTTCTTTTATGATCCAGAATATTCTTTTCTTTCTTTAGGGACATTCAGGTCAGTGGATAGAACAATGATGAAATTCTTAAGTTTTTTTTCAGATGAAATATATGTATATTTACTGTTCTCAGTTCCTTAAGAGAAATTTACTTAACAAGACATCTTAATAAAATCGCAAGTAATTTAAAATATTACTACATGGGATTTTATATACATACTTGCCCCAAGATGCGATACAAAGCTAGAATGAAACCGTCTAAGCTTTTATGTCCAGAAACTTATGTTTGGTGCGACATCGAACCTTGTTTAGCAAATTTAGATAAAAATAAGTATTGTAGATTCAATGAGGATATAGATGCCATAGATGAAGATGGTATAGTTGATATTAATAAGGTTTGTTTATACCCTTTCTTTCTTCAGAACATTATTTACATTTTTACTTTAATTAAAAATTGTATTTTTTCAGATATTAATTTTATATCGTGAGATAGCAATGCCTTATGAAATTTATAAAATACGTGCGAATAAAGAGACTGTAAAACGAGAAGAAAACGAATTAAAAATGTACGCTAGCCTAGTTGGAATGAAATGTGCGCAAAGTCTACTTCTTTATCGTAGCTAATTTCTAAAAAATAAATGACATTGTTTTTCTGAGAGTATATATATTTTCTTTAATGACAATGATGAATAATTTTATTTGTTATTCTAAATTTTGTGCTGTTAATGAATTTTGAAAAAAAAAAAAAAACAATTATTACATACAAATACATGTGTTTTTACCTAAAGACAAATATATTTAATTATTAAAATGCAATTAATTTCTTATATAGACACAAAAAATTAATTTTTAAAAATTTCTTTTAAAATTTGAATATTATAAAACAAATATGTATAATATATTAATAAATTGCATCCTTTATGAAAAATAATTTACTTTCTAATTATTATTACAGAAATATTTCTCTTCTTCTACCTTAGAATTAATTTACAATATTGTACATATTGTAAATATTTTGAACGTATTATTCAAATATTTTTATCGCTATCTTCAAATTGAGCTGTTCTAAAGAATTATTTAAATAAAAACAATAATCTTTAGTTAACGTAACCATAACGTTTCGGATAAATTAATATATCATGATTATCAATGATAACATCATGATGTCTAGATATTATGAAACACATTTATGAAAGCAATATATATGCGACATTTATGTAACATCACGTTTTGTTTCCGGAACAAGACAATTTCAATTACTATTTTTCTACATGCAATAAATCTCACATAAACACATTTTACATATTTAAATAATAAAAATAAAATCGGTAAATCGATCTTTTGAAAAATTTATAATAAGAATAAATAATTTAATAATTTTTTTATGTTGCCATTAGAAATTTTTATAATTTATATAAAATTTTGATTGTATAATATATTATATCAATTAAAGTAACATTGGTTTTATATCAATATTTTTTTTTCTCCAATTCCATTTTTTCGATTAAAAAATATTAAAAATCTATCTCTATGTCCTTGCACTTTCTGCCCTTGTTTCCTCCGTATCTGCATCTTGTTCAATTTCATTCCATTTCTGTATTTCTCCACTCCCACCAACAAGAAAGATAATCATGCTCAAAATGCAAACAGCAGCACCAATCCAAAATAGTACTTGCCACTTATGAATTGGATTCTAAAGAAAAAAATATACTTATATTTTATCAGATTGCCGAGAGTTATTAAAATACAAGATTATTGAAAAAATATATTGAGATAATTGAAAAAAACAATTACTATATAGCATGTCCGAAAAGATCAGAATTAAACTTACATATACGTAAGGTCTTAACATTTTCGGACACCCTATAAATGCATATATAAAAATATTCTATAACAAATAAATAAAATATGATTATTATATAATAAAATAAAACGTGATACGTAATACTAAATAATTATCATTATGCAATAATTTTGATGTATGTTGTAGATATTATTTTTCATGAGCAATTAAAATTTATTATTTTTCATATTTCTTTTAAATTATTTTAAAATCATTAAATTATTAAAAAATCATGTAAATTTTACATATTTTCAGCTATTTATATGATAGTCTTAATTTATTTCTAAAAAGCTACTATTAACAAAATTACTATTCTTGATAATAAAAAGAAATTGTAGAGATATCATATAAGATTTCTAATACCTTTTAATCAAATTCTAAGAAACTAGAATGTTATGTTTTAATGTATTTTATTGCATGATGATAAGAAGAACTATTAATAATTTTAGTCATCTTCTTATTCCAGGTAGTATTATGAATCTTGCATTCTGACTAACTGAAAATATTTCAGCAATATTTTGTGTCGATAAAATATTTCTTAAGAGAGAAATAATTCTGTTTCTAATATCAAGTAAAATCATTTTCATTTCGTTTTATACTGAATTTATTATGATAACTGTAAATTATACTCGTTGACTGAGTAGATTAAAGAGTAATAAGTAAAGACAGAACATCAATTTAAACAACTATTATTAGACTCGGTAAATGTTATTTATTTTGTGTTTACTATTCTGAGAATAGTAAAAAATATGTCAGTAATATTTGTTTTCAATATCGTAAGCTTTGATCACAGGAAAAAAGATTTTCTCTATTGAATAAATTTTGCTCCTTATTGTATACTATAAATGCGTATGGAAGCATCACGGTTGACAATAACGAATGCTTGATACATTAGAGACAAGCGTGTACGAAAATCAATGCGATGTGAAATTTTTATTGACACGATTTGCGCATAAAATTTTATCTACTAGAAATTATTGATTTACATAAAAACGAGTAATATCAATTAGTCGTTATTATCACGAGTCTTACTGAAAACAAATCCTTCACTTCTATAATATATAAAAATATTTCCTATATATTTGGAATATACTATTTCAACATTTCGTAGGCGAATTACCTTTCTAATCCAATAACTATACACAATAACATGAATTTGATGAAAGAAAACTGGCATAATAACGTTAACCTTTTAGCTAAGAATGATGAGTAAATTCGTCATAGTACTTTAAAGATGACGCGAGTAAATTTAAATTCCATACTCTTTCTTCTTTTCTTTTTTAAATATGTATTTGTAAAGCTCGTATTATGGAGATAAGAGAAGCAATATTTCACATAAATCACATATTTAACGAAATAATATGGCACGTATTATGAGATACACAGTATACTATAGGATAGTACTGTGATGATATGTAAAAAGAAATTTTACACATAAAACACACATATAATTGCACAACACGGCACGTAATATGAGATACACAACATTGTACAGCATAGTATCAAGGTATATACTGGATATAACAGAAGGAATTCTATACAGAAGGCACGTGTAGATATAATAGTTCAATATGACGCGTATTAGGAGATATACAACAAAATACAAAGCAGTACTAATTATACAGTAGGATATGTAAAAAGGAATTTTAACCGCAAAGCGTATATAATATACAAACACTTAAAACCGCTTGTATTATGAGATGAAGAACATAATATTAATAATGAATAGTGAAAAGGGTTTGATATGAAAGAAGCAATTTTCCACGAAAGGCACATATCTAATAAGTTACGATCTGTATTATAAGATAAATGATATAGTACAAGATAGTAGAAACTATTATTTAGTCTCTTATGTTAGTATTAGACGTGCAAAAAGTCACTTCATTTGCAAAGCATGTACGTATAAAACTATTTAAAATCACCAATAATACGAGATAAGTAATTTACAGGATGTATCCGAATGCAATTTTACATGCAACATGTGTACATATGTAAATACATATAATATATACTTCAATAAAATATTACGATTAAACAAATATTTAACCGTTTACTGTGAACCTCAACCAAGAATGAATTCTATAAGGAATTTGGGTTTTATTGGTCAGAAGAGCCAGTAGCTTCCTTACTTTTGCTTGGCATAACTTTATACCACAAATATTTTCTCTATCAGTGAAAAGGCTCATAACGGCTAACTAGAAGAAAAAGAACGGAACACGTCGAAACAGTAGGATAAAGCGATAATGCATTGACGTAGGCGTTCAAATGCTTTTTTATTCATGGGTAACCGTAAAACGTAAGTATGCTCACCGTAAATATAGAGATCTTACGACTTTGTTACAAAAAATCAGAAAGTAGAAATAAATGGAATGAACGTATAGTTTCTCTTGCCTCTTTGTATCCCGGACTCATTTTATGCTAACAATAAGATTCACAATGCAAATATAAACGTTAAATTATATAATTCAGTTTAATCGTGGAATCCCCAAGTTTTACCCGAAATAATTAGGCGTTTTTGAGGAAGCATATACACGTATATGTACGAGTCAGACTCGTGGTAAAAAATTTGTGCTATAAGCTAAAACTACGAGTCTCGCTCGTGGTTAGGAATTTTTGCATAAAATGCCGCGTATTATTATTTGAATCAGCGATTGAAGTTATTTCACATCGAGTATCTTTTCTTGGAATGTAAGTATTCTGTTTTAATCATAATTTTGTTTTTACCATTTGTTTTTGACAAAATTGGATAATTTGTTTAGTTCAGTGTGAGGCTTCGTTCGTTCTTTTGAACAGCGAAATGGCACAGCGTGCGACCGAACTTCTTGTTTACTATAGCTCGCGCGATCGACAGATGTCGTGTAGGCCAAGGGATTAAATTTATTATGCAAGTGCGATGTATGTATACTTGACATATAATTAACAACAATACACGGTAATCATGAAGTTTAATAAAAAATGACTGAAAAACTATTATTTCCACAAAAGCAAAAGTCATGAAAATTAATAAATGAATTGTAATAATTATTGATCAATTTGGTGTATATACAGTGTTCCAGAAGATTCCTACTGAATTTCATAAGCATATTTATATAATTAAAATAAAAAATGCAAAAAGATTAGATATATATATATAACTTTGAAATCGCTTTGTTTAAGATAAGCCTGTTAACAATTATCCTATTTTTTTATACCGTTATGTGGAATTTGCAAATGTGTACATAATCTTCGAGTACTAGTAGACTTCACTATATACAAGCAAAACCTGTTCATGATCATTTTTTTACAGTTTCGATATTATTTTAAATGTTCCTTTTTCCCGTAGTTATCAGTGAATATCTACACATACTTATTTATTTTAAGAAGAAGCATTTTTCTTTTACTACAGTATACAACCATTCTTTAATTGGGTCTAACTGGAGCTATTATATGATTAGATTAAAGATTCGTTATGAATTGAAAAAAAAAGAATTTTGTCTATGCAAAAAATGCGATTGTGCAGTTTCTGCACAAGGTTTTTGTTAACCTCTTGGAACACCTTGTATATTACAATAATCTTGTGAAATTAATTTTATCAAATGAACAAACTTACCCCATGTTTGCCTGCAATTTCTTCCACCAACACTGGTATTATCATTCCAGCAGTACTGCCAACAGTATTCATTATACCATATAAAAAGCCGGCAAAGTTAGGAGAGATATCTTGATTATTTGAGAGATTCGCTATACTTGCTGCTCCGTTGAAACCCAATGCAAGGAACAAAAATATGTTAGCGAGAAATAGAGAGCATTCAGCATAACCAACTAATATTAGAAAGATTCCTGGCAATAGGTGAGCTAAATAAAAAATATCAATAATATTATATATTTATAAATTACAATTTTATATTTGTAAAAATTTACTACTTACAAAATACAGTCGCAATTTTTCGAAGATTAGTGATACTTATAATTTCCTTCTTTTTAATAGTATCACCGGCCCAACAGAAAAAAAAGCCAAATAGCATTCTTCCTGCCCAAGGAAGACCAGCAGCAGCACCACCTTTGGTAAGTTGAAAACCTAGTGCTTTCGTCATATACAACATCAACGAATTTTGGTAGAAGTAGAGTAGAAAAAGATTGCCGAAGTGGCAAACAACAAGACTGAGGAACGGAATCGAAGTAAATATCTTTTTTAACGGTGTTTGCTTTAGCGTAGGTTTTTGCATTTTGACTGTTCCAGCTTGAGCACTAAAAGTATATAAAAGAAGTAATCATAATATTGACTATTTACTCATAAAAAGCAAAATCAATTATTTGTATGATAAATTACTTTAAAATATACTCTTTCTCTTCTTCACTTATACCCGGATGTTCCGTTGGTGAATCATAGGCTAACAATGCCCAAAAAATTATCCATACAAACATCAACAAGGAAGGTATATACCATGCAGATTCCCAATTTATATAATCAGCGATAGCAGCAACCATGGGATACGTAAAGATAGTACCAAATGTACCACCTAAAAGAGACCAAACAAAACGCGCTCGTTCATTAGGAGGTGCCCATTTGGCGACTAATGTGTGACAAGCTGGGAAAGTGACACCTCCTGTAATTCCTATAATAATTCTAGCGATTAAGAGAGCAGTCCAATGGATTTGCGCGATCAAAGGACTGATTAGACATATAGAGGCCGCTAATATGGACGTCCAAAGAACCGCACGTCTGGGACCCCATTTTAAGGATATCAAACCACCGATGAAACTTCCAGGAACAACTCCGTAACTGTAAGCGGCTATTAATTGCCCGCGAATTTGAGGACTCCAATCAAAAGGTAATCCATTAAAAAGCTCAAAATTTGAAGGTCGAACTTGTTGCTCGATTTTATCATCCGTTTGTCGACGAGTACGTTCGGCTCCACCTTCCACCTCAATAGTTTTAGATTCGTGAAAGTTCAATCTTCTAATCAAGGTAAACTCTTCAATAAAATCAACCGGTTCGAATTTTAGAAGAGATCTTCGATGACGTTCAGCATCACTCACACAAGCACCGCTTACAGATTCACTAGGAAGAGCCTTGATCATTGGTACCGCTAAGATAGGCATTTGCAAACGACACATGTAACTGGTCCAGCAACAGGTGAACATCATTAAGCATATTAATATCCTTGTTGGAATCCATCCTGAAATAACAGTTATGAGGAATTTTTAACTGATTAATTTATAATTATGTAGTAGGAATGACTAATACATTAAACTTTCAGACGCTTGATATTTGATCGGATCGTTTTACAGATTTCTAGTAACTTACGTAAAAGTTTCCAGATGAATGTAGGATATCTTCTAAAAATAATAATACATACGTTTTAGTAGTACTCGACGATCGATTCGCAGGCTAGCCGTTTTTTCTTTCTTTAAAGACAATGATTACGGGAAAGAAAAACGAATTAATTTGCGACTCGGTGATCAAGTATTACCAAACGTACATTGCAGTAAACATTGATGCACATCACCGTCAACAAGCTGATAGGACTATTACGATCACTAATCTATATGAATCTTCAAGATCTATTATTTAAAATTGAACTTGGAATGGAAACTTTCTTATTTCTAATCGTTTCTAACTGTACCGTATTATGATGTTTAAATCGTTATAGCAACGAATATAATCATGAAGTTGACTGTTCTTTTTCAATAGAATAGTTTCATTTTCTCGAAGGTTCTCGAGTTCACATTGACATGTGAATTGAAAAAATATACTTTATCCAGTGACGAAGTACAAACTTATATGAAATACATTTTAGTGTATGTATGCTTATAAAATATTATATGTAAATTTAATGTCTATGGTGGGGATGGAAGGATTAGAGTATGGCGAAAACAAAGAAAAGAACTTAAACTGAAACATTTAAAACCTACGGTGAAATACGGCGGCGGATTCGTAATGATATAGGGAAGTATCTTCAGTTTTAGTGTTAGAAAATTGGTTTTCATAGACGACATTTTAGATAAAAATAAATATTAAAACATTTTAAAACATAATTTAAAAAAGAGTGCTGCAAATATGGGTATTGAAAATAACTTTCAATTGTATTACGCGCTTTCCCCTCAGATCACAAGGCGCTTCATACAATTACGATAGAACTTCACATTGGTAAGTTCGTTTAATCGTTAAATTTTATCAGAATAATGATCCCAAGCATAAAACCCGTATAGTGCAAGAGTACCTGCTCTATAACTGTAAAAAATTACTTAAACCAGTTCCCTCAATCATCTGACTTAAATCCAATTGATAACCTGTGGGATGAATTAGATCGTAGATTACGAAAAAAAGGCAAAAAATTGGTATTGTTAAGTTGCAGAAAATAATACATAATATCTCAAAACGTTTAAAATATGTCATGAAAAATAAAGGGTATCCGACAAAATATTAAATAATCATAAATAGAAATGTAAGTTAATTTTATTATTAAGATTTGTAAAATGTCCCAATATTTTTGTGACATAAAAATTCGTGTTTTTTTTAGATTTTTCTGCAATATTTAAACTAACGTATGTAAAAAAGCAACAGTTTTTTGTTTCTGACATCCATAGACTGTATTGCAACAGAGTGTAATATTAATTTGTTATTTGTTGTATATTTGTTAACGACATTAGATGTAAACGTCAAAATATTACTGGTGTTCCAATATTTTTGTGACCGACTATACATATAACTAATCTCCAAATAAATTCAAAAATTTCGAATGATTATGTAGTGATCTCGAAATTATGGATTAAAAATTCTACTTAATTATTTTTATTAAAGAATCATGATAGTTCATGTTCAAGGATGCATCGAAAGCACTTGGTTACATATTAACCGTCGATGTTGTAATATCGTGACTTGAATAGGTAGGTACGAGAAATCACCGTGAAATAAAAACTGCAATTTATATGTTCTCTTGTTATACCGTTTGAACTGTCGTAGCTGCTAGACTTGCTAGGATAATCTGTACTATCAAATTACAAAATATTTGTGAAGAAGTATGCATCGATTTTTCTATGTAATATGATCTATAATTTCTTAACCTTGTAGTCAATCGATGAAAATAATAAATAAATACTCTTCTAATCGTATTTATTTCGTTTATTTTATGAAAAATAACATCCTTATTTATTATTTGTAAAACATGATAAATTTTATAGATGTTTTAAAAGATACTTCAAACAAGTTAGGCTTCAAGTAAGAAGGTTAAGTAACGGACGCAAAATGCAAACCATCCCAAAAATGCCGAAAGCAATTGTAATCGTCATGTCGAACTACAAGAAATTTACATTTGCCGAGGATCGAAGGATTGACAATGGCGCAGCAATTTACGTTGAATTTCATTATTTCACACTTCTGCAGAAAAAATAAATATTTTTTAAATATTACTAGAGAAAATAACGAAAAATCAGGTCGCGTGAATTTCCAAAAATGATATCGCAAAATAGCAAATAAAATCCAATTAGATATGTGTATAAAAAATGTCTACATATACATATAAATATAAATATAAAATCGCCAATATTAATCATATTACGCTACTGTAAAGTAGAAAAGAAAACCTTTGACTTTCTTCAATATAAACGTCCGACAATAATGACAACAAGAGTAGAACATCGAAAGAAAGTAAGCGGATTCGATATATAAATGACATGTTATTCATAAAAATAATATTATCGTAAATTACTTTTATGAAAATTGTAATTAATGGATAACTGTACTATTAACTAACCGGAATTGAGTGCATTTTATATTGTTAGAGCTACTTTTACCAACGACTAGATTATCGTGTTTAAAAAACGCATTACTTTCACTTACAATTAGTTACACTGCGCGCTGCATAAAGAATGACATATTTTTCGCGATTTAATATTCTTCATAAATTTTTGTAAGTAATAATATTTTATTAATTTGCTCTTTTAAGTTGTCAAGAAAAAAGTAATAACTAAAAAAAGAAATTCGAGAAAGGCATGTGAGTTTCCCCCATTAATTTTAAGACATCATAAAAAAATATGTATATTGATTGTAAGTGTTAATAAGAAAATTTCTAATAACGAAATATTTTAATGTTTTTTCAAATCTTCGAATTAAATAACTTACTTGAAATGTATATTTGGAGCTTCTTGTTCATTCTACTCATTGCAAAACAAAGAAAAAAAAAGAAAGTACACTTAACGATCTCTACTTAACACAATACTTGTTCGTGAAAATACTTTTAAAAATGTTACAAGATAAAAAGTTCAAAACTTGTCACACGAAATAGACTCTACCAACCTAGATGAAGGACTGGTGACATTGGTCATCAAACCGCGTATTTATATATCTTACAACAGGTAAAAGTGCAGTAGTGGGGTTTGGATGAGCTTATCTTAAGGGTAGCAACTTAAAAATTATTCATATAAATCAATTAATAACATATTTATATTTTATTATAATAATGATTAGATATGATGATATGATAATAATGATTAGATATGATGATATTTACATATACTTTGTAATAAATTTAGTATTTACTTATAAAGTATCTAATCACACATTTGTTATTCTTCACAATAGTCTCCCTTTTTTTGGAATACTTTGTTCATCGAAATGGCGGTTATAAAATGGCGGGTGATTATTTATATTTAAACCCGAATTATAAATAATTTAATATAATTTTATATAGATAGCATTTAATTTTGTCATTCCTATAGCTGTTTCGTATTTACATCATATATTTTTGAATTAATTTATTTACGATCACTTACGAATATTTTTATAAATATTTCTTTTCTTATTTTTTTTTCTTAGTTTTTCCCTCAATATATTTAATTATTTTTCTGTTCTTATAAAAAAGTACATGTTATAAAAAATTATAAATAAATAACATTTTAAAAATTTACGAAAGATTTAAATTTACCATTAGATCTTTAATATATAATTTCGAAAATAATAGTTATCGTATATAACTTCTTTAAATCCATATAAAAATAATCTTCAAATCAAATATTGTCGTAAGTGCACCTACTTAGGTTTCCTTATTTTCGATTTATGATCTTAAACTTAAAAGAAATATAGATAAATTTTAAAGTAATGTATTTCTCTTTCAAAAAGAATATTGATAATCTTGTCTTTTTATGAATTGTAAATAATTTTTTATAAGTCAGGAGATCACAATATTTGAAATCCTAAGAAAATTTCTCGAAAATTTAGAATTAATACTGATTAGATTTTCCAAGGAAAATAAGTAATGAGAATTATATTTTTTCCTAAATTCCTAATTCCTAAAATTCTAATTCTATTCCTAATATATATTTCACAATTAAATAATATATTTTTAATGAATATTTACGGAACTAAGTAATATCCTTAGTACGAATGAATTTAATAGATAATTTTAGTTATAATAATTTATTCGGAAAAAAACCTCACGTTATATATTTTATGTTAATATCTGTTTAAGTAAAGTTCAAGACTTATCAGTTACGATAATTATTTAAACGGCATATCATTTTATGACGTATTGTGAAAATATTTTTACTTGACGTTTGCTTAATCATTGATTTAAACAAAACGAAATAAGATAAAATAGTTTATTTTAATATACTGAGTTTTTTGACATTTTCAGAAAAAATGAAAGACGGTAATCAAATAATGGCAGAGGCTCTTAAAGAACAAGTGCGTTTTTATAAATTAATATTAGATTTTAGAGGTTATGAATAATTTCATGTTTGTCATCTTATTTCTATAATTATTTTTATTATTATAAATACTACTTTGAAAATGAACGAACATAATTGAATATAATTTTATACTATGAAATTTGTATTATTCGATATTGAATTTATTTAAATAACCATAATTAATTATTTTCTTTGTTTTGTAATTTCATATTTAGAAAGTATATTATAATTTTTAATTGTATTGGCGTATATATAACTATCTTATTCAAATTAGTGACAGTTAATGACTTAGAAAGTTCTCTTTCTTATCTTTTCGAAAAACAAATTTCTTACTTTTCTAAAGAAGAAAATTTCAAAATTATTGATCCAACTTCGAACATTATAATTTAATTTTGTCACCAAAATATTCATATGATTTTGAAAATTTAGATTTTATAATAAATAAATAATAGATAGAGTTTCTTTAATATAATATATTATAATATATATATTATTGTATAAATCTTTATATAAACTATTTATGAGTATTATACAAAAACGGTTATATAATTAATGGTTATAAATTATTCATTACATTTTAATGATATTTTAAATACACAAATGATAGACGAACCAATTGTAATATTTTGTTTGTCTTACCTCTATGATTCTTATGTTTTTTCTGTGATTCAATAAGTGGTGTTCGAACATTATCTTCTCCATAATCCATATCTTTACTAGAAATTAATAATTCCACAATAACATTATTACGAGTAAATTAAATACGAATAGTTATTGATATATGTTCTCTTACTAATGTAATAATTTTGACAAAAATATAACTTATTTGTTGTTTACTCGTTATCAGCGTATTAAGAACTATTTTACGATACAAACTTACGAACGTAATAATACAATATATATAGATTTAATATAAAAGCTTATCTTTGCTTTTCCCACTGCAAGTCAAATAATCATTTGTATACATATCCCTATGTCCATATCTTTATACAAACTTTTTTAATTAAAATTATAAATAGAATAAATTGTACTCTATTTCTGATTTCTATTTCTATTTATTTCAAATCTATTTCTATTTATTTTTTATGACAAATATTAATGATAATAATGACGACTTTTGATCCTTTTCAATCAAATTTAATTTGGATCCAATAATTACTGACTTGATTAAATTTGATATCATTATTCATTAACTATTGTTTTACACCTTATAACTTTTTTTTTTATATAACTTTTCATATAATTTTATAGGGACTAGAATATGTTTTTGGTATTTGCGGACATCCAGTAATAGAACTAGCTATTAACATGCAAGTAGCAGGTCTGCGATATCTAGGATTCAGAAATGAACAATCTGCATGCTATGCAGCTCAGGCTTATGGTTACTTAACAAGTAAATACTATTAATCAAATTCAATATTTAACACATTATATATATTTGGAGAAAAGATAAATTTAATGATATTAAATTTATGATTGATTAGAAAAGCCTGCAGTTGTATTATGTGTATCTGGACCCGGCTTACTTCATGTTATTGGTGGCATGGCTAATGCACAAATTAATTGTTGGTAAGAATATTTCATATAAATCTAATGTAATATTTATAATTTTAATAATATATGTAATAAGATATTAAATTACCCAACAAAATCTTTAATTATGAATAATTATTGATTATAGGCCACTTTTAGTATTAGGAGGTTCATGTTCTCAAGATCATGAAGGTATTGGTGGTTTTCAAGAATGGCCTCAAGTAGAGGCTAGTAAGCCTTATTGTAAATATGCAGCAAGACCACCATCCGCAGCTTTGATTCCTATGCATGTAGAAAAAGCAGTACGATATGCAACCTATGGTAGACCAGGTAGATGTATATTATAAATATTATTTCATATTTTATTTTCTATTATTTTTTATGTCATTTATTATTGTTTAAAGTTTCTATAAATGTAATACTTTATCTTTTATTTAAAGGTGCAACTTACTTAGATTTACCAGCTACGATATTAACACAAATGGTTGATGAAGATAAAATTGCACTAGTCTCACCTTGCCCTGAACCACCACTCATATTTCCTGATAGTAGAAAAATTGAGGAAGCTGTTAATATATTAATACAATCAAAAAAACCATTGGTTATAATAGGAAAAGGTAAAACAATTTCGTTTCTAAATTAAAATATATAAAAATCCTATAAAAATAATAATCTTTTAAAATACTGATAAAATTATAATTGTTTTCAAATAATTGATATCAGGAGCTGCATACGCTCGAGCTGAGCAACAAGTTCGGGATCTTATCCATTTAATCAAGTTTCCTTTTCTTCCAACACCCATGGGAAAAGGAGTTGTTCCAGATACAGATCCATTGTGTGTTTCAAGTGCAAGAACATATGCTTTGCAACAATCTGATGTAATATTATTACTAGGTGCTAGACTCAATTGGATGTTGCATTTTGGGCGTCCGCCTCGATTTCAAAGCACTGTTAAAATCATACAGGTATTCAGATTAGTGTTATAAGAAATTAATTATATTGGCATTCTGATTTATTTAAATACTTTACAAATAAATCAAATTCATTTTAGGTTGATCTTTGCGCAGAAGAATTGCACAATTCCGTTCCATCTACAGTTGCTATACAAGCTGATATTAAGTGTACAGTGGAGTGTTTAATAAAACCATTACAGCATCGAAAATGGTCACTTGCTAAAAACGCTCAATGGTGGAATAAACTTCATTCAGAAGCAGATAAAAATAAAAAAATTGTACAGGTAAAATAGCACTAATTACGTTATATTGTGAACATTTTGAAATATTATTGATAATTGTATATGATATTTTTTCTTGCAGCAAATGTCCTTGGATGAGTCAGTACCATTAAATTATTACACAGTTTTTAAATGTATACAAAATTTTATACCAAATGGTAAGTTTATATCTCAATATTATAATTTATATTAAGACTAATTATATCTTATGATTTCTATAGACTGTATAATTTGTTCTGAGGGTGCCAATACAATGGATATTGGACGTACTATTCTGTTAAATGATTTACCTCGTCATCGCTTAGATGCTGGAACATTTGGTACTATGGGTGTAGGTCTAGGTTTTGCAATTGCAGCTGCTCTATATTGTAAAGACAATGCACCTCGAAAGAGAGTGCTTTGCATTGAAGGAGATAGTGCATTTGGATTTTCTGGAATGGAAATTGAAACTATGTTTAGGTAATACTTCATTTTAATTTTTTTCTAAATCCAAGATACTCTTTTGAAAGTATTTTTATTATTACTTGATCATAATTGTTTTAATGTATATTATTTTGTTAGATATCAATTACCCATTATTATTATCATAATAAATAATAATGGTATATATACTGGTTTAGATAGTAAAACATTTAAAGAAATACAAGCGTCTGGTGAGCCAACAGAAGCGTAAGTTATTCTACACAATTACACATAATTGAATATAAAGATTTCTTCTAATTAAAAATTTTGTGGTAAAGCATCCCACCTCATAGCTTAACATCTGAAACTCATTATGAAAAAATGATGGAAATGTTTGGAAAGAAAGGTCACTTCTGCGTAACTATAGATGACATTCAGCAAGCATTAAAAAAATCATTTGAAGTAAGTGCTTAACTGAAAAACTCTAACCTTAAATAATAGTTTCACTTTAACAAAGAATTAAATTTTGTAGGAATTAAATGGTCCAAATTTAATAAACATAATGATCAATCCTCAAGCTGATCGCAAAGAACAACAATATACTTGGCTCACCAAGTCTAATCTTTGAAATCTTTGAAATCAATTTACTAAATTTAAATAATTAATTTAAAATAATAAATTACTGGGTCTTATAGTGGTATATATGGAAATATTTATGGCAAATATAAAACTATAATTTCGTTTAAATTATAGTAAAAAAAGAAATTACAAAACTGTATAATATTACAATGTAATTATTTATTAGAATTAGTTATTAGCTATTTTATGGAATCTTGGAAAATCTATTTATAACTGGTACAAGAGGATTTATGATATCTGATCCACTTTCACTCTCCCAATTTAAAATATTACTATCTTCATCTTTCTCTTTTTCTTCTTCAATTGCAGATAAATCTATACCTTTTTCTTCAAGTATTTTCATTAAGCTCTGGTTTGTATGTATGACTGCTGAACAGAAATCTCCATTTTCTTTTACAAGGTCATTTATTGTTTCTAATTCTCTCTTTCTACAAATTAAAGAGTATCGTATTACCAAATGTTAACAATATTTCATAAAATTTAATATCATTACATTTTCAATGTAATTTTCCAAATGTTTGTTAATACTTCTTCAATCAATGTTTCGTTAACATCACTACTACTTTCCTCTTCAAACATGTTTCTAAAAAAAAACATAAGAAGTAGAAGAATAACTTCTTTTTTATTTTATCGAAATAAAAATTGTATATTGAGTATAACCATTATACGTGATAATAAGGAATCAAATTGAGGTTAATGAATATATTGTCAGAAATATAGAATGAGTTCATGATAATATATATTTACATACTTCTCCTAAAATTTCGGAATTGTTTTAAAAAATTAAATAATTTTAGTTTATTTTTTAAAAAGGAAAACAATATCACAAAAAGAAGTACAATATTTCCATCTGTTATTACGGATTTAATATATAATCAATCAGATACGTGGAAATATGTTCTCGTTAATTTTATAATACAAAAACTACTTGTTTGAAAATTGTAAAAACAGTATAACTTTCACACAATTTAAACTACTAATATTAAGACTATTTATTGACTACCAACCAATCAGTTCATTGAGAAATTTGAGAATATTATTGGTTATTCACAGTAGGTTCACAATAACTTCCTTTGTTAAAAATATATGAAAATATTACTTATCTCTTTTAAAAGTGATCGTGAGAGTATTTATTCTACTTTATATTTGTAACTCGTTTTCTTTAGATAATCTAAAAAGAAACATATTTATTTCTATGAAACGTTACTTAAGGATCATAATAATGGACTACCAATAACAATATAGGAGTTCGTCGATTGGTGCTCTTTTGATAAGCAAGGATATGACGTTAGTTACAGTCGTGTCGCATGAAAGAGAACCTTAAAATTGTAAATTATCGTAAAGAGACATGACATCGAAAACATTCGGCGGAAAGCAAAGAAATGAGACGAAACGTATTGTAACGTTAATAAGTGTAAACCCGTGAAAACTTGCGATAAATAAATTAAAAGTTTAATTTCTTTGTAATAAATCTACAAATGTTCGCACAGTTTGTTCGATATTTTGATTGTACATTTATTCTTTGTATCAGCTGATGAATTTACTATAACGTGAGGAAAGTTTTAAAAAATTAATATTTACACATTTCATCAACAAAAATATTGTCATGGCAGACCTCCTAGAGGAATTAAATGGTGATCAGACTGAAAAAGTTATTCAATTTCAGGTAAATGAATATATTTTTCTATGTTATAATACAAAGTACTAGTTCTAATTACAGTATTAAATGTACCCATTATTTTTAGGATTTGACAGGAATAGAAGATTTATCTATTTGTAGAGATGTTCTGCAAAGGCATAATTGGAATTTGGAAGTGGCTGTTCAGGTATTAGCGAATACCGTCCTAACCGAAAATTGTTCAATCTTTAATCGCTTAGTCCATAATGAAAAAGCATTATTTTATGTTATGGTAGGAACAATTAAATTTATATGAAGGACGTCCTTCAATGTATGCACAAGATTCACGATCAAGACCACCACAAGTCGTTGACGATAGTAGTTCTAGAATATATTTTAATCACGCTGCTGGTTCGAGTGGTGGAGGAGGTGGTCTCCTACCTTATATCTTTTCTATGTGTTATAATATAGTAAGCAGTATCTTGCAGCTAGTTCTAGCAATATTTAGATCAGAAGTCAGGCCCAGTATGTATAACAAACATAATTGAAACATAAAATTAGTACATAATTAATAATTTAAATAATTTAAACATTAAATATACCTTCTTTTTCAAGTTTCTTCTGATCCAGTGGAAGATGTAATGACATTCATTAGATCTTATGAGGAACGTTATGGCATTACCCATCCTGTATTTTATCAGGGTTCTTACAGTCAGGCTCTATCTGATGCCAAACAAGAGTTAAGATTTTTGTTAGTTTATTTACAAAAAGATGAGGCCCAAGATACTGATCAATGGTGCAGGTAATTTTTGTAGCAATTAATATTAGAAATAATTGAGCTGTTTGCAGGCCAATGCTATTAACTCCTTTTAGAATTTTTAAAAGTTTTATTAATTAAATTACTTGATTAATACTTAACTTTTTATATTTAAAATAAATTTCTTTAATTATTAGACTTAACATCACTAAATGATAATTTTTGTGACTATTCAATAATAAATGATATAACAATGTATATTACTTTATCAATTTTTTTCTATTGTTTTGTATTTTGGAGTTAATCATTTTGACAAATGAGTGATTTAATTTATAATAATATATATATATATATATATATATATATGTTACCAGAATAGTAGAAAATCAGGCAATGTTAGCAATTCCCCGATATTGTCCTCAATGCAAAGCATTTTTTGATAACGTAGGAAACAGAAGTATTGTTACTGTCTTTTCTTAAGCATTGGACTTAGACATTCTATAGAACACCAAATGCTATTTAGGCAATATTGAAAAGAATACATTATTGGGCAACAGACACACACACATACACAACCTCATCCTACATTTAAACACACTCCGCTCCCACACAAACACACAAAAGCGAGCATGGAACAGGTTTCTGAGATTGTGGCGTGCTGCTATACTATGCGCACCTCTATAAACTGAAACTTTTAATAACGGTGTTTTATTATGTAAGGCCCACTATTACTTATCGTAGTAGAAAAATATATTACGTTTAAACCGATATTCGTAGAAATTACCATGGAAAATCTGTATCGTTTGTTCCTTATTGTATCGGAAGATAAGCAGGTTTATAACGAAATGTTTCATATCTGCTGTTTTACTTTACCAGTTTCTCATTTGTCATTCTACAGAATTTCTAGGAAATTTGAAAGATATGAATACATTTCCTACGTTATCAAAAAACGCTTTGCATTGAGGACAATGCCGGGGAATTGCTAACATTGCCTGATTTTCCATTATTCTGGTAACATACATAGTAAATAAGGAGCGAATTAGATACAATAAGCAAATCATTTTTTTTTAAATAATTAACATCAAATAAGTTTTTACTCTAGAAATACATTAAACGATCCTGAAGTTATACGATATATAAATACTCATACACTATTTTGGGCTTGTAATGTACAATCTGGAGAAGGCTATAAAGTTGCAGAGTCTCTTAAATCTGGTTCTTATCCTTTTCTGGCTATTATCGTTTTGAAAGACAATCGAATGACGATAGTTGGACGGTATGTAGCAGAAATAAAATTCTTGAGAAATATATACTTCATTTATCATAAAACATAGCTAACAGTTTAAGCTTATATATTTTAAAAAATTAATTTTTTAGGATGGAAGGTACACCGTCTGCTACTGATTTAATATTACGTTTACAAACAATTATTCAGCAGAATGAAATTAACTTAATACAAGCACGTCAAGATAGGTAAAAAAATAACTTTTAATCACATAGAATTAGCTAATTATAAAGTAACAAGATTTAATATAACTATTTATGCATTACAGAGCAGAGCGTAGTGCTGCACAGTCATTACGTCAACAACAAGATCGTGCATATGAAGAATCATTACGTGCAGATCAGGAAAAAGATCGTATAAGAGAGGAAGAACGTAGGGCTCGAGAAGAACAGGAGGCACGTGAAAAAGAACAATTGAATGCGCAGGAGCAAGAAATAGAAAGAATTCGTCTTGAAAAAGAGCTTACTGTGCAAAAAATACCTGTAGAACCAGAACCTGCTAATCCTAATGCTTGTCACCTACAAATTAAATTGGGTGAAAGGACAATGAAAAGGCGATTTCTTATGTCTGACACAATTGAAGTAATATGATATTTGCTTTTTTAATTGTAAAGTTTAATTTTGTAAGAATAATATTAATGATTAATATATTATTTATAGGATGTATATCATTGGATATTTAGTCAACCGGATTCCCCTGCAAGTTTTGAAATAACAACGAGTTATCCTAAAAGAATTCTATATCCATGCAAAGATATCTCAACATTATCATCGGCTGGCTTAACCCATAGAGAAGTTTTGCATGTTAATGATTTAGCTGACTAACCTTGATTAATAATTCAATAATTCATTCTTAATATTTTAAGTATCATTCCGATAAAAAGATGATACTATCACAAGAGAAACTTATCAAAAGATTATAATATATATATATATATATATATGTATATGTATATATATATATATATATTTGATACATTCTAGTATTTTATGCAAAGTTCAGTCTACTGAAATGAGAATATAATTATACAACAATTTCATTATATGAACAGTATGATAAAAAGATAAGAATTGAAAAGGTGTTCGTTGTGTTATAATTTTGGAGAAAATTATTGGTATTTACAAATGGCGGCCATAATTAATATGTTTTTGAAATATTTAACTAGAAAAAGATTTAATTTTGTTGAAAAATTTAGGAAATAATAACGTTTTTGTTCAAAGTACAGGTAAATGTGCATTATAGTTTGCTTGAGATAATTTATATATATATATATATATATATATATATTAATAAAGTAAAGTATTTTATTTTAAATCCTTATGCGTTACTACCATGTGATCTAAAAGATTGATAAAGGAAAAGATTTATGTACAATTCAAGGAAAAGTATTTTCCAAATCATATTGGTCGTACATAAAATATAAGACTATGTAACGCAAATAGCATTTTATAAAAATAAAGAATATCTTGATTTAAATGGGACTTAGTAATAAAAAGATATAATGTGTGTTGGATTATACATTATGTTTCTGTTTTATTAAAAAAATTATAATTTTAGTATTTAATTGGCATTTATATACTATTATGTACAAAAACAATGCTAACACCATTGGTTTTATTGCATTTAAATATGATTTAATAAATTTGTAACACGTTTCTACATTGCTTGTTATTATGCAGATAAAAATGGTATTAAAACAAAACTAACTTTACTGCATATGAAAGTTTATGCAATTATTCGCATGGCTATGTAAATATATTAAATTACAAGAAAGCAGAATGTTTAAGAAAAGTATAACTTATTTTATAACTTTGTATATTGGTTGCATAAACCAAAAAAAAAAGTAAACAATTAGAATCTATTTAAGTAACTCATTATATACTTAACATAACAGCAACGTTGACCTTTCTGTTAGTTATTTTTATTTATGTAAAATATGAAATTATAAATGAACGAATAAGTTAAATTTTTAAAAATTATTGCACAAAAAACTGTATCGAATGGAATAGATATGCATTCCTAGCATTTATATACGATATATAAACTTATCATAAAGAAAAACATATTTTATGTGTCTAAATATTTCATGTATTAATTTTTTTTACATTCTTGCTTTCTACTGTTTCAAATATTTAACGTATACGTAAGTATATAAATTTTAGTAACTATAATAAGTACAATTAACATTAAAAAAGAAATTTTATATATATTTTATATCCAATAAATGAATTGGAAAATTATATTAATTGCAAATGGGATTTAAATAAGGATAATTAATATGATTTGATGGTTTTTTTTAGTAAGATAATGCGCATAAGGATATTATAAATAAATTTTGAGTATCTTTTCGTTATTCAATGTTTAATGATGATATTACTAATTAATATATGAAATTATGTTGCATTGTTAGGATTGCTTTACATTATATAAATTTGTGCATAACTCATATAGTAATTTTAAGATTATATTTTTTACATTTTATTTGATGCAATTAAATCAATATACCATTCCTCAAATTTCTAGTCTCATCGCACTGGAAGGTGCTTTGCGATTAATACTTTATCATTTAAAAAACTATTTATATATCAAAATATCAAATGTTAATAAACACACTCATCTATCTAAATCATGTAATTTTCCGATATTTATAGTATTTCCCATGTACGTATTGTAATTTTATATCAAAAAGGTAAGAAAAAACAGTTTCTCTTACGAATTACAGTATAAATAAATAAATAAATAAATAAAAAAAAGAAGAAAAAAATACATGGTTAAATATCTGGAAAAAACCATAATTTGATACTTTAACGATAAATTTTATTTCGCGAAAAATATAGAAGATATAAATAATAAAATTTTAATAGTTATGAACTTTGTCATATCAAATACTTCTATACATATTTAATATCAAGCATTTTTTTTGGATTTTACAATGTATTGCAATTAAAATTATAAATTTAATAAAGAATATAATAAAAAAGCAATACTGCATTTTTATCGCATGAAACTATTTAAAAAAAAAGAAACCAATAATATTAACAATAATAGAGTATGTACTTTTTGATATCTTATTTAGTATGAGGTCTTGTCTTTGCTTTTTCTTTTGACCATTGTGCATGACTGTGAGCACGTAAACTATTAAATACCTTATTATTTAACTTCACGTCAAATCCAGCTGTGTCTCCCGTCTCAATACCAGGTGGAAATTTAAAAACCCTGCATGCATTTATTCTCGAAGACATTAACATATCATGCTTTGTTACAATCTGTGATCCTTCACCTACTTTTTTGTAGCCACAACGGGGTATCGAAGCATACTCCTTCTCTATGCTCTAAAATATTTATTCATTGTATCACCGCTTATTATAATTATTTGATAAAATGTATAACTTCTTTAAATATATTAATTAAGAAATAATTTTGTAATTATTTGTATAGTATTTTTTGGTAACCTATAAATAAAATTCATTGTATAATTACTTACTACAAAACGATCAAAATCTTCATTTGTATTATCAGTATCCGTTTTTCTTTCATCAGGTTCCTCAAATGAAGACATTCGATAGTTAGAATATGAAATATTTACTATGACAGAAACATTGATATAATTAATATACAATTTGATACAAACCAAAGCGATATAAATTAGATATATATATATGTATATAAAAATGGTAACCTTTGGAATCACGGTTAACCTTCGTTTCGGTACGCTTTAACATAGTATCATATTCTTGATTATATTGAGATTGTAACAGTTGTGCAATTACTGCATCATTATCAGTATCACTTGGTTCATATGTATCATATATTTTTGAATTTTGTTCTTTTTTTAAAGAGTCTTTGCATTTTTCAAACTCTCTATGTAAACAAATATAATATAAAGTAAGATATGTATACCTTGCTACATCTGTCAAAATATTTTTTATATAAATCAATACAATTACCTTTTTTGTAAGCTTTCTGCAAGTTGATCAGAAGTAATTTCCAATAAACTGAGAGGTCCTTCGACAGATTGAATTTTTCTCCACGGTGAAGTCATTATTAGAATATGATATCTATGTAGAAATCGCTAAACAGATAATAAATTCCTTTTATATATATCAAAAATTGCAACTATTTACGAAATAGATAAGATATTAATCATTTCTAGATAGATAAATGAAAAAGATTAATATATTTATATTCTGTCCGTCACATGACATTGAAATCATTACAAAGATTAAATATCGATATCAGTTGCAATAAAAAGTGTAATTCTCAAAACATAATTAGTAATTATTCGATGAATTTAAATATATATATATATATAAATATAGAAATATTTTGTTTTACAAAATAAACTTACCACCGAAAAGAAGAGAGACACGAACCTTTATAACAAAACGTAAAATTATAATACGTTGAGATATATGTTTGAAAAATAGAGTATAATATAAAAATAGAATCACTCGTTGACTTTATACGAATATCAAGGAATATACGGTAATAAGGAACTGCCTACAAATTTAACTTTGTGCCTAGATAGTTAGATGGAGCGCAATATAATTTTGTTTTGTACAATATTCATTTGGACTATACATATAAGTACTGTTTATTTATGACAGTTGGCACCCGCATAAAGGGGAATCCTTTACGGATCTCTTTAGTTACAAAGTCTCTTTATTTCCCTATTTTTGCTTAATATTTTTTCTTATTGGTGGAAAGATTATAATTGATAATTTTATGCATAAATGTAAAAAAGAACAAAACACGTCTAACCAGTATCTAATAGAGTGTTAAAGGAATACTGTAATTGATTGTGAAACGTAAATATATTTATCATAAACGTAGAGATTTTACAACAGTGTCACAAAGATTTTATTTCGTGGATCTTGAGAATATTAAAAGTAGGTATAGATGGAATGTATGTACCATTCCTCTTGCCTATGTATTTCCTTGCAAGACTATTATTACAAATGGATAGTACATTCATCTGTAGCTTTTTACAATTAGACACTGGACATGACTCCACTTATTTCAACTAAATAGAGTCATAATTTGACGCTCAAAATCAGCGTCAAGCGTCATAATGGGGATGCACCCAAAGAATACAGAAGTACATAGAAGCTCACAAGTACCCTTTTTTATCTACCCAGTTTCATTTTAGTTACTACCGGGACCACCAGAGAGCGATAGTAGCTAGAATACTGTATTCTTTGATAGTATTGTACCGATCTTTGATAGATGTACAGTTCTTTGATAGTATTTTGTATCGTTATCGCATTAAGTACTTACTGTCGCCCACTGGTGATCAGGTTAGTAACTAAGATGAATCTGGTTAGAAAAAAGTGGATTTGTGAGCTTCTATGTACTTCTGTATTCTTTGGAATTACTAAAATAAAACTTATAATAATTTTTTCAAATAATTTTCTTTTGAATGTATGTATTGATTGAAATTTTCTGTATGATAAGTTTATATTCAGTTAAATCTCATAAGATAAAAATAACAATTTCTCTACTGATTATTCAAACAATGTTTATTGTCTGTTATCTTTCTTACCAACGTACGGTATGATATATTGCAAGCTCGAGAGAATATCTAATTTTATATATGATTCTTAATATGTATCGGTAATATTTAAATGTGTATATTCTTTTCAAAAGTTTGATTTTATAATTAATTTGTATATTTAAAAACATATTGATTTGTCGCTATTGTACTAAAGAAAATATAGTTTGAATAAAGTATTTAAACTTTGGATTATTAAGAGTTCTTGGTGACTATTCTCGATGTAAAAAAAAAAAGATATAAATAAGGGAGAAATCGCGAAGAATGAAAATATTCAGTTTTTCAATCTAACGTGATTATCTAGTAAATACATTGGAAATATACACAGCAAATAGATAACGTTATTTTCGAGATGGTTTACTGCTTCTATTAGCGCAGATGCGTAACGAATATATTCATTCGTACTTTACGTACTGAAATAAATTCAACCCTTTGATTTTATTTCGATTTCTTCAATTACATCGTTATCCTTCTTAGTAGAAGTAACGCTCAGTGGATTTCTCATCGTTTTATTAGTAGTTTCACAAAACATTTATTAAAAAAATATAAAACAACTATCAAATGGTTCCTTCAACCAGTAAGTTATTGTATATAGTATATGATTAACGAATATATTTGTCATGGAGAAATGACAATATTTTGTGTTATGACGAGTATACTCGTCACGCGGATAAAGTAGCCGTAAAGTTACCATTTGCTATTTATCGGCTAGCTGTTATGATCTCTTCGAAAAGTGTATCTAAATTATGCCGCAAAAATGAAGTGATAATAAAATATTATTATTTTTCCATGACTAATATATTCGTTAATTACAGCTAACTGGTTAATCATTTTCTAACTGTAAAATACATGAAGATTATTCCCTTACCTACGGAGAGACTGGTGTGGCGCTGTATCGCTAATATGGACTTCTTTGCCATTGCATGTGTATAAAACGAAAATAGATTACCAGAAAAAAATGCGTATTGAAAGAAACGCCTATAAAAACAAATAAAGTAACTTTACATTATTTATACAATGCATACAAATTTTTAAATCAGGAAAATAAATGAGATAAAATTAAAAATAAATTTCTCGATTAAAAGCCACTTTAGTAGTGCATTGTACAAGGTGTATAAATAAGTTCCCGCGATCAATTAGAAATAGCAAGAAAACATATATGCTGCGATATTCTATTGTTTAATTTGCTTCCATTAGTTAAGATAATAACTTTACTTGTCAGAAGTTTAATATCATTTTGCGATTATTAAACGTTTCATTGCAATTAAACATGGAAGCTGTCGAGTTTATAAATAACAAAAGAGTTAAAATTTCTTTCCAAAATAACGATGTAAGGATTAAATTGTAAGAATGTATAAATAAATAGAAAATTATTTAAAGAAAGTATTTGAATACATCCATAATCTAGCATATTTAAGAACAATTTTCTTAAATTCCTTTTATGTGTGAGAGTTTTGATAGCTTCCGGCAGACTCCTAACGGTCTTTCATCAACTCTTTCTCTGTGGACAAGATTCTCCCATAATGAACTTATTTGAAAACGTATGGTATTAGAGAGAAAAAGAGAAAAAGAAAGTGGACAGCTTACTGTGGTACTGTAAAATTTTCAACGAAGGACGAGAGACGAGCATCGATGCTTCCGTAAGTATAGATAGTCGTTGCTTCGAGTACGAAGATAAAATCCACTTAACATGATTGAGATAGGACGAAGATGACGTAGTCGTGAGGTTCGTCTAAGCTTTCTGCCTTTCAAAGCGGAGTTTGCATGCTCCTTAGTTTACGTGTTGTTGGTAGCGCCGAGCTATTGGCAAATCAAGATTCAAAGGAGCCACCTACAACGCTGCTGTTGCTGTACTTTCGTACAAGTCTGAAGAAAAAGATGAAGATGGAAGTGGTTAAAGAGGTGCTGGAGGAGGAGAAGAAGGAAAAGGATGAAGAGGAAGAGGAGGTAGATCTGGAGGTGGAGTTGGACGAGGAAACGAATAACTTTCTCGTGTATGTAAGCTTCTTCCTATCGGAATGCTTTGATAAGAAGAAGCCATTTAGGGGTTGAAATGAACCCTGATAGGAAATGATCGATATCCAGCTAATGGTACTATTACGCTCACGAAAATTGCATTTAGAATCCTAATCATTAACATCTTTTATCGTATCTGTCAGACAAAAGAAAGAAGCATTAGATATATATATGCTGAATAATTATTTTTTTCGTTAGTAATTAAAATCTTTAAATCGTTCGTGCGAATTCTTATATAGACACAATCTTTGAATTACTTTGTACGAGTTAACGACTACTGGAGAATTAAGTGGTTTACTTTTCTTTCTTTTAATTGCTTCTCGCTTGTAATTACACTTAATTATATTCAGAAAAGAGTAAAAAAAAAAGAGAATGAAAGAGAAAGAGAGAGAGAGAGAGAAAAAGAAAGAAGTAAAAAAAAAATGAAAGAGAAATAAAAAGAAAGAAAGCGACGAAATGTTGATCCTTAACTTTGATAAGACGAAAGAGAAAATAAAGACTGACTTGTAATTTCATTGATAAAAGAATTATTGAAATTTTCAATTGGAAATTTACCATACAAGATATCAAATAAAATATATCATATACGTGTGTGTGTATTTTCTAGTTGATTCATGTGAAAATATTAGTTAGTTAGTTAGCGAGGGAGCGAAAGAGAGAGAGAGAGAGAGAGAGAGAGAAGATGGATATTGGATGAGAACGAAGCGGCTGGAATTCTCAGGCATTAATAGACATTCTGTTGTAAAGACAAGCCTCGCCTTCTTCATGAATCGCAACGTGCGTCCTCGTGGTCGTCATCGTTTCTTGTCGTTATCGTCATCGCCTATGGATTCCACGAATGCGAACTTTTATATAACGTTCAACGAGAAGTTCCGTTTATTTATGTAATACATTCTGCAGAGCGCTACGAAATGAGCGCTTCGCTGCTTTTGCGACTTCCGGCTAAGAACGGCGAATACCTGAGCAATTCGTTATTCATTCGGCTCTGTAATTAGCATCGGCACTCGTTGTGGAAAAGTATTTTTTTTTTCTTTTTTCTTTTTTCTTTTCTTTTCTTTTTATAACAATAGTAATATAGTTACAATAGTAACTATACTCGGCGTGAACATTTAAAAAGAGAAACTCGATCGAAGTTCCGTCCCATCGATACATACTTTTCTTCAATTGTCTTTTTTCTCCAAGAAAAATATCCATCACTCGTATCGTGACTAACTATAATAATGTACGGATGAATCGTTTTGACGATCGACTATTATTTTATCGTACAATCGACGATCCATATTTAAAAAAAAAAAAATAAAAAAAAAGGAGAGGAAAAAGTAGACCGCTCACTTTGTTTCTCAATCATTCTAGTGTGTATGCATTCTATATAAGTGCATTCTAATGCACTAAGCGAGAATGCCAAGTTCCAGGAACGTAAGATGTTTAAGATTAGATGCTTAAGAAAGTTCAAAGTCGCTAAATCGAAGGATACCTGCGTCTAGGAAAAGGAAATGTACTTTCGCATGATTTATTCCTATCGGCATTGGTCTACGCGGATGATCTCAAAAGCAAAGAGTATTGAGTATAGTATACTGACATCATCCACGAAAGGAGGACTATTAATATAGTATATTCAAGAGGAGAGCTGGTAGAAATATTCAAACTACACTCGAGAAGAGGACTAAGCTCGTATCGTAGCGCATAGACTGCATATGCTTACATAGAGAGAAGAAATAGGGAGGGAGGGGGGATGGGGGAGAGGGAAGAGAGAGATAGGTACACCTGCACGATGTAAAGATAAGAAGGGAGAAAAGGATGGGAGAAGATCCGTGCCACTCGGTCATTGGTGAATGTACCGTGCCGTACCGTACCGTACCGTGCAGTATCGTGACGCTCTGCATCGTTGCATCGTCGATGCGACCTACGGCTTACGATCTTTTTTTCCTCAACTTCTTTCCTCTCTCTCTCTCTCTCCCTTTCCCCATCTCCGCTTCATCATCCATCCCTTTCTTCTAACATAGTCTTCACGAAGCTGCTTTATTTATGGTACGAGAAATCGAGCCAATATCACTAACTCCTTCATAGAGTTCCCGTAACGAATCGTCAAACGTTCCATCTCGATCTGTACCTAAGATAATCGTTCTAAGATCTACATTTTTAGAATACAATCGGCAGGATCAACGGATAGAAGCTAACAAATCAATGGAAAATTCTAATAGTCCATGATTACGATTATTATTTCATCATATGTGATGCGTAAATAGGTAGTTTGGGTAAATTTTGTTTAGTTTGGTAAACTCGCGAGTTTAGCGCGCATTGACCCTGACATTGAAGTGGATCGCAAAGAGGGCATAAACTTAGCGGCACTTGGCACTCTGAGGTCAGATGGTAGCACCTCCGGCTCGAGGATTCCCTCTCGAAAAAATATCGAAGGTACCGAGAGAAGCGAGAGTCGGAGTCGAGTCGAGTCGAGATGAGTTGAGTCGAATCCAGTCTCCAAGATGGTGAGACTCTTCTCTTTCTCTTCTTCTTCTTCTTCTTCTTCTTCTTCAACTTTCTTACGTTTCCTCCCTTCTCTCTTCTGCCATGCTAAACGTTAAGGATATGAGTAAAACAACAGTGGTAGTATTCTGGTAGACCGTTAAACTTCGATCGGTTAAACACTAGACAAGTAGATAAAATATAATCTTCGTGTAACAAATTTTCATCGATTTTTTTATTACGTTGAGTTACCCGGAAAGTTCAATTTGATATTATATATGTGTTTAAATATTTATTCAAATATAAAAGTTTTGATTTTTTTTAAATTTTCTTTCGAAATCGATACGAATCCTTCCGACAATTCAATATTAATCAAACGTTAATTTTATTTTATCGACGATAAGAATATTTATTAAATCTTTATTATAGAGGGTATGCCAAAAATCGTTTTACAAAATTAAACAATTCGTAATATTGTTTGAAAACAAATGTTGCAATTTTATTAATAAACCGATATTGATTATTTGTTTCGTTTGTATTTTTTTGGTAACGCGACTTTGGAAAGACCCTGTTTTTTATCCAATATTTTACAATTAGATTGGTACTATTCGAATCGATAAAATCATTCGACAATGTACACGTGGGAAAAGGTGTAAATTACAGGATATTTGACTATCGAACGTCATTTCTTTTGTGTTCCTCTTTTCCTCTGATATCGTGGGACATTAAGCATCCATTTGCCAGCGAACGAATACCCAGCCACGGATTTCCGTTCGGCGATCAAAACGAATGAACAATTGCGGAAGCAAATAGTCTGTGTTGGCGTCTGTTAAAAGGGCCACACGGGCCACGAAACGACTCATGTACCGGTTGTCGATGATAATGGACCGGTTCGATTTGTAGCACTCACTAGGTGCTTCAACGTACCATAGGCGAATCGTGGGAAATCGATCCCGAATAACATCCGCCAATTAATTTTTTCGCGTTACAGAAACAGAGAGAAAGAGATAGATAGATAGATAAATAGAGAGAGAGAGAGAGAGAGAAATAAGGGGTTTTTTCTTGCGCCATAATAGGATCATCACGAAATACTAATGATTGGTTTTTCGATGCCATGCCAAAAAGAGGATTAACATGTTTAATTTATTTATACAAGGATCTATGCGAAATCGATTATACTTTTTTCCATTTTTAAAACAAGTTCAAACGTGTATTATACGTTAACCAAATATATCTTATAAAAAATCTTAAATATCGTATTTAATTCGATATTGAACGGCTGTGATTTATTAATTTAAATAAATTAACGATAAAAAGAGATATTGACAAATTGGAAAAAAAACTGGTGTGTGTACTTATGTAAGCACGTAAGAAGTTATACTTCTTTGGCGTACCAAAACGAATGTAACCTCAATAACCTCAAAAATAACTTCAAAGAAAAAAAATAACCTAAAAGAAAAAATTTATTATTATTATTATTATCATCATTATTAATTTTTCTTATAACTTTTTAATTTTCCTTGTTCATTTTTTAATTAACGTTATTATTATTATATTATTATTGTTATTATTATAAATTTTCTTTTTACATAGAATATAGTTGATAAAGAAACCTGTTCCCCACCCTCCTTGATGATCAATAATATTCGCTAATGTAAGCCGATTATTTTTCTATTAGTATTATATTTGTATTCATTTATTTATTTATTTAATTTTATATATATATATATATATATCGAATTACTTTATGCATCAACGGCCATGGTGCTGTGATAGCACTAGTTCTCGCTCGAGATCATTTAAGTAAAGCAGCGCTGAGTACGATTTAGTACTTGGATGGGTGACCCGCTAGAGAGAAAAAAAAGAGGAAAAAGAAGAGAAAAGACGAACTTCATGCCGTAAAATTTGAAATCGCTTTGCCGCGCATCCTAAAAACTGTGACAAACTTCGTGGTGTCGATTTTTACCATGCGCTCGGAAAAAAATCACGCACACACACACACCCATATCACATTTTCCCAAACGCGCCAAAAGAAGTATAACTTCAAAAACCACACAAACATGTGCGTGTATAAGCGTGACGAAAGAAATGAACGATATTTAAGTAATCTAATTATAGTTCTTCTGTCTCCATACGAGGGCAAGAAGACAATTGCTTCTTTCTATGGATAGAAGTTTGAAATGCAAAATGTGTATTTGCCATGAAAAACAAGATACTTGCGCGCGTAGTAGCCTAGCAACTTCTTCCACCATGGATGATATTCCTTCTGGCAGAACAAAAAGCTGCACGTAGCAAGAGAGGAGTACACGCTGGTTTTACCTTGCGTACGGTGTGCATGCGTCGTCGCGATAACGTAAGCATCGTAAGGTATATAAGCGCGTGTATGCACGCGTGCTAAAAAGAGAGGAAAAAGCATAGGGTATATGCATGTCTTTCTCTCTCTTTCTTTGTATGTATGAGTAGCGTGCTGCATATGTGTGTCTATATATGTGTGTGTGTGTGTATGCGTGTTACACGATGTAACGACGTCTTTCGTGGGACTTTCACTTGCCCTCCGCTTCGGCATATCGGCCTGGCAAACTTTATAACTACTATACATGGTACAGAGTTAAGGATCTTCCTTCTTCACTCCGATCATCAGCGTTCTCCTCTCAAATGGAGAAGCAAGCAGTTGCTTCTCTCTTTCTTTTTCTCCGATCGATTCGTAGCTGGAATATTGAGATCGTGCGGCTTTCACGTAGCAAAAGAAATTCAATAAATTAAATGCGAATGATATAAATTATTTAAAAAAACGTTTTAATCGTTCGCGTTGATTGTTTCGTTGATAGCGAGGACGATAAATAATTTACTCGTCAAACTTTTTACGAATCGATAACAACGAAGGATTTTAGAAATGGAAAGATTATATTAAAAATTTCGTAGAAAAAAAAATAGAAAAGATTGCGAATGATATAACACTTTTGCGGCATTGGTTCGTGCAATGGCAGTTAATATTTGATATGTACATAAATAAGTAGTCACAGAGTTGCGTGTATGTCAGACGTAGATATTTATGCAATATTTATTTCTATTGAAACGAATTAACAAAGAATTTCAAGCAACATATTCGATTGCTTATACGTTAAATGTTATTCCTAAGAATTTATTGTGGTTAGATCTTGTGTATTAATTGTATTCCTATAGATGTAATTTACAAATTGTTCTTTTTGTTTTACTATAAGAAAGGGGGAGAAAATCCGTACACAGGCATTGTCACAAACATTGAAAGAGTTTATGAAGTAGGAAAGACGAAGTGGGGTGATCAGAGAGGGAAACGAAGAAACGAAGAATGCTACAAAGGTTCGCTCGTAATGGCTTTGCAACGGTGGAGCAAGTAATAACCATCGCGTAATAACCAACGACACGATGATTTCTGGGTAGGCGGCCGATGTATCTCATTCTTTCGAGTACTTTCACGAGTTTCCCTGACTGCTGTCTGATGTATAAGCGCGTATGTGTATGTATATATGTGTGTATGCCCACATCTTCCTCTATGTTCGATGTGTGCCTTTCGAATATGTATGCTTATGAACAAAGATTGCAAACTAACTCGAATTAGAATATTTTCAAAGTTTCCATTTCGTAGTTTCGTTAATTGCATACCTTTCTTTTATATTTCATATTATAATTTAATTGTTATGTTTAACATGTTTATTTATTTTTTGCAAATGGTCACACGAATAATCAACTTGAAGTTCATTTTGAGGAATATTATTTATTAACTCAGAAGATTATTTCGTAAAAGGTATAATCCGATAACCAAGTTGTTCGCAGGTCAAAGTGACTAACTTCACTTTTAGAATTTAAAAAAATTTTTATTATCAAACAACTTAATCAATACTTAAATTTTTATAATAAAAACAAATGTCCTTAATAATTAGACTTAATATTAATGAATGGCAATAATTCTTATGGCCGTTTAATAATATATCAGAAGACAATCTATATTACATACTTTATTAATTTTTTTCTATTTTTTGTTTTATATTAAATTAATTAATTTGACAAATAGGTAGCTCAAATGTGACTTATCATCAATAATGGAGTAATCTTCAAGTGTTTTATAATCAATATATAAAAAATTCAGAACTATTATATCTATATATATATAGTGCATTATTATAAGATTCTACTTTGTTAAATTATTGTTAAATTATTCAAAAGTTTCTGGTCGTCGGTATCGATTGTTAAATATTTCTAATAAAAATAAAAATTAAAAGACAGTTTAATTTTATATCTTTCAATAAAATTCACGATGATATGGGCCAATTGTCAATCGAATATCTCTGATATAATATCTCGTATTAAGAATTATAGTATAAATGAGTCAAGGGACCATTCTGGTCAAATGGTCTTATTATTATATTTTTAATTAATAAAAAGTAATTTTAAAAAAAAAAAGATTTTTTAAAGCACCTCAACTTCCAATATATACGTTTCTAAAATCCTTTCAGTGACTCACGTAGATGATTTCTCTTGTTTTACTGACTCCAAATGAACAATTCGAGAAAATTCTTATTCATTGTCAATATGAATGCTGCTATGGATTAGATTTGTATAAAATTAGTACGTTAAAAATGATTAATTTTCGATATTCTTCATTTTTTAAATTAGTAAATATGCAATTCAAGTTTTTTCAATAGCTAATAGTGTATAGAATAACATTTAAAAATTACAATGGAATCGGTTTCGTAGTTTTTTTTAATTTTTTTTCTTTAAAATCTAAAAGTTTCTGATAACGTTCTGAAATATCGCGCCATTTTTATTTCAAAGCTATGTAAAAGTTAAAATAATGGAAATTTTATCTCAGAATTTTTGTACTACATTCTTAACATTATGTACAATGGATACATGGAAAAAAAAGATTGATTTTTCTAAAATTTTGTGTCCATAATGAATTAATCAAAATATATGAATTAATAACAAATTTAGTAATTTGAAGAAAAAGGGAGGGAAAGAGAGAGAGAGAGACAATAAAAAATGAGGATTTACAAGTGACCATTAAAGCAAAACGTCAGTCGAATTATTTCGTTTCGTTTCCTAAGGGATGCAACTTCCTACTTTTAACTTACTTTCGGAAGAACCTTCCTTTCCTGTCTTTCGTAGCTCCTTCGATTGAATAGGATAAACTTGAATAATCCGTCGTTTGTAAAAAGGGTAAATATATAATATGTAAAACGCATTGTGTTTCTTTTTCAATATATCCTTATTGATCCTCGACTGTCGTCTGCATGACATAATAATATTGACAATTCTTTATCTATTTACAGACTTCCTAAGTGATGATGATGATGATGATGATGACGAAGATAATGATGATGATCGTGATAATATAATAATTAGCGCGTCATAATTAATAAATTGTAATAATAATAATAATAATAATAATAAAAATTATTATTATATAATATATACATATATATATATATTAAATAATAAAAATTAATATATATTATATATATATAATAATTATATTATTATTATTTTATTATCATCATTTTATTATTTTTTATTATTATTATTATTATTATTTTATTAATATCATTACTATTATTATTATTATTATTATTATTATTAATATTATTATCATTAGTATTATAATCATAATAGTAATACATATACCAATACAATTTTAATACAACTATACACATTCGTCACGTAATTATCATATCTATTTTATATATCGTACATATCAATGACAACGCATAAATATTTAATTTTCCTTTCTTTTTTCTTGTATAATTCTGCTTGTTTTTATTTTTTTTTCTATTTATTTTCTTGTGCACGTTTATTTTCTTATTGATTTATTTTATTTTTTTTTTTATACGAAAGAGAGATGATTACGTTTTAAAAGATTTTGTTCGTGTAATACTTCAACACGAGGATCACGTAAATGCGTGACCTACCCCATGAAGTTTACTTTAATAAAACAAATTCGTCGGTGGACGGGTTTTATAAATTTGAAAAAATGTCGCGAAGAAGGGGGAAGAGAAGTAATAACGAGAGGCAGGAATCAGGAATGGGTTGATCGCTCGTTTATGGAAGAAGGCGACGATATCAAATTGTTCAAAGAAGTGTAAGTACAAAAAATGACAACAGCTTTATTACACATTATATTTATATAATATAATCGGTCTTATGTACGTGATTCGTCTCGCAGATTAGGATCGTCGGGGGTTTTATTTTCTTTTATTTTTATTTATTTATTTATTTATTTATTTATTTTTTTTTTTAATTTTCTTTCTCTTTATATTTAGTTTCCATTTTCGATTTTCTACTTTAATATATATATATATATATATATTTTGTTGTTGTTGTTATCCTTATTAAGAAGGAACACGATACAAAATCGATTCCGCTGATCCTCCGAACGTTGCCCGTTTTTCCATCACTTTGTTGAACCGCGTACGATATAATTATAATAATTATAAGCGCCTAGGTCCTTCGTTAAATCGCGCTAATCAAGACCCAAAGCCTGTGTATGACTTAGTTGGTAAAGTTGTTCGTTTATTTTAATTATTATTATTATTTATAACAGGAACATCATCGAATCTTTGTTCGTTATATCGTCATCGTACGTTTCTATATATGTATATATATATATATATATACACATATATATACAAAACATATATGTATATACATATATATATATATATCGTCATCTCTCATCACTTTCACATCATCATTATCACTATCGGCATACTGATTCATAATACGCGATAATCACCATTCATAAATAAATTAATTAATCATTATTAACCGTGCGAAAACAACATATATTCATCGCATTTCTCGTACCATCGACGGTCGAAGATAACGAGCGTTCTTCCTTTTTTTTTTTTTAAATGTTTTCTTTACTCGTCGATGAAAAAAGAAATGTATTTTAATATATACATAAAGGGAATGACAGTATACCGAAACGATTGATGTGATATCAGATCGAACGAATACGAGGCACGCGTTGTTTGCGTTGTTAAACCAAAATCAAATCTAGCTGTGTACTAATTTTTTTGGTTCACTAACGCGTCTCAACGCAGATCCCCGATCAATTCGATAGATTCATTCGGATTTTTTTTTATAAATCGAATTTTGCTATAATACTCAACACTAAAAACGAAAAAAAAGAAAAAAAAAGGAAAATGAGAAATAAAGAATCACACGAAAAAAAAAAAGGTGAAAAACACTCGAAATAATCCATTCCGTTGTTGATACATTATTACCGATGACGACGCCGGTACTTTTTTTTATACATACATATTTAAATGTATATATGTGTGTATATATATACATATGTATACACATATATACACACATTAGATAATTTATATACACATAAGTCGCGATTAGATTTTTAATGACCGAGAAACGATGGAATTTTTTTGTTTCGCCGAAAACACGTGCGCAATATAATTAAGCGATAAACAAAATGCTTTATATTATTATAATTTTTGTTTTCTAACTGACGAAGAGGAAAGCCGATCGATTGGGACCCAGGTTCATCGAACGAATTTCCAATCTACCTGCGCGTAGAGAAAAAAACGAGGTCGCGGTATTGTACCTTTGGGTCGGATCACTGATCCCTTAACGGAAATAGGTTTTCCATTCTATATTTTGTTGTTTCCTCTTTAATCGCGCGACACATGAGAAATGAAATCTTTTCTACGCCGTTTTTTGGATCACCTGTCTTGTTCAATATTTTTTCTTGCTGATCTTTTTTAAAAAGGGCTAAAATCCGAATTAATTTTCGTTCTTTATCCCTTTTATTAATAGAAGATGTTAGTTTATGATGATAAGTCATCATACAATGATCATTCAGATGAGGCATATTTTTTAAGCGATCCATACGATCTACAGGAGACCCAAAAAATGTTTTTCATATTTCCCATGTTCGCGCGAACAAGGTACAGGTCGAAAATTTTGATTCGAATTCTCTCAACAAACCTCTTCCCCTTTCCTTCATACGCAACATACACGCGCGAGAACACACACACACACACATTCGCGATCATACATGTACGCATTAATACAAGCTTGTTCTCCGTTACCATATCGCGTCGAAGATAGGACAAAGCACGGTCACGCAATTGAAAAAAGAACTAGTGGAACAATGATAATGCGATACAATATAATAATGTCGATAATATAATAATAATAAAAATAAAAATAATAATATTAATAATAATAATAATAATAATTGATGATGATAATAATATTTATAATAATAATAATAATAATAATAATAATAATAATAATAATAATATTAATAATAATAATAATATTAATATAATAATAATAGCTATTATTATTAATAATAATAATAATAATAATAATAATAATAATAGTAATCGTAATAATAGTAAATAACAATAATAATAAATTAGTTCTGTACAAAGTTTTGTTTTGAGGCATGACAATATTATTAACATCTAAAGACGGGTAAGTGGCTAATATGCCAACCGCCCCCACAGCATATCGTTACTTTATTAACTCGATTCACGAGCTTCTATTTATAATAGTTAGTCCGTCGCTCGATTTGACGAGAGATCTTAATGATTATCTCACCATCGTTGTCGTGGTCGTCATCTTCGTCAGTGTCATCGTCATCGTTATTCCCCTCGTCGTCGTAAATAAGACGCCTTTGAGGAAATACGAACGAAGAATCTGCGAGTCTTTCTAAGAGTTATTTCAATGCGTGCATTGATTCAGATCGAAGAAGAATGAGGATCGACACGGTTTCTGATGCGTCGGGTGAAACGAGAAAAAAAAATTGGGGGAAGAAAAAGAGAAAATACGAGTTCGTGATTCGCGCGCTCTCTAATTGATTCGTGTCCCAAGCACGCGTTCTTTTGTATGTCACAGTATTACTCGAGGCTACACTTCCGTCGCAAGTGTTGTCGCTAGCGTGGTCGCGTCGTGCCTGTAATGATCGTCTATAACATAAACACCGCAGGCACTGTCGACGACACCACCTCCGCCGCCGCCACCTCCACTGCCGGGTGGACCAGAACTTTCCGTCACCGTTGTCGGCCTTTTCAACAGGGTCGCTTCCGCCGCACAACAAGCATCGCTCGGAGTATTCGCGAAGACCGAGGACTTCTTGGCATTTTCGAGTACAGCGACACCAAGACCCAGACCCAGACCTAAGCAATCCTTCTCCTTTTGGAAGAGATGAGACGCTCGGTGGGCTGCTGCTTCGGTGTTCAACTGTTTCGTCGTTCTCGTTCTACCGTCCTGAAGCACCGGTTCTGCTTTATAGCCCGAGCAGGAACTATCCAAGGTAACATCGGTCTGAAACGAGGAATCCAAGTCATCCTGCCGGACGCTACTCGCGTTGTTTACACTTTTGTTTGCCGTCCATGTGTTCTTGATCATGTGGGCATCTCCAGTGCCAAGAGTGCAGACACTTCCACCAGCCGAACCGATCAATCCAGATCCGGAGATCGAACCCCCGCCCGAAATGATTCCACCACCGGTAACTCCGTTACCAACGCAACCACCGGTAATACCATTCAGAAGCCCGACGTTACCGATCCCAACGGCCGATCCACCGCCGGTCGAACCTATGACGCTGTTACTACCGCCCCCGAGAACACCTCCGCTGCGCTTGCTCATGCTGCTATGTACCGCATTCCTTTCATTCTGTAATCTCGCCTCCTCGTCCGCCTTCGCCTGTTCGCGCTTTTGCCGCCTCTTCATGCACATTACTGCCAGCGCTGCGACCAAGACAAAAGCTGGCACGGCCGTTGAGATAGTCGCTATCACCACTACGTGTTCGGTCGTCAGACCGGCGTCTCTAGCTTCGGCTGCGGAGGTTACGTGTTTCGATAAATTTCCCGACCAATAACTGGCACCCGAGGGTGGTACCGCAGCGGCTGCTGCCGCTGCTGCCGGTAAAATAGCAGTACCACTTTCGCTGGACGAACTTGCGGCTGATGCCACCGGTAAAATTGCCGTACCACCGAAACCGACCTCCTCCGTACAACTTTCTCCGTGCCAACCTTTCGGACACTCACAGAGAAAACCGTTCACTCGATTCCTACAGGTGCCACCGTTTTTGCAGGGCGCGCTAAGGCATTCGTCCACGTCGACGCTGCAATCCTTCCCGGTGAATCCAGGCTTGCATTCGCAACGATAATCATTTGTTCTTGAAATGCATCTACCACCGTTCGCGCATGGCTTCGCCAGGCAATAATCGACCTTATCTTGGCAGAGTCTTCCAACGAATCCAGGTACGCACTGACATCTAAAGCGGTTCACCAAGTCGACACACGTGGCACCGTTGAGACAGGGGTCGCCTTGGCAATCGTCGATGTTGATCTCGCAACGATCTCCAGCGAAACCAGGAGGACAGGTACAACGATAATTGTTCACCATGTCGGTGCAGGTGCCACCGTTCGTGCAAGGATTCGGCGAGCACTCATCGAGTTGGGATTCGCAATCGGTACCCGCGTATCCCGCTGGACAACGACAAATATAGCCGTTCAATGAGTCATCCTCGCAGATACCACCATGCAAACAAGGCGAATCTCGGCATGATCTCGATGTCATCTCGCAGTGGCGACCTCTCCACCCTGGTGGGCAAGTACATCGATAAGCTGCTCGTTGTAACTTGCTCGATGACGATGAGCTATCGAGCGAAGAGGAAGAACCCAAATGATGATGATGATTCCCGTTTGCGTTGTTGCCGCCACCGGAGGATACGCTCGAGTTCGAGTATGTTGCTTCCATCGAACAGGAGCCTCCATTCAAGCATGGCTTCGAGTGACAGTCCAAAAGCGGTGTCTGGCAGTCCGTGCCGGTGAAGCCCGGCGCGCAAGAGCAGGTGTACGATCCTTGGCCGGTGTTAAAGCAGGTGCCGCCGTTCATGCAGGGCTTGTGATTCGTGCAGTAGTTTAGATCCTGGTTGCAGAACAGTCCGCCCCAGCCTTCGTCGCATAGACATTCCCAAGGCTTTTGGCAACTGCCATGAAGACACTCGGGATATCTCACGCACTGATCACAAAAGGCTCCTTCCCAACCGCTATGACAGCTGCAATTAAAAATGAAAAAAGGAATCAAATATATGCTTGTTAATTCATCTCATTAGATATAAGATTCATATTATATGATTTTCATAAATATGTATCTTCTTCACGGTTATTATCAAAAGTCTTGGTATCCGTTCGAAACTCGTTTGCCTGTTTAAAGGGAGAGAATTCGTGCTCTCACGTATGAGAAGGAATCGTATCTAAATACGCTACGGAGGTAGACAGAAAAGAGAGACGAAGCGAGTGTTCGAGATAGCTACTGCTGTGGAAAAGTGCACGTTGTGTGCGAGGCTAAGTATCTTTGTGTGTTTGACTCTGTGTGTGTCTGTCTGTCTCTGTGTGTAAACGTGAACACGCGCGCGGGAGGAGGTAAAGGGTGAAAATGTAGGTACCTACATATATCGAAGAACATACAAAGGTGGATAAAGGCTGTGTGAAGAGAAACGACGAAGGTACAGGAAGAGGAAGGGGTAGAGAAGAGGTATATGGTGGTCGGCCATTACGTTGTCCAAGGGGTTATATGGAGAAAGAGCGAGAAAGAAAGATGAAAAGAGGAGGACAGCCAGCCGGTCAGGTAACGAGTAGTAGAGAGGAAGGGGGAAGAAAAAGAGTGGGAGAACGAGATGAAAGGTGGGATGGTGAAGAGAGAAGAGTCCCGACGACGACGACGACGACGATGACGACGACGACAATGACGACGACGAAGCAATGAAAATGACGACGCCGACTACGACTACGACGACGACGACGACGACGATGACGATGACGGTGACGGTGGAGACGGTTGACGTGTGGTGGGGAGAGGATCTGTGAAGCGAGAGAAAGAGGAAGAGAGACAGAAGAGAAGGTAGAATTCGTAAGAGAGTGGGGATGAGTCGTCGAGTAGTGTTCCCACGGTTCGAGCCTCGGCACAGCCGTTCAGTATGCGGGTCAAGGAAAGGTTACGCTCCTGTGTGTGCGTGTGCGCGCGCCTCGCTCTGCCCACTAATACCCATCCGCCTATATATATTGGCGATCTGCGCCATGCCGCGCACGGTTGTCGAGTCGCGGCCGCACGAGCGCACTTCGGACATCGCATGACTCTACTACTATACTATTAAACAAATTCCGTATAACGACGAGATTCGAGAGTATCGTCGCGTCGCGTACAAGACGTTCCAATCTCTGATGGCTCTCCGATTTAAGTCGAAAAATTTGAATTTTAAAAGGAAAACGTAGAAAAAATTTTAATTTCTAAAGAAATCCGTTGTTTCAGTTCGATCGTAGGAACATTGGAATGTTCCTACGATCGGATTAAAAGACGATGCTCAGATGTTAAACGTTCGAAGTCCGTTCACTTTGCGTGGATCGAGGCGAATAGAACAGTCCGTTTCACAGTAATACAGTACATTCATTCGAATCGCGGAGGAAGAGAGAGAAAAAGAGAGGACGTACAAGGATGCATAGTCTGTGCATCGTCATCTGTATTCAACTGACGAACGCACGGCCGAACGTGGACTCCGAAATTTCAATGGAACACCATAGCCGTGATTCTTTCACGTATCACGAGCGGGGCCGATATCCCACGAGTCTCTCTCTCTCTCTCTCTCTCTCTTTCTTCCTCATATTCTCTCACGACAATCGATCATATCGAGATTTTCTATAGTCACTTGAAAACAAATTCGTTGTATCGCGAGATACGAAAGAAAGAAAAAAATATAAAGAAATGAAGATAACATCGTTATTTTTTGTATTTTCTTTCGTTTCGGTAATTACAAAATTACGTTGGCATTCGATCATGAATTATAGACAAATGATGGCAAAAAGAGGATGAGGACAAAGACGAATGCGTGTGTACGTAGTTTATTTAAAACGTATTAACCCAATTACACAGTTGGGAAACATCGAGCTGGCATATTATACCTGCATGGCGCCATGGATGCGCGCATCATCAACATAGTGCACTCTTGTGAATACTCGCAATCTAATAGGGGCACGAGAATCTCTCTTTTCCTCTTCTTTTTTTTTAATCTCTCTTTCTCTTTCTCTCTCTCTCGAATCGTGAGCTCTACTTCTTTTTTAAGACGCCATGCTCGTTCCAAGCAATGCTTTTAAAAGAAAAATTCTTCTTCTTATCTATTTTGTTATAGAACAAAAAATGATAAGAAAATTTAACGAGATAGAAAAAGAGAGATACGGAGGAAGGGAAAGAGAGAGAGAGAGAAAGAGAGAGGAGGGAAAGTTCTGAGACACGGCGGCACGTTGAGTCAACCGTAAAGAAAGAGAAAGACAGAGAAAGACAGAGAGAGAGAGAGAGAGAGAGAGAGCTAGTGCCTGCGGCTAACGGGACAATTAACCCCGGTCGTAGAGTAATTAGATGATCGAGTTAACTCCAAAGCCCGGGTTAGCGCCGGTCGGGCAGAGATTCGCGCTCTGTCTCGTCTCTTTCTTCGCTAATTTCACTTGCCACGATACAATCGCTTGTGCGTTAACCAAAATACGTGTATTTCGAAAATAGCAAGTGAAGGGTAATAGTACCGAGGTTCAACGACACGTTGCAGAAAAGAGGGGAAAAGAGTGAAAAATGGAAGAAGGGAGACTGGGGAAAGAATCGTCTCGTTGGCTGAGAAGAAAGATCGGCACCTTCGAACGGGCCGCGGCGAGTCTCGTTCGACGGAAAACAGCCGAACGCTTCGAATTCTTCGTTCTCTTCTTCTTCTTCGAGCATGAAGAAGCAAGCAAGCGTCGCGTATACGTCGATGTATGCATGTGTGTGTAGAATGCGTATAGAAGTTGGAAGGAACATCCGAGTCTGGGGAACGTGGTACAGGTATAGAAAAGTCGGCATATATACAGGGTGATACGATAACTACTTGCCAGATAACTGAATTATTTTCATTGGTTCATTTTATACGTCAATTTATTTCAACAAAATTTATATACAACATGAAAGTGTTAAGCGTACTTTCGATGATTCAGCTGTCTATTATATGAAATGCATTAAGATTTTTTTTCTTAAAATAAGTATATAAATATAAAAATTGTTTTTCAATGGCAATAGTTACTGACTCACCCTATATATGCATCTACAGGTTCGTTCATGCATGTGGAGAAACCGCGCAAACTAGGTGTACATATATATATACGTATGTATGCGAAGATACTTACTTGCATTCGTTGGGTTGACTGCAGTGTCCGTGCTGCTCGTCGCATCCGGGCAGGCAGCGGGCTGAAAGGAGTAAGAAAAAATCCAAAAGGTTAAGGCAACGCTCCGCGAGAGGTCGATCGCGTCCCTCACGACTGCACGAGCGATACGTACAACTTCTACGATATATACGATGCATATACACACGCGTATGGTAGTCACCGGAGAGTTGGATAATTTACGATGGATCGGAATGTTGAATAAGAGAATCGAAATCCTCTCTTTCGATTGTTCAGCCTCGTATCCTTTAAAGTCGACATTATTACTCATTAAATGTTCCATCGGTCATAAAAGGAATGGAAAGATGATGCTAATCAATTATAATTTTTTGTTAAAGAACAGGAATGAACATTCCTAAAGAGATATGTGTATACGTTGAATGGGCTGACCGCAAATGTTTGCGGATTCGTGCGTGGTTAGCACAGTGACTACTTCGATTACGCGAGTTCCGTAGTTGCGTGCACGTTCCCTCCTCGATCGGGGTCATGCCATCGCGAGAAAACGACTCGGAAGAAAGGGTTAAAGGTAGGCGAGCCGATGATCGGACACCGAGGACCGTAACCTTGGCACCAAGTACAACGCCGAGATAGAACTATTCGAGGAAGATCGAGCAAAATAAACAATGAGTTGAAGCGCGGTGATTGAAGACGCCATTATATTTATAGATCCCACGGGATATTATAGTCGGACTCAAAGAAGCATGGAATCAGTGCTTTCGAGATAAAGAAAATATAGAAAAGCAGAGAGCAACAAAAAAAGGGAGAGATTTTTTCCCTTAGACTACCTGCAGGTTGGGTACTCATTGTATCTCGCACACCTTGCTCTCTTAGAAATTGCTGAATGCGGAAAGATATGAAAAGTTGTGCGCAGGTAGGTATAGATAATAAAGAGATGAAGAAAGACTTTGGAAAAATATCGTCGCCCAAAGAGGAAGGACGCGGGACGAGGTCGTAGTAAGGGGATCGAAGAAGAAGAGCAAGAGAGAGATAGAGAGAAATAAAGAAGAGGAGCAAAGGGAGAAGGTTGCCAATGGAAATGGACTGTGAACGTGAGTTTGGTGCAGCTGTTAGTTAAAGCACCGACCTTCGCAGCAGCTGTCAGGCCCACTCGCGCATGGCCTCGCGTTGCAGCTGCCTTTATTCCCCGCAATCCCCATGTAACGTCGTAGTACCCCCGAAAGAGACCGTCTGCGGTGCCGAAAGCTATCTCCGCGGTGCAAGCTCGAACTACTACTAGTCACCCTTACTCATTTTTAGCCCCTATTTCTATATCTCGTTAACCCCTTGCGCGTAGTCGCTTCCCCGAACGAGAAACGTAGCTGTTACGACGTTAAGTCGAAAGGGGAAAAGAATTCACGTGCACCTCAGCTGCTCTCGTGTCTCTCCACTTTAGTATTAAGTTAGAACGATGAACGGGTTTACGATGGCTCGTGCGCGAACAAGCTCTTTGCTCCGGCTCGTAAGCACGCTTTCCTTCGATCATGAAACTACATGAGGAGGACTTCATGATTTTATACATCGAGGAACATTTCTAGCTAGCGAGTGAAAGTTCGATGTTCTGGTATAATGCGTTCCGAAAGAACGCGTTTTGCCACTTTTCGTTCGATGTTCTTCGAAATCCTTTCAGCGAGCGAGTGAGCTTTCGAGAAAGAAAGAAAGTGGGCTCTACAATTTATACAGGATTTTTTCTTATAAAAATTCTGTTTTTTTCTTTTTCTTTTCTTTTCAACGAATAGAAACGATTAGAACGTTAGTTTTATTTCTCACGTTGATCGTGAAGACTTTCAAAGAATCTCGGAACCAAAGAGTTCAATCGCGTTATTGAGATCTCGTATAAACGCGTATATATAAGTACGTACGTGTATACGTCTACATATATTCTTTTTTTCCAAGATTGAGAGAGAGAGAGAGAGAGAGACAGAGAGACGTGAGAAAAGATCGGCCGATCGCAGCAAGAAGTGCGTGACAAAAGCGAGACGCGCCTTCCGATTCTTGAAAGTTCCGATTCGCAAAACCGAGCACGAACTCATGATTCCTCGAATGCCGGGGAATGTAACGAAACGAAGAGAGTAAGTAGTCTATTAGTAATCAATGCGCAAACTTTGCCGACCGGTCGACTCGTGCTCTCCTCGAGAAGAAAAGGGTGCAACGACCGATAGCCAGGGTTCACGATCGGAGACCTTTCTTCAGCAGCTTGACTTAGCTCTATCAAGGGTGAGATCGAAGTAGCCTCGCATTTTCGGATTCTGCCTTGGCACTTGGCTACCAACGGGCTGGTCGGTGTCTCCAGCCTCGAGGAACAGCCTCGAAAACGAGATTGCGTTCCGCCTCGATGATCCCTCGTGATACGAGATACCTATTCGTTCTTATAACTCAATGTTCTCTACGTAACCGTTACACTAGAACGAGCCCAATACGGTCATACGTACGTGTAGAAGCTGAATAAACAGTAAAAAAGAACAGGTTGCTGCGTACGAAACAAGGTGGAGACTTTGAGAAAACCACAAGGTCGTAATGGAATTAAAAGAATAGTCACAGTATCGAGATTGTCCGTTTGAACTATGAAATATATATCGAATCCGAGAAAAAATATGTTCCAGATGAGAACATCTACTCGAACCGAGGGGGAACAATTTTTCCGTGAAAAGGGAATCAAGTTCTTCAAAAGGAATGTCTAATACAACGATTGGCAACGCTGAATCCACGGCGCATCTCTTTCGGCGGCCAATTCCTGAGGAACTCTGACGTATATGTGTGTATCAGAGAAAGAAAGAAAGAAAGAAAGAAAGAACGAGAGAGAGAGAGAGAGAGAGAAAGAGAAGGAGAGAAAGGTCGGAGCGCGTGCATGTGCAAGGATCGGATCAGAGCGGGGGCGGGAACGGAGAGACGGGGGCTGCACGCCTTCGTCGTACGCTCTCGACGGGAGGCTCAGGTACGCGAGTGAGCGGGAGAGCAACAAAGAGGATGCCGAGACGGGGGAGAGAGCGAGAACGGGAGAAAGAAAGAGAAAGAAAGAAAGAAAGAGGGAGAGAGACCAGACCAGAGAGAGAGTCTCGCGTACACGCGCTAGCCAAGCGTGGGAAGCTGCTGCACGTTCTCGAGCAGCTCGCTGCACCGACGTTGCACCGGCGTTGCACCGGTGCGCCGACACACCGAGTCGTGCCGATGCCGTAGCCGTAGAGTCTCGCCGACATCGCCGAGTTTGGTCTCTCTCGGCCTAAGCCGTCAGCAGCGCACAAAGCTTCGCTTTCGGATTCGCTCGAACGTGACAAGACCGAGAAAATAGAGAAAGAGGGGAAGAATTTCATTTCGTGAATCTCCGTCTAGACAAGTCCCTCCAAGATCAACTAGTGGGCCTCGCTCCTGTTGTTGCTGTTGCTGCTGCTGCGAGTACCATCGGGGCTACTACTTTTACTTTCAAACGCGGAACGTAGTTCGGTACGACGTTACGTAAGCGGCGAACAAAACAAGCCGTATAAGATTTGCATTTAATCGCGGTAGGAACGATAAAAAAAACAAAAAAACAAAACAGAAAAAACAACAAAAAAAAAAAAACGCGAAGGTTGCGTCAATCGTGTGCAGTCGTGATGGAAAAGATACGAATAAAGTCAGACGACGAGTATCGTGATAAGAAAACTTACGAGTAGCACAGTAGTCGCCCTTCCATCCCGAAAGACAGACGCGTTCGCCAGTAGGGCTGCAACTGTAATGACCAAAGTTGTCATCTCTGGGTCTGCAAAGATTTTCGCAGCCCTTTCCATAATAATGTGCCGCACACGTCACTCTATACTCGTAGACCATTCGTGAATGGGCACTCCTATGTTCTTCCTCTATCCATTCCGAGCCCACGTCGAGCCACTTTTGCGTGGTTAGCCTGGTGATCAGTACCTTTTCTGCAAAATACATAGATATCGATTAATGATCAAATACGTGCCTTTTCCTTCCTTCTATTATGTTTACGTTTGGGTATTATTAGGTACAAATTAATCACGACTTTTGGCGATGTACGGTAGAGAGTTTACGAGAGAGAGTGAGAAAGAGAGAAGATGTAATTAGCCGTGCGGAGCCCGAGCAGGGGCAGAGAGTCGACCAATGATGCGTTCCAAGTGTACCGGCTCTTCGAGAGAGAAAAAGACGAGTAGTAACGTGAGTGAGGGGCGTGATGAAGAGAAAGAGAGGAGAGGCCGGACGTTCGTCCGCTATTGCTACTCTGCTGGCGGTACGCATCCGGCACAAAGAGAGTAAGCGTATACCACAGCGAGAGAGAGAGAGAGAGAGAGAGAGAGAGTGAGAGTGAGTGAGCAAATGAGTAAGAGAGAGAAAGAAAACATTGTGGCTCTCTGCCTCTGGGAAAGAGGCGTTCTCCGTCCTTCTCTCTTCTCTCTTCCTTTTCCTCCCACTTGCTTACCTGTTTTCTGCGTGCAAAAGGAAAGAAGGAGAAAAAGCAGGCCCCGCACATAACCTTCCGTCTAAACGTATTATCATAATAGCCACGTAGATTAGGATGGTTCGATCAGGTGCACCATCATCGAAAAAAGTCCTGTCTCACGGCAACAGATCTTGCGGGGGCCAGGGATTACTAGTAGTACCAGTACTACTACTACTACTACTACTACTACTAACACTACTAATACTAAGTCAACTACTTTTTCTAATACTACTACTATTACCATTACAACTATCACTACCACTATTGCCAACGACAATACGAGAACAAGAGAGCCTAGCAAGAAGCAGCCAGCTGGCTTCGTTGATTCTCATCGATCTTCTTCTGATCGAGTGAAAAAGAGGGCAGATCGTTCCGTAACACTAAATGTAATAGCGCTCGAGAGACCCGAGGCAGATCGATCTTTTGGCTACGCCACTGAAGGTAGCTAAAACTCAACAAAAGAACAAACACTTTGCCCGATGGCGTGTCCTGGGATAGTTAAAGAAGGAAACCGGCCTTCCTTCCCAGAAGGAAAGTAGTATTTCGTTGCCGGCGAAACGGGAGTCAGAGAAGCAGTTTATTGGCCCATCTCTTCTTCCCAGGTGATGCTCTTACGAGTTCCGAAAGCATCGATGGGATCCGACGTCTGCTACTATTATTATCTACAGTACACGCATATTTAAACATTTGTTTATTGTTCTTCGATCATCGAATACAATTACACATTAGTAAATACTCGGATCAAGATTTTAACAATGGGATAATGATTATAATTCTAAACAAAGATTAGAAATACGCCTGCAAAACGTAAATACACCGGTTGTATATTAATACCACTGATCATTATTATAACGACATATTTCTATTGTCGTAGCTTTTCTTTCTTATATCTTTTACAATTTGGACCATTGACCGTGAGGATGTATACATACAGTGTACACCGCTTGTAAACACCCGGTAAGCTCGAGGCCAGTCCGATTCAAAGTATTCATTAACGACGGTAGAGTGCCGTGAGTAGCCGGAATTTTCTATTGTTCATTCAGAAACGGCCGATTGCCGAAGTATAGCCCGAAGCTGGCAGGTAGTCAATAGTGTTATTTCTATATTATTTAACGAGCTTTATCTTTGGCTAAACAATGATGCAATTAGAAATTACTTAACCGTTACAGTTTCATCTCTTTCCGACCCAAATTTATTCTGCAACCGGTTGTCAAAGGATATATACGTTCGAGTGAATGAGAAGGTTGTTCGATCGCTGTTTATGTTATCTTGATGCACCATTAAAAAAAAAAAAAAAAAAAACAAGAGAAGAGCTATCGGTAGATAGAGAAGAAACGATCGATTAAACTTTTCGCTTTGGATCATCTCGAGAGTCGAGTGCATCGTGAGTGGAACGACTTGCATATCACCGCTACTGTCTCCCCATCGAAACCGAACGGGAAAAAGAGAGAGAGAGAGAGAGAGAGAAAGAGAGAGGGTCGATGATCGACGATGACGTAAGCTTCGCGAATGTCGACAAAGTTACTCTCTCAGCTTGTGTGTTTACGTGTTATAAGGATATCATTATAGTACTCGATCGTAGAAAGGAAAATGGGATAATTTGAAACTTTCCTAATTGCTACTTTATATTTCTAAACTCTCCGAAGCTTTTTTTACTACTACTACTACTACTACTACTACATTAAATAAGGATGTGATTATTTGTGTGAGATTTCGTTTTCGAAAAGCGAAGTATATAATGTGTTTGTATACGCGTATGTGTATATTTGCGTGTGTATGTGAAATAAAGAGAGGGAAAGAGAAAAGTAGGAGGAGAAAAGAGAAGAGTAGACAGAGGGTGAGAAGGGGTGTGAGCCTGAGAAAGGAAGCAGCATCCGAGCAGCGCACGGCAATAAAGGGTTCGCTTCGCCTCCGCGTTGTGGGTATTATATTATACTCGAGGCACACTAGACGGAGAAAGAGAGAAAGAGAGAAAAAGAGAGAGAGAGAGAGAAAATATCACCGACAAAACGGTATACGATTTAATGTCTCGACGATAAAGGCCCAAAAATTCAGACAATTTTCTAGCAAAGTGAACATTATAGAAAAAACGCTAGATACTCTTTTCTATTTTCTAATTTATTTTTAACATACATTTATAAATATATATATTATCATTTTTTTTACCAATTTATATCACATTTTATTTTCCTTATCACAAAATTGTTTTCTATTAAATTCAATTAAATGAAAAATCTAATATGTGTAAAATCAATATATAATTATAACGTTAAATTAATTCTTATTATTCATATTTACTGTCTCAAGAAATAATCGTAACGCGTATTATTAAACAAGACTTGAGATCTCCGTTTCATTCATTCGTTCGTTCATATATATATATATATATATATATATATCCCTCTTTGTATTTGAATTCATTCATACACACGGGTCCGCCGTTCATTCATCCGTCCGTTCATAGAAAATCCACACGCTCGCGAGGGCGGAAATAAAGGGCGAGTAGTTCTCCATTAATATCTCATCGACGTCATCGTATTTGTCTTTTAACACGCGAAAAAAGAGTAAAAAGAAAAATGTTATTAGGGATATATATATATATATATATATTCTCATGTCGAGTTTCATTGTTAGACACGAAGGACTTGTTTCTTGTTTTCGGTAGGTATACGAGTTTGTTCACTCTCAGGACTGGGTTTAAAAACGGAATAAGAAGTGTGCGACTACTTAATTTCTTCCTCGAGGTCCTACCGTCAGGTAATTAGTATCTACCGGTGCGGGTGGCGAGAGCGGAAGTTACACGCGGCCGCGCGGTGCTCTCATGCGCGACACACATACACACAGAGACGGTTGCTCGCGCGCAAGAATTCGTGTTACACGCGTGTATGAAGAGCCAACGGTTTTTATATTCTGCCCGTTTGTCTGTCTCTGTCTGTTCCTTTCTTCGCTCGCTTTCTTTCTTTTTCTTATTTTTATCAGAAAATCAAAACGATAATGATCGATCAAGTAAATAAATTCGACCATCACGTTTGTTTCTTAATGAAAAAACTAGTGTGCGTATACTTATGTACGCACGTAAGAAGTTACGAATATAACCTCAATAACCTCAAAAATAAATTCAAAAAAATAACTTCAAAGAAAAAAGATAAATAATAATAATATATATAAGAAAGAATAAAAAAATATAAAAATATAGATATCAGATATATCGAATTACTTTATGCGTCAACGGCTATGGCGTGGTGGTAGCACTAGTTCCCCCCCGATCATTTAAGTCAAGCAACGCTACGTACGATTAGTACTTGGATGGGTGACCCGCTTGAGAAAAAAAAAGCCGTAAATTGGAAATTGCTTTGCCGCGCATCGTAAATATCGACAAACTTCGTGGTGTCGTTTTTGGTGTCGGAAAAAAATCACACACACTCTTATCACATTTTCCCAAACGCGCCAAAAGAAGTATAAATTCAAAAATTCTCAAAACATCGAGCAAGAGTAAGTAAAAGTATATGAGATACTTATACGTGTTGTGTGCGAATGTATGTAATACAACGTGTTCTAACGTAAGTTCTACGAAGGGTATCGCGTTACTCGCACGAACCACGAGTAGTGGAAGGTGGCTGCTACGATTACACAGGAAGGAAACACTAGTGTCTATGGGCGTCCTCCTCTCAGCTCCTCTTTTATCCTCCGCGCGTATGGCAGCAAGAGGACGCCGGCGGATCCATCGAGATGTACTTTGTGCATGCGCACGTGGGACGTGTTGCGGTAATAACTGCTTCGGTACGACGACGAATATAAATGAAAAACAGGTCATAAAAGCATCAACCGAGAAACGCTACGAAAACGAGGAAGAGAGATGATGATATAAACTATTTTTTCAAATCATTAAACAGAAGTTTGTTGATGATGAGAGATCGAAAGGCAAATATTGTAAAAAAATAAAGTATTAAAAAGGAAGCAAAAGAAAAAAAATGAAGAAGAGGGTCTGGCTCATTTTCCCCGTGCGTTTCAATGACGAAAAGCACGAGCTAGTCGAGTCAAGACAGAAGAGTAGTCGAGGGTTGCTACTGGGAAAAGAGATTCGAAGTTTCGTCTCGTGTCTCTGGTGAATGTCGTGACAAGGCCGGAAGTCGCTTCTCGACTAGTTCGGACACGATGCAAGACACATCGAGATTCGGGAGGGCAGCTGGACCGCACATGCTCGCGTCTTTTTCTCTTCCTCTCTCACTCTTACTTCCTATCTATCTATCGTCGAGAACTCTGCCAGGCAGCCAGGCAGAAGCGTGTGTCACGCATCAAGAAGGGCTCGTGCGTCGTTGGACGACTAATTTTATGATAATCCTTTTCTCTCTTGTCTCTTTTATATTCTTTCTTTCTTTATTTTTTTTTTCTTTTTTGTATGAACTACTCATAAGCTCACGCAAGCTCGCTTTCGAATACCCCTTAACCCTCGCTAATTAATATCGGGTGACACGTGAAGGTTAATGTTAAGAAAAGAGAAATATTACTCACCGAGTGAATGATGCGTTGTATTGTTTGAGTCGTGATAGGCCTCGACGATCAGAGAAAACGTTCCCTGCAAAAATACAAAAGATATTTATTTTATTTGATATATTTTTCATTATTTATAATACATGTAAAAAAGATTTATGGTTATATTGCGGTAACTTATATGTTCTTATTGGAACATTTAAAATATCCAACTAGTTCGTAATGCTTATAAAATAGAAAAGAGAATAGAAAGATCTGATTTCAATATTTATCCGATTTTCCTGGATAAAAGGAAAGAAGATAAAACAAAATGAATAAATAAATAATAAAGATCGTGATAATAATTTTCTTTTGCATTTCACTGTCAGAGGGTAATCATTCGACATAGATAGGAGTGTTGCGCATTCATAAATCTGTTTACGATCGGTAATGTATAGCGTGTAACGACGCCGTGGAGAGTAACATACGACGGTACATATTGTGTAACGAGTACGTGCACTACACGTACGACTACTCTGTTACGTGCACGGTGATAATACAACGTTTAATTATTAACGTCACACGTATGATGAGAGTTAGAGAGAGAGAGAGAGAGAGACGCTGGTATTATACACGACGACCTCGTTAGTCGCTGTCGCACGTTGAATAATAAATGTTTATATCCGGCCGACGTCGCGTAAACGAGCTGCTTTCATCCCCTTTGATAATAGTGAGCCCTGTGATAAGGAAGAACAAATAATCCGTTGCCGAATAATATTTTTTGCTAATTAATATTACGAATATGAAGTAAGTTAATTATCAAATGAAAAAGAAATTAAAAAAAAAAAACTGGTGTGTGTACTTATGTACGCACGGCGTATCGAAACGAATATAACCTCAAAAATAACATGAAAAAAATATTGGATTGGAAGTATGAGAACATAAGCAACTAATTATTATTACTTATTTATTTAACAAAGAAAAGAAAGGAAACATATTTTCAATCGATCTACACTAAATATAAGGGAGATATATCGAAATATTTTATGCGTCAACTGTCATGGCGCGGTGATAGAACTACTTCCCGCTCGATCATTTAAGTCAAGCAGCGCTGAGTACAATTAGTACTTGGATGGGTGACCCGCTTGAGAAAAAAAAAGTGGAAAAAGAAGAAAAAGACGACTTCATGCTGTAAATTTGAAATCGTTTTGCCGCGCTTCGTAAATACCGACAAACTTCGTGGTGTGTCGCTCGGAAAAAAATCACACACACTCCCAACACATTTTTCCAAACGCGCCAAAAGAAGTATAACTTCAAAAAAAAAAAAAAATAAAAATATATAATATAAAAAAGAACTAGGAATGGTGTGTCCAGATTGAAAAGCATCTCGGCACTCTATTAAGCGATTCTTACCACGCGGATTAAATTACAGTAATTCAGTCCCACCTTATTCTACTCTACTGTTTGATCATTCGAGCGTCACCGGCTATATTCTTTAACAGTGCGATTTGTCTTTGGCACCGACTACTTGCGTAGAGAGAAAGAAAGAGAGGGATAGAGAAAGAGAGAAAGATACCCGGTCCGCAAAAAGATTCCGTTAGCGTACCGGCAGAATCTCAACTATTCTGAGATTCTTCGTGAAAGCGCATGGAAAGGAAAATAAGAAGAGAAGAGATGGGGCAAGGAGGAGAGAGAAGCAGAGAACAAGGAAGAAGAAGAAGAAGAAGAGAGAGAGAAGAGAAGTAGCTGAACGCCCTTTTCTTTCGTGACAAAGACGAGAGAGGTAGGGTAGGTAGAAAGAGGTAAACGTCGCCGATAGGGAAGGAAATAAATTGTCAAGGAGACAAATGCCACCGTGATCGCCCGTTAATTTATTACGTAGATCGAAATTATGTCGGCAAAAAAGCTGAAAAAGCTCGGCTCGGTATTCGGAGAACAATGTGTGTTCGTTGGGTGTGTGTTTCGAGGTCCGGTTAGCGAAGAGAACTCTTCGCGACCAAAGTTGAGAAGAGAGAAGCTATGGAACCGAAGGAAGAAAGAAAAATGAGAAAGGCAAGCGTAGGATAGAGAGAGAGAAAGAAAGAGAAAGAAAGAGAGAGAAAGAGGGAAGTGGGAGGAGGGTAGCGAGATAGGCGCAAGATGAAAAGAGGAAGAAGAGAACGGTGTTTCGTCGGCTTGAACTCAACAGAAGGAGAAAGAGAGAGAGAGAGAGAGAAAGAGACGGAAACAGGTGAACACTAGTGGTAGGAGCAGGACGGAGAGAGTGAGTAAGAGCGAACGAGCGAGCGAGTGAGAAAGATTGAGAGAGTGAGGGAGAGGGCGAGAGAGCTCGTTCACTCGGGAGTCTGTTCCCACGGCTGCGCGGCATACCTCCACCTTCTCTCGCCTCTCTTTTCCCTCTTCACTGTACTCTCCTTGAGGTAGTAGCAGTCGTCCCTCTTTCTCGGAGCCAGTGCGCTCCTCTTTCGGCCTCTCTTTTCCCTCTCTGTTCCAATCTCGGCTCTCTCTCCCAGCTTCCCCCTTTCTATTTAACTACTTCTCTCTTTCTTTTCCACGCACACGATTTATTATTATTATTATTATTATTATTATTATTATTATTATTGTTGTTATTATTATTATTTTTTTTTGATCTTTGTTGTCCTTAAAATTATTATGAATAATCATCGAGTAAAACGGTAAAAGAAACAAATGATTGGTGTAAACGTAGGGGAGAATGATGGAAGCAAGAGACACCAATGTATCCTTTTGCCTCCGGCCAGACATAACGTGTTACGTTAATGCTGAGGAAGTCTGCTAGTAGTCTGGTAGAGACTATGGTAATATGAACGTGAAATAGGTCTGATCCGAAAAGAGAGATCGAACTAGTGGATCCCTAGCAAGCTAATGTTCATAATACAGTGTGCTAACGATCGCCCGTGGAAATATACAGTCAGTTATAAAAATATTCAAGAATATTTTTTAATTGAATAATTTACTTTAGATCGAACGAAAATATTTATAAATTTGAAATAACTATGGAGTATGGTGTGTTACGTATGAATTATGTCAAGAAATTAAAAAATACATTTTTTTCAATGATCTTTACTAATATTTTTATAAATATTTAGAAAAATCTGACACGTATAAAGATTGTCATGATATTTACAGCATTTAATAAGATTTACTTAACGGATAGATACATATTTGTTGTTTTTAAAATTGATTGATAAAAAATTAGTAAAATGACTCGAGAAAGAAAACTGTTTCTTAATTTTTTCACGCGATTTCATATATCAGACATTAATATTTCTGTAGCTATAATCAACAATTGAAATGCACTTCGTGTAATTTAAAAGAGTTATTCAATTTGAAAAAGTGAAATATCTTTATAGCTGCTCACTATAGATCAGGTGATTTATACTTCGAGCTCGATGACCCCGTGGTGCGTTTGCACCGATCACTATGTCAGTTATATATCTCCTCGTGTACTTTTCTCTTACGAGTTTCGTCGAGCGTTCGAGCACTGTTCGTGCCGCGCACAATCTCTTTCTCTCTCTCTCTCTCTCTCTCTCTTTCCTTCTCATTCATTTCGCTGATCCTTTCTCAAAGGAAATCGAAGAAAAGATCATCGATCCTGCTTGCTTGTTTTTTTATTTCTTGTATAACTTCGCTAAACAGAAACCGATCATAAGCATAGGTTTAGCGTGTTATCGTTAATAGGCGCACAAGGTGGCGCTTCTAGCTCGAGGGAGTGAAGGGGATGATGATGATGATGATGAAGATGATGATGATGATGAAGATGATGATGATGATGATGATGATGATGAAGAAGAAGAAAAAGGGAAAAGAGGTCGATCGCGTGAGTTTTGTAGCTCGCGGTGAAACTACTAAAAATACACAGAACTACGCGCTCTTGCGGACTTTTAGAAGCCGAACGGACGAGTCTATCGAATAGCTAGCGAGCGAACGAACGAACGAAGAAGAACGTTTCGTCTTCCTCTTTCTCATAGCATAGAGGAGAGTAATTTATGCTAAACGTTTCGCGTCGTGGAAGTCGCGCATCGTCGTGCGCCGAGTCAGCCATTCATTCGGCGTCTTTCTCCGCTCCTTCTTCTCTCCCGGACGCGAATCACGCAGCCTTTTCGGCCGTGGGACCACCATTCTTCGTCTTTCTCTTTCTTTTTCCCTTCGGGCCCACCTTCTCTAGTCGTATTCTCTCTTTTTCCATCCCACACTTGAGTTGACACCGCATCCTTTTCTCTCTCTCTCTCTCTCTGTCTTTCTGTTTTATTCTTCTTTGAAGCAAACGCACGTTCCGCGGACATCATACCGTGTTGTACATACGCACATAACGTTTCTTCGAGAAAGAGACAGAGAAAAAGGCATAAGAGGAAAGAAGTAAAAATGTGCAAACTCACGAAGCTCTCGCTTTCGAGTTTCTCTCAGTTTTCTAAAAATATCGTATTTCTTTGAATCGTTCGGTTGCCGCACTGAGAAAGACAGAGAGAGAGAGAGAGAGAAGCGTAAAAAGCGCAGAGTACACGCACACCTGAATACGAGTTAGGAACGGGGATCGTGTATGCGATTCTTGTCGAGGCGAGGCAAACGTACGACGACGTGATCGATTAAAATGAGTACTCTTCTCGGACTCGTCGAATTTATCCTGACTACTTACGCACGATTTTGTTATCACCATTCTCGTATATCTCATCATTTTTATTTCGATTAATTTTAAGAATATTATAATCAGCGTGTCACGTTCTGGACATTCATTGTTTTTCATTTAATCATATTTTTCGTTACCTTAGGTATCTTTTTTTTTTAATTGATATTTTTTTTTTTCTGGAAATACTCTGTCACTTCAGACCCGACATAACAGACTTTCGTAACGTCAAGCGATAATATATAAATGTGTCTGAAAGAGAACGAGAGTATAAAGGAAAACGGAAAAGTAGACTCGTGTAAGACGAAGAGATGCTGATGGAAAGAGACTGGCTGGTTGGTTTGGTGTGTGGAGTGTGAACGCGCGCAGGGGGCGCCATATGGGTTAGTAAAATTAACTTCGTTTGCAAGAGAGAGAGATGGGATGGAAGAGGAGAGAGAAAAAAGGGAGAAAGAGAGAGAAAGAGGAAGGGGGGGAGAGAGAGAGAGAGAGAGAGAGAGTTGGGGCAACACACGAGGGACGTACAGAGGCACAAAAGGCCTAGCCATCTGCCAGTGGCACACTGTGCACTACCAGATAGCACATAGCTTGAGCTATGTGAGAAGTGCCGATAGGATCAAAGTATTAATCCTAGGGGATGCATAATGTTATCTGCTACTTTATATATATACCCGATTCCTCTTCTAAGTTTTTATATGTTAAAGAAATTGTTATAACACACGGTCATCATAGGTAAGATTTGTCTGCTAAATATAAATGTCAATTTGTCATGCGTATTAACTGAATTTATATATTTACTATTACTTTTAGTGAATTTGGTCAAGCGCATGTCATCTAAATTCGTTAAAGTCAACAGTTATATATCGTAGGGTCCCAAACCGGTGGGTCTCATAACGAACAACTTCCTTCATCGTAACGATCATAACTTTGTGTGCGGTACCACTCAACGCTGTTTTTCAAATTAGTATTTCAATGTTCCTCGATCGAACTAACCTGACAATTATCTCCAACGTAATACGTTATTATGGGAAATTACAGTAAATAGGTAGTTTCTTTTGAAAACGAGAAAACCGAGGAATAAACAATAATAATGGCAACGGTTAAAAAGGGAAAAGACAAATGTTGTCGTTCTTATTGTTTCCTTTTTTTTCTCTCATTGACAGTGCATCTGGCATCATTTGTTATATGATCAATTTGATTCGTACTAATGTAAGTTAAGCAAACGAAACAAATGCGATGGCACGGATAATGCGAATTATTTATGAAAATAAGATAAATATATAATGAATAACTTACCGGCCATGTGAACTCGAATGGAAATCTGATAGGGTTAGTAAAACTAGGTAGGGCGACGTTTGGACTAAGATTAACGATGTTTTCGCCGAGGACAGGTGTAACGACATCTCCATAAGTGCACGGTGTCGTTGTGTCAATCTTCACTTGGTATTGCTTCAAGCATACCCTAAACCTGGTCTTGCAAGCACCCGAACATTCGCCTGTTCTTGAAGTAGTGCCTGAACAGCACTTACCAAGACTATCCTTTCCGTATTCGTTAACGAACGACTTCAACCTTAGTTCGAACACCCCCGAAGCGTTTACCTGAAAAAAATGTGCTTATTTAATCGTTTGTAATATCACAGAGCTCTTATTATTTCGGTTTATTCGATTTCGCTCGACTAATCGTAAGATTTACATTAAGATTGCTAAATTTTAAAAGTGACTGCAGAAAAAGGAAAGAGAAGAAGAAAGAAAGAGGAAAAGAAAAACGGGAAGACAACATCTGTCGGGCAAAACGTGGCTCCGCTCTACTTGTGGTTCCATCGAAAGGACAGAAACGACGTGGGGTCGAGACGACAGTCGCGAAGAAGAAGGCACGAGACACCGAAGGTCTCGAGGCTCGAAGCACGCGCGTGTTTTTGCGCACGCGTATGGCGTTTGTCAAGAGCAAGTGCGCGCGCGCGCGCGCAATCGCGTCTCCCAGGAAGCAGAGAGAGCATAAGGAGAGGAAAAGAGAGAAAGAGGGCCGTTACAGAGTGAAAAAAAACTGTGCCTTTTCGGAGTGTATACGCACGCGCGCATGGTACTTTTGCTAGTGGGCGGTTTCGCGTTAATAAAAAAAAAGAAGAAGAGAGAGAGAGAGAGAAAGAAGGAGGAAAGATGTGGCCCGTAAATACATTAACACGCGAGACCGCGCTATCTCCCTCTTCTTTAACAAATTAATGGCAAACCTTCCACGGTATGTAAACGACGATCAAGGGACCGGTCTCTTCTTCTTCCTTCTTCTTTTCATACATTTTACGTCGGTTTCTACACCCTTCGGCACGTTCATTAAACAGCACATTTAACAAATTAGATTCGTAACGAAGGAAGAAAATGATAGTCTTTTACCGAATAGGAAACACGACTTTGTGCCAAGTATTACGGAAGAAGACGGAAATAGAGTAGTATGCAGTGGTGGTTGTTACAAGCCGATAGGCGCGATACACGCCTTTCGGCTATTTGAACTTGCAAAGAGGTCGCTGTGAGCGGTCACGTGCTCGATGCACGTCCGCACCTACTCGTCGAAAGAACGAACTAGCCTTTTCATGGGACACCTTCCCACCCTCGATACGTCATCTCGGAATTCTGCAAAAATATACTATATCTTTTTATTTTAAATGTAACATAAGAGAAAGTCGAACCATCGAGGAATTATTTTCATTTATAAATACGAAAATACTTGTTGCGTAAACGTATTTTAGGTACTCGACATTCTAAATAAAACGACCTCTGAAAAAGATGGAGGACAAACGTCAAAACATTAGTTTTTTTCATGATATCTTTCGATATATGATTCTCATTCATTAATCTGGAATCTATTTTACGATGACGAACGTGACGTCAATGTTTAAAATGAATGAGAAAAAATACACGAGTATATTTCGTAGCTGGTATTTCTTGGAATAGTCCTTACTAAGCCGAATGTAATCTCATCGGGAAAAGGGTTGTAGACGCGCCGGGAAGATATCTCGATGAGAAATTCTCATTTTTGGCGCGCTGGAAGGTTATTTAGGGAACGAGAATGGCCGCCGTTGCGTATTCTCGGAACAGGCCGCCGGTATGTTTCGTCACAAAATCATTTCAAAGGACGTGCATCTTTTTTATGAATAATAGCTGTCCTTGCCGCAGCACTCCAAAAAAGCGGCATCTTGGAAACAAACAGGGCGCGTCTAAAACCTTTGAACTGTGATACTATCTTCGATGAATGAAGGTCAAATGGAAGAAACAACCATTGGTAGGTATAGCGTGTGAAGCTTGGGCTCTTCTACCAGCAAAGAGAGCTGCTTGCGCCTGGAACGGTCTCGAGAAGGGGGAGGAGAAGCTAGACACTTCTAAAAGAGTGGATCCAGATTTAGAGTTGCATGCAGCGTATCTCGATACTTTTTCCCCCGCCTCTTGCCGGCGCACGGTAAGAGAAGGAAAGAGTCGAAGAAAAAGGGAGAGAGAGAGAGAGAGAGAGAGAAAAAGAGAAGAGAAAACAAGAAGAAGAGTATAAATTGAAAGAAACATCTCCCAGGAAGAATAAGCTTGTTGCGATCCAGCTGGCCATGTAGTAAAAGAAGAAAAAAAGAATAAAAGAAGTAGGGATCTTCATGCGTAATGCGAAATAAAGTTCGGGGAATCTCTTCTTGAAAAACGGGATAACCTATCCTCGTCTATTTACCGCGAGCTTCAAAGGGAAAGATATAAATTGCTGTTCTCTAATCGCAACGAAACTAATCAATTTATTTATTTATCCTAGTTCGCGTATTTACATCGCCATTCACACGTCTCGGTGTGTTTACAGGTTCACAATCGACTGTTTCTAGTGCAAAGTTTCCGTGTCTCCGTGGTAAAGGGCGTCTCGAGCAGTGGCATATTCTCATTGTAGGAAGATAGGAGGGTAGTAAACGTACACATATGAAACTTACCACATGGGGTGACGGTAGAAGCACGGCGGCAACCGTCCACACTAACATCATGGTCCACATGTTTCGGCTAATCGAAGCCTCCAAATGTTTACGCGTCTATTGTGCGCGTGGACCACCGTGGTGATTCGTCTTTTGTCCGACTTACTGTCGGCGTTATCTTCTTCCGGTAATAGCTTCGCGAGGCTGCATAGCCACGATAACGTTCCTTCCTCTTCTTTCCTTCTTTCAGTCGAGATATATCCTAGTCCTTCTTTTGCTAATTCTGCTGCTGCTGCTGCTGTTCCTCCTCCTCCTCCTCCTCCTCCTTTAAATATGCGTATACACCGTCCGGTATTCGGAACTCGCGAAGAAGATTGGCAGCGTCTTGCCGTTCGCAGCACTTTTCACTTACTCTCCTTATTATAGATTTTCCGAAAATCGAAAAATCGTGTTGAATTTTGTAATAAGCTTGTAAGGGAATATCGCTTAATTACTCCCCTTTTTATATTCGAGCACACGATCACTTCACACTCCCCCGATATATATCACACTTTATTCCTTTTATTTCTCTAACTTACTGCAAAGAGTAAGAGAGAGAGAGAGAGAGAGAGAGAGCGAGAGAGATAGAGAGAGAGAGAGAAAGACGCGATCCGAAAAACACATACATGTATAGATATATAGATATAGATGAAGATAAAGGAAGGACGACGCCTCGATCAGGGGGGAGGGGTCAAAGCAGGGAAGAGGGGTCTCTCTTCGATGTTTCTTCCTCGCTGTTACGTCGTTCCCACGCTGAGAAAGATAGCGAGAGAAGAAAGAGGTCCTCAATGCGATAGTTCGCAGCTTGTCGTAACGTAGTAGCAGTAAGTAGTAGTAGTAGCAGCACGAAGCACTACTTTAGCCATGAAAAATTGATAAATTATAATAATAATAAGAAAAAGCACGAAGAGGACGACAATTCCCCACGAACATACTTTGTTGCAGAAATATACGCAAATAGCAGCACCGAGGAGAAGAGAGAAAAAAAGGGTAACACGTTCTTAAACACTCTTCTCCGCGCCAACCGTCGCAACACAACGACGAGTCGCCGTGCACTGACTCGCCGTACTGCCTTGCCGCACTGTCTCGCACACACTACTGACACGAGCCGCCGAGTCTGCCCTCCTTGCAGCAGGAAGATCAAGTGAGAGGGAGAGAGAGAGAGAGACGGAGCGTGCGAATAGCGGTAGTGATGGTGGGGAGAGGTAGAGAAGGCCCAGGAACGAAGAAAAGGGTGCGTTGTCGCTGGTAGGGCAGGACTTGCAGCAAGACCAAGCTGGAGGTGGAACGTTGGCAAGAGGGAGAGAGAAAAGCTCTGCTTTCTTGCTCCTGGCGGGACTTCCAAGAGGGAGGAATGACTTTTCGTGGGAGGCAAAAGAGCGAGCGAGAGAAGAGGTAAAAAGAGGAGAGAAGGAAAGAAGACGAGTCACGAAAGTCGGCTCTTCGAGAACCAAGTACCACTGGATCCACCGGCAAGAAATGTTCCCTCCTCTGTACACTTGTTATTTTCCTCTCTCGCGTGAAAGTAACTTCTTCGTACCGCTCGTAATATCCCTATTCTTTCGTTCGCCGAGAAGACCGTATTCTCTCCTCTTGACTTCTCTCTCGTCCTAGTGGTTCAAAATAGTTGTATCAGCGCCACACAACGGGGAGAACGGCAAGCATCCTGACATTGACTAACCGAAGACTCTCAGGGCACACACTGTATCCGATTGGAAGGCCGGCAGATGGCGAGGTTGATCTACCGACAAGACGCGAAATATGTGCGCGTGCGTGTAGTTACCGGGCGCGAAACTCACTTCTCTTTGAGAAAGTTTGCGTTGTTCTTATCCTACTCGTCCTTTTCCTTATTATCGTTTATTTGGCGTATTAAACGCGAACTTTTATTCCCGATATAAATAACACGCCGTCCTTCGTGCGTAAACAACACTCGGTGCGCGTGTTTCTCGCGTTTTCTATTAAAGACGAACGTATACGCGAGCGTGACAAGAGCGAGTTCAACCCTCGACTGAAGGCAGTAGGCCGGGAGCACCCCTACTTATAATTGTGGTCCCGCCGGCTCCCCGTAGAGAGGGGTTGTGTGGCAGAACGCGCACGCTAGAGGGGTGACGGGCACAAGGAGCGGCTGCGTCAGTGGCAGAGTGCGACCGTAGGGACTCTGGCTGGTGCGCAGAGCAAGAGGGGAGAGAAAGAAGGCAGCTGCAGGCCGGCTGCACGCGCCCACCCCCACCACCGTGCCACGATCTACCTCCGCCGCGCGACACCCTGGCCACCTCACCCTTTTTTCCTCCATCTACCTCTCTCGCTCTTTTCTCTCCCTATGCCACTACCAGACGTACCCCATACCTTTCTCTCTCTCTCCCTCTCTCTTTTTTTCTCTTTCTCTTTCTCCTATCCATCTCTTTCTCTCTCTCTCTCTCTTTCTCTCTCTTTCTCTCTCTTTCTGGACCCGCTGGCACGCGCCGCGTCCTACACTTCGTGACGTCACACTCCCCTCCTTTTTTCAGCGAATTACGCTTCTTACGTGAAGCGAGACTAGCGACGATGCGTGAAATCGCCCGACCCTCCTCTCTGATTCGACTAATCTTTCCGATTTACCTCGCACATTCTACCCTTACCCTTTTTTACCCTTATTCGCAAAGCAGTTTTAATTATGCTCGTATTGTCTCAATTTCGCGAATTTCGCTCGTGGTATCTGAATTTTCCTACTATCGGAATAAAATATGAAAAGATTCCTATTCGAGAGCTTTCTGTTCGTGACGTCATATTTATCAAATAGGGTGCGGTGAACCCTAACATACTCCGTACGCGCCAGTGTTCGGGGGTGACAGATTATTACGGTGCACATACTGCCTCCTGCTCGAGGTATTGTGCTCGGAACATAATGCTCTGGACCTGTCTCGAGCACGTATCGATGCGATCTATTGTTCCCCAAAACGAATCGCACTTTTCGTTCTTACTCCCCGGTGTTAGCTATTACAAGTTCAACCCCCGCCATAAACTCCGCCAAGTGTCACTTTACGTCTCCACCGTAACGAGAAGAGAGCGTCGATTTGATTTTAAATACACGGTATGGGAAATTTGATGCCGAGTCTTATCGTTAACGATCATCCACTTTAAAAAAATAATCGCGAAGGCGAGACAACAATCGGCGTTTACGCGGTTATATTTATTCAATGATAACAAAAATGAGAAGTTGGTGGAAAAATAACGAAGCAACTCCGGTAAGTAAATCACGGCTACGTTATATCTGGTAAATAACGCCAGGTTCCGAAATGATAAAGTATCGTGAAGTAAAAAGAAGCCTTTGTCGTATCGTTCGTCGCGAGAAAAAAGTGGTGCCTCCATAGAGCCCGTAGGTGTATGCTATACTTCCGGTCACGAGTGGTTCAACAGGTCAAACCAACGGGGGAGCCAGATGGAACCACTTCCGGCCTCTTTACCTTCGCCGCCACATCGAGTTCCCTCTTTTTCCCTCTTTCTCACTCTCTTTCTTTAACTTCATCCCCTTACTCTTTATGTCTTCTTCACTGCGTCACTTGACTCCGTCCTTCTCTTGCGTGCACGACTACCACGTTAATGCACGCATATGTAACCTGTACAAGTAAGAAACTAAAACTCCTTCTTCTTTCCTTATATATAAGTACGCGCGCGTGCGCACATCTACATATACATATTTATATATGTATCATATACGTTGTTGATGCGTGTATAAGCCAGCAGTAAACGTAGTTACGTTCTGCCATAACTGGCGCACACACAGCACGTGGATCCGTCACGCGACTCCCTTCGTTCTACGCTCGTTCGTTCCTTCCTTCCTTCCTCACTCTTTCATTCATACGGCCGATCGCGAATACATACATACGTATGGGCTTCGTTCGGTTCGTGTGTTACGAGCGAGATCGCGACGTACGAGCTCTCTTTACCGTATGACCGTATACACTACATATGCATATACTTGGCTACAAGAAACTCAATGAATCGTCCAAGAGCCAAGTTTTATTGTCCTTACAAACTACGATTTCGTTCACATATCAGTGAGAATGTAAGCTTATCCAAGAAAATTAGCCAACTAATAATTTATTCTTCATGTTTTATTTTCAACATAGAAAATATTTATTATAATTGAATGAATTATTCTTCGTTATCATTCATCTACTACTTTGTTAGTTAATATTATTTAAATTTTTGCTTTTTACATCACTTTACATTCTTTGTTAGATTAGTTACTTTATTTTATTATTTCATAATTTAGAACTAATAACATATAGTTCGTAATTCTAGTCAAATATAAATCTATTCTTTTACAAAACTTGTTTGCATCTATGTTTACCAATTTACTCATAAATTCTTTAAGGTTTTTGCAGCTTATTTTATACGGAATTTTTAAATAAACGAAGAAAATACATATTTTCATGAATATCATTTGTGTGCCAAGCAAGGTAATTGAAATTATTGCGCCAACGAACAATACAAATTTCAAGATTTATTTCTTCTAAGAGGTTGTTTCTAACGATCATTGTTTCAATATTGACGCCAGGAGATTACGAAGTGTTGGGAAACTATCAAGGACAGACGAGACAGGAGTAAATCTCGAATTTGGTACCACCGTGGGAAATGTAAGTACACTTTCTTTTAACAGAAAGCATGAAGAAACGTAGGATGCATTCGTACATCGGCACGCTTGAAGGCGTCGCTCGGAATAATAAACCTGAACATGTCGTGATTCATCGAAGTCGTATTGTTTCTCGAAAACGTGATTCCGTGAATATAGTACTTAGGTTATCTTCTGCTTTTTTTAGATCGTATTACGAGTAGATATAAAAAAAAAGAAGGCTTACGAATCAATTAAAATACATTCGATCGCTATTGATCGGGACAATAAAATAGTAGAAAACACATATATACGTAATGAAATAAATTTCATTAATTCAAATTTGCCGCGCTTCGCGCGGGTATAAATTGTCTATAACGCATAGGGGGGGGATTCACGAGTAATTGAATAGCGGATTGTTGTATTTTATTGTGATAAAAACTAAATAAAAAGATAGTTAGGGATATAATTGAGGAAGCGATATTAATAAACCTTAAATGTCGTTTCTTTGTATTTGCAGGTGGGATATTAATTGTAATCGTTTTATTATTAGATATCATAGATATAAGTGTAAATAATACTTAAAATAATATAAACTTTGTATTTGCAGAGAAACAATTTGGGGTTTACCTTAAAACTCTTCAATAATATATCTTATATATATATAAATACGAGTAACAAAATCGAAGTCACCAAATGTATCGATGGTAGGTCAGAAAAGAAGCGGGTCTGAGGTCCTCTTTTGGTTCAGTTCGATGGTGGGGGAACGGCACGCGGTGCCACGCGCCCGAACTTTTCCGAATGTTAGCGAATTTGAACGAAGCTCTTGATCCGACCGATAATAATCTCTCTGGAGTAACCCCGGCGGGTATACTCCCCACCACACTCAGTCCCAACACGATACGTATCGAGTGATGCAGCTGCTGTTTCTCCCGGCCCGAAGCGGACCTCCTTTCTTTCCTTCTTCCTTCCGTTCTTTAACTTCTCTTCCTTCCATCTTCTTTTCTTTCTTTCCGAGAGTAGAGCTCTCCTCATCCTGTTTATCTCGCATACGTTCTTTTCCTTCGTTTACCTACTAACTTCCTAAACAAATATTAAACTGTGAAAGATATATACTTGAATTTTTGTCTATCCTTGTCTATAATATCAAGCAATTGAATAAAATTTTAAGTAAAAAAAAAAAACACGAATAATTTTTAAAATTATTAAATACTTTTCTTATCATTTTTTTTTCCATACATTTTTAAAAATTATAGATGATTATTATTGGTTATTACATCGCGTTTGCCAACTCTCTCTCTCATCTTGTTTATTCGTTTAATCTAAAAGTTCTTTTTCAATTTTTTTCTCAAAAATGGAAGATGCGTATACGGTCGATTGGAAAAATTGAAATAATATTTGAAAAAATTACGATAAACCTATGTTAGTAGTAGATAATTCCAACTACAACACATTGAAATAGAAAAAGCTCGCATATCCATTTATTATGCCTAGCTAGCTGCTAGGAGTGTATACCTGCAGTGTACCTACTACGTATATGCTATGAAAATGATCGAAAAGGAGACGGATGGGATTCTTCGAAGAAGAAGCAGAAGAAGCAGCAACAGCCGCATCTGTCGCTCGCTTTCGGTCTGTCGGAAGACGTGTAGTGAGGGAGTGAAACGAAGAACGAGAAAGGAAGAAAGGTAAAAGGGTTACATCTCTTAGTTGGAAGGGGGAAAAGGGTTGGAAGATAAGGGGAGAAGAAAAAGGGACCAGAAGGTTCAATGGGATCTTTGAAAAAACTTTTTTTCGTTCCTTCTTCATTTGTCATCTTTGATTTAAAACTAACAAAAGACAATTCTTAACCAAATTTCAAGCGAATAATTCTGTCAAAATCCGTTTCTCGAAACTTCGACGAAAAAATGTATTTTTCATTTTATAAAAATCGATAATTATCGATCTAATTTCCGATTTATATGAAAATTTTAATATCAAAGTATACTTAACGGATGCTCTCAACTTTTCTTATATTTACAATTAATTTCTTTAATAATATGATATTAACACCATTAAATAACAAATACTTTTTATGTCTGTTGAACAATAAATAATACGACAATGTATACAACTTCGTGAATTTTTCTAATTTTTTATTTAAAATGTCAATCGATTTGAGAGAGCGGTTTAAATGAATATACGACATTTTCTGCAAATATTTGAGAAGCTTTAAAAAATACCTACAACTTCTAAGGAGATACTTTTTTTACCATCTCTCTTTTTTTTTCTTTCCTCATCTCTCTCTTTCGTCGCAGTCCCATTAAGACGATGAATTCGCGTCACGTACACATCGCGTGTGGGAAACCGTAGAACAATACGACCGAAGCGCGTTTACGATGACTATGACGAACCACGGTATTGTTATGGTAAAAGAAACGCTTCAGCTGGTGTATGCGTGTATCAATGTACCGTCGGTTTAATCGTTGTCTCACCACTTCAGCAAATTCACTATATCTACGTATCATGAATACGTTCGTCCCGTTCACTGTGACTTATCCGTGTACTTGGTGGGAAGGGAAGGGAAGGGGGAAGAAAGGGAGGAGAAAGGGTTTAAAGTGAGTGTAAGCGCCACCGGCTATGTCGACTTTCCCAAAGTGCGCTTCTTCTTCTTCTTCTTCCGAGGTAAATGGCCTGTCCTCGCGCCTATATTTCTTTCGATATACGAGATATAAAATAATAATAAAAAATAATAGCAAGCTGTATTAATTACAATGACCTATTTAAATACTACGGCAGCGTTAGCCATTAATTAAATTCTCTTTCTTTCTCCTCTGTTTCGTCTCTTTCGAATAAATTGTAATTTCTATTTATTTATATTTTTAAATTATCAATTCGTGATTATTTACAACATAAATCAACACACAACATTACAACATAATAAACACAAATCAACTACCGGAAGATATCGTAGCTCTAAGTGACTATAAACAATTCAGATTAAGATGTTATACCTACTTTATTGATAAAATATTCAGCGTGTTTTGTTACTTACGATTTAATTTAATTTCATTTTTGTTTTGTCCTTTTTTCTTTTTTTTTTTTAACCATATGTTTATTGCTTTGAACCAATACTACTATACTACTATTATAGAACCATTATACTTTATTTATTATTTACTATTTTCGTTTTACTTTTATCTACTTACTGTGCGTTACTACTAATATAATGATAAATTTAATAATAATTACATAATATTAATTTCCGTTTTGTTTTATCTATACATTACATTGTACTACACTGTAATTAATGGCCTTTAGGGAGCCTAGGCTCTAGAGTCTCAATAAAATATTATTAAATAAATAAATAAAAATATCAAATGTTAATTAATTTGTTATATCGCGTTTCTTTTTGTATTTTATAATAAATGCTATACCATAATAAATATATATATATATCTGATAATAATTTTAGAAATCTATAAAAATATTTCTTGTTTTTTTTTTTTTTTTTTTTTTTTTCTACCAAACACTCAGCATTGTGAGTATACGGACGACGAAAACAAGAAGAGAGGTGACTAAATTTTAAAGGAAGTATTTGCAAGGTGGAATAACGTGCGAAAACAAAAGCCCGAGGAAGAGGAAGAATAATTGAAAGGGGAAGGTCGAACGGTACAGGAAGGAAGGAAGGAAGGAAAGATTTAAGGAAATACAAGAAAGAAAGAAGGATAAAAAAACAAGGTAGTTATGCGTATCGCTAAGGCTCAATATAACGGAAGCCAAGGTGGTTGCAGCCTCTCTGTACGGGCCATTTCCGCCCACAGAGTTGTTTCTCACACGCAGGCACACACTCCGCCGTTTCTTTCGGAATACATACTTGTCGTTGCCGTATAATAATCTATGAATCCACTCTTTACAATCCCAAGATCTACTTCCACGAGAATTTTACGACGACATTTATATTCCAAACGTCCTAGTAAAATATGTATTAACATTTTCAATTATATTTATATCAATATTTTGTTTGTTATTCTTCTTATTTTTCTTATTTTTTTTTATACTTAATATTTTTTTTAATAATATATTTTAATAATAATATTTTTTAATTTTTTATATTTTATATTTTAAAATCTTATTAAATATTAACGTATATGAAAAAATACAAATACTTAGGAATTTATTGATGATATACCCACGTACTATTAACCCTTCTTTTTCACTCGAGTGGCGCCGATACGGCGCCCGGCCGATTTCAACTGCCAACTCAACCAAAATTAATTACAGAGCGTAGTATTTATCAAAGTTTGTTTTTTTTCGACATATAAATGAATAAACCGATGATATTTTATTATTTCTATACGCTTGTTTGTTTAGAAAAGTTTTTACAGTACCTGTAAAATGTCTACTTTTAATTTGTCCGAAATCGTGTCGAGTTGCTGGTTCGCGCAAACGAAAAAGGCCTCGAGTGCAAAGGGTTGACGCGTACATAAATGCGATAAGGTCTTTTGTTTTTTTTTTTAATTTAAAATTTGAAAAATGGTATGAATATACATGGACGTGCAGATACACACAAACACTGAGGCGTGGGCTTCGAAGATGAAACATGACGGGTGATCGGCGGCTTACAGCCAGATGCAGGATCTACAGAAGAAACGGAAGGAAGCACTTTTTATTATTTTTGTTGTGTGCCTTTTTTTTCGAACAGAGCCTCGCCCAAAGAGAGATAGAAAGAGACAGAGAGATATAGAGGCCGTCCCTGCGGCCAAGTTGAAGTCGAGAATTGGAGAGGTAGGAGCTTCCTGTCCCGTATTCGAATTCAGGATCGAACTATACCGATGAACGTGCGTGTACGTACATAAACGCTATTTACTCACACATACACAGTTTCAACATATACGTAGAAGCGTGTCCTTTCGTGGGATAGATATAATGAGAGAAAGAGAGGATCGCAACTACGTGCTGGATTAGTTCCTCTCGGATTTAATCTCACTGCCTGAAACAGGAACTCGAACAATTCATAATGAAATCTTACCGAATGCTCGTTGGTTCTTTCAATGCCGGGGGGAGACAGGATGTTGTCGTCATCCTCTCTCCAATGCGGACGTTCCTTTTGAACAAACATGATGTTCATCGAATTCATCGATAATCAATGAAACTTCACAATAATTCTCTAATGATATTACGTATTTCAGCATCTTTTTTTTAATTTTTTTGAGATATAAGTAACTATGTATTTATGTAAACCTATCTACATTGTGTGGTTTTCCAAGGAGAAAAACAGGTTTGATTTTTTCTTCGCCAAGAGAAAAGTGAAAAGTCGTTTGGAGGGTTCCTTCTTCATATGGTGCGTTGATCCAAAGGACGAAATCCCACGAGTAACGAAGCGCGAGTATAAGTGGGGGCGAGAAGACGAATTTGCAGCCGCTTTTTGGGACCCTCAACTCTCAGCTGCCGGACCTTCCCACGCTATGTGTGTGCACCTACCTATCTGCCTGCCTACCTACCTTCCTACCTTCTTACCCATCTACCTACCTATCTACCTATCAACCACCTACCCACCTTACTACCTGACTCGCACACAATCATGCGTCGGAATTGTATTGAATTGTTCCATCGAAAGTGTATATGTGTTCTATTAATTAAAACGAATCGATAGAAATTTATAAATGTGTATATTTAATTGAGATCATTTGTAAAGGGGAAGCAATAATTTTTTTTCTATTTGAACGAACTTACGTTTCATAAAATAATAGTATATGTATGATGAAGTAAAGAACAATGTTTCCTGTTACTATTTGCAACTTCGTTAAGTTGTGTGTATGTGTTCTATTAATTAAAACGAATCGATAGAAATTTAAAATGTGTATATTTAATTGAGATCATTTGTAAAGGAGAAGCAATAGTTTTTTTTCTATTTGAACGAACTTACGTTTCATAAATAATAGTATATGTATGATGAAGTAAAGAACAATGTTTCCTGTTACTATTTGCAACTTCGTTAAGTTGTGTGTATGTGTTCTATTAATTAAAACGAATCGATAGAAATTTAAAAATGTGTATATTTAATTGAGATCATTTGTAAAGGAGAAGCAATAGTTTTTTTTCTATTTGAACGAACTTACGTTTCATAAAATAATAGTATATGTATGATGAAGTAAAGAAAAATGTTTCCTGTTACTATTTGCAACTTCGTTAAGTTGTGTATATGTGTTCTATTAATTAAAACGAATCGATATAAATTTAAAAATGTGTATATTTAATTGAGATCATTTGTAAAGGGGAAGAAATAGTTTTTTTTCTATTTGAACGAACTTACGTTTCATAAAATAATAGTATATGTATGATAAGTAAAGAACAATGTTTCCTGTTACTATTTGCAACTTCGTTAAGTTGTGTGTATGTGTTCTATTAATTAAAACGAATCGATATAAATTTAAAAATGTGTATATTTAATTGAGATCATTTGTAAAGGGGAAGAAATAGTTTTTTTTTTCTATTGAACGAACTTACGTTTCATAAAATAATAGTATATGTATGATGAAGTAAAGAACAATGTTTCCTGTTACTATTTGCAACTTCGTTAAGTTGTGTATATGTGTTCTATTAATTAAAACGAATCGATAGAAATTTAAATGTGTATATTTAATTGAGATCATTTGTAAAGGGGAAGCAATAGTTTTTTTCTATTTGAACGAACTTACGTTTCATAAAATAATAGTATATGTATGATGAAGTAAAGAACAATGTTTCCTGTTACTATTTGCAACTTCGTTAAGTTGTGTATATGTGTTCTATTAATTAAAACGAATCGATAGAAATTTATAAATGCTTATTTTAATTGAGATCATTTGTAAAGGGGAAGCAATAGTTTTTTTTCTATTTGAACGAACTTACGTTTCATAAAATAATAGTATATGTATGATGAAGTAAAGAACAATGTTTCCTGTTACTATTTGCAACTTCGTTAAGTTGTGTATATGTGTTCTATTAATTAAAACGAATCGATAGAAATTTATAAATGTTTATATTTAATTGAGATCATTTGTAAAGGGGAAGAAATAGTTTTTTTTTTCTATTTGAACGAACTTACGTTTCATAAAATAATAGTATATGTATGATGAAGTAAAGAACAATGTTTCCTGTTACTATTTGCAACTTCGTTAAGTTGTGTATATGTGTTCTATTAATTAAAACGAATCGATAGAAATTTAAAAATGTGTATATTTAATTGAGATCATTTGTAAAGGGGAAGCAATAGTTTTTTTTCTATTTGAACGAACTTACGTTTCATAAAATAATAGTATATGTATGATGAAGTAAAGAACAATGTTTCCTGTTACTATTTGCAACTTCGTTAAGTTGTGTGTATGTGTTCTATTAATTAAAACGAATCGATATAAATTTAAAAATGCGTATATTTAATTGAGATCATTTGTAAAGGGGAAGCAATAGTTTTTTTTCTATTTGAACGAACTTACGTTTCATAAAATAATAGTATATGTATGATGAAGTAAAGAACAATGTTCCTGTTACTATTTGCAACTTCGTTAAGTTGTGTGTATGTGTTCTATTAATTAAAACGAATCGATAGAAATTTAAAAATGCGTATATTTAATTGAGATAATTTGTAAAGGGGAAGCAATAATTTTTTTTCTATTTGAACGAACTTACGTTTCATAAAATAATAGTATATGTATGATGAAGTAAAGAACAATGTTTCCTGTTACTATTTGCAACTTCGTTAAGTTGTGTATATGTGTTCTATTAATTAAAACGAATCGATAGAAATTTATAAATGCGTATATTTAATTGAGATCATTTGTAAAGGGGAAGCAATAGTTTTTTTTCTATTTGAACGAACTTACGTTTCATAAAATAATAGTATATGTATGATAAAGTAAAGAACAATGTTTCCTGTTACTATTTGCAACTTTGTTAAGTTGTAAAAAAGAAATATAATTTTCTATGAATTATTCTTTCGTTTTAATATGAACTATTACAAAATGACACTTTTCTCTCGTCGAAGAAAGAATTAAACTTGTTAAAACATTTAGTGAAGAGAAGAAATTAGAGAAAACAAGAGAAAGGACAGTAAAAATCCTGTGTGAATCCGGATAAGGTTATTTATGGATAAAAGAAGTTATAAAAAAGAAGAAAAAGTGTACTCAAGGATAAGAAATAAAATAAGTGAAGAAAAACAAACAGGAAGAATTAGATAAACTAGAAACTTCATTTTATTGAATATTATTTATTTATCTTATCATTGTTTTCACTTTTTATTTAGTTTCGTGTTGATCTGTAATATATTATCTGTAATCTAAATTATTTGCAATTATTTGCATATTAATATTATCGTTATAAAAAAAAAAAAGTGAATAAATCTGAAAGGATTTGATTAAAAAGGCAACCAAAGAAAAGAAACTAACCGGGTGTGCAACGGGTGTTCAGCGGACAAAATAGATCCTTTCGCGAGTCTTCCTGCTCTCACGCCTGAACTCTCCAAGATAATGTAATTCCTTTTAACCCCATTGAACCTCGAAAATCGTGAGATGCCTTTTTTTTTCTATGCCTCTGAAAATAACGTTCACTTTGTTTCTCGGTATTCGTTCTTAGGATAGCTTGAATGAAACTAACTCGATATCTAAAAATACATTAAACAATAAATTCAAGAAAATAGAAAGTGAACATGAGTTTTATATACACCTATAATATTACAACGAGACACAGAACTTTAACACTGTGTATTCTTCCTATTTACAGAACGAGCAAACAATTAGAGCATGATATATCAAAGGGTAATGAAGTGTACAATATTGTGAAGGTGTTTCAGAGTATCACATTCAATATTTCCGATTCAATTATTCCCGTGACATCACAACGAAATTATAAGAAGTTTGTTTAGCATTTAGAAAAAAAGATTAAGGATTTATAGAGGATGTTAGATCCGACACTAATTTAATCACGTTGGAGATGTTCGCTAATTAATCGCTGGAAACGAAAGTTGGATGTCGAATTAGTCTAGTTAAACTAAATGAAGTTTCATCGAACCGAAACCGTTATTTACTGCAAAAAATCGATTTCTCGATTAGGAAAAGAAAATGAAACATTACGCTTCGCGATTAATTGCTTTCGAAAGTTCCACTTAAAGAAAAATGTTTCAAGTTATTATTTACAACTTTGTTAAATTTTCTAGACAAAAAAAAGAAAAAGAAAACAAAAATATTTTTCTGTGATTTCTCTTTTCGTCTTAAATTTCAAAATAAATTTCTTATTGGTATGGTTTATATAAGTAATTATTTGTAGAAATAATGTAAGTTAATTTACAAAATATTTATTTAACACTAATTTTCATTAGAGATTAACGATTTATTATTTACCACTTTTATTTATTTTATCGGTATTTTATATGATAAATGATCTTGATATATATAAATATTTTGTACAGTATAAATAATGATTTGTCAATATTTTAAATAGATATTCAGTATTTATGAGGAAGGCAGAATAAATCTAGAGCAGAGGACGAGAATCCGCAGCTCTTAGATTTTAATTAAAAATTTGTTGTATCTACAACAGAACAGATAGTTATCCTAAAAAATTCTGTAATAGAGAAATACCGTTCATCTAATCGAAATTTCACATAACAGATATTCATATAATTAAGATTCTATTATACTTTACTCTGATATTTTATTAAATGCAAATAATAAGAACAAAATGTGTTTTAAAATACTAATTCAACAAATAGTAACGAATTTTTATTAATTTAACTTATTCTATAAAAAAAATAGACTTTTTATTAATTTTTAAAAATAATGACTTATATAATAATAATAATAATAAAAATAATCCTTACAATGAAAAAGAAATGGTTTGAAGTTTTTGCGATATTTGAATGTATTTAAAAGACTTTTAAAAGTAAAGCCGCGTATCACCTGCACAAACTTGATATATTCTCACGAAAGTTCACATTGTTCTGAAGTTCTTTCTCGTGACAACACAACATTTTCATCCATCTCTCTGGCGCCAATGATAATACCTTGGAGAGATGCCTCTCCCGAAGCAAGCATTTATACATGTATTTATGTAAGTTCTTATATACATACCTACATATGTACGTACGTACGTATGTGCATACTGGCAAAAGTGTAAACAACTTTCGAACAACGGTAGCAGCTGCGAAGGCAGAACCTTTTTAACTTGTCGATGGATATAATATGACGAGGAAGGTCGCGCTTCAATTTTTAATAAACCTACGAAATATAAACTTGTAAGCTTTAGCACTTTCATACCTTCGATTTGACTTATCCCGTTAAGAGAAGTATCATTTTTTTCTTGCAATATCACATGGTCAAGAAAAATTCATATAGTCGTTTATTCTTTAACATAAATTCGATAGAATATATAATTAACAATATATACTCGTTAATATTTTATTTTTGAGGTTATACTTCTTTTGGCGCGTTGGGGAAAATGTAATGGGAGTGATTTTTTTCCGATCGTCTGTAAAAACGACACCACGAAGTTTGTCGATATTTACGATGCGCGGCAAAGCGATTTCAAGTTTATGGCATGAAGTTGTCTTCTCTTCTTCTTCTTCCTTTCTTTTTTTTCTCAAGCGGGTCACCCATCCAAGTACTAATCGTACTCAGCGCTGCTTGACTTAAATAATCGAGCGGGAATTAGTGCAACCACCACGCCATAGCCGTTGACGCATAAAGTAATTCGTAATGACGTAATAAAGTAAATAGTGTGGACTAATATCTATATTTTTATATTTTTTTTATTCTTTCTTATATATATTATTATTTTTCTTTTTTTTCGAAGTTATTTTTTTGAAGTTATTTTTGAGGTTATTGAGGTTATATTCGTAACTTCTTACGTGCGTACATAAGTACACACACTAATTTTTTATTATGTTATCTTAAGAAAAGGAGGGACCACTTCATTTTACATTCCCAGACAATAATCCTAATGGAGTACACATTACCTCATGAAATAAGAAGAATGCGGGACCATAGTATGTATGTCTTTCTCTTTCTCCCTCCCCATTCTACCGTCCTTATTTTCTTTCGCCATGTAACAAGCTCGTTCCATTAACGTGTTTTTACGAATAACATCTAAGAAAGATCCTCAAATTCACAAATGATTCTATTTCAACGATTAATTGTACCGATGACTCGCACTAGACTATAATCGTCGTAACTTAATTGCGATTTTAAAAAGAGGTGCTTTAAATGTAGGATTTATTTGGATGTGGATGTAATGTATTATTATGCATTTATAACAATATTATTAAAATCATAATAGAAAAATGAAAGATAATGAATGACAAATGGAAAGACTTCATGACATTAGCAATCGATTGAACTATTTTTGAATCATCCATAGCGTTTTGTTTTTTGTAAATATTATAAAGCAACGGAAAAGTGCAAATAAGTACTTAACCAAAATATTAATTATAGTTAATAGTTTTTAGATTAATAATTCTTTTTTTAGGTTAATAATATCGTATCATCTTCGGCACTTTTCGCAAGTGTAGCAAACGATATATCGTTGTTCGGCACTATAAGGGTTAATTATGCAAAATTTCTTGGTATATGGAATATGTTCGGTAGGGATTTTGTTTTTACAACTACTTACAATTAGAGAGAGAAAGAGAGAGAGAGAAAGAGAAAGAAGATAACGTGCAAATGTGAGAAAACAAGTATGAGAGAAGGGAAATAGGAGGGAAAGGTAGGTAGGGTGGATCACGTCTGTTGTATCCGTATAGATATCCGTGAGCCTCCGTGTGCAAGGAGTGGCACGAAGCTGCAGATGGTGGAAATCTCGAGGAATAAAGCCAGAGAAGAAGCGGAGAAAGGGAGGGCCGAACTCACGAAGAAGGTTTTATTCAAGACGAGAACGGGGAGGTACCGAAGGTGGGTAGCACCTGGTGGTCGTGAGGGCCGGTGCTAGTGCTAGTGCCTTCTGCTCCTGCTCATGCTGCTGCTGCTGCTGCTACTTCTGCTGGTGGTGGTGGCGACGGTGGTGGTGGTGGTGGTGGTGGTGGTGGTGGTGCCGGTAGTAATTCTGTTGACGATAATACTCCCGCTATTACCGATACTTTTTATCAATATCTCTCACTATTATCAATATTTACTGATACTATCGTATAACTTGGAATGAAAAGTAGTTTTCAGTAGTTCGTAAGAAAAATAGAATATTTTCAAAATACTAAATACTGTTTCGGCAATGAAATATTATTTTTCAATAGTAGCCATGTTTTTTTGTTGTCAATTAATTATAATCGAGACTAAAAACCAACGGAACTATAAACAATTGTTTTTATAAGCCGAATAATTGTTGAGAATAATGGAAAAGCCGTGGTTTTCTTAAAAGTAAAATACCTTATGTCGTTGATATGTAAGTCTCGCAGGGTGAAATCTTTGATGGCAGGAGTCAGTCGTGAAGCGGGCAAAAGCATGCAGAAGAAGAAGCCGAGGTTCGCCGGCTGGCAAACCTTAAAGACTACGATCGAAGCCGGCAATCTGTCGACCATCCATTCTCTTTTTCTCGAACCCTTCGAAATCTTTTAGGGATCGTTACCACCTTCGAAAATGTTTTTTATCCTGTGCCTCAATCAATCTCTCGATTTAGGTTCCTTAAAGAAGTGTTAGATCAATGCAGAAGCTACTTTGAGTACGGATTTTGTATGAGAGTTTGGATTGGAAAAATGAATAAGCATAATTCCGAGGGATAGTTAAAAGAAGACGTTTGGAAGAGCGAAAAGCGTTAGAAGGAGCACCGAGAAAATAGAGGAGAGGTTAGGAACAGCTGCAAGACACCCCGAAGACCATAGAGAATCTTTTGAATCATAACGTAAAACCACCTCTTGCGTGTCTTTCCTCGGATCTTCTTCTCGATGATTCAAAAAGAGACGCAACCGTTAACAGGAACGGTGCAGAAAGAAAAGAGAGAGTATAGAAATAATAAATCATAGGATTAACAACCGAATGTCGTTGATTTGCCTGCTTCGCTAAACGTTTGACTAATAATATGCAACAGAATCTACGATCAGAATTAATGAAGCATAAATCACAAATTGTCTCAAATGTAATTTATGGATATATAGATGACAGTACAATAATAATAATACAATAATACTAATGAGGAATATGATTAGTGAATGTTAATAGAATAATATATGAATATCGAACAATCGAAAGAAATTTAATCAATGTAGAACGATCATTAATTTGCGTCGATGTATATCTTCTTGTACAATAGTTGGTTAATCATCGGAGCGTTCTCATTACGTATATCAAGACAACAGGTGCAAAATCGATATCTCATTACATTGTTTCATGCAGAAGTTCGTTCCACGGGAAAGTATCTCACGAAGAAAGTGCATCCAATATTCAGATCTCTCATAATTAGACGCTCTAAATGAAATCGACAATTATCACGAAATTGCATGAAAAATAATTAAAAAAAGTCTCTCTTATTATGAAAGAATGAAAGAAAGAGAAGGAATAATTATTTATTCGTATCTTCGAGATTCGCATTTTAATCGGCGAATAGACAAATAGATCGTCCTTTTTTGTTACCTTATCCTCTTTCCTTCCGTGCCCTTTTTTTTTTTTTATAAAGAAAGAGAAGCCGAGAGTCCAGGGTCATTTCCGTATCCCGAACAGCTGTCAAAATTTTCAACGACGAGGGTTTCCCTTGTTTCTCAGAGGAAATGAGGGGAAAAAAGGCCGCCAGCTAAAGACGCAATGATTTAGCGTGGCAAAAAGATTTCATGGAGGCTTTAAAAACGAGAATGAAGGGATTCTTTAATAAACTTTACGCCCGATAAAATAATATCGGTATATCCAATCAAATAAATACCCAGTCATTTTTTACATTTTTTTTTATACGGTTATTATAGTTTATTAGATGGAATTAAGATAAGTCGCTTTCTCGCGTAAGTAACTTTTAGTTCGATAAAAATTGAATTGACATGTATATATTTTTTTCTCTTTTTCTACCTCCCCCACTTTCCCTCTTTTTCTGTTTCTCAGAAGCGAGTACTTTCGTACTTACGATGCTAAATATCGCGAGTCCAAAGCGAGAAAACAAGAATGACGAGTAACCCACGATGTTTTCGAGCACGTGGCACCTGCCGGCACCGTTATCGGCCTCGTTAATTCGAAAGGTTCACTTCTAACGAATCGAGAACATTTTCCAAAACCGGTGAAACGCCCAGAAGGCTCGATAATTGGCCTTAACCAATCCACGAGTCGAGCAAGTCTTTTACCATGGTCACTAAAAGAATCCCTGTGTTCCTTAATATACCCGTATATTTTCTTAAACACGTCGCACCAATAAAATAATCACAGGTTTGTCCTTCGAGAAACCTTGAAATGATCTCTCGCATATGTACTGCCGATCGAATAAATAGTTGAGTCAAGTTCACAGTACGTGTTTCGATTTGCCGATATCAGGAGGGCTATTTAACTGGTGATTTTTTAACAACATATTTTTAACCCAAACTATGAGAACGAATATTTAATAACGCGACATTGGAGAAAATGATTTTTTTCTAAACACCTTGTTTTTCCTGACCTACTGGATTCATCGAAATCGAACACTGTTAAATTAAACTCGTTCCTATCGCACGTCGTGATTTCAGTTCTTGCCGTTAAACAGCTGCTTCGGTGATATTTCAACGTATATAGAGATCCTATTGACACTTTCCACCGGGTCGGACAGTGTTCGCGTAGCAGAAACTCAAGGAGACAAGTGCTCTTTGGCATTGATCGGCAAGTATCGCGAATATTACACGATGCAGCCGGCGTTGGGCCGTTGCCTGTTGTTCGTTGCCGATCCGTGGGCAGGTATGAACCATTTACTCACAGGAGGATAGGTACTCACGACAAAAGTATGTTTGGACTACTACTGGTGTGCCAGATGCCGAGAAGTTGAACGAAGGGGAAATCAGAGATATTCGTTTCCTTTATTCAGCTTTCTCTGTTCTGCAGATTAGCGTTAGACTTTTTCAATATGAGTTAGACTCGCGACGGTCTTAGACTTTGTCTGCTTCTACTAACACCTGACTGATTTGAACAAATCATTCCGTCAGATCAACTTCAATATCAGTCCTCTGTCATATACATGTATGTATTGTACATATCAACATAAGTAAACTCGAATACATATGTAACATCATCATAGAGAAGACATGTTGAAGATCCGATTGATAGACCAACAAGTTTTTCTTCAAAAGTAATACCAGGAAAGTTGAAGGATAGCTAGAAAAACAACTTGGCATCTGTGAAAACTGTAAGTGAAAATAGCAAGGACGAAAAAGGTCCGGAGGGAAAGGTGCTCCATACACGCCCGGCACAAATTCGTAGAAAAAAGGAAGAAGGAAGAGAAAAAGCTCGCGAGGGGTGGGGTAGAACTGGTGGGAGAGGAAACAGTGGTTGGAAAAGATACGAAATAAGAAAGTCCGGGTCTCCAAGTCCAAGGGACTGCCTGTTAGAGGGGCCTGCTGCCTTCGAGTCGGTGGTTCTCTTGTACTCCTGGGAAGTAGCGGCAGATGTTTCGACTCGGTTGGCGTGTGCCCGTTGCCACTTGGCTGCGAAGAAGACGATGCCATCTGCCCCTTCTCGTCTTCCCCTTCGCGCTTCTTCTTTCCTCCTCTCTTCCCCTCCGCCACCACCACCGCCACCTCCTCCTCCTCCTCCTCCTCCTCCTTCTCCCCTTCATCTATCTCGAGCAAAGCCTACACGTACCGCGTGCCAGCCGAGCAGTGATATGAAATTGCTATCGAAAATGCCACAAGCTTACCTTGGCTTCTCCCCTTTTCCCATGAGACTCTTTACTTACCACGTACCTTCTTTCATCGAGTTACCTTTGATCGAAAATGTTAGGTATCATAATCTAACATGTTGTCAAGTTAAACGAGTTCTACGCTAATTGGAAATACATATATGTATATATGAATATCATTATATATATATTATTAGTCAATTTACATTTCTTATTGAAAAATAATCCCGTTTCCAATCTTATGTTAATTATTTTTCTAAACGATATCATTAATGTTTTGGTTTGAAATTTTAAGAAAAGCTTTCTTAAAGGATTCAATATTATGTAAGCATCTAATACATCGAATGATCGATCATCGATCATCTTTTTATTTAATTTCAATACGTACGAATGATTTAAGTAAAAACAAGAGCGAACATTCTATATGAAATAAGGTACTAATATGATCAGTGAATTATAAGAGAAACTAACCAGGTTGTTAACCTACGTCAGTCATCGAGCGCTCATGAACACGCGGAATGATAATTCGTGGCACGCGTTCGTTCATCCTTGTTCGTAAAATAAAAAAAGGGCGAGAGAGAAAGAGAGCAGGTTGGTAGAGAGCAACACGCCTGTCTCTTCATCCGAAAGAGAAATTTGAGATAAGACGTGCTTAAAAGTGCACGAATAATGAAACGACGCGTGCGTACTTGGTAAGTTGGAATGCGAGCTCTTCATAAAATTCGATCGACCTTAATTATTTGTCCAGTGAAAGAAGTGAAAAAAGAACGACAGATGGTACTTATCGATCGAAACACGTGGATGCTGTGGGCCCACCGTTTTTGCGTGGATGCACCAAATTGACCTTACCTAATTCTTCATTTTTTTCTTGCGATATTCTCTCTCAGCGTCATATGGTAACGACTCCAGTTAGATTTGAATATCGTATTACGAATACGAAGGATTTGAAAAATTTCAAAAAACTCCGTGTTCATTTTTGTCAAATTTTTTTTTGTCGCGTCTGGAAAAACGACATCATGAAGTTTGTTACAGTATTTACGACGCGCGGCAAAGCGATTTCAAGTATACGGCATGAAGTTGTCTTCTCTTCTTCTTCCCCTTTTTTTTCTCAAGCGGGTCACCCATCCAAATACTAATCGTACTCAGCGCTGCTTTACTTAAATGATCGAAGCGAGAACTAATGCTGTAACCGCGCCATGGCTGTTGACGCGTCAAGTAATTCGATGTATCTCTCTTATATTTAGTGTGGACTGATATCTATATTTTGATATTTTCTTTTTCTTTTTTTTATTCTTTCTTATATATATAATAATAATTATTTTTTTTCTTTGAAGTTTTTTTATGAAGTTATTTTTGAGGTTATGGAGGTTATATTCGTTTGGTACGGCAAAGAAGTATAACTTCTTACGTGCGTATCTAAGTACACACACCAGTTTTTTTTATTTTCTTTTTCTACAGGACAAAGATTCATCGATCCTGTTATCGGTTCTCTACGAACCAGGTGGTATGTAAAGATAGAGCATATCTTAAGTGGAGCACCGTTTTTAGTTTCGAGCTTAAGAAGGGAAAAAAAGCAACAGATGCAAGATCGTCCTTACGGATGCTATAGCTACAGAAAGAAGAAGCATCGCTCTGCCAGTCAGGCTGCATGTCTTTCCTTCATGGCACGTGCCATGCCCTCCTACCACCGTAACCGACCAAGCCAGACATCGCACTGAGCTTCGGCTTAGCCGGATGGTGTCCTTTCCTTTTTCTACGACCTAGAAAAGTTTTCCTTTTGAAAGAGAACAACCATCTGTGCTTCGAATAATAGCTTGAATATTGGTACCCGCCTTAGTTCAACTGTTATTTATTATAAATATTTTACGAACTAACCATAAGATCTCGATTAAGTTTTTCAATAACACGTCAGTTACTAATTGAATACATACAAATCATAAATACTCAAATGAATGAACGAACATCTACGCGTAATGCAAATGTTATTCGAGAAGCGATAGAATATAATGCAAAATCAATGATCACTTTCTTAATTATGGAAATTATAAAATTGATATTCGATCAGTGCCATTGTATTTCAATCGTTCGCAAGACGAGTACGCGATGAGTATTAACGACAATAGACTTTTGTAAAGTTCATTCAAAGCTATATTTGTCTTATTGAAAATGGATCAATTTTATTATGTAATATTATAATATTTTGTACTGTAATACTTAAGGTGCGTATGTACATCGTTATTGATTATTAGAAAGTTACATTTCAGGTGAAAATTATTTGACGAAATAAAAAGTATCGCATACGTAACATGGAAAACACGAATTGACAGAGATTTTGCAATTTTTACGATATTCGTTGGAGAAGTCGATTGGTTGGTGCAGACAGGTGCATTTTTTTAGGTACCACCTGATAAATGTGATTTATTTTTATCGATATTCCTGAAATCAGTGCGAACAGAATTTGCGAGTGCATTTGGAAACCGCGTAGACTTTCCCTGGTGGAAAGAAATTTTGGTCAAGGATTTTTCACGGGAGAATATTCGATCGGAACAGGTGCGCGATCAGGGGATGTCACGATCATCGAAGAATTTCAGGCAAAGCGCCGTGATTGGTTCGGCGTGTGGGCAGCTGTTTGTGGGCCTCCAATTAAGTAAGTGTTATGTCGTAACAGGTGTCGCATGATTATCAGGTATGGCAACGAGAGGGCTGACCGATAAATATTCTCGGTAATATTCTAGTCCTGCACATCTCGTAAGATACACGATCTGTTAAAGTACCAACTCGATGGCAAGGCTCCGCGAGAATTTGCACCTGCAAATTTCGGAAAATTAATAATCATCAATTGCCCGAGATTTTTCTTTAGTTCGTACTCGACCAGAGTAATATTCGTTGAAAAGATAACTCATAAAATAGTATTCGAACAATTTATCGCGATCCAATTTGCGCACGAGTCTACGTAGTTACACGGACAGATTTTAATTCCGAGGGGTGAATATTATTAAGTTGCAGAAGGGGTCCCGATCTTCGACTGTGCAGGTTTCTTTCAAATCGTATTTTACATTCGTAAAACCATTTCTTTTGGACAACCAAGTTCTCGGCGAACTTTTCATTCTCATTTAATTTAAAAATATAAAAAGACGATTTTATTATTTACCAATCTTCTGATTGTTTTTCTAACAGCATACCTATGCAAGTACGCAGATTTCATAACTATGATCGAACCGTGGGATTAAATCAATACGTAGAATGATACAATTAATTCGTTTATCAACGTATCGTTAAATCTTATTCTACCATCGTAAAAATGAAATTATTATAAAAGGGCAAAGGATATATTCGAAAGAAAAAAATTGCAGATGGAACCGTTCATAGATGGCAAAAGGAAAGGGACTTCTTGATTACGTTGAAGAAACGGAGGGTGACACGCATGCGTGGTTGAGTATATCGTGCGCGTGGATACACGAATCGTGTGCGAGTACACGTATCTCGTGCGCGCTAAGCGGTATAGTAGAGAATCATCTACCTTTCTGCCTACCAACCTACCTATCTACGCAATGACGCAGACATCGTAGCACAGTGGTAGCACGTGCTTAAATCCGAGCAGCTGCCTGTTTACAACTCCTGGGCAGGAAGGATATTCGCTTTCGACCCCCACCGCCACTTCCTTCCTATCTTATTCTTCTTGCACGGAGAATCCCCTTCTCGCTTTCTTCCTTTTCCTCCCATGTGTCTCCTCCTAAGAACCGATACGGAAACCATCCTCTTCATCTCTATGAATCTCCTTTTCAATTTTCTTCTTTATTAAACTCCAAGAGGGGGAGGAGTTTAAGGAAATAATCTTCAACAATAAGTTCATAGATACAGATGTTTCTTTAAGTATAGTTTATGTTTGATTAATTATTATGATATATGGTCGAGAAAAGGGTGATTCCTCTTGAAAAAATTAATCCAAGTTTTTCATGTAGATGCATACTTTGCTAAATACAAGGTCACATGTTTATACGTGAATTTGTAAGCATGTCTAAAAAAAACCCCATATCTTCGATCCTCTTACAAGTTGTGATGTAGAAATATTAACGATTGCATAATAATATATAAATCAGTATAGATATAGTAGAACTTTGTTTATATGGGCCTATCAGGGAACAAAATGATTCATGTAACTAGGTCGTTCGTATAATAGAAATCCAATTTTTTCTACTCGCTATCTATGACGTTTGGTTCGATCGAAGAATATACCAGGAATTTATATTCACATAAAATGATTTTACTGAACATTTGTTCTTAAATGTATGATAATACTGCTTATTTTAAGAATTGAGAAATCAATTTACGAGGACAATAATTACATAATGCATAATGAATTCATTCTTTAATTATTCTAAAAATTATAATTAACTTCAATATAAATATACAAAATAGCGATTATATACAAGTGAGAAAAACAATTATTAATCTACATAAATGAAGATATTTAATGACACATACTCATTTAAGAATTTTATCAATGCGAGCTTTTAGAGTCTCTTTAAATGATGTAAATCGTTTATATTTGATTTCAGTTGTATTTCGAACTATTCGATAAATATATTTAATGCGGAAAATCTGCCAAAATGTTTGGGTTCATATATATAGATTTATACACAAATGTTAATTCAGATAATAGAAGCTCAGCTATAAGGTTCACAAAATCAAGCAATTAGAAAATTTTGTTCACGTAACTAGAATTCTACTGTATGTTCCAATAAGAAAAAATTTGACATTCTAGATAAGAAATTTCGGCCAAATTAAGTAGACATTTTACAGGTACTTTAAAAACATTTATAAACAAACAAACGTATAGAAATAATAAAATATCATCAATTTATTCATTTATATGTCGAAAAAAAGAAACTTTGATAAATACTACACTCTGTAATTAGTTTTGTTGAGATATTTAATTAAACTTGAAATCAGCCGGGCGCCATATCGGCGCCACTCGAGTTGACACTTGAAATCGGCCAGAAATCGAGAGCAAAGGGTTAAAATGTGCATTATATACGATGTGCAGAAGATAAAAGAAATTGTTAGATCCCCGACATCGGGGATAGGTTGGAAAGCGATCGTACGAAGACTGAATAAGATCGGAAAGCATCGAATACCACCAGTGGACGAAAGCGTTGGCGTCTACCTGCTCAATAGTATGAAAAAACCGCGAGGAAAAGCAAAGGAGGGCAGCGAGGCTTGGCAGCTGTAGGCTTCACCGCAACATCTGGCGGCATCGGATACGTATTCGGCGATGCCACGCGCCACTTCCACTTCTTCTTCTTCTTCTTCTTCTTCTCACACAGTCTTCTTCATCCTGTTCGCCTTTTCTATATACCTTTTTCTCTCTTTATCTTATGGCAGCACGTGCGAGCCGTCATTTTCTTTTATATCTGCAGGATTTCTAAGCTTTTCCGGCGATTTGATTTCTTCTCTGTCGCTTTTCAATTTCTTTTCTTCTCTTGTCTTCTTTTCTCTACTCTTCTTTTCTTGTCTTCTCTTTATTTTCTTTTTCCCCTTTTCTCTTCTCGTCTCGTCTCTTCTCTTCTCTTCGATGGAGCCACTCGAGGCACGTTTCTATAGTGGCACGCGCGCCACGTCCGATTGTCACGACGACAATGCCTCCTATTCCCCTTCCAGTTTCTTGAAAGATGCGATCGAAGGCTGCTTGCTCTTCGAACGCCAGGAAAAAAGGACCATTGAATTTTTTCTTTTTGACCTGAAACGTGGAAGGAATTTCTTCTTGTTCGGCTCCGACTATTCGATTCCTAAATTCTAAACTATTCTTTCTATCGCGTTCTTTCTCCTTAAATGCTTTCTAAATTGATCTTCGAAAACTTGAAAATCAATTTCCTTTTCGGATGATAGGAAATAAATTTGTAAGTAAGGTCGGGATACGTTTTGTCGGATGACAAATTAAATATATCGTCGTGCGATAACAAGAATTCAATGAAAAGTTTATTCGTAGAAGAATTTCTTTTTCATTCGATTCGTATTCGTCCAGACCTTGATACGGACCACGAACATTCCCACGACAGGAAGACTGACATTAGGTTTCCTGCCGAGTGCACGGACCGGAAGATAATTTCTTTCCAAGCCACTAAGTCCTACCAGTGAAGAATTACTCTTCCTTACGATACCGCTTCTTCTTTCTCCTCGAAATTTCTCCTTGTTTCGTCAACTTGATTTTAACGAACGTTTAAAAGTGAATTAATATCTTTCATTTATTCTCTCATTTAAGTATAAATATTACTTACCATTTAGTACTAACCGAGATGTTAGTGTCAATTCTCAGTTAAAATATAAGTCAATTCGAAAGTTGTATCAATAATAGGATACATTGATAATGAAAACCTATGAAATTGCAATAGAAATGAAAGATAAGATTACAATCGATTAAAACATACCAAATGTGAAATAAAAGAAATAAAATTTAATGGCTCCTCCAAGTAAAGTTGGACTTCTCCTTTATATCATCCGGATGTACGCTTGAAGCCGTCTCTTCGAGGTATTCCCCTTCGTTCTGCCTTCAACCTACATGAAATGAGGATCGTCCAGGTTTGTAACTTTTATGGCTTTCGTAGGCGCTTACATTTCACCGCGTAGACCTATTGCGAAAACTGTTCCTTTAAATGATATCATTTCAAATAGACCAGTTTTCTTCTTAATTGCCAGTTCAAATAAAAAAGGTAATTGCCAGTCGTTCTTGGGAACCGTCAAATATTGTCCCTTTATTCTTACCTTTATAAAAATCATTATACAGGGTGCGGTACTAACTCTACAACCATCTTGAATATTTCCTTTGTTTACATTGGTATTAAAAAACTTTAAAAAAAAAAGGTTGCACTATCTCAAGAGCGAAATCTAATGGTTGAAAGAATTTTTTCTCAAGATTATTATTATTATTAAAGATAATTGTCAGTCGTGCTTGGGAACCTTCAAATATTGTCTCTTATTCTTATGCTTGTGAATATCATCACATACCTTTCTCTATATATTTATTCTGAAAATAAACTTATGAAAGATACTACACAGACTTATATGAAATTGACGTGTTAAAGAAAGTAAAGTGTATACACATTGGGCAAATATTATTTAGACCATGAGAGAGAGGCCAAGAGGAAGGGTTGCTTTCTTCGACAAATAGTAAGCATAGTGGAGACGAAACTGCTTGTTTCGTTGCCACGAGACTGTGTAGATACGCGTAAGGAAGCGTAACGCCTACGTAGAGCCGAGCCTCTGACTCGCGACTTCCGGTCAAGCGGCAGGAAGTACGCTCGGTGCCTCGCCGTCGCTGACGCCGACTTAGCCGACGACGCCGATGTCTTTAGTCCTAGCTAAAAGAGCTATAAAGTTTCTTTTAACGGTGTCCTTTTAATAATTCTTCATCATTCATTCAATCGCATCTTAGGTTGATTCAGAATTCTTTACGTATTTATAAGATACGAAGAAATTTGGTGATTATTCTGGAACGTAACAATATTAAAAGACTGCGATATATGTATCCATATATATATATAGCCAATTGTATTATTTAAGGAATATATTTAATGCTAGAAATAAAATGCCTATGAAGAAAGCGCGTTAACGGACAAAATTAGTCCACTGCGATACTTTGGTAATCTCAAGGATCTAAATTTCTAAATAACGCGTTCTGTCCGTCCACTAAATTTTACTTAGCCTGAATCGAAAGCGTTCCCAACTGCAGTAAATTAGTTAATTCAACCTAAATACGGAAACATGTTCTACCCAAGAGTATTTACGAATTTACTTCGAAATTTTACCTTACGATTGCGAACAAGTTTTAGGATTCTCGAGTGATTTATTCTTTCGACTGAAATAATCTAGATTTCAAAAGAAACGCTAATTTCCAGTCTCTTATTCAAATCATTTGTGGTCACGTAATATATTAAAAGTGATTTTAAAATGTATTACGAGAAATTTGTCTTTCCTTATGAAAAAGAGAAGAAACTAAATCAACGCTAAATATCGTCGAGGTGATACGGTAAATGTTTGCCGTCATAAAAAAAAAGAAAAGGGAAAAAAATGAAATAAAGAATGAAAATCATATCCCACTCACGAATGCGTGAAAACCACAAATATGCGCCGCGTGTGACGGATTCGAACGATACAGGAAGAGAAACATACGGACTGAAAATTTTGGGGAATGGCAAGCTGTTCATTTTTTATCACGTAAACTTTAGCAACGTAGCGTGACAGAACATAGAGAGTAGCGTATCTGTACAACACGTGCGGGCCCTTGCCTACAAAATAATATACTTATACTTACAAAATCAATGTATTCGCATATCTATTTACACATGTATATGTAGTGTAGACGCTCGTGATACATACGTTAGGTACCCCATAAGAGATGCTCCTCGAGTAGAAGGGTCGGAGGTTCACCGTTTCACTTGGCTAATTCCGTTCGCTCACTCGTTCGACTCCGCCGACGTTGCTTCTTTCCCTTCGCACGCCGAAATAAAAGCTTTAATTTCGTCTTGGCCAGCCGCCGTTCGTAATTGGTATAGATACCGACGATGCGAAGCGAACAAGCGACTCGACTCGCACGGCCGATTCCAGTACGGCTCTCTACCGGACGATCGAAGGAAGAGATCGCCAGACGACGAGGAACATTCTAATTGCCTCGGAATATATATAATTACTATACTAACTCTTCAAACTTCGATTTAAGTTCAGCGTAAGATTTTTTTTTTCAAAGTATCACACATATTGCCTTTCCTTGTTATTGTTTTTTTTTCCCTTTTTTTGAAGTTATACTCTTCTTTTGGCGCGTTTGGGAAAATGTGATGGGAGTGTGATTTTTTTTCGAGCGTCTGTAAAAACGACACCACGAAGTTTGTCGCGGTATTTACGATGCGCGGCAAAACGATTTCAAATTTACGGCATGAATTTTCTTCTTCCTCCTCTTTTTTTTTTCTCAAACGGGTCACCCATCCAAGTACTAATCGTGTACTTAGCGCTGCTTGACTTAAATGATCGAGGGGGAACTAGTGCTATCACCACGCCATCCATGGCCGTTGATGCATAAAGTAATTCGATATATCTACCTTGTATTTAGTGTGGACTGATATCTATATTTTGATATTTTTTTTGTTCTTTCTTATATATATTGTTATTATTTATCTTTTTTTTTTGAAGTTATTTTTGAGGTTATTGAGGTTATATTCGTAACTTCTTACGTGCGTACATAAGTACACACACTAGTTTTTTTTTTTAAGTAAAACTTCTTAGGATACGATAATGATAAAATGAATGATGAAACGACATGAAAAGAGAGATAGAACTCGGAGTCGATCGGCAGTTGAACGAAATTATGGAAGGTTCTAAGATTAATTGGGTATATGTGTGTGTGTGTGTATGAAATAGGTCTATCGATAGTTATTGCGACATACGTTTGTTTATGGAAAAATGAGATGTAACATACCTTAAATGATTGTTAAATAATCCAAGGAAATGTATATTGTAGTCTAAAAGCACGAAGTATAAGAATCGAAATCCACCGTTAGACTGTCTCATTTTACTCTATGGAAATCAATTTAAAATTCTCGTATTGATTGTTGTTTATATGATTTTCATAAGAATAAATTTTATTTATTATACGAATATTATTTTCATTATACATATATGTAGCCTTAACAAAATTTTATAAATAACAATGAGTAAAAGAAATTTGATCGACTTTCATAGAGGACAACGAGCCAGTCTAACGGAGAATTTCGAAGAGGACTGTACGTCGAACTTATACTGCATGTTTTTAGATTACAATTTACATTTCCTTCGATTAATTATCAATTATTTAAAATATATCGTACACTCTACTAATATTTCGGATTATTTAAATTAAAATAAATCTGGTTTAATATTTCTGACCAATGATGTCTTTGAATTTTTTTTTTTTGAACATTTTCATCTAATGAAATATCAGATAAAAATTGTTTAATATCCCAAATATATTAATAGATATATATATAATTTTAAAACAAATATATTTTGTATCATTCTTACTTTAATAGGTATTAAACTGATTTTGATACTACAAAACTTTTAAATAACAGTAAAAACAAAGGATACCCAATTGTTAGATATGAAAAAACCAGGTATTTCCCCTGTTATTACAATAATACCAACATGTACGATTTTATGGTAAGGGACACCGGCCCGGTCAGTATACGACCGTGGCCATGGTGGCCACGGTGCACGATTTTAAGGGACACTCACTGTGTATATGAATCAACTGATTATTTTACACATAACAATATGAGTTTTACTTCTTTCGCGCGTGAAGGCTCCACATATTCTATTTTTTTTAATTGCGATAGACAACTCCCTCTTAATTAGCGATTGACAGAAAAAAAAATCTTGCAAATGAGCTAACAGTAAGATAAGAACCAATTAATCATTTTTACAAAACATGCAGGAGATTATATTCCACGATAGATTACGATCTCTCCGAATAAAATACCGAGAATATCAAGCGATACAGGAAGTCCTCTTCGCAAATCCACAGGTGAATCGTTTGCTACTGAAATGTTCCGAGCGTGTTTTCATTGGTCAATTCAACCAATTACAAGAACAGCAATTCTCACCGGTTGAAGTTTTAAAAGCACGATATAATCAATTAGACTTGTTACTTATTTATTTAAAATTTCGATCAGAGAGATCGACGTGCCTTCGTGACTCGTGAATTTTATCGTTCGATCCTTTCTCTATTTTTCTAACTTTTTAAATCAAAAAAACATCTAAACTCGTATAATTTGATTATTATTTTATTTCGCGAAAAGTAATATACCGATGTTACATATTCGCGGCCGAGAAAAATTAACATAGAAAGTTGCACGGCTGGTAAATCTCGGCCAATTATACATTCACAAAGAATTGTTCTAAATTTTATACACGTATTTTAAACCGATCGGTTCTCTTTACTCGTCACGCTTTTAATTTAAGAGCGCGTTACATTGTCTCGCTCGTGTTCTCCGTTAGCCCCACTACGACTTTCCTCAAAGGAACGTAACGACTTTCTTTTAATACACCGAATAAGAATACCGCGGGTACCAGGATAACGTCCGTTTGTGCAATATGGGGCACTCGAAGTGCTTCAAAAAAAATCCGGAAAGAACAAGGCGGACGACCTTCCCCACAGGCACGGCCATGAATACCTCGGAATTAGATCATAATACCTTCAACCGTCTACGAGCAGTCGGATACACATTATGCACTGTCAGCTAAGAATTTCTTGCGATGAATACATAGCCTCAGCGATCGAACTTTTTTTACCCGAAGCACATTACTTTGATTTTTTTCAAGATATTCAAACCATTCGAATAGGACCAATGTTACATGATTGATAAGAAAATAGTTTTAAAATATTAGCGAAAAATTAACCAACAACAATTACTCAATTTCAAACAAATTTCTATTAATTAAAATGCATACAACAATTTTTATTAATTTATGCATTATCAATGTGGTTGGGTCGACCTGCTGACAATTTCGGCTTCTTATTAAAAATAAGAAATAAAATTAAAAGATTAAAAAAGAGATATTTCAGGGTAAGAACGTGAGGTGACTCACCCTGTATAAGTACAAATATTCGAAATGAAAGATGCAAGTGTAGATGATACTCGAAGTAATTGGCCGAGGATTAAAGTCGGCATATACGTATTCACAAGGTATGGAAAATAGTAGAGAAAGAAAGAATAAGAGAAAGAAAAAGAGTAGAGGGAAAAGAAGGGAAAGAGGCATTGCACCTGAGAGCAGGTGCGTCGCAAGGTCCTTATTCTCTCTCTTTCTCTCTCTATCTCTCTTTTCACCGATCTTTTTTCTCTCCTGGAATACCTCTCAACGATCAGTCCGATGTACTGTACACAGGGGACATTAAGCCAATCAAGTACGGCAATTCGATTTCCAAGTTCATGTCGGTTTATTTTTTTCCTTTCTTTGTTTCCGCCTTCCAAATGCACCCACTACCTTCAACTTTCACCTTTGTCCTTTTTTTTCCCTTCTCTTCATTATCTTATTGCACTTGCTGCAATCTTTGACACGGGTTGACCTACAGGAAGGTGAATAGGGATATTGTAATTATATATAATATCTTTACAAATAGATGCACATGTAAATATATATATATGTGCATAATATTCTTGTTGAATATATATTCTAACAACGATTTATGATAATAAAAATGTTTCGAATTTTATTTTCTTTTTAACATCATTGAAATATTTCTAAACTCGTTGGAATAGCCAATAAATTGGTAAAATGGGGCTAGGAAAAATGTTAGGGTCACCATCAGGCATCAGGCGTAAGACGAAGTCCGGCATACGATCGGCTCGAATCCAATCACGCAGATGACGACGCTGCTTCACCGACAGCTGCAACTTCGTACTTGTGCATCGATGAATATTGCCTCCAGCTTTTGGACCTTCGCTGTCACACCAGTGAAGGTACGAATTTGTACTTGCTAAGTTCGAGGCCATAGTGAGACTTGATTTGTAAAAATAAAACGCATCTACTTACGCATCGAAATTCTTCGTATCTTGGACTATTGACTGTAGAAAATTATTGCTTAAAAAACGATCGAGTTGTTGATCGGAATGTACGAAACTAATAATTTAACAATACTGATTTCTAACTATAACGACCACTCTACTACGTATTCCACGTTGATATTCGTTATTACTGTTGCTTAGAAAGCGATTTAATGTGAAAGAAGATTATTACGTTTCGTTCCGGAGAAAAAAAAAAGATATATATTGCAACATGAGAAATCTATTGCCTGACAATTTATTGACTATTACTACTATCGATGAAAGAAAATACTAAAAGCAATGCTTCGCAAATGTATTAATCGGTTAATTTATGAGATCACTAATAACCTGAATCACTTTATCTTTGTAATAAAGAGACAATGAACTTATTCACTGATATGAAATAATCTGCGTAGCTATTTATTCAATTTTATACCCAATAAATTCTTCGAACAAATATATAAGCAGAATTTACGAGAAAGGAAGCAAAAGTTGAAACATCAACAGATAAAATACGATGTACGATGTACAATCGCGCATAAGCGCGAAAGCTATTTCGTTTATTGCTAATATAAATACCTTTCTTTTACAAAGTCGAATTTGCACAGTAATTTCTCGCATAACACGCATAAAAAATATCGGCCAACCGAGCGACGGAATATTGCTAAAAAGATACTAACGAGTCCAGATCGACGATGCGTGAGCGAATTGAAATAAATGGATAACGAACGTTTTTCCTTGTCGCTGTCCAATTATAACGATTATCATTTCGTTCGCAACCATCACTTTTTTCTTTTAATCAATCAAGTATCGTGTTCCTTGTACACTATACCAATGTACATATATTGTACATATACACCGTGTATTGTGAACATATAACTTCGGTTACATAAAAGTAGACATACTGCCGAATAACTTCGTATTCATTTCTACAATACGAGAACTTTGAAGTTTGGCAAGAATTCTATTCCTGTAACCAATCGAATAATCGATCTTCCAATTCCAAACTTTGTCATGTTTAACAACCACATTGAACGAAGACGACACACCAATTTCACTAATAATTAGGAGGACAATCTTCGTGTAGGTGTCTGCTCACATTGTTTCTGTTCTTGTTCCTGTTCTTGCTCTTGTACTTGTTTCTGCTGCTGTTGCTGTTGCTGCTGTTGTTGTTGTTGTTGTTGTTGTTGCTGTTGCTGCTGCTGTGTATAAAATCCAAAAGGACGAGTATTTTCGGATGTGGATGAAAAACACGCTGTTGTACTTGACGCTGCCATGGATTTTGGCGAAAGTACGGATGTACCAACGGCTCGTTGCAATGATTTATGTTGAGTTACACTCGAGATTGTTTGATGAGATCGTAGTGGAACGAGGAGAGGACGTTGAACTTTTTTCGCATGGTGATGTCCACTCGGTATACGATAACTTTGATGCCCTGGACCACTTGGTTTCAATCTAGGTCGACCTGGACCACGACGAATTGCTGCAGTTCCACCTCTATTGGATAAAGGACCTAAAGAACCAACAGAGCCTAGAGGCCCTACAGTACCAGGACCATCACCGTCAGTTGATCCGATACACCCTTGTGCTCCTATAACAATAATCGATTTGCAAATATTTATGAAGCATCACGAGGTATTTTACATGTTTTCTTATAATATCAACAAATAATATTGATCACTTGGAAAAAAATAAATAAATAGGTTTATGTAAATTCTTTAAATACTATCGAGATTATATTGTGATAATTTGTAGGACTGCTACGTCAGTTTTCTGGAAAGTAGCTCCTTCAAAATATTAGACTACAGATCGATTTATTCACCGAAAAGAAACATTGTAGAACCATTCGGATCGTGCCAAAGCATCTTTTCTCAGCATTCGTAAGGTCCGGAGAGACAAGATATAGTCTGGAATAAAAAGAAAAGATTAAGAAATATAGTGAAGATAGGGGAAGGCGGGTGGAGCGACACGGTCGAAGGTCAGTAGCCGCACGAGGACATACGAGGAACGTGTCTCGGCTACCTTCTCCTTCTCTACTTTTCTTTCTGTATAGTCCTTTCTTCCTTATTCCCATCCAAATCCTTACACATTCCATGGCACGTCCCAATCCCATTCAAATTGTCCTCTTCTACATGGAGGACTCTAAAGTAGGCACTCGACGATGGGAAAGAGAAAAAAATTGAAGAATCCGTAAATTTTCGATGAAAGCACGGCTCAATGTTATTCTTTGTCCGGATTATGTTAAATCGATTTAATAGAACGATTTATTATTTGAGGGGAAAAAGTAACTACGATATTCGTTTTATCAACGATCTAGCTATGAAAAATTAACAACGGAATAGTTACTATCGGATTAAACAAAGGGAATGAAAAAAAAGATGGGAAAAAAGCTTGATCACTGATTGAACGCAGTTAAGATTCCACGGGATAATACTGGAAGGATAGGATAAGGAAGGGTTGAGTCAGCCGGACCGGCGGCATTCCGTGAATCTTCACGTTCCATTCGCTTTCAACTATGTTGAATCCACCGGCAGCTTCTTTGTGTCCTTCGTTCTATATCTCGCTACGCGAGGATTTCACCCACACATGCTTACATCGAAGTCTCTTGGTCCTCTCGTACCAATATAAAGAGATTAATAGACAACAAAATTAGACACCGTCTAGTGTGTCTAATCAAATTTAGCAACTAATTACTCATTGAATTAGTCTTGTACTTTTTATTTTTTGTTTGTTTTATTTTTGTATGTAAAAGTTAAATCATTATAAAATCCTCTTCTTCATAGATTTATACTTACACATGTTTACTTCGTTACCAGGTATAGAAAAATAATAAAATCGAAGTATAGAATAATACGATACGGTACGATATGGCACGGTACGGTACGATACGATACGGTATGGTACGAGTTGGCGACAAAACGCGACGGAATAATTCGCAAATCCAATAGCTTTTTCACATTTATTTGCATCACGAAAATACATTTCAATACGAAGGGTTTCATAAATGAAGTAGTCACGATAAGGATGTTCGTGATAACTATTAGAACTTTGAACGCGTCTCAATCGTTGATTCAGTTTCTTTTAAAACTTATTTTCTTTTGTAATATAAAAATTAACATTAAAATATTTATTTCAATAGCAATTAATATAACTGTCAATCAAAAGCAATTTAAATGATTGGTCAAGTCTAGAATAGTATATTTAAAAGTTAAAGATAGTTAGATAAATAAAAAAAAAAGATAGATAGATAAAGAGAAATTGGGAAAAATGTAAGCAAGTTCCTAAGAAGAGCATCGATCACAGCTGTCGCCTTCGCTCCGCACCTGCTATTGTCCGTTCGCCTTCCAGTCAACGACAAGTGAGAAACCGACCCCTTTCCTTTTCGTGTATGTAGCACGAGCATACGCGCAGCATACCGAATCAACTTCGGTCCACATGTCGTTACGTGAGATATTTACCCGTCTTGTTCCTCCTTCGAGTCCTCCGCTCATAACACGATGCACCGAGAACAAAGTCTGCTGACAAATAAGATTGCGTTGATCTCGAGTGCATCAACATGTGCTTAGACATCATCATCCATCCAATCCCTCTCGCAATAATGCGATGATCTTTTTCATTTAAGCATTTCTTATATTTGTTTTTTATTTAATTTTCCTTATTTTTTCTCCTTATATCATTAAAAACTTCTCCTTGATTTTTTAAATTTAATTTTATCGTTATTCATTTGTTACATTACTATTTAAAATTTTATTTCAAACAAGTTTATTCTATCTCCTCTGTAAAAATATGGATCTAGTTAAGTATTTAAATGGAGCAAGAGAAAAATACAATCATAGGAATGAGTCATGACACTTTCTCCATAGGGGTAAGAGGAAAATGGACCGACTTTGAGAGGGTACTTTCGGATTTTGCCCTATCGCAAAACTCTAAGCGTTCCCCTTGGCACTTGTGCGCACATGTGCTCGCGAGGGAATTTCGTTGATCCACACTTCTATTGAAGGGATATACGCGAATACGGGCCCATGGGCGTATTTCGTCTGTGCATTGCAAAATCCCACGAGAACCTGACCAAGTGTGGAAATAAAGGAAGAGAGAAAAAGAGATGAAAGAGAAATAGAGAAAGAAACAGAAAGAAAGAGATAGAGAGACAGGGAGAGGGAACGAGAAGGAGAAAGGAAGAGGGGGGAAAGAGAGAGAGAGACAGATAAAAAAAGTATAAAAGAAAAGGGGACTTAAGCAAAGGGACTGATAGAGTATAAAAGAGTCAGCCAGGGATTAACCCTACATTGAAACGAGGGTGCGTTGTCACGAAAAACGATTTTCACGAAACTATGATTTTATCAAGTGTGTTAAATTGTGTAAATTTATATGATTATAATTAAAAATTTCGTTAATTACGATATAAATTATCATTTTATGATTTTAAAAAATACATTAATGTCAATGAGCATTTAAAAATAATTAACTATTCTCTTTCTCTAGAACAAATAAAATCTTACCATGCTGCAAAGATTGATCGGCCTGAGAAGATAAACTAGCGGTAGTTGTTGAAGATGATTGAGACAAAGTGCTTGCAGATTTCGATGAGGATTGAATCATGAAAAGACCTCTGCCTTTTCCGCCAACTGGTCCACCTCTTCGAGAACCCCGTGGTCTTCCCCTTTTACTAGTACCACGAACACTTGGTCGTATTCGTCCGCTAACGTTTCCACTCATAACAAAATTGTGATCAAGATGTGCAGATTTAGCCGATTCTCCAAACTGATTACCAGAAGATTGTCTCGAATCAATGTTCGATCCTATCACAGGACTGTCCACATCGACGACTAATCCTTCATTGCTTGTTTCATCCTGTACATTGCAAATTCATTTGGTATATAAACGAGAAGTAGATATTTATTTTAAATTAATTTTGTTATACGAACCTCTGACTTGATTGGACTAGCAGGAACACTGTGATCTTCGGGAATATCGACTTGATGATTATTCTGATAATGTGTTTGTATCGAATTTGTCATTTGTTTGCTGTCATTCAAATTAACTTGTGAATTATCACCAACTTTATCGCCGTTGGCATCCATTAAGCATTGTTTCTTCGAATCATCCTGCGAAATCAATGACTTTTAAGCAAAATCATTAGGATAAGGACGTAATAAAGATAGCGCATAATTGCACATAGAAAGGACAAATAAAGGAGAAGATATATACATAAAAGCGATGAAAGAGAAAGAAAATATAATGGGAAAGAAGTACGGGTGATAATAATATAAGGGTGTCTGTCTCACCTTGACCGGAAGCGCGGTTAACTTCCTCTTCCGGTCCTTCTCCTTGTGGTGCAGGTTCGACTCAAGGCGAGTCTCGTCCACGTGCGGCTTTCTCTCTTCGCTCCGTTGGCTATCTGAAATATACGGATACAAACTTATACGTAAATATGTACCACATTCCGTTACCTCTCTTATTATTATTCGTTATTAAAGCATTAGCATAACCTAACGAGCATAATACTATTGTGAACACCCTTTCATCCGATTTATCCGTTCATTATTTTTCGTTCAACGATCCACGATACATAATGTAGGATACATTTCTATTCATGTATATGCAAAGTGTCCAAAAGGGTTGGGACCAAACTTATACTACGTATTACTGAAGACAAATAAAAAAAAATGTTTGTATAAAAAGTGAATTACAGAAGTATTCGTACCTGTTCCCACTGTAAATGTTAAATAATTGATATTTACTTGTAATGCAAACTTCTAAAATTCTTATACAAATAAGTCTATTTTAGAATTATTAAACTTTCAAATTGATATAAATTTTCTTGCAGAACATTTTATAGTTAGAAAAATATAATTTTACTAAAAAAAATTTGTGTCTACGTAAGATATAATAAAAATACAATTAATATTTTTGTAAAAAATACTTAGTTGATCTTTCCTTATATATTATAATACTTTTGAGATGACTGGGCATATCTTGTGAGACCAATTTTCTTATCAGTTATGCAAAATTTGATTTCTCTTATAATAAAGTACTCTTTTGCTATAAAATTTATATCAATTTAAAAATTTAATAATCCTAAAATTTGTTTCTATGTATAAGAATATGGAAATATTGATTGTTTTAAATTGATAATGGGAGTACGAATTTTCCTGTTACTCTCTATATATGTATCTATGTATAACGATAACGAAAAATCAATGATAATGAATATTAAAGCAAAAGCAAAAATACAAAACTTTTCATTATACACTTACATTTCGCTTCAATCTCTTCATCATCCAGTAAAAGTGAAACCACCTCCTTTGGCTTCAGAGTATCTGGCTTAAAGTTCCCTCCACTTATTACCATACGTTGTATCTTTAAGAAAACGTACGTTAGAAAAATATATATACAAACAGTACAATATCAATCCATTAACCTATTAAACACACCTCACTCTTTTCACGTGCCCTTTGTAATATCCTTTCTTCAATAGTTCCTTTACAAATTAATCGATAAACAGTAACTTGCTTAGTTTGTCCTAATCTGTGAGCACGATCCATAGCTTGTTGATCTACTGTTGGATTCCAATCACTGTCATAAAATATTACCTGTAATATTATATTGTGTTAATAGAAACTTAAAAAAAAATTATTTAAAATAATTGCATACCGTATCTGCAGCAGTAAGATTAATTCCAAGACCACCGGCTCTAGTACTCAAAAGAAAAACGAATATGTCTGCTCTGAAAAAATAAACGTAAAACATTGCTTTTGCTTCGAATTTAAAATATTTCCGATTATAAAAATTATTTTTGACCTACCTTTTTTGAAAATCTGCAACCATATCACGACGATCCGAAATTTTGGAAGAACCATCTAATCGCATGAACGTATGCTTCCTATGATACATGTATTCCTACAAAATTAGTTTTATGAATTTATTATAATTTAGATTAATTAAAGATATCAAAATGAAATGTTCATACTACCTCTAACAGATCAATCATCTTTGTCATTTGAGAATATATAAGAACGCGGTGGCCTTGTTCTTTTAATCGTCTAAGAAGGCTATCAAGAACAGAAAGCTTTCCTGCATCTGTTACTAAAGTTTGTTTGTCTAAAACATATTATACATTATGTGAGAATGTTTATTTGAAAGTTTATATATATATAACTTACACATAAACAAATATCTTTAATATATATATACATACCTGGTACAATAATATTAGACCATCCATTTATTGGATTACATGCAGATAATCCACCAAGTGGCTCATATGAGAATGTAGAAGTTCTGTGTTTTACACGCATATTTAAATTATCTTGTGATTCAGAAAGAGAAATTGCTCTTTCATAACCAAACCAAAGTAAAGTTTGGCCAAACGGTCCACCACAATCTTCGTGCCTTCTCCATGCACATGCAGCAGAACTATTGCTAACATACAACTTACGAGGATTAGCTTGAACCTATAACATAAATACATATAATAAAAATAAGATATTTTATAATCAATATACGCTGACAATATATATATCAGAAATACATATATCTAACCTTGGGATAATTGTCATGGACAAAAGCAGGGATAGTTGTTTGCTGACAAAATCTAAAAATTGAAGGACGAGGAAGATGAGGATGTTCAGGTAACAATGTTAATTTTATCTCTTCTCCTTGTTCTGTTTTTGTAGAAGATACTCCCTTCTATGATCAAATAACAGTGATAAAATTACAATACATATTTTTTAGTTTAACAATCCTTAAACTAGCATTATTTAAATATACCTACTTTTAACATTTGAATAGCAGTTTTTTTACTACTACGTAATATTCTATGAGCAACTGTTTCTGGCATTGAATGAATAGTATGCGTAGTATGTGTATATAAACCTTCTCCTTCAAGTATTTTTTCCGTAAAAATAATATCACTAATCGTTTGCGATGATGTTTCAATTTTTCTAGGTAATAATAACATTTGTTCTTTAGGTACTAAAGGTCTATCATCTACATACCAATCATTCCAGTATCGTATCATTCTCATCTTTTTTTCCATAATCATTGTAAGACATAATCTATTTATCAACATATTGTAATAAAGTAATCAATATATTTGTTACTAACATATTAACAAAAATTGTTACTAGTATAAACTGAAAAATAACATACCTAAATAAAATACCAGTTATAAATATTTTATTTAATTCCATTGGAGATAAATTAATAAATCTGCTGAACGAGAAAATATTTCCGTGTAAACCGTTTTGATTTTCCCCATGAAGTGCTTTGTGAATATATGCGGTAGCAAATATAAACAATTTATTATACAATAAATGATTTTTTGATGGTAAAGCAAGATGTAACAGTCCTTCTGTATACAATAATGCTGGCATTTCAAAAGACTGTGTATTCATAAAAAACGGAGATTTAGCATCTCTGCGTTCAAAAAGTTCAGGGTGATTACAGACCTAACACATATTTTAATAAAATTTTAGTTTAATTTTCATGATATAAGCTGTTCACAAGCCAAAACGATTAACTCAACTTTTAGAATTTATTAAAATTCTATTATCAAAAAGCACTTAACCAATACTTAACTTTTTATATTTAATACTATTTCTAACAAGATTAGATTTTGTGTATACCTATTTCGACCAAAATGTATCTTTAGAATGAGCTGAAGGAAAATAATATCACTGAATTAATTTAACAACTATTGTACGAAAAGTCAAAAAAAAAAAATGACTTGTGAAGAAATAATTAAGCTTAGAAAATAATTTACAGTTAAAATTTGAAGTTTTTTTTATATCACTTGGTAGAAATAGTGTTAAAATAAATTTAAAATACGTATAATATGTCACTATAGTAGCATAGTGCTGTTCAAATTGATACTTTAATGAAAAGTACTATAGTAGCGTACCGTTCAAACTGATGCTTTCTACGGAAGCCACTATAGTAGCGTACTGTTCAAACTTGTGCTTTCCACGAAGCCACTGTAGTGGCGTACAGAGCTTAAAAGATTAATAATTAGGCTTAACACTACTAAATGAGAGTAATTTTTACGGCTGTTCAGTAATAAATAATTTGACAATGTATATTATTGTATCAATTCTTCTACTTTTTGTTTTGTGGAGTTAATCAATTTAGCAAATAAATCACTCGTATATACTCATTTTTCAGTGTACCTACTTTACGGAATTGCATGACTAGATTCATTAAATTGGAAGTAAAATTTTTATCATTTGGAGTTGTATCACCGCCACCAACTGTGTAATGAAGTAAATCCTCAATACGAATTTTTTTCTTCAATGCTGTATAAATCAGAAATAATATATCAATATAAAATGGATTTACACGAAATAATATAAAAATTAAACATACCTGAATAAAGTAATTTCTGACGAGTCGTTAGCGGGCAATATACCATTACTTCTATTTTATCAGATAACTCATTTTCAACATCCTTTTTAATTCTTCGTAACATAAAAGGCTTTAAGATCATGTGTAATCTCGATAAATGCTCTGATTAATAAAAATGTAGGAAGAAACTATTTATTAAGCATCGACTACAAATGTTAATCTTTAAAAATAATTTTATATTAAGATAACGACTTACTTTCATCAATTCCAGTTTTATTTTCAGCATGACTTTCGATGTCTTTAGAAAACCATTCATTAAACTCGTCATGAGAATCAAATAAAGTTGGCATTATAAAATGTAATAAAGCCCATAATTCAGCCATACTATTTTGTATAGGTGTACCACTTAACAATAATCTATTACGACAACTAAAACCAAGTAATAATTTCCACCTCATGCTGCAAAAAAAGTACACACAATGTATTAAATTGTTAAGTTTCATCCATTTTTCTTATACTTTTTAAACTTCTATAACTCACTATACCATACCTGCTAGTGCTTTTTATTGCTTGTGCTTCATCTAGAATCATATACTGCCATTTTATTCTATTAAAATACTTATAATCAGTAATAACCAATTGATAACTTGTAATTACTACATGAAATGATGCTTCTTTTGTATGTAAATCCTTAGTATCCCAAAACTGTCTTAAAATTTTACGTTCTTGTGGATTTCCCCAATATGGTACTACTTTAAAAACTGGTACGAATCTTGCCATTTCTTGTTGCCAATTATGCAAAGTAGAAGCCGGTGAAATAATCAGAAATGGACCCCATACAGCTGTAAATTATTATTTTTAATTTATTTACATATGAGAAAAAATGTACAATTCTTAACTTTTATTTTATATATACTCACAATATCTTTCGGCAACGTGACACAAAAAAGCTATAGATTGAACAGTTTTACCTAATCCCATTTCATCAGCCAGAATTCCACTGATTCCCTACAAAAGAAATTTTTTAATAATTTAACCTCTTAACTGCAGTACATCCATGATCAGGTTAAAAAGGATTGGGCTTAGACTGTCGCTCTGTCTGATTCCACTTATTATCGGGATCTACTTCCCGATAGAAGATCTTCTTCCAGAAGAAGAAACAAAGAGATAAGAAAAGAATGTGAGACCCAAGACGTGGTAAGGTGGATAAGAAGGAGGAGAAGAAAGTGGTGAGACCATGTAGACAGAATGGACAGCAGTAGGCTGCCGAAAGTGGCAAAAACAGGAAAAATAGGGACAACGAGACCACCTGGAAGACCTCTAAAACGGTAGCATGAAAACTGGACATCATCGTTATAGGAACAACAAACGCCCTGAAAAGAACTATATAGCTAAAATATAATAGGACGTAATCCTAATAAGAAGAAGAAGAAGAACTGCAGTACACTGCTGTAGTAACTTTCACGCGTGTCATTTTCGTAAACAATACGCTTCTATAGTGCCTTTCACGGATATCATCATTCTAGATGATTTAGTTCTAATTTTTTCCCCACACAACATTTCATAACAATATCAAATTTCGTAAATTATTAAATATAAGCATTTATACACAAATATATATTTTTTTCATATTCTACACTATAACTATTTTAAAATAACTTTTTAGTGAAAAATATCCCCAGACACAAATTAAAGTGCTACATTAATTACGCGCAATCCACATCTAAATAATTATTTACAAATGTTTGAGATATAGATCAAGAATTTAAAAAAAAAAAAATGTTACGACAATATTTGTAAATCTTAACATGAAACAAACCTGATCGTATAAATTGGCTAACCAATTCATTCCCTTCAATTGATAACCTTTAAGATTTCCTTTAAAAATAGTAGGTTGAGGATGCTCTAAATTTTCAGGTGTATCACTAAGCCGTAATTCTTGGGATGCAGCTGCTGTATCAAATTGTTTTGTTCTAGCTTTTTCATAATCAAATGCCTCAGTAGCATTTTTCTTTGCTTTTTGTTTCATAACTTCACTGTATTTTTAAATTTAAAGAAAATTAATAGATTAAATATATTTCTGTTTTTTAAATAATTATTAAATGACATACCTATCATAATCATCTATTCCGATAAGTCTAGGGTTTTTCTCTTCATCTAATTGATTTAAAATTCTAAGTTGTTCTTCTGGAGAAGCTTTTCCTAATTTCCTTGACATAAAGTGAGCATAAAGTTCAGTTTGGGTAATAAGAAAATTTAATTTTCTTTGTTGACGCTTAGCCTGTTGCAAAATAAATATTATTAATCATTTCATATTAAGAGTAAACTAATTAATTATATTTATATATCACCTCTATAAGTTCAACATCCATTTTACGTTGTTCTTCTGCTTCTTTTTCTAATCTTCTTCTAGTTTCACGTTCAACTCGGTCATATCGTTTCCAATAAGATTGCATTTCCCTTGTCAACCTTTTTGCTCTCCAAATAGTTTCTTTCATATTTTTTTGAGACTGTAAAATTGTTCTACATAAGATAACAATATAAAAATAGCAATGTATAATAACAAGATAAATTATATTTTACCTGCATTGCTTTTTGTCTCCAATGTTTCATGCAATGTTGAGCTACTTTTTTACAACTTATTAACATTTCTTTATGATTATTAATTTTTGCTCTTTGAACTTTTCCAAGTTCTTTTTTGGACATCATAACCCAAATTTTTCTTCTTCTAATTGCCATTACCTCGGGACTTTTATTATTATGCTTTTTTCGACCTCGTGGACGAGGCTGATGTCGCATTATTGCTTCCAAATCTGCTTCGTCTAATTCTTCCTCTTTAGGTATTGTACGATCCCATTCTTCATCCATATAGTCACCTTCCTAAACAATTTATAAATTATTATAGAATAAATAATTTAATAGAAGCTAGAACAATATTAATTAGCGGATTGTGCATACATGATAATTTTCAGATTGTCTATGTCGAGGAATCTTTTCTTTCTTTATTTTCATAACTTTCTTCTCTGGTTTCTTATCTTTCTTCTTTTTGTTGCCAACTATTAACTTTTGATGTTCTAAAAATCTATCATAACTGGACAATAGACCGGCACTATAATATTGATATTGTATATTCTGAAATAAAGTAAATCACTTCACTGTCATCATTCAGTATATTATAATATTACTCATTTCAAATCTTACTTCAGGTTTTTGATAAAAACGTCCTTGATATTTTTTACGCAATATATGATATTTAAGCATTTCTTGAAAATCTTCTTCGGTGACAGGACCATCTGTATCAGAACCAGATGCTGAACTTTCTGAATCGCTTAACAATATATCTTGCAACCACCTTCTTTCTTCGCCCACATTTGACATATTATACAGTCTTAATTTATTGATCCGTTCTTCTATAAATAGTTTTTAAGTCCAACATCAAATATTATAATTGTAAATTAATATATTAATTTTTAAAATTAAGAATACCTTCTTTCCGTGTCAATACATCGTCAAGATAAGCATCTGATCCGTCAGAAGAATCAGAAGACATTGATTTGTCATCTTCGCTACAATAAAATAATAGAATAATAAATATAACATTCTTATATTAGGCACAGATTGAAGAAATATAATAATACCTAGCATGCTCTTGAAACAAATCATCAATTTGTCTTAAGAATGGCTGAACATTCAAGCTACGTTCTAATCTTTGCAAATGCAAGGGAGCAGCCATTTCAGCTTCTAGCCTCATTATACCCGTTGTATCTGTCATTACCAATTCGTATAAAATCCAACGTTCTATGATAATAATACAACTTATTAGAGATAATGAAATATTAATATTTCATACATTTCTTTCATAAAACTAAAACTATATGTGAATACATTTAGAAATAAATTGACTTTGTTAAATAAATACATATATGAAATGTTGCTAACTATTTAAATAACACTAAATAATTATATTTCTGAATTTCTTTAGAAGCAATATATATAGAAAAAGTAGCGAGGTAATATAAATATTTTATCTAATTTGTATGCACATATAATTTTCTGTACAAACTCTATATAAATCTTTGTTGTTATTTAGCATTTAAATATATATAATATAAGTACTATTGATTATTCTGCATCATAGCATTTTTGGTAGCCATAAAAAATATAGATAAGTTGTAGATTCATGTAGCAAAATAAGATTTCTTTTTCCGTTTTGCTTTAAGAGAAACAACAATACGTTTACCCCTTACTGTATTGCCACAACGTTACACGTATTTTAGTAATTTCCTGTAATGGACAGAACATATTAAAAGCGTACAGTTTACGCACATGAGATCGTATATCGCTAATTTCATTATATAAGGCGAATGACATGACGAATCGCATAGATGCGGTTATAATTTTGCGAAATATTCGATAGTTTTGGATCACCTTCTGTTTGGTTAGAAGAGCTTCGTTTATTTCACACGTAATATAGAATCAACAGCAAGGTAATGATTCCCCTTCTTCACATTAAAATTGGATATATTGGTTGAAGGGAAATGCATAATAGAAAGAAGCCTACAGAACGCAGACATTTGCCGTGCCATAAAACCAGGGCAGGGATAGGGCATATTGTTAGCCACCATTTTTGTTTTCAGTAGATGGCGCTAATTTAATCGACATGTCGGTGATCCTTGGCCATGGACAAGCTGTAATACAGATTTGGTAAAAATGCCAGATAAGCTTTTACCAAAGTTACATTTTTTATCATTTATCATACACTTTCATATGAAAGTCGATGGTTGTATACGATATCGACAATATATAATGCTTCTTCATTAAATATACTATAACTTCACTAAGAAACGATCTTTCGAGAAACGTGTGGTATACCTTACCGACCTCTATAGCCATCTTTTTTATACTTGAGCGGCAATACTCTACATTATCATATTTCAACACCTATTTTCCTTGATCAACGTTACAAGTTTTATTGACCTTTATTCATAATATGATTAAAACATATTAGACATATTTTTTTTTTAATATTGTCTCATTTTTATCGAGCTTTCATTATATAATCATTATCATTTCATTCCAAACTTTCTATAAATTGAATTTCGCGCCAATTTAGTACTACGTATGTTCTACTATGTTAAATAAATTTCCCTAATCTTATGAGATAAAAAATTATATGTCTTTCCTCATACTTCATATAATAAAATAATAATAATTAATAAAATAAATAATATATATACATATATATACATATATATACATATATATTGTATCAAGTAATGGAAAATGAATTAATCTTCCAATAGGAAGAAAGCATTTCAATCATATGGTGCAGTACCGAAGTCGAAAAATAATTAAAGAAAAGTTGTAATATTTTTATATACAATATTCAATTTCAAAATAAATAATAATAAAATACATTATTATTTTTCGATTAGTTTATTATTATACTTGAATATCAAGATGGAAACATAGCGTTAATTATAACGTTAACCGGATGTACGCGTCTGTCATCGAGGCTAAAGATTGGGTGTAGCTTCGTTTTCCGTTGTGAGAACCCCGTTTTGTTTCCGTTGTTACAACGAACCGTCTTGCAACAGACGCCGATCATTACTTCTTCCAGTGATTTCTATATAGTTGCATCGTAAGATCAAATTGAGATCCGTGTTAGAAAATAATAGTTCATTCCATTAATATTCAGGTAAGTTAATAAATATTTATTTTTTGTTAAACATTTAATATTACAAATTAATAAAATAGACGATTCGTATTAATTATTTCGACCTTATGCTCGCCAATATATATTACAGCTATTACTAGTCTTACCTATTTCTGTGTATTGCCATTTCCGATAATTTATCTATTACTAATCGTAGAAATATATTTTTTGTTAAATATTGTTACGATTTTTTGGGTTAGGATTGAAATTTAATTTCTTAATTATTTTGTATTTTATCAAGTAATGCGTGAAAAAATTTTTCTTTTTATTTTTATTTATTAATTTTATTTTTATTTTTATTTTTTATTTTTTATTGTTTTATTATCGTAGATGTTTCCTTCATGGCAATGATGTAATAAATTTAATTCTAAGACGCAATTAATGTTCTGTTTACTCTTTCTGGAATCTTCGTACATTTGATCATTTGTAAACCATTTTAGTATGATTCTTTTTATGTATACTTAAGATATCGCTTGTATCTGTATGTTACATAGAGATACATATGTGTATATCAATTCTAGTATCGAAGAAAGAGAAACGAGATATGTACCGTTACGTTGAAAGTACTACTACTACTGCGTATGTTAACTTGATTGACGGTACTTGCGTTCTCCCGCCTAATCTTTTTTTCATCGACCAATTTAAACAATATATCAAACAAGAGTGTCTAAATAAACAATGATCAAGCATCTAAGTACTTAAACATTATTTACTTTTATACTCGATAAAAATATTTGCTCATCAATATGCTGAGAGGAATGAGATATACATAATTAAATAGCACATACATAACATGTTTATTTGCAAACTGATATAAAATTATTTTATACGTATATATTTGTATCATCGTATATAAATTGCTTTGTGAATAACTTTTCTGTAGTGTCTGTACTTCTTTAGTGTAAGAAGTTTGTGCTTGTGTAAAGCAAACTGGACTATGTTTGTTAAGTGAGAGACCTGTTCGACAAATTCAGTAAGGTAGGATACTGAAATAAGAAATTGGGGTGCTTAATTTTTAAAAGCATCATATGAAAATAACAGTTTGCACTTCTCAGTTAGAACTGAACAAAATAATTAAAAGGAAAAAGATATTTTTACAGTCTTTGTATTGTCATATGAATAAATAGCAGGTTTTTAAAGAAGCCTGTTATGTATGGTGTTTTTATATTTTCCTTTAAGAATGAGCACCCGAGTATTCGTTGGTGGATTAACATACCGGGTGAGAGAGCGCGACCTTGAGAAGTTCTTCCGGAAATATGGTAGAATCAAGGAGGTCGCTATGAAGAATGGATTTGCCTTTGTGGTAAGTCTAATGAGGTACAATTGTTTTTTTTACAGTATGGTAGGGACAAGAGTCTATGTTGGAGGACTTCCATACGGTACCAGGGAAAGAGACCTTGAGAGATTTTTCAGAGGCTACGGTCGTTTCCGGGATGTCCTAATCAAGAACGGTTACGGTTTTGTTGTAAGTACACACATCAAGTAAAACATAGAAATTCTTGCACTTTGTTGCTCAGTTTGGTCCAAATAACAAAATTTGTGTTAAAATTTATTATTTTTTTTGTATGTGATGTTTAATTAAAATATTTCATTTTGTTTGTCTTTATTTATAATATTTAACATTTCAAATATACTATGTTTACTTTTGTCTATATATAACAATTAAGTGGAATTTATTTTCGTCAAAGCATATTTATTTTATTGTATTGTTTTTATTTATTTATTTTGTTGTTGTTATTACGAATTTATATAATTTTCTGGACCAAAAAGAGTCTAATGTGTTAAGTTATAATTATAACTCAGTTGTCTGAGTTGAGACCTGACCTGAGTCCCGAGCACTGCACTATGGCTGTTTAGTGGAGTGGAAGACTTTTCGTCGATTATTCTGCAAAGAGTTTGTAAGTTATGGATAAAAAGGAGAAGTTAAAAATAAGCTCAACTTTTACAAATTTCTATACTAGTAATTTCAAATTTGAAGTATTCTAATAGCTAGAATTTGAATTTGAACACTATAGAATTATATTTATAAAATACGGATGTAAATAATCTCGTTTATTAATTTCAAATAAGAACTATATTGCAAGTATTTAATTTCACTAAATTATGCAATCTTGAAATAAGAGGATACGTTGTATTAGTCATTATCAGTAAATATAACCTGTTCACAGGAATTTGACGACTACAGGGATGCTGACGATGCTGTTTATGAACTAAATGGAAAAGAGCTATTAGGAGAAAGGTAATAGACTCATCATAGTCATTTTTTTATGAATGTATTTAAAAACAAGCACGATGAATTTAAATCAATTATAATTTAGAGATGAAGGTGACAATTTGCACGAGTGAATTGTTTTTTAATATAATTTTGTTCTCTAACATAATTTTTGAAGCTCTTATATTTGAAAACTTTTTAAGACTAATTATTATATAAATAATACAGTTTAAATATTCTTTAAACATTTTTAAATTGTTAAACTATTAATCATTGATTTATTACATTCTTATTAAATTTATCATAATCAATATTATTTAAATTATATATATACATCTTATTATATTTCTGATAATATATATATAACTACACCATTAGTAGTATTTTGAAAGCGATACATTTGTATATTTAAATTTTTAGTAGTCACCAATATTTTTAATAATACTTCTTTAAAAATTACTCTATATGTAATAGAGTATGAACTTGATCATATAAAATTAGTACATTCTTATGCTAATGTTGTAGTTCCAAGATAGATGAATTCATGTTAAGAAGCAATGGCATTAAATGATAAAAATGAAATTAATTTGAAAATTTCCTTAATAATTAAATTAAGATTTTATATAGAAATAATTTATGCTATTGCTTCTGCATAATGCTAAATCTAGATATATAATTGTAATTTTGTCTCATTGGACGATTTTTTGCTTGTAAGCTTACGTCTTCAGTAAACGGCGTCTGTCCTCCAACTTATTAATTGGATTTATTCCATAATAAGAGTGCATCTTAAAAGCCGATGTGTTTGCCGCCATTTTGAAAAACTTCCATCAATTCCCCGATTATAAAGTTCTTCCTACATGCATCAGCCTTTGAGTAATGCATATCGCATGATTTGATAGAACAGACGAAACATAGATTAAGACGTTAGATATGCTTTTTCATAATTTCTTTGTGATCCTGAGAAACAAAAAAATGGTGTTTAAAAAAAGTTCGAGGACTTGAGAATAGAGTTATGGTCAATGGATCACGATTAATTACGAGAAAGCCTTTCATAATTAAAAAATAAAGAATTTAGATCGGCCGTAAGTTGTATTAGAAGAAAAAGCAGTTAGATTATAGGGGGACGAAGAGAAGCGTGAAAGGGGACAGCGCCTCAGAGACTGGACGATAGAGAAAGAAAAGGGAAAGGTGGATTATAATTGAACGGATTTCGAAAGAAGGCTGAGGAATGGAAAGAAAAGGAAAGAAGGAAGGAAGGAAGGAAGCAGCCTTAGAGTAAGAATTAGTTGAGGACTTAGGCGGGGTTTTGTTGGGTGTGTTTCAGAGTGGCGGTGGAGATAGCACGGGGTGTTTCAGGGAGGCGAGGCGACCGTGGCTACGGACGCTCACGCTCCTGGAGAGACAAGTAAGCATATCCAATGTGTCTTGTTACAGAATTACTGTAGAGAGGGCCCGGGGGACACCTAGGGGTAGTGACCAGTGGCGCTATGGTGACTCCCGTGGTGGTTATGGGGACTCGAGGCGATCTGCGTAAGACACGCTATCCTTTTTTTTATTTTATCAGAGCGATCATAATCCCCTCCTCCCCTGCAGGCAGTCAACTCAAAATGTGCGAAATCTCTTGAGAAGCCTTCAAGCTTTGACTTTTGAATACATTGCAATTTTTTCCTTGTATATATTTATATACGTATATATATAACAAATCTTTCTTTTATTTTTTCATTTTTTTCACTGACTAACAATACGAACGATTTCGCACATCGCCCGTACAGGGAAGAACGTAACCTTGGATATGATAAGCTCGAATTTAGAGAGCATAGAGACAAATAATGACGCGTTATTACTTAAAGTTACATTTTTGCTTATTACAAAAAAAAAATAATATTCTTTTTAAATTTAAAAAAAAAAGTTCGTTTAATCAATAACTTCAACTTTTTTAAATCGGTTGTCTTGGATTTGACTGCTCTCCCGAGTACGTCGAATAATCGCTTTGATGCTAGTGTGCACACGTAATATAGCATAATGCCTAGTGATATCCTCTCAGACATTATGTTTATTGCTCTTAGATAAAGAAGAGAATTAGAGAGCGTGGGAGAGTAAGAAAGGGTAAGAATGATAATATGAATGAATGAGAAAAGTAAAGTAAAATAAAATAAAATAACGACAAATTGACAGATAACGAACGATCAAGTTGGACATAAGGTTGAGAAAAAAATGAGAGGTAGTGTTGTGTGTTTATGCATGATGTATTTATGTATGATGTATGTGTATGTATGCGTGTATGTATGAATGTATGGATGAATGTATAAATGTGGTTTATTTGTGTGAAGCGAACGAGATAAGAAAAAGAATGTGTAAGACAGAGATGGATGAAAGAATATAATTGGCGACTAATAGATGTGTGGTATTGTGTTTGTTACAGCCGAGACGATATGCGGCACGACAGGTACGCTATTGCTGCATTTTGAGTAGATTTGATTCGATTGGAACAGGTGATTGATTGTGTGCCTGAGCAATGAGTGCCAATATGTAGTTATTTGCTGAAGGTTTTAACATCGATCCGTTATTTCTGTTCACATAAGATCCCTTTTTGCAGAGATAGTGTGAACAGAAACACGAGGACTGCATCTAGCTACAAGCAATCATTGCCCAGGTACATACATCCAATGTTACGCTCTAAAGATACATCTTTATTTATTCAATTTTTATTGTAATATTGCATTATTCGTCATTCTTGCGTTTTTCGTTAAATTTTTCGCTATATTAACGTAAAGTCAGGTCCAAGACAAACCTGCTTATTTTAAAAGAGTCATGCAGATAATACTAATTTATTTTCCTTTTTTAGATATGGACCACCAACACGCACTGAATATCGTCTCACCGTTGAGAATCTGTCAAGTCGTGTCAGTTGGCAGGTAAGCTATAAATTTACAATTTTTATATTTATAAATACTTCAATGTGAGTTTGATTGCTACTCGAGGTTCCAGATAGAGCAGTGCACCTGATGTATTCATTATATCATAACACAAGGCTCTGTATTTTGTATCCCGAGTCGAACCAAACTTACTTTCTGCATTTAGTATTAATATTTTATTGCTTTTCTTTTATCGCTTTTAAGTTCGATTACACATGAAAGAACTCTCTCTCGTATTCAAAGATGTACATTTTGATCAAGTAAGTCTATGGCATTCAAAATGAAATCATTTAGATATGGATGAACATTTCAACACAAGATACACGAGGCCCATACATTAATAAAAATAAAAATACACGCAAAAGTTACATCAAGCAAAGGTATATGAGGGAACTGCAAGAAAAGGAAAAAGAAGATTATTTTCCATGACGAGGAACATCATTATGTAGATATGATTGATAGAAGAACATGCATTTTACAAATAGAGAAACACTTTTAGAAGATAATATAACTCACGCATCGTAGATGTTCTGTGCTTTCTTTGCACGAAGAAACAAGGCTAAGGAAAACCAAATGAAGAAGAAGACACTCGTATATGTTGCCAAGGGCGCAGTATGCAAAGTGTGCAAGCGATGTGGGAAATACCAGGACGCATTCAAGATGTTACAAAACTATAAACCAGGACAAATTTTATTCAAGGAAATCTTGGGAGAGGAGCAAAAGACAAATCATTTTGCGTATTTATATATGGACCAAGTCTTACTTGATCAATTTACATTATATAAAATATACGTCATTGTTACACTTTCCGGATGATTGGTTTTTACTGAAAAAAAAAAAGAAAAATTTCTCGATCGGTCACAGTCGGTTTTTGATAACTCTTGGACGTTACTTTTTCAATTTATTATTTTATTTACGTTCGGCCAACAGTTGAGAAAAACAATAAAATTGATCTTCTTTCCGAAGAGCCATATCCTCTTCGCCGAGGAGGGGCGACCGGTAGGGCCAATAGACTGATGTGCGATGATAGAGATGACGATGGGCCCGCCTTGAGGTCAAGTGACACCAGATTGGTTTCTGAGGTGTGTCCCGGGTGAGAGAGAGAGCCGCGAGAGGCACTGGGTACACCTACTACCTATCTACCACCTACTACTACTTACGCACAGTGATACGTGGTGAAACCCAGTGATACGCCCCAGTGATAGATTCTCTAACATACTTCGATCCTTTCATCATAACCACTGGGGGAGCGTCCGTTCGTCCGTCTGCAAGCACGAATATGCCTTTGACCTACTTCTATACATTGGAAATAACTGTTTTACTCTTCAATATTTACTTATTACTATCTTTATCATCGACGAGTCATGATTTTATCCTATATTACAAAACCGACATTATTACTTATTACTACTATTACCACCACCAACAACAACATTACTACTACTACTACTACTACTCCCATCCAACATCATCATCGTCATCACCATTACCACTGGTACTACTCTTCTACGACTGTTACTACTACTGGTACGGCACCAATCTAGCCATCTAGTAAGTCAGGCAGCGGCCACCCATGAGGGCATACATGCGGGCCGAAACCCGAACCAACCGCGACTGCGCCACACAGATCCGTTCGACCCAACCAAGCGCCCTGCGTCTGGCCTTTCTCTCTGTCCGTAAGCAAGGTGGTGCCTGGGCCCAAGGTAAATGCGTCACCTTAAACGAGTGTAATCTTCTTAGATATATATCTACTATATCTATATACACTTACACATGATAATGATTATTATTCATATACATTGTCTTATTAACTTTTTTTTACTGTGCACCATAGTTCAGTACCGCTATCGGTATATATCATGTATATGCATATATATTTATATATATAAGAATATACACATTTATGCATATCTACATAGATGTATCCATTGATAGTTTTTGGAATTTGGAGCCCTGCACACGCAAAAGAAACAGGAGACTATAGTTATGACATTACTGTGCTCGAAATTAGGCATCCATTCGTTATAGAATAAAAACCGTGTTCACTACATTCATTTCTCTCTGTCTCTCTCTCTCTGTCTCTCTCTCTCTCTCTATTTGTTTTTTTTCTTTTCTTGATAGTATATATTTAAACATTCCTAATAATCGTATAATATACATATATATACATATACATATATATATATATTATACGTTAGTTTTGTTCTTCAAATTCTGAATCAATTGTGTTAAATTTTCTTCAAAAGTTTTCACTTGAAATCTAAAAATAAATATCAACTTTTCTTTATGCAAGACAATTTAACTACAGACGTTTTTTTTTAAATATAAATAAGAACAGAAAATTTCAGAAAGAAAAATATCATAGACGAATCTCAAAATGGAGGAAGGATTGGTAATATTCTCTCATTACATTGCTCCGTCTTCCATTTGTTGTACGAAGAGGTATGATGTCATTGAAAAATAGAAGCGACCAAGGATCCAAGGATACACAAGGACCTTTAGTAAGAAACAATGAAAATTTACCGGTGTTTATGAGCAAGAGTTATTTACAGCATTAAGCCGTACCTGGTTCCCACATATGAACAAGCACATATATCGATGAGTTACCTGATAAGAAGATTCTACTAATATTTTCTATGAATATCTCTAAAGAAACAACTACAGGAATTACGAATTGATGAAAGAGGGAAGTTTTTCAATGGACGAAAGCGCTGCCATCATGTAACATTCACCAAGAGAATATTAATGAAGGTTGACCTTTTCAAAAGAACGATACTTGGAACTTCAGAGTCTACGTTTGGATGATGTTCATCAATGTAACAAGATTACTTCCACGGTGTTCATAATTGTCTTTTCGTCATGAAAAATTATTTTTTATTTTGCGATATAACATAGACTTATCAGCGATCGCTGGTGCAGTGGACTTGGTTTTTAAGACGTTTTTTTTTTTAATATTTTTTTGTAATAGTTCTAAAGATTCATTTTCATATTTTTAGCGTATTTTATTGCTTTTAATAATTTCCTAAAGCAGTATTTCATAAATAAACAATAGTGATGCTTTATCTTAAAATTTTGATTTGTGCATTTCACAGATCCGTTTTTATTTTTTTCTAGTAGATATAGATTCTGCATCATATTTATCATAAGAAAGAAAAACTACAGTAATTTATCATTGTATATGATCAAATGTGAGCCACTTTACAGAAATTGCAATAGAGTATATATAGCACAAAAATAAAAAATTTCTTCTTAGAAAGATATAGAAATTTTTTCTGTAAAGTGGAGAGTTTATTTATAAACTAAATGATAATGAAATGTATAAAGCATTGAATTGCATAAAAAGAAAGGTTGGATCAAATGTAGATACTAAATTCGAGCACGTGATATTTAACATTATTCTATATGTGAAGATACAGATAGATGGTAGGTTGTGATATATTATTTTATTTCCTTTAGGATTATATTTAGGTTGCCTTTATAAACGGAAAGATCTCTAATAGGATCATAATGTAAGAGTGCACAGGATACAGTTTAATCTTTGCGATAAATCAACCTAGGAACACATTCTAGTAAAGTTTAATCGCAATTATTATATTTGTAAATTTTGCACTGGTTTAAATTATTACGATATATTAATTATATTTTTTTATGTAACGCTTAGGATTTGAAGGATTACATGCGACAAGCTGGAGAAGTGACCTACGCAGATGCACATAAGCAACGTAGAAATGAAGGGTAATGTTACGAATTCTGTGTGCTTATGATTATACTTTCAATTCTTATTTTAAACCATGAATCAAACTACTAAAATGTATATTTTTATTACAGAGTTGTAGAATTTGCAACATATTCGGACCTGAAAAACGCTATAGATAAACTAGATGATACAGAATTAAACGGACGTAGAATCAGGCTTATTGAAGACAAGAGACGTGGTCGTCGTTCAAGATCTTCAAGTTCAAGATCCAGATCTCGGTCGCGCTCCCGATCTCGTCGTCGCTCCCGCTCCCGCTCAAGGTATAATCGTCGTTCTCGAACCCGATCAAGGTACTGTCGGGGGCGATTTAAGTCTCCTAATTATTTTGGTTTTGGTTTTATTTATTATTCTTTACATATTACATATATTTTTGCCATCACATTATAATCCTAATGAATTATAACATGTATATATAATTTCTATTCTTTATTTAATTTGAATCTATTTATATTCTGCATAATATAGGTATATTTTTTTGTTTATATATAAGCCACCCATCTGCCAAATCAATCATCACCTTAAAGTAAAAAGTAGAGGAAGTTAAACAAAATTATATACATTCTATCATTTATTTTTTAATGGTCTTATTAATTTTGATCATATAATGGTATTAAAACTAGAAGCTTATTTTGAATATAAGTTAAGCATCTATCAGATATTTTGATACTAAAATTTTGAAAAATTCTAAAAGTAAAATTAATTGCTTTGGCCTCTAAATAGCTCATATACAAATAATAATCCAAGAAATGGCATTTAATTTTTTGTCACATTAACATGTATTGTGTATCAAGTATCTTTCTTAATTAGACTTATTTTAATTTTTGCTTATCAGGAGCCGCAGAAGCTCTCGTAGTCGCAGCCGACGCAGCAGTCGTTCAAAGTCAAGAGCACATTCAAAATCTAAATCAAAATCCAAATCCAAGTCCCCTGAACGTAGTCGCTCACGCTCAAAGTCAAAGTGAGTATCATATTAATTATTTCTTGTTGACATCTAGCTTTGGTATTTAAATTTTTGTCAAATCTAATCGTGTCGTGTCATTCGTTCATAGTTATCTTTGGTTATTTGTTTCATTTCTTGCGTACTAGTCAATAACTTCATATACCCATTTTGATATTGGCAGTGCTTTGGGCTGGGTACATGCCTTGAGCTCTCATGCTTGTTCACATAATGCGCATCAATCATCATGCGCAAGCTTGGAGAAAGAGTTTCTTTGTATTCCATTAAGTTTTTCTTTTCTTTATTTGAACTATAATTTTACAGATCAAGAGACCGCTCAAAGTCGAAATCTAAGTCAAAGTCCAAATCCAGATCTCGTTCTAGGTCCAAGGCTGAGAGGTCAAAATCCAGGTCGCAGTCCAAATCAAAAGCCAAGTCTCCCTCAAAGTGAGTCCTTCTCGCGAAATTGAATTTTGCATTTCCGTGTCTTAATTGTGTAATCTTATGAGCTAAATCAATGGACTAAAAATATGACATAGAAATGCAAATAATTCAATTATTAGATGTTGTGTAGTAGCGCAAGAAATAAAAATGTTGTGTTTTAATTAAATTTGTTGATTAAGTATTGTTTCAAAGTAAAATACTTTTAGTTTATTTATTTTTAATTATTTTATTTTATAGGGATAGATCCAGCCGCGAACGATCAAGAGGTGACAGATCCCGATCTCGATCAGGAAGCAAACATAGCAAAAGTCACAGTCCCTCTCATTCGCCTATGAATGGAGATAAATCACCAGAAAACAACAAGCAAAAAGCTGACTGAATGACGAGTAAAGATTTTTAAATGGACTTCATGTCAATTTTTCTTTAATTTTCTTTTTCTTTCCTTTATTTTCTCTTTTTTTCTTTTTTAATTTCTATTGATTCATATTCAAGAAGCCGATTTGATTTCATTAATAGAGAATACACAGACTTTTCATGGTGTTTAATCATCGTGCACGACGAAAAAAATGTGTCTTATACATTTTTCGACAAAAAAGAAACTAAATGCATTAGCATTGTCTGCCTACATAGTTGGCTTGAAAATAATGTTATATTTAATTAAACCAATTTAGCCTCATTGGTTCTGTTACTTATAAATTACAAGGAAACATTTTATAAGCCATAAGTATGTAGGAAGTTAAGGTTTCTTTGTACTTTAAACGGTCTCTACACATTTTGGATGTATCACCGTATACATAACATAGGGAACCCCTTATAATGGCTTTTTGTATATATTCTTAAGAGTTACTTTACACTAAGAAGATAATAATATGACGTGTATTAAATTTTAGAAATAAGAAACATCGGATTTATCAATAAAGCACTTGTGTCAATCGATTTTTTTAAATATTCTCGCAAGTGTTCCCTTATGTTTCTTCAACTTTGAATGTAGTTTGGTTTCAATGTGAGAAAACTAAATAAAATAATATTCTTTTATTCTGTCAATGTATTCTATTTGTATCCTCTATTAGTAGTATCACATTTTTTTCGTTAAAAACTAAATTAATTTTGAATATATATAATAAAATTATGTATAAAGTATAATAATAAAATTAAGATAAAAATCTAGTGTAATGGTTATATTTTTAAAAATATAATATGCAATAATTTCATTGATTAAAAATAATTATTGTTATGTAAATTTTCATTAATTTACCTAATCTATTGGAAAATACAAACATGTTTAAAAATATTTAAATATATATATATATGCATAAACACGTTTAAACAATTTACTAAAGAAGCTAATAAAGAAAATATATTTATTTCACTGTTCATGGTAGTGTATAATCTACATAGATTTTTGTGAACCAAGATATCCGTACAGTCTGCCACATGACGCGCAGCTGGAACGATGACGATGTGGTGAGTCATCCCAAGCCATCAACCCTCATCTTCTGAAATCCCCCTGTATACCACAAATAGTAACAACGGTTCTCTCATGCCCTTAGCAACGAGAAGTTAAATCTAGCGAAAAAGAGTGGTAATGAATGTGCATACTAACCCTTAGAGACCACAATAATATTCTGAAGTATCAAGTTCTTCACAAAATATATCTTCATATAAAATTTTTCTTGCTTATATCAATTTCTTATATTATTAATATGAATAATTACTTAATAAAATATGATAACATTCTGATTCAAATTAGATCGTTATTCATCATTGAAAATTGTACTATTTTTTAACGAGTTTTAATAATAAATTTATATCTTCTAAAGATAGAATTATTACATATAGTAATTTCAATATACTATAGTATGTATATTTGTAGAAATAATAAAATGTATGTGTACAAAATATCGTTAAAAAAAAATAAAAGTATTACAATTAAATAAAAATCGTAATGTTAATTATATTTTTGTAAAATAAAGAATATTTGGATATATGTAAATGATCTAAATGTGTCTACATGAAATGAAGATAATTAATAGTTACTGATTTGGCCACACAGCAGCACTAGCGTAGGCAGAACGAAGAAGCGAGATACGTAGACGATCGTTGATTGGTTCGTAAGAGAGAAATGGGGATACGGGGCCCGCAGGAGTGGTGGAAGTTTTCTCTCCTCGGCCGCTGTACCTGATTGCGTGGCGTCACGCAGAAACACTAACGGATCGGTCGGCGTGCCGTTTAGTTCCTGTCCTTACATTTTCGTCTGGCTTGCGTGTATTCTCCTACTCCGTCTCAAGTCGTAGCAGTGACAATTGAAGACGTCAGGTCAGTGATCCCTTCTGCTCATATTCATTGTTACAATCGTATACAACTCAACACGCTCCTTTAAACATTTTACCGGCTCGAGCCGGCATATTTAAAAGTATATTAAGCTTATTACGCCGGAGTAAAGTAATTAACTTATAACAATTGCTGCTTATATTCTTTTTTTTTTTACATGAAATTATTTCCTAAAATACCTATTTAAATTATTTATGATTAAAGGGCGAAGATTTACATAGAGAGATAGAAAGAAAGCAAGAAAGAGCAAGAGAAATAGAGGGGTGTGGTCGATATCATTTAAAACTAACTTCTAAGTAGAAGATTCGTATTGAAGTTTAGAATTCGTCTCTAATGAATTGTTTTTAATCCGTCTCATTCGATTTTTCTTATAATTTATATTTTTTACGAATTATCGGACACAAAGACGTTCAATTGCGAAAGGGCGTGGTTTTGACAGATGCATATACGAATGCCTATTAAACATATTAATTCGTTTTTTCGTGATGTATTTAAATTACATGCCACTATTGATAGCTATCTACTAACTTCTTTTATTTTCTTCTCTTTTCCAAATTTAAATTCCGTATACGTTCCTCAGCTTACAAAGGTGTATTCTGTTACCAAGGTAACGATTGTATACAATAGGAAATTATCCTTTTTTTTAAATTTTAAATGAATTCCTTTCGAGCTACTGTCAAACGGAACGGAATGATAAATATATTTCGAGGTCGCTGCGTAACCGTGACCATGAAAAGGGAGCTCGAGTAGATATACAAGGTGTCTCATTACACGGAAACATTGTTCAAATTATTAATAATACCAAAGAATATATCAATAATTATCAATAAACTTTTAAGAGTCTAAAAATCAATGAAGTACCAAAATTAAAAAAAAAAATTTAAATTTCAGTTCATAAAATTGATAATATTTCTATCTAACAAGGATTTAATGACACCCTGTACATTTACAAATACACACATATTTACTAGAGGGAGTGTATATATATAAATATGTCGAAATGGAGTCGACGAACCCCACCACTCGAATCACCCTATGCCAATCGATGAATCCGTCTGCATCGTGTCGTTGGCCCCCTCTCAAAGAACACCACCTCTCCTCCCCCACATCGAAATTCTATCCAAGCGCGCTTTGAATTCTATTTTAACGATCTTTAGGATAGTTTTAAGAAAAGGACTAAATTTAATTTAGATATCTATCTTTGTATATGTATATATATGTGTCTATATATATATATATCGTTTTTAGTTAATGAATCATGCTAAATTCTCATAGCTAGATACGTACCTGAGCTTTCGCAGAACCGTTCGATATGGCGCGCGTGCGCGCACTCCAGGGTTCGTTAGCCGTCACGGTCGCGCACGAAAGAGAGAAAGAACATTAACGTTTCGTCTCTCGTTTTATATGCAACGACGATTCTTACAGATATGTATGTATATACGTACATCCTACATGTGTGTATATGTATATTTCTCTCTTTTTCTCTGGTTCTTCTTCATACACATAGATGTGTATGTAGCTATGTATGTGTGTGCATCGGGAAAATTTGTGTAGTAGGTGCATGTTTCACCCACCGGTCGATACGCGTATGTATGTAGATATATACATATGTATATGTACTTCCCTAAGTACAGAACGCTTCAAGCGAACTCTAAATTCACTTCATTATCCCTTTTTCATTCATTTATGACATCGAAGGACTTAGAGTTTTGCATATTTTTGTTTTTTTATCTAAAGATATTATATATCATTAAATTAATAATTTATTGTAACGTAGAATTTGCGATTTGTTTTATTTCAATATTTACTTAATTTTTATTTTTTAATTTTTATAATTCGTTTGAGAAAAAGATAAAAATACAGTGGCCACGCCCTGTCGCTTCAAACCACAATACGATGTATTAGTGAATTTATACTATATATATATATATATATATATATATATATATATAATACTTAATACGACAAAACTTGTAGATAACGTTGAGATAGAAAGCTTTTTATTTTTTCTTATTTTTATTTCCCTTATATATAGATGTTTTTTTTTTTTACATATTATGTCGACTCTAAGGAGTACGTATATTTTCAATCTCAAAAAAGGAAATTAGAATAAATAATGTGAAACAAGCTGTACTCATACATAAACACATATATAACTTGATGTACGTTGAAAAAATCCTGCTTAAACGCGATTACCCAAGTTAATTGGTTGCCGCGTAAACTGGTTGCTTGCTAGTTGTACAATTTCATTTGCTTGGATGTACCTGCGATTTCAAATATATTTTTCTTTTGGGTCTTTTCTTTAATAACGAGTATTTTTTCCAAGACTTCTCATTATTTATAAAAAAAAAAAACTTTTCTCGATCACTTTTACGACATTTATCTGCGTCTATTTTTTTCGACTTATTTATTACCACGAACGATTTCCAAAGATTTTTCACGTATTTATTATTTATTAAAATATTTCTTGACCAGTTTGACAAAACATATATTCGATCGCATCCCTGTTTCTTTCTGTTTGATTTTTAACGATAATACAGATTTTTTAAAGCTTTCTATTACTAGCTATTTTTTAATCAAACAAGATTAATTTTTGCAATCAATTCTAGGAGATATAGATTTAATTGTGTCGTTTATATTTTCACATATTTTATTCGTCGAATATGGAAGTAACGCGATGTTGGGGCGGGGGGGGGGCGGAGGGAGGGGGGGGGGTGGACCGGGGGTGGTGGGGGGCGGGGGGGGGTGGTGGATTTTCTTTTTTGTGGGGGTGGTTCCACTGTTTTTTTTGTGGTGGGGGGGGGGGCATGTGATTTGGGGGGGGGGTAGTCAAGGGCAGGTAGGTTGGAGGGGGCTGGGAGGAGATTCAGTAAAGTGCGCAGTAGGCCGTTCCTATTTAAGGATGCGGGTGATTCATTCGTTCAACCGAAGTAACGAGCGTCCTGCAAACCGGCATGGATTGTCGTTCCGTGCAACCTAGTTTCCTTATTAAATTGCCGCTCTCCTTTCCTCGCCAGATGCATTTGACCGAGAAAATTCGCGTGAACTTGCAGAATGATTTCTCCGGATCTTCATCAAATAATATCACCATCTTGTCGACATTTATCTAACGTCGAGGAAACGAAGAAACTTGCTGTGTAACGTACGCTGACAAATCTTTTAGAAAAGAAATATTGTACGGTTCGAACGTGGTGAAAATATGATGATATATAAAATACTCTTTTTAAAAATATTTGTTATTATTATAACGGAGATATTCACTATAGTTAAATTACATGGAACATCTTATTTATGCTCGAAGTATATAAATAACTCTGAAATGACTTGAACTTTCATTCGAAACTACTTATTTTTATCTACAGTTTTTAGAAATAATATTTGATATATTAGAATTATTAACAAATTGCAATATATTTTTTTATTTGATTAAATATAAATATTATATTTTTTGACGAGGATAATATTGATTTTTTTTTCTTTATTCATTCGTATACCGTAAGCTATCAAGATATCGCTTGTCTCTCTACGTCTTACCGTTACGTGCAACCAAACATATATATCCATCCGCACATACGCACAATGTGTTATTCCATACACTGTAAATTGTACCTTTAAATATATACATATCTATATACATTTGAGATATAGAACATACACGTTCACGTGACATCGCGACACCCACGTATATTTGGACAAATCTGCTGTGCGTATAACCAACTGTATATACGATGAATCATAAAAATAATCTTACATTCTTTCAAATTGATCTACTTCATTTTTTAAACATTCTGAAATAAATGTAAAAATAAAATATTAATGCATTATTTAAAGTCTATTTATTTTATTTTGAAAAACATGATCATTTTTATGAGTCATTCTAAAGGATGATAACGTACTCTTGTCTCTCGCATATCTGCCTCTCTTTGATCTTCTCTCTCTCTCTCTCTCTCTCTCCTCTTTCCTCTCTCCTCTCTCCTCCCTCTCTCTCTCTCTCTCTCTTTCTGTCTATAAGAGGCATACAAGCGACTACCATATAAGGACCTATACAGTCTTGTCGATGCTGACCCACCGTTCGAGAGAACATATCCCTCGAAACTCTTTCTCGGTCTTCGAGGATCGTCTTTCGTACTCCTGATATTTACAACATGGCCTTGTTCAGAAGTTCTGTCACGAATATTCTATTTTAAACGGATACGAAGCCTCTTAAGAAACTTGTTTTTCTAAACTACACTCCAGTAACTTTACATAGTAACCGACTAAGAATACGTGTATTCGCTTAAGTAACTTATATTCCGTTGATGAATGCACATATGTGTACCGGTAATTATAACAATGGATTAAGTAAAACAATAAAAAAAGATTTATTTCTTATAATTTATTTTATATTAAATTCTTAACTGTGAATGATGAATATATACTCGTCATGCGAGAAAAATAATTACCGATTGTTATTCAAATTTAAATTGTTTGTGAAAACTTAAAGATATTTATAAGTTTTAGACATTTTGGAATATTCTGAGATATGGACGAAATAAAAAAAAAAAATGAAAAAATTGCACGCAGTGTAATTTATAAAAGTATTTACAAATTTCTAATTATATTTTCTCTTGATTTATTTTTTTTATTTTCTTTTTATTATCTCTAGGTATTATTTCCATTTTTGATGAAACCAAACTTCCAGAGAAATGACTCAAGAAATGTTATGTTAATGTTATAATTCAATGAAATTTTACTGTAGTTACACATATTCTCTACTCGATGACTACACTCGTCATTGTGTCATTTTAGCAACACGGTTGAGATTAAAATAATTTATATTATAAAATGAATCATTAAAAAAATTCGTCCATTTTATTTAATCCACTGTTATAATTCATAGTATTGTATGTGTTTGTGAGTTCGGATGCAACACATTATATGATCTCGTAAATATTTGATACAGTTTTGATGTATTATATCAGAAGACACGATTGTTTATATAAAAGTTATTATGGAAGTTTCGGCTAACTTATATCGTTTACATTAAATACAACATTTAAAAAGAAATTTATTCTTTTAATACAGATAAAATGTTTTTTACTAAATATTTTTTAACCAATAAAAAGTAATTTAATATAATTTATTGTAATACGTAATTTAAAATTTGTTTTTTATATGTGAATTTAATTACCGATTTATTTCTAATTTTACGATGAAATATGGTTGGAGAAACAGTTAATATCATTGGAGAAAAAGAAATTTTTAAATTATGCAGGATAAAATGAATAAAGTGATGAGAGGAAGCCTAAACAGGAAGTAGCAAGCCGCTGCTATTTCCTGTTTGTAGCGTATGTCTTCTCTTACTAGCTTATTATTAAATAAGAGGGAAAAAAAATACAAACGAAACTTTTTGTTTAATCCTATGATTCAATATTTGACAAATGTACATATATATTATATATTTAATTTCATGATTTAGTTTTTTTATGTGTAATTCTGACATAACTGTCGATATGATAGGCCGACAATCATTACTGATAGCCATGGATATGTAAACAGAGTCTTGTTAAGTTATGATAAAGTTTCAAAAACAAAACGTACACGTATATATTATAATTTAAGGAGTTATTCTAATTAAAAATTTGAGAAAAATCATTTAGTTTATAAAATATATAGATATTACATATTTTTAAGAATGTAATACAGAAATTTGGACACTCAAATTTTGATTATTTTAAAGAAAAACGATACCGTAAACTTTGAATGTGTTTTCCTTGAAACATGTTTTTTCAAACTTGCGTATATAAAAAAGAAAAAATTACAGAACGGATTGCGCTGAAATTTTTATACATTATTCTGTACAATATTATCTCTAATTAAAACTAAAATTATAATAATAGCTATATAATTAGTAATTTAAACAATGAAAATTATCGATAAAAATTAGCAAATTTTAATAAGTTCCTTAAACGCGTATTATTTTTCTAATTTTTGACGTAATTTTTTTTTCTTAATTCGAATCATAGCAGTAAACAATGAAAGCAGTTATTTTTGTCTATACAAATTTTTGTTTTTTTCTCGTAACTTTGGTTTTTATTAGTCAAAAGTAATAATAAGATATAACAAATTTCAAACCATGACTCTTTGCTTTTATTGAAGAGGAAAAACAAATCACGAAGATAGTTTTATTCTTGCATTGCTTGACCACAATGATCTCTTAATATAAACTCGTTAAATGTTTTACTTTATTGAACTTGACGGAATTAGTAAATGTAAAAAATGTAAAAAACTCATAAGAAATATATGTCTGGATTGTAATTCTATTAAATTTATACATAGATAGATCTATATAAATGATTTGTAATCATTTATTTAATTGTAAGTCACGAGCGATATCTCTGTGATTAATGCATCGACCATAGTATTGATTCAGCGTTCTTTTATGTTTATCAAAATAATATGAAGAAATTTTACTGACACGTATGCGTTATTAGAGATATCTTCTATATATAAAACTTATACACTTTTAAAAAAATGACTGTTGAAATAAATTCTTTAAATTCAGCTAGATTCGTTCATTTGTTTTTATTAACGTCAAATAAAATCAAAGTTTTTCATAATCATTTGATTACGCTCAGCTGAACGAAAATAAATGAAAATTCAAATTCGATTTCGTTTTTCTCGACTCGACTTTAACCAAAAAATTGTGTACATAAAATATCTATATAGAACACTTTCTAAGTAATTATATATTGTATAAAAAATAGGGAGAAAGATTTCTGATTGATTAAATATATTTTATTGTTTCAGATTAAAGAAGCCTAACGCAGCATCATGTCAAGTCCGTCGTTAAAAGATTTACCAAAAGTGGCACTAGATTTAAAAAGCGAGCTAGAAGGCTTCAATCACGGATGTATGAAGAAAGCTGAAACTGCGGAGAAAAATGTCTTGCCATCTGCAGAAGGTATTTTAAAAGATTTCATCGATTGATAACTCTTATTTATCTTCTACGATTATACGAATAATTTCTAAGAGATTACAATTATATTTGAACCAAAGCGATTACTTCAACTTTTAAAATATATTAAAATTCTATTATCGAAGCACTTGATCAACTTTTTATATTTAAAATAAATTTCCTTATCAATTAGATTTAATACTACTTAATAAGAACAATTTTTATGACCATTTACACAATAATAAATAATATAAAAATATATATTACTTTTTTTTCTTTTTTATCTACTTAGAGTTTATCGATTTGGCATATGAGCGGCTCATTTATGATTAGGATTTAATTATTTTCATAAGTACGTGTGAAAGGAAGTTTTCGATAATTTGTTATTTAATAATATATGTAGACGTGCGACAAGAGCGACAACATTCTGATTTGATTCACGGTGTGGAAAGTTTTAACCAAGATCAATTGAAGCATGCAGATACAAAGGAGAAGATTATTTTACCAAATGCCAAAGGTATCGAAATGATGGTAGAACCTTCAAACAAACAAAAAGTTGCCTACACTATTTTGATAATCAGTAAAATCGATTTTGACATCAAAGCTTAAGGGCAGCTTAAGCAAAGCTTGGTGATAAACTCAATTAAAATTCCGCTTTTTAATAAAAAATGTGGGCAAGCAATTGGACTGGGATTATATCATTTAGTAAAAACAAACTACGCTTTAAAATTCTTATCATAGAATTCATATTCACTAATATGTACACGTCTCTAGATTATCTTCATGCATATACTTGTATATATGTTTATGTTTATATGTTTCCATCATTTTTTTCAGGAAACTTCTTAAGAAAAATCGCTTATTAACATTATAATGCTAATTATTGAATATTTTTATCAATTATTACAATTTTATTTTCAATTTTTACAGATGTTGCAGCAGAAAAAACTCAGCAAACGCTGATTGCTGGCATTGAAACATTTGATCCAACTAGTTTGAAACATACTACTACTCAAGAGAAGAATCCGTTGCCTGATAAAGATGGTGAGTATACATTTAAACTTATTACCGAAGCTTCCACAAAGTATTTTATCATTTCTAACTGCTCATTATATTATTATCATTATATTACATAAAATACAATTACGTCTACATCCAATAAAACCATTACATATAAATTATAATTTGTTCCGTTATTATTGTTGATAGCCATTCAACAAGAAAAGGGAAAGCAACAGTTGATATCTGGAATCGAAAATTTTGATCCAGCGAAACTCAAGCATGCGGAAACGCTTGAAAAAAATCCTTTGCCTACCAAAGAAGGTTCGTGTAACTTTAATAGAAATATAAAAGCAAAAAAAATATATATATATATATATATATATTCTGTTTTTTAGCGATTGCTGCTGAGAAAATAGCTGCTTAAGAACGTCATCAGAATAATGAAGAAGAGAAAAAGCAGCAATTTGTCATTTCTTCCATTTTCTATATCATGACATTGTATAACAATAATTCATACATTACCAACAAAAATGTGAATGCGAAACACTGTGTTAATGTAATCTCATGATTATACTTATACTACCGTCACAAACGTTCCTTCTGGCGATATCTAGACGCAATAAATGGTTCTCTACTATGATCAAGAAAACCATAGGTATTGTGGCGATGCGAGTCCTAATATTTTTTGTCAAACTAACTTGATTTTAGGCTCAATACGCTATCATCCAAATATTTTGATACTCGTCAAAGGATGTACTTTTTATACTAAAAAAGCTGCACGCAAGTAAAACTTTATTTTCTATAGCAGCAAGATTGGTGGCATTGCATACGTTATAGATATCGCAGAGCTACACCGATTGACTTTATATTTGTGTAAAAATCATATTTTATATAACGGGCTATTGTACTTTTTTAATATTTCGTACGTAACGCATTGTCATTCCAATGAAATTATTATGATGAATAATAAAAATCATTTGTATAAAATTTTCTCATAATTTTGTCACACACAATTTTATTATTTACTAATTTTTAAAAATAAATAGTATAAATTTTTATTGAACAAAAAAAGGACAAAAAGAATATGAATTTACTTTATCAAATAATGTGTTTATCAAATAAATAGTTCTACTTATTTTAAATACAGTAAATGTATAAGTAATGTTCTGTTTATTAACTCAAAATTACCGCGCATAATAAGAAAACAAAAACGACTCGAAATAGAAACATAACAAAGGACCTGCCCTTGAGGTTTGTAATTGTCAACTGAAATCAATGTATGATCTCTAGCTCTTATGTTAATTTTTTTTAACTAGTAATTTATCGGTTTATTACTCGACAAGGTAAAACGGATAGATATATGTAGTAAATTATAATATTTTATATCTAGTAAAGATCACGTATTAAAATTTATTAATTTGGTTAACGTTCTTCCAATAATTTTTTCATCTCGTTTAACCAACAGTAGTTTAAAAATTTATCACCGGAACACGTGCTGTAAAACCGTTTTAAACTTTTTTCTTATTTCCTTTCTTAGTTAACAATAATAATAATTCTTTCCTGCTGATTTTATTTCCAGGAAATTATAATAAGTTATTCTTTGATCAGTGGTCTATAAATATCGATATATTAATAACGATTTATAATCCACGTAAGTAATCAATCTTTATCCTTCAATTGTTCTAAAATAATGGATTTAATATATTGTACTAATTATATCTCACAATCAGTATTTATCTCGTTTCGTTATTGTTAAAGTAGATATTCTTTTATTTTCAATCAATTTTATATATACTTTATTGATTTTCATATATTTTTAATCGATGAATAAAAACTACTGTAGTAGCACTTATTACTTCTTAAATAAGGTCATATCAAATGGACGTATATATACAATCTGTGTCAATATTTTTACATAAATTATATTAGGAAAAATTTTTTAAAATAAAACATGATACCTGCAAATTAAATAGATTAATTAAACTTGAATGTTTACTTTTTTATAAATATGAAATATTTGCATGATATTTTTTTGAAGAATTATGGAAATATCTCCAAGAAAGTCTTCAAAAAGGACGCAAGAACATGTTGATGAATGGTTACAAGGCCAAGGATATTTTCGAAAACATATTCCTAGGGATCCAACTTGTTTGTTCAGAGCTGTTAGCGAACAAGTTTATTTAACGCAATACTATCATATAAGAGTGAGAAAAGAATGCGTTGAGTTTATGCGACAAAAAAAACATTTGTTTGAGGAGGTAAAACTATAAAGTTTCTTTTTGAAAAAATATTAACTTAGTATTCCTGACCATTATTTAAATTCTGTTTCCAGTCGATAACAATTCCATTCGATAGTTATCTCGAACAAATGGCATGTTTCACGGAATCAGGTGGTCCGAATGAAATTCAAGCTATATCTTTACTTTATAAGAAAGATATCATTTTGTTTAACGGACAAAAACAAATTTGTAAATCGGTGACTAATAATGGTTTTATAAATCATATATATTTATGCCATACACCACAAAAACAGTACGAAAGTGTTTATAATAAAAATTTTGTTATGGCTGCTGGTTTTTGTCAATGTAAGTAGCATTCATTTTATCATTATATTTTAGTACTTTATTTTTCATTAAGCTTTATTTACAGCTATTATGTACCAAATTCTATATAAAAATGTTTTTGATATGAAAAATGTGGATAATACTGTTCATAAAATGCTACACGATAGAAGTTCTTCGCTAAGACATGATAAATTCTTCTTAAAAGGAAATCTTGAGATGCGAGAGTAAGTTCTTTTACAAAATTTTTATTAATTGATATCATATGCTTCATGTTTCCTCATACATTTCTTTGTAGACAGCTATCTGCGGAAATATATAAAAGAATGGAAAATGGCTGTGAGACCATAGGAGATATGTATACTTTTTCAAAAGGTATACCACCATTCCCTTATAGAGTCGCTAAAGCTCTTGATATTAATATTTATCGAAATATAGATTTCGACGTATGGCATGAAATTAGACGAGGTATGTAGTTTACATTATTTGTACTATATTATTACAAATATTTCATTGAGCTGTTATATTTGAAAGTGATATAAGTCCATTTATTTATACATTGACGTGTGATATTTAAGGATTTGCATTTGAGTTAATTGAAAAATATTGGCAAACATTAATAAATTTGGGTAATGTTTTTAAAATTATGAACTTGTTAAATTTTACTATACAATAATAATTAATAAAATTATAAGAGATAATCAAAGGTTTTTCTAAATTACAAATGGACTTATACCACTTTCAAAAATAAATTATGAAAAACATGAACAATAACAATTTTTAGTTTATATTTTAATTAAAGTTGACTTTTCTAAAATGTGTTTTTTTTTAAATAAAAAAGAATAATTAAAATGAAGACATGTAAGACTCTATTGACTTTATTCAGAAATATTTTCAGTTTTATTATAACAGAAGGTATAATAAAATAAGTAATAAATGTAAACTGTTTCGTTAAGATAACTAATTATAATAACTTTATTTATATATATTTCAATTTTATTTCTTCTTTATATTTGCAGCATATTGAAGTATTCATGGTGTATAAGAAGTATATAAAATTGAAGTTTTATACAATTACAACTAAGTTATATTGCTAAAATTTTTGGACCTTTCTCGTTTTCTATACAAATCAAGAATTTTACATTGTGTATTCTTTTCCATAGATATTTTGTAGAGAATTAATTTGTAAAACGTTAATTATTAATTTTTACATTGTTATACAGAAATAAAAAATGCTGGTTGGACAAGATATAATAGTAATGGACTTCAAATTGGAGATAAATGTTTAATTGAAATGAACTTTAATAAAAGTGACTTGGATGGAATCAATAATAATGCAAGTGCATTAGAAAATAATCAAAGTTGTAATGAAACAAAAATTTTACAAAGAAAATCAAATCAAGATCCTGCAACCTTTTGTGGACATATTCAAGAAATAAGTAAAAACGAAGGTTCAGTAATAGTATTTATAGAAGAACTTGGAGAAAAAAGAACTGTACCATATTCATCCCTTAAACCATTATCTTTGCGAAAAAATAAGCAAAATAATTGGGTACCAATATGTAAAAAGAATGTTCAGCTAATTGATTCCAGTAGGTGTATAATTTAAATAAGATTCCTTCTCTCTTCTATTAATTTCTCCTCTCTATATATATGATTTACATATTAATGTATATATAATTTTTGTTCAGATCAAAAATATAAAAAGTCTTCTAACTCAAATTCAAACAAAACAAAAGAACAAATAAATTGTATTGATTCTATATCTAATAATAATAATCCTGGAGGAAATCTTGATAATAAACAAGATTCTATTACTACCAGTAACACTTGTGTTTCTAATACTAACAAAGTAACTACTCCTCTATTAACATCTAGTAATACTGGATCTGTTATGTTAATTACAAATAATAAGGATAGTAACAATCAAAATATAAAAAAAGAAGACTTTCCAGAGCATCAATGGCAAAAACAAGAATGGTAAACATTACACTATCAGCACGTATTACGACTGTACAACAATTTTATGTAGAATATTATAAGTTACTGTTCTGTTAGTAGGAACAATCAAGGTCAGATACTTGGAGAAAATACATTGGGAAAGTTACAAAATTATGCTACAAATGTATGACAATCATTATACGTTATAGAAAATGAAGATTAGATGTTACTGTAAATAATAAATTTTTATTTTTTCAGAATAATACTCTTCAATTTAGTGGACAGGGAGATATACATGAAAATGCAATAACAGATAGTAGAGAAGGTATGTTGCTATTTACAAAGGAACTACATAATAATAAATTTTTAATAATATATTCATGACATAAAAACAAAAGTTATTTTATTTAAATTATTATAATTAAATTCGGCTTAATGTAGGACGAATTCTTATGCATAAATTAGGTAATCATAAATAATCAAATACGTTATATAATTACATCTGGAACTCTTTTTTAGATAACTCACAAGTTATAACTGGAAATTCATCATTGTATTATGTTGCTTCGGATGGTAATTCCTATCCTGCTGTTCCGTACGTGCCTGGTTATACGGGTGAATTAATACCTGCAAATCAAATGAATCAATCATTACAAAATGTCCATAATTCGACGCAAAAAGGTATAGACTTAAATAGCTGCGATTTACCATTATCAGGTGGGCATTTCAATTTAACAAGTTGACTTTACAAAATAGTCTACTCAATTGAGGATAAGACTTAATATATCAATATTATACCTTGAAGATGTTAACATATTAAACTAAGAAAGTAAACTAGTCAGCCAATCTCGAGAAAAAAGCCTTCACAAAGTTTTTGTTTGTTTATTACTTGTAAGTTATATAACTTTACACGACGATAAAAAGTATATTAGTAAACTAGTTTTAGTATATTAATACTAACATAAGTCATTCTCAACTGAATGGGCTACTTCGTAAAGTCTCCTTGTAAGAGTTATTATTTCATACAAATTTATATATAAATCGTCTTTCTCGTTTCAGATCCAGCTACATTAAAATTTTTCTATAATTTAGGATTAGAGGTAAGATACATTTACAAAACTTTAATACTATATGAAATCAAAATATAATCATATAAATTGTATTTTACAGTATTTTCGAATCAATCATGCATGGAACTATGGTCCTAATGGACAATCAGCACCGCCGGAATCTTGGTGTATATCTGTTCCACCTGTTACATCATTAAATACAAGTATTATATATTTTTTACAATATAATTTGCATAATATATATATATGTACTATGTATTTAATAATTTTATTAACATATTTTTCATTTTTTTACAGATGCGTCTCAAAATATAGAAGAAATACAAAATATTAATTCATGTATACTGGAAGATGAAAAATTAACAGAACAAAAAGAAAGTACTGACAAAAATACGAACAATATTGTTATTCCACAGCCAGCACTGAAGACGATAAATATGTGCGTAAATAATGTGACTGATTTACAAAAGGACAAGTTAAAAAAGATGGACAATGAAAAAAAAACATCACCATTTGCCCATGAAAATATTAAAGATACAGAAAATATCAATAAAGACAAACAACGATCTAATAATACAGCACCACGATTTAAAAGAAGTATACATTTAAAGATACATTTTGTTAAGGGAGTAATGTTATATTTTGTATTAATAATTTTAATAAACTAATATACTGCTCTTTTTTACAGATCAACATTATAATAATAATTGCGAACAAATACATCCGTATAAGAATATTTCTAAGCAGTATCAACATAACTCATCGTTTAATGAATCTCCAAATTTTCAAAATTCACAAAACGGTGATGTGCAAGTACCGTATATAAATACTGCTTTAAATCAAGTATATGTGCCTCCTGGAATGCCAAATTCTTGTCACCTTCCCTATATACAGCAACCACCATATGTAAATGTACCATATTGTGAAAATGAAATGGATTCATACGGAGGCTCGTATTATTTACCTCAAGGAGGCTTCCCTAGTATTACTTGCATGCCCAATTCTGATGTCGTTGATGCAAGTAATATACATTCCTTTTTACCATATTTCTATCCAAGTGCAGAAACATATTCTCCGGCTTATCCGTCTGTATACCCACCATATGTGCATCCTCAACAGCCAGCCTATAACGGTTTACCGCCGCAAAATATACACGATCCATGGTATTCACTTCCAGAGCAACATTATTATCTTCAATATGGTCCTATACCACTTCAAACAGCAGAGCTCTCTAATGAAATTGGACAAAATAATAATTCAAATTTATCAACTTAAGGCAATATATTCATTATAAAATAGTATTTCTCTATTTTCTCATTAAAATATAAAAAACTTATACAAATAATATATTCATAAATATTTATATGTATATATATATATATATATATTTATGTATATATGTATATATATAAAAATATCTTATATAATTACTGTTATAAACTCTGTTATTAACATATCCATATGTAATGTTAGTAAAGCGAATTTTTATACTGTATAGAGTTTATATTATAAAGAACAAATGTAAAGAGAGATATAACTATCTTTTCTATCATTTTTCTAGTTGAACTCAAAATAAACATAAATAGCATACCATTTATAGTTTTATATTTGAGTAGCCTTATAACAAATATATTGCTTATCTGTACAAGGAAATAATATTAAACTTATATAATATAATATTAAATGTATAACATAAAATTACTGTGTACTTTTTTTTTCTTATTTAAAAATAAGTACAATATTGTTTATGTTTTAATTCTCCGACAGTTTCGTTTATTCTTACTTTCGTTAAATAATACATTATAATTTATATTATATACTAACATAAAATTATTATGTTTAAAATTATTTTATATTCAATATCAACTGAATTTATTAAAAATGATAATGTTTATCAAATAAACACTCTTTTATTTTTTAATTTACAGAGTATTTTTATAAGATAAATTAATAAGTATCTAACAGTAGCTTACACATTAATAATTATTATATTTACAACAGTAATTTGTGTATCTAAATAGGAAAATATTTTGCCGTACGTTAGTAGCCTATCACGTTAGGCTCCACTCAACATAAAAAATGAATGACTATTTATACCACAGTGTTTAAAAAAGCGTGTAAATATTTCGCGTTAAAAGTTTTCCTGTTAAAAATTTTTAAATTTCGTGATTATTAAAATGGTATATAAAGAGCATCTAGCATCCTAGGAATTAAATATTTTGTAAATTTCAGATGAGGAGATCAAATAAGATCTAGTTACAGTATTAAATTGCTTTATGGGATATACCCACGGTTGCAGTATTGAGGTCTAGGAAGGTATAGTAATAATGAAATTCTGATGTTCGGTTGTAACTATGCTTTAATGGTTCGTGGTCATTGTCTAGGGTGATTAATAATTACGCAAGCGTGACTTTTGTGTCGACTCTCGTGTTCTTTGTGTTTTTCTAGGGATTACTTCTTAGAGACTTTACTCTGGGTTGACGAAATCTACTCTCGCATTGCACTTGACACTCTATCTCATTATCAATGTAGCCTGTATATAGCGGGGATTTTCAATCCTTAAAATTTGGAGGTTGTGTAATGATGAGGATTTCAGTAAAGTGGAGAGTATAGTAGGGATTTTTTAAATTTATTAGTGACTTTGCTTTTACAGAGTTTCTTTTAGAATTTTCTTTTAATATTGTTTTGCTTGCATTAATTTAAAGGTTAATATAATAATTAAAATGTAATATTGAACAGTTACAGTCTGTAATCCCATAAAATTCCTAATTTTTTAATCCTGATAATGTAATAATGTTAACATTACATTAAAGAAATGTACGTTTCTAATAGAACAACACAATAAAACGCACATATTTGTAGGAGAAGCAAATCAAAAAGTTTATGCAATTAAGATAACTACATGTCATGATATAACGAATTAGAGATGCAATTGTATGAATTAATAAAAATCGACGTCGTCATGCCAGAAAAAGCAGAGTGGCAAACCTGTATTCGTGTAGAAGGGCCATATTTTAAACAGTACATTTAGAAAGTTTTACAATTTATATTATAACTTTTAAAAAAATAAGGCTTTAAATGACCTATGTTTATATAACCTTTTTCTTTTATTTTAGAGCGTAGAATACGCTTACAACGTTTGTACGAGGAAACCTCAGACACCTTGTATATTCTATTTTCTTCGCTTTTGCTCTTTTACTCTTATTGTCCAACTTTCGTTCTGCCCTCTGAAGTAAGATTGAGTTTACCACTCCATAACCTTTCTTTACTGTTTGTTGGGGACATAGTAGTCTCTACATTTCTGTAATAAGTGTTGAGATTAACTAATAATTCTTTATTAATAAATAAAGTTAAAAGATATTTGGTAATTAAATATAATTTTAATCTGATCTTTTTAAAATAAAAAGTACGTCTAGCGTGTATTAATTACACGTATATATGTATATGGAATTGTCAGTATATACATATGTATTTTATTATGATAAATAGTAAATCTTTTATGCTTTTATGATTAATATTATAAACTACATTTTTTTTATCTCTAAAATTCTGTCATGTTTGTAATATATTTTTTTGGAGCGGAATTTTATATAATTTTAAAACAATAAGAACAAGTTAGTATAATAACATATTAAAGAGTGCCTCAAATTAGTGTCTTTTCCTGTTATAATTTGAGTACATGCTGTCAGAAAAGTAAGTTATTATTTGTTCAAATGAAGAATAATGATAAGTACAGTTTATTGTTAATTATTTTTATAAATAATGGAAGTATTTATTTCTATAGAACATACATTGTTGCTTGTTACTATTATGGAAGCCAAAAGTAACGAACAAATAAATTTACCAGAAGTAATTGTTAAAACAGAACCTATAGATCAAAACAATGCTAAGTCTGATTTACAACAGTCCCAAATACAACCAGTTTGTACAGAAAAAGAATGTGAGCAGCGTATTGAATGTACCACAGAATCTCAAGAGATTGAAACTCGAGCACTTTTATCCAAATGTGTATTTTGTGGGAAAACATTTACCATCGGCGATGATCCTAAACTCTTGGAGTGTTTACATGCAGCTTGTACTACATGTGTCAATAATAAAATTGCAGATCATAACACATCTGGTGATCTTGATGTTTTATGTAAGTATTGTTGCTACAAAGTGATACACTTTGTCATAATTATTTCCAGATTATCTTGAAATTTATTAAAAGTAAATGTGTAGCACATAGAAGTAGTATAATACTTGATGTTATGTGGTACATTGTGTATGTAACATGCAGTGTGCATACTTCCTATGTACCTAAATTTTCTATATACTACATTCAATATATATTTATATATTTTTAGTGGAGAGCAATGTTATTGCTTGTCAAGTTTGCAATGTTACCAGTCAAATAGAAAATTTAATTGAGAATAGATTTATTTCAAAGATCATCGAAGAAGATATTAATACGGGAACAGATGACGAATCTATAGAAACAGAAGAAGAAAAAAAATGTACTAGTTGTCACGATAATGCTATTGCTACTAGTTGGTGTGTGGAATGCGAAGAATTCATTTGTCAAAGCTGCGTCATGGTGATTATTCTATTCTCTAATATATGTCTGATAAATGTATTATTTGATATATTTTATATATTCGATTAATTTTTTAAAAGATGAAAATACAATTTTTTGTTTATTTAAGGCTCATCAAAGGCTAAAGATAACAAAAGATCATACAATTAAACCAAAGGAAGAAGTTGCAAATGACAGAGATAATATTAAAAAGGGTATTAAAAAGATACCTGGTTATTTATTTTGTACTATTCATTCTCATGAACAATTATCCTTATTTTGTCAGACCTGCGATAGATTAACTTGCAGGGATTGTCAATTAAGTGATCATCGTGACCATAAATATAAATTTATCCATGAAATTGCTGCAGAAACAAAGTCTTCTGTCTCAACCCTTTTAAAGGAAGTTAGGTATTATCATGTCTGTGTCTTTTTATTTAGTAATACGTCAATTTGAATTAATTTAACATTATACGTTTAAAATGTGTTTCTTTTATCTTTTTTTTATATCTGTCTTTCTTTTTATGACTTACTCTAACTGTTAAAATTATTTTTAGTTATAAACGAGTCTTATTACGAAGTGCTATGAAAGTTATAGAAGATAGACAAATTTTAATTGTGGAAAAAAAAAAGACTTTAGTTCAAGAAATAACTCAGATGGTAGTACAGTAAGTAGATAAGATTTATTTGTTCATATTTATTAAAAAGATTGTTTCCATGATTAATTTTTGTTTTAGATTAACAAATGCTATCAATACAAGAGGTAAATTATTAGTCATGCGCTTAAATGAAGTTTGCGATCAGAAACAAAATACATTAAATGAAAAGAAGGTCGCTTTGGATCAATTGTCTAAACTTACAGATCATTGTATACAGTTTGTTAGTCATGCTTTGAGTAAGGGTACAGATATGGAACTTTTGTATAGTAAAAAGTATGTTATTATTTATTATGTGCAAACATTTCTACATAAATACGTACATATACATATGGAATATGTATAAATATGTATAAAATTATGTAATTATTTATTAATTGCAGATCTGTTACAAGTCATTTACAACGTATAAAAAGTCGACGTGCTGATATACCTAATCCAGAAATACCAGTTAGAATACATTTATCTTTTGATAAAGTACCAGATTTAATAAAAGGTTAAGTTACAGAAATTTATATAATTATATCAATTAAATGTGATACATAAAATATAATATAATGTTTTTATAAATTTCAGTTGTTTCATCTATTGGAGCAATAGTAGTAGATGGAAGAGTATATCCTTCAATATCTCCATCTGCTAGTTCAAGTTCACAATCTGTTCCATTTCACGAGCCACAGTCTGAACAAAAACAAGCAAATATTACTATAAATACACCTGTAGATAATCCAGTTATTACTGTTCCTCTTCCTGTTGTGACTCAACAGCCCAACAATACACAACAAAATTCTTATCAACAAGTTCCACTTCATCTTACAACTCAACAACAACAACAACAACAAGTACCATCTCAAAACTACATGCAACATTTCTCTGCACACAATATGCCTCCACGTTTATCTCCACAAATACAGCATACTTATAATAATAAATTGCAACAGCCACTTATGATGCCACAACGTCCATTAAGTGGTTGTCATCAACAACAAGTTACATCATCTACGCATCCACATCAACAAGTACATATAGAACAACTTGGTCAAAATACAAGTTTACGTGGTCTTTTGGCACATAATCCTCCTCCATTTCGACCTACTATTAATAATGTACCATATCGATTATTACCATATCGATATCCTCCTGGAACTTCTCAGAGACCTGTGCCACCGCATACATACCAACCAACAAATACACCTGTAGTATCAGGTATTCGATTACAGCAATGTAATCCCACTACTCCGTCAACTCAACACATAAATTATACTGCAATGCAACAACCTGCACGGTGGCATATTCCTCAGAATGTTAATGTATGTCTTCCATTCTATGGTGCTCGACATCAATCTACACCACTTATGACAGTTCCTGTTAATGATACATATAAAATAACATTGAAAAATCAACAATCAAATAATCAAAAGTACAGTAATACTAATGTTACTACTAATTCAGATATGCCGCCACAATCACAAAATACAGTATCTGTGGGACATGCAGTAAGTTCATCGGTACCCAAAACACCCAGTCCTGTACCACCTGGCAAAACAGATGAAACAGAGAAAAGTTTAGATAAATTTTGTCAAAAATCATTAAATGATTTAATGCTCACTATTGCGAAATTAGATAGCAATGGTATTGTGGTAATACCAGAAGCTCAAAAAAATCAAATGGACTCTACTCAAGTAGATAGTTCTACGGACGAAGGAATAAATTCAATAGTAGCAGAAAATTCTTCTGGTAAAAATTTATTTTGTTTAAAAATAATGATATATTAGTTTTCATAATATAGTATAATTTAAAATTTTATGAATATTAGTGGTTTATCATAAATAATATTATGAAATAAAAACAGATTTCTAAAATAATTTGTTTTCGTAATATTTTTAATATGAATTTTTTTATTTGAATATACATTCAACAGATAACCCAAAAAATACTGCAACATCCATGGTGAAAGATGATCCAAATGAAGATTGGTGTGCTGTATGCATGGATGGTGGAGATGCAGTATTATGTTGCGATAAATGTCCAAAAGTCTTCCATCTTTATTGTCATATCCCTAGTTTGAAATCATTTCCTGAGTAAGTAATACGTTTGAAGTAATTGTGAAACGTATATTTATTTATTCATATAGAATTATATTCATTATCTTCATATATAGATATATACAGGGAGAGTCCCGAGCGGCAAAGCACCTGAATATCTCCTTTGTTTATAATTATATGAAAAAACTTCAAAGAAAAAAGTTGCATTATCACAGAAGGAGACTCTACCTGCATATATATTTTATATTATATAAATATAATAAATTGTTTTTTTTTTAATGTAAAATTACTTTAGTGAAAGTGAAACTTGGCAATGTATGCTATGTACAAATATTCTTGATTGCTCTGATGATCCACCTGGAGAAAAGAAGCCAAATACTATGAGTGCCAAGGAATTAAGAATAGCCCAAAGAGTTGTTCTAGAATTATATTGTCAATATGAACAAAGTTTACCATTTCGAGAAATTGTATCTTCAGAGGTTATTATCTTTTTTAAATCAATTATTTTTACAAACGCTTTATACATGATTAATATTAATATAAAGATTTTATGTTATTAAATAGATAACTGAATATCATCGTATCATCAAGAGGCCTATTGCATTGGATGTAATCAGAGATAAATTAAAAACTGATCATCCAAATCATTATACAGATTTAAGACAAGTTCTGACAGATATTAGATTGATGTTTAAAAACGCCTTTGTTTATAATCCCGTAAGATTTTGTTTTTATGATTTGTTTAATTAAAAAAATACTAAACAATATTTATTCTTTAGGTGGAATCACAAGTATACCAAGAAGCGCGTAATTTAGAAGAATTCTTTGAAAAATTGTTACTCAAATGGGCTCCAAATTATGCATATGATGATCCTTTTCTTTCTGCTAATAAAGAAGATGACGAGGATGTTTTCCCTCCAAATAAAAAGTATCGGCGTATAATTAGTGATTAATATTTAATTAAAATAAAAATAAAAATTAACACAATTAAAAGTTTTATGAGAAAATAACAGAATACTTTGCATGAATATTTCTGAGAAGTAAAGTAAAACTATGAAGTTATAAAAAAGACACTATTAGATATGCAGTAGGACCTCAGTTTATTCGCGTCGTTGTACCTGTAAGGTAGACAAGTACGTTTGGGTAAGTACAACAACGCAGATAAATTAAGGTCTTGCTGTATATTTCGACTTGATTCGAATGTTTATTAACCTCTTAGGCACTGCACACCATTATAGTGGCTTTTGTGGATATTGATGTACGGAACATTACCATACAGAAATACAGCGTAGCGGAAAGTCCTGCAGTAGCAAAAAGGTTAACAAACAGAAGATAAAAAAGGGTCGATTCGAAGATTTATAAACAAATATAAGAATAGATAACCAAGCCTCCGAAAACCAAACTTTGGTTAATCGAGGTCCTGCTGTATTTTGATACTTACAAAAATTGATGTTTCTTAACAACTTCATTTTTAAAAGCGATTTTTGCAAATCTTCTTTTAAATATTTACGAATATTTTTCCTTTATAGTAGTTATTTTAAATATATAACAATATGCACATCTATTGAGAAATATTAGAATATTTATTAGTATTAGTAAATGTTCTATCAAATTTGTTGGACTTCTACTTTCATTTTATATTTTTAGTTTTAGGTAAAATTCGTTCTTAAAATATATATCATTCATGATTGTATAAACGGAACAAATCATTATAAAGGCAATTATTACAATTCTTGGATTTAAAATAAATGTTTAAGCATATTTTTACATTTAATTGTCAATATCGTTATATACAATTTATTATTGTTGTATATTCTGTTAATGAATTAGACAAAATTAAAAAAGTATCTTTATATACAGGGTGCCCCAGCTAAAGGAGGCCACCTAAATATATTGTTTTTTATTATGGGACAAACTTTTATGACATATTTTGAATGATTTAGAAAGAGAAAAATTCAACGAGGTTAGATCAGGTGAATGCACTGGTCAAATTATAGGCCCGTTTCGTTCTTTCTAAATATTTGGATATTTTCTTTTTAATATCTGAATAGTTGTTTTTGAATAATGAAAAGGACAGTTATCATGTTGACACACGTAGTTGCACAAATGGTACATCTTCCAACAATTTGGCCAGCACGTTCAACTTATCTAACCCCATTAGATTTTTTTCTTTGAAAGAAGATGTTTACCAACAGTGACCTACTACTCCAGAGGATATAAAGAATCGCATAATTAATGTTTGTGTTTCTGTAATACCAGAAACAATTAAAAGAACATCTTAACATTATCTTTTAATTTTTTCACATTTTTGGCATTCAAGATCATTTGAAAGTCACAATACAAGTATATTTAAATGTATTTTTTTACCCACTACAAGGTAAACTTTAAAACAATAGATACTTATAGGATAAAAAATATCGAGGACCTTGAAAAAATTCATATAAAATGATCTAAAAAAAATTTTTTTTTCATAACATACTTCTTTTTAAATCATTCAAAGTATATTATAAAAGTTTGTTGCATCATAAAAAACAAAATATTTATTTGGCCTCTCTTAGCTGGAACACCCTGTATATATATATATATATAAAATAAATAAATAAATATATATATATAAAAATGTAGTTATAAGTAATTATATATGTAATTAACTAATTGCATGTTTTTTTACACCATAAAAAACTTTTATAATTTCTTATATAGAAGTATTATTATAAGAAGATTCAAATCAATGTTAATTACGTATTATGTACATAAATATGATATTAAATTGAAAAAATTTATTTTTATAATGTACTCATTTCAAAAAATCAACGATAAAAATATTTTATATATATATATATATATAATTTTTATATAAGAATATAAAATATTCTATCTTATCATTTACAGTTCTTAATTTAAAAAGCAACTGAAATAAATAGCTATTGAATAACTGAATAAAAAGCTATTGAAATAATATACAGGGTCTTTCGCCTAACTAGACCATCTTAACTATATCGCTTATTTCATACGATAGAAAAAAATGTCAGAGGGAAAAAAAATTCTGTTCGAAGGCGCCAATACGGTGATGGCCGAATTTTTTTCTTAAGGTCATTTTTTTCGAGATTTCAAGATCATCGTATTTTTTTAAATTGGGATTGCATATTTTCACTACCACAGTCTTATAGCTTATAAAAAAATGAATCCTAGGAGGTGCAACATGTAAACCTTCAAATGACCTTTACCAAAAAAATTGTAAAATGTTTATCAGTAACTTCAGTACGCGCTCAGGGTAGGAACAAATGCAAATCAATGTATAAGACATTCGTACAAGCAAAAAATCTTCTCATGTACAAGAGACTACATTTTACAATTTTTTCGGGAAAGGTCACTTGAAGGTTAACATATTGCACTTCCTTTTTTTATAAGCTATAAGACTGTGGTAGTGAAAATATGCAGTCCCATTTAAAAAAAATACGGTGACTTTGAAATCTCGAAAAAAATGACCTTAAGAAAAAAATTCGGCCATCACGGTATTGGTGCCTTCGAAAAGAATTTTTTTTCCCTTTGACATTTTTTTCTATCGTACGAAATAAGCGATATATTTAAGGCGATATAGTTAGGTGAAAGACCCTGTATATTAACCCTGTGAGCTTTGAATAGTTTTTTCCGAATCTTTCCGTACTGAAGGCGCTTCTAGCGATTGCTATCTCTGCGGACGGAATACTTTTTAACTAGTGTAAACTCTGTTAATTAAATATATTAGATGCAATTAACAATAAATTATTATTGTAAGCTTTTTACGTCAAATTAAATAATGGATAAACATTAATTTTGAGCAATGATTATTTATTAGAAAAAGTAAAATTTACAACATACCTTAATGTGAAAAGAAGTGAGTACAAGAATGAAAATTGACCATACAACAATATTGCGACACCTTTCTGAAATTGGCAAAATGAAAAAAAATAGATAAGTGCGTACCGCACGAACAAACCAAGCGAAATAAGTTGGATCAGTTGAACGTATGCCTATCATTAATGACCCGATTTTTACAAATGAATTAAAGTATTAAATTTTTCAGGACCCATCTTATTCATCAGATCTTTCGCTAACTAATCATTTTTTTAAACATTTTTTAAACATTTTGAACAGTTTTTACTGGCTAAAAAGTCTAAAATAAAGATAGTCTGAAAAATTTCATATCAAAGTTTACTGATTGTAAAGATCAGAATTTCTTGAATACAGGCATCTATGCATTAACGCTTTCGCTACTACGGGCGACTATAGTCGTTCTCCATAAAATAGCGTGTATTATACATACGACGAGCGTATGTAATTAGGACACATCAAATATCCTACTCTAGACATATATTTTCAGTGTATTGTTTCTTTCGGATAAAATATTCTTGATATCAGTAACAAAATGCTTTAAAAATCAATCTCGGCTACTGACGATCGGTCTTGCGCAGCGTGCAGTTTTGTTGCTGCGCATTGCAGCAGCCCCTTCAGCAGAAGTACCGCTGCGATAAACACACCTGTAGCGAAAGGGTTAAAATCTCGTTGGGAAAAGTGTATTAAAGTAAATAGAGTTTATTTTGAATAAATAAACATGTTTTGACACAAGATATGTAATTTCATATATTCACTTAAAAATCCGACATTTCGTACGCATCAACCTAATACAAAGATAATTGTTTCAATTTTTAAAGTTTTCCGGTAAATTTTTGAATTTTCACTTGAGTGGTTTATGGGATTTTTCCAGCAGACACTTTGTAGCTTCCTTTACCGGACGAATCAATATTTGCAGCACTACTACTGTAAACACCTTTTGCACCATCCACGCCACCACTATGACTTACTCCATCATTTACGTCACCCAGACGAGAGAATACACTGAAAATTAAATAGAAATCATTAGAAACATTAAATATATTTATACATATAATGTGTTTTATTAAAATAATATTATAATAGAAGGAAAGCTGCAAAAAGCGACACATTAGATAATAATTAACGTCAATGAATTCCTTTAGAAGAAAACTCTGCCTTAGAGCAGAGATCATCAGACAATTATAACTTTAAATCCATCGATTAATATTCAAACACAAGTAAATTATACAAATGAATATATTAACTAAAATTATAATCTTTAAGAGCAATTTGAATTCATCGATCGTACTTCCAAGAAATCCATAAAGCGATTCACCTTAATGATTGTTGTTCAATGTTATTTAAAAATAGAATCATTCAATGAAGACGGTAAAGGGCAATATTTTTAGGGAATATTTTGTACGTTTTTGCCTTGTGCAATTTAAACGCATGAGCTTGATTAATGTCTATTTATAATGAAGAATTATCAATAACTTACTCTACACCGTGGCCATCATGACCACCATAGCCACCACCACCGCAGCCTCCGCCGCAACCTCCGCCTCCGCCTCCACCGGAACCTCCTGCGGAGGCACCAGCTTGTGCATTTGCATTTGCACTAGCGCTTCCACTACCACCTCCGTATCCACCTCCGCCACTTCCTCCGTGACCTCCACCGAGGCCACCACCTAAACCTCCACCGTGACCTCCACCTAGACCTCCACCTAGACCTCCACCTCCACCAAGACCTCCACCTCCGCCGTGACCTCCACCTAGGCCTCCACCGCTACTTCCTCCGTATCCTCCTGCACCTACAGATATTATTCAAAATTATAATTGTAAGATTAATGTTTTAAACGGTTAAAATACAAATAATATCAAAGATTTATTTACCTGCAGATCCACCACCGTATCCACCGGAGCCACCACTTCCACCTCCGTATCCACCACTTCCACCCCCGTATCCACCACTTCCACCATAACCACCACCAGAACCGCTACCACCACCAAGACCTCCACCTCCACCGTGGCCACCACCACCGCCGTAACCTAAACATTTTTATTATAAAACATTAGATTTCAAGTTTTATTTATATTCAATTAAGTAATATTATATGCATTTATATTTACCTCCACCGATAGGTGTGCCTTTTACAGGACCCCCTCCATATCCACCACCACCGCTACTACCTCCTCCATAACCACCGGCTCCACCACCACCACCGCTACCACCTCCTCCATAACCACCGGCTCCACCACCGGCTCCAGCACTGGCTCCTCCACCGGATCCTCCATAACCACCTCCGTGACCTCCGCCGCAACCAGCACTCCCACAACCACCACCGCCTGGTCCTCCTCCATATCCACCACTTCCGCTACCACCGCCTCCATATCCACCACCTCCGCTGCCACCACCTCCGCTGCCGCCACCTCCATATCCACCGCCTCCGCTACCGCCACCTCCGTATCCGCCTCCTCCGCTGCCACCACCTCCGTATCCACCTCCGCAACCAGCACTTCCACAACCACCGCCTCCCAATCCACCACCGTGACCACCACCACCTCCCAATCCACCACCGCCTCCTAATCCGCCACCGTGACCACCGCCACCTCCCAATCCACCACCACCATATCCACCTCCTCCAGCGTTGGCATTGGCATTAGATAAAGCTGATGATTTACCACCTCCACCTGCACTTGCACTTGCACTGGCTTGCGCACTTGAGCTTGCAAAACCATTTCCAAATGCATTCGCGTTGGCAGAGCTGCTAGCTAAACTGTGTGCACCAGAACCTCCACCGTACCCAGCACCTCTCTTCTCACGAAGATAAATTACCTTCTTCGCGTAAGGAAGAAATGATTCTGTTGACAGAGATTTAAAAAATATGTCGGAGGTTAATAATAGGTCCATAAATTTCATTACATTTGAAAAAGCAATTCATTTTGTTCAGATTAGTGTGATATGTATTTTGGTTTTTTAATTATTACACTTAAAATAAAATTTGTAGCTTGTAAGATACATTTTATTCTCTTATATGGTTATATCATCTTCAATAAATTAATGCAAAATGGTGTAGCATGATGTAAGATTTTAATTATCATATTCAATGAGTCAAATTACGCGAAAAAAATAATACGAGAGGAAAAATATTGAAAAAAATCACGTAAGTATTTTAAATGTATGAAGAGTAAAAACAAGAGATCGATAATTTATGAATCAATGTATGTATTTTTTTTATATTTTAAATGAATAAGTTAAGAGACAGATGAATCCAATGGGAATTTCCGTCCGTCTTTATTTACATTCGCAGGACACTGCGATTATCAAGGATCGTAACGCGGTAAAAATATAAAATTAAATTCACGAGTCTTACATCATACCTGTTTCTTTCGTCTTTGCTTTACATCTCAAGTTAGTAGTAATGTCTGAAATTAGCATCTTTATTTATTTATTCAAATAAGAATTCCAATAACCGCAATAAGATAAAAACGGAAACTACCGAACCCAAGGTCAAGTATGTCATTGCTTTAAAGTTACAGCGCCTATTATGAGAGATACAGACGTGTTCAATCATCGTGAGATTATATCTATAAAAGCGATTAGAGACAGGATAATAATTTCCAAAGTTATTTACCGTTAACTATCCTATAATCAATAAATCACAAATAGCTGATTAATAGATAGGCTGTTGATTTTTTTTTCATTATTGAAAAAACGTTTCCAATCTAGAAATGATTATTTATTGTTTTTATTTTTTATTAATATAATACTTAGAAGAATTATGGTATTTCTTTTCTATATAATCATTCTCTCTGAAAAGATACATTACCTCAAAAGAAGGAACGCTTTATTATTTGAATAGTTTTCTTTAAATTTCACTATAAAGTGTATTCTAAATTATATTGTTTTTTTCTTCTCTATATTAACGATTTTCTTTAAACAATACATTATCTCAAAATAAGGCATATGTTATATATATTATTTAAAGAAAAATGTAGAGAAAGAGAGAAAATGTTCTTACCTTCGGCATGAACAGATACTAGGATTGCCAGTGAGGCCAGAAGGCCGATAGCTCGATGCTTCCACATGATGAAACCGGCTTCTATCTTCGTAGAGTACGGACGCGTCTTTATATCCAATCTCCCACTCTTTTATCTTTCTTCCTGAAATTCCATCGTTCCATCGAATGTATAGTATACATATGATAGAAAAGTAATAAGGGCAAAAAACAAGCGTCGGACGTATGTCCAAGGCTGAGGTGATCTTCGATGGGTACGTAATTCATCTAACCGATAATTTAATCGTTCCTATATTTTTTTATTTCCTTAAAGCTTCAAACGCATTTGACGTCATTGAACTTAAAAATTTCTATGTAATCCCATTGATAACAGGTAAATAAATAAGAAATTTTGTATTAAAGGATCATTATAGAAATCTTTAGTGATTGTTAATTTTCACGGATATAAACGTTTTTTTTTATAAGGATAATATCAAGGTTCGTACATTTAATCTTTGATACGGATATAAGTTTTATACAAATTTTTATAATATTATACATATAGAAAAAAAACATATATATATATATATATATAGGAAGTCATAAAAGTTACGGACTAAAAAATTAGAAGTTGGTTTTGGGCAAATATTTGGAGTATAACGCCATCGTAGATTCATACTTTTTTAATAACATTGTAACGGGAGATTTACAGCTTCAAATGAAAAACAAAATGTTATAATCCTATTAATAAATCATTATTGATTTTTTGTTTTATTTTTCTTTTTTCGGCAAAGTGAAGACTTTTGGACATCATATATACAGGATTGTCCACCAATTATTAGCATCTAAATATTTCCGTTATTTGTTATAATAAAGGAAAATGTTTTATACAAAACTTATATGGCATCAAGAGGTACATAAGGTATGGTAAATATTTTCTGCGTGGGTAGAGGCGTATAGAACTTCTTAAGGTCACCTTGACATTTTTAAATGGATCCATATATTTTGTTTCTATAGGGTGATAGTGAGGCATGTCGGAGTACAACGACATATGACTCAAGGTCATACAAGGTCATCTAAGACAGCATTGCATTAATGCAAACGGCCATATTTTCGAATATTCATCGTAAATTGAAGCCTTAATAATGTTAGAAATTCGGAAATTATACTTGTTATTTATTTTGTAAATATTGATCTGACATTGTATGACCTTGAGACCGTAGATCGCTTCCAACTCCAACGCCCTTATGACCTTGAGTCATACGTATATATATATAAAGAGAGAGAGAGAGAGTTATTCCGATCAATAAATTTGCTATATTCATGCAAAATCATTCATATCGTATTATAAAATCTGGAAAATACGTGCAACGTCAACGTAATTAAAAGAATACCGAAAGTAGAATTTCACATCTTTCAAGCTGCAATTATCAAATGGAATTATTTCAATATTTTAGAGAAAGGAAATTTTTTTCGAAAGAAAGAAAAATTTGATTCGTAGAATATTCGTAAAATCTTCTCGATTATCATATCGTAGAGCATTGAAAGTGTTATTTACAATCCTAATCCACATGTATCTAAAAGAATTGCTGATAACCCCTTGCTTGATACGTTGAACATTAACCGATATTCAATAGATTTGCATTAAGATAAATTTAATAATAAATTAGTACATTTTGCATAATAAAAAGGATGTGAAATATTACGAAATCGTTATTCAAGGCTATTTTATATTTTAAACAAATGTTTCTTTCAATGAAAAGTTTTTCCTAATGATTAAATATTACTTACCTTAATCGATGCATTATGGTATAAATAATCCACTGTATTCACATGTTATTTTAATTACGTGATCGTATATCTTCATTTATCATAGGTCGTCAAACATAAGTGAATGATCGTATTGACTGATATCGCAGAAACAATTATCCGTTACCTGAATCGAGATAGAAAATATTTTTATTGGTAAAATTTACATCTGCACGGGTTTTTCCATTTTCTGTTGAATATAAAGCGGAACATGTATTATCTTGCTTAGTAATTAATACTTTCTGAGTAGATGATAATTATCACGTAATTGAATATTTATAGCAGTTTTTCTCTATATAGATCTATATTTATCTATTTAATTTTATGCAATATGTGCGCAATAACAACAATAAAATACGTAAGCATTCGAAGGCAAAAAAAATTACATTACATTTATATAGATTTTAAATGATTTAATTCGAAAAACCTATTAATATTATGTTGTTATTCCTAAAAACATCTTAGGATGCATAAATACGCAACGATACAGGAATTGAGTCTTTCTCACGATTGTCACTGTAACGATTTACGTGCACACAAACTAAATAGACTACAAAATGAGCAATGGTAATTAAAATTTTTTATATTAGGAACAATAGGAAACCATTTCCGTTCAGACTTCTTTTAATCCTTCTTAATGTTATATCTTTCTTAAAAATACGTCATTTTATCAAAATAGGTGATTATTAACTAAAAGGACAACAAATATGTGTAATTGGTCTATAAGATTTATTATATTATATGGCTGCAATAGTACATATCAGTATTGGTCGCACGAATATCTATGTTATTTGATTATTCGTAAAAGATATATTGTTTGATTTAAATATTAAGAAAAATCATTTTATCCAGTGAATCATAAATATACGAATATAACATCATCATGTGAAATCGTAAAAATAAATTACACGCATGTTTCATGGAATATAATTAAATATAAAAACGCCAAGATTGTAAAATCTTTAATATTAAATAACTGATTTTCATTGTAGCTTTCAATCACGTTAATTGCATTATTTAAGAAATAGTAAACATCTTAATACTTAGCAAAATTATTGTCTTTTCAAAGATATCAATAACTTAGATTATCAGTAGACTAGCCTATAGAAAAAGTCCAATATAATTGTTAATATGTAATTTTTCAATGCTAATATCAGAACTTCATTACGATATTTTAACAAATATTAAAAAATATTAATAAAAATGCATTTTCTAAAGAGTATGTATTCAATTTCGGCATATATTACTTCTACAAGATGAACCTAAATTTATAGTACTAATGGGGACAAAGAAATTCTATGGCTCAAAATAAATAGTGCCTGGCATTGTATCCCGTACAAGGATAGTTCTATAGTAAAATTCGTAATACTGGTCAAAGTTATCAAAAAAATATTTAAATACATTTTTATCTAAAATGAAGCCTTTCGTTATTCCTGATTTGTTTCTTGTTTTGAGTCATAGAATCTCCCTAAGTTCATTTGTATAATGAAGTTAGGCTCATCCTGTATGTGTACATATCCGCACATACCATATAAAACTATATTTTTTTTTAGTAACTGATTTTTTAACAATTATATTTAGCTGCTATATAATACTCACATAAATTGTAATTATCACACTTACGAAGGGAACATTTTTAACATAATAAAAATGCTCACGTATAATAACTATATTTGTAATATTATATTATGAATTTATTTGCATGTAATTAATAAAGGCAACCTCTAAGGATGCATTAATATAATAATAATAATAAGAAATTATAGATAAATGAGACAATTTTGAATTATCTAATATCAATACATCTTATTTTTTTTCTCTCGTTAAGATACTACATAATATATTTATTGATTTTTATTATTGTACAATTTAGCTGCTTAATTCCAATACTTTTTTTGAATATTATTGCGATTGAAATGTTTGAGTAAGGCAGTAATATTTGATTTTTTTTTATTCTACATATAAGTAATTATTACTTTTATAAATTATTTTACTAGAAGTTTATTTAATTATACGTCGTTAATAATTTTTACTATCTTGCAATATTTCAACAATAAAGCAACGAATAAAATTAAATATAACTTTGCAAAGTTATTAATCGTCTTCCTCCCCCCTCCCCCCAATGTAAATAAAGAGAACGTAATTTATTTAAAATTAACATTCTGATCTTTCCTTCATTATACACTAAAAACAAAATTAAATGCTGTTCTTGTATTCGTTAACATTATCTTTAACAAAGATAGGTCATAAACGAAAAATAATATTTAACATTCTTCTTTTTTTCGTTTGAATTGTATATTTAGCTCTGTTCTGTCGCACTTCTAATTACAACCATCCATCTAAAATAAAAATGAATGGCATAAGATATTAATTCAAATAAAGTTTTTTAATGAAAAACGTTGAAATAACTTACCGTCCAAATGTATAATCACTTTCAGCTCTAAAGAAATATACGTGACTTTTAAATTGAAGCTTAAATACAAAATCCTTGTTTATACCATCTATTTCCGACGGAGTCGATACTGTATATCCCAATAAAGGCAAGCTTGCTAATGGGAAATCATCTTGGTGTGATTTATAGAAAAATAAGCAGAAGCTAGTAAACACTACCCATAACTTTTGCCAACCATTACTGTTCTTGAATTTCCGTAATAGAAATCCACTAAGCTGGTTCTACAATAAAAAGATTCATAAATTATCTGGAACTCAAGTTGAGTTTATTGTATTTTAAAAAGATTTATGTAACTGTATAAGTGAATTTGAGTTTACCTGAAATGCACGTAATTGGTCAACGTAGCTAATACTAGTACTTCGATGCCAACATACATGAACGGTCGTGTTACTGCGTTGGGAAGCTTTTGCACCTCCGCAACTTCCTCTATCTGCTTCTAATCCCACATTGTCTCCCACTTCGTCAGTAGAACCTGCTAATAATTGAACGATCGGAGCATTTAATTTCAGTATTAGTAGAATTAATCTATTAGAAATAATTGTCGTCATGACTTAATAGCTTACATGATTTTAAACTCAAATACGGTAGCTTCGCATCTTGTGCATCAGCATGAGCAATAGTTATATTTAAATCTTCTATCCATCGTTCTTTATCCCCTTCGTTGTAAGCTGCTACTGTTAAGGATCTATTATAATAGATTATTTATAACGTATATATTTGAAGTTAAACAAGTAAAATGTTATATTATATCCTTAGACTCGGGGATTTACAAATTTATAAGTGGAGATTTACAGGATTAGATTTAATAAGAGATAAGCATTGAATATTTGAGAAAAACCAATAAAAGAACCTATTGGAAAAACCCATACAATTAAAATAAGACTCGACAAGACCGGAAGCGTTACGTACGGTATGCTATGAAAATTTGAGACGATTCATTGCAATTTAGTATTTACTACCGAACGGACGTACAAACATACAGGGTAAGTCACTAACTTTTGCCACCTAGATAGCTTTGAAAGTATGATAGTAGCAGAAAAGTTTTTAAAACAAAAGTTGCAGCAAAAGTTTTGTTTCAAACGAAAGAGTTTAGTGATTTATCTTCTGTATTAGTGTGTGTATATGTATGTGTAGATAATTTTAATAAAAACTTACTGGTTATCATATCCACTAATTATAAACACATGATCGATACCAGTCTTATTGTCTCCTTCTTGAATTTTCATTCCTTTTACTGGAATTTGACCGTGCACACGAAAACATTGTGTCGGTTGCTGAGTGCGGAATGTATACAGTAATACGTCCGAGAACTATATGATAAAAAATAGGTCCTTTATATAAGTGAATTTTATAAAGTTGTGTATATTACAATTTGAATATAAATATAATTGTGTATATAAATATTTACCAAGAAAAACATTCTTTGTTGAAAACCTTTTCGACTGTACTTTTGTAAACAGCCTTGTCTAATAAATCTCCTACCTTCTTGAAATAAATTATCAAAGCCACTAATATCTCTTTGCATTTCGCATAATTGAACTAAATTCTCCTATAATTTGTAAACAATAATGTAATAAAAAATATTTAATTAGTAATAAACAATCAAATAAAATATTCTTACTGCTTGGTTTATAACGGTAAGACCTTCGAGTAATGTCTCGCTGAGTCTGTCTCTAGCTGCTAAACAATCTTCAAAATCAGTATGATCTTTCGGATAATGATCTAATAATACTGTTAAAAAAATATACCATAAATATAAATGTATATTAAGGAAAGTCATAATAAATAATTCATAAAAAGAAAACAAATAAATAATACGTTACTATCAATAATATTGTTGTAATGTAATAACCGTTGCAACGGTTTCAAAAGAAACGACGTTAACGGTAAATAACAATGTTTCTGCGACTCGAAATCCCTGCAGAGTTGATCAAAGCGTCGTGATGTTCGCATTGAATACTCCATTTTCTCGAGAACGGAGATTAAATTTTCAAGATATTGATCGTAAAGAGGTAGGACGTTAAGAAGCGTATTGTATAAAAAATCTCCAATATTATGGCGCGCGTTGCTCTCCCATCGTGCTAGACGTGCTTCCATTTCTTGAAGACACGGACCATGGGCATCTGCTAATAACTCTATCAACGAAACAACTACGTCTCCTTCTAACTCTGCTTCCCTGGATACTTCTTCTCTGAACCACTAAAATAAAGTAGAAAAGAAAAGGAAAAATATTATAAATTCTATAAGAAAATTGTTATTATTTTTTCTATCGTTGTTTCAAAATTATTTACCACATTGATAACGTCCAAATCCTTTTTGTACGTTCGTTCTGTCATAAGAAGTTCTTTGGCGATATAATAAACTTTATCGGTTGGCCATCTCTGTATAAAAAAAAAAAAAAACAGTCCATTAATAATAAAAAAATTAATAATGTAATATATAATAAATGATTATTTTAGAAATAACTTACTTTCGTTTTTCGAACTTCTGTATCCTCGATCTCTCCGTTTCGTAAATTTTTGACCGGACTGAGATCAGGCGAATTAACCACGCTGGCATTGTTCATTTCAGCTACACCATTAGTTCGTTTCTCTTGCGATATTTCAGTCGTAAAGACCGAATTATTATTCTCCTGTCGTTGCTTAGATGATTCATCTTGTGCTTCCTCTTCGACATCTGTAAATAACAAACGATAAGAAAAGAAAGAACGTAAGATTTATTTATAAAAAAAAGATATAGTACAATAAAAAAGAACAAAAAGAAAGAGTATATGAGCGCATGAGGAATAAACGCGTAAGTAAAAAGTGATGTATTTATTAAATATTGCATGCTACGATGCACCCATTCGATCTTATCTTTTTCCCTAATTATCAACGCATCACCCCTTCTTTAATTGTGCTCGGGGAGAAGTATAGGGGGGTTTGTTATAAAAAGAACAGAAAAATAATTAATAACGTGGAATTTATACGTGTAAACATTTGGTAGGAAAGACTTATGAAACGTTTTTCTATTCTAAACAATTTATCACGTACACAATATAACAAATATCAGTAGTACGTGCAACTGGACATTTTATTTATGAAATTATATAATGATCTTGACTATAATTTTCAAGTAATTATATCCAGCGTACGCATATATTCGTATACGTACACATATATGTTTGCAAAAGTGAGAAGAGAATTTCATTTCAAAGTATTAAAGTGTCGAAAGTATGATCGTTGCACATTCAACCAAATCTACGGTGTGTGTGCTTTGATGTACAAAGTTGAGAATAACTAAATTTCCTTTATACTTCGTGCAATAATTTCTTATTAAGTACGGCATGCTTTTCTTCTTAATTCCTGTTGTCATATGAAACGCGTGCTTTAAATAAATCAATGAGAAAGAGATCGTTCTTTTTTTTTCCTATAAAGCAAACGTGTGGTCGTTTCTAAGCCAACAAAATTAACATATATGTATGACGATAAATGTCCTATGCAAACAAAGCCATTCTATTGAAATTCTCAACAAATAATACTTCGTCCACGAATTTACACTTGTGGTGCATATACGAAATTCCAAGGATTCTTCTTTTCATCTTGCCATTTCTTTTTTCCTCGAATTATTTTTTTCCACTTATTCTATGTATGTATATGTGCAAATATGTACACCACTCGTGAGATTTAAACTCGTGGAGCAGGAAAGAAAAAATACAACCAGACGGAAGTGCATTTAGCAAGCGTATATTGTATATTGAATAAAAATGAAGATAAAAAGAATCAACAATCTTGACAATTAAGATAGGCATTTAAGGGATTACTCACATATAGTATTGTCATCCGGTCGACCAACGAATCCGAGAGTGCGATAAAAAGATACGGATATAAAAAAAATAATAGAAGGGAGGAAAAAGATCACGTACCCTGAGGGGAGTATACTAGTTACTAAAAAAAACTGGGTTTAAAGAATAGAATAGAATAGAATAGAGTAGAATAGAATAGAATAAGTGGCCGGAAGAAGGTCCACGATAACGAGAACAACAATAATAATAATAATAATAATAATAATAAAAACAAGAAGAAGAAGAAAAAGAAAATCTTGAAAAATTGTTAAACTCGATGAGAATTTACCGAAAAACTAAAATAATATAAAAGCAACTAAAGCGAGACGAAATTACAGAGGCTTTTTAAATGACTTTGTATATAATTTATTGTTATCATAATTAAGTATCAATAATCAATGTACAATAGACTTCCTACGCCTGGAATATCGCTTTTCCTCCGTTCTAACGCCATGATTCCCCTTTTTCTTGTTCTTTTTTATTTTATTTATTTATTTATTTTTCCTTTAGAAGAAATATCAGCAGAATAATGTGGACAGCCATCGTAGCTAGTCCATAAATATCCTTGCCAAGGGGAACCACTGCGGATAGCAGGTTTATGTAAGTGTAATTGTATGTATGTATGTATGTGTATGTGTGCGCGCGCGTGCATGTAGAGTTAACAAGTACGGTATATCGATAAACGTTTTGAAAAATTACATAAAGAACAGACGAGGGAGCATTGAATCGACACGACGAACACTCGTCCCACGATAAACTTTTCTCTCCTTTTCTCCTACTATTAATACCTTCAATTTTCGATCGCTCATGACGAAAAGAAAAAAAAACCACAACCAATCCCTTAACGAGACGAAAACTATTTCATTTCTTTCTTTTTTGTGTGTTCCTAATTGAAACGTATTGCGACAATCATAGGTATCAACGAATAATCTTAATAATTCGAATTTTGTGACTTATCATTTTTTGCGTTAGTTCGTGTTACTTTTTTTTGAAGGACATTTGCAAAAGAAATATTCACGACGATATGATAAATCCTTGGTGGGAACGATATTCATCCCCGTCGAATCTGTTTGCGTACATGTTTTTTTTTTTTTTCACTTTTCTTTTCTTTTCTTTTCTTTGTCCATCGGATAAGATTAATTTTGGAACATCTAACGAATAAATTGGCTTTATAAGCGTAAAAAGAATTCAGTCGTTTAAATATGATACTTCATATTTTGTTTGAGTATCCGAAACCCAAGCGAAAGATTGACTATCAAAAATTTGGCACATGTTTTATAATAATCGGGAATGTACGAGCGAAGAAACAAACGATAAACATAACACCTATTAATCAATCGTTACAGGCATGTTATTTATATATCTCGAGACAAACGTCTTGCAGTTATTTTTAAAAAACTTTTCTTTTCCTTGTTTACGCTAAAAAAGATAATAAAGAATAAAAGTTTTTGTATGTCGCAATAATGAGACAATATAGTCGTTTCGCTTATTAGTCATTAATAATAACAAGGTTATTATTATCCGTGATTCACATTGATTTACATATTTAACGACAACGAGGTTGAACACCTGGAAGAAGGCCACATTAAATAGAAGATCAAAGAAGATTAATAAGAAAAGGCTGATTTTTTAGGATATGTGGTGTTTGTGTATATATGTGTTTTACACATATGCTGCAAAAATACTATGATATTACCCGTATGAAACACACGATTAAAGGGTGAGAGAGGGTGAGAGAGAGAAAGAGCGAAAGAGAGAGAAATAGAGAGAGAGTGAGGATGGGGAAGGAGGAAGAGAGGAACATAGAGCGAATGACACACGAATTTCTGTGTGTATTTATATAAACATGGTGTAGAGACATAAAAAAAGATAGTAGGACATCATGACCGGTGGTAATAATAAATAGATTTACGAAATATCGTGAAAGGGGAACGCTACGCAATGATTATAAGGTACCTAAGAGAGTAGAGCGGCAGATAATTGATAATTGACATGTGTATAATACGAGTGTGTATGATGCAGGAAAGATTAGTACCACACTGCAATTAGAGATGTGAGTTTAATCAATTTATCGACAAACAAAAAAAATCGATATTTAAAAATCATTTTCAGATTTTCAATTTATTCGTTAAAATATCGTAGCTTAATTATTTATTCTAATTTCTCACATATTTCAATCTTGTTGGCCCTAGATAAATTTTCTTTTGTGAAAAAAACAATTACGATTTAATAAAAAAAAAATTGTTTATATGTTTAGATTTTGTTCTCTCCGTTTATTTGATCTTTTACGTTATTTGTCGTGATCATATTATTTGATACACGTAAAACGATATTGAATAAGAGAAAACTTTTTTGTTAGAGCCAGTCTTGGCAATGATTTTGCAAAATTCACATCTCTACGCAACATCGGGAGACAGGATTGAACGGTACACTATGATGAGGCATAACGAAGTCTTTCGTGACACATGATTAAAACTGTGATGGCTAAATAATTGTTGTAACAGTTTCATCCACTACAAAAGTTTAACTTAAAAACTATATGAGACAACATAATTAATGAGATAACATAACGGAATACAAGGTAAACAAAGTGCGTAAGTGCTTGTGATTTAATGTCGAAGTGCTAAAGACAGGTTATTAACTGAACAAGCATAAAAAGTTTATTATTTTTTTTTTTCCTTCAAAGAAACAACCTACTAAATCTGACGAACAAATCGCAAACGTTAATTCGATCTCAAATACGAATTTGATAATATATAAGAAATTACGAAAAATCTTTGAAATATTTCTCTTTTCCATAAAAGTATGCTACGATTCGACGTTATTTTATTTTCTAGAAAAAAATGTTTGTTAATCTCTTGCAAACTAACATACCGCTATTTCTAATTCTAACACCTACAGTGTGCAGTGCGAATGTAACAATAATAAGATAGCAACATCATAGAAATTTTGCATGTTTAATTCGTTTTCTTATAAGTTTTCATTATTTTCTTCCAGCGTTCTTTTATATTTATTGTTTATAACAATTTCTTTTTTTTGCATCCATCCGTTAATATTTCATATTGTTTTATCTATCGCTTTTTCCACTCTATATTGTGAATATGAGAATTACGATCGCGCTACTATAGCCATTAATGGCTAATTGTGATGTTTCTTACTAAATGTTTTTTTCCTTTTTTTTTTTTTTCTATGAAAGAATAAACAAGTAATAAGGCATGTAGCAGCTAAGAAAAAAAAAAAAATTAGAAAAAGTAAAATGGCTAATGTAAGAGCAGCAGCAGCGCAATAGCGTGATAAAAAATGGATTTTTAACCGCGAGTTGATTTGTTGAATCAACGAATTATAATATCATTAACATTTCTTTTTTTTTTTTATCTTTGACAAGTGTTCAAATAATCGTTGCGTCAACAAATCTTTTTAGCGGATTCCGTTCAATCCGATCTTCTTTGATACCACCTACAATGTGTGTTGTTCTTTTCAATTGCATACGATTACAGTTTTTTTGTTTACTTTCCAAAGAATTTTATGAGTTTTTAGTTGAAATAATAATAATAAGAAAAAGAAGAAAAAAACTGAAGTCCAATTAGATAAACATTGTTTTTTCTACACAAATTTCAATTCAGAAAGATCTGATTATTTTTTGATAGTTAGTCGAAATCCGACCTGCAGCGTGGTACGTCACTTTCGCATTTCGCAAGATTGGCCCCGTTTCTCGATTCTCAACGTGGGTAAACCGGAAGGAATCGATTGGTCAGGGAGCGAGGTGTCGCGTGAGCCAATACGTTACGTACTGGGTTCACACGAAACGGCACATGCCATGCCGGAGAATTCACGAATCCGTTTGTGTAGCTCCACCGATTAATATCACCACCTGTCGAGAAGCATACGTAGAGTGTTGGTGTGGATGGCGTTAGGATTTCTATTTTTACTTTGCAATATTTCGATATATCGAAACACATTCGACGTTTCTCTGATCATCGTCCCAAATAACATCAGTTTCTCACTTTACGTTCATTTCATGACTTTTTTTATATATCAAATGAAAGTGTAACAAATGTCCTAAAATATGCAAATATGGGGATATAAACGTTCATTACCTACACAATTATGAAACGTATTGGAACTATAAAACAATAACAGTAATAATAAAAATAACGATAATGATAATACAATAATAAGAGTATTTTGCGCGAGGTAATAAAAAATTATTCGAGTTTCTTATTTGTACACGATGTAGATTCTTTAACGATCGTAAACTATGTGGCGTTTTTCATTTGAACATTTTTTTAACATTTCATATGTGCTGACACACATTTAACGAAGAAAGATCTTTTAGATTAATGTTTATCGCGAATATATATATATATAATATGATTTCAAATCAGATTTGAAATTGATTTTGAGAAGGTGCAGCAGTTTGTCGGACAGTTTGTCCAATTTGTTTAACGTCGTGTCGCACGCTTGAAACTGACTTTTAATTATTTTTTGAAGAGTAATTTTGATCAGACGCGTTATATGAATATCTGTGAAGAGCAAGGGATCAAAAGGTACGAAAAATAAAGTCACGAAAATCGGACAGATTGATTTAACTCGGGCTACGGTGAATATTTGGATAACCGTACGAGTAACCCATATTACGTTTTATCGTTTAATACCTTGATCCCTATTGCCAGGTATCACGAGACCTTTGCATACTAATTCTTATGACTAGACTAGATCATGTTTTATATGTATATGTGTGTACTTGTGTAATATAGTTAGTCGTTAGTAGTGAATACAGTGTTCAGTCAGTCGCTAATTGTCGATATTGCCGATCAACTTTCTCGTCGCATATCACGCTCTCGACGCTTTCGCGGCTACATCAAATATTTTCCCATTAATAATTCTTTTTTTTTTTTTTTTTATAATGGATAACAATTAATCTTCTTAAGTACGGTGTGCGTGAGTACACGGAATATACGCACACTCGCACGCGCACGTGTAAGAATCAACGAGGATACTGATAACCGAAAAATACGACACGAATTGTGCCTTATAAATTAATTTACAATTGCATTTGCAAGTGTCTTTTGATATTTTTTTAAATAAAAATAAGATAATGGTTGATGATATTTTCATTTAATAAGACTGAATTTAATAAGACAGTTCTATTTTATTATTTACCGTCACGCAACGAAACAATGATAATGTATAGACTGATCTCAATTTTTCTGTTTAAAAAACAATCTTTCGAATCGTACAATTAAAATTGTTGATATTTGAAATAAAGTTAATGTTCGTCAAAAGATCGTGCAAATAGGTTTGTACAATTATAAATTGTAGAAGACTTGGAGAAAAATCGATAAGAATAAAAATCAAACTTAATCAATGTATAGATGAGCAAATGAAAATGGGAAGAGTGAGAAAAAAATAAAGAAGGATTAATTATCGAACGAAAGTAAGATACGAATGAATATAGAGAAAGAAATAATTGAATATGGATAACACCGAAATAAATAAAAATGATAGATCGTAAAGAGTGCGTGAAAAACGCGTGCGTGTGTTGATAACGATGGGATGACAAATTGACGATGCACAAATGCAAGAACCAAAGTAACAGAATACGAGCAAGTATTTTAAATGTATCTACTGAAAATAAAAGAGATTAAAAAATTAATGAAAAACACGAGAAAATATCGGATAAATTCAAAGACAATTTACAATACATGCTCGTTTCTGAACGAAAACGATAACACAAGTCAAAAAAATAATCGATACAGAGCCGAGGATACGATGGGTACTTTTAAAAGATTTTAGGAGAGATTGGGATAAAAAAAAAATTAAATATGTGCGAGGACAGTGCCGTTTCATTTCTCGCAATGCGAAAACGAGAAGTTTATCATTTTATTCTTTAGGTGATTGATAATTATGGCAGAGAGAGGGGAGGCGCTTAATTAAAAGCTCGCGATGAATATAATAAGTCAAAGGATAATCAGAAGTATGCATGCAACGAAATAAACCAATAAATCAGGAAAGACATATCCGCTTTTGAATGGGAAATTAGATTCATCATCGATTTGTATATAGAGAACGATATCTTACAATCGTTCCTTTCGACGATAACTAGTTGTCCCAAAATTCTCGTTTCGATCTTGTGCGTATAAATCTGCATCACAATCTATCTCTCTATTCGAATATTAACGGAACATTATTTTTTTCGACACAATAACGGTAACAAATCAAAAATCAATATTTAAAAATTTGTTATTATCTAGATTTTGAATGGAAATATATATATATATATATATTGATATATTAAAACAAAGTTTTTGAAGTTATACTTCTTTCGGCGCGTTTGGGAAAAATGATGAGAGTGAATTTTTACGATGCGCGCGCACAGCGACACCAAAATCGACACCACGAAGTCTGTCGGTATTTACGATGCGCGGGCAAAGCGATTTCAAATTTACGGCATGAAGTAATTCGTAAATAAATCAATTAGATTATACTTATTAATTAAACCTTTACCTCTCAATGGTATTTAATATCTTCATTTTATTTTATCATTTTATTGTCTTTTCGACAAATGTAGAGTATTATTATATTGGCACGCGGGATAATTGAAGTTATTTTTGAGGTTATTGAGGTTATATTTGTTTTGGTACGCCAAAGAAGTATAACTTTTTACGTGCGTACATAAGTACACACACTAGTATTTTTAAAATAATAACTAAAAGTTTGATGAGAATCGACATATATATATATATATATATATATTTATCTGCATCCTTCAGACGACGTTGAAAAATCTATAAATCGATGATACGTCAGCAGTATTTATTTTGTCCCTTAAAGTAGACGACAAAGGATTGTTTTTTTTTCTTGCGTTATACTAATCGATATCGTTAATTAGTCGAAAAAAATAATGAAGTCTCCATCGTATATCGGCACTCAGCAGTCGCGCCCCGTACTATTATACATACATAATAACGCGTATGCGATACGTATTAACTTTCACTGTGTTCTACCATTAATAGTAACAATAATTGTGTATAGCCTTAATAGAGTAATAATGATTAATGACGGCAATAGTGATCGCGATAATAATTAATGATTATTAACGGTAACGTGATTATCAATGATCGTCCATACCTATAAATAGTACATATGATAAGGATTATTTAACGATAGCGCGAATCGCAAAAAACGAGTAAACATTCTGATAATAAAATTGTATATGTAAGGAACTAGATTGTTCGTATTCTGGCTTGATATCTAAAAGTGTTAAACTTGGTGAATGTTACTTCGTTGAAACGATCAACATTTTTTTTATTTGAAAAATCTTCGAGAACGATGCATGATCAATCGTCATCGTTTTATCGTAATTATTATAATCATTTTTATACTCCCTTTTTTCCGATTGACTCTCGGTTGTATGGTTACAGGGAGGGGGGAGGGGGGAGATTCGGAGTGAGTATTATTATTAGATTATCGCGAAACAGATGGTACTTTTACCTCAGGCGTTTAAAAAAAAACAAAACGTAATATCTAAATAAAACGAGTCCCACCTATTAAGCTTAAATGAACGAAATCAATCGCGCGTATAAAAAAATAAATAAATTACAGCCTTGGATGCCTTTTTGATCGCATTCTCCGTGCACGTTTCAATTGTCGCGCGTTCAGAAACCAGTCTACACGTACGAGCTACATTATTGCTTTTAATTCATTTTTGTCTCTTTTTATTTATTTATTTGTATTTTTTTCTTTTTATAATTTTTTTTTTATCTTGCACGACGGGCCACGCTGTTCGTGAATTCATTCTCATTCGACTTCTGTATCCAAATTTTGTCTATTTCTGCGTGTTTCTTTTTCTTTTTAAACAAGAAACAATGAAATTGTAGAGGAGAGCTACGTGAAATACTGTTCAAACTTTCCGTGTCATATTAAAGTGAAAACGTGACGAATATAGTATAAAAACTAGGCACGATGAAAGATGAAACAAATTTAAACGTGTTCTCTTCAAGTTTGTCGAAAATATCTTTAACCCTTCATTCATTTCTTTCTCTTTTGACACATTTTATTCTAAAGATTCGGTATTCACCATTCCAAAACTTTGCCCATATGTTTCTCATATATATTATATATGCAAACTGACTATTTGAGCTTCTATGAATCATTCCACTGTCTGTCACCAATAATACGCTCTAAATTACAAGAGACAAATTCCACAAGACCTTTTAATTATCCTAATACGAATATTAAGGAAATAGTAATAAAAGTATACATTATTTATACATTGTTTTCTCGTAACCGAAGTAGAAAACAAGATCCGATATATCTACCCGGTTCAAATATTTTTGCCAGAGACACTCTCTGCGATGATTGTCGACCTCTAAAACTTAAAACGATAGAGAGAGTTAAATTGTCATTCTCTGACAACCAGGGACGAGCGTCTGAAGAAAAGATTAACCATCACCAACCAACTCTTGTATCCGTTTCATATAATAATTATATATACCCTTAAAGCCCTAAGTCCTGTTTTCATTTTTTTCATTTTTTATTTTGCATCTCTACTAATCTCATTTTTCTTCAACGTTATACAATACATGACTAGAATAGCATTGCGCGAGTATCGTTCCTTTAAATATATCACATATCCACCCCGCGATCACGAGTTATCACGTTTCTTATGGATATTAAATGCATACTACGAAATCACCTACAAATCGGCAACTCTAAGTATGATAATAAATATCAAAGTAAATCGGATCTCTAAAAATGTGTAACGATCATTTCATATACATTTATATGAATATATATATATATATACAGGTTGTCCGAAAAGTTGGGACCGAACTTGTACTACGTATTACTAAGGTCAAACAGATGTAAAAAGTTCATATAAATTTATGTCCGAAAATTCCTCTTCTTGCAAGAATGCTTCCATTTATCGAATTAGTCATTTCTAAACTCTTTCAAATATTCCGACTGTATTGGAAATAATAGTAAATGCACTTTTTAATGCAAAATTCATCTTCTGCTTTTATTGTATTTATATAAGCCAACTCTTTCCCGTGAACCCATAAATAGAAGTCTAGAGGCGATAAGTCAGTTTACCTAGGAGATCAATAGTTATTGAGCATTATAATACGTTTATGATTCTTTACAATAAAACATTTTCTGACATAAATTTATATGAACTTTTTTTTTTATCTATTTGGCTTTAGTAATACCTAATATAAGTTTGGTCCCAATCTTTTTGGACACCCTATATACATATATAATATGTATAGCTAACGATATCATTAAACTTTTTTTCCGGTTTAGAAGTAGATTTTTTTTTTCTTCTTGCTCTTTTCTTTTCATGCGAAATGATCTTCCGATTTTTTCTAATCACTTAGATTCCATCAATAGAACGGTACGTGTAAGAAAAAATCACTATCAATTCGTCGAGTGCGTCAATTCCCAATAATAAGAAATATTTAACTTCGAATTTTCCGTTACGTCGATGAATAAGTTTCGTAATCTATGTAATTGCTTATAGGCAAATATATCTTTGAGTCGAGCCATTGTTCCATTGGCGTATTTCAGAGCTCGTCATCTTCCTCGGGCAATTCGCGATGTTGCTGACAACTTTGTTCCTGTTCCTTATCGTCTTTACTTTCCGAGTACTCGTCATCTTCGTCCTCGTCTTCGTATACGTCAATACTATGAGCTTCGGTGAAAAGTGGCGGTGGAATTGTCGTTACATCGAAGCTGGAATCGGTACTTGAAACAATTTGACCATCCTTGATTTTAAAATCAACAGCGACGCGATGTCTCCTTTTAGTATTCTGCTGTCTCTTGCGACGAAAAGCGCGCTGGCCTCTGTCAGGCGTATGAGCAGGACTGTCCATGCTGGAAGAAGTGTCACCTTCGCTTTGTGGACTTCTACTTGAGGAACAAGGCATAGTTTTAGTTCGAATTTGCATTCTAACCTGCATCGGTGGACTAGAAGTAGTTGACTCGCCGCTAAGACTCGTTGTCGAATAATATGGCGTTGATTTAGCTCTTATAGATACGAGAACGGGTCTTTCGGTGGATCTTGTACCGTGATATCTTTTATTTTCTTGCTCCCTCGAGCAAGGCTCCGAGTAACCTCGCTCGATCTTTTTTCTAATTGATCTTTCATCGCATGTGACAAGATCACGATGCTCGTCCATCGACCACTCGTCCTTGTCCGATCTCGTTCTTAAAGCTAAATCAGCATATTTTTCATGCATGTCTTCGGAACTATCTCCACGAGCAACGTCCATTCGGATCTGATCGCCACTGGAATATTTCATAGCCGGTACATTGTCATACAATTGATCCTCTTCGTCTTCCTCTGGAATAGGAAGAGGAACGTCGGTGATACCCATGTCGACCACCTCAAGATCCAAACGGAAGTCTTCCTCATCCAGAGTCTCGTCATATTCATTTTGAAAGGTGATACGAGGTGGCGAGATATCAGTAGTTAAACCTGAACGACCACGACGCTGTTGGTCATCAACGTAACGACAAAGACGACGGTGTTGGTCGAATTGGGATTCGATAAATTTCCTGGCCTCATCAAAGTCGTCCCTACGCATTCGAATAGGCTCGGCCTCGTCATCGCCCCGTATAGATGAAGTAGGAATGGCAGCAGATGAAAGAATAGAAATGAAGGATTCATCGATGTCACTGACATTATTATCAGCCGTATCCTCTCTCCGATTTGATTCGTCTGTGTTTTCCGCTGGCGGTGGAGGTGGAGGTGGTGGAGGAGGTGGAGGTAAGGGAGGTGGCGGAGATGGAGGTGGAAGGGGAGGACTTTCAGCTGACTGACATTTTGAGTTCGGTCGCATACTAGTTACGCTCTTGTCTGATGTCGTTGTGTCGCTTTGGCTCTTCTCTACCGTCGTCGTCGTAGCGTAATACTGCTGTGGTATGACGGTCGTACTGCCTGACCAGTCAGAGATCGAAGCTCCAAGTTCTGCTAAAGAATTATCATCGGATTTCGTACCAGAGTATTGACAGAACTGCTGTACAGTGTTGTTAGAGCTAGACCATTCGGACATCGATAAACCCATAGACGTATCTTCGCTATGAGAGGAGCCTGTTATGTAGGAATTCGATTTCGGTTTAACAGCTATTTTCACAGTGCCATCGATCGTCGTCGCCGACGTTGAACTTTGGCCATCTTCTAAGAGAGTAGAATGTAAATCTTCGTGAAGAGTCCTATTTTCGTCGCTCGAGTCGCTGTCATGTCCAACGTAACCAGGAGTTTCTGTACTGTCCGTTACCGTTACCTTGACAGCTTCCTCCGGTTTGATTTCCATATAAAAAGTTTCTACATGACTCACTACCGGAGTGTCGAAGAGTGGTGAACTAGGTGGCGAGGGCCAATCTTCCGAACTCTGTAATTGTAATTTCGATTTTCTCGTCTTTGGTGACTTGGAGTCTTCCTCTTGCGTACCCATCACATCTATAGGAATATCTGGAAGCTCGGCGGACGTTCTACGATCGTCCGACATGGAAGGCAAGGCTGTACCCGAGGGAGGGTCTGACGATAACGAAGGTTGATGATCGCTCGATATTAAAGATTCGTCATCGAGACTCGGAGATCTCGAACTGGGTTTGAATGAATCCTCCAAGTCACTCTTATCTTGCTCGGAAGTAGTTGATCGCTCCGAAATTCGTGAGAGTGTTCTTGATAAAGAAAAGGCACCATAACTTGCAAGAATCTCTGGCCCAATAGGATAAATGAAACCACCTGGAACATCGACCAGATCTTCTTGAAAACTCTCCTCATTCTGTCCATTGCTATCCTCAGAATGCGACTGTTGAGCGTTGTTGTCATCTTGAGGAATCCAACCATCCTCTAAACTCGAACTACCGGAGCTTTCTAATGGAAACGGCTTCCACGTTGAACTCATTTCTAATTTTGGTGCTGGTAGAGAACTACTACTGTCTTCTTCCAAAGACTCCTCCTTACGTATTTCCTTCACTTGTTCAATCTCTCGGCGATCGACTATCGATTGAATTTGGCCTATTCCTAAAGGACGAGCGATCGAGCAAGAACTTGAGTCAGCATCCTCTCTATCGGGAGTCCATGTATTTGTGTCCTCGCTTTTGGAACGCTCGGTGCTGAGTCTGAGTTTTTTATCGGCTACAAAACGTTCGACAGCTGGGCTTTCTTCCTCGAGCAGTTCCTTAGTTGATTCATCTTCTGGCAATTCTTCGGTGTCTTCCTCGTCATCTTTTCTCATTTCTAAATATTCCGGAGTTAACTCAACTTCGACCAATGTTTTTTCGTCCATTTTATCGACACCATAATCCGGTGAACTAAGCTCGCTATCAGCTCCTCGCATTTGTACTTGCGTGTCTAGTGCATCGAGCGTATCCTCGCTCGTATCGGCAGAATCTAATGGTCGCATATCTTCCCCATCAGCTTTAACAGACTCCCGATCTTCCATTTCTTCATCTTGTTCGTCGCTCTCTACAAGCTCTTCGTCCGAACACTCCTCAATCGAAATTTGTATTGGTGATTTAACCATGTTTATTCCTTCGTCGTAGTCATTAAGTGTCGAATAAGCATCTCCATATTCGTGAATCACTTTAACAGTTACGTTGGAGAATTCACCTTCGAGTGAATCTTTTTGACCGACTTCATCGATATCTTGCGATGCTTCTGTTTGATTTTGAGGACTAGCCTTCGGCTCAGGGATCTTTCTATCGAAATCTTTCATTTCTTCGCTCAGTTTCTCTATCTGATTCAAAGTTTCAACGCTCTGTTTCGAAGTACTTTCGGATAATTCAGGAGTTATCGGTTTGATAATTAACTTTGAAATATTAATAACGTCAGTTTGCTCTACTAGATTACCCTTAGCGCAACCTACTAAATCCTGTTCATTAGCAGATTCGACGGAACTTTGATCGATGAATTTCGTACTTTCGTCAATTTTGACAATTTCGACCATACTCGCTGTTTCTTTACCAGTTCCATGTTCTAAGAACGGTAATTGAGTTCCTTCTTGTTCGTATGGAATTAAATCAGCACATGTAGCTATTTCATTGCATTCTGTTAACGGTGATTCTAAATATTGCGCGGAAGTTTCTGTTACGGACAAAGAGTCCGTACAAATTTCAGGAACAGTCGTGTGATCGGTACTGTCAGATCTATGATTCGGGGAAGCTTCTATTTGGATCGATTGTGGTTTGGACATTATGTTGGTACCAATGCTTTCCTCGACTACATTATCTTGATTTTCAATGTCTTCAGACATATCAACCGTATCGTCTTTACTAGAAAATGCGTTAGCGGGTGGAAGTCTGTGAACGGAAATGACAGGAGCGTCTAAAGATTTAGCACGTCTTTGCGCAGTTGGCGATTGGGTTGCACTTTGACGTTGCAACGCACCAATGCCACTACCCTCGGACAAACCAAGACGTGCACGTGCGAAAAGTATAGGACTTTGTCCCCGTTTACGTAGTACTATAGGAGATTCCGTTAAATCTTGCACGAATGGAGATTTCTTAACCTCTTTAGCAGCATCTCCGCTTGTGCTACGTTTCGATTCTAAGTTCTGATCAACTTCAGTGTCATGCTCTTTATCTTTTGTATCTTTCTGTTCGATCTCTTGTTTGCCTTCACTTGTTATTTCTCCTTCTAAATCAGTTTTGGCCTTCCCTTTCGGTTGTGCAGTTTTTAATTCATATTTAATAGTAACATCTTTCGTGACAATAGCTTTACTATCACTTTTGATATCCACTTTAACAGTACTCTTTGCCTTCTTTGGAGATACTTTTTCAACGGAATCTTTCTTTTCTGTACTTCCTAAACTTTTAGATATACCCAAAGATTTTGGTCTCACTTTGTCGCTTTTAATCGGAGGACCTTTGATCAATTCGTCATCTACCGAAGCTGATTTCCCACGTGTGCCTTTCGTATCATCTTTTTCTTCTTTCGAACTTGAAAACGGTTTGTCGGATAGTCTCGTAACGGACTTTGATCTACCCTTTTGCACGATACTAACCTCCGGCACTACGTCCGTTGAATCGATTATTATTATTTCCTGAGGCATCTCTCCAAGCTTCAATTTAGATTTATCGATTCTAGAACTGGTTGTCGGTGTTTTTACTTCTTTGGACGCGGTTTTCTTCAATGGCGGTTTATCTCCTTCCAAGGATTTAGATTGCTTCTTAAAATCTTTTTTCAGCTCCGATTTAGCTTTCTTCGCTCGTTTCGGCGATATATCTTGAATTATATGCTTGTTTTCTACTTCAGGCGACAATAAAGTATCTATTGGTGCCTTTTCTTCAGCCAATGACAACGATTTAGATCTCAATGGTTCGGCATGAGGTCGAAGCATAAACGGGACGAATTCTGGTACCTTCAAACTATCTAACTCCAATGCAGGTTTAACGGGTACTTCGTCTAAAGGTAAGTCTGCTACTGGTTCGACGAAATCATCAAATCCGGTATCGATGATCTTAGGCCTTGATACCTTAGTAGTAGAATTTTTATTGACTTCGGAAAATTTCGATTCTATACGTTCCAATATGCGTTTTGTTTTTTCAGGAATACTTGGTTTCTCTAATGATTTTGGCTTAGCTGGAATTGTAGGTTTTTCATCGATCACTTCAGTTTTTCTCACGGGTGAACTTTCGTTCTTCTTACAAATATCCTTACTATCAACGGATTCTATTTGATTTTCCTTATCGTCAACTATTACTAAACCTTCTTCGATCGTCGTCGCCGTTTCCTCTACCAATACTTCCTCCTGTTTAATCGTTATTTGTTTCTCTTCTGTTGTAATTGTAACTGGATTAGGAATATCTGGTAAGGGTATCTTTTCTATACTATCTTGTTTTTCCAAACTATCGTCCGGTGTTTTAAGACTATCCTTTGGGGATCTCACCTCTTTTGAAAGTTCAACTTTGTGTTCTGATTTAGATTTTGTTTCTAGACTAGCAGGCTTTGGAGCCTTGGTAGGACTTTTTGAATGTGCATCTGGTGATCTCTTTTTCTGTATTACTGAAATTATTGTTACATTAGGATCCGTAGGTGATATCTTAGGTGATCGCTTTTCTATACTCGAAATGATAGTAATATTTGGCTCAACTGGAGATAGTTTTGATGGCTTTTTATCCAAACTTGATGATTTAACACATATCCGCTCGTCAAGACATATTTCTGTTCTTCCTTTATCTAGTGACATTGCTTTTTTCGGAGATTTATCTGGCGATCTTGAACTTGTCTTCGAAGGGCTTCTATTGGGTGATAAACTACAAACGATACTCTTTGAATCGGTCGGTGATAGTTTTGAAGTTGGACTTAAAATACTTTTCGGTTTGTCTGAAGGACTTAATATCGACTTTGGTCTAGTAGGACTAATAGAATTTTTTATTTTATCCGGCGATAACTTGTGACCCGGTTTATCTATGGACGTAAGTTTCGATAGATCGAAGCAGGAAGTATCGGTTACCATCTTCAAAGGTAATTTTGGTAAATCTTTGATAATACTCTTGGAGTTCTTCGAGGTTTTACTACTGTCAGACTCAGATTTTTCGTCAGAAGCAGTTCCATTCATAACATGACGTTTGTGTAATGTGTAAGGAATATCGATATTGGACTTTTGAATAATTACTCCATCCGAAAATGGATCTTCATCTCCGGAATCGGCAGGAGTTAAATCTATAGATTTCTGATGCATTAACATGTGACGTTTACTATTTGAACCTAATCTTTGACGCGCTGGATTAGGATCACTCTTTGTACGTTCTACGGGAGTATGACCAGGTATGGTTTCATCGAATCCTAATACAACACCACCGATAACCTTTGGTTCGTATTCGGTGAAAACAGTCTTAGACTTGAAATTGTCCATTTCGTGAGGTACACCAATAACGGTATCCGTTCGAGATTCTAACGATAATTTTGCTTGACGTTCTCGCTCACGACGTTCATTGTCCTTTCGTGCTTTCTCTAAACTCTTCCAATCATCTCGTTCACGAGGTTTTTCCTCGGATTTATATTTATCTAATTTACCTTTACTCTTTCTCCCGGATTTCGAATCAATTTTCTCTAAACTTCTTTTCCAATCCAAGCTTTCATAATCCAAACATTCAAGACTCTTTCCCTCACGCGAATCTAATTTATTTAAATACTTACGTTCACCAGCGTCTAATTTTTCTAAACTTTTACGTTCCAAATTCTTCAACTCACCTTTTCTATCGTGACTTCTACTATATCTTACATCCGAACGATCAGTAAAACTTCGTTCTAACGATCTCAAACGTTCAATAGTTCTCGGATCAAAATCGAACGTTGGTTTATCCTGAGAATTGAGCTTCTCAACGCTCTTACCACGTTGTTCTTTTGACGAAAGCCGTTCGAACGGACTTTTGTTACCAGAATCAAAACGTTCCAACGTATGTCTTTGATTGTAATCAAAGGAAGAAGTCCTACCGCTTGAACCCTTTCTAGTTTCACGCAATTCGATACGATCAACACTTTTCCTACGTTCTCTCGACTCCATGTAACGATAAACGCTTCGTTCCTTGGGACTTCTCGTCAGATGTTCCACACTACTGCGTAACCCGTGAGAATCTAAACGTTCGGCACTCTTACCCCTAGTTTCATAAAAGTCAGCATAAACTACGGAACCTTTCTCTTTCAAATCTAAACGTTCAAAACTTCGATCCCTATCCAATCGCTCGATACTTCTACGTAACTCTTTGGTATCATTACGATCTACGCTACGTCGATCGAGTCTTCGTTCACGCGAATCAAGACGATCTATCGATCTCCTTTCCTTAGAATCGCTCTTTTCAATTCTTCTACATTCTCTCGAATATTCCCTTTCGGCACGTTTTTTCTCCTCCCTTTCGATACTTTTACGTTCCTTTTCTTGAATCTTCGAGATTACTTTTTCAGACTTCTCCTCGGTATCTTTAGCTTTTTTATCCCTAGATTTATAACCACGTCCTAAACTACCCGTCTCGTCGTACGAACGTGGTATGTGATCCTCCAAACTGGCGATACTTCGCGCCCTTACTGTTCTCGCTTTCGCGCTATAATCAACTTTACCTGTATCGACGGGACTCAAGTCATCGTCGATTCTCGATTTCGGACGCATAATACCCTCGTCCCGTAAAATTTCCGAATCAACGTGAGTGATCTTATATTTCGGCTTTAAATTCTTCAGCTCGTTAAGAACGGTAGCCTTTTGCTTTTGCACTTGTAAGACGATAGGATCCTTTCGACTGGAATCTTGGTGAGGAATGGGAGTTTTACTAGGTTGTTCTATGGAAGCAGCGTGTCTAGTTTCAAATTTACGTTCTATTTGTGTATTCGACCGTTGTATCCTAGATTCGGTAATAACGTAATCACCGTCCGTCTTGGTTACAGCTGAGTACCGATCGATGGATTTCGTTTTGGTATTCTTAAGATCCGCGAGCACGGATTTAAATAGCTGCTTATCCGAAGGCTTAACTGATCTATGTTTGATAAAAGAATCGGTTTCCGAATCTATTTGGAACATTTCGTGTTCGATTCCTTCGTCACTATTGTCGGAAAGCGGTTCGTTATCCTCGTGAGCACTGGAATAAGACTCAGGATATTCAAATTCGTGCTCACGTTCCAGAAGCTCATAAGAATCATGCGAAAGATCATCATGTGAAAGATCTCCAGCTGGGCCAGACTCTTCATGACCTGATTCGGTAGATAACGACGATGTTCCTGGATAGGAGCTACTATAAACACGTTCGGGTACGGAATCGTGATCTAAGGAAGGTAATTTCGAACTAGCGGCACTATACGAACGATTAGTATCGTCGTAACGCGTTACAGGATTATCTAATTCGCCCTGAGAGGGTAATTGGAAGGGCTCTAAAACAGGTTCACCACTATTTGTTTGATCCTTTGGACGCGCCTTGCCAGAATCTTCGAAGCTAGATGCATACAATTCGCGACAACTGGCAGATCGTTGCCAAGGATGCCTAGGTATAGGTCGCGGTGCTGGGAATTCGGGAGGACTGCTGTTAGAGGGGCTGATACGACCTGCTGATGAAATCCGTTGCTGATTGGTAGCAAGCGTCTGCCGCTGTGCTGGAGCCTGGCTGGGGGTGGCTGGCGAATGGACGTCGATAGAGGTGAGCGTCCGAAACGATGTAGCTGTGTCGTCGCGACGGTGAATCGTCCCTCCCATCGAGACACTCGTCACAGTCGTCGGAGAATCCAGTGTCATCGAGCCGCATGATAGAGACAGAGCTGGGGTTGCCAGGGCTAAACATTCATTAATAATATACATATATATATAACATATATACAACATTAATCTCTCATAAACCAGAGTGCACTATGATAATGTAAATTCTATCAATATATACATATATATATATACATATATGTTAGCGTTAAATTGTATAATTCAGTTCAATCGCGGAAGCCCTAGATTTTACCCGAAATAATTAGACGTTTTTAGAAAAGCATATAACAAGAATTTTATTATACACTAAAGCTAGTAGTTTTAGGAAATAACAAGATTATATATGAATTCACAAAAGGCGAATAGTTAAAATATGAGATTGAAATTTGATCAATCTTTAAAATCTGCTTTTCTTTCTACAACAATGCTCATAATTATCCGTTCTTGTCTCTATCTGTACTTTGAAAATCAACGTTTTATCAGTCGTGCTCTTCTGTCGGATCTAATCTACGAATCTAATTTCAATTTCATACCTTAACACTCGCCTCTTGTAAATTCATATATTATCTAGTTGAAGTATGTAATTCTGTCTTTTTTCATATTTAAACAGGTCAGTGTAATTATTTCAAGGTTTAGTTAGTCATTTCATAAATTAACGAATTTCACAAAATAACGGCATATATATATATGATATATATATGATCATAGTGTAAATCGTGTATAACAAAATCGAAACTATGTAGATAAATAGATATAGTTTCATATATCATTTCGAAAATTAATAATGCATCATAATAATTAATGAAAATAATTCTAGTACAATTTCTTTCGTTTTTGTGTATAGTTTCGAAAAGCTTCCTATATATAATACGCTAATCTACTCTACCGTTACAATACTTCGAATACAATACTGCGAAATAAATATAACCAAAATTTGAGGAAGGAGATAAAGAAGACTAAAAAAAGGCACAGAAATAGAAAGAAAGCTGTTCTGGAGGTTGGTATCGGTCATGGTACATACCAGGATCGCCGAGGGGCAGGAGGGGGTGGGCAGAGATGCTGGAGCTGCCCATAAGTGAGCTGCTCGGAGTGGCCCCACGATAGCCTCCCCCCTCCGAGCCCTGCAATGCCCTACCACCGCTAGTCTGCCGGAACGAATTGGACCTGCGAGCAAGAGAGAGTCAAGTTCAGCATCAGACTTAGGCTACGAAATGCCAAGCCTGTTCAATTTATCTGTTCTTTTCTCTTACTAATGCAATAGGCTAATATAAAACATTGTCTTTCTTGAAGAGAGAAAAAATATATTTTAATATAAATCTGCTCTAAATGTCAGTGCTGAAATATAAATAGTCTAATCATTAATTGAAAAAAGAATGACTGCTCCAACGCGTGTTTGATATGATACACGGTCAATGTCGCCATTATAATTTCTATTTCGTATATGATTAACAAATCATATAGAATAGATGAAGGTTACAGTTGAATGAAATAATAGAACTGAATAAGTTACTATAATAATAACAATTCAGAAAAAACTGACCCTTTTTTAATATAAAATTTTAAGCTATTATTTAATTATAATATGTCAGTAAAGCGTTTCATCGTGGAGTGGTTTCTTACATGTATAATTAAGTAATGTAACACATAAAAGAATCGAATATGGATAGATATTTGTATATATACCTCAAAAGTATAATTCTTTAAAATCGGCAGATTTAATTTCCTGCATATTTTCGTTATAAAAACTAACAATATAAAAGAAATAAGTAATACATAAGATGCATAAGTACATGCTATTTATTTTGGAATAAATTTTTTGCTTCTTTTGACAGAGAGTATAAATGTTCAGACGTAAGTGCTCATACCATCACAGTTTGAATTCATATAAATATGATCTTTCAACGCAATGCAAACCCTTCTATACTATATTTTTATATCTTGAAGTATAATACTTAATTTAAATGTTAAATGAATATTAAGCTATAACGATCGACAATCTATATACTGTTTTTCAAAAAAAAACTATTGAAACTTTAAAATATTACATAAGAATTATTGAACTTTTAACTCATTCAGTTTATAGCTCATTCAATATAACTTTACTACTAACAAGTATTATACCTTATTATATAAATAATAGACATGTTCATTATATGGTAAATAAGAAAATAATTTCCGTTTAATTTGATATTGATATATGATGATTATGATATTAAACTAATTATGAAGTTACCAATCTCTTCTGCTAATACTAGCGGCGTTTCTTAACCGTGCATCGATATCGCACGGTATGTTAACACTCGCCGGTTGTATATACAAGGAGAAAGTGTCATTAAAATAGCAGACTATTTTTTGTTGTAGAATAGACTACTGCTATGTACGAGTATAATGCTGGTTAAAACCGCCAGGACAGTGAAATGTAATACTCTGCAGTATATATTTTTAGGTTACAATGATAAATTAGTAATCACACTATTGAGAAAGGGTACACTGATCATTCGGGTTCAATCGTGCCTGATGGTGAGCCTGACTCCCCGCCACCCTGCCAAGCAGGCAACACTGACAAACGTAAATGTAAAAAAGGAATACAGTAGATCATTTATTCTACAGAAAGTGAAATAATTAGGTATATATACCAATTAATATCCCGGTAAAAGCAAGACCGTGCCACCTCCTATCTTATTCACAAGATTGGTGCGTTGATTAATAAAAATCTTAAGGTTACAAACTAACATTAGGAAAACAATATACAACTGCATGCAGCACTAGCTACGAATTACTTGGATTTTCAATGTTTTCTTTTAAATTAGCTAACTTACTAAAGCATCAATAAAACTTACCTTTGGAATGTCTGTCTCTTCACATAATTGTCACGGACAAATTCAACTATTTGCTTTTGTGTCTTTCCGCTATATCTGATAACATAAGGATATTCATTTAAAATATTTAATACTCAACTTCAAATTTGTAAATACCATGCTATATAATAATTTTTATATTATTTTACTTGTTTAATTAAATTAAATATTATGATACACCACATTTAACTGTACCTGAAAGATGAACCTCGACTAAGAACTCTTGTTTTTTGTCGTACTACATGTTTGACTACAGAACAACGGAAAAAGCCATGATTTTCTACACATTTTTTCCAGAAGTTCTTGCATTCATTACGACCCTCGAAAAAGAATTCGACCGTATCCTTATAATATCCCTAAAACGATAGAAAATATTATATAACAATATACTAAGACTGTATTAAATTATTTTTATAGAAAAAAAACTATTTAAGAATAAAGCGTCAAAGAAATAAGATATGCTTACGTAGCCTTCAGGATGTAGTTTAATCAAAAATCGTTTTCGTTTAAAACTAATTTTTCTGATCTTAGCCCAACTAAATGTATTTATCTTGGTATAATTTTGGAAAACTACTATCCCCATGTGAGCTACTGCCAAATTCAACGATACTCTTTCATGATCCTGATGAAAATATCATACAGTACTTATTATCATTGCAAATAAACTATAGTAAAAACGTTAAATGTTCTCACTTTAGCTGGATGCATTTTCATTCCATAAAGTTCACAGCGTCGTGCTGTTTCTAAAAGATTAAGGTCGGCCTCTGCAGGAGATTGTCCACTGTAAAGATCAATTTATTTTTTATCAATTAATTATATTTTTACTTATTTAGAAGTATGTTAGAATTAACAAATTCAACAAAATATTCATATCACTTACGCATGTTTTTTATGATTTTCCATGATACGTCGCTCTAATTCTTGATCTTGATGAGGCACAAACTTGTATGTTGATAAATAAGTGTGATCTGGATAATCCTCTATAACATAATCACCACACTCAGCTGAAACAAAAGAAATATTTTATAATTATTTGACAAATAATCTAATTAATATTTATTCTATAAAAAAAGTGATATTTTATTATATTATATGAATTACATTACTTACTGATGTATTAAAAATAGATTATTATTTATAAACAATGATATGCTTTAGCATTACTTACCTTGTACAATATAGCTGGCCATCAAAGCTGCTGTATTATCATTGCATTGTAATAAACCTTGAGCCAAATCTCGTTTGATTTGTAAACAGAATAAATATCTTGTAAACTCCTCTTCAAGTTGTGCAGGATCTGGTGTATAAAATTTAACGCAAAATCTAAGAAGAGGATCAACCAATGATAATCCCACTTGTCTACAGACTGGTTTTTCTAAATCTAACCAATACTGTAAAAAAAATTATACATCAATAATTTAGATTAATTATATGAAATAAACTATATTAACTTAGAACTGTATGACTAACTTTTGTCCCATTAGGTTCTTGATACTCAAGACCAAAATAATCAGCTTCTAAAAGATGTAACTGTTTGCAAACTTGATCAAACAATACTCTACCTAATGCTTTTGCCTGAAATAAATAAAATACATGTATAAATATAACAACATATTGTTACAAGTATAAATACAAAATTATTAGATATTAATATGGAAATTTACATAAAAATAAAATTATCTTAATATATTATACATTGCAAGTTATATAAAGAATCAATAAATTGATACATATTCCTTTTATCCATGAGCTTGTGTGTGTGTGTGCTTGATATATATGAATTTACCGATACATTTTATGTGCTCCAATAGTTCATTCTTGTGGAAATATTATGTATGCATACAGTACACGATGTAACTAATATACAATATGAAGAAAATATAAAAATACTATTACTAAAGCTTAATAAAGCGGTTTATTATACTAATAACAAGTGAATTCATAAAAAATAATATACAATATTTTTAATAAAATAATGGTATTTTTCAAAATCAATAACATTTATTTAAAATTGTTTATCTTTTATTCAAGAAATATATAAAACATGTACATACATAATAATATTTAAAAAATGATTGCTTCTTATATTAAAATTAAAAAGTAAATGACTTTTAAAAGATTATTAATTACTTGTAATATTCATGCACAGCAAGTTTAGTAATACAAAAAAATTAAAAGTAGTATTTTTCATAATAAAATATAAATCTTTTGATTTTATAGTTTAACTATATTATAATAGTAAATCTAATTTTCACACCAATCAAGTTTTTATTACCTTTATATCCAATTACACCTTCTATTACACAACCGTTTATGTTTATTAAACTTCCTATTGAAAGAGCACTTCAATTATCTTCTATCAAGGAATTAAAACGATACTCTGATTCGTTCGAAGGATATTATACTTTGGCAGGAATGCTCACAAAGTGTAATGTTAAATTGAAATTTGAATATATATATTTAAAAATAAGAAATTAAATTTATTCTTTTCTATAGCATTCAATGAAAATATTTACTTGTTGTATTTTTATTATCTTCTCATTTTGTACATATTATTTGCAAATTTCATTATGAAGCAAGCAAGCAAATATTTTTTATTATTACCTGTACTTGAAACATTGTAATAGTATCATCCAACATTTGTACACGAACTGCAAGCATTTTCCCTGCCTTTCTGGGTGTTGTTGGTGGTGTTCTACTACCTCCATCAACACCGGCTGGAGTTGAATGACTATGAGGCATTTTAGAACCTCCACTGCCCTTCATACTCATGCTGTCTATATCATTCATTTTCACTCATTTATGCTATTATTTATAGCAATATTTAGCATTTGCTTCTTTCAAAAAGCCTTACACAACTATTTAGTATTAAGTAGTCATCTCTCTCTCTGTAAATAAATAATTTCATTTAATGGATAATGAAATTTATTAATCATCATATGGCACAATGTAGCAAATGTCAATAGGAATTCCAGATGATTTTTAATTCCTTAAAAATGGAAATTACATGACGTTATAAACTAAATAGTTAGCTAAATAATTATTTATTTAAAAAAATTTGGAAGCTCATAAATTTGTAAACCTACAAAAAAAAATAATGAAGAGCAATATTTAAGTAATTTTAAAGGTATATATGAGATTTCGATTATCGAATTAAATATTTACATAATAACGGAATAACGGATTGAAAGAAAATATACATATATATATATATATATATGTATATCCTCCTTTTAAATATTTTTTCCCTGTTAAATATCTATACGAACGACAATTATCGTTATTTAGGACAAGCGAGTAGTTAATTATTCTTAATAAAAAGATAAAATAAATTGACGAAGATCAACAAGGATAGAAAGGCATTCGTTTAACTAACGATGTAATCCGAAGGGTAGGGTCATGTAAATAAGAATCCATATTATATAGAGAATATGTACGTATAGTCAGGATAGAAAGTAACGCTATTGGTTGTACAGTTAGTAAAAAAAATCCAATGAAGAAAGGTTATCGGCGTGAATATGCGCGTCGGAAAAAATTTCATAAGAACGAAATACCGCTTCTGGGAAGGCGGGGCGGCAATCAGCTAGAATCTTTAAGATGTTCCACATATTTGTAATACAGATTAATTGCATTAATATGTGCTTGCTAGTACATACGTTATCGTCGATCCTTTAGATATGTACACTGACTGTATTAGCCAAAATACAGTGCAAGTAGAGTTCATTGATCACTGACTACCAAGTGCCCACCGGCACTCTTGCGCTGAGATCGTCTTCCGGATGGATATGGCGACGACGTTTGACAAAGATTCACCAATGTATAAATAATCGTACTATAATAGTCGGACTTTTCTGCGCAATGAATATTATTATTCGAGCGCGCTCGACTGTAAGCCGAGAAAATCTTTGAATTTAACCACATATCACACATCTACGCCTTGCACTTCTATCTTTTTTCTTTAAGTGTATACCAATTGTGCATGAAGAAAAGCAGTGGCTCTCAATTCGAGCACCGCTTAAGTTTTTCATTAACGCCTCATCGTCATTACCGTGGATATACACACAATAACGTTCTTGAGCAAAACGCATTTCTAGCGATTACCGAGGGCGCGTCCACCGGGCGCGACTATGCGTCACAAAGAGCAGCGCAGGGCGGTGGCAGTATCACTATAACGAAGGGTAAAACGATTACGCAACGGAAGTAGATACTAGTGACATCAACGAGAGGATATAGACAACTTCCAACGGATTCATATGTGTTCACACGCGAATTTTAAAAATGGGAATAATATCGAATAACTTATTCTGTAATGACATTAATAATTACATACATAAATAGATCTTCGATATATCATATATATATATATATATATACATTACAATCTGTCACAATACACTGTCTCCTATTAAATATCATAACTGTTTTAGAAGTTTTTCACAGTATTATCATTATTATTTTTATTTCTGAAAATTATATTCCCTTTTGTTAAAAATTATATAATAATATATAATTTCACTTCTGTGGCTGTCCAATCATTTTAATATTTTTCAAAATTCTTACGTAGTTTGATCACTAGATGGCGTAGACGGCTCTAAAGACTCTTATCTATATGAATGTAGTATTTCTGGAATGTGTATCTGTTTTAAAATGCAAGTAAATATCAACTAACTTGACGGTTAGTTGTTTTCTACAACAGATCAATAATAAAATTTCTTAAAACATATGTCATGTAACAATAATACAAAATATTAATATTAAAATTCTTGTTATAAATAACTTATATTAGTTTATTATTCATCATATTCATTATATTCATTATTTTAGCCAAAAATGTCAGATGAAGAAGATACTACTATACTATTGAATCATGGAAATAACAATATTGAATCAATAGTAAATAAGCCAGTAAATGAAGATTATCAATGTATTCTTGAAAGAAATATCAAAAAACAAATTCCTAAACAAAATGATAATTTAACACCATTGCAAAATATAACGCCAATGAATCAAAATATTCTAATTTCAATGGTATCACTCTTAGCGGGTATAGCTTTTGGTTGCGATATGTCTATAATAAAATCAATGGCACCTTTTATCAAAAGTGAATTTGAGTTAAATTGCTTTGAAATAAATCTTCTTACTGGTATTTGGTTTATAGGTGTTTTATTTGGAGGATTAACTGGTGGTAAATATAATATTTGCATTATATAGTAAATTGTACCATATATTTTATTATTAGTCTTATTTATTATTTATTTATAGGCATGGCAATAGATTCTTTTGGCAGACGTTGGACAATGATATTAATGCTGATGTTTTTAATATTTGGTACCATTTTATCTGCACTAGTCAATCATTATGTTTTGCTATTAATTTCTCGAATCATTTGTGGCTACTCTAGTACAGTATCTACAGTATCTCATTGCATATATATGGCAGAAGTATCAGAGACAAATAAACGAGGATTTAACATTATACTGTATCAATTAGGTGCAGCTGTAGGATTTTTAATAACTATTATTGCTACTATTTTCATAACTATGGATCATCAATGGCAGTTCTCTCTAAGCATAACTATTGTCTCTGCGTTAATAGCTTGCACTACTACTGTTCTGTTTCTTCAAAAATCTCCACCATTTTTATTGTTAAAAAAAACGAAGAATGTTATTTCTAAAACAACGTCTAAAAATACAAAACATACAGTTTTTGAAATGCTATCAATCATGATTTTCATGATGATTTTACAACAAGGAACTGGTAGAGAACAAGTTTTATATTATGCACCAAGATTGTTTGTTCTTTTAGGAATCCGTTCAAGTGAGTCTTAGATAAAGATATTCATTTCTTACATTTCAGTGTAATTTGTTCATTTATACATCATTTTGCAAAATTTTAGATGCGGCAGAAGTTACTGCTTTAATATGTTTGGGAATTGTCAAAATTTTCAGTACGATTTGTTCATTAGTAATAGTAGAAAAATGTGGACGTCGCACAGCTCTAATAACATCAGCTACAATATGTATGACAACTGTATCATTATTATCTTTACTTGCAACAATAGATAGAGGTAGTAACAACTTAGATACTGAAGATACATATTGCAAACTTGTTGCTGAAGAAAAAATACAAAGTATTTTACCAATTGGATCTCCAACACCATTTCCTTTATTGCCTACACCTTTAGCTGTAATTGAATCAACTCCTGAAACTTGGACACAACTAAAAGCATCTTGTGAAGTAATTAAACAATTATTGTTTATAATCTATAATTTATTATACATTAAAGTAAAAAAAGAATATTATACTATAGAAACTTACTGTTATCCTATATTATAATAATTAGACTGTATAAATTACAGAATCAAGGTGCTGTCTTTCCAGAAGGTCTCACAAATGGCTTGCGTATCTTAGCAGTAACAACTTTACTTGTATATGAAGCAGCATATACTTTAGGGCTTGGTCCAGTTCCTTTATTGAATCTAAGTGAACTTTTTCCTGTATCAATACGCGGTAAATGTGTCAGTTTTGCAATAACTGTTATGTGGACAACTCACATCTTAACTATTGAAACTCTAACTAAAATTACAAGTAAGTCTTATATATTTTTATATACACTTCAGATATTGTAATCAATAATATGACACAAACAAATTAATATTACTATTATTTTACTTTACAGAATCAATGACTTTGGCTGGTTCTTATTTGTTTTATAGCTTTATGTGCCTAATCACTATATTTTATATATTTCTGTTTATTCCTGAAACAACAGGAAAGTCTTTACATCAAATAGCTCAAGAACTCAATAAAATTTCCATAATTACGCGATTATGTAAAAATGTGTATAGTTTACCACTTATTCGTCACATCAAATGGATCAGAAGGTATGAAAATACTACAAGTAAAAAACAGAGTATTTTAATTTAAAAGTTGCTTAAAAACGCGTGGTAATTTAAAATTTTTCTTAATCTTTTATGTATAATCTAGTCAGTTAAACGTATCAGATAATTAAATTTTGTTATATACACAATATTATGAATATGTATATATAAATTCACATTTCTTAAACTTATACTATTTTATTTAATAGTAGATTTTATTAAAACGTAAAGAATAGTATATATTTATTATAGTTTAGTATTATATATTGTTCAAAAATCGTATTTCATATGAAATACTGTTACAGTATAAAATAAATAAAAAATAAAGCAAACAAATGCTGCAAATGTTATTATTCGATTATGATTCAAATAAATTCAGAGGATTTCCATAAAAGAATTCATTAAGTTTACCTCATATAACTCATTTTGTCAGTAATAATTCTTACTGATAAAATGCTTATAACTATTAGGACAGAAAATAGATAAATAATCTTAATATATTTAGAAAATATTTTGTTCTATTTTATTCATTCCAATAATTTTGCTAATAGTAAATATTATAATTGAACATATAAAACTTTTATTATATACAATGCATTTTCTATAAAACAAAAATATTAGAGTATTATATATACATATATGTAATATATATAATCGTATAGTAACTAAATTTACTGTGAATGTGTGCGTGTGCGTGTGTGTGTATGTAATAATAGTATAAAAATTAAATAGAATATAAAAATAGTATTATTCTATACATATGCTAGTCAAAGTATGCGTTATGAATTTAATAGTCCATGTTTACACATGGAAGAAATAACAAATAAAATATTTAAAATATAGTAGCAGTGTTAATGTTATTAACAACCACTGATGCCTATATATAATAAAATTGAAATTTTATATGTTTTTTTAATAAAACTTGTAGTATCTTTACAGTAGGTTGAAATGGACTACAAATGATTTTTATGAATTAAAATAAAAGGTAATATGAAATCATTTTTACAAGTTTTTTATATTCTGTATAAAAGATTTTTTTCTCTTCAAAACTTCTTCTAAAAATACGTGTCCCTTATCTTTCATATTAAGTTGTACATTATATAAAGTTTCTTTATTTTCATAAATGTTATTGCTTTCTTCTATGTATACATTATTATATTTATTAGTATTATTATCTTTTACAGTAGCAATTGGAGCTAAATTTTCTTTATCATGAGTAAAAGATAAACCTGTTGTTTTTTTTAAAACAATGGAAACATTTGTAGTTAATGTCTCTGAATTTTTTGAGAAGTTCATGTGTTCTACTGTTATTCCATTATTTGGTGTTACCATATATACAAGTTGCTGTGATTTAGGTTCAAATTTTTCTTTTAATAATGACAATTTCTTTTTTGTATAATTAATCGTTTTTTCATGTTTGTTACAATGTTTATCACTGATAATATCGTTATTAGAACACACAGATGTTGATGATTCTTTTACAGATTTGTCTGATATAGGCGTTGATACGTTAAAATTTCTATTTTTAGCAATAGTTTTCAAATCACATGGTTTATCATCTATTATGTCAATTCGTGTATCTTTTATGTTAACTGCAGGCACTAAAGAGTTCATTTCAATATACAAATCATGTTCATTTGAATTAAATACATGAGAACTAGCTGTTCCATTAATGTGTTTTAGAATTTTGTCTTTATTTCCTAAAATTGGAGAGTCAGACAATATAGCATCAATTAAGGGAGTTTTTTTAATTGACTCTATCGTACACGACTTTACCAATTCTCTAATTGTATTTAATTCACATTTTGTTGCAATTTTATCTGGAGATTTTTCCAGTGATTTTGCAAAACTTACATCATCTACATTATTATCATGCAACTTATCTGAAAACAACATAGTTGTACATGATAAATCTTTTTGTGTCATATCACCCCAATGTGATTCTGTTCTATGATAAATATGCCTAGGTGAATTTTCTGCTGCAGATGTCCTAATTTGATCTATGGTACTAACAAGGGAACTCACTGATGTACAAGTAGGTTTTATAGATTTTGTAGTTACAGAAAAAATGTCATCATCGTCATCGTCATCATGTTCTTCAACTATAGTATCCAATGAAAACATTCCGCCTGTATCGTCTATAACTATTGGTTTTGCGGCATATAATGTGGCATTTTGCTCCTCTGTGTTGGATGATGTATATAAATCATTATTACATTTTACTTTAAGTTCATTTGAATCGACTAAATCATAAGTTAAAGTATCTAAATAATCATTTTGCTTTAAAATTCTCCTTATCAAAGAACTTGTACACGTTCCATCCGAAAAATCTGAACTATATGTTGTTCCGGTAGTTGTACTTGTTAAAGTATCTCTACGTCTGTCTCTAACAACACTATCATCATGGAGATAAGTTTCTATGTCGGTATAACCTTTCCAACTACGTATACACCATGGTGGTCTTGCAACTCCTAAGGGACATACATTTTCATAATCATGAATCGACGTAACACAACTCATTGTCTCATCTTTCTGTTGCAAATCTTTAGATAATTTAGTTGTATCCGAATCTTTATCGCTATGAGAAATTGTTGCAATTTGTAATTCTTCTTCATTTCTTATAGTATTCAGAACACCACTAATATCTCTAAGTGTTTCTTCCAAGGAACAAAACTTTTTACTGTCTAAAGATGTGTTAGATTTTAAATCTATGTCGGAATTTACAACAGGAATTTCACAATGATTGAAATCAGATTTCAATCTTTCTGTATCTGTATGAATTGCAAGTGTATGTTGAGTTGAAGAAAATATATCCCTACGTTTTTGTGATGAAATATGTACATCAGAATTTATCACGGCGAAATTTTTTTCCTTATCTAAGTCTTCCGTAATGGGTAAACAAATACCTCTCCGTTTTCTATGATGAATTGTAGAAAGATTATTTTCTAAAAGAGTAATATTCTCAATGCATTTACAGACAACATTAAATGTATCTTTAGAATTATTACGAACTATTCTATTGCATTTAGGACATGAATTAATAATTAATCTATCTTTATCGTGAAGCGATAAGGTTCCCCTATCTTTTAATGAAGAATCAGGTGATTTTTCACATTTAGAAACCACGTGCTCGGTGGTTTTTATTTCATTTTCTATTTTATAAGCTTCATTAACAATACCTTCCTCTAAACAATCAGTATTCTGAACAATATTTGTTAATAGAAATTGCTTGTCAGCTGTTACTTCCTCAGAAATTGATCTTGTAGATACATTGGAAGATTGTGGTAATGAACCACAATAATATTGCTTAAAAGATCGAGAAGTATCTATACTATTAGTAGCAATAACATTTGAATTTTCATTACTAACTTTATCTAAATTTAAATTTCTTGTTGGATGAAATTTAGTATAGTATAATAACATACTTATAAGACCAATTAGCATACCTCCCACAATAAAAAATATCATTAATATAAATATATCAATTGTTATTGGTTGTTTAAAATTTAGCATATAAATCACCAAAGAAGATAAATTTTCGATCACTATGATAAAATAAAATGCAAAAACTTTATAACGAGACTTTCCTTCGCATAAATTAAAAAAGTCAAAACAATAAATAAGTCCTATGATACAATTATAAATGCGTTCTTCCCAAATAGTGGAACAAAAATCTGTGTTTTGAAGAATTACCCAAACAGTCATAGATAACCAATGCAAGCCTAGAAGAAAGAGATATTAATTACTTCTTGAAAATATAAATCTGATGATATGAATTTAGTGATAAATATTAAATTGATATAAACAAACTTACCAAGAAATAAGGAAAACCATTTTCTCAAACAAATTGCTATTAATACTAACACAGTTAGCCTTGATGTTAACATTCCACCCCTCCAAAGATATTGAAGCATCAGTGATATCCAAGATTCATTATTGTGATTGGGATTAATTTTATGCATGGCTTTTATATATGTTCCTATAGCCCAAATTAAAGAACAAAGAGAAGCCATAGTTGACATACCTACATAAATAATATTTAAACTCATTATAAATGCAATTGTAATATAAAAGTAACACATAATGAAATATTTAAAAACAATAAAAAATGCATGGTTGACCAATGGATATATACATATAATGATTACATATTTTGTTCTGTTATAGCTTCTGTAGTATCTTATTTTTAGCCTATTTAAATGATCACAGTGGTAGGAGTCTAAAGTATTTTTAAAACTGAAAAGTAAGCGTTCCATGCATAGATTGTATATGAATATAGCTAAGAACATTATAAAAGAATAGATAGCAAATTTTCAGAGATATATTCATTCAAGTATGTTATCTTTGGGGGCGGGACAAAGGAAATAAGGAAGGAAGACCCAAACATATTAGTTCAGTTAGTTAGCTATTACTTTTTAAGCTTGGCTTAACATATCAATACTACTGTCCTTCGTAGTTCTTAAAAAATGAATAATTTAAATATTATACGGAGCTAATATCATACCGATATTATTTATTTTTTATTTTTATTTTTAATTATAAAATTATTCATAGAGCGTAGCATAAAACAAATGTGTGTATGCATCTGGTGTTACATTTTAACTGTGAAAATATACTAACTTCATAATAAATATTCAATAAAGATTTCGGTATATAAGGACTTAATATGGTCAATTACGCAGATAATAGAAACTTATCGTCAGGAGTTATCAAGTTTCTATGTTTTTACATAAAAAATAAAATAATATTATTGCAGGTAATATTATTCATAGTCATTAGTTTTTAAAGAAATGAACTAAAGAAACTAATGTCGTATTATTGACGTAATTCGTAATTAACACGAATAGTTGTATTTCACGTTTTATAGAAAAACATTATATTGCAGTTAATTATAATTGTTATTATATTATTTACTTTATTAATAACTTGGGAAAAAACATGGAATAATTTCAATGAAGAAAATAATACACTAGAGGCATGCAGAATTGTAAAAGATATACAGCAATATACAAAACAATATAATCAAAAACTTGAAAAAATTATTGTTAGTAATTCAGATATAGTTTTATCATCTACAGAAATGACTATTAAGAGAATAGAATTGAATACAAGGAAACAAAAGATACAAAACACGTGTAAAAATTATACTAATGAAGAGTTACAGCTAAATAAAAACTTTCCTAATATGATTATTGATACGTAAGTATTAATATATTTTAATGTTTGATATGAATAAACTTATTATTCAATATTTTAAATATGATCGTCAGAAAACATGGTATATCATGGTGTCCTATATATAAGGTGGGGAGTTCAACTTGGATGAAGAATTTTGCAATACTTGCAGGTATCTTAACAGATACAACCATAAATTTAATTAACCAAAATGCAATTCAAATGAATAATATTGTTAAACAAGCATTTCCTTGTGATTTAAATATAAATAAAACACTTAAGGTAATGAATTTTATTAAGTAATCTGTTGATAATATTTTACTGAATTATGCAATTGAGAAACTTTTATATTACAGAAATTACATAGTACGAAAAAATTCTTAATTGTGCGACATCCTTTTGAGCGACTTTTGTCTGCATATAGAGATAAGTTAGAACATATAAATGGAAGAGAATATTATTATAAACGATTTGGACGGCAAATTACACATAAATACCGTAAACACAAAAATTCAACTAGAACAAAACTAGAACCAACATTTGAAGAATTTTTAGAGTTTATTGCAAATGAAAAGTATTTTGATGAACATTGGGCTCCATATTATGATACTTGCAAGCCATGCACGATTCATTATGATTACATCCTCAAATTTGAAACATTTCAAGAAGATCATCGCTTTTTCATGCAAGAGACTGGATTAAAATACTATTTATACAAAAAAAGTGATTTCAAAAATATTAATCCATATGGTCGTACAACTAATAGATTATTGAAAAAATATTTAGAAAATATACCAAAATTACTCCTTTGGAAAATATATAAAATTTATGAAAAAGATTTTCAATTATTTTCTTATTCTATAGATTTATTTTAAGTATATAAGTTAATATTTGTTAAAAATAAATTATATTGAAAAAACTTACTTGTCCAAATAGGTGCATCATGTAATACAACAATAATGTATAACTGCAATACAAGTTGTGGTGCTGCTCCCATAAAAGATTCAAATAATTGTAACATACAAATATCACTTTCTTTTCTATATACTGACTTCTTATCCTTTACAAACTGTTTATTTTTCAACGAATACACAGCAGTATATAATAGAATCAAATACCTATAAAAACAATAGAGTCATTACTAATATAAATAGAAAAATATATGAAATTAAAAAATACTTTGAATAATACAGAATTTAATATATTAACATATAAAATAAAATTTGTACTAACTAATTTTAGTTAGTACAAATATAGAATATAATATAATTCAAATAAGAATATAATATAATTCATAATATAAGTGTAAAAACTATATTCACCTATGGAATACTCCCAAGAACAAAATATGTGATATCCAATGAATTAATTTTACAGAACCATCACTTTGTTGCCATCTTAAACTGAATAATTGAATGATACCAGCTGGTATAATTGTAAAACTAATTGATAAACATCCCCATAACGTATATCCTTGTAAAAGATATTGCACAAATGCGAAGCTATCTGCATATAATATAATATTGTAAAATATATATAGCTTATTGAATATTATAATTACTGACAAGATATATTTATTTTAAGATAATGATTTAATTATTAATATTAAATATTTTTCATTATAATACCACTGATGTAATAAATTATCTAAATTTAAAAGTTTTCTTTGTTCATCACATTAAATATTAAATTAAAATTTTAACTATCAAAATAAAATTTCCATAAAATTTGTCTATAATTCTGTGATTAACAAATTTGTTTAATATAATATAATAAATAAATAGATAAATACAAATAATTAATCAAACATAAGAAACATCATTATAAAGCTTTCGTTATTCACCTGTTAGAGTATCCGTAAAAAGAAAAAATATAGAAAATATATAATATAACAGATCTTTTATCTTAAACTGATAGCATTCGATTTCTCTATGCGAAATTGTTTGTGATATATTACTTTTTGTGATTTCAGCAAATGAAACATGTTTCTGTTTTAACTCTGCCGCTGCCATTTTCGCGGCCATTCACAATTCATGTTTCTACCAACGAGAACTTGAATAAGGATTGATCAATTTGAGATATCTAACTAAATAAAAAAATTTGATATATAAATCACTGATTGGATTTAATTTTTATTTTATTTTATATTTTGATTTTATTATGCTTAAATCTTATAACGTTCATAAAAAAGCTATAAAAAACGTAATCTTTTTTTATGGTACAGTCTCAAAAATAAAATATTTTTAAAAGTTTTGTTTTATTTATAGACACATGAAAAAAATCTTATAACAAAAAATATTTTTCATCTCAATAATTTAATTAGAGTATATATAATATTTATAGTTTATATAGTTATAAAAAATTTCTTTCTCCAAAAATGTAAAAAATATGTTGGTAGAAATGAAGATGTTAATCAGAAATGTATATTATAATATTTATAAAGGACTTACATATTAGCAATTCAAACTTATTTGTCATAGTATATTTGAGAAAAAAATAAATATTGTTTATTTTTAATTTAAATTTATAAATTTAATATATTATTTCTCCTAACTAATTCATACAGTTGCTTAAATATTGACCAATCAGCGTAAATCATTATGGCGCATGCGCAATAATAGTATTCAAATCAACATTATACTTTTCCATCTATTTAATAGTAATGAACTTTGACTATAAGTATTGGCATCTGTGTAATTATTAACGAAAGATTTGTTATCGTTTCATTCTGGAATGTAATCATGATCTGTTTAATATCATTTTGAGTATAATTATAATATTATTGAAAAACTATATAAACGTTTTTTATATATCAATATCTTTTAATAATATATATATTACTCTACTTTGTTCTCAAATGTCCAGAATGGAGGAAACGGAGAGTAATTTGCTAGAAAAAAATAAATTAAAAACTGATACAGGACAAGATGCATCATATGTAAGTTTTCTTGAACATAAATAATAGTTGATTAATAAACGTTCTATTAACCTCAATATTACATATTACATATATAGTATTCAAGCAATCCATCAGATTTGTCTATTGGAAGCAGCAGAAATAGCCATAACATTTCTAATAATGAGAAAACAGATAATACTACGTTAGTTGCTGAACATTATAATACACTTGAAGAAAAGCGTCTTTCTCAAAGGAATCAAAGTCGCATTGTTTACATGAGAAACTTTAATAATTGGATCAAAAGTATGCTTATAGGCAAGTATTTGTTCTTTGAATTTTTTAATATGATTATAATTTAAAGGTAATTTCTTTTCTATATATTAATGTATATATATATATATATATATTTATTTTTATTTTTCACAGATGAATATGTAAATAAATTAAAACAGAACAAAAATCATAACAGCCCCTTGAAGGTACTTGATATGTGTTGTGGTAAAGGTGGAGATCTTCTAAAATGGAAAAAAAAAGAGATTAGTCACTTAATCTGTGTCGATATAGCTGAAATATCTATTGAACAATGTAAAAATCGATATAGTGATATTTTAAACAAAAGTTCCAAAGTAAGAGGATTTGCACCTATTTTTACTGCTGAATTTATTGCCGTCGACTGTACAAAGGTATTTAGTTATTATAATTTTGGAAACTGCTCGTACTTCGTTTAAAAAAAAGTATTTATGATATAATAAAATTTTAATGTTTCCAACATTTGATGTTCTATATTGTAATTTTGTCAATGGGATTGGTTATAAAAGCGAGTTTTAGGTACGCCTAAGAGAAAAATACAAGGATGTTACTATACAACTCGATCTTGTGAGCTGTCAATTTGCATTTCATTATAGCTTTGAGTCACTATTGCAAGCAGAATGTATGCTCCGAAATGCAAGCGAATGTTTAAGGCCAGGTGGTTATTTTATCGGAACTATGCCAGATGCTTATGACTTAGCGTATGTACATATATAGCGTTGTTTAATTGCTGATTCTAAATAAATAAAAATATTTTGTCCATAAATTATAATCACAGTGTTTAACCCTTTTGCTGCGGAGTGCTCAAAAGCGAATTGCTTTCTGAGCAGCTGGCGTGACAGTCAGAGATCTGCAGCGTAGATGGTATGATGCGCGAGTCGTTCTTTGTGAATTAAGTCACCGTTTGCTCAGAGGCAGTGACTATGGCTAAACGCCTGAAGGCACTGTTCGTAGGCAAAGGGTTAAAATAGTGTATTTACAAATTAATTTATGAAATTGTATTTTAAGTTCTAGATGGCAAAAGTGTGATGGTAACAAGTTTGGAAATGATATTTATAGCGTAGAATTTTTATGTAAAGATAAAACAAATCCACCTCTTTTTGGTGCTAAATATAATTTCCATCTTGAAGGTGTAGTTAATTGCCCAGAATTTTTGGTTCATCTCCCTACGCTGTGCAAATTAGCTTCTAAATTTGGTCTCGAATTAGTAATGTTTGAAAGGTAATAAAGTTACTACAAACACAAAACTAATCATAAAATTATTTGTTTAATTTAAATATATATTCTTATATATATAGATTTGAAACTTATTATGAACGCATGCAAAATGAAGGCAAATCCTTGCTGTGTAAAATGCAAGCTATGGAAACTTATCCTCCGTATCATGAAAGTCCATTATTAGGTAAACCTTGCCAGGATTATCAACATGCTATAAGTCATATGCAAAATCAACCAGGCCACCGTAAAATCGGCACATTGTCTCAATCAGAATGGGAAGTCACATGTAAGTTAAAAAGAAATATATAGTTTATTAATAAAATATATATTTTTTTATGTATTTTCTTATATTTGCGAACTTTCAATAAACTGAATAAATTTTTTTTACAGCACTTTATGCAGTATTTGCATTTCAAAAAAAAGAGACAGACTAGAATGGGATAAGAAGATGAAAACAATCATGAAGTCATTATAAGGCATAATAAATGAAACTACAAAACAAGTTTTTTATTTCTCAGTGAAAATATTTAGAATAGCATTATTACAGCTAACATAATGAATTATTAATGATTTAATATAATATAAATTATTTTGTTACTATAGAAAAATGTATATCTAATCAGATTTAACCCTTTGCAGTCCTATGTCGTCCTATGTCAAGTCACACTCGACATCGCTTTGTGTTCTATATCAAGTTTCATCCGACTATATCTCAATCTTACGTCTTATCATTAGTACGTTACGTTAGTAAGGTCATAAATGTTTTCCAAACGCACTTGCGAATCTAGCGCGGACCTGCTGGAACGAAATGGGAAGAGCGTTCGGTCCGCAAAGGGTTAATCTTTAATCACAAACATTTTCGATAATGTTTCTTTTAACCCTCTATGGGCCCGTGTAACTTTCAGGTCACATTTCAATTTATTGATATTTTACCAAATAATTATGCCTTTTGTTGTAAAATGTCGCATAAATCTTAATTCTTTAACGTTGTCATGACAACCAGTATCAATATTTATGAAAAAAAAAAAAAAATTTTTGCAAATTTTTTGTTCTCATTTGCATATATAGGTTTATAATTGCTGATTTTTTGTTCCACCAATTTTTTAGGATTTAAAACAAAAATTCGGCCCATAGAGGGTTAATAAAGTTAAGACAAAAATATGTTACATGATAGACAGTAATAATAGTTTAATTTCGTTATCCGTATAATAATTGTTTATATATTTAAAAATTTCATGTCATATTGATAAAAATATAATAGATACAAATTCCATGGTATATCACAATGAATTTTTGTAGCTAGAAATGAGTAATGACTTCAGTATTAAATGCATCTTCGGAAAAATATGAAAATTATGTTTCTGAAATTTCTTCATAATCCTTTCACGTAGTCATCCTTAAAATCCTTTACCTATTTTTAGACATCAAATATTCTTACATTCGATAAAAGGAAATAAAAAGAAATATTGAAAATATAATTAAAAATTAGCGATAATTAAAAGTAAATTATGAACATATAGAAAGATTCTAACCTGACTCATTAAAAAAATAAAGGATATAACGGAATAAAGAGCAAATGTAACGTATTTATGTATGATAGAAAGAAAAGTAATAAATAGAAAAGAAAAAATCATCAGAGAGACGGATGGTCACACCGGGGATCGAAGGGGCGGAGTCAGGTAGGGGCATGCGCAGTAACACATTTCGGATACTTTACCGCGGTAGTGTCTCGCTTCTCTATCTAGTGGGGACTCTGTAGACAGTTACGCACGAAGAGTATAGTTATAGCTGACTCAGTACTCTGTGTGAGTGCGTTCCCGGTGCTCTTCTCATTCCTGTAAGCTCTCGTGCTGCCAGAGTCTATCAGCCGTGAGTTTCGATACGAGAAGAAATGGATCTCGAGCAACCGATATCGGAAACGAATTCCAATTTAGTAAGTAGTAATTTTATATATTCTGAAATAAATGATCAAATGTATGTGTATAGTTTTTCATTTAGTCTTCGTTTAACGGTACTTTTCTCTTGGTAATACCTATCGAGGATGGACGCGAAATTTTTCTAAGTCCCAAAATGGCGTCTGCGACTAAGTCCAACTCTATCATGAGCGAGCAATCCATCCAGACGTTAAGTTCAATGATCAGTTATATGCATTTTTCCTAGGGTTTATATATTTTTGTTCTAACGATCTTCGTGCATAATTTTGCTTTGATAATGGAAAATAAGATTTTTTTTTCTTTTCTTTCAGGAAAAACGGTCGAAGGAAAATAGCGTTCTGGGTAATCATAATGGTGAGTTGATTTATTTTCAGATGTAATACGTGTAGTCTCTAACACGAAAGATCATGAAATCCAGTCGATTAAAGAAGCAAACAAACTAGTTCCGATGCGATGAGAAGCGAATAGTTCAACTTATTCTGCCAATGACCTAAGCGCTCGGACACGTGTTTTCACTCTGAGAAAGTCTTCAAAAACTTACAATTTTTATATCATAAATGTGAACTTCATTTTTTTTGTCCTCAGTTTACTGTTTTATTTTTATTTTTTCCTATTACATTTTATTAATTATTAAAAGTTAAAACAGCGTTTTCATTTCCGAGCTTAACGAATTAAACAAATTCTGCACTCGCTGAAAGAAATTGAATATGATCAAAAATGAAAGTCTCGATTGCGTATGTATATACACGTATACCATCACATAATAGGTGTATACGTATATCATCACATAATTGGCAATATCTAGTTGGTGTACTATATAATATGTAATCTACAGAAAATTACTTATGTTCTATTTCATTACAAAGACTAATAAAATTAAAGTTATAAGAGAGAAAAAATATTTTTCAAGTTTTCATGTATTGCAAAATTTAATTATATATTATATTATATATTTATTTTTGGTTTTTTATTTTTAATGTCAATACATAAGCATAAGTTGTGTCAGCTTTATAATGACGATCAGTAAACTTACATTTATATTGTACAAAAAGAAGAAATCAAATCTAAAAAGTAATTAAGTTATATAAATAATATAAGTAAGAAATTATTTTCATTGATTGAATTGGAATATTATTTAATAGTTATTGATTATAGAATTTATATTTACAAAATAATTAAATTATTATCCATATATAGATATGCTTTATGTTTATGTTTATAATTTTTACATGCTTCAATTCATTTATATTTTTACATAATGAATTAAGTATTTAAATATAACCTGAGTAGAATTTATAGCAAAATTTATATTTTTTATTTAGATGCTCATTTGAATGGCATGTCTAATGGATTTGATAGAAAAAAGGAGCATAAATCCGAACATAAGGATAAAGAAAAAGAGCGATCTCATAAGTCTGAACATAGAGACAAAGACCGAAGTAAAGAAAAAGAGAAGAGTCACAAAAGTGAACACAGAGACAAGGATAAAGACAGACATAAACATAGTTCTAGTTCCTCCAAAGACAAGGAAAAGCATGAGAGCAGCAGCAGTAGCAAGGATAAAGACAGAGAAAAGAAAAGTAGTTCGTCAACGAGCAAAGACAAAGATCATAAGCATAGCGGATCATCTAGTAAGGATAAAGAAAAAGACAGAAGTAAAGATAAGGAGCACCATCATAAATCTAATTCCAGTTCAAAAGAAAAAGACAGGTATTGAGAAAAAATAAAAACAAATTCTTCATATATCTTCAAAATAAGAATTTGAAAAAAAAAAACAATATTTATTTTTCTCATTACTCTATTTTAGATATCACAGTGTTTCTAAGGATAAAGAAAGTTCCAGTAAAGATAAAGAAAGCTCAAGGAATAAAGAAAAGGATAAGCATAGGCATAATTCAGTGAGTTCAAATTCTCGCGACAAGGATAAAGAGAGAGATTCTGCAAAGGATAAAAAACATTCATCATCAGAAAAAGATAAGGATAGACATTCCACTTCTCATTCTGGAGACAAAGAGAAACATCGTTCCTCCGATAGAGAAAAAGATAAACATAGTTCATCCAGTAAGGACAAACATCGTCATGAAAAAGATAAGGACCGTCACAGGCATGATAAAGAAAAATGTAGGTTATATTATTCTAGGAAAAAATAATTAATTGATTGATGTTTTCTCTTTATTTCTAATATTTAAAAATATTTGCAGCTAAGCATCGAGAAGAAAGAGATAAAAAGGAAAAAGAAAAAGATGAAATAAGAATTAAAGAAGATGTAGAAATAAAAATCAATCATCTTACAAGTGAAAGTTTCCGATATAACCACGATATCAAACCAGAAATAAAAGAGGTATAATAGGATTTGCTTTTATTTTTGTTTGTATACCCTTTTACATTTTATTAACATATTGTATATATTAATATGTATCAGGAACCAATATCGCAAATAGAACAAGATGACGATGATGATGATAGTGGCGAAGAACCACATCTTTTTATTAAAGAAGAAGAAGATGAAGAAGAACCTATTAAAGATGAAGCTAGCATGGATTCAACAAATGACACAAGACTTTCAGACCTTCATAATACAACTGTTAAAACTGAAGAAGAATCGGAGGAAGATTTGCCATTGGTAAACATATTAATTTTAATTTACAACTAAAATATATATTTTATTGTTCCATTTTGTTCGATGTATATAATAGTATTTATAGCAGATTTTATATACAATATTATCTATAGAAGTAAACTATTTATAAAATTTTATTTTCTATTATATTGTAAACATATAAGTATTATTAATTTGTATGCAGTGCGCAAGATTTATGTCAACGCCAAATGTTAAAAGAAAAATTGAATCGGATGATGAAGAAGAACTTCCGCTTTCTGCTCGCAAAAAGGCTAAGAAAACTGGTTCCAAAATAAAGAAAAAGAAACGGAAACATGATGACGAAGACTCTGAAGTAGACGAGGTAGATTATTCGTAAATTCTTTTTTCATAATATCTACATATAAATATTATATACTTATTTTATGAAATATGTATATGTTTTTTTATAGAAACCAAAGAAGAAAAATAACAAAAGTATAAAAAGCGAAACAACTAGTCCCAGAAAGAAAAAGCAAGAAGAAGAGCAAGATGTTTGGAAATGGTAAGATATGTGATACATCCATCTCCTAGAATTTGATTGGTTCAGTTCTTGGCGTATGGTCATGTGATCACCTAACCTCTTTTTGTTATATTTCTAACGTGTGTTGAACTGAGGAAAATCAATTTTAGTGAACAAAGAAATGATGATCAAACTAGTTTAATTAATTATGAAACGATTTATTAATATAATGGTGGTATTTTCAGTAGAAGTTTTGTTTAATTATAATCGCAATTATAAAAACTTGCAATATTTTCATTTTCGATCTCTTTTAAGGTTATGTTACTTTACAGTAGATCAAACTTATTCAAACATAAATGTCTGCTTATGACTTAACTTATAAAATGAAATAATAATAATAAAATATATAAATCATTACTTTAGGTGGGAAGAAGAAAAGAAGAACGATGGAACAAAGTGGACTTTCCTAGAACATAAAGGACCAGTTTTTGCACCTCCGTATGAACCACTTCCTCCTAATATTAAATTTTATTATAACGGTAAAGAGATGAAATTAAGCGAAGGTGCAGAAGAAGTCGCAACCTTTTATGCACGAATGTTAGATCATGATTATACGACTAAGGAAGCATTTAATACTAATTTCTTTCATGATTGGCGAGAAGTAATGACAGAATCTGAAAGAAATAAAATTATTGACTTGAGCAAATGTAATTTTAAAGAAATGCATGCATATTTTGTTCAGAAAAGTGAAGAAAGAAAAGCAATGTCAAAAGAAGAAAAAAAGAAGATAAAAGAGCAAAACGAGGAAATTCAAAAAGAGTATGGATTTTGTGTTATTGACGGGCATAAAGAAAAAATAGGTAATTTTAAAATAGAACCTCCAGGACTTTTTAGAGGTCGAGGAGAACATCCAAAAATGGGAAAATTGAAGAAGAGGGTTTTACCTGAAGATGTTCTCATTAATTGCTCAAAAGATTCTAATATTCCAAAACCCCCAAGTGGACATAAATGGAAGGAAATTAGACACGATCCTAATGTAACGTGGTTAGCTTCTTGGACAGAAAATATTCAAGGACAAGTTAAGTACGTTATGCTTAATCCTTCGAGTAAGTTAAAGGGAGAAAAAGATTGGCAAAAGTATGAAACTGCAAGAAAATTAGCAGCATCAATTGATAAAATCCGTACTGAGTATAGAGAAGACTGGAAAAGTAAAGAAATGCGCATTAGACAAAGAGCTGTAGCTTTATATTTTATCGATAAGTTAGCACTTAGAGCTGGTAATGAGAAAGATGAAGATCAAGCAGATACTGTAGGTTGTTGTTCTTTGCGTGTTGAACATATCACATTGCATGAACAAAAAGATGGAAAAGAATATGTAGTTGTATTTGATTTCTTAGGTAAGACAAATCTTTCTATTAATGATATTTTTAAAAGTATTTTTAATATGTAATAATTCTGTACATCTTTATATTCCATTTTATTTTAGGTAAAGATTCTATAAGATATTATAACGAAGTGCCAGTAGAGAAACGTGTCTTCAAAAATCTGCAACTGTTCATGGAAAGAAAATCTCCTAATGATGATTTATTTGATCGACTTAATACTACAGTTATGAATAAACATTTGAATGAATTAATGGAAGGTCTTACAGCTAAGGTATTTAGGACATATAATGCATCGTGGACATTGCAACAGCAGTTAGATAAGCTGACTAATCCTGATGACACGGAGGCTGAAAAAATCTTGGCATATAATAGAGCTAATAGAGCAGTTGCTATATTATGTAACCATCAACGTTCTGTGCCAAAAACGCATGCAAAATCCATGGAAAATTTAAAAGCAAAAATAGAGGCTAAAAAAGAAGCAATAACTGAAGCGGAATTACAAGTAAAAGATGCAAAACGTGATGCGAAACACGGCTCAATTAAAGAAAAAGTGTACGTAATATTTAGTTTTTAATATTTTCTTTTAAATATGTATTAAACGCATAAAGGGTAAATATTTAAATGTAATATTTTTCTAAAGTGTCTATGAAAAGAAGAAGAAAGCACTAGAGCGCTTAAAGGAACAACTGACAAAACTAGAGGTTCAAGCAACCGATAGAGAAGAAAATAAAGAGATTGCATTAGGAACCTCCAAACTTAATTATTTAGATCCAAGAATTTCTGTTGCATGGTAAATATTAGAACTATGCAGTGATATATATATATATAAATGTATATTTTAAAGAAAAAATGTTATTATAAGATAATTATTTTTTATTTAGGTGCAAGAAGCATAATGTCCCAATTGAAAAAATCTATAATAAAACTCAAAGGGATAAGTTTAGATGGGCGATAGATATGGCTGGACCAGACTATATCTTTTAACCCCATAAAAAACTGCTTTTATGTAATAACATATTTTTCGTTAAGAGTATATAGTGAATTTCTGTCTTATTAGGGAAATACAAGAATGATATAATTTTTTGTATTTACATGAATAAACATAAGAACAGCTGGATACATTTTATATAGAATATTAAAATTGTAGTAAGGAGACTTGATATTCAGTATATATATATATATATAATTAATGATTATTGATGGCATCGAATCGATCGCCTGGCAATCATGCATAAAAATTTTAGTGATCATTGTATATCTGCGTATAGCGTTCAATTAGTCTCGTAAATAATCAAGAAAAAAATGAATAGTTTGATAAATAAAAAAAATAAGATATATTAGGCAATTTCTTATACGTGTGAGTTAGGACAAATATCAAATTTGTGCAGAGTCTAAATTTAGAGGATATTTCGGACGCTTTTATAAGATAATTTTTTGTAACCTCTAAGTTTAGATAAATATTTTATGTATGGGCTGTACCACTGTAAATAGAATATTATCGGAAATGTTGACAGCCACAAATTAATTAAGTGCATCAAACTTGTGTAAATTCAGCTATCAAATAGACAATTTTTATTTCTTTTCTTCATTTAATGTTTCTGTACATATATTGTCATTCAAGTCATTCACATTTTTTCATCATGAATTAAAAAAATAGATTTTAGTAAAAACAAGCTAATGTTTTTGGTATAAATGATATCATTTTAAATGCAATATTACTCTACGAACTCAATTTGCATATAATCTCTTAAAAAAAACTATTGATATGGCGATATATTTAAAAAAATTATCGCTTTTGCGATCTATGTTTTATAAAAAAAAAGAGCAAAAAGAAAAAAAAAATACCATGTAGATTATTATAAATGTGGACATACTGTATGCCTGTATGATTAATTTTTGACATCATTTGTATACGTGATAACATTATGCACAATGGTGACAATTTCTAGAAAATACATTGACTGCAATGCATGAAAAAATTATTTATACTTCACACAGCCCATTGATGAAATTAAGTTTTAGTATTTAACTTTTGAAGTGTTATTTTCGCGTGACCTAATATAGTTATGTGACACTTTGTGCATTTACATATACATAAATGTAGCACATGCGTGTCACTCATATTTTAAAAGATTATATTATAAAACATCATGTTTTCATACTTTATTTGTATTTTGAAAATTCCATAATTTAAACTTAGTAGATGTTGATATCTAAATAACAGATAATGGGACTCAAGTAATGATCATTGTAAAAGACTATTCTTTAATTTTTTTTTATGAAAAGAGCGTCTTATTTAAACAATTGATATAGATTAGTTATATTAAAATATTATTTCACTTTAAACAATAATGCAACGTTAGTTACTTATAATTTATCTAAGCAGCAGATTACAATATAAAAATTGTATTATATGTGGTATAAATGGAACAATGAATTTTGAAAATTCCTATTTTAAGAAATATGGCAATATGTCAATATATATCTTAAATATATAGGAAATATTTTCTCAATTTTTTTAAGTAGCTATGTATTAGCAATTCTGACTTTGCAGAACTGCCAATTTATTTGTTAATAATTATATATTAATTCGTCTGTTAAGTCATACATAACAGTTTCTCAAAATACATGTATATTCTATAGTTACTTCTTGTATTGTCATTAATTACATATTATTTAGGTGATAATAATTTATGCGTTATTTCGTATTTAATATCATCGGGTATAAGGATATTTTTTAACTTAGTATTATTAAACAAAAATAGAGAGAGGGACTGCTTATGTACACTTCAGACTAAAATATTTCTCTAGATTAATTTGTATATGAACATAGATAATGTTACAATACTTAATCATAGATGTTGGAAAAAAATTGCAATATAGGAGAACACTGTCAGGACAAATGATAAAATGCAATCAATGTATAGATTTCCGATTCTATGTATACTATAATATATAATATAAAATTTTTAACTTTTACAAAACATAAGAATATAATTGATGTTCAAAAAACAGTTGAGTCTGCACTAATTGAAAGTGTAAGACTTGAATGTAAACCTTTGAACATTATCAATCAATTCTGTACAATACTGAACTAATAAAAAACTACAGTATTGAAAGAAGCATAGGTTGTATTAATTAAATTCATTCAGTATAATAATAAAACAGAAAGAACACATGATATCAAGAAAGATAAATACATATGTATTATGTTTTTATACTTGCATTTAATATAGAATATTTTTAATATTCATCTGTAATAGAAATTCTATTTGCTAGAGAAAAATCAGTAAAAAAAATGTATCATTCATTTTCTCTTATTTCATCATTTCATTATTAAATTTCAAAATGTAATCGAATACTAATGTTATGGTTAAAATTAGTAAAATTAAATTAACATGTCTCTTATCGTGTTCCTTTATAATAATTTATTTAAAATAAGTGCATCAAATTTATAATAAATATTAAATAGTGTAAAAACTTATATATATATATATATAAACAAAGCATTATAATTACTATGCAGCACAATTACATTGCGTTCTATAAAAATGGTACTCATTTATCTCACTATATATTATGTATTTACTATATTTATAGGAGAAAGATAATTTTTTCATTCTGATAACATCATAATATTAATACTAATTTTTCAGCAATACTTCAGACACAATAAAATATTTTAGTATGTTGACGTAATCAGTACTGCAATTAGGATTAGCATTTTAGTTTATAAAATATAAGATCTATATGACTATAACATTTTGGTTGATGTGTCAGAGCAGAATAATTATTCTATCAATAAACTCTGTTTCTGCGTACTTTTCATTATACTTGATAAATAGACTAGACTATGATAAATCACTATTCTGTATGGTCATCCTTTCTTTACATAGCAAGAAAACATGTATTCACAGAAACAAGGATATCTCTACTTTCTATTCACAGACAAATTACAACGTGTAACTTTTGATTTGGTTATCCAAAAAAGATTTACACGATATAATTTTTATATGAATTCTGCTAATAGAAGAACACTTGCAAACACGATTTCATTCAAGAATAAAAAATCGATGTGTAAATCATGTAATGTCATCATTGTAATTAACAAACTGCCATTATATTATCAATAAACAAAATATAAATAGTAAGAAAAAAAATAACATAAATACACGAAATATTGCCATCTCTCATTATTATACACATTTCTTTAAATAATGTTGATTTACACATATTGAAAACATTTCTTTTTTGAATATATTTTTCTTATATTAAATAAGAATCATATAGTATTTTAATGTGATACAGCAATACTCGTGTTAACAAGCTTTAGTGATGCAAAAATTAGACAACAAAAAATATAAAAACAATCACGTGATATATTTTTAATTGAAAACTATTTTTAATATCTTTTATATTTAATTTTCGATTGTATTTATTTTGACATGGTCCCAGCCAGTCCATATTAATAGTTTTTTTTATTTGTTTTAATAGTATCACTAATTGTAAGATAGATGACAATTTAAATCAGATTGGATATTTATTACTAACCTAACTCGTGTCATATTAATTATGACCAACAAATCGTGAATTTTTATTATTTATACAACTTTGCATTGTTCTGATACATCTGTACCAAGCATAAATGCTTTGTAAGATTCAAAATTGTATTTGTATTTAAGAACATCATACTATTAGTATAACTACATCTACGTGATTTCGTTGCAATGAAATGTTGATTAATGAAAATTTACGGTAAAATTTCCATTAAATCACAATACATATTTTAGTACAACTGCAAAAGTATAAGTAACTTAGAGTTGTTCTTTGTTACCATTATCATATAAATTATCACAATGCATTCGCAAGAAGGCACGAGATAAATTGGAAGATTTTGTTTCTCTAAAAGTGCAATATATAAGCATGATTTGAAAATATAATCTCACTCTGGGTCTGTTTCTCCTTCACCAGCAGGTAATATTGCAATGATACCAGCTGCCGCTACTTTTGCTTTGTATGTCTCCGGTTCGAACCAGCGAATCGGTGCCTGTAAAAGTTACATAAATTAATAGAAAATTTGTTTCATATTTAAAAATCATTATAGTATAAAAAAGAAATATTTTCTTACCTGTAAATGATGCTAAAAGCAGCATGCTTTAAATCTACTAAATGTTATGCTGCCAACGCAAATATAATCATGCTATTTTTAGAATTTATCCAAAAAATCTTTTCGTATAGCTGTGTTTTTAATTGTTATATATATGTTTATAATAGTACATATATTTGAAATACTGCAGAGAGCTCTATATATATCATGATTCAAAAACGAAGTGAATCAATATTTTATCACTTCATTTTCATTCATGAAACAATGATATAACTTTATTACAAGTACATAATATATAATTTAATACTATTATAAAATTATTATTACATTTTTTAATTTAATTATTATTATGTAAATTTTAGGTTTTATATAGTTACACACATTATTAATTTCATTTTTAATATCATTTATAATGAACATATAAGTATATTTACTTTTATTATAAATTTTAGATAGTATTCAAATAATAACTACAATAGAAAAAAAAAACAATAAAATTTTATAATCTCGGTAAATAATATTCATCAATGAATACAACATAGAAAACATAAACGTAAAATATTTTCTCTTTTATAATCAGTCGTAATTTAGCCACATAAGTTTATTATAACTCAAGCCAAATCTAGCTTAAAAATTATTTACTAAATCGAATAATACTTTTAGCAGTCTTGTAATGACTTCCTATTAATATTACACAGCTAAGCATTAACTAGAGATTCAACAAGATATAACTGAAGTATAAATTGGAACATTAATAACATAATTAAAAAATATTAATGTTAAAACATTAAATTCCACTATAATGTAGTTAAAGCGAAAAGCTCAATAACAATCAAATAAAGTTAAACAAAGTTAATAAAAACAATATTCTTAATTCAAATCTGATCTCGTTATAAGAATATTTAGGGATTGTAGAAGAAAAATTTCGAAAAATTCAAATTCTCCCACTATTACCACATATTTAAATATTGTGTCCAGTTAAACATAATAAGACTACTGCCATACCATACTTCTCTTCCATTACTATAAATTATTTTAATATTATATCCAGTTCCATGTTACAACTAGAAGGCATATTATACATTCATAGTATTTTTTTATTTAGGATTATTGCCACTGTTTAATTCGTAAACAAATTTTAAAAGAATCTATAATGGAGGAAGCATTCATACATTCTTTTAACAAAATAAAGGGAAGTCTTATAACAAGATCTAACTGCATTTAACGATTATGAAAGTTAACTTAAATTTTATACTTTGGCATTTATTTCCATGGTGTTAACCGATTTACGTATCTAACATATTATAGTAGGTAATAATATATAATATAATATATATTACATATTATTCTACATAGAAAATTTGAATCAAAATAACTCAAAGGTATTCATCGACTTATAGTTAATTTTACTTTTCTTTTATCTATAAGAAAAATTACCCTATTCATGAAAAGTATTGAGATATTAAATATTAGTCATCTTGCAAGAAAGATTAGCATTAAAAATGGAGCACATTAGATGATTAGCATTACTATCACAGATGTCTACCTTACGAACAATATTCGGGCATTCCTTTTGTATACGAGCCCAATCTGCAGGAGGTCGTTTTGCATAAGGGCCTGTAGAGCATAGCAGTAAGAACTCATAAGTAAGTTCTCTGACTTTCGAATCTGAAATTTTATTTAAGATTATTGAACTATAACTTAACAATCCTCTAAGAAATATTAAATATGGATTATTACTAGTTTCGAATTTTAATTAAATACCTTGATCAGATGACTGAATTTCTGTAACAAGATGAGATTTATATGTTTCTTCACTTTCCGAAGTAGCTGTACTATCCATACTTAATTCGCGTCCTAATGAAACGGTATTACTTGGAGTTAATGGCGTTTGTGATAAATTATTATCGGAAGAAACAGGTTTTTCATCAAAGGTAAAGTATTCTATTCCACTTCCAAATTGCTCAGAATCTCCTAAGAAGTATTCATCCAACACTAACTTTGCAGTCTGAATAAAGCAAGAAGTATAATTTTAAATGTAGACACAAAAATTATAAAAAATACAAATATTACAGTAAAAACTCCTACCCTAACAAGATCCAAATTTGTTCCTGTAATCTTAAGGGATTGATTGTCGACTGTAACTGTATATTTATATTCGCCAATACTGGCGTCGTTGGTGGAGAAGCTATGAAGGAGTGAACTTCTCAAACGAGAATTCTGTTGTTGATGTTGCTGCAATCGATTACTTTCTTCAGATGCACTACTATTTAAAGAAGAACTTGAACCTCCTATACCTCCTTTTTCTCCTCCACCTTGCTCCAATCGTATCGGGGATGCATTTCGTTGAATCGTATCCTTTATTAAATCCTTCGCATAACTAAAATAAATTGACATTATTTAACAAAAATATATTAAATAAAATAAATACTTAAAGGATTTGTTATAACAGTAAAATATATAAACTCACTGTATCTTGTCCTCGGAAGTACCAGTTATTTGGACAAGTCGTTCTTTAGCCCCAGGGTTTACTAAAAAAAAAACAGAAAACAAATAATTTGATACAATATCACATACATTATAGTTATTATACTCAGATAATATGAGTTTAATATTATTAATTAAAAACGTCTATCTTATATTTATATAAGAATGTTAATTACAAGATGGTAATAATTTTAATATACTAATAATTATAACATATTATATAACTTCAATCAACAATACAATCAAAATTATTGGTGTTAAATATTGCTTTAACAATTTTTCTCAAATACATAATAAAATTTCATATATATATATATATATGAAATATAATTTAATTTTCTGAAATAAAAATAACGTAGTATGTTTATGTGTGACTAGGATCTATAGATATTATATATATAACTGCATTGTCGTAAAAATTTTTTATATTTCAGATAATAATCCAACATTTGGAAATTATTTTTGTGGTGGTAATTATATCATTATATATGTAGCATCATTGTGTAGATAATTATTTTCAGTTTTTACTGATAATATATTTACCTTTCAATGATTATAACTTTAATTAATTATAATTTAAAAAGCTGCAGGCACAAGGCATGACAGTTATATATTGCATCATTGAACATACAGTGGCACATGCCATGATGATTTAAAGGGTAAAGAAATAATAACAAATTAAGCTTCTGCCGAATGTGTTTCAACTTTCTATATACCTTATATTTGTGATTTTCAGATAACCTTAAGTTTTTTACTTTTAAATCAATATATTAATGATTTGGACATCTTGATAGCCAAATCTTGAACGTAGCAAGGTAAGTAATATTTGCTAGCAACTCACTCTTGGTAACGTTTTTGAAATTAATAATTATATTCCAACAAAATAATGTATATATATATATACTTAAAATAATCACATCAAAACTAAAAAATCACTTTACATAACGTCATAATAAATCTAAAACAAAATTTATAAATGATAAATAAGAGCAATAAAAACACCTTACAATCTCTAGATTAAAACAAATATTATGTAGTTACATGGAGTACCTGATATTATCAGAAATGTGCATATTTGTTTCGTATAATCATTTGTAAAATTGCGATGGTTCTTAGTACATGATGCATGTAGTATGCTTGCAATTAAAAATAAATTAGTAATTGTCAAATTGTTTGTAAGACATTAGAATTGAATTATTCATAATTGCAATCTAGAAACATGTGATTAAACTCACAAATGTTAGAATATTAAGATATGATAAGGAATTAGGTATTATTTGAATCGTCAAGTATTATTTTTATGATGCACGAGCAGAATGCTGATAAGCAAATCGCAGATCATAGCTTTACCTCGCTGGAAGGAGATGATCGTCTGGCTCAGTTCTTCGATCATGTGAACACGACGCCCTTTTATTCCCATCACTGTATTTTTACGTACATAGTTTAAAAATCGATGGAAAAACATATATAAACGGCACGAAAGTATTTAAAAAATGCAGCTACTTTATTAAAAATTTAATATAAAAATTATAATAAAATAAGCAAAGTAAATATGTAGCATGTGATATTTAAACTAAATAAGTATATAATGTTTTTTTTAAACTAAAAATAAAAAAGCATATCCCCAGAAAAGATCGTTTTTTAAAACATCCTTGTATACATCCTGTATATATATTACTGTCAATGTACATATTCCGGGCATTGCATAAATTTACCTGGGAATTCTATAGAATGCCCAGAGGGTTTCAGTTAATCTATAAAGTGTGCTTCAGTTGACTGTGTTTAGACCACGGGGATGGGGAGGAATGTTTTTAAGCTTGTGTAAGTAAAACAAACCATGGAAATTTAAAACTGTATACACAAGTCATTAACATGTTACGATCAATCTTTAAAATATGTTTCAGTGGGGTGTGTTTAGAGCATGGTGAGGGATGGCTAAGTGATCTCAAGATCTTGTAAATGAAACAAACCATGGAAATTTAAAAATTCCCCCCTCCATGCTTTAAACACAGTCAACTGAAACACATATTATAGATTGTCAGAAACTCTTTAGGCATTCTGTAGAATTATCGGACATTCTATACAATATCCGTAACATATACATACATATATATCATAATAATTCATAATTTTTAATTGTTAATAAAATTTATAGTCAATTATATAATTATGAATATTAAAATATCATTAACTATATTTACCTTTACCAGAATCACTGTTGCGTATAACAACTTCATCTTTGCAATAATTTTTACCAGGAATCCGAGTAGGCTTTGCAAATTTGCCACTATTTTTTATTACTTCACCAGGACCGAGTATGGAAGTAGCAGTAGGTGAAGCAACCATCAAAGGTGAAGCCAATGGATTTGCAAGTGTTTCTTCTGTCTGTAAATATAATTTTAGTTAATAAGTATAAAAATAGAATATTATTAAAAATAAAAAGAAGAATTCAAGTACATTATCAAGGTGAGATAATTTATGAGTGTAATATACATCCATAGAGTCTGTGTGACGCCATTGTTTAGCTCGCAGTTCTATGAGTTCCAACAAGTGAACCCTAGTCGTCAGATCTAGTCTCTCGTCTTGACTTCCATTCCTTATTGCGACAAAAGCTCTGTCCAGCTGATCTGATTATGCAAAGATATTATCCAAAGAAATAGTAAAAACTTAAATATGTAGTTAAACTTCCAATACGACAAATATTTCATACAAATTAATAATATACTATTAGTTTCTAAATTAATTTAATAATAATATTTAAAAATAAAAATACTAAATATGTAATATTACAATGAATTCAATAGAACATAAAGAATATACCTTTGTAAATAGCTTCTAGTTGATGTGCATAAAGTTTCAAATGATTACACATTGTAACCACATTCATTTGCAGCGTTTGGTCATGGAAGCCGTTAGTTAGTTGCATCGTAACATTGTCGATTAAGGACACTATGTCCTCCACTATTGAACAAATGCATAATTCGTTACAAAGTGATAAAATGTTTATATATAGAATACTTATAGGTTTTGTCATATGAATATTCTTCTTGATATTAAAATAGAACTATAGTTCATTGTTTAAATAGTATTTAATATATAAACTAAAATATTATTAGGTTAGAGTTACATATCAAATATTAATTAAAAACTTTTGCATTTTAATACAAATTTAAAATATTTTGACTAATTATATTATATATTTTATAAAATATATTAAGTAATATATATTATATATATATATATATATATATATATACCTGTCGTGATCCGTCCATCGACGGTCGTATGGCGCTGAATAAGTTTGAGTGGCCGAGGTTTTTCGATTTTTTTAACTGTTCGTGTTCTATTTAGTTGTGTCGTGGCCATTGTTTATTACCTTTAACAAAGTAACCGTTAATTTAAATTAAAAGACATTCACGGTATATTGTAATTATAAATAAATAAACAAGTAACCAACAACAAAATCGGAACGAATTTCTTGCTGTATTATTTTTTTTTTTACTTTACGAATGAATCTAATAACACTCGTGAAAACTTGACAACATTTTTATATAGACTTGTAATAAAAAGAAATTATTTTTCTTATTAATTTATGAAAAAATATTATGAAATATAGTAAATTATTTGATATTTACAAGAGGAAATGAATAAAATAAAATAGGAATTGTGAAGAAAAAGATACATGAATTGTTGTTTACGCGAAGGCGGCATTCGAGATCTAGTCTCAGTAGTTGACTCTAGACGACGCACTTCTGCGTCGCGCGCGATTTAAAAATAACCGTGAAAAAGAAGAACGCGAGAAGAATGCTTTTGGTTTTAGGAATTATCGATTACACATGTCAGAGAAAAAGATACATCATGAAATGTGTTAACATCGATTATTGCTTGCATGTTCCCGATAATTATGATATAACATCGATAAAATGTACTCTTTTCGAAGATAGGGTAAGTCGTAGAGGTATACGTAACGATAAAAATAATTTATGCTACAACCATATGTGTGAGGCCATGCATGCAGAAGGAAAGAAAGAGAACGATGCAAACGCAAAAGAGAAAGAGAGAAAGAGAGGGAGAGAAAGAAAGAGAGGGAAAGACATAGAAATCGTGGGGGCGGGTCATTAGGATTAAGAGTGGGGAGGGGTAGAGAGTCGACAAAGAAGATAAGGTAGAAAGAGAAAGGGACGGACGAGGGAAGAGGGAGAGAGGGGAGAAAAGAAAAAAGCTTTAACCCTTATTTTATAATTATATGAATGTAACTATAGATCTACTTAAATTATTCAAAATTAATATATAATCGTTTTAGCGTAAATTCAAGAATGAACAAAATGAGTTAAGTTGGGAGAAGGAATTTCATCTATGTGTCAAATAGAAAGAGAGGAATAACATTTGACATTTGACGAGGAATAAATTGTTTTTTAAATATACAACGAGCATTGTTAAAACTTCACACGTTTCACACTTTTTAATCGTAGATCACCTACCACCTTTTCTCTCGTGCCACGGATCAACGACGGGCAAATCGTATGTTCGTAGAAATCGGTAAGACGTGTCGTCGACATCCACCGAAAAGTTAGTGCCAACTGTCGAAGGCATACCAATATTATACTAAAAACTTACCGAATGAATTAATACATATATATATATATATATATTACAGGACAAAATATTATTTTCATAATTTCTTATATTTCACATAGAATTTCGATACATTAAAGAAATGTATAAAAAATTAAAATATAACAAAAATGATTTATAAATAGCATTAATATTATAGTATATATAACTTATATTTTATAATATATTGATATTAACATGTCAATAAATATGTTAATCTCTTGTAATATTTAATATATTTTACATTAATTTTTGCGAGTTTTCTTTATTCGGCTTATTAAATGGTAGATATTTATTATTTTTCGAATGTATACATGTATACATGAATAAGAATTAGGATGTTTTTTCCAATAGAAGGTGTTTCTATAAAAAAAAAAACATAAAATGACATTGAAAACATTTTATTCAGTCTGTAAGAAGCATTCTACATGATGATCGTAATAATACGAACAGTAATAAAAAAAAAGGAAAATCATAATAATAATGAAAACGATGGTAATGATGATATTGATATTGATAAAAATGTAATAATAATTATAATCATGATATTGATGCCACTGACGATGGCGATAATTTATGACTTGATTTGATTTTATCGTGACCAAGGCGAAAACGGGATGACAATGACAATGATGATGATGATGATGATGGTGGTGGTAGTAGTGGTGATAATTTAGTGATGGTGATGAGAATAATAATGATGATGATAGTGGTGGTGGTTTAGTGATAGTGATGATAATGGTAGTAGTGGTGGTGGTTTAGTGATGATGATGATGATGATTATAATGATGATGATGATGATAATGATAATGATGATGATGATGATGATAATGATAATGATAATGATGATAATGATAATGATGATGATGGTGGTGGTGGTAGTGGTAATGGTGATGATGATGATGAGAATGATGATGATGAGAATGACAATGACGATGACGATGATAAATTACTATTATTATCAAACGATAATAATAGTAATAATATTATTATTAGTAGTAGAAGTAGTAATAGTAGTAATAGTAGTTGCAGTAATAGTAGTAATGATAGTATTAATCCATAATAATAATTCATTCATAATAACCATTTGTAATATACAGGTAAACTCTCTTACATGTTGAATTTTCATAATACATAAATAATAGAAAATTTACCAATAAATGAAACATTATATTTTCTCAGACTATGAATGTAGTCAATAAATTATTCCTATCTTGACTCTGCTGCAAAGATATCTTGTTTCTTTTGTATTCGGCAGCATTGTTGGATTTGAAGAACTACTTTAAAATCACTGTTTACAGTAACGTTTACATTCCTTATGTCTTTCTGTACATTGATCAATCATATATCTATCTACTATGTAGATACAAAACCATATGAAAACAATTCTATTTCAAATAGAATAAACTTTATATATTTTTTGTAAATACAATACAACAATCTAAAGAATTCTAGTAAAAAAATCTCAGTACAGTAAATATTTAAACAATAAAAGATGACATAGTTATGCAAACGAAACTGTTACAGTTTCATTACTGTAACTCCATATTTCTATTGATTTGAGGTAGTGTATTCAATATAATCCTATTATCTTGCTGCTATATGTTATGTGCGGATATGTGTCTCATATGAATATCTTTTTTACACCCATACTCTCTTACTACAAGCCCAAAACATTGACGATTATATTGCTATTATTTAAAAAAAATTTATTGAGTTTATACTATTATATACTATAAGTCTCCTAGTTCATATTTTTATTGTAAATAATATTTCTTTCGGCGTAAATATATATAATTCGTGGTGATATGAAAATAGTTGATTGATTGAAACAGACTGTTTAACTATAAATTTGTTCTGGGCTCATAGATCTCTTAGTTGTAAGGGTGCTTAGAAAATTATCGTCTATGCATGGAGTATGAAAAATCCAAATCACGGATAAATCTTGAAACTAATTGCGTTTATACTTTTGATTCCTTAAAATGTAGAGCAACATTATACATACACTTGCAATCATTCATGCTCACACGCAAGTGATATAACACAAATTATCTCAAAATTTTTCCGCTATTCGGTATTTCAACTTCATTACCAAATACGACAAGGCTGCTGACATTAGGCTTGCTAGCACTTGTAAATAATGCCCAGCAATTGTGTTATTTTGTTAGTTTTTTTTTACATATTATTTCTTGAATAATTTATCACATTTTAATCATTTTCACAGATTAGAAAAGAGGAGGCACATGTAACATCATGCCTTACCAAGATAGCTCAATCTATGAACACTTCTGTAAAAAATATAACATCTATGGATGGTTGAGCTCTTGGTCAGCATATGGCGAATTAACACTCTCAAAGGTAATGCGGACCACTTCTGCAGGAATGAGCAACAAACACTCATATCCAAGCGTGAACTGTGTTAGAAATCTACACAATATTGCATTTCTTTTATTTTAAAGGAGGTAGTACTCCTTTAACATGAAAAAGTCACCCTGTAATCTCATTTAGTAATATTTAAAAAATGGAACCTATTCAAGCGCAAGAGTTAAATATATCCCGCGATTTGATTGTACAGGTCTTATTCACTATTGCAGAAGTGATTTTCGCTCTAAGTCTTCCTTTATTAGTTTGTACTTCGACGTAACATGTTCCCCCTCCTTAAAAACTAAACACTGCAAACTTAAACAGTACTACAAAAATTTACTATATCAATTTTGAATTTTGACACCATTACGTTATCCTTATATTATATTTAATATAAGTTTAACCACTTAATGAAATTAATTTTTAGTTAAAATAACAATTACAATGTATAAATACATTGCGAAAAGAAACTTAACATAAAATATGATTCACATCAAGATGTAATAGCCTCAACAGTTCACCAGGGGAAAAACAAACGAAACATACATTTAATAGTTAAACTAGTAACTACTTTACTACACTAGACAGCGAGAAAATCCTAAGACATGCGATATCATACAATGAATCATTATTCATAGAAGTTGCAAAATTTTTGCAGTTCCTAAACAGTATTCTTCCATGTTAAACACGAATTTCATAACTTTGCACTGAATGTCTTGTGATTTTTACGCTTTTTTAACAATTAATTCAATATCATTCTTCCTGCTATGTTATTGATTCCATTATTTATAGCTGGAGAATATCTCAAAATAAAGCAGACCCATTGCCTACTTTCAACTTTTATGCTTAACTTACAATTTTAAATCTTGGAGCCGAAATCCATTAGTTTCTTAACCATATACATGATGAGAATCTTTGTTTTATTAAATTAAGCTCGTATGTATTCCACATATATTATTGGAATTGTTTCCTTTCATACCAATATACTATTTCTTCTTTTTGATGGAATATTTCAACTCCACAGATAAAAATTGATTTCAGACAACAGTTAAAGGTTAAAATCAGTATTAACTATAAGTATTAATTACACGACCATTAGTATGTCTTATACAGTAATAAATTACCATCGTGCTATTTCACTTCACCATCGATGGTAGTCTTTCATTACTAGATGTTATGAGTTATAGCATTATTTAGTAAACGAGTATTAGTGGCATCTGCTGTTGTCAAGAAGAAGTTAAGTAAATTTTGTTGCACGTTACCTTAATAATTAATGTTGTATGAAATTCTGCTCTATAAGTTACTATAAAGCTGATTTAGTGGTGCCGTTTTTTTTTAAAACCTATAAATAGACAATAATATCATTTCAATGTTAAAAGATACTAATATTTAATAATTAAATATAAAAAAGTAGAGTTTTACTTTTTTTAGCTTTTCCTTTTTTCTGAGTTTTTCTTGTTTTGGATGGTACAGATGAAGTCTCTCCGAAACTAGTAATTTCATCACCAAGAGTACCAAGAGTTGTCATCTGACGGCGTCTATGTTTTTCTTGTTTGGTAACAGGTAAACGTGTCATGTAGTTTTCTTCATATTCAATCTTTCGCTTATTTTCACGTCCCAAACTGGCTTGTTTTTCAATTAACCCTTGTGCATCTTCTATCGGTGCATCTAGGTATTCTTCTTTTAATTCCCTTAACACTGCACCAGAGACTGCACGTCTGCGAGCTCTTTCACCAGCCTTACGCATCTTTTCTGCTGCTGTTTCATCTCCGTCTATAAAGCAGTGACACATAAGAGATTGATTTGGTATAATAGAAGCAATGGGAAAAATGTGCTACATTATTAAGTTTTTAATACAAACCATAGTGAACAGCGGCAAGTTTTGGTGGCACATAGATATTTGATTTTCTGATTTGAGATGATTTAAAACCATCTTCATCGCCTTCTTGATCACTATCCGACTCTTCATCGAAACTATCAATCTTAGCAATTATTGCATCAGGATCTGCTTTAAAATTAGTGGGATCATTACTGTTAGTGGTACCAGTTACTGCAGTCTTAACAAGTTTATCTATTTGATATTTAAGCTTGTTATCTATTGGTCGGATTTTTTCTAGGACTGTCCTGATTTCAATAAGGCGATCAATAGAGGGGTCACCTTCAATACGTTCACCTGAACATTTTCTTAAGACTACGTAAGTTAAATTAATAAGATAGGAAAGTAACATATGATACTTCATCTCTAAGAAACTAAGACCCTTGTCCGTTGAGATTTCTCCATTTTTTACACGCACCAACATATTATCTACAAGTTGGTTTACTTGCAGAACATTAGCATTCATTTCCCCCAACAAGCGAAAAGCCTGTGGGAGATCCCTCTGTTCCATTTCATCAATTGCCTACAAATACAATTAATTTTATTCAATAATTAAATAAAAATTGGCATGTAATTAATATTATAAAAATAAATACATTAAAAAAAAAAAACAAAATTTAAAATAATCCTTTATAAATAATGTTTCTAATATCATCAATAAAAAGAAATTTATACTGCAAAATAGTATATGTAAAAAGAAATTTATATTGCAAAATAGTATATATATATATACATACGTAAATATACATATACATATATATATATATATATATGTATATACGTACACATATTTTGTTATGATAAGAAACGTACTTTCATATCTCACATATGTTTGTTTACACTTTAATAAATACTTTTTCGCATTTATAACACACCACGTTTTATGTTACAAATAATCAACGTTGAGAAATTTAATTTCACTGTATGTTTATTTTAATATTCACTATATCCCACTTAAAAAATGAAAACCGCGCAAAATTTCATTCAGAAAACCATGATGTGTACTATGTTTCGAGACTTTCGGTATGAATTATTATAGTAAACACTTGGTTTTTATAAAAATGTCTGCCTTCCGAATATATGAGAAAAAAGCGCAATAATCTGCTGCCATCTTTCCTATTTACTAATGGATGACAGTGAAAAAAAAAAATAATAAAGAATTCCCAATAGAACTGACAGAAAAATGCACTCATTTAGGAATAAGAAATAAAAATTCATTAATGTAATTTGTTCAAAAGTTTGCACTTACTTGTACCATTGTTCTGCAATAAAAATTAAACGAATAAATGCATATCTAAACAACGTAACTTGTAATTAAACGAGTCCCCACGTGGGACGTTATTTTACTTTTCCTGGGTATATTTTTTCTCTTAGAAAAGCCTGGTCAAAACACCAACTGTTGTGTATTTAATTGTATAAATATTTCTTTTCTCAAATATAAGTAGTTATTGAACATAGTAATGCTATTATAAAATATTAATTTATGAAATAGAAATTAACAAAATGCATCATCTACTTAAATAATAAAGTGTCTTCATTCTGAATCTACTTCCTTTATCTGAGAGTATTAAAAAAATGCGGGAATTTCAATTTATACATTAAGATAATTTTTTTTCATATAACTATTACAAACTTCCCTAAAGCACAAATTAAAATATGATTTATAGAGTTTTAATTTTAAAGGACATATAAGATTCTAACAGACATAAATGTAACATGAATAGGAAAATGAAATACGCTCTATTGAAGCAAAATTCTGACAGAAATACAAATACTTAATAAGGCCTATGATAAAAAATGATTATGTTTTTGATTTGTATTATTTTCGTAGTTATATATTTTCTTATATTAATGTTTAACTTTGACGATAAATTTTTGAATGATCTCTGAAATACTTATCTACGTTTATATAAATTATAAATTTTTTTTAATATTAGTATATATGTACAATGCGCTTTTGCTGATACTTGGCAACACTGTAATATACTAAAGGTTAGGAAAGTAACAAATTCTAGGGATTTTTTAACAAAAACATTTCTCATCGTTGCCTTACTTATCAGATGTTTCGTGAAGAACTTCAAGTATAAGCAGATATCATTTTTGACGTGAAAGTGAATAGTGTGAGTGGTTAACAGCAAGTTCCAAGTTTGTTGCGCGGCGTGACGCACCTTTGATAAATATAAAGTTATAGGAATGGTAGGAAAGGTTTTGTGCATTGTTTCTTTTAATTAGATAATCAACTCATCTAATTATATTATATATATCTTCATAGTAAAATATTTATATAGAATAACTTAATATATGATTAAGATAATATCTTTAATTTACGAGTTTAGTTTAATATTTAGAACTTAACAACTTCTATGCTTATTATATATCCATAAAATATTGTTATAGATTTTATTGTATTTCTAAACAAAACGAACTGAGAGATGCTTATTTAAAATTAATTATATATTCATGTGAAAAATTATATTTTCTACATGACATTGTACGTTTTATATATATATATATATATAGTGTATGTTTATGTATATATATATAAATTATATTCGTAAATGTTCGTTAATTCTTCGTTTAAATTCAAATAAGATATTATAGATCGTTCTTTATTTTAACAGGGAAGAATAAAAAAGAATGTTTCTATTCTTGTGATAATATCTTTTTTAATCGAAACAAATGGCTTTTATGTACCGGGTGTTGCACCAGTTGAATTTAAGAAATTGCAAAAAATTGATGTTAAAGCAGTTAAAATGACAAGTACTCATACACATTTACCATATGAGTATTATTCTCTCAAGTTTTGTAGACCAAAGAATGGAACATTAATTTATAAATCTGAAAATTTAGGAGAAGTGTTACGTGGTGACAGGTAAGATTTAAGAATTATGTCATTTCTTTTTTCAAAAAATGTTATTTTCATTTTACAATGATTTTTCTTTTTAATTTTAGAATTGTAAATACACCATATGAAGTTATGATGAAACAAGATATAAACTGTAGGCTTTTATGTCATGGAGCAAATAATCCAATGACATGGAATGATGAAGAATCCCAATGTGCAATAGAACGTATTCAGCACGATTACTCAGTGCATCTGTAAGATAAAGTTTATATTGTTTATATTGTGTTTATTTATACATTTCCAATCTATTACTTCATATTTTACATTTAACATTTAGATTAATAGATAATTTGCCAGCTGCTACCAAGAAATTTGTTAAAGGAACTAATGGGGAAGTAGTTTATCATGGATATAGATTAGGAGGTGTTATAGGTGATCAAGTTTATATTAATAATCATTTGACATTAAAATTAGGATATCATGAACATGGAGAGTATGTATTTTTTATATTGTTCTTTTTTAATTATTATTTATCTTCTAAATCAATTCATTTTTTAAATCAATTTTATATCCTTTTTCTTTAGAAATCAATTTAGAGTAGTAGAATTTGAAGTGGAAGCTCGATCAGTAGATATAAGTAAATTGACTTATGATGGAAACAAGTGTATATTACCATCTCAAACAAGCCCTCAATTTATTAATCCTAAAGGTACTAGACTGCTATTCTTATATTCCGTGAAGTGGAAAAAATCAGATGTGAGTTGGGCAAGCAGATGGGACACATATCTAGGAATGAATGATGTTAAAATTCATTGGTTTTCTATTATAAATTCACTCATTGTAGTTTTTTTTCTATATGGTAAATGAAATTAATTTCGTTTAATGTTTTATTTAATAACTTAATAACTTATAATTTGGAACATAATATTCGTTTATAGTGCTCATATAATTTATCCACAGGTATTCTTATTACGATCATGGTAAGGACTCTTAAAAGAGATATAGCTCGTTATAATGCAGGTGATAATGATAGTCTAGCTGGCTTAGACGAAAGCATTGAAGAAACTGGTTGGAAATTAGTTCATGGAGATGTTTTTAGACCACCTCCTAATTCACGTTTGTTTGCTGCTGTAATAGGCAATGGCATTCAAATATTTTTTATGGCACTTATTACAATATGTAAGATAAAGATATATTTACTTTAGATTCAATTTGAATATTTTTATTGTAGAATTTATATAAACACTTAATAATTGTTATTTATTTACAGTTTTTGCCATGCTTGGAATGCTTTCACCAGCAAGTAGAGGAGCATTAGGAACTTGTGCTATATTTTTATTTGTATTCTCTGGATCAATTGCTGGATATTTTTCTGCACGTTTGTATAAAACTATGCGAGGACGAGAATGGAGAAAAGCTGCGTTATTGGTAAGTTAATAATAAATTTGAAAAAGTTAGTAATGTAGTTTTAAAATAATCAGTAATATGATATAATTTATTTTATTGACAAATTACTGTAATAATATATTAAAATAAAACTGAAATTTGTAGACAGCAACACTTTATCCTGGTATAGTATTTACTACATGTTTTTTTCTAAACTTCTTCATATGGGGAAAACACAGTTCAGGAGCAGTTCCATTTACCACTATGTTAGCATTGCTTTGCCTATGGTTTGGAATTTCACTTCCCTTAGTATATCTTGGATATTTCTTTGGTTATCGTAAACATCCGTTTACACATCCTGTTAGAACAAACCAAATTCCTAGACAAATTCCAGATCAGTTATGGTATATGAATCCAATATTTTGGTAAGTATTTTAACATGTTTTATATTAAAACTATATTTGATGTTAATTTATATAAAAGATTTTCATACATTTTCCTTAATTTTTCAGTACATTGATGGCTGGCATATTACCATTTGGTGTTGTCTTCATAGAATTATTTTTTATTTTGACAGCACTATGGGAAAATCAATTTTATTATCTTTTTGGATTTTTATTTTTAGTATTTTGTATTCTTGTCATTTCTTGCTCTCAAATATCTGTAGTTATGGTGTATTTGCAACTATGTGCAGAAGTATGTATTATGTAACATATTTAGTACTATTTATATTTATATTTTTAATCAATAATAAATCATAATATTTATTTAATTACAGGATTACAGATGGTGGTGGAGAAGTTTTATAGTTAGTGGTGGATCAGCTGTATATATGTTAGCATATTCAATTTTTTACTTTATGACCAAATTAGAAATAACAGAATTGGTTCCAACGCTGATGTATTTTGCATATACAGCATTAATGGTGCTTACATTTTGGTTGTTAACTGGTACAATTGGCTTCTTTGCTGCATATGCTTTCATTCGCAAAATATATGCAGCAGTTAAATAAACTAGTCATAAAATATATTGTCATAAATGAACTCAGTGAATGATGTGCGAATGTAACCTTATCTATTAGTTTATGGTGAGTGTTAGAATATTTTTTAATTGTGAGATTAAGATGAAAGCAGTGTGTGTATTTGTTAAATTATTAAACAAAATAAGAGTTTTAATAAAATCTAAAAATACATATTATGTACGTATGTATGTATACAGACGTAATCATACATATAACATAATATTTACATACATAATACAAAATACTAGTAATAAATTATAAAAAATTACAAATAGTTTAAATAACGTGCATTGTATGTATATGAATCCATAATATTATTTTCAGTGTAGAAATGAACAAATTTTTTCATGCATCACAAAATTATTATAGATTGTATGTTTCCGTTGAATCTGAATTGTTGATAATTATTATACCTTTTAGTCCTTGTTTTTTAATATGGTAGAAGTACTTTGAATGCAAACAGATAGATTATTATTTGTCCATCTTAAATTATGAAGATTAAAAAAAATGAATTAGTTATTATTTATTATAATGTAAATTGGGTAAATATAATGTTTTTTTAATAGTAATTTTATAAACGCTGTGTATATTTTTAATATTGGCATAGCAAACAATTTCAATTATTATTTTACATTAATGTAATTTGTATAATGATCTTCTTTATTACAATTATATACATTTTTATTCACAATATAGTTGTTACATTTTATAAATGTGACTTTATACATTTAATAATGTATATTCGATATTTACAATATGTAAAAAAAAACATACTAGTATGTTATTACTAAAATAATGTTTTGTATTATGATATAAATAATGTAAATAACATATCTGCTCATGACATGTATTCATGTATAATGTCTTTTTAATACTATTAGTGATATTCATATCTTATTAAACAATGTATAGATAAAATTACCTCTATTTGTATTTTACTAAAAATATGCAAATAATGAGAATATACATATGTGGGAATACATGTGAGATCAGATTATTACCGTGATTTCATCTTCAAAAATACAATTAATATTATTTTAGGAATATATTTTATAGTTAAATATACGAAAATACCTACTATAATTATGATATATATTAAAATCACAGTAGATTCTACCGGCATGTAACACTTTGATACAGAAAAATTATTTGGAGTAAATACACCCTAAAACAAAACTTTATATAACTCTTGCAGAGATATCATACATTTAAAAATAAATTAAAAAGCTTACTAATAAGAAAGATGGATTATTGATATTTCTCCAGCTAAAAGAAGGGATTGTAAATTCCAAGATATCATCTTTATGTATTCTTCTGCAACCGTAGTGAGTGTGACCATCAACAACCAGTCTTGGATTTAAAATATCTAAAAGCTTTAAATTTATCTATTTTATATACTTCAAAATAAAACGAATAAAATTTAGAATAATTTATTTACTTGTTTAGATGCTTCCTTTGATAAACACTCCCACCGTTCACGAAATTGTAAGCTTTTTAGTTCACGTGGTGCTTCATCAGGTTCATTACACATTTCATCAGATACACGGTACAATGGATAATGCTGTAATAAACAGAATAAAATATATTTCTTTTTAAATTTTATATGGATATTAATTTTATTTATATCTTGACAAACATATAAATAATATAAACCTGAAGAAGGATAGGACGACTATACATGGATAATTTATCTTTGCTTTTAGTGCAATTATTATCTATTCCTTTTGCACATTGTAATTGTTCTGAAAAAGAAGTATTTGTTTTACAAATTTACTAATAATTAAAATATTATATATAATTTTATATATATTTTATAACAATTTACCAGCAATTTTATCTATTGCAATTTCTGTAGACTTGCATAAAAAACAACCATCTCCTTCTAATGCCATACTATTGATCAAGATGAAATGATTACCATTACTACTGATTCTTCTAACACTGGGTGCTTTCATTTTATTTATAAATCTTTGATTTGTATAAGGTGTTATGGCTAAATAAATTTTTGTTTACTTGAGCCAAGATACTAATATATGCATAAGAAATAATTATTTTAAATAATTAACAGAAAATGTGATTATATTAAAAATACCATAATGAAATCCTATGTCATGATTTCCAGCCATTGTATAAAGGCGAACACCATCTGGTACGGAAAACAGTGAGTGAAATCTTGATACATAATTATCAAATTCCTTATCGTTAGACCAATCACCTTCATCAAATATATCACCTATAATATTTAATAATAATAAAAAAAAAATATGAGCCAATTCGACATTTGCCAAAATGATTAACTCCATAAAACAAAAAGTAAAGAAAATTAATAAAATTACGTACATTGTTATATCATTTACTGCTCAACAGTCATACAAAATTTTGTTATTTAGTGGTGTTAAGCTCATTTGAAAAACTTCTCTGTAACACCTCAATACAATCCATTTTTCCACTGAAGTTCTTCTGAAGTCAACAGTATGCAGTGTTCTGAAGTGTTCACCCAACCAAATACTAATCGTGTCCATCATTACTTAATTATAGTGATAATATGGAAACTAGTTTTTTTAACAAGACTAGGTCATTTACTCTATTATTAAGGAAATTAATTTTAAACATAAAAAGTTAAACATTAATTAAGTGTTTTGAGATTAAAATTTAAAAAGATGATGAAAGTGGAGTTAATCTCTTTGGCCTATAAATGATATAGAGAACTTGATTATTGATACTAGTATATAATTTTACATACCTAAAATAAAAATTATATTTGGTTTATGAATTGCTACAGCTGTTTGAAATGCTCTATACATTTGCCATTCTCTGAAAATATTGTTCACTTATATTGAATCAAATGAATTTGTAATCATTTGTAATATCAAATACTAATCAAATATTTTTTAAACATTGTTTAAATTAAATTATGATAATAAATATATTTATTTATACCTTCTCAACTTATCAAACCAGTGGCCTTTTTTAGGACCAAGTAAATGAGTATCAGAAATGAACATAGCTCGTACAGGATTTTCATTAAACTTTGACGAATCAACAGATGAAACAGCCTTACGTGGGTCTAAAGATGGCCAATTACACTAATTTATAAAAATTACTTAAGTAATTTTTTAATTAAATTAATTTCATTGCAATATATATAGCAACTAAAATTGTCATGTAAAATGGTTTTACTAACCTGTGTAAGTACTATGTAATATATGAGATATTCACAAAAAAACAACACAGAAGCAGAAATTAACGTAAATATAAATAAGTAATTATTATAGAAACGTTTTCTTGGTATATACATGTTTTATTAAGTTATGTATAAAAAGGTTTTATATAAACTTGAATAATTTATTTAATAATTTAACTTTCTGCGTATCCAAGTTTTCAGAAATTTACGTGTGAGCGATAGTAGGGGTAGAGTCAATTAAATTCAAGTTTGTTGTTGATTAATGCAATGGTATTATTGATAAGTAAGCCATTCACGGACCAAATCGATTAACTCTACTTTCTGAATTTTTTAAAATTTTATTATTAAAGAATTACATTAATACTTCATTTTTACATGTCAAATCAATTTCCCTAATAATTCAGCCTAACACCATTAAATGAAAACACATAATCTTTATATTTTAATATTAAATAGTACGATAATGTAAACTACTTTATCAATTTTCTCTGCTTTTTGTTCGGTGGAGTTAACCGATTTGACAAATGACTGGCTCAAATATATATTAAGTTTAATTCATTTATTATTTAAGAAACCCAACAGCACAAGCTAACATTAGCATTCAAAACTCTACACAAATTTAAACAATTTTTTTATTCACTTATAGTTTATATACAAATTTAAACGCTTGTGCTAAATTTGGTTAGTCTAATTTTAGTCAGTTCTCTTTATTTTAAAGCATATACTATATAAAATTCTGACTATACTTGTTCTCGAATACTACGTGGTTTATAAGCGCTATATCCGAAAATTGAACACACTTAATTGGTACAACTAGCCCAAAGGATAAGAATGGTATTTCAATTATCGACCAATTTCGAAATACCTTGAGCAGTATCTTTAATTGTATATGTTATTACTTCTCGGTCGGTTATCTTTGTAGATTTAGAAAGCAAATATTTCTTTATCGGTTGTACCATTTTTCAAGATTACGTGTAGGTTTTACTTTTCTATAGGCTTGAATTGTTTCGTACTTTGTACTCAGGGCTGTTGCTTTCTAGTGTCTTTTTTTTATGAATGTGAATAATAATAGTTAAATTATTCAGTCTAGTATATAAAACTCGAATAAAATGGCAAGTTGTAGAATATTTGGAGCACTTATGCGTTTTTCACATAAAAAAATGTATTTAACAAAATCGGGTAATTATGAAAATTGGATTCTCTTTTTGTTCGTACTTTGACTTAACAAATGAATAAATAAATAATAGTTGCCAGTATTGTTGCATAAATTTGTTTCTACTTATTTCTATATATGTATCTCTGTATTTTCATAAATTAAATTTGATATATATTTATTACTTTTCTAGCAATAGTACAACCATTGAGGACAGTTACAAGTATAACAGGCAAAAAGCATTTCAAATGTAAAGTTGTTGATGATGTAGCGGTTATTACTTTAGATTCTCCAGGAAGTAAGGTACAATATTATATTTTATAATTTTTTTAGAATTTATTTAAATATTTATGTAAAATATTAAAGGTATATCTACAATATAACTGTGAATACTATAATTATTTAGAATATGATCAATTTTAATGAAGATTAAATTAGTATTATAATTTCTTAATCTTAAATGTATTAATAATTTAGTAATCTTTTATAGGTGAACACATTAAATTCAGAAGTAATGGAAGAAATAATTGATGTTCTGGACGGTATAAGAAACAACACAGCTGTCAAATCTGCTGTCTTAATAAGCGGAAAACCAGGCAATTTTATTGCAGGTGCAGATTTGACTATGTTACAAAAGTGCCAAACTGAAGAAGATGGTTATAATATTGCAAAGACTGGTCAACAAATTTTAAATAATATAGCAGAAAGTAAAAAGCCTATTGTAGCAGCTATTCAAGGAGGTTGTCTTGGTGGTGGTTTAGAGGTATATTTTAAGTAGTTTTTTTTTAATAAATAGAAAAAAATATTGATTTTGTAAACATTTGTTTTAAATTGTTATTGTGTTTATTTATTTTTTGTTTGCATATAGGTTGCATTAGCATGTCACTATCGAATTGCTGTTAATGATACCAAAACTGGTCTAGGTTTACCAGAAGTAATGGTTGGCCTTCTTCCGGGTGCGGGAGGTACACAACGGTTACCTAAACTTACTTCAATTCCAAATGTGCTTGATATGGTTCTTACTGGCAAAACTCTTAAAGCAAAGAAAGCTAAATCAATAGGATTAGTTGACATATTGGTTAACAGTCTTGGTCCAGGTGTAGCATCACCAGAAGAAAAGTATGTTGAAAATGATCTGAAAGTCATAAAAGATATATGCACATATTTTTTAATACACACGATATAAACTTAACATATAATATGAATTACTATATTTTCTTTAATACAGTACTTTACACTATTTGGAAGAAATTGCTATAAGAACTGCTAAAGATATAGCAAATGGAAATTTGAAAGTTGATCGTAATCCAAAGACGATACAAAATAAAGTTCTAAATTATGCCCTAACTTTTGAATTTGTAAAAAATCAAATATTTAGCAGGGCAAAAGCACAAGTTATGAAAATGACAGGAGGACTTTATCCTGCCCCTTTAAAAATTTTAGAAGTAGTTCGTACGGGTTTAGATAAAGGACCAGTTGCAGGTTTTGAGGCAGAAGCTAAAGCTTTTGGTCAATTAGCAATTACCCCACAGTGTAAAGGTCTTACAAGTCTCTTTTTTGGGCAGACAGCTTGCAAAAGAAATCGTTTTGGAGTACCAAAGAATGCTGTCAAGTACGTCTTTATTTTATAAATCAATCTATGAATTTCATATTTATGAAAATAATGTTTATTATATATGTACAGAAAGATATCCATTATTGGTGCTGGTTTAATGGGTGCAGGTATTGCACAAGTAAGTATTGACAAAGGATATCATGTTGTTTTGAAAGATACTAATGAAGCTGGATTATTCCGTGGAGTGGGTCAAATTCAGAAAGGTTTAGATAATGCTGTAAAAAGAAAACGTTTTTCCAAGTATGTACAAATATAAATAATATTTCATAATAAGAATTTCAAAATATAACTTATATATTTCAGAATTCAAAAAGATAAATATTTGGCTAATCTTGAGCCTACGTTACAGTATGATTTATTCAAAAATACAGATCTAGTCATTGAAGCAGTATTTGAAGATATTGCTATTAAACATAAAGTCATCAAAGAAATTGAGGCACATGCTCCAGAATATTGTATTATTGCAACAAATACATCTGCGATTCCTATAGCAAAAATTGCTGCTGGAAGTAGTCGTCCAGAAAAAGTACACTTATTATTATTATAAAATATTTAAATGCTTATTTATTCAATATTTAACAGTACATTCATGATGTTTAGGTGATTGGTATGCATTACTTCTCACCAGTAGACAAGATGCAGTTATTGGAAATAATTACTCATAAGGATACAGCAGATGAAACTATAAAAACAGCTGTACAAGTTGGTTTAAAACAAGGCAAAACTGTTATCACAGTTGGAGATGGGCCTGGATTTTATACCACAAGAATACTCTCTGCCATGATTTCAGAAGCGATTAGATTGATGCAGGTAAAGAAATGTTATTATTTGATTAATTACATTAAAATTACATTAAAATGTATATTAATTATTAATAATATTAGTGTAAATAATATAATATTTGGATATAGGAAGGTGTTGATCCCGTAGTTTTGGACAACTTAACCAAATCATTTGGATTTCCTGTAGGAGCAGCAACTTTATCTGATGAAGTTGGTATCGACGTTGGAGCACATATTAGTGTAGATTTAGGAAAAGCTTTGGGTGAACGTTTTTCAGGAGGAAATCAGAATATTATGTCAGATATGGTCAAGGCTGGCTTTCTTGGTAATTACTTATATTTGTTTATTGATACCTTATTGCTAATGTATTAACTTATTAAATCCTTATCCTTTTATAACTAGGCCGCAAATCGGGCAAAGGTATATTCATATATGAAAAGAATACAAAGAATAAAGACGTTAATTTGGAAGCATTAAATATTTTAAAAAAATATGCAATTCAACCGAAAGGAAGTACTTCCTCTGAAGATCGTCAAATGAGAATGGTGTCTAGATTTGTCAACGAAGCGGTACTTTGCTTAGAGGAGAATATCTTAGCAAATCCTGTAAGTAATTTTAATCATGTATGAGATATCACTTGTTTTACAGTACATATAATATACACGTACAGTAACGCATAATTTTAATCATTTCTAGTTGGAAGGTGATGTTGGAGCTGTCTTTGGATTAGGTTTTCCACCGTTTACTGGAGGACCTTTCAGATGGGTAGATTCATATGGGGCACACAGATTGGTGAAAATTATGGAAGAATTTCAAAGTCACTATGGCCTTGCTTTTAAACCGTGCCAAATGTTATACGATATGGCATCTGATTCAACGAAAAAATTTTATAAATAACAGAAAAATGTCCAGTACTTTTAACATTTATTTAAAATGAAGAGTATACGAGCATTTATTTTATAAATAAGCATTATACTATGGTAAACTATGAGATTTTCAATATGTTTTAACATTATAGTTGCTGTCTGATTTTAAAACAATGCAATTTATACTGTTATATAGTTTATAAGATCTTTTATAATTTTCTATATAATCATATACAGAATGGTAATAAAAGGGTCTGATATTTTAAGAACTCATAGTTCTTATCAATAGAAGTAAAAAATGTTTAATTAACATGGATCCTAAAATCAACCCTTTCGATGTAAATTAACTTTTATTATTTATGAGTGCTTAATAACATAAGCAAGTTTTTAAGCAACATATTAAATGTACACAGAAGAATTTGCTTAGAAATATTTTAATTTAAGGTTGTCAAGATAACTTTATTATGAAAATAAGCAAAAATTATTAATATATTAACAAATATTATTTCGTAGACATTATAATATCGAATGCTCTTAAATAATAAAAGTTAACTTATATCGAAAGGGATAATTTCAGGACCTATGTTAATAAGACATTTTTTACTCCTCTCGGTGAATACTACAAGCCCTTCAAATATTGAACTCTTTTTTTTACCACCCTGTATATATTGTTATATCTATATGTATATATATACCATAATGTATAATAAGCTTATTTTTGTAGAAATTTGATAAAATGTATACACATGTATACGTCGAAAATAAATACATTATGAAAGATAATGTTATTATTTTATTATATAACCATTTAAGAATGTGATTATTGAATGCATTCATTACCAGTATCTTATAAATATTCTATGCTTGTGCAAATGCGAATCAATTCTTAATCGCATAAGTAGCAATATCAATAAACCTGTTTTGTGTATATTTTTTATTTGCTATATATAAATATACATAGGTAAAGACGGAAATATAATTTGATGCAACATCAGAAGAGTATTGCACTTTCCTTTTCATGCATAATTAAGTACATGTTGTTAAAGACGAAAGTTTATTTATATTATAAAAGAGCCAATTGTTTTCTTTTTTTTATTTATTCTTTGCATAAATGTTACAATTTTAGATGCTAATTTTTATATATATATATATATATATAACAGAATATAATGTGATATTCAATTTCAATACCTTCGTCAAGTGATTATGTTAACTTTCGTATGTGTTTCCCCAGACACATAAAAAATCTGGTAATTCCACGAACAACATTTGTTTACTGCTTACATAGATTCTTCTTCGTTACAATTAACAATTATAAAAAAATATCTTAACATAAAAAAAAAAAGAAAAAAAATATATATGTACAGGTAATAGGTAAGATATTTTGCATCATCTACAAGTTTTCTATCTGTTTATAATATATATGACGTTAAAAGAGACCAAGTCCTTGGCTGATGCAAGAAAGCAGGAGATTTCACGAGATACCTTTGATAAGATTTCTCTCGTTGGACCGGTAAATCACTACCCTATTCTAATAAACTAAAGAAAATTAAGAATAAAATATAGATTTAACTACTATCAAAGATTCCGAAGTCTAGAATTTATCGATTCTATTTTATCGTTATGTTGCTCTCCAAGCTTTTATAAAAAGATAAGAGTAATTATTAATGACAGAGTATATAATTTACAGGTATATACAATTAATTAGCTTTGAAAGACAATAACAAAATATAATAACTATGATTCTTTGTCGTTTAATAAAAATTCTAAAGTATGAAAGCATTGAAATATGAAGAAAATACTTTTAGAAATTTCTACAAAAATCTGACGTGAAGCGATGTGATTTATGAAAATACGATATGATCAATAGATTTAGCACGTATTCATACTTGTTATCACACCATCGTATGATAACATTCTATTGACATTGTTTAAAGTCTGGAGACACAAGTGATTAAGGAACTATAGCGGGAATAGCTGTGATCACGTATCAATGAAAAAACGTTGACTTTCGTACTACCTTATGTTTATATTTGCGATTAAATGCTATTAATAATATACTGTTATTCCGAATATCTACAATTAAATTTAACTAATATTACATATTATGTAATATTATCGAACGATTTTATCAGCGTTATTTATTAATATGCACAAATATATACGCAACAACTTATCATGAGTTTACAGTATGATAACGATACTTTTATATTTGTTCATATTTATAATAAAGAGTTTATTTTTAATAATAAAATAAAAAATAAATACACATGTAGACATACAAAAACAACAAAAAAACAAAAATTTTATAAAAAATGTGTGTATATACGTATATAGAAAGAGAAAGTTTCTATTTGAAATATTAAATTCATTTGAAACTTGTTTCATACGTGTAATATATTTACATTTCTCAAGGTATCGAGTCGTAAAAGAGAATGATTATATAATTTTGTATTTATCTAATTTGGTCATTTTTCGGAGTACATTTTGAATTAAATCCATATGGATACTAATTGACTGTGCCCGATATCTTGGAAAATACCTAACCATTCACACGCATTAAAATCGTCGACCGTTCACATAATGCGTGATGGAAACTTTTCGTGATCGATACAAAATAAAAGAAAGTCATCTTTCTACGGTAAATTTTTTCATGAATTATCGCTGAATGCCATAAATATACTGAGCATATTTCCTATTCACGATATATAACATATTAGATATTTGTTATATGCAATGTAAATATATGGTGAGGGGGTCTTATGGGTTTTTCTTTTGTTATTTTTTGATACTGGAATTGTGAAGATATTGGATTGTCTAGAAAGTTTAAAACAATTTTTAATAAAATAAAATATCGTTTTAACATTTTTATCAAAAAATATGAAAGAAGATAATAATCTATTGAGTGGGAAGAAATAGGATAAAGTGGAATGAAAAGAAAGATGTCAACAACATTGATTTATGAAAGTATAGAAGTTATTTAATTCATTTCCATTTATATATAAAAATTCTTTATCTGTACATTAAAGAAGTCTTATGTTGTTGCAAGGGAAATAATATTTTCACCTTCTCCTTGAACGATAATATATAATCTATATAACTCTAATGTCTACCGACGATCTCATTCGAAAATCGTTAACAAAATTGTAATATTAGCATAGCTCGTTAACATATCCGTTACTTATATGAATTGTTTAAATCGTTTGTCTCCTTTAAATAAATACTCTTTATTTCACGATCAGTCAAAGACGAACGATCACAGATCACAGACACACTTAGGTACTTGGTTTAATCCTTCCTACCCCTCCTTTCTCTATTTATCTTTTTCATACTTTTGTCATTAAGTACATCTCTTCTCATATTATAATTTCTTCATAAAGGAAAGATTTTTAGAAGCGTCGCAGGAAGATTATCCGACAAGAATTTTCAATGTCGAATTAGAATTAAGAAGATATCCAAAAGGTTATTGTTACCTGCAAACAGCTTCTATCAGTGGGACAAGAAGGAAACGAATTTCCGGTCTTCCTTTTTCCCCTTGATTCTTTTCATTGAAAAATGTATTTCGATAAAATATCAATCTTGCTGCGATCAAGCTGCAAGTTGTGGTGGTAAAATTTGATGAGTCGGTGGCGTTATCCTTGGCGCGATAACAGGCAAGATACTGAGCCTAACACCAGATGCCGTTTGCATTTGATTACTACCATTGCTATTGGAAGACGAGGAGGAAGTCCTTTCTCTGGTATGACGTTTCACGTGTTTGGCCAAGTGATCGCTCCTCATGAATCTTCTCTGACAAATCGTGCAAGCGAATTTCTTTTCTCCTGTATGAGTTCTTTTGTGCCTGGAGAGTTCATCGCTGCGCGAGAAACGTCTGTTGCAGTCTTCGTATGGACAGGGAAAGGGTCGTTCTCCGGTATGCGTACGCGTGTGCGCCTTCAAATGAGAAGACTTAAAATAATTTTTTCCGCATCCGGGATGTTCACATTCATAGACACGTCTTCGCGCTGCTGACTCATTACATTGAACGTTTCCTTTTGTTCCTACGGTATTAATCCGGCCTGGTGTGCTCGCTGTGACCAACAATAATGGAGTCTGTGGTAGAACCAATGATGATCCTAAAATTCTGGTTACCACAATCGGTGCTGGTTTGGGTGCAAGTGGTTGCAATTTGGCTTGACCGATTTCACGATCTGTATTCTTACTATTCACAATAATCTCTTCTTTTTTTAAGCTCATTTTAAACTTGAGACTTTTCAAGACGTTCTCTTCCAAGCTACCGCTCGAACGCACGTCCGAGCTCTTACTGTTGCTTTCAACAGTACGCTGTCTTGTACTCGGTACCCATTCGGACGGACACGAATCAGTCAGTTTCGTAGGTATACTGGCTGGACTACAAGTTCCGTCACGATTGGCGCGCATTATGACTGATACTCGAGTTGCCTCGGGACTGGGCGGTGGTGTTCCATAAAGGAGTAACTGTAAGAATACAAGTTTATTTTAGAGAAAATCATTTCTTTGTGTATATTCAAAGTTTAAATGAACGTTTGGAAGTCAAAAGATAATATTGGTGTATTTATTTATATTTATTTACCTTAGCTAATTCGCATTGTTCAACGTAACGTCGTTTCCGTGGAGGCTCGTCTTCCTCCGAATCGGAAGGCTGAGGAGTAAGAGGCAAATTTGGTTGTGGATTTTCATGATTGCGCTTTGTCCCATTCGCTTCGGTTGCCACCGTCATAACCGCCTCCTGCTCTGCCGCCTTCGCCACCTCCGCCTTTGCGGTCATCGTCGTCTTTTGCAATAGCTTGTCTCCTAACAAAGCTGCGACACTGAATGACGACTGTAGTGGCTCGATCTGTAAGAATAAATAGGAATATCAGTTATCATTTTTCATGAGTTATTTCGAGAAAATGTTCTTCTTTTTATCGACGAAGAGAAAAATGATAAACAAAATTTGTATTTGTATTTTGTACTCCAGTTCTTTCTGTATAGTAAAAAGAAAGAAATTTCCGGATATCTTAAGTTTTTTTTTTTTGTATAGCAGGGTTAGTAGCGGAAAATTCAAGTTTGAAAAAGAGATAAGCAGACGCAGCATAGAAATATAAAGTTCTATCGAAATACATAGAAGTTAATAAAAATATCAAGGAGAAGAAATAAATATAAATTAATGAAATTCGTGTTAGTACGAATCGACATCGTAGTAATGAAAATTTGTATTATTACGCAGCACCGAAAATGTATCGCGGAAACAACACGTTCATATTTCGCGGGTGTCGGTTGATAGATTATACGCGGTACATTTAATTTTGCTTGGACTTACATGCTTAAACTGGGGCGAAGCTGGTGGTGATAGTAGAGTTTGATTCGCGTCCATTTTATCGTTGTTTAAATTATAATGAAGTTCAAAATTCACGCTAAGTTTTTTCTTGAACGCACCAATGTTTTCTCATTTACGGAAACGCAGTGGGCTTACGTCGTGCAAATTGAAGTACAAACTCGATCTAACGGACGTCTGGTAGAGTAATGAAGCTTTCTCAGGTCGGCAGTCCCGACGTGCGCCCAGTTAGTTGCGTCTGATCATGTGGCCGTGTAGTTTGTTAGCCAATAATATGGAGGGGCTCGCCGTACTCAACCAATCCTGTAGGACTAGATCAGTCGTTCAACGCGTGATCACAGGCATGTTGTTCACGTGTTCGCGACCTGACTGAGGCCGTGATCATGACGTCACACTGCGTGCGCGCACGTTCGATACGTCATGTCGTCACAACGCGCCCCGAATGCCACAACACTTCAAGCGTCCTGTAACTTCGACCCTCTTCCTACTCCTCCCTCTTATTTGTTCATATAAATTCACTCACGCACTTGCACACACCCACACGTTCCCTCTCTTTCTTTTGCTTTGATTTTCTTGTATTTACGTTTCTTCTCATCTTGTTGTGCAGCAAACGAGATCCACGGCGAGCCTCCAAATTGTCGACGGCACCAATTCTTTCCTCTCTCACATTCTACTTATTTATTTTATATACATAGATTTACTTTTATTCTGATTTTGAGAACTAACAATAAGTTTATTTTCTTTCTTTCTAATTTATTTATCAAAAAATCATTATATTATTCTATCTATTGAATGCTTTTTTATTTATCTTATTGTGCAAGAAGAGAGTGTTAAATAGAGTTGTAGCTGTTTCGATCTCAAATTCTGATAAGAGTAGAACCGTTCATATCGCAAAAGTTTCTGTACTTACACGCAAATATGATTTTATTTGTACGAGATTTCAGTTTAATCTGATAATATCTGAAAAGTAATAATTCTTGGAAATGTACGATTAATATTTGTAAAATTTACTTTTATCTTTTTCACAAATATTAACAAACAACGATTTTTTTTAGAGAAATGGTTTTTTCCCTGATTAATATATTCCAAATAGATGGAAATACAGTTTATACAGATTATAATATACACGTATCAGCTATTTTTAGAAGCATTACTATATTTATTTTATTAGTAAGTTATAAAGATATAACTGTAGTAAATACTTTATCAACTTAAAGTAAAGAACTATGTTTACCAATACAACATCTCTCTCTCTCTCTCCAAACCACTTTCAATCGATCAAAATGTATGCGTCGATGATAAATAAGAGAACTAGTTTATCGACTGACGAACCAGTAATATATTATACACAACGATCACTTTTCTATGTTTATTTTCTTCAACAAAAGATTAATCGAAATATTTGTTTGTATATACAAAGATATAATTTATAATATATTGATTATGTTTCGATTTCTCCTATGTATATCTGTTTGTCACTTGACCCAGAGCACACTGAAATATATAATAATTTTTTTACATGATCCTATTTATCGTTAAACTTGTATTTGAAAGTTACGGTCGAACAGTATATTACCTATTGGCTCCTTTGGATGAAAATCAACATCATTAACAGAACCATTATGTCCAGGTAATTTATATAATATTCTACGACTAGTCGTATCCCAAATGTATTGAAATCTGTCTGATGAACCAGCTGATACTTTACTACCATCTGGAGACCATGCACATCTCTGAAGATTCTATAAATCAATATTGTAATTAAGCAAATTTTAATATTCTATTAACTACATACTATTTATACTTTCAATGTTATACCTTCTCAAAATTATGTTGATGACCAGATAGAATTTTCACGCAACGTTCGTATGGAGCAAAAGGTCTTACATCCCATATTCTCAATGTATTATCCATAGCATTTGATAAAATATATGAACCATCAGGGCTAAGACTTAAGCCAGTAATAGTCTCGGAATGTCCTTTTAATTTATAAAGAATTGCATTTTTTCTTAAATCCCATACTTTGATATCATTGTCAATACCACCGCTTATTACTTGTTCTGCAGTGTCATTAAATGTGACTGAAGTTACCTATACACAATACAAAACAAGTTTTACAAATAATGATTGATGTGGCATTCAACGTGTTAAATAATACTAAATAGGTTCTAATAAACAAACCTGATATGTATTGTTTAATGTATAACACTGTCCTCTTTTTCTTGGATCCCAAACACGTATTGTGCTATCATCGCTACCTGAGCACAACTGTGTAGGTCCTCTTCTAGCTCCAGCCACAGAATTGACAAAAGAAGTATGTCCTTTTAATTTTTTTATTCTTGTGCCTACCACTATATCCCATAAACCTAAAGTCATATCGGTACTAGCCGTATACAAATTGCTTCCATCAGGACTAAAATGCAATTCCATTACAGCTCCACTATGACCAGTCATTATTGAGATGTTTTCGCATTCTCCATAAACATTCCAAATAACTGTACAACGAAGAGAAAAGTATGTAAAAAAGAGAAAAGTAAGTAGTATGTTCATTAAAATATATAACTTCATATATGCATATTTTAAAAATTCATTTCTAGATAATTTTAAACTAAAATTGAAGTATTAAGTTAATAAATACATCATAATATTTATACACAACAAAAACAATAAATATAGAGTGTTTGTATGAAACTTATTAAAGTAAAGGTGTCATTTAAATTTGTTTTTGTTATTATGATAACAAAATTACAATATTGTCAGCAATTCTGGCAGTTGGAGTGCAAAGAGTTAATTTAGGTATAATAAGGTTATAATTTGTAGATATTTATGTAATGTGTAATTTGGTATATTTACAGATTTGACGATCAAATCCAGTCGATGCAAGATACTGGCCCTCTGGATGAAATTCAAGGGAAAATATATCACCTTGATGTCCTTCCAGGAGCATGATAGGAGCCATTAATGATGATGTTCGTGGTGGGCCCTTAAAATTGCATAACAAGGTATATAATTAGATATTAAACGAATGTTTAAGTAAATCAACTAAGAAAACATTAAAATATTAGATGCTAAAACTGAACTTACACTCTGTACAACTGCTTTTTCTCTACTGCTAAAGACGACTTCATTTTTTGTTCTTTTTGAAGCGGGAACTAACGCTAAGATATCGTCTCCTTTTCGTTTATCCAAAATAGGCATTTTGATTTTTTATGCGTCCTTTTGATGATTAATTACGTTAGTTTTGTTAAAACTTCTGTTACAACCTCAATTAGCGTCCTCTTAACTTCTTTTGCGTTATTTAAGGCTAAAGTCTGTAAAACACTGCCAATAGTTGTGCGTCGATTATTTTGCATAGTTATGTCGATAGATGGCGTTAGACAATTGGCGCGCCATCTACTGCTAGAAACTCACACTTTTAATGGCGCAACGATTGTCAAACATCATTTACCGACGTCACTATGTAAGATAATTGATTTACGACTGTCGGCAACGTGCTTAAAAACTTTATCCTTAGGTAAGTGCAATGCAAAGAAAGTTTAGTATCAGTTGAGCAGGAATCGTATAGTAGAGAGTATGCAGTAAAGGAGAGTTGAATAAAATACAATTTTATCCAAGACACTTCGTGGCGCATTTCTTTAGAACAGAACATTTTCTGTTATATATGGTGAATGTAGAAAATATTTGTACGCCAATTAATTTTAAATAAAAGATTTGCACGGTATGTTATATACGTGATATATGTTATAACATACAATCATTCCTCGAAGGTAACGCGATAGGTGGGAACGACAAAAATTGCTTGAGTCGAATTCGTGTAAGTCGGGGTAAAACTTTACATTTTGCAGTAATTATTGATCACGTATACACACACGTATTACATCACGTATTTGGATCTTTTGTTTTCGGCATGATCAAACGATCGAAGGGATTTACAATTTATTTACTACTTACATTAGAGAAGTTCTGCGATGGCTCCAAAACACACCTACTTTATTGCAGCGGTAGTAGTTACACAACCAAGAAGCTCGTTGGTTTTTTCTTGTTAGAAAGAATACAGGAGTAAAATAAGAAAACTTTAATTGCAGAGTTATCGCGGTTGTGTCACTGATTTTATCTTACAATTAATTTTAGTTTATTTATTATTTGTACGAGCACTGATTTTACTAACTGCATTGCGCGTAATGACAAAAGCACAAAAACACTCTCCCGATGGTCACCAAATCAAATTCGCTATCAAGTTGATTTTAATTAATTAAAGAAATAGTTTATATTGTGAACTAACAAAACTAAAACTTTTGCACAATGGAAAAGAAAAAATTCGTTCAATCACGAGATTCTACAGATTGCATTCACTACTTGAAAGACAAAGAATATGATTTTAATGGATAAATTATATTTGTTAATAATATAATAATCCACCACAATATAATAAAATAATAATATTGTATTGTATTTAGCTTATACAGAACATGAAATTAAAATTATACAGCAATTATTTTTTGTAATATATGCAAAATGTAAATAACGTAAATAACAAATAAATGACCGATTTATACAAATGTGGTAAAAATGTGCGGCATTTTTACAATAATGATTTAATGCACGATAAGTCGGACAAATTATTCAAGATAAAAAATGTTTTAAGTTATAAATTAAACAAATTCTAATTTTTGTAACACCAGAAAAAGAATTACCACCTGATGGAGATAGACGAATACTGTCGGTTTGAAACAATCAAGGAAATACTTGCACAATCTTAAGCCCGGACATACAAATTTCCTTTAATTTTCCTTAATCTTATCGGCTTCCAAGTGTTGGTTCATCCATTCTTGAAGTAGAGTATTTGTTAATTATCTAACGTATAAATCATTACCTGATATGCTTGTGTCAGACACGGAGAACTGCTGATTACCATAATTGACTTTCCCAAAGGTAGCATAGGCATCCTAATCGTAAATATATTGTGGAGATAAAACTCTCCTTTTGCTGGGGCGCAGCCAATACGATACGGCGATTCGTTTTGCTTAAGATAAATATGAATGTGCATGTGTGTGTATGTACGATTGTTGTGTGGAAGACGTAGCAAAGCCGTTGCGAGAAGAAATAAAAAAAAGAAAGATAAGAGGTCCAGTCGTAAGCAGATTGTCCAGACGAAAGGATGTTTAAGACGTTATTTTTACTTTACTAGCCTTTAAGACATTTCTTTTAGTTTTATAATTTTTATTATTTTTAAGAAATTCTTATCTGTTTTTGGTCATATTGAAAATCTATAATCAACTTTTTTCTCTATCTCCATACCTGATCCTACAATATTTATGTTTTATACAGTAAAATAAAAATTAGAATTTATGTTAATAAAAAATAACACAAATCAAGAAATTTATAAGTCAAAGGTTTAACAGTTTTTAATAAAAAAATTAATTATATATTTTTTTAATCGTTTGTCTGTGTTTTTTGGGGAAAAAGTGGTTATATTTAAGATTTTTATGCTACTGTATAATAGATTCAGCGTGAGTTACGTAATGTAATGCAGTAAGTTTATTATCTGGTAGATACATGTTTTTTTATAATACTTCCAAGATGTTATCGTGGTATTGATGGCCGGGTTCAGTGTTTCGTACTTCTTTGTACTAGAAATTTTATTTTCTAATTATAAGTTTACTAATTTGAAAATGAAATGTTTTAATGTGTTACGTATATCGTGAAGTCGAATGAAACGACGTTTAAATTACATGAAAGCAATAACTTCAAGCTTGATTTTTTGTTTTTATAAATTACATAAAATTAGAGTCTCATTTTCTTTAGAAACCAATTAGCAAATATTTTGTTAGTGAATAGTTATAATGAGTGAGAGTATTTCCCATTATAAGTACTTCATTATTTTGTGTTATGAGTTGCTTGGAATGAGTTCTTTTGGTTTATTATTTTTTAACCTGTCCAAGTCATATCGAAATTTAGAAAATTAATGCTTAATATCTCCTAATGATAGATTACAGAAGAAGGCAGCGCAGAGAAAAATTTACATTTATTGAATATATAAAATATTTTATCGAGACATTATTAACGTCATAAAATCACGCCGATTAAGATGGGCTGGCTACGTGGCGCGTATGGGTGATGAACGAACCGCGTATAAAATACTTAATGGTATACCCAATGGGAAAAGATCATTGGGTAAACCAAGACGTAGATGGGAGGACACAATTAGGAGGGATATTAAGGAAATGGGATATGAGGATCGCGAATGGAGGGATCGCGCTCAGGAACGAGAATACTGGCGGGATTTGATATATGCGGCAATAATTTCGAGTTCCCGACGCCATTTAATAATAAAATATTGTATTATTGACTATATTTTGCGTAAATTTTATTTTGCGCAATAACGAATATTAAAAAGGTTAAATTTCTTAGGTTTCTCAACTCATTGACAGAATTATTAAATACTTATATAATACTTTATGTATGTATTTTACATGCATTATATTCACTCATACAGTTAATTTCGGCAAGAGAACGAACAAAAGAACAACATCGAGTCATTGTTTATAAAATAACAGAAAATGGATTTGACGTTTTATTCACGATGACGTACAATTATAAATACACATTACTTTCAACAAATAATTTTCCACTTCGCTAACTTATTGATACCACTTTGTGCACGATATTTCGTAAATAAGAAGAAAAATACGAAAATACGAAGCTAGGGCGGTTATCAGGCTATCAAAAGCGAGATGATCACACGAGTTCGATGAGATCGGAATGGTTTCAACTAGATGTTCCGTGTTAAAACTTTGTATAGTCCCATACTAATGCAACGAGAGCTTTTTAGTGTGTATGTTTTTTTAAACTTTCTTAGCTATAGGGGAATTTCGTGTCAACCGGGAGTTTGCTTTCAAATATGCACGAGGATTCTTCCGGAGACATATTTTCCCTGCTTGTATTTATTTTCGCGTTGGATCGTTGGAAAATCGCGCGTCTCGATGTAAGATCGAGCAAATTTCAGTCCTATTTTCATTTCTTTACAGCGAAACCATCGCCAGTCGGATCGAGTAACCATGGATAATTGTTGGGACATTCCATGCAGGTGAAAAGACGCAGAGTCTCGCCTGGAAGTTCTCTAGTTGTTAATGGACAAGCGTTTGGCAAGGAACAGTAGGGCTGACCCTTCTCGTCACAAGTCTCCTTCCAATCCTGGAAGTCTCTCAATGCTGAGAGTTCGGTCGGTGTTTGCATCCATTTGATGACCTAAATATGAAAAAAGACGATTCGTTAATAATAAATAAAAGATATTGTATTTCGTAAATTTGCCTTTGTAAATGAAGTTCACATCTTACCTGAACCATGGTAACAAAGTAAACGTCGCTTCTAGCAAGCATTTCTTCGATAAATTTGATCAGTTCTTCTTTGTATTCCTTCTTACTCTTTAACCAGGAGGCGTGGAAATGTAAACCGAGTGGTGCTCTGTTGGTGTTAAAGTGTCTGTTAAAATTGTGCCTGAGCAGTCTGCCGAATTGTTCACCAGTTTGAATATTGGAACAGGAATCGACCATATGACAACCGGGTAAAGATTCATCGAAAGTCGGATCGTCTCTACGATCGAGCTCGTTCATGACCATTTCCCAGACCGGATGTGACCTCGACGGACAGTTTCCACCATTTCCGTTACATTTGTGAGGCATACGGAAATAGAGAGTATATGGCCAAATCGGAACCCGTCCTAGGGATGCTGTGATGGAGGCGTCGTAAACGAAAAACTGATCAGCCATCATGTCGAATTGCGTGTTGCCACCTACTCTCAGGTATGGAGCCCTCATACCAATGATGGACCCATCGGTAATGTTAGCGAAACGTTCGATGATAAGTCTGGCTCCGGCCATCTCGGCCAACCAGTCGTCGTAGGTACCTTGGGTCCAATATTGTGGATCGTCTTTATGAGTGAGAGAGAAAACTGCGATCTCGTGACCACGTCGATGGAGATCTTGAACGGCGGAGTAATTTGTATACTTGTGAGAAACAAAGAAGGTACCACGTATTTGGCAACCATTAGGATTCTGTCGTTGACCATTGAAAACTTCTTCGTAAAGATCGATATTATCGACGTTTACTGCTCCATTGAACGTAATAGTTATCATTTGTGGAACCTGTTGTGGCTCGATGTTACCAGGAATACGAGTACCATCGGCTGAACAGTAACAGTCTGGTAAAACGCATTGCGTTGGATCACAGTCTGGTGCACGGTTTGGATCTGTTTCAACGGCTGTCAAATTAATCATTACAATTAGATCAATTTCTTTTTATTACATTTCGATTCGTAGAAACATCTTTGGAATTATTTTTACTCACTGCAAGCATTTTCATCAGATTCGTCTTTGCAATCGGGCTTGCCGTTACAGAAAAGCTCCTTGTCGATACATTCTTTATTTCCGCACGACAACTTTCCATCCGGGCAAACTGGTTCATCGGTTTTTAAGATGGGTAAGACCTTACGTGGCTCTGCAAATGTAACTCTCGATTAATGATGCCTTCGTAAAGGAACTCAATAGTCCGATCTACGGCGGTAGGCTTTCGAATTAGGTCACCAGTGTATAATCGTTGTAAGAAGTGTGTAATCAAGGCCCAATACTACTTGTACTTCCAATTTTATATTTACACACATCAACGCTTCGATGTTGACCGGCGCTAGGCATGAATATTTTTCTCTCAAAATATTTACTCGTCTGCATTCTTACGAAGCTTAAATATCGTGCTGAAATTAATTCTAACCCACTTCCAAAGCTTTACTTTTTATAACCGATAACAACTTTCTACAACACACTTTTCGTTTATTTTACCAAAAAATATAATTATCCGATATATAATATGTATATGTATATATATATATATAATTAAAGGGGACGTTGCAGGTTGTGATGGTAGTATTAGCAGCAGCAGCAGTAGTAATGCTAACTTTACTTGTTTGTATATATATTTACATAGGATTTGGTATTTCTTATCTGGGAGATTCATTTAGAAAATTTCACATTTTTATCATTTTTATCATTAGAGTTTCATTAGTCCTTTAAATAAAATCCTAATTATATAGAGAGAGAGCCTTGACTTTCAGTCTCGTTTTGTATTCTCGTCATATAGTCTGTATTTTCTCAAAAGTCTTAAGTATTTATTTTTCACTCGAGAGGAAGGTGGTCGTGACTCGAGTGCTGTGTCGGCTCACGACGACGCACGCAAGCTTCTTGACTATTATTTGAATTTTGCATGCCCATGAAAGAGGTCGTGGAAAAAAAATGAAAAAGAAAAGAAAGAAGACGTAAAGTAAATGGATAAGATAAAACAGGTAGATAGATAGAGAGAGAGAGAGAAAGAGAGGAAGATGGAAAGAAAGACAAAGAAAGAGAGAGTGAGAGAGACGAGAACGATGTGTTAATCACGTATTCTCACGCATTCAACTTATGAATGAAAGAAGAAGTTTTCGTATGCAATGTTTGATATGCAGTCTTCGTTATTATACACGTTACTTTCTTCTTATTCTTTTTTTTTATCTTTTCAGTACTTTACTTTTATTTAAAGATTGTATGAAAATATTGCGTATGTTTAATCTGACGAAATCAACGTAACTCAAAAACTACAGTAATTCATCGTTATTTGCCGAGGTAAGATCCTTAAAACGTTGCACGGATAACGACATTGCAAATAAAGAGACTAGATGGCTAAAAAAAATTAAGGGTTTAGATGAAAATTTCGTAATTTTGAAACATACGTATGGAAATACTAGCGAAAATTGAATAATTAAGTTCTATTCGTGTCACAGATGAATAAACACAGTTGACAAAATTCACAGTTGACGAAATTATATTATAGAATTGTTTTTCTTTTTCTCAGTTTAATTTTCTAATTTTTCACAGAGATCTAATAAAAAGTTCAATTCCTTTTTCATAAGAGAATATCAGTATACGAAGAATTCGATCAGTTAATTGTATTGTTAATACAAAATTTTCAATCTCAACGTTCACGATAATTGTATTCGCTAAATTTTCGCATCAAATTCGAAACTGCGGATACGTACAAAAAAAATCACGAATAACGAAGAATAACTGTATTTCGAGTTACATTGACAAATCAATTTGAAGTAATAAGAGAGAAAGAGAAAAAGAAATGGAAAAAGAGAAAGAGAAAAAGAAATAGAAAAAGAAAAAGTGAAAGAAGGAAAAAAAAAAGATAAACGCTAACAGATGTACAATTATTTTTCGATAAATGATCGATTAGATGTATTCGAAAGAGGAGTTTCGATGAAGTAAAAGCTAATTCAAGGCGTCTGAGAAACTACGAGATCTCTTATAAGGAGGCCAAATCGTCGGAGCGAAACCGATCTGGATGTCAGGAAATAGAGGTGGAGAATGAGAAAAAGAGAGAGAGAGATAGAAAGAGAGAGAGAGAGAGAGAGAGAGAGAGAGAGTCGGATAGAACGTTAAACAAGTGCGTGCTACCTCGTACCTGGAGCGATCATGAGGAGAAAGGAGCGTTTGTGTGCGCCGTTCGACGTTAGAAAATCATTGCGTGCCATTGCTAGAATCAATTTAGATCATTCGCCGTGAAATCACGACGAAATCGTACACAGATTAAAGTCCAAAGAGAAGAATCACAAACGAGATTCTCAGTCGTTGACTTTTTCGTACCGTCTTTAGCAGTGCCACGCAATTGTGTTGAGTAACTTCATTTTTTTTTTTTTGGTTTCTTTCTTTTTTAAATCTATTTTTTTTTCAAGCTAATGTTAGTTATGGTACAAATGATCGTGATCATATGCTGTTTGTATTGATTAGTCTTATCAAGCATGATTAAAGTAAGATTGATATGAAAGATATAGAAAATAGTAAATATGATTTTTAGAGTATATGTTGTTATGATGTATTTATTTGTTTTTCTTTTTTTTTTTTTGTTGTTTCTTTATTTTTTGAGAATCTCCTGCGATCTTTTGGTTGCTCTGATTATTTAACTTTGTTTTATCATCTGGCGAGAAAGTTTGTATCAAAGATATATTACCTTGTACGTATAAGTTAAAAGATTTATATAGAAAATTAGTTTAGAGCCCCATGGAAAGATCGTTGATCATTCTCGAAAGATTCGAGCATTATAGTGCGTTAGTGCTAGTAATCTTTCAGTGCGTGCTACGTCATGAGTCTACGAAGAGACCGGAGCTTTCTAGGTTCTTCTGATTCTCTCGCGTTCCTTTCATTGACTTACGCAAGAGAGGTTAACGATTCCATCATGGGTAAGTATTGCAACAATATTTTAATCCTACCGTTCTAAGAAACGATGGTTATTCTGCGAATTTGAATAGATTGAATATTTTTCAAATAACAAATGTTTACTTTGTGTAAATAAAATTAATTAAATTATATAAATTAATAATAATAATATATATAAATATATAATATAATAAATTAAATAAATTAATCAAAGAAAAAGAAAAATAATAATTAATTATTGGACACGATGCATCGTTGATGAAGAACCACAACAAAATAAAGGTCGCTCCGATTCTCACCACCCGATTCTACGACTTACTCTCGAGCTTGTCACAGTTGGTGACTTTGCCCTTCCAGTCACAGGTCTGTTTGTCCAAGTCAAAGGCCAACCCACTGGGACACGTGATTTGCTTCAGCCCGGACCTTGTACACCTGGTAAACGCAGAAAAGGGAATCGTTTCAGTCTAAGAGGGGAAATAAATGAAATTTCGCTTACTCTCCAGCTGTTCGCAGTTCTTGACATTTGTCTTCCAGTCGCAGGTTTGTCGTTCAATGTCGAAAGCGAGACCGGTCGGACATCGTACTGTTGCCAACCTGGTGACGCCGATTTCACTGGCTTTGTCGCACCTGCGATTATTTTCACCCATATCGTATTTTAATAATACGTTTTTTATTTAGGCATGTCGTAAACATGTAAATCATCATTGCACTGATCTACACCAGATAAAATACTTTTTTCTTCGACAATTTACAATTATATATTATTAGATATTTTTTCTTGTCTTTCTACATTTAATGGAATCTAGAGTCCTTGAGAATGTAACTCCCTTGTCTCTCTTAGAGATCGAATGACTCAAAGAAAACCACTCGGCATTAGAAACTCGACAGATGTTTCATTTTATATTATGTATCTATGTGTATCATATATTACATATATTAATATTAATATATGTAATTATGTAATTATGATAATGGAATCACAATTATTTAAAAATAAAAATCATGTATTTTATGATTTATTTTATATATTACACGCACAATATTGTTTATATTATAAAATTAATTATTTTTATATATTTTGACTTATCCCACTGTGATAATTGCCGGCACATATATATTTATATAATGTAACAATGTAATTATATTACAATGTTCTTAGAAATAATTAGAATTCGTTACACGATGAAGCAATCGGTGTATGCAACATCTTTTTTAGAAAGCTCATCCAAAGAGATTGCATGCAGTATAATTGCAAATTTTAAACGGCTTCTGACGTCTCTATGTCTTAATTACTCGAGAACATTTTTCGAATAAACTATTGTACGTGATATAAATTTTCTTATTTCTAATAATTAGCAAACGTTTTTTATTTTCAATAGAATATCTAAGCCGGATACTAATCGTAACGTAAGTAAGTGAAAATGAAAGTGGATAAACTGTTACTTTAGTTTCTTCGAGGAGTCGTGATATTATGTAAGTTAACTGGTTTATAGCTTCCGATTTTAAGATGCCGATCGATAAATCACCACGTTCAGCAAAAGTTATATTATTAGCAAGTGTAAAATCACGTATAAAATATTATCTTAGTTAAATTAGTATATCATATACTTTCTATTAGAGATAGCTCGTTAATGTTGCGTAATTGAATCTATAATTTAACCAAGATTTATGTTACTTGAAAATATATTCAAACGTGTTTACTTTCTCGAAAGTTATGGTCAGTCGTAAAACTTTCTTTAACTCGATTCCGATTTGCGAAGACGATTTATCTGATTTTAAAATGTTTACAGAATATTGAACATTCAGCACACAAATAATTACTCGTCGAGCGAATGATTACTTCAGCATAGAATAATAATTTCAAAATGATTATCAACCTACCTGACGACATCGCGACAGTCTCCTCCAATGTTTAACCGGAAATATTCGTCGCCTGGCCTATCATGGCAAAGTTCTTCGGCGTTCGCATCGAGTTCATCGGCTCCTTCGTCATCTTGTGCTCTTACTTGTGCTCCTGCGAGAAAATAAAAATAATCCTCTTTTAGAAATTATTTATTATCTTGTCATAAATAAATTAGTAATTTCTTTTTTTTATAAATAATATGAAAACGAAGTTGTGCTCTTTTAAAATTGATAAAAATAAATAATAATTATACATTTCGTATATATATTTTATACGAGTTTCATTATAAATTTTAAAGGTAAATTTTTGATTGGACTATAAACGATTGATATAATCTTTGTAGACAGATTTTCATTTGTAATTTTAATATTTACGGAATAATTTTATTTTGAGAAGTAATTTTATTACAATTGGCATGTACGTTGTGTTTAATGTTTCCTTTGTTTTCCGTTTTTTTTAGATTCTCATTGTTATTTCAAACGTATATACGCATTACGTGTTACGAATATTGATTTATATTTGTCGATATCATGATATTTGTATGTAAAAGACATCACGATCGAGAGTTGCGGAAAATGTCGCGATCGTGTCGTGCGATTCTTAAGTCGAAGACGGTATGGAATAGGTCGACGAACTCTCGAAGTAGAAAGTCTTGGAAATGTCAGGGCGAGCACGGGGAAAGTGATGGTGGTTATTCGAAGTATGTTCTTTTCTCCTTCTCCTTTATTACCTCCCTTTCTCTTTCTATTTCTTTATTTATTTATCCATATATTTTATTTCTTTTCCGGTACTACAACGGTATTTGAGCGTTTATAATAAATCGAAACAAAATGTGTGACAAACAAATAAAAACAAACAAGAGACAAATAATATATGCTTTTAACAATCTAATAATAAATTATTTAACGACTCGGATAAATAAATGAATATAAAAGAAATCATTAACTGTAAAAAGAAACATACCGAAGTGTCTTTACCACTCGTTAAAGTCTCCACCGAAGAACTCGTACTTCAATCATATTCGAGATGATATTTAATTATTTGAATTTATGAAGATGAAAATTTGAAAAGAGTGAAAGTCAAAAAACTGGTTTTAAAAGTTCACGATCATTATTTCATTTTTTTCTTTTTTTTTTTCTTTTCAAACAAGTTTATGTTTCAAGATAAAAGGGAATGACAAAGAGACGATTCTTGAGACAAAGAGGATGAAAATATCGATAGAGTATAATGACAATCGACGTGGTGTACTCACCGGCGAATAGACAGAGGGTTCCTAACAGGAATATTAACCTCGGCGACATTGTTGGTTGTCGTTGTCGTCGTGGTCGTCGTCGTCGTCGCCGTCGTCGTCGTCGTCGTCAGGATGGAAAGTGTCTGAACAAGCCGCGCCCTCTCGCCCTTCTATATATGCACCACCACTCCTTCCCTCTTCTTTGTAAGAACTTTCACCTTCCGGATTGTGCTGCCACCTTTTCGTGCTAGCATTCGAGAAATATATGATTCTCGGCCTACGTTTCATGTATGATACTCTTCCTTTGGAAGAACTTTATGTCCCCAAGTCATGAACCGATGGTACCAATCAAGATTTTGGATAATTCTTTAATAAAGAAAATGTTCTTCGAAGTTAACGTTTGTAGAATATCTAAAAGTACAGTCTCAGCTGCTTAACGGTTCATCGACGAATGCAAAAAATCGAAAGAATTCCCTGAGTCTTCTATCTAAAATTAAAACAAGGTCATCATTGGTGCCTGCCCAGTGATATTAAACTTCATCTTCGTTTCTAGATTGTTCGAGAATATTAGAAACTATATTTTAATCCGGTAAACAGTTTCGTGTAAGAGAGTTTTGCCTTTCATTTTGAGGTTTAGAAAACGATTTGGTACAAATGTAATTACAAACGTTAGATCGAGCTGTAGTTTTGTGAAAATATAGGAAAACGCGCGAATAGAAAATAATATAGTTATATTACATTTTGTACATAAAATTTGTAAATATTTTTTATCGAATTTGCGGAAATTTTGAGTATTAGAGTCGTTAATATCAAATATATCGTATCGAATCTGCAATATTCAGTTCATCGAAAAGTGGGTAATCGTTTTTTCTTCACACTTGAAAGATCTTATCGATTCTCAGCAGAGTCCACTCGGAAAAGAAACCACAATATAAGCGTGTGCGTTGGAATCGGTTCATTATCGAGGTCATATCCAATTGACAAAGGCCGTGTCTTTCGGCTGGCATATGGATGAACGTTCTATATTGTATGTCAGACAAATTTCACTAAATTTATTCAATTACACACAAAAAAACAAAAACTAGCAAGAATAAAGAAAGACCAAACAATTTAACGGAGGAAGAATTTAGAGAGAGAAACAAGGTAAAACAAGTACTTTCTTATTAAAAGTTTACTTTTTTAAGTTTATTTTTGTATCCCGAGATTGATCACAAAAGCATAAATTCGACATCATGAAATAGAAAACTCAGGAAGTCTTGGTTAAAGGAAATGACGTTCATGTAACGCATTATTGAGGCATATACGATCAAGCAGTCAATAAATTTACAGCTTGCACGATAAAGGTCATCGTTGTCGACAGTGGTATGTCTCGAAAGGCAACGTATTTTCAACGTTTGTTAACCGAGACAGCTGTTTTCTCTTACATCGAATTTTCGAGTAAAGAATTCATGATCTCTGCATATTTCTGTTGGACAACATTGAAATTTGTGATTAAGACATTTAAACATGTTCAATTTGTCATTGAACATGTTAAATTAAATAGTTACTTATAAAGTTCACATGAGTTGGCTTAAGAGCAACTAAGATTTTATAAAATTGAGTTGTTAGGAAAAAATCTAAACATAGTGATCGAGTTGAATTTACGGTGACTTATTTCTTGATAATTATCACCCGGTAACATACTGTAACACGATATACTCATATGTTCATTAACTCGATACTCTCATTGTTAGACTAGAAACACCATGTATGTCTTTATTTCTCTTTTAAGATATTCTACAAGAGTATCTAAAAGAAGAACGCGGAAGATTAATGAAAGGAAATGCGTATCGATCTATAGGATTGTCAGAAATCATATTACCTTTTAAATAATTCATTTGATCGGCAATAAATTTGATAAACGTGACTCTTAAATGAAAAGGATAAGTGTAGGAGGTACCAATGGGCACACGGTTCCATAAGGATCCAACTTTGAGGCATTTCTAAACGCGTGTCGTGGAGTCCTTGGCGCGATGCACGCGTCGGGATGCCAATGGGGGCACACGTTCACCGGTGTACCATACAATAAACACCAAGAGAAATAGAAAACCAGTTTTCGCAGAGTACGAGTAGTCAGTGATTTGTGTGTAGTCTTTCTCTCGTTTTCTCCCAGCCAGCATCTTTCTTTTTTCATTTTTTATTTGGCTCTTCTTTTTTATCTTCTTCTTTTTCTTTTATTATATCTTCATTTCATTATCCAAGATTCGTCTCTATCTCTTTCTTTTGACCTATGTTGAAAGAGATAGACATAAGGGGACATACACCGTCGAAAATCACGCTAGTCGAGAAAGTATAGTGAAACCTTGATCAAAACGTTCAGTGAATTCTTATTAACGAATTTCAAATTATTTTCTGTCTCCGAGAGAATCTTTGAAGATTCCCTTAGTAATCAACTTTTCTCTCTCTTTTTTCCTATCTTATAATAAATTTTATTATACTATTGCGTATGTCTTTAATTTTTTTTCCCCATTCAATCTTTTGAAGTTAATTTCGAAAATGAAAAGAGTGTATTATTACAGGCTTATTACACAATATATAAAACCGGTATCGCGGGATAGTTCATTTGAAAATGTCTAAATATTTATACGGTACGAAAATCAATCGAGCATCGACGTAGTACTTTTATTTCGTTGTATGTTTTAGCATAGAGAGGTCCTTGTGGTATTCGTAACTATATAGGTACTTCCCTTTTTTAAAAGTCACGAGATGCGAGCTCATGAGCTTTGGTTAAAGAGCACGGCCGATGAGCCATTACGAAATACGGATTAAATCCTTTGGATCACGAGGATATGTTGGTATCTCGTCTAGGACAACGGCGACGGTGTAGTAGATAGTCTTACGTGTATAGGATAAATGTCAATTGGCAGTTGGCATTTTAAAATGGTGTCTACTTCATCTTTGCAAGCGCCATCATGGTTCAATACTTCAAGTTTCGTTTTATTCTTATTAAGATGAAACTTGTTTAACTTATTGTTCGACATTTTTTTGGTGAATTATTTTCATTGATTTTCTTACAATATCTGTAAGACAATCTTAAGAATCTAGAGAAAGTTATTCCAGACTTATCAATTGATAATCGATGGATGTTCAAATAATTGTTAAATTTTCGTAGTTTTCAATGTTGTAATGTGGTGCCTTGGTGAAAAGTTTCTAGCTCGAATTTTTTTAATAAACATTTTTTAAAGTATCGAAAAGTTAGTAGACAATGACCTGTACACGGTCAAGGTGAAAATCATGTTGATGACATTGCACGTCGGTCATAACGAATGAGTTCTCTTCTTTTGTCGCGTGACTCGAATAAAATTGATTCATTTCATCACTTACAACGATCTGACCCGTTTACCTGGCCTTTCCTGAGATTTTCTCGATCGTACGAGAACGAATCGAAATGCCGAGGCTTCTTCGATGACGCGAATGATATTTCGAGAAACAAAGATGGAGGAAAAGAAAAGGAATAAATAGAAAAGAATAGGTATATATATATATTTGTCCAAACCTGAAAAAGCAGTTATGAAAAGTGGTGACCACAAAATAAGCAGGTAGTTTTAGGGCGTGCCAGAAATAAATAAAACTTCGTTACATTCTTGATGCATGTATAATATAATACTAATGTGTAAGTAGGCGAGTATAATTATGCACATCTCGTATTTCGAAACTTACCTCTTTCTCGCCGACACAACGTTTGTATACAGAGTGTAACGAAACTCGTGGGCTGCTTACGTACATTTCGTTGTTTTATCTGCTCATAAACATCGATCGACTTTGGCAACATTCTATTTTTTCCTTTTTTTTTACCGTTTGATACGTACACGATTTCGGAAGAATTGAGGAATCATTTTGACGAAACAACGTAAAAATAAATGTATTCTCATGAATTTGTTTTCTCTGGAAAACAGTGAATCATGATTTGGAATTTTGCTATGTTTTATTATTACACTTTTAACTAATAGAAAACAAATTTACAAAAAGATAAATAATTTGTTTAAACGAATCGTATAAATGATTTTTACAGTTATACAGTTATACAGAACAATTCGAATATATTTGTATTCTTTATGATTGTTGTTATGTTTCTAACTTAATTAAACAAATTATATCAAAAAATAAAAAAAATAGTTAATTATGTACTGTTTACTATAATTTGAGTATTAAATATAGCTAATGACTTACAGAATAACGCGTACAAGTTTCAGTGCAATTAGTTTTTTAAGTATTTTTTTATCTGTAGAACTTTGTAAATTCACGTTTAGAGAAAAATCCACTTATGGTATCATTCTCAGGTATATCAAGCCATATAAAAATCAAAATAATGAAAATTTCATTGGAAAATTTTTGTTTTATATTTTTAAAAGTGTGTATAATCAATGTATAATATATCCATTTTCTTTGAAAAAGTTCATTTATTTTTATTTTGAGATATTTAAGGGTTTGAGTTTAAATTGATTTAAAAATATTGATAAATGTTGATGAGTTGTATAGCTAGCCGTATTTTGAACATCCTGTATATTCAACGATGAGTATTCGATTATTCTTACTTGTGCCCACTTTCTCGAGCATTTGTTCGATTCGCATGGACTTCCAAGCTTGGAAAAAGTCTGAAAGTAGTCTTTTGCATTTTGAGAGAGTGCGCGTTGCCTCGACTCTGCAGATTTTCTGATAATTGAAAGAGAAACTCAATTATGACGAGTATGAAGATCCGTCGAGTAGTAAAGCGTGTCGATGGAATTAAATGCCTCCTATCTTGTACTTACCTAGTTCGCGATTAGTCTTGTATTGAATTACCGTAGTTGAGTTAACCGTCGTGTTACGGCATGCCATCACTGCTGAGAAGAAAGGTGGTTTACCTTGCAGAATCAGCCTTCTGTTGTTTCGATGTTAAAGCAACAAGGAAAAATGCTTTTTAATCTTTTTATTACCAACAAAAAACGTTGCACCTATACAAAAAAAAAATACCGATCAATTAGACGTACTTTTGTGAGGTCTGAAAAAAGAAAAGACGAAAATTCGAAAAGAAATATACTAAGAAATAAAGGAAGAATAAGTCATTGACAAATTGATTTCACTAATCGTTAAAAATTGGATTGATTATTTTGATTGAAAATTATTAGGAAAAAAATTGAAAAATCGTTTATATTTTATCAACAGTATTTAGAAATAAAAAAAGAAACATCGTTTACAATTTGCCATTAATTGATATAATTGATTGTATAAATCTACTTGTACGGACAAATGTATCCGAATTGAAGTACACTGTGTACGAATAATTCGATGAAAACGATTAATCTTGACGATTTGAAAAACAATGTTATATAATATAAAGAAAATATGATATAAAATTTGAAGAGACCCTTTATTTTGTTTGTTGACTTATGTAATGTATATTAATAGCTACAAATTTGACGTTTACCGAAAGAGAAATTTTTAACCGACGTGAGACGAGTCGCTTATCTTGTATAATCTTGTATTTGTAATCTCTCGTCCATCTATTTCATAGCAAAAAATTTTACGAAAGTTCTACCAATAACTATCAACTATTATCGGAACGAGTTTCCTCGAGTCTAAAGAGACGATTTCTACGTTTTGATTCCTTAATAAACAAAACAAAAAAAAAAAAACCATATTTATTTATCGAGCATAACGGAAAAAATAAGGACGTTAATTCCTAATAAAAGAATGATTTACCGTTGTTACTTTTCCCGTTATTCCTTCGTGGCATTAGTTTTCGATCGAAGTCTTATTGTTAGTTTGCGGTATATGGACGTGATTAGAACTGGAATTAGAATGACAGAATGCAACAGCGACAATGCGTTCAATATGCGAGTCTGCGACGAATTAGATTCGATTAGTCGTTTTTATCTAGTCATTTAGACAAAGTCCAAGATCGTTCGTACAATAGTTCAAACAACGTTATTAACTTGTTCGTAGAAGTATCGATAAGAGAAATTCTCTTTAATAAGCAACATCGTTTGGTGACATGTACCTATAAGTGAGAAGAAAGGTGGTTCACCTTGTGGAAATAGCCTTCCGTTATTCCTCGTAATCAATGGCATCACGGTCATACCTATAAATCGATTCAAATCGATGTACTAGTAGAATGAAGCACGTGTATATAAAAGCTTTTCATCGAAGCGGCTGATGGATGACTCGACTTTTGGTTACCTTGAAGTATCTATAAACCATTTTATTCGTAAAACTTTCCACGGTTTTAAAGAGTTCTTAGAAAATCTTTAGTAGCTTTCGTACATAATATTGATAATGGATGCAACACTAATACGAGATATTTTCAATGAAAAATTGGAAACTTTACGATTTCGCAAGCTCTTGATCTTTAACGCGAGGAACAAATTTCGAAGGCCAGTTTAGAAAGGTGATTGTAAAATTCGGGTCGTTGAAAGGACTTTCTTTCGTTCCTTCCGGCAATCTCCTTCTGAGACTTCTTCTCTTTTCGTTTCTCTAAAGAATCGTTTTTATTATCATTTTTAAGGATCTTTTTAAATTATTGTTTAATTAATCTTAATAGGCTGCATGTGAATGATATGTGATGAATAAATTATTATAAAAAAATTAATAAATTATTGTATAAATTGTCATCTTCGTTTGGTATTGTTAAAGATTTAGGTATTGCATTTTCCTCAGACTTTTCTTTTAGATTTCATTATAATAATATCATTTCTCGTAGTCTCACAATTAGTTCATTAGGATTTATTAATAGAATCTCCAATCCCTTTAAAATAACTGACACATTAAAAATTCTTTATCATAAAATAATACGTTCAATTCTTGAATATGATCTAATTCTTTAATACAAATTCTAAAGACTTGCTGGCAAACATATTAGACAAACCAATATTTGATATTGGTGATATTTGATATATTGTTTGTGAATAAAATAGCTAAAGGCATTATTAATAGTTCAGATGTGACGAATATTTTCTCTTAATGTACCATCGAAAAATCTTCGAAAGCACACGTTACTATACACTGAACAATATCACATTACATATGATTATTATATAATAACTGCTTAAATAGAATGATCATTAATGTTTATACGTATCAACAAAGTATTGATATTTTTAATCAGTCTATATCATATCTGAAACACCTATAATAATAATTATTCTTGTTTTGTTTAATTTTTCGTGTTTTGTTCTCTATCTCTAATATAATTTATCGAATTTATGTATCAAAGGGTTCTTCTCGTAAATGAATAAATAAATATAATATAAATAAATATAAATAAATATAAATATATATAAATAATATAAATAAATATAAATAAATATAAGTAAATCGTATCGTTTTGTTATCTCATTAAATTCGCTATTCAATTCGGAGTTTGATATGCTCGTCTTGTAACTCGAAGATGATTCTTTTAGAAAGAGAGAGAGAGAGAGAGATAGAGATAGGTTATCATTTTTGAAGTATTATAGATAGACATCGTTGAGCAATTTTTGATTTGTGACATTTACGAAATGTATGTTTAGTGATAAAAAGAAAGGATAGGATTCGAACGATTGAAGATCATGCGAGAATTGCTTGTTTTCGAGGAATTCCTGATTTTGTAACGACTCGCTTTTGATGACCTTGCTTCTTGTCACTTTCACCGGTTCTTCGTCCACAGGGTCGGCGGTTGGTTGCTTGGGATCCGCTTGAATACTTATCTCCATGTTTTGCATAGATTCAGTTTATTTGGGATCTATACTTTATTCAACTGGGTTTGATCCATCTATCATAGTACATTCATCGAGTATTAACGAATTCGATAATTTATATCAAAGAAAGAAAAATCTATTAGATCGAAGTAATAAGCATTTTATTTAAAGAATAATTTGAACCAATATTACTATACTACTATTATAGTACCATTATACTTTTATTTATTATTTACTATTTTCTTTTTACTTTTATCTACTTACTGTACGTTACTACTAATATAACGATAAGTTTAATAATAATTACATAATTTTCATTTCCGTTTTGTTTTATCTATACATTACATTGTACTACACTGTAATTAATGGCCTTTAGGGAGCCTAGGCTCTAGGCTCAATAAAATATTATGAAATAAATAAATAAAATAATTTCATCACTCGTCATAAAAATTTTAAATGATTAAATTCGTAAATATAGCGTGTATATGCATGGATCATACGAGATATTTTTTCGACTTTACATCCGAACGTGGATAACTTTCACTGTCAAATAACGCGTGTCATAAACTAGACTCGAGTGAGGATGCAAAATCATCTTTTTTTTTAGGGAAGAGGAACTCTCATTTGCGATCTTGCGAAGATATATCTGGTGCGTGAGCATGAGAATGACCTCATCTTCAGAGATAATACGATAGTGTCTTAATATTGCTGAAATATCCCGTTATACGAGAAATATTGTGTTTATTAAAAAATGATGAGCGATCGTTGATGAAATAGAAACTTTCGCTGAGAAGTAAGAATCCTTTTTTTCACACTATTATACTTAACGTTTTTTTCGTGGAAATCGATGTTCAATCGATAATAGGAGTAGGACGAGTTCTCCTTTACGATGAGAATTCGCTTGGATGACTTCCTCGAAGGGAAAGGCCGTGGTATGTGCGTGGGTGTAAGAAGAGGTGTGGTGCATGCCTCAAGTATAATGCAACGAATTATTTGAGTACACAATTTTTGACGTGGATAAGTAATAGACCCTGGAATTGGGACGGTCTGACACGTTTTTATTTGACTTAATTGGGTTACTCGATCATCAAAGTAAATGTTTTTCGAAGGTTATTCGACTCGTGGTTACGCTCGAACGGGTGGACGAGTCAATTTGATTCTTGTTTTTAAAAATGAAGGACGCGACTCGCCGGCCTCTCAAATCGTTTCAAGGCTATGGTGGATGCAAAACAAAAAATGAATGGTTGCTCGAAAGAATCGGAATTCCTTGAATAATTTTTTAAACAAAAAAACCAACCTGAAAGAATTCTGTTCATTCTGTGAAGTTTGGTGTCATAAATTGTAATGTTTATTTTATATCTATTAATTTAATTGATCGCCGCTGTATTTCTTTATCCTTTGAAAACTTTCCTTCCTATCGAAAGGTTTCACTAATTGTAATTTCCTCATGTAATTTATTTCCCATTAAATCGAAAAGCGGACACGGCGGTTATTCTTGTGGTTACTTCACAAGAGTTAGCTCGACAATCCTATGACTGCAGTAGGTGCAGTGAAAAGAGAACTGCTTATGTTCGGCCAGATGGAACGATCGTGTAATGCCGGTAGCGGAATAAGAATTATTATTATGACTCTGTCGATCTTACGTCTTATAAAGACAAAAAAATCAAGGAGGATATTACTCGTGCTAGTGTCATTAGAAATCATTATTTCATACATTTTATACGTAATACGTTCAATATTCAAATTCTGCATTAATTGAGAATTAGAAATAAGAAGTTAATTAAATAATTTCCAAATAATTTCGGTTTTTAAGTGTTACATTTAAAAATATATATCATATTCAATGGTCTAACAATTATTAAATGATCAATAATAAGTTTTTTCGTAATCTCACGACTTGATTCAAGCGGTTTCGCTTAAATAATAAATAATCCCTTTAATCCTGATGAGGAAGATGTTCAAGGCTTTCGATTCCATCACGAAATTGTTGAAACAAATATTGATCAGTATATCCGCTAATTGTCTCGGCCAAAAGCATGGTATATATTTCGTACAGTTGTTTTTACTTTACATCTTAATTTAAATTTTTACAGTCAATAATTAAACTAGTATGAAATTAAATATAATAGAAATCGCAATTATTTTTGTGCGTGGTTATTGAACATTTTCTTTTAATAGCTTAATTGGTAAAACATTGAACTAAACTAAATAATTATAATAATTCGATTAATATAAAAATTCGACAAATATAGGTCGCGCTGATTCAAATCCGGATTAAAAGAATTTTCTGAGAAACGCATAATTATATAATTAGTTTGATTTATTTAAATTGCGGCGTAATGATGACTCAGGATTGAGATAAATTTATTGAGCTCAAGCCTTCCCTAGCTTTGTTGGTAGAGTCTAGTTGTGGAAATCAATAATACGATATATAGACTTCCAAAGGATACTTTTTCTTATTTCAATGATGGAAATATATATATTTTATTTTATTTCAGATCAATGTTAATTTATATAAAGTATAGGTATACGAATAAAATTAGTCTTTAGTAGTTTAATTTAGGTAAAATACAATATTTTGTCCAACTCAACTCAATTCCTTCGATAGCTCAGTTGGTAGAGCGGTGGACTGTAGTAGGGTTACATTGAAAGCAGATATCCATAGGTCGCTGGTTCAAATCCGGCTCGAAGGAAATTTTTTTCTCTATTTCAACACACATATACACGAGTAGAATATTATCTCAATTTTTTTTCTTTTACAATATAGGTAATGTAGTAAATATATGATCAATTATGTTGCCAAAATATATACCTTCGATAGCTCAGTTGGTAGAGCGGTGGACTGTAGTTGGTTATATCGATATTGGACATCCATAGGTCGCTGGTTCAAATCCGGCTCGAAGGAGACAATTTTTTTTTCTTCCTTTTTTTTATTTGGGAGTTTTTTTTTTTCATTGAAATAAAAATATAAATTTTTAAATCTTTTTGAAGTTATTTAATATAAAATATTCATGACTTGTATAATTATGTAAAAATATTTAAAATCGTGACAGTGATTAATTTCAATTTTATAAATATTATAACGACATTATACGTTTAAAGAAAAATATTTTCGTCGATCAATAAGATCGTTCGATAAATAAACGGCTATAAATATTGTTTATTAATATAATTTGATAAAAAATGATTATAGAATGAAAAAGAAAAAAATATAAACGGCTATTATACAAGTCTAAATTCAGTCACCCACTAACCTAGTAGAATATCAATTTCACTGGCATACATTTTGAGTGGAACACAACGAACATCGATGTAGTATCTTAGATGCATACATAATCGTTGCAAATAATTTGCCTCGAATATCTCGATAATCGTTAATGTCCATTTACATTCGTGAATTGTTGGACAAATTTCGATAATCAAAGAGAAGTTCTGTAAGAATTCGTTAGGAATGAGTAATGATAAAACGAAATAATAAGAATCAATAAACGATGGTGCATGGGAGCAGATCATCGCACGTGATCTCTTTGGCATCTTGAGTGCCTTCGAGCGCGCCTTTCGAGGTATAACCGAGAACGGCCTTGCCGCTGTACCGGGATAGTCAGCTTTCTCTACTTTCGCTTGCGCGAGATTTTCAGGTCCAACCGTTGCCATTGCTCCGACTACATACGAGAGCTTCGTTAGCTTGCTATTTTTCATCCTCGTAGTTGACTCGAATGATAACTAAAAACGTCGAGTTATACATTTTTCTTTTTGGACAAAATTATTTAAACAATATAATTAATATATAATTATTATTCACAAACTCTCCTGTGATTTTTAACGAATTAGACATAAAAATGAATTAGATATACCATATTTAAAGATTCAGAAGAAAAAGGAAGATGAGACTACTGTTTATACTCGACCGAGATGCAAACGATAAACCGAGTTGCAAAATTTATATGTCGACTGATGAAAAGGAATTTCATCGTGGGTATGATGTCGCATTTGCATGAGATATGAAAAATTATCGATCTGCGATGGTCACGTAAGTGCGTGCGAGCGGAAGAACGCTTCTTCGTAGAGAGAAACTTTCTATTACGAGAGTGTCGCGGGATGGTAATCATCATCGAGAAGATAATCGTATAGGTTTATTACATATCTCTTGTCGTTTATTGTACATATAGTATATTCGAAAGGTATTAGATAGATAATTCTCTCGCTTTCTCTCTCTCTCTCTCTCTCTCTCTCTCTCTCTCGTACTAGTGATCAAAAGAATTACGAAGCTACGTATAGAATCATACAAAATAAGGTTGATCGTGTGCGACGAGTTGAGAAAAATGTTGGACGTTAAAAGACACCTTATTTGTGTTCTGTATGTGGAAATGGCGCTTAAAGGATTGAAAGAGGAAAGGCTGCATTGGAATGCAATCGTCGTTGGTGAGACTTCAGCAGTGTCGGCTGTTTGGTATTTCACGAGGTTACTGATATTTTTTTTCTCATCCCACCTTCATCCGCACTGTCATCTCCCTCTCACTCTCTCTTTCTTTCTCTTATATCTTTTCTCCGTATGAAAAGTAATGGAATTCCGTATAGATTAAACAGTGATTATCTTTTCTGTAAATAGCTGCATAAGGAATTTTACAGAGACAACTAGACGATGTCGTTAATATCTTTTGATTGATTATCAAGATGTTCATTTATTAGCCATAACTTGACAACTTTCAAGACTGAAATAACAAGTATCTTAGTACTTTACAAACTATAATGACAAGTGTTTGCATGCTAGGAACTCACGAATACTTATCTCTGTGGAATGCATCATGTAAGCATTCATGGTACCCCGGATCTTAAGCGAGTTCAAGCGAACGTTGTACTTTACCTCTGGTTTCACAACACGATCTATTCATTTGAAAAAATTATAATTAAAATTAGCTATTTCATTAGAGGATTATTTTAGAATATAATAAGATATATCGTAGGTAGTTATCTGCGTAAAAAAAGAAGATGTAATCTTCGTCTCAATGATCAAACATAAAATTTCTAAATCAGAGAAACACACAAGCTGTCGGATTCTATTCATTAGGAATCCTATTAATCTCGATTTCATCGTGGGTGAATTGAAAAGAAAAAATTGTCGTTTCGTAATTATCTTCAATGGTGAAAAGATGTTTATAGAGATTTGTATTTTTCTAGTTATTAGCTGTTATCGCGCGTGATTTTCCATTTTTTATAAGTCACCCTAGTTAGAGAATGGCCTTGATCTTATAATATAATTTATTATTTGACGAGAAGGATGAAATTAAGGCCGAGGTTGATTGACGACCACACCCATTACCCACGTGTACCCACTGGCCCAAGAATTCAAGGAAAAGGGTTAAAACGGTAAGTAGACTTGTTCAAATTTATCGGGATCTTTTATTAAAGGTTTATTCTTTTGTAAACGATGTTGATGTACTATCACTTATTTCTTTAAAAATATACATACGCAATAATATTTAATATTTATATATATATTTATATATATATATATATAGTCTGGTCGACCCTTAGAAAAATGTAAGGGTGTTCCATTGAAAAAAAGGAGAGGAGCGTAGGTCTTCTCTCCGAAAGATGTAAGATGGGAGAAGCGAGAAAAGAAATGTAAGGATGGTTTAAGAAAAAGGCAAGGGAACATGCGTCTTATTATATTATACATCGAGTGTTGCCATAGAGTTTAACTGTCTTAATGGGTTAGCAGTTTCTCTTGAGACTACGAAAGACGCCGGGATTAGGGTATTGGATAAGTAGATAGAAAAAAGAGAACAAGAATAAGGGTGGGAGGAAAGAAATTATGTTAGCGTCGCCGACGTGGCTGGAATTCCGCGAATACTCTCGTCATCGTCTTCGTCGCCGTCTTTTATCCTGGTCTTTGTCTTCCCAAAAATCTCAAGGATACGAGTTCGAGGATTTATCACAGATCGCTGGCGCTGACGCGCGTTTAAAACGTAGCCCGATCGAAAGATGCGATTAATCTCTCTATCTTTATCTATTATTCACTTTCTTTCGGGATTTTAAAAAGAACTCCTTATTACAATCATGAGTCGATGATTTGATATGATTTCGTGATCGATTGATTTTGGAATAGAAGTGTCAAAACGCAGGTCAGTCGGCGATCGTCCAGGCGCCACACGTTCCATAACGAAGTTTGGAAAAGGCAAGAAACGTTAGACTCGGAACGAGCTAATTAGGACGCGGCGAATATGTAGGGACGAACGTAAGAAAAGGGGTAGAAGAATTGACTTAGACGAGAAGAAGGAACGAGGAGACAATACCCGTTTACAAGTAGAAACCGTCGCCTGTAGGATCATCGATCCAAGGGTAGTTGTTAGGGCAACGTACGCAGGTTTGAAGGTTTATTGTTTCTCCGGGAATGTCTTTTGCGGTCAATTTACAAGTGTGAGGAACCCAACAAGCCGGTGGCCCATCAACGACGCACTTCTCTTTCCAGGATTCGAAATTTTTCGATTCTGATATAGTACGGGGATTCTGGATCCATTGGATTACTTGGGTCATTGTTACAAAGTAAACGTCTTTTTGGTTTTCCAATATGTCATCGATCCAATAAAGAAAAGCGTCGAGGAATTCGGGATTGTTCTTCAACCAGGCAGCATGGAAATAGAGACCGAGAGGTGCGCGATTTTGTTGATAGTGACGGTTGAAATTGTGATTAAGGAAGTCTAAGAATTGATCTCCGGTCAAGATGTTGCTGCAAGAGTCGACCATAGCACAACCAGGCAGATATTCATCGTTCTGAGGATCTTCGCGACGATCCAATTCGTTCATCACCATTTCCCAGACAGCATGCGATCTGAATCAAAATGTATTCGTTATATTGTATTTTTGATTATATATTTTCATATTGTTTTAAATTCCTTTATTTTCTTTAACATAAAACTCACCTCGTTGGACAATGCTGAAGATTTCCATGACAACGATGAGGCATCCTGAAGTACATAGTGTAAGGCCAAAGTGGTGGATTGTTCAATGCCGCAGTAATCGTCGAATCATATAAGAAGGATTGTTCTTCCATCATCGTGAATTGATTGTTACCACCTACTCGAAGGTAAGGTGCTCTGACGCCAACAACAGTGTTATCAGTGATGTTTGCGAACTTCTCAACTATAACTCTCATACCAGCCATTTCTTTAGCCCATTCATCAACCGTGGCGTTCGACCAGAAGCGCTCGTTATCGTTATGTCTAGAAAATAAAAATAATTATTCATAACCATCGGCTCTCTCTCTCTCTCTCTCTCTCTCTCATTGAATTACATGTAATACAATAATGTGCATCGTCGTTGGCTAGTAAAAAAGTGTTTTTGCTTACGAGATCGAGTGTACTGCAATCTCATGGCCTTTCCTGTGCATCTCTTGCACGGCCGAGTAATTAGTGTATTTATGAGAGACGAAGAAGGTGGCCTTGATGTCGCAACCATTAGGATTCTTGCGTTTTCCGTTGAAGATCTCTTTGTAGAGGCCGATATTGTTGTTGTTGATGGCATCGTCGAAGGTTATCGTAATCATCTGCGGCACATCCTTGGACGGGAGATCTCCGGGTATACTCGTTCCATCTTCGGAACAGAAGCAATCCGGAAGTACGCAAACAGCAGGGTCACAAGGAGGGGCGCTGTTTGGGTCATTGTCCATATCTGTAATAAGAATGGAAATTTAATAACGTAGGATCATATTTTGATCCATTAGAAAGTAAACTCGTTTGAGGATAAACTTCTTAAACTTACCACAAATATTTTCATCAGATCCATCGGTACAATCCTTTTCGCCGTTACAAAACAGACCTCTCTCTATACAGGATTGATCGGCACAGGCCAAGTATCCATCTTGGCAGAGAGGTTCCTCGGTATAGAGAAGGGGCTTCGATTTCCTCTCCTTATTTTTAAGCTTGCAGTTATTAACCGAGTCCTTCCAATCGCATGTTTGTTTCTCGATATCGAAGTAGAGTCCAGCCGGGCATCGTATAGCTTGGAGACCGGAACTCGTGCACTGAATAACGTCGCGACAGTTGTCGCCCTCACCGGCTACCAACCTGAACCATTCTCCTGCCTCTTTCTCCTTGCAGATTTCGTTCTCGAAACTTTCTTCCTTCTTGTCTTCTTGTCTCTTAACTCGAGTAAAGCCCTCTAAATATATAGAGGTATTGATAATGTTTGATCGTTATTACGAAAGTATTTCAAGGGTAATTCATTTACATAATTAAGACAATTCTTGTGTTAAAGTGTTTTAGATCGTAACCGAAAGCGAAGCGACCTTCCACGGTGAACGGTATCGCATTTTACGCGTTTTTGGTTCCACGAGTTCTCGAGAGTACGGTTTGTACGGTAAAGCGACAAACGGGGAAAGTTGTGCCCCCCACTGCTGCTTTTTCAGGCGGCAGGGCACGGCAGTGACGTCACCCATCCGGGACCGACCGAGGCTTTCACGCTCTAATCTCTTATGCAATTTATCGTCTCGCACTCAACAGAATCCGCGTAAAGAGATATTTTCTCCCGCTTTCGAGTTCTCGATTGGAGCCGGGAAGTCCGAGCGGAGTGATCAGGAAAGTGATTGAACGCGTCTCTCTCCATCAGAGAACAGGAAAATTCAAAGAGGGTACCGACTTTTATATCCATTTCCGCCATTTTGAATCCACGCGATAAGTAACGCGTTAATGTGTTTTCTCGAGATTCCTCGTAGAAATTGAAAGTATTCGAAAGTAATCATGAGAATTGTAAACGGGTTAACGATTTACCGTAACTTTACTATTAATCGCTGCTTAAATAAACGAATCTATTCATAGACTGAGCAAACAGATGTTCGTCATTCTAAATGTGTTGATCTATTTACAAAAATCTATCTTATTTGGTATCACAAATCACATTGATCGATGATTCAAACTCACCGGTATAAGTGATGACTCCCACCGCGAAGAACAGAATCAACGAGGACTTCATCCTCGATATCTAAAGCACAGTTAATTTTTTGTTCCCTATGAAAATCTTGTCCTTTCGTTTCACAAGCTTTTATCACGTGATTCTTTGTTTCTATCGTGTGTCTAATCTTTCTCGTCGTTCTTTGTCTCTTTTTGTCCGACACGATCACTTTGGAAGTGAAGCAATTGGGATTGCAACAAATGAAATAAATATTTGATTCGATTCGAATGAAGATGGTTACTTGTGTCGATGATTTTGGAGGGGTATTTAAGGAAGTTTAGGATCGTCGTTAGAGGCGCTCGCAAGCGCTCGAAAGGATCTAAGGTCGACGATACCAGCTGAAGATGATCGTATATCCGAGGGTTAGAGTCGATGGCCTTCAAGGACGCGGACCTTGAAGGTGTAGGTACCGTTCACGGACTGGCTGAGGCCCGCCACTCGTTGCGCCTTATATTGCTACCACCACTACAATCCTTTTTGGTCCCCTCTTTCTCTAGCGTCGCACACGTTTTCTGCTTGCCTGTCGACTCTTATTCAGGGACGTACGAATAGCTAGGCTGATCCTTCTGCCTTCATGATGGCCAAGAGTTATTACAACTATCGATTGCTTAAACATTTGCATTTTCATTGTAAATCCATCTATTATCAACGTTTCCGCTATAAAATTATTTCTAAAACATTGCACGATCAACCATCGAATTATCAACTCGTTATTTGACTTGCCTGTTAACTCTTGAACTTCAAGGTTCGAGGTTTCGAGTCACCTGACGCGTGCTCGTTCATCGATCACGTTGAGTATCCTGGCCGCGAAACAAGCAAGAAAGAGTCCATGTGGCTGGGGGAGAGAAAGAGATTAACGACGTTTATAAATTATGTAATTTTGATGTGGCACGTTCGTTGATCGAGTTACATCTTCTTGACGTAATGAGGATACCTAGAGTCTTATTTCGAAGGTAGGCTTTTCTTTTTTTAAATGTCAAAGTTAAAGAGGAAGAGGTCTCACTCCCATCTGGCAGTTTCGGACGAAGTAAACGACGTTAGCGTATGAAAACACGATTATTGCACCATCTTGTATGTCTTGCTGAGTCTTCCGAGGGAAGAGAGAAAACGAAAAAGAGAGAGAAAGAGAAACGAACGCCAGACTCTTGCGAATCTTCCAGCTTCTTTGCCAGAACAACGTCGACTCAGGATGGGTGTAACCTTTCTTGAGTATTTGGTCTCAGATTCTATCGTACAGATTTATTAGAGGCTCGTTTCTATTATTTTATCGTGAAATTTTGGAAGTACTTATTATTTCAGATCATTCGAAAGTTTCGTAGCAAATTTTTATGAAAGAATAACAAACCCCCTCCATTGTTTTCTAATTTATTTGAAAAATTGACTGGATGATTTGACTCGAATCCATTGAGAAACTCGTCCGTTGGAATTTACCCTTTGCTGGCTATCGGCAACGACTATGACTCGTGACTATGTCTGACATATTAGTCGTGTATTCCGAATACATAGTTCACGTATTCTACTATTAAATCGTATTGAAGTTGAACGCTCAGGGAAACGTTATTTTCGCATTGACGATCAACAGTTGTATTCCACTGGGTCGCTCTTTTATCAAGATCAAAGATTTATTTGTTATTGGACGGGTAATAAATTTTAATCCTCGCAGTAGAAGTTAGGTTACTTCCTTATAACGTAGTCGAACTTTTCTTACCGACATGTTGCAGTCATTCTGTTTTTGGAAGAAATTTTGATCAAATATTTGAATAAAATTTATTCAAAAAATATAATTTTTCGAGCTTTTCGATTTTTCTTATTGTTTTTAATTAAATTAAAGAAAAGAAAGGAACATTTAAGAAAGTATTTAGCAAGGAATAAGAAAGAATAATCTTTGGAAGAAATTATGCGGCCCTGCAGTGACATATGCCTCGCCAGTGAAAGGAAAAGAAGAAGAGGCAGTAGTAGCGGTAATATCAACGAAAGAGGAATGGCAATGGCGCCGTGCGCGTGCGAAGTCTCACAGAAGAGAAGCTTTCCCTGCCCGCGGCCAACAGCTCTCTCACGAGAAAATAAAATTCATCGATCGCGACCAATCGCGTACACTAGGCTCCATCTGTTGCCGATTTAGCGATCACTGTGGTCATTTAACGTCAATTATCATGATCCCTTCATTAAACAATCGAAACTTTGATCCAATGAGCAACGCCATTTGTAAAGATTTTTATGTAAATTTATTAATAATTGATCGCGAAATATGTATATGAATCGTTTTCATTGAATTTCTTGGAAATAGAATAATATTCACACATACAAGATACGCACATACACTCATACCTCGTCAATCTATTGCGCACGACGGTGCGTCCAATCATAAACACGCAACATGCCGGTCGCCTATACTGCAGTCATTTATATAAACAAAATACGCTGTAAACAATATAACCGTTTCTTTCGGACCACTGGGTATATACAAATACAAATTAAATCACGCCGTTATACTTAACCGATTCTTCTTTAATTATATCTGCCAATCTCTCACAGAATTTCTTTTTTTTCTAAATCGAAAATATCTATTTAGAATGTATAAAATGAATTCGTTCTGCTCTAGGTTTTGATTAATTAGTACGGAACAAATGAATTTATAGTTTGACTTGCCTCTCACGGGCAATTAATTTTTAACGTTATAGAAGCCGAATTACTTATTTCGTCGATAAAATGTTTCGCGCGGGAAAATTTGAACAATTTTTTCGAACTATTTTATCCTGATAGGTCGATACAAACCGTTATTTCACTTATAACTGCTGCCCTCTATTAACATATTTCGAACCATCCCGCTTTCTTTCTTCGTTTTTCTTTTTTTCTTTAATTTAGTCTCGCGTCGATTAATCCTGAGAGTTTATTTTTTTTATTCTCCATCGATTTTTCTTTTTTCTGTACAAAAAGGATCATAAAAGTTCAGCAGATTTTTTATCGGAATGAATTACGAGAGAGCGAGTTAATCGTTTGTCGATGCGACCGTGAATATCGTTATTTTCTTCTAAAAACAGCTAGATATAAAAGGGAATTCTTAAACACGTGTTGCACGCCATCGTGAAAGCTCTTCTTCCGAGTATGCATCTGTTGCATCTGCGGAGACGCAAGCACGTTGTCCTTGATAAGTTCGCGGTATGAAATCGATATTTAACTTACATCATATTTGATGTTTTATAAATCCAAGGCATATCAAAAACATCGATTATCCTTCGATAGATTTTTTTTTTTTACTCTTTTTAATCTTTTAAGATATATTAAATATCTCTTGTGAAAACGATGCAATATTCAAGTATATAGATATATACGTGTGATTCCATTTCAACTGAGCAAATATCTTACGATACGAAATTATTAAACGATCGTAACAATTTACGTTTATTTCTCGAAGGTAACAGTAACTATCAGATGAAAGTGTAAAATCCAATAGCGATTGAAAGTACGATGCAATGATACGATACGATACGATACGATTGAACGAGCCTGAAGAAATTTCTCGAGTTTTGATAAAATCACGATAAAGCAGACTCGACGATGATAGCGACTATTGCTTCGAACGTTTATCGAACATCTACGTTCCATTAATGATCTTTCTCTATCCTCAAATCGATTAATGTGAATGTATCTACACGATTTTTCCTTTTCCCCTTTCCTAAAGTTCTGAAGACCGATAAAAGCTCGAGTATTTATTTCTAATACCAAATTTTTATGAACCAATATATATATACACATTACTTTGCATAATATGATATTTAATATATATATATATTTTTATAATTATATTATTATAATTTTTTTATTTAATTATTATAATTTATATTATTATATTATTATAATTATATAATATATATATGTTTTTTCTAAATTGTGTGTTCAAAGGTACCGTTGGTTTGGTCGTCTTTTTCTCAAGGATTTGCGCATCCTTGTTTGAAATTCAATTTAATACAAATCGACCTCGGAAAAAAATTTACGACATTTTAATAAAGTAACATCACATTAGTTATTCTAAACACATGCTCTTCTCGTATTATCGTACGTCGTTATTATTAGTACGTTTAAGTATTAATGTTCACAAAGGGATGTGTAAGATAAAATTAATCGTCGGTATGAATGGTTCGTAGTATGATAAAGGCATGCCAATATCTGTGTGTTTTCGATATTTGAAAATTTCACGGAGAGGAATTTTTATACATTTTTTTTGCTTGATTATCTTATAGTAATATTTAATCCTGGTCAAATGGATTTTTATAAATATGAAAACAATAGAACGGAGGACACTTAGAGGATTAGTTCGATAAAATAATTACGAAGTTGTAAGGAAATCCAATGGTTGTTTCTTCGAAGGTGTAAATGCGTAATAGAAATTGAGAAAGAGGGTAACAAAAATGTGATGACACGAGGGGGTAAAATAGGATAGTTTTCAGGTCGACGTAAAAAGCCGAGGCCGAACAAGGATACATTTCGACAATGTCCAGCCGAGTGTTCGTCAGACTATATACGTTTACTACTACTGTCACAATGTAGCTATGTCAAAAGTAAAGCCTGCAGTAAGGCGCAGAGAGAATATATTAGCAATAGCGGGAGAAGATAGACTGCTAAAATAAAAGGATGTTTTAGCAAAAAAAAATTGCACGACGATAAAAAAAAAAAAAGAAACAGAATTTGAAAAACATTCATTTTACTCGTTATACAATAGTAGAAAGGACTATAATAGTAGACCAGAATATCGAATATAGCAAAGATAATAATTAAAGAAAAGAATGAATTAAATTAAGAAGAATTCAAGAAGCAAGGATCAAATGAATTATTTAGAAACATTTATTCGAGTATCTTATTAATTAAACAATTAAACGAGCTATCAGTTGCCGAGGAAGGAAGAGAGAAAACGTGTCTGGGGTAGGTATATCGATCAGAATAAGGGGTTGGGGTGTGTATAGAGCGAGAGTGAGAGAAATAGAGAAGGGGAGAGGTGGAACGAAGATTGTCCTGCACGAGGCTCCGATGGCCAAATGGGGCTCAGGGCCGTATCGGCAGGCTGCTACACCCTTTCTCTCCTGGCTCTACTATTCGACCTTGACCTAGGGAGTTCCTCTCGCGCCGGCGTCACGCCCTCTCGGCTCCTCCCCTCTTTCCCTTTTTCTTCTTCTCTTTCTTTTTCTTCTTTTTTATCTTTCTCGAGCTTTTGAATACTCAACTTCGCAAATTTCATCGTCCATTACTCGCGGCTAGATTTGCCAATTATTCTAAAGCAATTTTTGTTTTCTATTCTCGAGCTTAGTCGTTGTCACCTTCTTCCCTTCCGCTTTCGATTCTCCGTTTTTTCCCTTCTTCCCTTCCTCGAGTTTTGCCTAAAACGGGTGAAAACAGGTTCGACCTCGACACACGCCGGTGCCTCGAACGCGCACACGTCGTCTACGCGTTTTCCTCCTCCTTCTCCTCTTTTTCATCATCGTCCTTTTCTACCACCACCACCACCACCACCACCACTACTACTATTACTACTACTAATATTACCAGCACCACCGACCAAGTCGACACCGACCGGATTTGGTTGCAGTCGCTCTTCGAGCCGTGAGCAGGGCCGATATCTGCTCTAACTTACCTGGACATAAACTAGTTTTGACAGTTGAGAATTGCCGTTTGGGTTCCGTCCAAAAGAAGGCATCCTTGCTGGAACGTGCCAATGTTGTCTGCTACCATGCGACTGCCGGAAGCATGCAGGTGGGTCATCTTCTTGCTTCCTCCAACTTATTCTTATCTTCATCGAAGTGCTGGATTCCCTCGAGTTCGTTTGTTTACCGCTCGAGTTAAAGGTAATCTTTTTTCATCGATTTGAAACCTCTTCGGGAGATTTTACGTAGAATTTCATTTATTTTTATTCATCCAATCTTTCTTCGATCTTTCATTCGATCTTTTGTCGATCGAAGCTTGAAAATCGGACTTTTTTGAACCTTTTAATAACGCAATTATACTTTCATTACTTTATTCGTATTCTTGCGAGTCCTTTCACGAAGATTGACTCTGCCGATAAATAGTCGTCTCGATTTGTAAACAGAAGAATCGCTCATCGGATTTGGAAGTTGTTTATTCCGTTAACACAGTAGTAATGCATTACACGTATCAAGCTTCCTTTTTTCTTAGATTTCCTTCCCGAGCCAAGGACAGATAGTATATTTCAGTGAAATGAATAATTTCCTTAGATAATTAAGTACGAATAAACTTTGTTTACACGAGATGATCGTAAAACATTTAAATAAAATATTTATAGAAATCTATGCATAATCTATTGAATAACAATTTTAAGAATATAAACTTTTGTTCTTTTTATAGCATGTTAAGGTATAGAAAAAGTAGACATATACTTTGTAAGTAGTAAACACGTGTACAATAAGATTCTGTAACCTAAGTATTTTATAATGCGATGAATAGATATTGTTAAGTGAACCTTGTCGAATGTAAATTTGCGCTGATTTTTGTCGATTATGGAAGATAAAGAACGAAGCTTGTTAATAGTATATATTTGTGTTTCTACGGGAAAGGCACTGTGCCAGAGAACCGATTCTTTTTCTTCCCCTCATCGACCGGCCTGTGCCAAGGCCAAGCAAGAAGGTGAGATTCTTCTGTCACGGTCACGAACACCCTGACTCTACGACTTACTGTTACGCTAATGCCGATCGTATACATTTTTTTCGTGGATAAAAATCATCAAAATTTACATTGCTAAGTATTCTCGTTACAAATAATAATAATTATAATAAAAAAAAAAGAAACGAAATGATGAATATTCGACTTCAATTTCTTACAATTTGATTTTATTCGGAATTTCTATGCGAAATAAAATACCTACGCGATATATTGATTTCAGGTATATCCATTTCTTATTTCATCCGTTTTGCCTCATCTTTTTTTTGTATAAGATCAGAGTCGACCTTTCCGCGCTCGTTGCATTAAAAGCGGTGAACCATTAAAAGTTTTCAGTGCTGGCTCGTCGTTGCTTATCATCGCGTTTTACCGTGAAATCGCAATTAATTTTTCCTTGTATTCGATATACTGTGCGTTGTTGTTTTTATTATTATTATTAGCATGTATTATTACCCTAGTATGAAATTAATAATGCAAGCGTGACGTCTAATCGTGACGTTCGTGCAAGAAAAGGTTAACAACGAGATTCGAGAGATACCCACTCAGCAAGATTATATAATTTTCGATTAAATACTTGAAAGTTAAGTCTATTGGGATAATGTATATTATTTGCTTGTTAGACAAATTATATTTGAATGAAGTTTATAACAAAAATACCAAATAAAAAGTATGTGAGTGAGCTTCCACGCGCGATGGAAGTGAAACTCGTATTATCATATGGAAAATAATCAAATGATTTATATATACAGTGTGTCTCTTACAATCGTACACTGTTACGTTTACTTGATTTTTTTAATATATCTTACATATTTTTTTTTAATATATCTTATATATTTAATGAGTTTAACTTGATTAATAATAAGTGAATTTAAAAAATACGAAAATTATGTACAGGACACGTTTGTATTTTAACAACGTACGTGGTCATTCTTTGTTTTTACTGTTATTTAAATTTTTTGGTATCACAATTAGTATATCCATTAAAGTAAGAATGATACAAAGTAGATTTGTTTAAAAATCACACGTCTATTAATATACTTGGAATATAGAACATTTTTTATATCCGACATTTTATTAGATGAAAATTTTTAAAATTCAAAGTCATCACTGGTCAGAAACATTAAAATAAATGTATTCTAGTTTAAGCAATCGAAAATATTAGTAGAGTATATTAGAATGTTCGATATATCTTAAATGATTATTAATTAATCAAAGTTAAATATGTATTGTAGTCTAAAAGCACGAAATACAAATTCAACGTACCGTCCTCTTAGAAATCCACCGTTGAAATGAGACGTTGTCCTCTATGAAAGTTCTTTTATTGAATGTTGTTTATATGATTTTCCGAATATTATTTTCGTTATACATATGTACATTTGTAATCTTCACAAAGTCATATAAACAACAATCGATAGAAAAATTTGAACTGACTTTCACAGGGGACAATGAGCCAGTCTAACGTTGGATTTCGAAGAGGATGGAACGTCGAGTTTATACTCGGTGTTTTTAAACTACAATATACAATTTCTTCGATTAATTATCAATCATTTAAGGTATATCACATTCCCATTCATCTTTTAACAAACAAATCTCGTAATAACTATCAATAAACGTATAACACACACACACACACACACGTACCACTTAATATTAAAACTTCCTACCTTCTTTAGGCAATAAAATTTCTTCTTTCGTATGTTTATGTTTTTGATAATTATCATAGAGAAAGAAAATTTTGATTGGAGTTATTATGAATCACTTGATTACCATTTAATATTAATTAAGTTGAATTATCGACATAATAAGTGTGTTCTTCCGAATTTAACGAAACAGACGGTAATCTTAATTTGACATACGACACATTTCTTAACCGCAAGTTTTTATTCTTAAAATTTAAATTGACAAGTGCATCATTACTTTCAGATCGCGGCATTGTTCGTACGAGCACGGTTGTAACAATGAAATTTTTAGGGAAACGATATTTATGGATCATGATCGACGAATTCTTACTATTATTTATAACGCGAGTAAAATATTATTCTGTTCATTTAATGTGTATTACTATTGTTAATAATTAACTCGTGTTTATAATAAATAGAAAAAGAATTTAGTGATACTTATTTTTTACCAATTATCAGAGATTCGTCGATGGGTGATGCTTGTTTCATTTTATTTTATTTACTTTTATTCGCACGTTCGATCGAAGATAGAGGAGGAAGCTTAGAATGTTATGAATTTTCGTTTGCATTTTGGAAGGGGAAATGATGCATCTACTTTAAAGCGTTTTTTTATAAACTAACAAATGAAGTTACACTTCAATACACTTAAAAAATATAATAATATAAAAAAAATATATTCTAATCACACTTCTTTATCATTTTGCTACCGTTCAGCAGAAGCCACTGAGAGAACTCGGCCGATTGTGCCTTGGTACAGAAGAACAAAGTAACGTTGTGACAGCTGAAGTATGCACCGAGACACGCGGTGGGCTTCCACTATTGCAGGTATGGCCAAGCGATTCACCAAGATACGAGGCGGATAGCCAGGAACAAGCGTTTGTTTTCCCAGATGCTCAAGAAAACGTCAACGATAGCGGAATCGAATCCATCCAGGTATTAATCTCAATATATATTATTTATTAATCCTTTAAGATTACATTTTATTTTATACTCAGGTGTCTTACTAATCGAAATTCATTTTTGTTGAACGAACGCTACTCTGATACAATGCAGAATTATTAAGAAGGAAAAACAATATTTATAAATTGTTGTTTAACTTTACGTATTCGTAATAATATATACAGTGTCTTTTTTTTTTATTTTATTTTACAATTATATTTTAAATAATTTTATTAAGTGTTCCGTTAATCTTCTAAGCGTGTTGTCTTTATTTTAATGACTGAAAATAAACATACAACCAGAAAGAGTTTAATTAGCGTACGCATAATCACATCATGTGATTTTTATATGAAAATGTTTTTGTATCAACGATTTTGAACAAGTATGTATATATTATATATACTGGTAATTTGAACAGTGGACTAACAATAAGTCGAAACAGTTAAATAATTTTATTGATTATTTACTTTATTTTAGAAATAATTTTAATATGAAATAAATTCATAGAATTAATTAAACAAGATTTTTAAGAACTTACAAGGAGTCCTTATAAACCTTCCCACTTAGATTTTTTTTAAATTTTATAAATTTGTAGGCGTCTATTAGGACTACAAATTGTACCCTAGGAGTAGTGATTAATGACCTATCGTTTCCGAGAAAGCGAGAGAAGAAGTTTTACGAATATTCTTGTGTACTATTTCGTTTCAGCAGTTACTACGAACAGGGGCAGATTTTTTAATTTTAACTTGATTTTTTACTCTCATTATTGTAAAGTTTCTATTTGCGAACGTTCTTATTCTATTGAAAAATTTAAATTATTTATTAAGCAAGTAAATTCAAAAAATTTATTATGTCTAATTTATCTTATTAATTATTAATTATGTGCTATTTATTACGTAATATTTATTATGTATTTTAAATTATGTATTATTGTATTTATTATTTCTTATTTAATTTATATTTATATATATTATTTATATTACTTACGTAAGGAATAATTTTTATGTTTCAATAAAATATGAACGTTCGTAAATAGGAGAAACTTGACACGTTCCATAATACAAATGCACCATATTTTCTATTACATTTCCCATAAAAGTGATATAACATGTACTTTAGAAAGATAGAAAAAAAAGAAAGTAAATAAAATATACTTTATGATAACGACAGTAAAAAATAAAATTAAAATAAAAAAAGTCGGTCGAGCGAAATTTGATCTAGCGATAACGAGTCTGCGTCGTTACGCGTTATGATGCCGACGATGCGTAATAATTGTTGTAACGAAATGATATATAAGAATGTTAGTAAAAGTTTTTCCCTCGTTTTCTTAGAAACGATGGGGTCATTGACCTAGTGGTACTACTCCTAGGGTGCAATGTGTAGTCCTACAAATTTATAAAGTTTCACAAATATCGAAGTAGGACAGTTGATATGAACTCTTTGTTAGTCCAACGTCATAATTACCAGCACACATATTCTGATAAAATTAAAAATGTAATTTTCCAATGACACGACTAGATAATAACTATTACGTATTCATTTGTAAAGGCATCTCCGTCACCGTGTAAAGCAGCTTGCAACAGTCCAGCAACGACACCACAACAATCTCGTCGAGCTAGTCTCTTGCATCCGGATCACGCGAAGCTGCACCTGCATCATTTACATCATAATCACCATAACTTAGGATCAAAGAGTCCCCCGACTCAAGATAGAACTTCGATCGACGAAGATCCACCCTCGGTACCTCCGAGCCCTTCCAGTACGACGACGAGTAGTCTCCGATCGATGCCGAGTTCAGCGATCGCATCGATGCATTCTCAAGACAGACGACGTAGTAGCAGGTAAATCTGAATCAAGAATTATACGTGATCGGACTAATTATTCTTATCTCCCTTGCATTATCACGTGATAAGGTCTCTTGAGAATCAACAGGTCTTGGCTAGCTAGTTCTCTCTCCCTCTCCCTTTCCCATTCTGTCTTTCTCATACCAGGATCTTGCATGTTAACACTCAAGAAAATGCAATCTCTCAAAACAATTACGCGATTAAGTAACCACTTTCCATAGATTCGAAAATTGCCGTGACCAAGTACGATTCTTGGAGTCATCATTGAGAGGACAAAACATGCGGCCGAATTGGAGCATTTTTTGTTTTCATTTTTCGATATGAAAGTTAGAAAAAGGAGTACAAGGCGTTAGTAATTAAAGTTTATCAGTAATTCAGATTATGAAGTGAAAGTCACGTTCTTATTTCGCATCGATCTACTCGTTCGATATGGATTGAAATCATTTTAATCGGGGCTTTATAGTATACATATATTTATATGTATTCGTATCGTTGACACGGAACGAGTACGCGATAAGAATCTCGCATGATTACGATGGAAACGTCCCGCGACATACTACCTTGATCCTCTCTTTGGAATCTAATATTACGAGTTTCGAGATATTCCATAGTCTCAGAAATAATCCTTCGAATGATATCTCTGAACGAGTGGTTCGTTTTCGATCTCGACGACGATCGTGTCAAGGAGCGACCCTGGCACAATATAAATATACCAATATATATATACACACATATGTATATCAATCTTGGTATATTACACGCCTCGCGCAATGAAAATTCTAATTATGACGTATTTAATCTCTTGTCAAGTATCGCATTCATTCTAAAAATACTTTATTTTTTTTTTTTTAATAATAAATAGATTACAAAAAATACGTATATATGATAAATTTCTGTCATCTTTAATTACGACAACAAAGATCTTCTCTCCTTCCTGAAATATTTCCGATTATAATTATAAAACTTCCCAATGAGATACCTCTGGCCGTTTTTTTAACAATAGACAAGAGAGACAGAAAGATATTATATATATAATGAATTGACTGAGTATCGTAGATTAAAACTTCTATTTGTTGGTGATTTCGGGACTCTGAACTACATAAAACTCTTGAAGTTTTTAACGAAAGTACTTGACAATTATATAGCAGTGATAGCGGTTGTTAGCTGGAAATTCTTAACTAAAGTTGCCGCCTCGAAGTGTTTTGGCAAAGACCCAGTTTCTTTATTCTTCGTGTTGATCGTAGCACGCTTGCTAATGAAGCCTTCGACGTTAATTACTTTCATTCCTTTTATGAAGTCCAAGATACGAAATACTGTCTTTTACAAATTCAACAACGTCTATTGATTCTATGTTTGACCTTTTCTTATCTTGTTTCTAATCACGACTATCATCATTCTTCATTTCTTTGAAAGTGAGTTTCGAGAATGTGATTTCATCACATATTTGTTTGATTAATTCGGATATCCGGATAAAATGAAAATTTGACAAATAATATCTTTTCTGTTCACAGATATAGCATGTTCGATGCTCTGGACTTGGAGTATGCTCTTTTAAGAGCTGCTGCTAGGGGTTCGGTAGGACCCTACTCTCTTTCAGAATCCCTGCATAAGTTGACGTTCACTCAAAGTCTTGCTTTCCCTGCCTTGGCACGTGGTCTGGCTTCGAAACAAAGCGTACCCACGAGAAGACCTCAACAACATGCAGAAAGTGGACTAAACGTCTTCGCGAAGGTTGTTACAGCTCTCGTGCTGATGTTGGTCAGCGTGTTGGTGTTCGGTGTTGTCTACAAGTTCGCCAGAACGTGAGGATGGCTATTGGTACCCGATCGACATCCTGGTTCTAGTCAGGACTTTAATCGGCCGGGTGCCAACGAGCCTTACGACGATAATGCCTGATCAATTTCGATGTCAAGAGTCTGCCAAAAAAAAACTGGTCTGCGTACTTATCTACGCACGTAAGAAGTTATACTTCTTTGCCGTACCAAAACGAACATAACCTCAATAACCTCAAAAATAACTTCAAAAAAAACTTCAAAGAAAAAAATAACTTAAAAGAAAAAATAATTATTATTATTATATATAAGAAAGAATAAAAAAAAGAAAAAGAAAATATCAAAATATAGATATCAATCCACACTAAATATAAGAGAGATATATCGAATTACTTGACGCGTCAACAGCCATGGCGCGGTTACAGCATTAGTTCTCGCTTCGATCATTTAAGTAAAGCAGCGCTGCGTACGATTAGTATTTGGATTGGGTGACCCGCTTGAGAAAAGAAGGGGAAGAAGAGAAGACAACTTCATGCCGTATACTTGAAATCGCTTTGCCGCGCGTCGTAAATACCCCGACAAACTTCATGGTGTCGTTTTTCCAGACGCTCGGAACAAAATCACACTCCCCATTACATTTTCCCCAACGCGTCAAAAGAAGTATAACTTCAGAAACCTCTCTTTTGCTTTTCTACTACTCTCTTTTTTCCTACTCATTCGAAAATTTAGCTTACTTTGTCTCGTAAAGATTCGAGGCAGAACGAATGATTGGCGACTTTTGACACGAATCGGGCATTCATCGTATCCAGAAGGCCTTTTTAGGAAATTAAAGTGATACTTATCGGTATGACCGATTTTCAATCTATCGTGGAAAACAACAAATTCTAGTCGATTATAGATAAGATTTGAGGATAAATATCTTTCGCGAAGCAATCCGAGGTATTCTCTCGAAATAAAATCAAACTGTGGCGAATAGTATAAGAAATATAAAGAAAATATTGCGAAAGATTTCAGGATCCTTGAAGAAAATGATTCGCGTCCTTGTTAAGGACGATGCGCGTGCTCTAGTTTTGTCGATTTTATCACGATTCGAACGAGGTCCTGATATTTGAACCCTCCCCGTTTTGGTTAGTGAATTTTTTTATATAACAAATTTAGAAGCGTTGACTTTTGGAACACAATTACGTGATAATGATTATGAACAAATGATCAAGGGACAATTCAATAATCTTCGTTGCTTTGCAGTGCCTTGCTCGTGCATGTTCGCATCGAGATTAAGAATGTGCACGCGTACAAGCAAAATATTATCACAATGAGATACGATTCCAAAGGAAATAAAAAAAGTAAAAAAATGAAAGAAAGAAAATTCTTAAAGTGCTTTATAGTTTATACGATCACTTCTCGATGACAATCGCACGAATACGCGTAAATACGTTTTCGTCATGCAAATTCTAAAACATATTATACGTCGATTTCGATAAAATAAGGTCTCGTGTGTGCGCTTGCACGTTTCTATATAAAAAAAGTGAAATCTTGTTTTTTTCTTTGTGTTTTCAATTATGAAAAATATATCAACTGAAAAGAACAAAATTAAATCGATCAACGATAAAATCATTGATAATAATTAGCATCATAAAATCGATCTGATATATCATGAAACTGATTATTTCTTTTATAAGAGATCAAAACTTAATTGAAATCAAATCCATTATTGAGATACGACATGGTATATGCTATATGTACATATAATGATATACTATCATGAACGTACAGGGTGACGCGAAAGTACGTAGGTATTTTTAACAGGAAGAAAAAATGGACAAAATTTAACGACAAGTTTTAAAGCAATCCGATCGATCATCGTTAACACTATTTACACTATTACAAGCGTAAATTGAATTATACTATCGATTAAAATGCAAAGATAACGAACTTATAAAATAAGATGTAATAAAAGAGAGAAATGTCCTTCGAAGAATACTGTCTTATATTTATCTTTCGCTTGTGATGAATCAGCATCGCGTTAAATCTCGAATAAATTTCATCGTAGATTAATTGGAATGCATATTGAACAAAAAAAATCACGAAGAAGAAAGACTACGGTTTATCAGGAAGAAATCGCATTTTCGAGTACAACTCTTATAGAATTAATACATATGTTATATCTTGTACATATAATTATGATATCATTATTATACAAAGATGTGTCATAATCAATAAGTATTTAACGCGACACAATGCTTTGTATAAAGCAACGAAACTTTGAAATTCGTGAAATTTTTCTTAAAATCTTTTCTCTCGATAGCGTCGCACTCTCTTAATCTTGTCGGTTTTAATCATTGTTATCATCCTGTGTGATAATATAATGTAATAGAAATATTCTTTTTCCAACATGATTTTAAAGATACTTTTCATTTCTAACGTATTATTAAATACAATTAAGTATTTCTTCAAATCACTTCCTTTGTGTACTCTCTCTCTTTTAAACAGGACTAATTTAAGAACAATAACGGAGGTGCATACGTTATCGCGTCTTTCGTAAAACTCGCTTGAAACTTATCAAAATTCTATTGCAAAGCTCTTGCTAAAAGACATATTTCAAATTTCGAAGATCTTATGAATGAGGTAACTTGGATAACATTGAAATGAAATTTCATTGCGCCAATAACCTGCCTCGTTTATAATCGATTACGTCGTTGTTGCAATGACGTTGTTGATTCGATATATACATATATATATAATATATATATTATATATAAATAATAATATATACGTCATGAGAGAAAAATCTCGAGCAGACTTTGTTTTCAAAATCGATACCTAATAACCCATATATTTTATTGGAACGAAAAAAACATCTTTTTATTTCTTCTTTATTTTTTTTTTCTTTACTTAAAAAGTCTAGGTCATGAAATTTCGTTTTTACGATGATTTTTAGGCTTTTTAAAAATTGGCCTCTCCATTGGGGATACTTTAAATGCGCGCAGAAAGTTCTATTCGCCCAGGTGATTCAACTTAGACGTAGGTAAGTTCTATGCGATATCCATTTTCAATGGTTTAACCTTCGCAGTCGAAGTATCATCGAGAAGATTTCAAAGATGAATCGTTTCAAAGCGTTCATTCCATTTTACGTATATAAATATGTTTATGATATATCAACGATATCATTTTTATATTAGAATAAAGAATTGTGTATTATCTCATAAAAATGAACAGAAATAATTGAACGTTAAAGAATATAGCTTTGGAAAACAAAAAAATTAGCGTGCTCGTAGGTGATCGATAGTGTTATTTATTGTATGCCAGTAAGACACCTTTTATTTCAATTAGATTTAAAGAGACGGGGTTGTTTCACGCCATTGATCTTCAAAATCAATCTCTGTGTACATATATCTTTGTGTGTCTGGTTATGATGTGTGTTTGTATGTGTGCTCTTTAGATTTTCTTTTTCCATCTCGACAATGCTGAGAATCTTAAAATTATAATTAATTTCGTAATATTTTCGATCTTTCTCCCCCTTCACATCTAAAGGTGCTAAGATATCTACAGTGATTTATTCATCGTACACGATTATACATACAATTTGTCTCGCTCATAAGTTTTTCTCCTCTTTTGTTTTTTTTTTCTTTTTTAGTTTCTCATTACACTATTCCTTTCAAAATTGAAAGAAATCTATAACTTACTTACTTATATTCCGATCACGATCGATCCAATCGTCGTACCTATATCAATAAATCGATTATTTACACGAAATTCCACACACACACACACATTTATTGCTACTTTACAGAAATCCCGCATAAAGCGTCTTTCACGCGCGAATATGTATGTTTTATTCGTGTTAGTAGGTATATGTATACTCGTGTGTATGTATGTGTATGTGTGTTGTTCTACGTATTCACTTGCTTTTTTTTAAATTATCTTTTTTTCTTATTTTTTTTTTTTTCGTACAGACGCGTATATGCGCGATATAAGCGCATCTTGCACATATGTATGTAAGTATGTATGTATGTATGTGTGTATGTATGTGTGTATGTATGTAAGTAAATACGTCATCGACTGCTTACAAGAGAGCGATCAGTGAAAGAACGTGGAAGTATGTAAGTATGTATTTAGTTATTTTTTCGTTATGCTCGAACTCGAATAGAATTCGTCAAGGTCAATCAATTTTCCAAGGACCAATTTCCTTTTGTTCTTTTTCATTTTTCTTCCTTTCCTAGGTTCTTTTTTTTTTTGTTTCAATCTCATTTAAACAATATAATTTATTTAGAGAGATAATTTTTATCGTCAGCGTACCTAGTAGCAAACAAAAGAGTCACGATTATTCTGAAAAGAAAAAAGGAAGTAGATTCGTATATAAATCAAAAATTTTAGGTTATTTCTATATATCGAAGATACCGACGGTTTTTTTGTTTTTTTTTTTTTTTTTTAATGCTTTTCTTTCCCTTTATCATCCTATATTTTTTACTTTTTGTTTTTTTTATTTTTATTTTTTTTAATTATTCGCTTCATTCGCGCTTAGGCCGTACTTTCTCGTTCCTCTTTTTCTGAAAACTTTTTATTACCTGCTTTTATTCTTTAATCACCCACCTCTGCACACCCTTTTTCTCTACTCACTCTCTTTCTCTCTCTCTTTCTCTCTCTTTCTTTCTTTCTTTTTCTTTATTCTCTCTCTTTGTTGTCTCTATTTTTTCTTCTTAATGTAATATACTCTATGCGTTACACGTACTCGTGTCATTTTGTGCTATGATAAACTCGATTATTCAGAAGTGTAAAAAAATAAATTACATCGGCTAGAGGAAGCTCGAGTTTACGATCTCTTTAAAAATAATGAGATTATTTAATTTCTGAATTTTTTTGCGCGGTTTATTTTAAGTATATACTTTAATCAGTAATTGTTTATATATATATGACACGAACACGAATAATAAGTTCTAATGATAGACTAGAATGAATTGGAGAGAGATGGAGAGAAACGGGACAAGAGTGAGGAAGAATGAGAAAGAGAAAGAGAGAGAGAGAGAGAGAGAGAGAAGAAAAATACAGAAAAGAGAAAAAGAGAAAGGAACAAGTGTGAACTAATTTCTGACTCTTCATTCTTCTCAGAACAATCGATGAAAGATCGACAAATGATCAATTTCTGATGATATTAGTGCCTCCAATTTTGTTACTGATAAATAATTGGATGAGTCGGCTCAACAGGAAGATCACTGTCAAGTTCAAGGGACACTCCATCTTTAGATACTAAATAATGCGTGAGCAGTTGACCCTTTCCTTTGACAAAGACGAGGCCACGTTGTTCGAAACCAAATCCAAAAGGTTCCAAAATCATTCGGGTCTCGTCGGTAACCTAGAATTCGATCAATTCGCTCTTAATTTCTTTTACAACGAAATAAAGATGTAGATAATGTTTCTATTTACCTGAATACACCCAACTTTTCCGGTGCTTTCCATTCGCGAAGCAACGTTTACCGTGTTACCCCAAATATCGTAATGAGGCTTTCGAGCACCAATCACCCCGGCAGTTACCGGCCCATGATTGATACCCATTTTTAGGACAAAATGATTGAAACTCTGTTCGTTGATTCCCGAAAGAGCTTTTTTTAATTCTAAAGCAAATTCTACGAGAGTCGATAGGTGAGTCCATCGTGGACTATCTTCAGACTCTAGGGATTCAGTTATACCCGAGGCAGCCATGTACGTTGAGCCTATTGTTTTGATCTTAATGATGTCTTTGAACTTGTTTTGATCCAAGATCTATAATAAAAATGAAAATACATGTAACATACGATTACGTGTTTATCGTTAGACTGCTAAAAGATTTCAATTATTGACTTACAGCATCAAAATCTGAAATAACTTCGTTGAGGAACCTTAGACATTCGAGTCCTTGATTATTGATACTTTCCTCGCTGTAAAAATCGGCAAAGTTGGGCATACTTGCGAATAGTACACCGACTTCGGCATAACTTTGACTGTAAAGATCGTCGTGATGCCTCGCTCTTGAGAGAAAATAAATTGCTACGTGAGGCGGTAATATATTGTATATTAACGCGCCATTTCTTCGTTTCATATCGGCAGCTCTTTCCCTCTGAGCTGCTACCTCTCGACCTCGAAGATACAGCATTCTTCTTGCTTTTTCGGCCTAATAAATAAAATTAATTCGATTTACGTATTTCACGCTCTTTCCAATTTTATCATTTTATCCTATTTCTATTCGATAAATGTCTTTTGGTTTTTTTTGTCGTCGTCGATCGAGAAAAAGGAAAAAAAAAAGAAGGAAGAGAGATTTCGCGTGACAATTTCGTGTCAATTAAAATCCCGAATAGAAGCTTTCTCCAATCGTCGTATTAACTGCGATCCAATTTATCACCGAAGCAATTCGCAAATCGATTGGTGCTTCCATGCCACTCGAGGACAGAACGGAGGTAAGTAATCAACGCTTTCGATTATCCGAGAGAGAGAGAGATGGTAGTTTGTTCGGTTTCAATCGAGAAAGGTAATTACTTACGTATCTAGCTACGATGACCAAGGCAGTGGCGATGGTGAGCAACGAAGCTGACAAGGAATATTTTAATGAATATGTGATCGGATCAGGTGGTAACGTGGCCATTTCTTCCAACTCCAGAGAAGATCCGAGAAATAGTATATTAATAGAACATTGTGCTCCGGCTAGAATGTACATCAGCAATGCCTTTCCAAGATAGCAGATGTAAGTTGGCATAGAGATCGCTACAAGGGCAAGCACACCGATATAAGAATAATAAGAAGGATAAGGACAACGCATCCAGTACGAGATGTTTCCTTTTGGTTCAATTTCGTCGATGATTGCACAGTTACACTGAAAAACAAAACAGCATACGGTTTGAGTCTCTGTTCTATTTAGTTTATTTTCAAAATTAAATTGAAAATAATATTGCAATACCATGTCGAGAAGTAGGAAGTCGGTTAGAGAGAAGGTCATCAACAACGCTAATGTTCTTCTCAACCACGTCGCTCTTACTGCACTCCCAAGACACGTGGCACCCGCTAGCACCACCCCAAAGAGTACTACCACGCCTGCACCACCCCAAGTGAAAGGTCCCCATGGATGCAATCTCCATACCGGTGATGCACACATCATCACTAAAGGGCCACCGAGCAAAGACAAAGGTGAGAAGGCCTCTTTGGCACTGTGAAAGGCCTTTTCCACAATTGGATCTTTGAAACGCAACGTTAGCCACGATACGTGACCCTTCAGGTCAGCACCCCCTCCTACGTTCAAATTATTTCATTCGATTATTCTCAAATCTAGAATTCATCAATTAGTTTAATTAGTCGATATAAAATTACCTTTGCTATCCATTTCCTTTCTCAATCTTTGCCTGAACTCTTCGGAGTCCTCTTTATTACTTCTCCTTTCTTGATTATTGTCCATTGTCCTTCGAGAAGTTTCGTCGTTCAACGATGCCAGACTTTTCGTTATCGCCGGTTTGAAAGGTTTCAAAGCTCTGACTATAAAGTAGGTGACGATTCCAGCCTTTTTAAGTGCCTCCTCTCTTTTCTCACCGAACGCCGGCTCAATTTCAAATTCATCATTGAGAAAGCTCAAAGTTACGTTGGAAACGTGTACTCTCCTTAAAAATAAACGCACCCATATTGTCTTTCTAATTATAACTAATTCGTTACGTTCAATCACATATCCCCTGTTTCTATTTATAATTGACCCCGTTCTGAGAAATAATCAACGAACTCCGTAATAATTTACACACCAAAAATTGATCTATCATTTTGGCTTGTCTCCCGTTAGGGGAATCGAAGGAACGATTTGAAGAAAAAGTAAGGGCACGGTACGTGTTCGTTTTCATCCTTTTCGTCGCGTCCCTTGTCTGTTTATCCCCACTTAAGGGCCTCTAAATAAATTAGGTTAAGAGGAACTCAAGCTCAAGCGAATAGCTCCCTAGGTACGTGCCGAGATTCAAGTACCCTAACTGCGCCGGTCACGTTTAATGATCCAAACCAGTATCGCGTACAAGTGTGGTAGACTTTATCTCGAAGTCTTTAACGTAATTACCGTTATCATATCTATCAAAATAGAAAAAAGTAAATCTTACCCGGCTCTTCCGCTGCTTTCCATCTTATTGGCCAGTTCGACGTCTTTACTGTAAACGTCGAATTGCCATTGTCGTTGACCAAGAACACCGGCCAGGACAGCGCCTGTATGTATGCCTACCCTCATGTCAACCGGACTATTGGTTGTTTGCTGAACATATTTTATAGCTTCGACCATTGAAAGACCCATGTGAACGCAAAGTATCGCGTGATCTGGCCTTTCGATGGGTGCACCACTTATGCAATAATAACAATCACCAAGAATTTTGATGCGTAGCTGTTCGTACCTGCAAACAAATATAGCGACAAATGATAAAAGAGATTTAACGAGAGAGCATTGTGGTTAACATCCTGGAACATTTATCGATCGTTCGACGAGTTCTCGTCGTCGTAATTGTAGTTATCGTCACCTCCAAGAATATTTCGAGAAAATACAGAGAAAAGAGAAAAAAGTAACACTAATTTGCACGGATATTGGAAGAATACTCATTAAGAATTCCTAATCGATTCTTTCATGAAAGGAAATGAGTTTCACGTTGTAGAAACAAATGAAAGACAAGTTAGAAAACTTTTTTCTTTTTTACGTAATAAACTTGAATACCAATGAAGAATTTAGATTAATGAAAGATCAGTCAATCGGATCGTTCTAGTTTATTAGGTTAGTTTAGAATTTTGATAGACTACTTAAACTGTTGCGGGTAAATTTTCATGAAAAAGAAGTAAGTACCGTTCGCTGAGTTGATCGAATCGTGCAAACAGCTCGTTGAGTATCTTAACCAGTTCGCTAGCGCTGTAGGTCGATGATATTGCTGTGAAACCAACGATATCGGCATAAAGTATCGAAACATTTTCGTGTCTCGACATGTAGATCTTCTTGAACTGCGTGTCCTTGCATGCACCCAAATCCTGTCGCATTTTGACGGCCACGTGTTCCGGCAGGACACTGAGAAGTAGCCTCTCCTGTTCGGCACTCTGTTCTTCGATTACCAACTGCACTTCCAGACTTTGTCTTGTCTCGAGAAAGGCTCGACGTTGCTGGAACTCCGCCAGGGAGTAGCTGGAAGCACCCAAAATAGCGACGCCGGCCGAGAGTGTCACCGTCAGGATCTATAGGATGTTTTCACGCTAAATTCTTACGATTGCGAGCTTTCAATCACGCGGGGATTAACCGATTAGCAAAAAGGGTAACCCTTCGATGCACGCTTTGTCGATGAGCTTTCTCATCCGGAAAGATACGAACCGCAAAATGTCGTGCACCGAAGGGTTAATATGTATACAACGTTAATGAGAAGGCAACAGTGTTTTTCTCGATATTTTTATTTTTTTTTTTAGCCTCACGAGAGAGTATCGAAGATCGTGTCGACATATTTTCTATGGAAAAAAGAAAGCTTTCACGTGTAAGAGCGAAAAAGATTTGTAAGAGTTGGTAAACGTTGACACGTTTAACGGGCTTTTAATCAGCTTTCCATTCTTTCCAACGGTCCAGATTCTCGTCAATGAAGACTACTAGTCGTTCTCATTGAAAAACGATCGGATGTCGTGCATGGAAAGGCGACGGTGCCGCATCGTTGCACGATGTCACGTATATGTCCGTCTCTGTCCCGCGCGCGAGCTCTATCTCTCTATTTTAAACTACCATTGACCGAACTCTACTCGAGTGTCACTAACGACAACACCACATGTGCACACGTGTATATGCCGAAGCTTTCGCTTTCGTGTCCACGAACAACAAGTTTGTAACTTTAAGAGTCGATCCTTCTTTTGATGCACCTATGTCCAACCGTCGGACGTACAACTTTTTAGGGTAAACGAACGCGATGACTGTCATACGCTATTACGCGTTGATCCGATTTAATTGCACGCGTATATGATTGGAAGAGCGTCAAGAAAATGTTCGTAAAAAGCCAACGTTTTTCTCTAATTTTGTCTCAATAATTTTTCTACCTTTCGCTCTAGTCGATATCATTTGACCGAACTCTCTCCGACATGCGCTAAAGTTTCATTATCGTCCTTGAAATAATTTGCAAAACTTTCCTTTTTATTTTTTCCACAGAATAAACTCTCTGCACGAGATAATATTTTTATTTCTCCATCGTCGGACTTAACGCGTAGCTCCCTACTCGCGATAAGATCGATGAACGAAGTACAATCTCGTATAAATTAGTTCGAGTAAAAGAGCACCGATCGGTAGCACGTAAACAAAGCGTTTATTCGCTTAGCGCATAAACGTGAATCTTTCCAAATATTTCCATACAAGGGGCGGGTATCAAGGAGGACGATAGATCGATCGAAAGACATAGACGTTGATCTAGCTTAGGAGGGTAAGAAATTAGCAAGTCAAAGCAGCAACAGTTGTTTTACACACGCACATCATCGCTGTTTACTTTTCACTATCTTCCTCTTTTAATTGTTCCAATAGATAAGCAAACGTGTGGAATATAATTTGTATCTCTGAATGTGAAATTAATAATGACCTACCAGAACGTCGATGGCCGATAGGATCGGCACTTTGGAGAGTCTAAAGACGGTGACCATATAAGCCGCAGCCGTAGCAATCGCTAACAAGAAGCAGAAGGATAGTCTAAGGGGTAGAGTAGCGAATAGGAGATAAAGGAAGAGCAGGAGCCATCCTAGTCCATCCCTGGGCGTGACCTCGCTCGATTTGAGAAACAGCTGAGCGAGCAACTGTCCCGTAGAAAGCCACCATGCCACGTGGGGAACGGCGGCCCACAAGCCGTCTCTGGCCCGTGTTCCGTGTTCCGCCCATGCCAATAAACCCAGGTTCAGACCGATGAAGACAGCGGTGAGCCCTCGAGCAGGTAGTTCCGGTTCAGGCGAGGCTACGGTATAAGTCCCGTAAAGGACAGCTGATAAGAGGAAGCACTGAAGGCCACCGCGTCTTTGTTGAAGGGAAGAGGCACGATAGAGTCGCTCGAGTTTAACGTTACTGAAGCTGGTTCTTAACAAATTCGACGGCCTGCCGGAGTTCAGGTAAGACTCCTCGTTCGTAGTCTCCAATCTCTGGGACATGGCGCCGGGAATCGTATACGTTATCACACGCACCGCATTTTTTTTCTTATTTTCCACCCTTTCTGCTTTACAATTTCACAATCGAAAGAACTTCATCGACTACTCTAGTCGTCATACGTAGTTATTGTAATGTAGAAGTTTCTTCTCGTTGATTCTCATCGAGCTGTATTTCTTGGGAACTTGTTTCGCAAGCTCACTTGGATTTAGGGTGGGCGAGGTCAAGTCTTACTCTTTCTCTCTCTCTCTCTCTCTCTCTCTCCGGTTCTGGCTGGCTCCTCCTTCTATTTCTCTCACTCGTTCATTCGATTCGAATCTCCTAACTTTTCTTTCTTGATAATCCTTAAACCTATCTTCCTGATCGTTTTTTCTTACTCCTTTATGGTTAATTACTAACGACCGGATTGACGAAAAAATCAAGGAACACACACGCTGAATTATCATGCACCCACAGACACACACATACGGCACCAGGCCGGCCTCCTTTTCGACGTGCACCTGCACCCGCGCGCGCGGGGGACTGTCCAGGTTGCTACTATCGTTCCTGTCTTTTCTCCTCGGCTTCTCTTCTCTTCTCTTCTCTCCACGGGTGGAAACTTTCTCTCGCCCTCGCACTCACACTCTCTCTCTCTTTCTCTTTCTTTATCATTCTGCGCACCCTCTCTTACCACCACCTCTTTCCAAGCATAGAGTCTAGGCGTGCGCCATGCGAACCCCTGATAGCTCCGACCCTCGCGATTCGGGTCGATATCAACCACCACAAACCCAGCAGTCAACGTCGAGTCCTACCTGCACCTCTTTCTGCCCTACCTATCTACCTACAAACCTAACTCTGCTAACTCCAAGAACAAAATTTAAACGACAATTGAATTATCTTAGAAGAAAATCTACAAAATATTATCTTCTCTCAGAGTTTCCTATCTTACAATACGACAATTACATTCTTATTTGTATTTTTTTCGATTATGGATCAGAAAGAGAAAGAGAGAAAGACAGAGAGAGAGAGAGAGAGAGAGAGAGAGAAAGAGAGAGAGAGAGAAAGAGAAATCAATAAATTGTCCTAGGTTAATGGTTATTTGAAAATCACGTGTGTTGATTATTAGGTGTAGAAACTAATTCGGTGCCTTCTTAAAAACAAATATGTGAATCATGCCATCTTGTTTATCTGTTTTAACTTGCTGTCAAATGTTTCATAACTGTAAGTGTTGAGATACTTAAGCGTTGTAAACTGGTGGGCTATTATTTACATTTTAAACAAAATCAGATATAAATTAATATTAAGGTACCCCGAATTAATTTTTACATATAATATATATATGTGTGTGTGTGTGTATTGCGATTAGATGCTAATCGGTAACTCGAATTTAGCGGTTATCTGCCGTTCTTGCCAAATGACCTATTTACCTCCACTTGCGAAATCCTCTTATCGTTTTCTCTCGATCGTGTGTATACCTATGTACTTACATATGTACTCGCTTTTGTCTAAATATTTTTTTTTCAAAGTCAGTGTGAGAGAAGAAAGAGAGAGAGAGAGAGAGAGATTCTCTTCTTTGGTTCTTTTCTACCGGGTCACTAGATTCTTTGTTTTTATACTCTTTTTTCTTCTTTGGTAGAAAAATAATGGATAGAACGTATGTTTGAGTAATCGAGTATATACAACAAGTTCGGCAATATTTATAAAATTTTCTCCTAACCTTATCGATATCGTTAATTAAGAGATGAATAATAGTACGCGAAGAAAACTTACAAATATAATTAAGCGAATTGGCCCACATAGCCAAGTTATTTTGACTAGAAAATAAATACTTGGAAGAATACGTGATAGTAGTATAGTAGTATAAAATTCATGTAAAATATTTTAATGGCAAATATTATTGAATAATTAACTCGTAAATTGAATAATGATACAATGATTATAATATGATAATAAGGAAATAACTAAATGCGAGTAATGATACTACAGAAACGTAAGAAAATGCCTTAATATTAAATTTTCAGCTTTTCGGTATTTGAAAATCATTCGGTACTACGTATCCTAGTTGTTCCATCTCTTTAATAATCTTCGGCACTTTGATCAAAGATTCAATCCACTTGTAATAAGCCAATTCCTCTCGAGTCCCACCGTACATCTTGGGCAAATAATTAGGCGAAATGTGTTTATGAAAGCTCTGCATGTCGTCGCCGTGGAAAAATATTCTGTCCTTCATGCGAGAATTCAAGAGCGGCTTGAAAACTGCATAAATCGCGTCGAATATCCAAGATTGATGAAGTATATGAATGGAATAAGTTTTCATTGGAAAAGACGTTACCATCAAAGCCATGATCATATTTGCAATCTGTAAATTTCAAAGATAAACTTAATTAGAGAAAGGGGAAAAATAATGAATAGGATGAAATAAAAGTCAGACCTGTGGTGTTACTGCCCAAACGTGCGACATAGTGATACCCTTGAGATCGAAAACTACGATGCCACCTAAAATCTGAGCTCTTGGCTCGAGAATGCCCAGCTCGAGTACAATAACAGTAGCCTTGAAAATCTCCTCGACAGGGTACTTTCGAGGGTCCCAATTACCCATACGATAAATCAGCATCCGTCTACCGCATTGAGTTCTATAAGCCGGCACAGTTATTACGTCGTCGTCACCGATATGACACATCTCGGTAGGGCAGATATCCTGATGTATCTCTGGATGTTCTTCCTTGAAGTTGTAGTAATTCACTATCTATATTAAAAGATTATATGGGATAAGTATTTAATATTACAAATCGTGTGAATCGACAAAAAAGACCTTAAAAAGTTTTACGTACATTAGTGCCTATGAAACAACAATTTTTTCACTTAATCATATTTTTATCAGATCGGATAGATGCTTCTTTCAGGTATTTGAATAGATTAATTGTTATGTATAATAACAAAGTGAAACTTTTATTATCTTTAGGAACTTTCTAACCAACTATATAGACTATAGGTGCTAAAAATGGTGACCGTTTGCTTCAATACAAAAATCTAGCGTTTTCTAACTAATTTTCTATGCACATTTTTTATTTCCCGTGATGTTATCGATTGACATGTAGCTAGAATTCTTTGTAAAACTATAAGCGCGGAATAACGTGCAATATCGATTTCGTGCAGATTTCGTGTAGAACGTTCTTGGCTAATGTTAAAATTGCTATTTCTTTTTTGCATTGAAACGACAGAAAACATGTAACTTTAGGCCATCGATCTTTTCTAGCAATAGGTTTGCCTTGGCATCGTTGCTTAACTACGATCACTGGTGAATGTTTCCTTTTACCACATTTAATCTGGAAAACTCGGTAAAAAAGAGAAAGAGAAAGATAGAGGGAGAAAAAAGATAGGGTTAAGTAATCTTTCAAATATTGAAAAATTCATGAAAATTTGTTTAAACAAAATGTTAGATTTATTGATAGAGTTAAAAATATTGAAATGTTAATTTTACGTAATTACTTTCTTCGGTCTTTCGTCATTCAACTAGAAGTCGTTAATATTATACCAAACGGATATAAAAATATTTAACGACTCACCAGTCGATGAGCACTATTGACGTTGAAATTTCTCGCACGAAGAAATCTTATCAGAAACTCATCATCCATTCTGTGCGGTATGCATTCACCTTGTTCTAACGAAAGATCGAGGAAAAATTATTATAAGTTAAACAATAAAATAAGTCTTAGAATTGACCTGCTCCGAATATCATTAAAAAGAGAATAATGAAAATTGATTGAATCTCTTTTCCATCGTCCCCATGAGCGATAAAGTGATAACGAGTAACGAAAGTTTTTATTATTATTCCCACAAACGATTAGGATTATTTAAGAAAGTTTGCTTGTAACTTCGATTCGTTTGAAACATTCGAAAAACTTTACTCCTGCGAAAGCTATTAAACGATTTTCTCGTAAAACTATCGTTTCATTCGTTTCCAGCACATTTATTTAACCCGTTACCTAACTCTTCTAAACATAATCAATTTCGCTTTTAAAATTTATAGTATTCCATCTTGAATTACAAAAATCGTAAATTCAATGTCACGATAGAAAAAACCCATGTCAAATCAACGCCAAGATCGATGAGTCGCGCTACGAGCGATATCATTAATAGTTTTATTTATTCACTTTTTATATTTCAAACGTCTGAGAATTAATTATTAGCGAAACGAAGGTCAAACGTGTTTTGCTTGTTGACGTTATTCAAATGATAATTGAATCATAAAATTCTTGAAAAGTATATAGCAGATTGAATGAAAAAAATAAAATAAATAATTATCGAACTGTGAGATGAAATAATAGAGTTTCGAATAAAATTATTCCGATTGGATGATTTTAGAAATGAAATTAATTACCATAAATCATGTCGCGTAATTCTTGCAATGTCTGACATTTGACCTCGTCCGTTTCCCCGACTTCTCTTCTAGCATACTCCATAACTTCTGGGGGTGGTTCGTCGAGATCGAGGTTAACGATCTCGTCGTTAAGCTCGATTTGCTCGTCCTTGAGTTCCGGCATCTTGGCAGCCCTAGAATCTTCTCTCTCATGAACGCACACCAATCGTTCCTCGTCCTTTCTTTCGTCGAATTCGTTCAAACGTTGATTACACAGATGGCGGACACCATTTTCTTCAACTTCATTGGGATTATTTTCCTTAAGATTTTTCTCGGCTGTATCCTGTACCGGAATCGAATTTTTATTGTTAAAAGAGTTCATTTTGTTGTTATTCTTCTTAATAATGATTGCATTCAATATTTATTCAAATGTTCAAAACACTAGAGGTATTCTTAAATACAAGCACCCGCACTATGCGATGCTGACACATTCACCGTCGATATAATACTTCACGTTTCGCATTTATCTTCGACTATCGTTCCTCGCACGATACCAACTAACCTCCTTCTCTTTTATTCCTATTTCGACACATTTGCAAAGTTTATGCTGACTTCACACTGCATTCTATTTCATTAGTTATAAATAACGTTAGAAATTAACTTTATAGGTTATGTCAGTTTTTATTTTGAGAATAAGAATTAAACGATGTGAAGAATATTATGATGGAAATAACAATTTCTTTGCTCACGATCTGTATGTCGAGTTCGAGAAATACGAACAAACAGAGGAAGAGAGAAAGAGAGAGAGAGAATGGGGAGGGGGGCAATGCGTGTCTCTTACGAAATGTGGTCAGGGTCATCCTGTTGCATCTACGGCTATGTGCTTTCACTAACAACTGTAATAGTGGGTAAAATGTGCGGTAATACTTGCAGAATAAAACCGACATGCTTCTTCGATTGCCTCAAAATACATCCTGCATACGTTCCCCCCACATTTCTTTTCGAAAGCGGTTAAAACTAAGTTACTATAAATTTTCTAATTACATCACGAACAATGTAACTTCGAGATAACATTTTAATTCTTTTGTTCTTTTTCTTTTCTCTCTGTCATTATCGTTAATGATATATGCAAAATTTGTTCGCGAAGTCATGAAATTATATTCGTTCGTTCGTTTGTGGGTCATTTGAAAAATTGCGTCTTCCGGTTATACGTTTTACTTTTTTACTATTCCGTTTTTGCATCAGGCTGTAATCAAATAAAGGTACTATTTCTTATTGAATTTAATTGCAATTAAATGGCACTTACGATGGAAACATTTTCATATCTCGAAATATTGTAGTATAAGAAGAAAATGTTTGAAGAAAAGATTAAAAAATAAAATTTATTACCGATAAATATTACCAATATAATATGTATTTTACTAATGATTGTCTGTGAATTAATATTCTATGCAATACGATTGCGCGACGTTCAATAAAAAGTAGTTTTATCGTACGATTTACTTTGACATGAAATTGATCTTTAGATCGAGTCAACGAATAGATCTCTGAAAAACTCAATGGAAAATGCTAATGAAATAAAAAAGAATAGACAAGTAGAGAAAAAGAGATATATAAAGAAACAATATTAACGCTGCTTTATGCATGATTCATATATGTAGATATAATGTTGAAGTTTTTTTTATTATATTCGTAATAATGTACCATGGACTCGTATGTATTCATTATTTCTTTTAAACATTCAAGATAAAAAGAATAAAAACCGTCATCTTTTTTCCTTATCTCATTCTATATGTTTATCCCGATTGTAAATTTATTCGTTACACAAAAGAAAAAATTCGCTATTATATTCATATCTCAATACTTACAATGATTAATCAGTTACATATGAATTGATGTATTGCTTCATCATATTATTATACTAGATATATGTAATATGTATTTTTAAGTATGTATAGATACTAGATTGTGGATTTGTATGCAACTGCATAACGCATATTTCTTTCATATTGTAGACATCAGACGAATTATTAATTTTTTCATATTTTCAATATTTTTCATCAATTATTAGTTCTCTTTGCAACATTTGATAAATCATTAACTACAATTCATAATACTTCCATGCTTAATACATTTTATCCTTAATTAATCATTTATAATTAACCAATTGATTGGTTAAATAAGTAATTGAAAGGTATAAAAAAAGTGATTGATGGTATAATAAAAGTGAAATTGGTGATATAAGTTTAATTTTCTAAGGAAATATCGTTAATAAAAAATCACAGTTACATATAGAACATCCAAATACTGCATTTATCTTTTCAAAACAACATTTTTAGACATAAGCTTATATGAATTGTTTTTTGAACTTATATGAACTAGTTGATTTCAGTAATACGTAATATAAGTTTGGTTCCAAGCTTTTTGGATTCCCTGTAAATGTAATACACATATATCTTTCGCATAATGTTAATTTATTGTTTGTATATTTCCTAAATATTCCTTGCATATTTCTTCTATATTGTTTGGATATTTCGATGTATTTCCCCTGCATAAAAATCCGCCATTTTCTTATCACCTATTTACCCGAAAACAACGCAGGAAGCATCCTAAAGAGATCTTTTCTTCGCAACATAAGTTGTGACTATTGTGAAAATATTTTCTACCGATTTGAGAAAATATTTACGCGTTATAATATAGCGAGTATAATTATAATTATATTAAAAAACAAAATAAAAAGTTAACCTAAAAATTATGATTAGCAAATGAAAATAAAGGAAAATGATTTACTGGGAAAATATAAACAATGAATATTATTATATTATTTATTATACAAAAAAATAGAAGCGTAATCAAGAATTTATGAGAATAACGTGAAGGTGAAATTGCCAAAAATAAAAACGCATTTTTTTTATCAAAAACATATTGGAAATTATTTAAAAAAATGCTGATTAAATTTAAAATTTTAGTTGCGAAATTAACAAAAATAAAATATCACAAGAAAATTATCATCCAATTTGAAGGTGTTTTTATAATACAGGTGTCCAGAGATTTGTAGTAAAAATCGAAGTCTCCGGGTTGAAACCAGAGAGGTGGTATCGATAGTCATGAGCTATATAAGTATTCCGTATATTTATTGTTAGTATATAAGGAAAAGAACTTGTTTGCTATGATTTATAACAGAATACTGTATAGTTATTTTAACATTGATTCTCTATAAAAATTGAAGAATTGAAGTACATTGGAAATCATGTTTATGATATTTTTAATGGTATTTAATAATAACTTTATTTAGTAATATTCAATATTTAATTAAGGGACGATCGATGATCGTGACTACATTTCTCGTGTTTACTTTTGTCGAAATGTTTTTGTTTTTTGATCTTGATTTTATTATACTTTTCGGTTTAATAATAAAATCGAATTCAACGAACTCACCGTTAAAGTGTCGCAAGAAATATTTTCGGGATGAAAACAAAATTGGAACCTCGCGAGGCAACGATCTTGGAAGTACTGCCGATAAATCCCTGATATCACTGTACCCGAAGCAAACAGCACTTTCAACCTTCTTCCGCGTTTGCAATTCCGCACGCGAGAAAGCTGTAAGACCGCATGCGGTGTCTAGAACAATTGCTTCACCCAACACAGTTCGAGAGTTCACTAACATAAATAGGAAACTCGACAATTTTTTGTTCTTTTTAAGAATTAGAAGCATCAAAAGTCTCATATTTGCTTTCTACATCATCAAGAAAGCGAAACAGAAAAATTCATTAAAAAGGGGGGAAAAAAGAAAAAAAGAGGAAAGATAAATACCGGTTAACCAGACACCTACGAGTAAGTCTTCACTCGTTATCACTGATTGTGAGTTTACGGTGTTGCTATGTTGCCAATAACATGTGAGCTTTCCTCTTCGAGTAGATTACTTTCTAAACACGTCGCATGTATATATATATATTTATATTATATTATGTGCTATGATTGCTCCTGCCCTCTCATAAAATTTCAAATACGCTGAGAAATTAGAAAGCCTGATCGATCCTGATCTAATACATTCGATGGTGTAATTCATTCGACCAAATTTTTTAATTGCATTATACGTATGTTAAAAAGAGACGCTTTTTTGTCGCTAAAAAATAAAAAAAAGTTGACAGATTAAAAACAGCTGAAACAAATATCATTTTACGGTAATTAAAATCAAGCCTTTCAGTTGACGTGTTTTTTTATTTTACGATTATACGAAATAAAAAATTCTTCAAGAGGATATAGCAAAAACGATGAGTTCAAGGTGATCACGTTTATCTCGTTTAATATGAAGATTTCTGTCCCTGTTTGTTCATAGCTGACTCCAACTGATAAATAAGATATTTTTTTTTTTAAGAAAAAACATAAATAGTTCAAGGGAATCGAAAATTTCGTAAAAAATGTTGTTACATTTTCAAGTGAAATCTCGCTAATGTTCCATGAACAACAAAATTACAAATCATTAAATTATAGGAAGAGAAATTTTCAAACATCAATATTGTTCGATATTGGAGTTCCCCCCCACCCCTCCCCCGATTTATCTAAACTCGGAAGTATGACTGGTCTTTAAATAAACACGACACTATTACCGTATATAAAGACTATGCATATACATAAGTGAATGAGTAAGTAAGTGAATGTGTTAGAGGAAGAGAGAAAGAATAAGTGAGATCGTGTTTGTATATATCACTAAAGTACGAACGACAAATTCAAAGTGCAATACACGAAAAACAACTTTTACTTTCTTGCCAAAGAAAATCGTTGATGGAATTGTCCAGTCTTGCATCATCGTTTGTTTCAAAAAGGCTGTGTTTATTCCAACCATGTGTTCTATTAAAGTTGAGGTATATTAGGTCATCTCTAAAGTTTCTTAGTAAATTTTATATATTCATATTTTTTATTTAATGTTATTTTGCTGTATTATATATACCCATACATTTTATATATTCTATAATTTTTTAGAATGGATCATATATATTATTCAGTAAAATAATATAAAATAAAAAATTGTTTTTACACGTAAAACTTATTGAAAATGAAGTAATAAACTTTCAGAGACAATTTAATAACAGATACTTTTCATTTCCATGTTGTCATTAGAACTAATTATGTCAGATAAAACATCTTCATTCTTTATAGCAGGTTTTTTATTTACATAAAAAAATATTTCCGTAAAAGAGTTTACGTCACTAGTCCTTCCCATTTTATGTTAATGGAGAGTCAATGTATAATAGAATGTACATACATTTACGTATGATAATTTTTTACTTTTTGGGAGTGTTTTTTTTTCTAACTAATAATAAATCTTACTTGAAATATGTAAGTATACGTAAGTATGTGTTATCAAATAAAAATGATATAACTCAAGAACTTCAATTGAAGAATATAATCTATCCGATAATTATGTATTCTAGTCAACAAAAAGTTTAACATTGACTGCGAATGTTAAACAGTCTTGCATCGTTCTTATTTTTCTTATTATGACTTCTTTTCAATCATTTTTATTCGATATTCAAGCATATCAACCAACGTGAATAAATTCTATAAACGTTAGATGTAAATTATTATTATTATTATTACATAATTTAAAGAAAAAATCTTTTGATCATAATCTTCATTCAACACTACTTATTTTTTTTTTTTATATATATATATTACATTGTATATCCTTATGAATACATTTTATTCGTTTTGCAAAAAAGAAAGCAATTCTCAAAAACAGAAAATAAATTCTAAAGTCGAATATATAAAATGAAATTATATTAATCTTTATATACATATTTATATATGTTAATTATTTCATTCATAGACTCTTTCTTTCGTTTAAAAATATTGTTGTACAAATAATACGAAATTTTGATGTTGGGGATACATCAAAAATAGACGCACGTTCATACAATATCGTTTGCCAAACTAGTAAGAAGTTAAAGTACCTAATTTAAATGCTGCTTACAAAACACACAAATGGATTTCATTGTTTTGTCAGCGCTATGATTGTTACCTTCGTCGCGTTTTTCAGCACTTTTAATTTTTTATTTTTACTTGTACGATCGTAACAACCGAGCGGTTTTTCCTGAAAACTTATTATGATACATCAGATTGTTCGAAGCAAATGAATTCATTCGAAGAATGTCAACTAGTATATTAAAATGAATTCTTGTTATCTGTTGAAATAACCTTGGTCTTTATATTTTTGATTGCATAACTAAATACATACAAAAAAAAAGAATGAAATTAAAGAAAAAGATCTTTTTTTTATGTTAATTGTTTATAAAATAAATTTGAATTAAGAATAAAAAATTTTCTATTAACAATTAGTATGTATTGGCTTATTTTTAATAAAAATATGTCAATATTAATGCACCTAGCATTATTTACTTATTTACATATAGAGGTAGAAAGCTTGAAAAACTTTTTATTGTTCGAGTATCGAACGAAAGAGTGGGGAACTCAGAGTTCAAATATCAAACGATGACTGATCTCAGCTTATATAAAAGAACCGATGGAAATGTTTCTTCATCATTTATAAGTACGTGATATTTAATATTGTACATATTGTTGATTTTATTTTATAATTACTTTATCATCAAAATAACATTTAGTTGATTCAGCATATAAATAAAATAAGATTAAGCAACCGGTGAGTGTGAAATTATTATTTGAAAAATTATATTATAAAACAAAATGAAGTCATCTTAATTTAACGTTTATCGTGTGTTTTGATATTTCGAGAAAATTGGGATAATTAAGGTGATTATACTTGCCAATCGTTTAAACAATGTATACGTACTATTGTGCTTACTTTTAGGAGGAGGAGGAATATATTTTTAAATAATTACGTAATTCTGTTACGTTCAACTTTCAACAATCGTTCGATCGATCAAAACATTTTGTTTCATCGATTAGGCATATCCATGTGTTTTTAATTTACTATTTTATTGTTATATTGTTATAATTGAAATCAAATTCTTACGATATAAATGCAAGATGCTCTTACAACATTAATACATTATAAAAGCATTAACAAATTATAAAATAATTTACAATAAAAAAACTATTAATTTACGATATATTCTTTTAATTTGATCTACTCTGTCTTTTTCTTTCTTTTTTTCTTATCTACTTTTATGTATTTTTTATTCACGGTTGATTAGTTCGTGAAAGGAATTACGAATGTCAAAAAGGTTGTATAAAAAATCAAGATATTTTGTTTTATTTAATTACTACACATACATACACACATATTGGTTGTAGGCAACACCATTATGATTAAATAAAACTTTCGTTGAATGTCCGATTATACAGGTTCGGTCGGAAAATAATCGGATATGTTCGGCAACCTTCGTGCATATAAGAGTGGGACTGCTAACCAGTATCCTCTTCATTTTCGTTAAGTTTTGGTAGAACAAGGTTGTTCTACCAACAACCGTTCTTCGGTATAGTAGCATTAAGTGTTTCGTTATTTTTGCTATTCAATTTATATAGAAAACAAAATTTCATATTATAACCTATTCAAGTGTTTTATCTAACAATATGGCTGTAGTAGAAGGAAGTAAGTAAATATATAATATTTTGTCAAATAAACACAACTAACAATTCAATTATATTATATCAATTTTATTATCATGATATCAAAGTATTACAAGTCATCATTTTTCGTAAATTTGGTTTACTTTTATTATTTATAGCATTTAATCGGTCATAGAAACAACACAAATACGTTAGAATATCTCAATCTATTTTGACATTTCATTAGATTTTCAGTTTAATATTTTCTTTGTTCTGAAATAATGTCGTTATTTAAAGTAATTTTTGTTAACGTAACAACATTAACATAAGTCTTAGCTTTTATATATATAGAATAAATAAATAAAAAAAAAAAATAAAAAGAAAGTTTAAGAAAAAAAGTTAAGAAAAATAAATAAAAAGTAATTTTTGTTAATGTAACAACATTAACATAAGTCTTAGCTTTTATATATATATATAGAATAAATTTAATAGAATTATTAAGTATAGTAAAAGTTTAATAATCAAGTGTCAGAGACATAAACTGGTTATAACACGCATTTTGTAGTATTATTATCGTGACTCCTCCTCTTCTTCCTTTCTTTGTCAATGTTTGTGTACACCGATATACACGATATCCGTTATATGCCACGTGAGGATTGTGCTAGGACGATATTCATCAGTTTCCTCTCGACCTCTCTACTATCAGAGTGTAAACTATTCGCTTAAGCAAAATTAAAACTCGTTCATCCTTTTATTTCTATATTTCAATTTGAACGTATTATTTTTCAATAGGTTGACACATTCTTTAAATTATTATTATAAAATCGATTGATCAATGACGATAGAATATTGTTCAAAGTGAATAAATTTCAAGTGATTAAAAAGTGAAAGAAAATGTAATATTTGTTCATTATTTCAATATTGTTGTATCACCACATGAAATCATTAAGAAACGTGGAAAAAATCGCTATTTTAAGAAACTATTTTCAAATCGACGATTGTTTAAAAGATATATTTGTAAGCAGATATATGTTCATATCCGTTAACAGAGGAACACGACGATAATGTCCTCCTGACCGACATTCCTTTCACCACTTAAGTGTATATTTTCATGCAATTCACGTAGAGTCTCGCTTACTTTCATAAACCTTGCTTGGTATTACTTTAGAAAGCAAAGACTCGCCAAAAAATGTGCAAGGAAGAGATTCACCTCGAATTCAGTGAAGAAAAGATCTGGTTTATTCGAATGCTTTCGGTATCTTTTTATAAAATTATATAAGATCATTCGAATGAAAATTCGTAGTATTTTCATGACTGATGTCGTAATCACTTTCTTACTTTTAAGTTAAAAGCAAATAAAAAGTTCAGGCCCACCTTTAATTAGCAAACTTTCTAACATATATATATATATATGTTACATGGAAGAGGAACTATAATTAAATTCATTAAATATTTATTTATAACGGTATATGTATTTTTTTTTCCACTTTTAAACCTACACTTTGTCTTTTTTTTGTTTCTTTACTTTTTCATATTTTTCATTGGCCTCTAATTATATAAGAACTTTCGAATATGCAAATACTAAAATGTAGTTACCCTTTGACATTGTATTTCTTTGTACAATATAAATAAAAATGATTATTAGCTTTTCTTATATAGCCAGTTTTTTTCTCAAATAACAACGACGAAGATAGTAAAGTTTGATTACTGTAATTATTAGTCGTATTAAGTCAGCAGCCTTGATTCTTCAATAACACATATATTTCTTTTGTTCTCATGTTAATCTCATATAAGTTTGTTTTTCTTCACTTCAACTTCGATTATATTTTTCATTTGATTGTCTTAAGAGTTTATATTAATCAACGACCTTATTCAATTTACATGCGCGTTATCGAAAGAAATTTTCCATTTTCCTTATTTATTATTCATCGTAATGAAACGACATTTAACATAACATGTAGTGGTATTTATATTCAGAATATAAATATATAGTAATCAAAGATGATTTGCATTAGCTGAGTATCCTCTTTATCCCCGCTATTTTATTGCCTCGAGCGCATGAATCAAAGGAAAATTTTCTAATAATATAATTAAATTTGTTCATATTGTAATTCTTGCATCACCAATACGGTTAGTTACGATAGTAACCTTATCTGACTAGAACAAAAATATATATATACTCTTATCTTAAGTATAATAATTGTTGAATAAAATTTCTCTAAGATCTCGAATTATATTTTTTAGACGTGATGCTTACGGTTGTGAAGGAACTCCCGTTCCTTAAACTGGGCGATTTTACTTTACAATTCGAATTAGGACCACTGAGCCCCGAATTGCAAGAAGTCGCTAGAAAAGAACTTAGGGAAACACCGGAACTTCAGAAGGAATCCATGGAAAGATTGAAAGAATTATTGAAAGGTATTATAAATTTGATAAATCATCCGACCTATTAACATTCGACAAAATTAAATTTGATTTTATTCTTTTTTCTTTTTAGCTGAAACTGATTTAAAGTGTCCTTTGGATAACGACGCCTGGTTGATTAGATTCCTCAGGCCTTGTAAATATTATCCTGAATCTGCTGCTGAATTAGTGAAGAATTATTACAAATTTAAAATAAAACATAGTTTTATATACAATGACTTGAAACCCAGCAAAGAAACGAATATTTTCCAACAGAACATTTTGACTGTTTTACCGACCAGAGATCAGCACGGCAGACGAGTGTTAATCATCCAACTTGGAAAGAAATGGAAACACAACCAATGCAGTCTCGACGAGATCTATAAGGGTTGTGTACTTTATCTGGAAGCAGCTATGTTAGAACCAGCCACACAAGTTGCCGGTGCAATTGTTATTTTCGATATGGATGGTCTTTCTCTTCCACAGACGTGGCAATTTACTCCACCGTTTGCGAAAAGATTAGTCGAATTGCTTCAAGACGCTATGCCATTGAGAGTCAAAAATTTGCACATTATTAATCAACCGTATATCTTCAATATGGTGTTTGCTCTCTTCAAACCTTTCCTCAGGGAAAAATTAAAAAGCAGAGTGAGTAATATATTTATTTTTCCTTTGTTTTTTTTTTTAATTGATAATAACATATTAATTGTTACAAAATGGAGTGTATTAATGTGTTGATTGTCACTGTCACATTGTGACTCGAGTTTGTATTGTTTTTCTTTAATGGTTCGTCACGGTGGTCATTCGTGACCGGAAAACCTTGGATGTTTAAAAAATAAATTAAAATGAATATCAACTAATTAGAGAATATTATTAACTAATAACTGCATTATTCAACAATTAAACATTTTAATTAAAATGTTATACATTGTATTGTAAATATTAAATAGGGTGTATTATATTCTTCTTTTGTGACCCCCTTAGGTCATCATGCAAATATGGCTTGACAGTCAACATGATAACTTTTAATAGTCAACTTCTTTATCGTGTTAATTAATAATTATGTTATAAAACAGTAGATTTTCATATAACGCAGTTAATATTTTAACCATTATATGAATTCATTTGAAAAGAAATTGCGTTGTACAAACATTTTTCTCGTATGATATTTCTTCATTTTTTTTTTCTTTCTAATTTCCGCTCAATAATTTACAAATAAATAGCTCATAATGCAAGAGGAAGAATCGATAGCAATTAATACAACAATTTAATGAGCCATTAAAGGAAATTTAATTCCTAAATTCTTGCATTTTATTATTTAACACGTTTTATACGAGGAATCGCGTTACATGAAAAAAATAATTGTGAAATTTCTAGCGAGTTATAAGAATTCATGCAAACTCATTTTATATTTACTTAACTCTATCGTATATTGTTACGAAACGAAATATATTAACTCGCAATATTTAACTTCTTGATCGTGTTAATAGCCTAACGATTATTTTACAATACTTACTTACTTTTTTAAAATGTTTACTAATTGATTTTGACTATTACTTTAATTATTTATTTGCCAATGGTCAAAAAATTAAATTTTTTTAATTTATTCAAAAGAATTTTATTGTTAATAAAATTTTTATTTGTATTTTAGATAATCTTTCATGGTACTGATCGTAAATCTCTGCATCAATATATAGCACCATCATGTTTGCCCGAGTGTTATGGTGGCACTCTACAAATTCCTTTAGTAAATGGAAACCAATGGTTAGAACTCTTAATGATGTGTGACAAAGAATTCGAAGGTGAGTAGAATTAAATTAGTATAAACAATTTTAAAATTACAAATTTTTATAGTTATCCTTTTTCGTAAAATAACAAGAGAGTCAAATTTCTAAATTTATCTGCAATAGATATGACGAAATAATTCAATAATAAAGATAATTAGTTGATTTTTGTTACTTTTACTTCATATGAATGATATATTTGTAAAAGGTCTCGCATGAAACCGGTAATCATGAATATATTACGTTATTAAGCATAAAATTTGTAAAAAAACAAAGTTGACAATATGACTCACTACAAATTTCATGCTTGACAACCTAATACTTACTTTACGTTATTACAAGATGAGTTTATAAATAGAAAAATAATGTTCAAACTAACGTGACGTTATTTTATTCGTTAAAAAAAAAAGAACATGCAAAAGACATTACATGAGTGACGTACTTTAACAAAAATCAAGATTATACAATACTAATATAATTTCAATCTAATATGATTCTACCTTTCTATTTTCTTATGTAAACCTAATTTAAGTTTGTTTCTCTTGTCTTTTTTCTTTTTCATTATCTCTCACAATCAGATAAAATTATTTTCATTGCATGTTTATTTCTACAAAATGATACCACTTAAATTAATTATGTGTTTAGTCAATATTTCTATATTTTTGTTTGCAGCTATAAATTCATATGGATATAAGAAGTAGCACGATTCATAAATTTCATAAAAAGAATGTATTGAACTTAAGATCATTGTTAGAGATACCTTGCCACTAACAATGGTAATTGTAAAAGAGGAAGTATCATGATTTTCGCCAGAGCCTATTTCCGTGAAAAAAAAAGTAATATGTGTATTATTTGTAATTTTAATTATTTTTTATTCTCTCTATTAGCCTTCTTTTTTATTAGACCACTCACTAGAATAATTTTTATTTATAGGAATATTTTGTTTCGTATATTGTTTTAATACTTGTCTCTCTCTCTCTCTCTCTCAATACTTATCTCACGTACACCATAGTAGTCGCAATTACAGGGAGTTTTCGATAAAGCGAGAAATCGGTAAACTCGTTTATCGCACATCTTCAAAATGAGTACCCATTTTTTGCATGTAAAGCGTCGTTGTGTATTGTCCAGGTGAATTGTAAATAAAAAGACTTTGAATACACAAACTAGGATTAAATAACAAATGAACTTCTCTTTAATTGACAAATTCGTTACCCTAAACAATTTGAAACTTGTTTAACAATGAACGTAATTTTTTATTATTTTGAATCCAATAAATCTTATAAATTACATGTGTAAAATAATGTTTATCAATGTTAACAATCAAAAATTGTTTAAGTTATGTAATAATGATAATAAAATAATCGGAATGATTATTAATCCGAACGATACCTTTGCAAGTTTGCATTAATTTGTATTGCTTCTTATTTCTTTTTATTATATCCGTAATTAAATATTTCTAAAAAAAAAAAAAAAGGTTAGAGTAACATCATTTAATTTCTTACAGTAAAAATAAAGTCGTTATTATGAAAAGAGTGATTATCTTTCTTAGTATTTAACGTCTAACTTAAAAATTAGATATATCAATTGCGTTTAATTGCGAATGAAGATATACATTGTTTAGTTGCATAATTATTTTTAAATGTAATCGAAAATACGTGAAATATGGAATATTTCCGTATGATATAACTGAAACGACTTAAAAGAAAATGACATTTTTAATCGCTTTCATTTATATAAAGCAATAAAAACAAATGAATTACCTTCAAATTCTTCACTCCAATAATAGATGTACTGCCAGAAAGCCTCTATAGGACTAATAAATAGATCTGAACCACCATATTCTTTAGGTAACGCTTTCTCACCTACCATATTTATTAACTTTTCTCTATTCGTCCCGTGAAAGTGAATCCTGTTACGTAATTTCTCCTAAATAGAAAAAATATCAAACGTCAGAGTCAAATTGAAGAAAATATTTTCATTTCTATGAATAGGTCTTATTTTTGTTTTATTACCGAAAGGAATGGTTTAAAAATAGCATAAATCATATTGAATATGTAAGACTGATTGATAACATGAATGTTCTTCAGACGATAAGGGACGTATCTTTGAATCCAGTCCGCAACTGTAGTAGCAAGTTTTGGTGTTATATGAGTCACATGACTGAATGGTAAACCATTCATGTCAAGTATTACTTGTATTCCAGCAATCTATAGAATAAACAATTAAAAAACTATAGATAGATAGATGCATAAAACAGGAAATTTGCCATTTACCTGCGTTGCAGGTTCTATAATAAGTTGTTCGAAAATGAAAATTAAACTTTTAAACATATCGTAGATATAGTATTCTCTTGGTTTCCATTTTGATCCACCGTGTATAATTATAAGTCTGCTACCGTCTTGGCAACGTACCGGAATAGGTACAATTAAGTCCGAGAAAAAAGTATTCTTTAAATCCATTAGCGTAAAATTTTCCTTCATGTATGGGTAATTTATGAAAAACTTATAATGTCTTTGAATCTATATTGAAAGATAAAAAGAGGAAAATAAAATGAATAAGGAATGAAAATCTATGAATTTAAATTTCTGGTATAAGTGGTTAATATATTAGAAATAAAGGAAAAAACTTACCAAAGCAAACGCACTATTCGGATACCATTTGCATGGTCGTAAAAATTTGATGAAAAATTCATCTAAATCTGGTACAAACAAATCTTTATCACCTAAATAAATAAAATTTCTTAGAAATATTTCCATAAAACTATTTGTAATAAAACTATTCATTATTTTCTATGACTATTGTTGATAAAAATTTAATATTATATACGAAAACTTTTTCTATTTGTTGTATTACGACAAAATAAGACCTTTACGAATATAAAAATCCATTATACCATTTTGAGCACTTCATTTAGGTAAAACAAAGAGAATAAAGAGAGACAGAAAATAGCTCATGATAAGTAGATGGTATAATCTAAATTATATGAATTAATCAAATATAAAAGAATTTATAAAAGTACTTTTACACTCATACAAAAAATTTATCAATCATCTATCCGTTTTCTTCGTAATTTTTTTATCTTTTTATTTTACATTAAATTGTTTACTGCGTGCGTTATCTTCGATTAATCGAGATAATCTTTATGTTCAAATATCGCTCATTTTTCACTCTCATACGCAACGATAATTAATCTAATTACTCTGCTACGATAATTCATAAAATAAATTTGTTCAATTTTTCGATTTATTGTTATTCTTTCTATCATAATTATCAGCACATATATATTTTTAAAGGAAACAATAAACATGCATTGTAGCGCATTAACTATCTGTAAAGTATTTCTAATAATTTTCATTACTGTATAGATCAGGGATTCTCAAACTTGTTAAATTTTGCGTCACATAAATAAGAATCAAAAAATATATTTACTACCATAAAAGCATTTCCCGATTAAAAGTTAATACATCCTAAATGGAGTGTTTATAATCAAAGAATAAAATATTTAAAATCTGTATAATTTCATTAAATTCGTAAATGTGTGTGCGTGCGCGCGCGTGTGTGTATGTGTGTGTGAAACTCGTTACAATATTAAAATACATTTTGTTGAACATTTATTTAAATATTTTATGTAAAAATTGTATTACAAAAAATTACATTACCTTTTACCATTTCTCGGATAGTTTTCAAACTTTCAGCCATTACTTCCGGTGTCTCGCGGAGTTCATTTTCGGCTTTTTTTTTAAATTCGTCGTCGTAACCGAACATCAACTTTAGTTCTTTCCCATAGACTATTAACTTTGGCGCATTTTGCATTTTCTTTTCTATTGATTTATAATCTAACTTTGTAGTTCTATTTGATAGATCTTCATCACGAAGTTCTTTACTTTGTTCATTTTTTTTCTCCATTGAACACGACATCGATACTTCTATTATTGTTTTGTATACGAATTTCCTAACGATGCAATATAAACACATATTTATACATTTATTTGACATTTGTTACACATTTATAGATGTATTATTAAATATTCTATATCTTAATGTTTCATATTTATATCTAATGTGTATAAAAATGAACATACTCGCGAAAATTGAATCTTTTTTAATTGAATTTCGCGTGCTTCTATTATTAATTTTAAATGAAAGTTATATAATCAATCTTTCATTCGATTTAGTGTTTTATTTTCATGCAACAAGTTAAAGAATTAAAATAATTAGATTAACTATTAATTTATTTATCGTTCACTACAATTCAATATATCTACTTACGAGAGGATTTTTGTAATCTGTAGACGAATCTGTAAACTAACCGAGAAATTGTTATAATTAGATCAATTGAGTTTTCTTGTGCACTTATCAACAACACAAGAGAGAAATCAGATGACCGAGTGTGTTCCTTTTGAGCATGTATCTCAGAGACTTTCTAACCACTCTCTTCTTTGAGTAGGAATAAGAAACTGGAAAATATGACACTAGATACATTTGAGTTCAACAAAGAAATAAAACTCCGCTCAGTAAATCGTCGAATAAGAGTAATATCGAATAACGTAGTGTATTTAATGTGGCAAATTCCCCACCTTCTTCTTTTCAAAAAGTTTCCATGTGAAAAGTGTAATGTCATCTTCTATTCTATGATATGTAAAACAATTTTATTTAAATCGTGGTCAAAATGTCAAGTTTAGTTAAAAATTATATATTATGATTTAACTATATGTTAATTAATTCATTAATTTACCAATCAGAAAAAAATACACGCAAAGAATACATATTTTACACGCTCTGAATATATTATTTAGATAACGTTCTTTGCTAATCAACAGAAAAAATCATATATATAAAACAATAGTACTACTGATAACAAATACATGTAAGATAAGTCAATAAGAGATATTATCTAATGTTAGTCAAATCTTATATATAGAGTATACAAAAAAATATAAATTAAAGTGTTATGTAGTACTCACTGAGAGGAGTAAAAAGTATCTTATTAACATAAACCTTAAAATTAACCCTTTCTTCGTTAATTCAATTTTTAGTATTCGGTATTTAGTATTTAGTCATTTTTCAATTCATAATCGTATGGTTTTATTTAATATATATGTATATGTGTACATAAATTAGATGATTGGATAAGAGTACTAGGATATTTTTAAGTGTATCAGTTGAAACATTTCTAAATATTCAAAATTCATTTCAATGAGAATGGATCAGTTATAAGATTTATTTTGATAAGATATTTTAAATCCTTACATTGGATACTATATAAACCCTGTAAAATACAAATCTTCTTTTTTATCACTTTGTATAAATATTGATATTTGTATATCAAAGTACTTTAATTCAATTTGATAAATTATTAAATTTATAAATTATTATAATTTCTAAACTATTTTCAGCTGGACATGAATATTTAAAATTAAATTACTTTTTGAATTATTTTCAAACAACACATACGGAAACATAAATCACTTTTGAGTCATTATTGTTAAGTCATTGTATAAAAGACACTTTAAAATATTCGCCACGTGTGAAGAACTGATAATAGAAATATTTACTTTTGTTAGAGAAATAACTTTAAATCAATTTAAAGAGAAATCAATTTAAATGCAATTATTCAGTAATTGATAAACTGGCAATTACATATTTTGTGTTTATGTAAATCATTAATACACTTAAACATTAAAAAACAAAACAAAAAAATCATTACAATTTATTTTTATATAATACCTGCATACGTAATATACTTATTTCTTAATAAACAGTTTTTTTCTGTTCATAATTCGTTACGTTAGAAATTAAACAAGCTTCATTAATGATTTTCACTCATTTTCCAGTATAAGTAATAGGCAATTAATTATGAATTGTAAGAAAGATACTAGATATAAATTAAAGATATAGAGCATTAAATTCGTTATAATAATCTGCGGACTTTTATGCAAATGCAAATTCTTATAAGAAATAATTAAACTTATGGAAACTTAATAGAAATTGATATTGCGATTAGGAGATTTTAAAAATATATTTTTTATTTCAAATAATGCATATATTTTGCATATTTATGTTTATAATATATACAATAATATATTATTATATATGCAATATATTATATTATTACATATGTTTTTTATCGTGCATATGCAAATATTATGCCCTCTTGAATAATCTATCTCTTTAATTAATAAATAGTAGAAATTTTATCAAATTCCATCGAGTGGTTATTGAATTATAGTGGTCACTGACTTGACTAATATAATTTCGAGAAAAACGCATTTAAAGTTCTTTTTATTTGGATACGGTATTATATTTTCGTAAAATTTTGAGCTCGATGGATGAAGCTAAACTTTTATTATGTATTTTGATTCGCTGTATCCGAATATCACAATTTTTTGCCGAAAAGTCGAACATTCAATTTTTTATAGCCAATTGTTTGAACAATTTTTCAACAAATTTTAGTTTTTCGGGATGAATTAATTTTTTAGTATATTTTGGGCAATTTCAAAACGAAAGTATTCTTTACAAAATCTTGCTAAAGCTCTCATAGTTTTTGAGTTACATCCATCCGCAGAGCAGCTGCTCTTACTGCATCTTGGAATATGTCGCCGGGCGTAGAGCTACGCTTTTTGCGTGACACCAATGTTACGTAACCGACTGTTGAGCAATACTTCGCGTGTGATACCACTGTGGAGTAACCAGACAGCATAATGTTAACTTTAAAATCCGACATTGCATATTCATCAAACTAATATATGTAATCTTCCTTTATCGTTCGAATGTTTGGAAAACATAATCTGTTGTAGTATGTTTTTAGCATTATAATGACAAATAACGGCTAACAACACCGATTATGATAAAAGTGCTGACTAATAAACTAAATTAATAGCACTAAAAACTCGTCCTTCATCGTAGGATTTTCGTTTATGTGGAAAATTTCCATTTTATAACAATTTTTCTTAACAAGAAACTCATGATTTTTTGTCGAAAATCGAAAAAATGCCAAAAGGCGCTATTTTGTCAATTTAAAAAACAATAAAAAAGCTTCGATGAAGGACAAGATTTATTATTAAACTAAATATTTATATTTTTTTTGCTTTTTTTTGTGATGATCCAGTAAGATATTCTGTTGGTCACCGCAAAACACTACTTGCGAAAAGGGGTCTCAAAAAGATGGCGATATTTTTATAAATAATTAATATTTGTTTTTGAAATTTTGCAGAAGTCAAGGTAAAACATAATATAAAAACTCTGTGTAATTAGTTTTATAAAACAAACTTAATTATTATACAAAAAAATTATTCAAAATTCTCCTTTTTTCACGCCTCTGACAACAAGAATCTGTATGTTTTACAAACAGAGCAATCATAGATAATAATGAACGTTCATAAACTTCGTAAAAATGTATTGAATGTATCATTAGCATGTGGCGCTCGGTAATTTCTTCTAAAAGCTTCGATTATTAGTCGATTGTCACTTATTACACGAGTGTACGAACGTCTCGCCAGGCACTGAATAATATAAGCGTATATAATTATAATATTTTTATTATTTTATTATATTATCGGTAAAATTTAATTTTAGTATCAGAATATTCCCATATACGGCACATAACTTCTTTTGTGCTTGCGATGCGTTCTTGTGCGCGTCTTGTTTTTCCATTTTTAAATTGAGATAAACACACAAAACAATAGAATTAATTGATATAAGTTTTTTGAAGTTATACTTCTTTTTTACTAAATTAAAGATAGAAGTCTAAACAATAAGAAAAAAATATAGGTTAGGGACTTCGAACACGTTAATGCAACAAAAAGTACAAAAACCATCTATCGTCAAAATCCACAATCACTTAGTTGCCAACCCGAACATCCAAGAACGGCCGACGTGAGCGAAGTAATCCGAAGTAGCGCTGCCGGTGCCATGAAAAGAAATTGTTTTGAAACGCCCAGACGTCGAAGTGTTTATCTAGTCTATTAGTCAGCATTTTTATCATAATCGAATAGTTTTGATAGCCGTTATGTCATTATAATGCTAAAAATACACTACAATAGACCATGTTTTCAAAACGTTCGAACGATAAAGGAAGATTACATATATTAGGTTGATGCATATGCAATGTCGGATTTTAAAATAAATATATAAAACTTCATATCTTCTTAAATTCTGTTTATTTAATCAAAATATGCTCTACTTGCTTCAATACACTTTTTTCAACGGATGATTGTCTTAAAGAAGTTTTGATCTTTAGTATCAATAAACTTTGATATGCACTTTTTCAGATTATCTTCATTTTTAGACTGTTTAGTCCGTAAAAACTGTTCTAAATGTTTACAAAAATGAAAATTAGTTAGCGAAAGATCCAGTGAATAAAATGTATACAAGTGAATAAATAAGTTTTAAGTAATATTAAGTTTTATTATAATAAAACATAATATTATAATACAATAACATAAATATTAATAAATTGATCTGACCCATGCAAACATTACGTCCATAATAAATATGAATGTGATAAAAGACATATTTTAATTAATTTATTTCGTAATTACTTAATACATACCCTAAATTTGTTAAGAATTTAAATGTCAATCGTAAACATATACTATACTGCAACGATACCTCGGTCCGACAATCTCAAATAAGCATTGATAAGCCCGATATGCGTCATCGGTTTTGCCATATGTATCCAAATTTGAAAATATTGATATAAACAAAAAATAAGCATCAAAAGAAAGAAAAGAACGTAGAATGTGAATTGTAATCATAATATGAAGATATTTTTGAAGTTTCACTTGCTATTAATTTGTACATTAAAAAAAAAAAAAATATTAATTTATTTTAATAATTATTAACTCTTTGCACTACGAGCAATTTTTAATATGACCTACTAGCAATTATTTTAAATTGGTGCTCGTACCTCTATGGAAGATTGAAAATTATTAAAAATATGCGTATACTTTCTAAAATTTTGTTATATTAATGCAATAAAAAAATGTAACATTACAAAAACTAAAAGTTTCTTTTTGAATTTTTTCATTTTATGGGGTCTTGCGAAACAATTTCTAAGGTGCATTCTTGGCTTATCAAGACAAGTATCGCAGTATTCAGTTTAATGTCTTTTATCTTTCTTCTGTCTGTTGGAGTAAACAACACTACCTCTTTTTTACTTTTGCGCATTTCATGAAGTTTTCCATGATTCAATCATCTTTCTTCGTAGAAGAGTTTTATTATCTATTGTCACTATCAGTCTCGGTATTACTATATCCATTTTCATTTATATTAATTTCAGCCAACTTATCGCTGTATAACGTAAATTTTAGTTCATCTTCACTTTCCGATAATTCAATTTTAAATACAAAATATTATAATAATTTTTGGACGCAATTATACGTGTAATGTAATAGTTGAAACACCATGGAAAAATGAAGAATATTTTAATGTTTAAACGTATAAAAATACAAAGTTGCTTTTAGATTTCGCCGCAGCTGTGATAATGAAGTTATAGGTTATTATCGGAGTGCAAAGAATTAATATTATCACATAAAATTTTGAAAAACATAGTCAATATAAGTGAGGAGTTCTCTGGAACGATATTTAATAATTTTAGTATTTAAATGTTATTGAATAATATAAATTTGATATAAATATATTCCTCATATTTTTTCATTTTTAAAAACATAGCTTAAGTAAAAATTCAGATATGCACCGATAACATCACGTGATGTGGAGCAGTCATTTTCGGCGTATAAATGAATTTTTACTAATAAACGTCAACAACTAACGCCATCTAATTTCAAAAAAATAATTGTAATTTGGTGTAATTCTAAACACAATACAACAGAATAATTATAAATCATTTGTTGATACTTAATATTACATACGCTCATACGTGTATATTTATGATACATTTTTGCTTATTTTTTGTGTACAAATATCATATGTTCTTTGCAATTTCATCATGCATAAATATCCGCAGTCTAGTCATAATAAAATTGTAAATTGTCTAAAAAAACGAGACACGTATTTACGTTGATAAAAATGTATTATACATTATATGTAATTCAGTATAAATTTCCTACAATTAGGAACTATGTTTCATTCTTCACAATTCTATGCTTATTTATATACACAAGTATTTATACAATAGTTAGATTTGTATTTGCGAATGAATGACATTCGACAAAAGTGTGTCTTCATGACAGAATAATTCTATTAAAAAAATTGTATGCCATGAATTACATAGAATATAAAATTCGAGTAAAACTCTGAGCAAGATCTATAATCTTAATCGTTTACTTTCTAATTACAATAACTATTGTTAAAGAAAAACATTCCAGTCTTGAATTTGTTCGAGAAAAAAAGAAAAGAATATACTATAGGAGACTGAAATTACTCATTCTTGCGATATCCATACGAATTCCATTCTAAAAAATAAAAAACAAAATATAATATTAAGAAAATACAAAATTCAAGAGATGATAGAATTAGCTTATAGATGTAAGTATTCATGAACGTCATAACGTATATACGTAAATAAATAAAAATATGTACGTTTCAACGATATTTAATAAAACTATTACCTTTTATTCTATCCTCGGACTTAAGAATCGTTGGATACCAATCAGCGCTGCCGTAATCGATTTCTGGTAGTTCGCCGCCATAATTTTTTGGTAGATGACTAGGGCTTATGTAAGTATGCAATGAAGACATTTTCGTGCCGTGGAAAAACATACGCTTCTTCAGCTTTTCACGAACGAAAGGTTTAAACATTTGCCAGACCATTTTGAAGAGAAATGGTTGTTTTACGATATGAACCTAAGACATTAATAATATATCATTATTCTTTAATTTTCTTATAATTTACAGTTATTAAATAATATCGTTAAATCATTATATCTGTCATTGAATTATGCATTTATAGAAATGAATATGCATCTAACCTCTTTTAATCGCAATGCTAAAGCATCTTGAATAAAATTTAAAAGTCTCATGCTAAATGACGGTGACAAGCCCATCACTTGCTTCATCGAGAGACCATCAAAATCCATTAATACGACGGAACCGCGTACCTAAAGACAAAATACAAAGTTTATAGTTCAAATTCATTAAGGAAAAAAGAAAATAAAAAGAAAAACAACGAGAAAAAAAGATAGCAAAAAAGAATATAAATGATCATAATCATACTTGAGTCTCAGGTTCGTATAGAGCTGCTATATGAATGAGATAAAGTACTCGAAATAATTGATCGGCACTGACTTTCGATGGATCCCAAGATTTTCCAACATTGACTATTAGCACTCTTCGTCTTTTATCATCTCTACCTTTAAGCACGTTTACGAGATTGTGCTCGAGAATAGCTACCTTTTCATCGGCTGGCATTAAATTGCTTATAAGAGAAGCATTTTTCACTTTAAAATCAGCGATTCTTTTCAACAATTCGTAAGCACTTTCTGGATAATATTTGCATACTCGAAGAAAGATCATAAGGAATTCATCGTCCGTTTTGAAGTATAACCTTTTATCTTCTGAAAATAAAAATAGAAATATTGAAATAATCGAAGTAAACAACTATTCGACTTGAGCGGATGTGAAAAAACATTGCGTGTTTGAAAATGTTCCCTGGAATCTTCGAAAATTACCTTAATTAATTAAATGACGGGGAAATTGAAAAAAAAGAAATACGTATACGTTTGTTCGATACAATACGAATACAAAAAAAAGTCTAAGAGAGAAAAATGAAGTTCTATTAAATAAATAAATTACATTTAATTATCTGATAATAATTTTATCTCTTAAGTATCGAATATACGGTACACACTCTTATATTGTTTATTGATACAAAGTTAATATATAAAAATCGATTAACCTTCATCAGTTTTTCAAATCATGATCTTCAATTACAGATTAATTGTAAGTATTTTTTCATATTGTTTATTGATACAAAGTTAATATATAAAAATCGATTAGCCTTCATCAGTTTTTCAAATCATGATCTTCAATTACAGATTAATTGTATTTTTTCATGATGCAAGATAATACATTGATGCCTTTTCGATGCTATGAAGTATTAGTTGTTAGAACATGTTTTTTAGAGGCATACAATTATCCTTATATTATGCATTTTGTGATAAATAACTAAATTATTTTTATTTTCTGAAAAAATCGAATGATTTCTTATTATGAATACAAAATGTTACAAGTACAAGTGTTATTTAGAAAGAAGATGAAACTTCTATGATAATGTTCTTATCTTTTAGGGGACATTCGTGACCCCTGAATTCCGAAGATATTGAGTGTTACCATGTTAATCTCTGATGTGAGATATAAACCGTGTAAAAAATGACATTTACTAAAATAATAGATCAAGTGAACATTTTTATCTATCTCAATAAATTTTTAATTTAATACAACAATTTTTAGTTTAATACAGTTTTTTTGCAATCAAAATATCTTACGTTTTAATCATTTATTCTCAACTATTAATACTTTAAATCATTAATAAAATAAATATTTTGTTCACACACACCTTCGATATACTTTCTCAGTGTCTCAATACCCTTTTTTACATTTTCCTCGGTCTCCCTGAGTTCTTTTACAGCAATAGCCTTAGTCTCCTCATCGAGGGGGGTTTCTTCCAATTCAAAAGACATTCTTCAAAATAATAACTTTCTGAGATATAACAATCAACAGTTAAAATTATATTTCTTCTCTCAAGCCAAAAAATTCATTATTGTTGATATCTTAAAAGCAACTTGAATAAGCAAGAAGAGCACACCTCGCACAAGAATGATCGAAATATATCTGACTTGATAAATCGTCCTATGAGGCCGAGGAAGCGTCTTCTTGTTTCCGCCATCATAATATAATCTTTGACCGCTCAAAGTCCAAACGACGAAGTTACATTTCGATACGACAACATCGCTACTAGCGATTATAGTAAATATCTTTTGTGTAACAAGCAAGTAATGATGATTTTTCTTTCTATTTCTCACACTTGTAAATAATGATAATTTAAGTATTATTATTATTGTCATCTTTGTACTTACTCTTTTGATAAGCAGGTATTTAATACTTATTCTCGATTGAACTTTATTTTCTTCTTAGGAGACATGTTTCTTTCTAAGTCTCATTCTCTTCTCTTTATCACTTCTTTGTTTCTTTGATCAGTCTTCTTCTTGTAAGGACATTGAAGATACGATGTAAAAAAAATAAGAACTGTCGATATTCTTTGTGGTGAAAAGAATAATCAAACGCTTTCATTAACTAATTCAACTAAATTCACTTTCTTTTTACATAAATAGTTTTTCAATGAAAGAACAGCCGATATTTCATTTTAACTTATACAGTAATCAAATAAAAGAAAATAATGTTTGAAAAAGACTGCATAATGGATCGACTCTTAAGAGATGTTTATTTAGCTATCGTTGAATTTATTTTTAAATATGAATAGATATGTTAGTCCATGAAATTAACTAATAAAACAACTAATTGAAACAACTCAGACGCATTGGCTAGACAATAGCATATTTGAAATATGGCCGTGAACTTGTTAGATAAACTTTTCTTTATCTAATTTCAATAACGTAAGTAATTAAATACATTGTTTAATAATAAATCTCTTTGCATTTCTTTTTTAAGTTTGATGTTTCATATCATCTATAATTGATGTTTCATAAAATACGAATGTGAATGAGTAATAGGATAAGCAAAACAATAGAGCAATGAATACAAAGTACATGAAATTGTAATAATAAATGCTATGCTTATCATTTTATGATGATAGATAATCGTATAAAGGTTAAAGTCAAGTTTCAATGTTCAAATATAATTTTAATATCAATTTTAATTTTAATTACATTTTAATATTAGTTTCGTATAAAAATAATACTTTTATTTGTTGTATTTAAAGAAACTAATTAGTAGTTAGTTGTTTCGTTTACGAATAATAGAAAGGAATATATTAATACGAATAAAAATATCATATTCGAGTAACTAAAAAAATTATTGAAACACGATTTTTTAAAATATATTCGAATGGGTACTATGATAAGTCGCTTTCATTTAAATTTACAATGATATACAATGTTCATATTGCATTTATTTTATAGCAAATATTTTTAACAGGAAGCACTTTTATATATTGTGGAGATTATAATAAATCATATCTAATCAAATCTATAATTCCTTAATTCTTTTCACACTGAAAAATGAGATACGCGTGAACTGATGTTTGTTCGTCAACATGTTTGTTCATCAACATGATGGTAACGCATCGCAGTTGATAACAACGGTGACTGTAATACCGACAAATGAGCAATTAAGTTCGCGTAATAACCAAAAGAGAGCACTGGAGTCGTGGCGCGAGATTCAATGAATATCATTAAAGATCAACGAAATTTCTCGAAGATTACCGAAGTGCTCCGACATATTAGCTGAAAGAGGTGAATCCTTTCATCGTGTGACATCGACATAGACTGGTGCCAATATAGGCAACGTCGGTAATATAAACGTCATTTTATCCTCATTCTTTGCAATCCATACCGGTTATACCTATATATGTAAAAGAAATAAACATTTTTACTCCCTCCGTTCATAAAAACTTACCTATGCATTATTTACTTTCCTCAGATCATTCGTGCTTATCTGCTGCATCTCTGTGATTTGTTTAAAGTTAGTACATTCGTTTTTTATATATACAGATATTTGCTATATTTTCCGTGCGTAGCGTATTCGTTTAGAAGCTAAGAAGTAAAAAGAGAAAGAAGTAGGAGTATAAGAAGCAGTAGAAGAGGAAGAGGAGGGGGTGGTAGTGGCGAAGGAGAAGGAGGTAGAGGATAAACGTGTAATTTTGCGAATGTGCGCCTTTCTCTTCTTCGCGGTCCAAATAATTCGTGAAAAACGATGTCGGATCCCATAGCCACGGACATGATCGACGGCATCTGGCCATTTTTAAAGAGCGTAAGTTTATTTCTATCCACTTTCACTCGTTATTTCTCTCTCTCCCTCTCTTTCTTTCTCTCTCTCTCTCTCTCTCTCTACCTCTCTCTATCTCTCTTTCTCTCTCTTTATCTCGTTTGTAATTCTTGAAAGCGAAAGGCGATAGCACTAAAAAGTTACTCAACTATTTTTTTATTGCTCTTTCATCTTTTAAACTACATTTAATTATTTCCATCATCATCGTCCTTGTCATTATGATTTTTATTTAGTCATTATCGTTACTATTTTTCTTCGTTATTACATTTTTTTTTCTAATTGTTTTTGTACTATCTCATGAGTAGTTCTTCAATTATTGTATAATACTTTATGATCATTTCATTATGCACATGCATTGATTATTATTAATACGTCGTAGTTCGCTCGTCATCGTGATTTATTATCGTGCCACTGTCATCACACTGTCTCGACGATAAGACCTCGATTCAGTACAAAAAATCGGCTCTGATATTTCAGATTTTTTCATTTGGAGTATATACTTCTCTTTTACAAGTTTCCTTTCACTTATTTCCTTTCTTACTTGTAGGTACTATTACAGATTGAAATTATCATTTAAAATATGATGTTAAAATGCGATGATCCAATTATATGACAATGATCTTATAATATTTTGATATATTATATTTATTTATAATATTTTTATATTATAATATTAGATTATAATATTTTCATTGTTGTTTTTGTAATAATTATCTCTCCAACTTTATTTTTATTCTATTTCTTTTTTTTTTTTTTGGTTCATCTAATAATGTTAAATCTATCAAATAAAATAAAATATACTTTGTAAATAATATATTAATAATATATAATAATTAAATAAATAAATATATAAGTAAATAATATATAATAATTATACTTTGTAATCCTATAAATTTGTTTTTATGGATAATTTTCCTTTTTACAGATTGATTGGAGAGATCCATGGCTAGCTTTATTATTAACTTTTCATGTTGCTGTTACAATGACAGCACTAATGACACGAAATCATGCTAATTTTCAAATAATTTTATTCCTTGTACTTCGTGAGTAAATAGTAAAATCTTTGTATAAATATATATAATAGTAGTTAAATGGACAGAACGATTAACTCCTTTCAAAATTTGACAAAATTTTATTATCACAGTGCTTAATCAATGCTTGATTTTTTATATTTAAAATAAATTATCTTAATATATATAATTAGGCTTTAATGATTAACGGTTTTTATAATCGTACAATAATAAATTGTTTACAGCAAGGTATATTACTTTATCAGTTTTCTCTTCTTTTTAATTTATGGAGTTAATTGATTTGGCAAATGAGTGGTTTGTATATCTGTTTCAATGTTAATACTATCGGTTGCATTTTCAGTACTTCTTGTTTACTTCACGGAAACTATCAATGAAGTCGCTGCAACAAATTGGATGTAAGCATTGAATCGATAACTACGATAAGGTGTTTCATTATTTGTTTTTTTTGCTATTTGTTCTTATAGGGTTTTCTCAAGGCAACAGTACTTTGATTCTCAAGGATTATTTATATCGATAGTTTTTTCTGCACCTATCTTGATGAATTGCATGATTATGGTGGTAAGCGCAACAAATTTTGTTTAAATTTGTATCGTATAATCTTAATTTCTTTTATCATCTTGAAGTACAAGATGTTTGTATTAATGTCAAATAACCAGCTTTGTTTATTCTTATAAATTGTTATGATGTTGTAGGCCAGTTGGCTATATCAGTCCAGTCAATTGATGACAAATCTGAAAAGAGCACAATTGAGACAGCAGGCAAAAAATCGTCAATCGAATGGTGACTTGTCAAATATAAATGGTAATACAAATCGACAGAAACAAGAATGAAAAAATTAGTAAAGTCTAGTCAGACGATGAGGAATGAATTTAAGGATACGCATTAAGCATTATTATAAGACAAAATAATAGAAATAAGTGATAGTTTTAACAATAGGCGGAAGTCTGCATTGCCATGTAATCCCTTGAATGTGAAAAAAGTGTCCCGAAAATATCATTCTTTTTTAGCTATTACCAATTAATTGGGACTGTAACTTATATTGATACTGCCTAGTCAATATAATGATGACTTGTATTTTCAAACTTTCAGTATTGTATAAATGTAATTCGATTGCATTAAGAAGAAACATACTGTAAAGATAAAAAGTAAGCTAAATCAAGTATTTAAAACGAAATTGAAGATCTTGATCAAACTTAGATAATGTTTAAAGTATGTGTTTATAGATTGGCCCAAAATAATGACGTTATTTTATATTAAAATACATTCCTACAGCTTTTTCCTTTTTCTTACTAATTAATTTGTTGTAAAATAATGATAATAAGACAAAGTGTTCTTAATGCAAAATCATGTACTTACTATTGCAATAGATATCGCTTTTAATGCAAGACTATGGTCTAGAAGTAAAGGCATAATTAGATGAATATAAATCATGTAACCAAGCATGTGTGCGTTATGTATATCAACGTGTGAGAAGTCATGTTAAAATGTATGTATGTTCTATGAATGCGTGAATAAATGCTTCTTAAATCAAGAGGTCTAAACATTTATTTAGATATAAATCATAAAATGGTAAATGAAAATCTAATGATCATTGCATGAAATTATGACTTTTTTTATTTAACAAACTATATTAATTTTAGCGTGGTAGTAAAATGGTTGTTCGTAGAATTTTAGTCTGCATGATTTTTTCATATTGTGTTATCCCTCAATCAATAAAAAGAAATCTTGTTAATATAAGTATATATAAGGGTGAGTCAAACGAGAATCATTTTGAACATTTAGCGTAACACAAATAAAGCAAATAATTCTTACATGTTGAATTTTATTTTTTTCAATTTTTAAGTTGAGCGTTATTTGAAAGTCGTCTTGTTATACTGTTGAACTCGTTGGATGTTGGCTACAATTATGTATAGAAAAGAAATATGCAATTCCATTTAAAAAGACATTTGTGACCTTGAAAACACAAAAAAAATAGGATATTATAATCATCATGTAGGTAATTTGAAGCCATTCTAATTCTGCAGTATTCTGAATCTTTAAATCCAACAAAGATTAGGTGTCTGGTTTCTTTTGATTCATCTTATATGTATCTTGTAAGCAAGGTTGTGGCATTTTTAAGATTTCTCATAATCGATAGAACTTTCTTCATCATAATATTAATGCAAAATATACTGAAATGATTATAAGAGTCTCTCTTTCTCTATTTCTTTTTTCCCCGTTTCCTAAATAATTGATATAATACTAATATTAAACAAAAGTACATCACCCCAGCAAAATATAAACTTTCATTTTAAAATTTCCGCGATAAATGGCAGACACTCGCCTAGTATTTTTTATTTACATATAATTGGTATAATTAGATGACAATCTTTTATTACTCGAATGGTAATAATAGATTATAAGGTTACAACAATACTATCCAGGAATGCAATATTCTTTGGTAATATATGATAGAATATGATATATTCTTTGATAGTATGATTGTACCGTTATCGCTTTAAGTACCTACTCTCGCCCACTGGTGGTCAGGGTACCAACTAAAATGAATGTGATTACGCGAAAAGTGGACTTGCGAGCTTCTATGTACTTCTGTATTATTTGTTATTACTATCTGGTTAACTTATATTATTAATTTACTAATGTTATACTTTTTAGCTATTCGCATGAAATGTTTTTGTATATATGTATGTATATGATAATATTTTACATTATTTGATTGATTTTAAATATTTTCTTATTGAAATAAATGTCATATATTATATATGCGCGTTATTCACTTATCCGTGGTTGCGACTAGTCGGCCACTGACAAGTGACAAAAACAGTGCCTGCAGATTTGATACCATTCTTATAAATGAAAAAAAAATAACAATAAACATTGAAACAATGTCGATATTCGATTGCTATGTTACATGAAACGATAAGTTTTGATTGAATCAATTGGTGAAACAATAAAGATATTACAGAAAGAAAAGTGCAGAGGGCGTCTACGGACGCCTTTCGTAGTCAAAGTGTTAAAAGAAAACATTTTTCAAAACTCTAGTTTTTTAAAGTGTGTTAATTTTAATATATAATGATTATATAATTATTAGTAATAAATCATTATTATGATCGAAGTCACAAAAGAAAATTTTACAGAAATATATCCGCAATTAAAAAATGATTTAGAAAATGCAGATGTAATTGCTATTGATACAGAATTTACTGGCTTGGAATGTGATGAAATTTCTAAAATAAGGTTAGCCATCAGGCATATGAAACTATTTAATTCTATAAAAGATTATCAAATAATGGGCATTTATTAATTATATATTAAATTAATAACTACTGTTATTGTTGCATTTTTTATGAGTTCCTAATTAATTGTAAGTCAATGGTTATCATTAAAGTCATTTTACATCATATCGTTGTTTATTACATTTATTTATTATGTAGTATTATTAAATATTGTATTGTTAATAATTGTCATTATTTTATTTTTTATGAATATCTATTTAAATTAACAGTTATCGATAAAATCATTTTACATGATATCATTGTTATTACCTGTTACAGCTTGTTTGATACTATTGAAGAACGATACGAAAATTTACGAAATACACTTGAACCATTTATAATTATTCAATTTGGTATTACTACGTTAAAAAAAATTCATGATAAAAATGAATTTATTCCAAAATCTTACGAATTTTATCTACTACCTAAATCTGTTTTTACGAAGAATAAAATAATCTCATGGCAAATTTCAGTAATAGAGTTCTTATCTTACTACTCCTTTAATTTTAATAAAGTATGTTACTTTGTAATTTAAGTTTTTTATCTCACATATAATATTTTATTTATTAATTATATAAATGTCTTATATAAATATATATTATACTCTCTCTGATATGTATAAAACGATGAGTAATATAAATTTTCTTTTGTATAGGTAATTAATCATGGTATCTCATACGTTAATCAAATTGAAGAAGCTATACTAAATGAACAGTGGAAAAATAATACATTGTACAAAAATGTTGAAGAAAGTATGTCATATAAAGAAAAAGATGATGTTAATCATTTCAGTTCTATGATAGCTGAATGGTTAAAAAATTTGAATAACAAAGAAATTTACACTATTCCCGCATTTACTGATAAATTTCAGTATTTTTTACAGAAAACTTTAAGAGAACGTTTTCGAAATATTTGGACCATATGTAATAAGCAAACGGTATATTTAACAATTTTAATTTATTAGTCTATATAAACATGCATGTATTTATTAATGTTTTTTGATTTATTTTCATTGTAGGTACAAGTATTTAAAATATCATCAGATGTACGGGAAATGTTAGAAAACGAAAAAGAACAAAGCTTAGAACATATTTTGTTGAATTCATATATAGGATTTTCAAACGTATTTAAGCTCTTGGTAGAATTAAAGAAACCTATTATTGGACATAATATCTTACTCGATTTGATGTTCATGCACAAATTATTTTACAAACCTTTACCAAGTAAATCAATTTATTTTTATTTGAAGAACTTCAAATTTATATTCTATAAAATAATAGTACTTTAATATTTTATGCTAGGAAGATATTGTGACTTCAAGACTGAAATAAATAATTTATTTCCTATAATTTACGATACTAAATATATAAGTAACCAAGTAAAAGAAAAATACGGTAATAATTTTAAATTTGTATTACCGAATTATTTTCTTTTCTTTAATTTATTTATTTTAGCTTTAATAATGATTATTATTTTTCAGAAATACAGGTTTTAAATTCACTTGGTTCTCTTTATTGTCATTTTAGTAACTTGGCAAAAACGTTTCCACATATAGCCGATTATACAAATAATACATCAAGTAATTAATAAAGTTATAAAATTGTTTCAATCAATATTTTATCTATTTCATTTATTTAACAATGTATTATTTTTCATTTTAATTATTTATTTCACATACAGAGAATTTTCATAATGCAGGATGGGATTCGTATTGTACTGGATACATATTTTTAAAAATGGCATATATGTTTGCTAATGATAAATATCCATTGTAAGTGTTTTATATTAGTGATTTTTATGTATTTGTGATTTTTAATTAATAACTTTTTTGTTACAATTCTTAGGTCATTCAATTACGTCATAACCCATGAAGAATTAATGAGTTTAATACAAGAGTATGCAAATTGTATAAACTTATCAAATGCTAATGCACTTTATTTGGTAATAACATATTTTCTGAACTGAAAATGAAAAATATTATATTCATTTCTTTAAATTATATTTAATAATATTATTATTTATTTTGTGAAAAAACGAATATTATGAATTTTATAGAAACTTGATGGTAAAGATCCAAAATGGGGAAGACCACCGTGGCTGTTTTTAAAAACACGAGAATCAACCCATTTAGATATAAATGAGGTACATCAAGTTCTTTTGACAATGAGGTAATCTACGATATATTGCCATAAGATAATCTTTCAAAATATTTTTAATATGAACATTTAGATTTCGAAAGAATTATCGCAGTTTGGAATTTTTGATATAAAACCTTACAATCGTGGACGTGCTTTGATAGCTGTTGCGAATCATACGAGGTTGGTAGAACTAAACTTAATGAAAGTTTTATTATGTCAAATGAAATAAATCCCGTCTTTTATAATAATTTATTATTCTCTTTTCAAAATTCTTTTTACAGTGCGTATGACATTTTAAAACATTTTCATAACAACAAAGAATTAAGTATCGTTCGTTACAATCCAATAAAACATGCTCCATCTATGAAGTATCTTCTTTTGTAAGTATTTCATATCAGCCGTTAGTTATAAAGAGAAATATTTAATTTTATAATATTTGTTACAGAGGTAGCGTGCTCGTATCGAGTGGAATGTTAGCTTGGATATATCATCGTTCTGTATCCCCAAAACTTTCGTAATATAAACCTCTATTTTATACAAAACTATTTTCATTATTTAATATGTAATATGAATCTGACATAAACGTATGATTTTTAAGTTTATGATGGATACATATTTTGCGGTCAACCATAATTTCAGAAAATATTGGAACGGTTATGCCAATGTTTTATTATTTTACCCTACTTTAGTTTGATTCGTTACGTTGTCTTTCTTTGTTTTTTTAGTGATCGTGATCTTTCCTGCCAATAATGAAAATATATGTGATATAAAGTTACATTAAACAAGAATGAATTAGCAGTTGACCGTTCCAGTTAATTAGATCCACATCTCCCAGGACAATTTTTCTATCAATTCAGCATTGGCTGTTTATGGCATGAAATTGCAGGGATGCTGCAGTTTTTGAAATGGACATACACGCTATAAATATAGTATATATATGTGTAAAAAAAATTATTAAAATTATAGTAACAATTAAAAAGAATATTAAACGTGAAAAATATCGTTTATTATTGAGATAAAATTATACAGTTTATTAATATAATAAATTAGGCATATTAATTCATATTAGCGCCACAGGCAAATCATGTAAAATTAACGTAACGTTCCACGTGCTAGTATTTTCTATAATAAATTTATCCATAAACGGTAATAGAAGTTTATGCTCATTTTCATATTTCTTTGTATCATGCATCAATAAGAATTCTAAAAAAAGTTAGTGTTGAAACTAAACCGCTAGATGGCGACGTATCCAATAACAAATTTCGCGGTATAAAAACAAAATGAGAACTTATTTCCAACACTTAAAAATTGAAATTATAATTATTTTGACAAATGCTTAGAGTAAATTTTATTTTGATCTACAAAATTTTAATAGAATATTTTGTTTTATCATATCCTTCAAATTTTAAATACGAATTTTTGTAATTGATTCGGTAGATATTTAAATTTTGGTTCATATATTTCGAAAAGAATTAGATTTACATCGTCGATGGATTAAGTGGTAAGAAAATTCATAAATGTGTTTAATAATTTAATTTTTTTTATCAATACATAAAAACGTTTTTGCTTGCTTACGTACGACGTATTACGTGCGAATGAATTTTATCCTGTCCTATACATCGAAGAGAAACATAATTAGATATTAAATACGCAATTGATATTTTAGTATGAAACTGTTCCGAAGCAAGGTGGCAGACGTATTTTGGGTTCTCTCCAAGGGCAGTCATGTCTACTCGTCGTTGCATTTACGAATTGTTACTTTGTAGCATGTGATTTCTTCTTCGTACGTTTTAACTACAGTGACCTGGAATTTAAAGAAACTTATGATTCTCCAAGCTCGTTTACGAGGAAACGATTATCGTTTAATCGCTAATAAATATAAAAGAAAGTTAAAAGAAACAGCTGTAAAGTGGCATCAGCGAAAGATAGAATAGTAATGTTAGTCACACATTTGCGTGCTCGCTCGCATGCGCATACACATATTTAAAAATTCTTTCAATATTCACTTTTTTAATATTATCAGAATGAAAGAAGACGCTTATATTTCTTATCGCTGAAACACCGTAAATTTGTCTTTATAAATATCTTTAACAGAGGTGAACGACATACCATCGATACAAATAATGGGCCTATCGAAAAACAAAGTTCATATCATTCCTCGATATTTTTTAGCATATTTGATCGAATACTGTCCTTTTAAATGGAGATGCTTCTATTAATAATTGTAAGTAAATCAGTCTTATCTGCACATTCAATTGTTATAATTATTGGATGTACCCAGTGCTTGTTCTGTAAAAAGGAAGGTGCCAGAATTCACTTCTTGATAAGCTTTTTATTAAACAAAATTATATTCAAATACCATTTAAATGAAATTTGTCTTAATTTTTTTTTTATTTTAGACATGATCAAATTTAAATACCATATCATCTCATTTCTGTTTTTTTTTTCTTATTTTTCTTTGTTTTTTATTTTTATTTTTTCTTAAATATTTTTTAAAAATACCATAAAAACAGTGCCGGAACATCGTTACAGCTCCAAATTGGATATGTACCTAATTGCAACATCTTTAAATCAGAGTTTACTACTTCAATCAGCACGTTCAACGATTAATATTGATATTCTATTTTTGTTAATTCGGTGAATCCGTTAAAATAAGGAATTGCCTGGTATAATTTCCGTTTAATTGCATATTAATTTCGTATCTTGTACTAACCGGAGGAAAAAACAAGAAATAAAAAGAGAGAAAGAGAAATTCTTATTATGAAAAAGTTCGAAAATGAGTTGAAGAGCATTATATAACAGATTCAAAATTATTCAAGCATAATTTATCTTTTTGTACAAAATTAATCTATTTTTAGGAGTATAATGCATTCTTTCTTATATATTTCAGCATTATACATTGCTCGAGCATTCGCCACGAGCGTAACAAAAAATCGTACGTTAGAAGCGTCAGATTTTCGTTGTTATTGGCAATATTCCAACCACTGTATCGTTCCCATCTCTGTAGCTTTTGCAAAGTCATCTCGAATTATCGAAAAAACGGAGTATGTTGAATTGGATATAAATGAAAGTATATAGAGAATAGTACATAGATATGGGTATAATCAAGCAAACCGAAAGAAAATTTGTTCGATGTTTATTTTAAAATACACGTTGTTTGAATTTATAATTAAAAAAATATTAAAGAAAAAAAAAGGAAAAGAGAAGAAAGAAACTCAATTTTAACAGGTAAGACAAGAATATATCGAGTTCTATATATAATTATAATTATTTATTATACAATATAATTTGAATACAATAATTCTTAAAATTATCCGTAGATGCAGCAAATCTAATTCGAATCGTGGTCGGTTGGATCGTATCGCATAAACTATTCCTCTAACATCAAATAAATTAATGATTCCTTAGTTGGTGGTCTAAAAGTGTGTGTCGGTTAGCTTGCCAATTGTTACGAAGTAATATTATCGAAGATTATCATTTCACAAAGTACAAATTCGGTCCAGTAATATTTGAATTCTGTAAACAATTTAAAGAACAGGATAGGATTTCGCTGAAGTAATAAAAGAAGATAAAAAAAAGAAGAAAAATGAATTAGATATCGAGCACTTATGTTGGTATCTATGCTCGGCTCAACTCCAGTCGCAAGTTCGTAATCTTATTTTGCGATTAACCTTTCGCACGATGACTCACCACTACCATTACTACTATTAGTACTGTTACAACTACTATTATTTCTATTGCTACAACAACTACTGCTACTAGTAATACTATTAAAACTACTACTGTTACTGGTAGTACAATTACAAATATTACTATTACTAGTTGTCCTACTACAACAACTATTACTTCTACTAGTACTACTACCAATAGTCTATTGCAATTTTGACTAATACTATTACCAGTAATCTACTACGAGTTTTACTAATCAATTATTACGACTACTACGACCACCAATACCACTACTACTACCACTGCTACCACCAACACACTACCAGCAGCAGAACTACCTCCAATATTCGCACTATTCTATTTAAGTTTAAGATAGAGATCACGAGCAGCGGAATCCTTGCATGAGACGTTATTATTATGACTCGTTCTCGAGCTCGACGCTCCTCAAACTCGGCCAAAGCTCGTCCCGAGCCGAGGAAGTGCTCTCGGCTTGCCAAGGAGACGTTCTTTTGAAAAATCCAATTATCCCTTCTACTCTGACACGTCGATCGCCACGCACGTCCATCTATCATACTTTTTCTTTTTCTATCTTTCTTTTTTTTTCTTTTTCCCCGACATTCGGCCTTTCGTCAAACTGCGACGTCACGTTTTAACCGTGCCAAATAATAATACGTTCGTGACGTCACGGCCAAGACGAAAATTCCTTTGGAAATTTTCCTCAAGATTTTTAAAACTATTAACAACTATCAAATAATAACATTGGGAATGAAAATTTCCTTTTTCTTTATTTTAATTAATCCATTTATCGTTTTACATCTCTATTCGTGATCTTATATTATAGAACAGAAAATAAAAATTATTTGATTTTAGTAAAATTGATGATATATCTTAAACTGTTCCTCCTGTTGCGCATACTTCCGAATGTATTTCCCTACATTGTTGATTCTCACGAGCTAGTCAACAAGTAACGATATATATCATAACTGTGTTCAGTGTTTTGGCACGTTAAAAAGAATGCTTTTATTATTCGATAGTATGGATACGAGATAGATCGATACTACGTATTTTCTTATTATATTTTAATATTGCACAAGTACCTTTTCGTTAAATAAAAATAAAATAAAATACAAAAACATATACGAAATTGTTAATCATCGAACTGATGATATTTTATTAACGTCGTTTTTAAACACTAAATAGAAAGCCAAAGTCTACTTATTGCTAGTTTACTTATAGACGACTAGGAACAAGCAGATTAATGCCAAAAGTGCAAAGTAATAAACGTCTTTTAATATAAGAACGTTCAGTGAGTTTATTCGACCTATAAATTATTCGCATAATTTACTATTATTGGTCTGCAAAAATGTGGGTCAAATGTGTTGAAGCATATATACATATACATATACATATATATACATACATTTTGTATATATCGATATATCATTATCGTTATTCACGAGAATCTGAATTGATTTGGAAAAAGTTTTCTTTAAGCAAAGACAATAGAATTAACGTTAATCTAAACTTTTATTGTTAGATAGTATCTACTAGTTGTTGCATTGCTGTAACGAGTTCTTTCGATAGATACCTAGTAATCCCGATAGCTGAGAAAGAACCTCAGCGCGTTCCCTGATATTTCAAAAGTTTTCTCTGGCCGCCACCCAAGGCCAAAGCACTCGAAATAACGCGGTAGAGCAATTTGTGTGGGCGTCTTGACGGACGGTCAGCCTGGTCACACTAGTGTCCGATGGCAGGTAGAGCAGCTTTCGAGGTGTATCTCCTCCTTGTTTCTTCTTCTTTTTCATTTTTTTTTTCACTTTTCCACAACGTCAAGAGTATGTTTTTCTGTAAGCCGTAGATTCGTAAGATCGAATAAACGTATTTAAATCTTGTTTTGTTTTTTTCCTTTTATTAAAATTCATATTATATATTATTTTTTGTATTTAATAAATGATTGAACAATGTTAATAGTCGAAAGATCGTTTAAAATGATATATAAAATCAATAATATATAATTAAATTTGTGTTTAATTATTTTTATTTTTAATTTATTTGTTTTTCTTTTCTTTCTTTTTCCGTTTTAGCATTGCAAAAACTCGTCACTTGAGTGGACAATCAGCTATAAGTGCCGTTACGAGCTTGCCAAAATTATACCGCAAATCTATCTATCCATCGGATAGCTCAAGACGAACGGTTTCAATGTGGCAACATAACTATTGCCAACAAGTGGACGATTCAAAATATCTCGGGCTTCGGATTGTTTCGAAATTCTCTTTGCAAAATTTTCGTTAACGATGTCTTGCCAAATTTTATGCTTTTCTACCATTGTCTTTATTTTTTCTTCATTTTTAGTACGTACATGAAAGATAATAATTTGAATTAAATACAACTATTACATAATTAATTAACCGTTTGAGTCTTATAGGACTCAAATAGGACTTAAATAGGCGTTCGTGAGGAAACTGGACGGTGGGCCATGGATAGCTCAATGGTTAAAGAGCAGTCGTCCGGAAAGCGGAAAATCCGGGTTCGAGTCCCGGTCCAGTCAGTTCCAACAGCTCCATTTTTTTCACGAATCCTACAATGATTAAAATATAAGTATGCTGTAGCAGTAAAAGATTATAATGTGACGTGTTAGATATTGGATTAATGAATATTAAAAATAAAAAAAAAATATTGTAAAAAACTTAAACGGATAAAAGAGTACGAAAACTGATTCTGGCGGGAAGTCAGTAGTAAAGCCAGTAGAGCACCTGTCGCATGTTGGCGACAGTGGAAATAACTGCGTTTCGTGAGACGAAATCTACCAACTATCGTGTAAGTATACATTGCAACCAAGTCGGTTGACAGAGAATAACGTGAATGCGTGGGTGAAAATAGATTAATTGTTTGCGCCAATTATTGAAATAATGGCAATCTCAGGTCATGACATGATAATGTCCCAGATTTTGACTTAAGATCCAGAGGTTCTTCTTCCGTCAAACTGAAAAACAAATATTTTACTTTAAACTGTATACTTTGTAAAAGAGATTATTTTTGACTTTTTATTAAGAATTTGTGACTTCGTAGTTTCTCGATAAACGAGAAGAAAAATAGAGAAAAAGAGAATATCACTCGACGTTATTTACAAGCACGTACAACGATCCCACATGGAGAAGCGAACAAATAAATTATCGAGTGAGCCCACTTCCGCGATTCATTGGCCAAAAAAATACTCTCCCTGTGTTGCTCCAGTAACAAATACAAACAAACTTACTTATTGCTTACAGTCACGTTCATATAGACGTATATATAAGATGTGCGAAGACTGGTCAAGGCACTGCTAGTCAAATAAACGGAATAGTTAAAAAAAAACTTTCTCGTTGGTCTCTTGAGAGTATTTTTAATAAAAACATGGTATCTAGGTATTTAAATAGTTTCCTTGAATTCATTCCGTTCGAAGGATATTCCTATCGACCCAACATTATCTTTAAACATACATATACAGTAATACTGTTATTCAATACGATGGAAATCAATGAGAAAGTAGTCATCTTACTTAAAAGTCCCAGTAAATTTGTCTTAGAATTTACTCGCTTCTCAACAACTATTTTTGTCCATAAGCTAAACAGCGGAAATAGCCTAGCCTAGTCCCTGGCCTAGAGCGTAGGCTTGACCGGCCATAATAGCTCCTGTTTCAAGGATCCCTCGTGACATCGGTGATCTGTTAAGCCAGAAGAAAGGAAATACTGGTTTCTAATTGAGTCCGAAAATAAAGAGGGAGAGACGGTCAGTTATATCATCATTCTTTACAGTTCAATTATTCAATTATAATCATCCCTAGAAACGTTCCGTTGACCCACTGATTTTCTTCGATATCATTTTGCCTTTAAACCATTACGTACCTTTTTAAAGTATCAGTAACCTATAGAAGAGTTACGGTCCTTCATCTTGAAATTCATCACTCAGCTCGTATATTCGCTAGAGCATCGAGTAATATCAAATTATCTCGTTAGGTAGCCGTTAGATTACTCGTGAGAGTCGCTTTGTAAGTCTCTCATACCATAGACACCCTTTTCCAAGCTGAAGAGAAACTAATGGCATTGCTTAGATCACACGTATCGTTAAATATTATATAAAATAATAATGATAATAAAGCGATATGGAAATAATAATTCACGATAATTATTTAGAAACATTATTTATAATAATATAACACAAATTTATTATCATATTTTTAATTCAACCAGTAACACGACTACTTAAATTCTTTTTTCTTTTATTTTCTTTCTTCCTTCCTTCCTTTTCTTTTTTTTTTTTTTTTTTACACTTTGAACGAGAACATTTCAACGAAAAAGTGTGTTATAAAGAGCAAGAGCAATAAAGTACAGAGTGCGAGTGTTCGGCGAGTGAATTTACGATGACCGCGTCATTGTGCCATTACGTCATAACTCACGTGCTTTAACACGTGTGACACGGTGAATTATAGTCTAATGGAAACAGAACGCGTCTCGATGAACTTGGTTATTTCGAATTCTGGAGAGTTTGATTATAACTGACTCAGTCATACTTTTTATATGTTTCTTTTAAGAATAACTGACAAAAGAAAAGCGTAAATAATCGAATGTTTACAATGGAAAAAGAAAAAAGGGGTAAAAAATAAAGAATTTGTTAATGAATTTAAGTTTTTTTCTTCTACGTAGATAAACATCGATAAAATTCGAGTTTGTCATCTTCCGTAACGTTGCAAGATTCGATGACGTGAAATGATAGGAAAGTTGCGAGGAATAGTACGTAAGATTCTCTCGTACAGAAATTTAAAGTCTGCTCTCTCTCTCTCTCTGTCTCTCTTTCTCTCTCTACTCTTCCACAGAGAGCCAAAACCAAGCCCGACCTCGCGATATCCTTGCGACTATTTTCGCATAACGCGTTTCGACATGATAGATGAGAGTTTTCTGCGTTTCCTCGACGTCGCACTCGCTCGAAACCTGCCAAAGATTCTCGCCAGTGTTAGAGAACGTTGAATAATTTAAGACCGCGGACAATACCTGTCGTGTGCCGTTCTCTTGCCGAAGAACATCATCCCAAGTGGGAACTGATGGCAAGCTTTAGCTTATCCGGATTGTGGTTTGCTAAACTTTGCCAAGGAAATTTGTACCAAGCTTCTATCATTCTTTTTTGTATTTTTCAAGAAAAAATCTTTTCATTCTACGAGAACTATACTCGAGTTAGAGAATTATAGGTACGGAAAGTTTTTGAAATACAATAAAAGTATTCACCGAAGCTCTAAATTTGAATGAACATTTGTTCAAAATTTGATAGCAAATATGCAATGTTAAAAGATTCGATAAAATTGCTTATTTGAATGATGCTAATAAATTTTCAAATAGATTATTCAAATGGTAGCTATATCCTATCGAATATAGGATAATAGCAGGTATCGAGCATGCCTGAACAAATCACCGTGAGACAGGCATATCATTAGATAATTGTGCTGACAGATGTTATTATACTCCTTGTTACATCTGCAGATCGGGATATAAACGCGTGATGCCAACTATCGGTAGTCGCTATGTAGAGATGTCGGACTATATTTGGGACGTTGAGCTAAGATTACTTCACTGGCCCAGTTGGCCGTTGATCGGACCCCCTAAGTATATTTTTAGGTAGGTCGTCGTAGCATAGGTCTTCTAAGACCAACTGCATCGCAAATTACTTGACTGCTTATGCGTAGGTAATGAACGTACGTATCTACGTACGAACTCACTCGCTGGATTTATAATTAGCTCGATGTTTATATGTGTTTGTGTGTGTGTGTGTGTTATTCCTCTACGTAAGATACATAGTTTACATAAGTAATAGATACCGATTTGTATTAACTTTGAAGAAAAATAGGAGTAAGGTAGTAGGGGGCTTTGAAGCATTCAGAATCAGAACACTTTGCAATCAATTTCGATCTTTAAATTCGTCAGGTGCGTCGGTGGGCTTCCTGTTCAATGACGATATGCCATGGCAGAAACCGTAATGCAAAGACCTAAGTCTCGTGGTACGAATAACTTGTTTATCGTTGGAAGAATATGCCAGAATGGATTTACTAGACTCTTTGTAGATTGTATGGTTCATCGAGTGATAATCGATGAACGACAAAATATTGATGGGAAGAAAAATCGTAATCGTAAATTCAAATCTCAAACACGAATAACATGAATTACATGCCGCATATCTAATATTATCCTTCTCTCGAGACAGCAACCGTTTGAGATCAACCGGCTGGCGATGGCACAAAGAGCACATACAACAGCTGTCAACGTACGACTAAACTCGCTGTCATACGTATTCGACTCCTTCAAGAGATTGTACGCGCTTAGGACAAGACTTGTGCACTCTATCTCTTGTTAGCTAACATAAGACTCTGAACGACGATTTCAAGTTCCTATTCCGTTCTGTCACAACAGTCACTTATTCACGACTATGACGTTGCCTGATTTTTTCGTTCCTCCCGTTTCGCGCTCGGTTCAAAGTCTCAAGAAGAATATAAATACCTTTCGGCTTTCCCTTCAGCTTCGAAATGTATAAAATATATTATGAATAGAGAGAAAGAGATACATATTTCGGCACGTTCTCTTCGTTGATTAATAATTTAGAGGACTTTCCAAGGATTTTCGAGAGGGAAAAAAAAAAGTCAACTTTCTTAGATTCGTAATATTTTCTATTTGCTTTTACGAATAGTACATGTCTTAAAACTAATTTATTTGTCACAATTTTCAAACATCCTTTGTACGCATTTACTTACGCGTATACATATATATTTATATTAAGCATGAAATAAGAATAAGAGGTAAAGTAAATTGCGTTACGAATATCGGTTAGATTAATTAGTAAATACATTTGGTTACCATTAGATATACGAATTTTAATAACCGATGAAAGCGAGCTGAGATTAGTCGGAGAGGCCACACACGCTTAAATTACTATTCTGGATACTGGCGATTATAATGCCTCCCAGGGATAGAACGATGGTAGATTGGAACATACGTAACGTAACGTACATCGTGAGCCTTCAAACGACTAATGACGACGTCGGCTCGTACAAAGGCCGCGAGCGTTCTAATTTCGTATTATTTCGCTGCTTATCTAAAAATATGTGCAATATACGGAGAAAATATATATCTATCCGAACGATTTTCCACAGCCGATTTTATGTTCTCGACTGTGGTGAGTTCGAGGGTTGGCTGGGTCGAACCACACTCGTGACACCATTGATGTCATATGTCCATCAACACTGACAAGAAGCTTCTACATATTTTTAAGAAAGAGAATATGAAATTAAACATTTCTATTATTTTCAAATACAATAATTGTTATTTTAAGTATCAAATATTAGTTAAATTGTATTATTGATTTAATAGTTATGTCATACTTTTTCCGTTTGCATTTTTCTATTTTATATTCTTTATTTTGACGATGAGTTTGATGAATTAGAAATCTATTAGAAAAAGATGGCGAAGATAATCTGCTTGACAGTCAGTCTCATCAAAGCTGTTTAGCAGTTCATTTATAAAAATATAAAACGTCCATAAATACAAGGGATATTCTTCCGCCAACACCAGCACACGGCAAAGCTATAATGCTTCTAATTTTATTTTTAACTCCCTTCTCCTGAAGTTCACGTTTGCAAAGAGTTTGAAGTTTTTAAACGCGTGTTGTGTTTGATAAATTACCATGAAAAGAGTTATTCATTAACCATTATAACAATCATGAAGGATTTTTCTTTAAGATATATAGTGACTACCTTGCTGTCAGTTTTTTAACGTATCTATAATATATATATAATAGATAAGATATAATATGTATAATAGATTTCTCTAAAATAAAATGTATAAAAACTATTTTAACAAACTCTCTACAAAATAAAAGCGTCAAAAGTTTAATTAACACGTGACGTTATGAAAACATTTGAATAATCATTCAAATGTTATAAGGTATATATTGTAACGTTCAATTAACGTATTTGATTATGAAGAAAATCGAAATTTCACAGTTTAAAACAAACTTACACATGTATTATACATACGAAAATTGAGAAGATAAATTCGGTCGAGCACATTTAACTTTATCAAAGATAACCAGAGAAAAGGACCAGTGAACTTTTCTAGTAACAGTGCAACCGTAACGGTAACGCATTGGCTTGTACGTTAAATGTATTTAGAATTCCCGCAAAGAACAGGCCGTTGACCGTGCGTTTTACGTCTTCTCTTCTCTTCCCGTCTCTTCCCGTCTCTTCATTTGCTCTACCTTGCCACGCTTATACTTGGAACAGCAGGCGCCTCGAGCGTAGGCGAGCGTAACTTTTTGCTTACTCGCATGTGCGCGTGTCAGCTTAAATCGTATACATCGTGACTAGGTTAAATGTATAGATACCTGTCACATTGTAAACATTCATTTGAGTACTTTATCGATAGAAGTATACGACCAACAAAAAAAAGGGATATATAATATTTATAATAAAATACATTTTTAATGATATTTTGCATTGTTTGCTATCTTGTTATTAGAACAAGAAAAGCGTATTATTGTAAAGTAGATCATACAAATCTTCATTTGTTCCCATCCTTGTTATTGTATTAAACTTTTTCCAATAAAAAAGTATAATTTTTATATTGCAATTATCAAAATTACGATGTCTTATCACTGGCCTTTTTTTAATGATAGACTTTATAAATTTCATATGAGAGCTTTGCTAGTGAAATACTTCCGGTACCTGAAATCAAGGAACAAAAATGGCGACGAAAATGACTTTTCTTTATTGTTTGTTCAGATTAACCAAACTTAAAAGTATAAAGAAAAGTCTTGAAAAAGAATGTTTACTTAGTTTGGTGGTTTGGCGAGTTGCAAAGTTGGATAGAAAAAGTGCGAAGTAGAGGTAGAAAGAAAGAGAGAAAGAGAGAGAGGGAGAGAGAAGCAAAGAACCTACCTCCCTTTTGCGACATCCGGGACCACTGGCTTCCGGCCAGACTTTTCCTTGTTCCACGTCTGGCCGCCAGGTAGCGACGTTGATGGACTATTTAAACGATTTTCGGAGACTCTCGGCGCTTCGTTTCGTTTAGCAGCGCAGGCGTAGCCTTTTGAATGTTTCTTCGTTGTCCTTAAATGTAAGAATTTCGAGTGAAACGCGCGTAAACAACCATGCATAGGGAGGAGTAATTCCCGCCATTTCGTTGTACCTGAAATTTTTGCGATTATCGTGAAACGTTATTTCATTCTCATCGTATTCTATTTGGAAAATTACGAAGGAGGAAGAATATCAAGAAGATTATTATCGGTGTTGGGCACAAGTGTGTAATTAACTAGAGTCTGCTGTGCTGGTGATTAAGTCGTAAAGATAACGGACCGATCGGAAGAGAAGACATTGGTAAGTCAATTTGGTGACACGACATATATATAACAGTGCTTTTGTGATACTCGCGAAGTGACAAAAGAGAGATAGAAAGAGAGAGAGAGAAAGAGAGAGAGAGAGAGAGAGAGAGAATGAGATATATGAAAGGAAAGATTTAACACAAAAAGTCGGAAGATATCGATGAAAAGTAGTGCTGTGACGATGAAAGAGACAAAGCTAAACCAGGACTGGCCTCAGCGTGGATCGTGTTTTTTGTGGATTTACAAAATAAGAGCGTGAGAATCCTAAAATGTCAATTAACAACAAACCCAACACAAACGATAAACCATCGTCAATGATTTTCGCCAATTAATTTTCTCATAAGCTATGTTACTTTGCTTCTTTCATATTCTCTTTCGATTTTACCATCTAAGGAAAGATTAACAGTGATGTGATTACAAAATCGATCCTTTCGAAACAGATCAACATTTAGGAAAAGTTGAGTGAATTCGATCTTTCGTTAACACATGCCGAATAACTCGTGAATCAAGCGCACGTGTCTAAATTTCAACTAATCTTTTTATCTCAGCGTTAATTATGTAACAGTTTCTCCCTTAACAAGACTATGAAAAAAATATGAGAGACATTAGTCGCTTTAGTGGAAATCATCTCGAATAATAATTCTAAGAGAATACGAAATTTAATAATATTTACTTGCTAGGTAAAAGACATTTATTTGGAGATAATGAAAAATGATTGATATATCCTGTCCTGTTGCGTGGTCGAATGCATTCGAGTGATTTTCGAAAGAGTCGTTGAATAACCTGTGGTAAAGCGTACGGGAGCCAAGAATTCAGACAAATTTATCAGGACATTCGCGGGATTAAGAAAAGTGAAAATATCGGACACGCATCATTAAGTTAGAAGTTTTCGAACCTGGACTTTATATATAATGTGTGAGTTCTAAATATAGTTGGGACTTGAATCGGGGCTAAGAGATTGAAAGATTTTGCTTATTCGTCTTTCTATTTTGTTTCTTACTCGTCTTTTACTTTCTTTCTTTCTTTCTTTTCCTTTCTTATTATTATAGCTGTTTCTTCAAACGAAAGATTTTCCTCTCTCCGAGAATCCATACGATATATCAGTGATTTGATCACTTTGAATTACCTCATTAGAAGCGTCTGCGTGTTATGTGCATGTTACATATAAACACGACCTCTGCTTGTTTGCCAACAAACACCGCCGTTCTTCCTATCTTTATAGCTCGTCGACCATGTTGCATCTCGTCTTCAAATAGAACCATTACTATTGGGTTGTTCGAAAAGATCGAAACGATATTTCTACATAATTTTATAAATATATGTATATACATATATATATACACGCGTATGTATATATATAAATAGATTATAATTTTACATTATTAATAACTATATATTAAAAAAAATTATATCACATCTGTTATGCGTTTAGTAAAATTTTCTACGAACTTTGAAAATAAGCTAATATTAATCTAGGTTAATTCTATCATTCTATCACGAGGTATGATATAAGCTTAGAAAGAGAAAGATAGACATATATACACAAAGAAGACTGGGACCTGTAAAACAAAGACGAGAAATCTTGAAATTGTGATGCGTTTAATAATCACTGAACAGCTGTAAGATAGAACAAAGAGAGGATGAGTTCACGAGGGAGAGAGAGAGAGAAAGAGAGAGAATGTAGGTGTACGTGTGCGAGGAAAAGGAAGAGAGACCATAAATATGCGTGTATGTGCGTGTGCGTGCGTGTGCGTGCGTGCGTATGTATCGAAGAGTAAGAGAGAGAAGCTGACAAGCATCTCTGCCAAAATAATTAGGAAGTCGTCGGAGACGAGTGCTAAAAGCGTTCGCTCGGGCACGCGCGATTTGGCCGACTAGTCGCTTCCCGGGCGTACGAGGGAGAGCCACTTGTCTGAACGGTCCTTTTCAGACTGTTTCCAAAGTATCTCCCAGTTTCGCGCAAACGGTCTCTTCACGATCATCCTTAGCGTGCATTTTCCGTACGAGTTCTCCGGAAGGCAAGTTCATTGGGCCGGTTTATATCCTGATATGTACTACTGCGCGTCATTTTTCTCGTTAAACAGGATAGCCCAGAACAATAGTGTTGCAAGGGTCAGTCCACGGAACTTATTTTTTTCTTTCGTCTCACTGTTTTTCTAATTTGTTTTTTTTTTTCTCGAGGAACTGTCGAATTATATTTTGGATTTTCTCTCTTGACATTAATTTGCAATTATTGTAGTTTGAATCTGTTATAAGCACATCGAATCAATCTCGTATCAATTTTTTTATTATTAAGAAACCATCGGGTTGATAAGAGTCGGGAATTTAAGGTAAAGAAAAGTTTAAAAAACTTTCGATATGTTGAATATCAACTGAGAAATGAGAGATTCCAGATTGATTAGGCAGTGCTTAGATATGCGGCGGATAGTTTTGTGTCACTGATTCAATGACCGTAACCCCGATTAACCTCATTGCATTGCTTTCCTATTGATGCTTAAGTTTAGAGCTAACCTTGGCTCGCTAGACGAGACCTTTGAACTTGATTCGAATTTTAAATTCGATCTGTATCGTCCTTGAACTTGCAACGATTTAATGACACTAGGATCTTCGTTAACATCGATAAAAGAACTCGATGTTTTTTCTACAATAAGATTCTTCAGGAAAAGAAATAAAATTGCGGATGGCCTCTGTTTAATAATCGATTCTCTTTCTCTCTCTCTCTCTCTCTCTCTCAATAAATTACAAATTATTATTTTCAACTAAATATATTACTTCTTGTGATCACTGATTATGAGATTTAGATTTCTCTTCTATTTCGATAAATCTTATCAGTTCTGATATATGTATATACATATGACTTAAGAAAAGATAAAATTAATAACTATTCTTAATTACTTTAGCTATTATTTGAATTCACGTGAGCAAAAAAATTATCAAGAATGATAATTTAAAGATGTAGGTTAAACGCCAAACCGATTTAACTCGATCATATGTTACATAATAGGCAGGCGTCATATTTATGCTTTGCTATTTTACATATCGTAACTAACCATATGCGTTCCTTTCTTGTCTTTAATGAGTAATAAATATTAATCCAAAATATGAAAAAATATTTGTAATATCCTATATTAATTTATGCTTACGAGAGTCTGATAAAGAAAAGAGAAATTTGAAGCCCTCGCTGTATAATGATTACATAACTACAATACAGCAATGTCCTGTGAACGTCTTAAAATACGCGCCAAGGAAATAGCCTAGCAGAAGCCTGAAAATAGCCGAATGCGTCATACTCCATCACGCCGTTTTAGCCAATGGCGTTGCTCCACATGCTCTTTACTTTTCGTTTCGTATCTGTTTTCCTGCGTCGTGATATTACGATCCCAATACCTATTAATTTTATTCACGAAAAATTCGCATTCCAAAAGTCTTAATAAACTATTTGTATCTTCATTTAATGAATTTCGACGAATTTTAATATACCAACGATAATATTTAACCGCAAAAAGGAACTCTCATCCGTAAAATCCGCCGTACATTAGATGTGCGTGTCGATTTATAATCGACGCATTCCGCCAGATGGCGCTATTAGCACGCGCGATGATTCGCCGTTCTCGTCACTTTTAGTTAGACGGAAGCGGAGGTTTGGTTAGCAATTCGGGTCCGTACTTGTCAAGAAGAAAATGACGTGCACTTCGGATTTTAGTGGCTGTGCCTCGTGATACGAGACTGGTTAATCAGAGAACTAAGTTTCCTAATTCGTGATATTATTTGATTTTGAAGAAGACAAATATATTCTTTATCTTTTTCTCTCGTGCCTTCGAGTGAACTGTGAATCGTTTGTGTCGCTCCCTCTTTTCCTCTTTCTCTCTCTCTTTCTGTCCCTTTCCTTCTCTTTCTTTCTTCTCGTAATCAAGTTCTGTCTTTTTTCCTCCTGTTCCTTGCTAACCTAAATACTCGTAAAACCGTAACGTGATTTTGTCGTGACACGTCGTCAACGAATACCTGAACTAGTTTATGGTTATCAGTTTTTTTTCTTCATATCCAAAAATCCACTCGAAACGGGGAAGAAAATTAAAGAGCAAATTAAGCCATTTAAACTGCTTCGTAATCGAAGACTTCCTTCTCCCGAGGTCTTTCTAACCTGGACTGAAGGCGTCTAGGCACCGTTGTGAGGTGTGTGCACGCGTTTATACTCCTTATTATTTTCTTTATTTTTTTTCTCATTTTCTACTATTACTATATATTATGGTTCGGTAAGTTTTACCTTTCTTTGCTTGTTCCTCTTTTTATCTTTTTTTTACTGAGTTATTTATTTCATTTTAAAGACATAGCAATATGTAAATTAATTACAAGGTCCTTACTTATTTAATAGCAATATACAATATATTGTATTACATTTGAATTATCGTTTGTTTTATTTTTTATTCTTATAAAATTAAATACATATTTTTGTTTAATTGTATTAAACTTCTAACATTATCTTGTCATCGATAATTACTTTTTCCTTTACTCGCTTTCTGTAAATAACTGCTGAATGTATTATTGTTTTTACTATTATTGCTTTAATAATAATAATGAGTTTATTCCGCACAGCAAAGTTAAAACATATTTGAGTGAGATTTAAGCGATTAAGCGCTTAATGTTAAATATATTTTGTTTTTTGTCAATTTCAGAATTTGTTTGCGTGAATGAACGGTATAAACATTGTGAGGATACAATAAGCAGTGTTGAAATAAAGACGCAATCATGGAGGACGGCCATGCGAAGACCGTTGAGGAGGTATTAAATTATTTCAATGTGGACGGAGAGAAAGGATTGTCTCTAGACCAAGTAAAGAGGAATCAGGAGAAGTATGGTCTCAACGGTAAGTTATTTTAATTTAGATTAAATTATACCGTTACATGAAATGTATGCTAGTAACACTAGTTTCTATGTGCAATTTAAAATCAAAATTACTTACCGGCAGTTTATTTAAGCAAATAAATAACCCTAGTGTTTTGAAAATATAGTTCATTTAAATTGAAACATATTAAAACCAGAAATAATTATCTTATATTCAATTAATTAGATTATTTTTCTCTATATTTACATTTAATGTAAAATCTGCTTTCCTATCCATTAGTACGGCTATTTCCTAAACTAAATTATATTTTCTTTTGAAATACGGATTATTTAAGCGTCAAACATTAATATAAATCTCGAATGGCGCGCAATATATTTCACAGGAAAATAGTCCAAGCAATAAAATTGATTTTTCTTTTCTCTAAATGATTGACTGGTTAAATCAGGCGCGTAGCGTTTTAATTTTAAAAATTTGTCAAATCCAGTAGTTTCGTGGACATTAAAATGCGATGCGAATATTTAAACGAAAGTTTTTACAATTTTAGACAAGATTTTTATTTATTATCAACATTTTGTTAAAAAACAAGAAAAAAGAAAATTATCCTTATTTTTATTTTTTTCTTAGAAATAAAAGGAATTAAATTAGCAAAAATTTATTTTTTTTACAAATAAAATTTGTTATCTAAATTTTAACTTTTATTTATTGACATCAATGAATTAAACGAATTTCAATAAATTTTATTTTATTAGCTTTTTAAAATATTTTCAAGATTCTGCATAAATTACCAAGGAGATAAATTCGAATTTTGAATTTAAAAGAAAAGGTGCCAAAAAACATCTTACAGCCGTAATGTTTTCATATGATAGTATACGCTTATAAATTTTCAATCGGATGCCGCGTCATTTTGTCCACCCTCTCCACCCACTCCTTCCTCTCTCGTTCTTTCACTTCTCTTTTCTCTTCGTATGCAATAATTCGATGACTCAATCAAATATCGCGAATCTATTTGATCGAACGAGTCGAAGAGCGCGGCAAAATGTTATTTTATCGAAACACTAATGTGACGATGAAATAACGTCAGCATTTACGCCACGCACTTACGTTTATCCCTACTATTTACTTCTTTGTGATGTCACTGAGCTTTCGCAGACGTCTGTTGAAAATGTCTATAGTGACGTGGCGTATAAAGTTCCTCTTCGAAGGTTTATATGACAGAGAGAGACAGAGATATAGAAATAGAAATAGAGAGAGGGGTGAAATTGTTAGGGGAGAAAAATTCTTCGACCAAAATGAGCCCAGCGTGATTGTTGATAACGATATTTTCAAAAGTATTGTTATATCTAGAAATATGATGAAAGTCTTATGTATGCTTACATACGTATCTTCTGTGAATATCTACAAGTTATGACTATTTTATTTTAAATTTAATTTTTGAGGAATTTATATATTTTTCGATGTGTTTTAAAAATATCAAAATATATTCTGCAATCCATGGAGAATAAATATAGTTTTCAGTGCAACGGACTTTTATTTTATTTTTTTTTTATTCTAAGCTTTTTTGCATTTTTAATCTCTATGGTTTAAAATATATATAAATTTTAAACTTCAGTGGAATACTTTACAAAAAAAAAAATTGAACGAAGACTCGTACTTTTTTTATAGATTTACAAAGGATGTTACAAACAAAATCTATTCTGTGTCAATATATTTTTCTTGTATATATATATATATATATATATATTTTTTTTTTTAAACATAGTTCTCAGAAGATTCGCAACTTGGAACAAAATTCATTCAGGATGGTTCTACCTCCGCACGTGGCTCTCCATACGGTTTATTTTTGCATAATACCATCTAACCGCTGCTTAGTCAACTTCAAATATCGCACGTTCTTCTCGATCTTACTTCAGGAAGCTATGATAAATAATCAGTAGAATTTATGGTCGCGACGCGTGGAAGCACGGACTACTCCGATTTTAAAATCGTCTCGATGAGTGGAGAAAATCTTTTTTTTTTTCTCTCTCTTTTTTTCCCTCTCTCTCTCTCTCTCTCTCTCTTTCTACATCTGTCTTTCTCTCTGTTTTTTTTTGTTTTGTTTTGTTTTAACGAGTGATATTCTTCACTGTCTTCGAATAGACGATTTTGACTTTGGTATTTAAAAAAGAAAAATACAGTGGTTTAAAAGAAAATACGAATTCGAACATTCTTGTTTTTTTTTGCTTTTTATCTTTATCTCTATTTCTATCTCCTCGTCTTCTTCTTCTTCCCCCCCCTTTCTCTTTCCCATCTCGTATTTGAGATTTAAATCGCACGATGAAAGATACTCTCTGATGAATCGATCGTTTGTTAAAAAAAAAAAAGACGTACGTACAGTTCTTTTCTTTTTCTTAACGGATGTTTATAAAAATATCTAAAAAATGGTTTTTCTCGAGATCGAGGATTTTTTATCTTCGATATGAAAAGAATATATATATATATACGTTGAAATTTGTAGTGGCGTAATCTGTGCGGTGGGGTAAGCTTCCACTCGTAAATTTCGAAAACTTCTTATTTTCATGCATGAGTATTTGATCGAATCATATTAAATTCTATGCATGTAATTCAGGACATAATATATCGTATATATTTCGACGATATATTTCAATTTTAAGTAAGATAGATATGTATCTTATTTGAATAAAAAATGAAGTAGAAATGGAAGGAATTATTTTTCAAAAAAAAAAAAAAGAAACATTTATAATATTTTATTCTTTTATAATTTAAAAAAAATTTTTTTTTGAACAACACAAAAAATAGATTTCCAATTTGTACATAATATTTCAATTCTTGACTATAATTGGCACATAAAAAAATGAAGTAGAAATAGAAGGAATTATTTTTCAAAAAAAAAAAAAGAAACATTTATAATATTTTATTCTTTTATAATTTAAACAAAATATTTTTTTTTGAACAACACAAAAAATAGATTTCCAATTTGTACATAATATTTCAATTCTTGACTATAATTGGCACATAAAAAAATGAAGTAGAAATAGAAGGAATTATTTTTCAAAAAATAAAAAAGAAACATTTATAATATTTTATTCTTTTATAATTTAAACAAAATATTTTTTTTTGAACAACACAAAAAATAGATTTCCAATTTGTACATAATATTTCAATTCTTGACTATAATTGGCACATAAAAAAAATGAAGTAGAAATAGAAGGAATTATTTTTCCAAAAAAAAAAGAAACATTTATAATATTTTATTCTTTTATAATTTGAAAACAATTTTTTTTTGAACAACACAAAAAATAAATTTCCAATTTGTACATAATATTTCAATTCTTGACTATAATTTGCATAGATTATTCGCGGTTAATTTGCAATTTTAATTTGCGGTATAACTTACGAAAGAGGCATAAATATATATTTACGACTAATTTTTGTAATTTTTTTTCCTCTACTTTTTATTTTTTTATTTTTTTTTATTATCAAAACATATTCATTATTTATCATTCAATCAGTCGCGATAATCATATACTTGATTAATCTATACTTCGTATTCGTATATCGTGTAGCAATTTAATTAACTAATTTATCAAAAAGTTGACGAAATTCTTCCTACTGTTTTCTATTTATTTGTTCTTTCTTTCGAGTGTGTATATATATGTTCATTCCAAAACGAATAATCTTGATTATTTATACCTTCCGTTTTGTTCGCTCGTTTTAATAAAGGTTCTCTAGTATCATATCTGATGTACAATTTATGGTTTCGTTCAATTAGAATAAATTTATATTTTTTTTTTCTCCATTTATTTTTCATTTTCCTTTTTCTCAATCGTCGCAATCGTTAATGACACAATATTGGGTCGATTATCATTAATTGTTGTTGATTATCAAATGTATAGGAAGGGTATACGAATGTTCGGCACTTGGTGAGATGAAATCCGTTCGCGAAAAGGTAAATATAGATGGTCCGCATGATTGCGGTCGCGGTTAGGAACGTAATTAACGGTGGTCGATGATTGACGCATTCAGAATAGTCTGGTCACATTAGATCTTCACGATAGTAATGTTGATGATGGATGATCGTGATCATGATCGAAGGTGACGAGATGATTGAATTTTCATGCTTCGTGTTTTTCGCTAGAAGAATAACAAAATGTTAATAGTTTTCTTTTGAAGTACTACGATGATACATCTAATTTTACCGCAAGCATCAATTTGACATTTAATGTAAAATAAAAGTTTATTTGTCATTATTATTTTTTATTTGGGTCATTTTTTATTAATGAAATAAATATTAAATATCAATCGATACACTTTTTTTTTAATAATTATGATTTAATAATATATATATATATAATATATTATAATAATATATAAACTATATTATAGTTTATTATTTAATATAGTTTATTATTATATATTATTATATATATAATAATATAATATAATATAGTGTAATTATGAAATAATAATTACACATATAACAACAGCTCTCTCTATATATGTATTATTAATAATACTAATATTTATGTATATTTATTATCATGGTATAGTATAATGTATAATAAATAATAATTTAGTGTATCAGATGAAACTCGATTTTCCGTGAAACGAAAATATAGGAAAAGTATCGTACTTTTTGTTGATATCAATTTAAAAATTTATCAACTTATACCGATTTGAATTATTTGAATTATTCTCTACCAGAAATATATTTTCCAAATAATATCTAAATACAGAGAAAGTTTATTCATCTTCAATCGTTAGAGATCTGTGCTATTCGATTGAAACAGTGCCAAGTTTACAATTATTCGAGAATGAATGTCGAGAAGCTCTGAATCTATTGTTTAAACGAAAAGAAAATATAAAAAGAAAAAGAAAGATGAAGAAGAATAAAAAGATTCGACGTTTTCAATCACGCGTCTAAGATTAGCCACGATGATTTATTATTACGAATGGAATATTCTTTTTCGAATGAGAAAAAAGTTCGTTGTTCGTTCGTTTTAAAAGCTCAGATCGTTTCTTATCGAAACTGTTTTCTAGGACCCGAGCAGAGTTTAGCGATTACTAGTTCTATTTACGTTCGATAGATCTAACGATGTAGAAATGTGACCCTGAAACGTTAGAACACCTTTCGATGTTAAGTACGTAAGCGTGTGCCGCTAATGCACGATCTTTTTATTTTCGTAGTTAATTTCATTTATCAAAGGACACTTTTAAATAATTGCCAAGAAAAAAAAAATAAGAAGCTTTCGCGCCTTTTCTTCTTATAAATTCAAAAAGAGAAAGCAAGAAAAAAAAAACAATTTACAAGATATTTTACTTCGTTTATTTTCCAATGAACTGTACTTTCAATTTTCCGTTATACGCCACTTAACTTTTTTTTTTTCTTTTTTCTTTTTCTGTTCAGGAAGCAAGTATTTTTCCAAAGAAATTGAACGTTTCAATGTAATATCTAAATTTGTGATATATCGATCGAACTCTGAGTTAGTTGAACGAAACGAGAAAGTTAATTAAGTAACTCTTTACCTTTGATATTTCTTTGAGAAAACTCTTGAGAATTTATTCGAGATTCTTATTTGAAAATCGTCCCTCGATAAGTATCGATAAGAACTCAAGTAGAAATAGACTTTGACGTGGTTTATGTCTTTTATATTGTTCAAGTTTGCGATAGAGAAAATTACTATAATTCGTAAATGTGATATGTCGAAAGCGAGTTAACATTTAATTTTTGTGAATTATTTAATAAGAACTGACCAAATTAAATATTAAAAATATTTATGAACTGACCAACAAGAACTGAACAAATTAAATATTAAAAATATTTTGAATAAATTCTATTTGCAAAGAAAATGATGAATTTTAATTGAAAGATAATAATGTATGCATATTTTAATTTTTTTGCTTCTTTTCTTTTTAGTGATTTGTATCACTAATCTGTTAAAATTCATTTTTTACCTTTGCACTGGTTAATTTGACGTGTCTTTACACTGACTAATTACATTTACTCAATTACATTTTGTTTATTTTCATTCACGAGTTTATTGCTCTTATAATTAGAATGTTGTGCATGAGACACAAAAATAAAGACAAAAAGAGAAAAAGTAAATGTTCTGTAGGAAGAAGACGTGCATGCGATCTTTGCTATGGTAAACTGACTAATGGATATTTGTTTCGATCATTTTCTATTCCGACGATTAAAGTCTATTGTTCTCTTCCGTTGGAAGTTCCTTTAACTTTCAATATATCCAAAAATGTAATAGATAATTATTCGTAACATTAATTCAGGTATCTAATAATCACTTTATCATTAAAATAAATAGATAAGATTGATTAGAAACTTACACCAATATTAAATTAATTGTTAATAAAATTTTACAAATAATTTCAATTCAATACAACTTTCGATTTTTAAATGGCGGTATTTTTAAATAATACACAATTTTTAAAATTATTAACATTATTTTAACTTTGTTTGAAAAATTTCTACTTGGTAGAAATATTTAACTTAACGTTTCTTTTTATTTTTTTTACAAAAAGAAGTATTTTCAGTACTTAAAGAAACAAAAAAATAAAGTTATCAAAATATAATCGATTTTGATCATATTTAATTAAAAAAATTAACGCAAAAATTATATTATAATTGGATTATTTGCAATTTAATAAGTTAGAAATAAAAAAATATTTAAAATGTAGGTCAATTTCTTAAACTTCCGAACTTCGAAGAAATGCTTACCCGACGACTTTTTGAATAATACAAGTTACTTCTGTTGAAGAATTTATATATGAGTCCGAGTCAATTAACTTATCAGATATTAGTTGATTTTAAAATTTATTTTGTAATGTAAATAATTGTAATATAAAATTAATCATAAGGCAATTTTTTCAATTCTTCGACTTATTGTTAATTTACAGTTGAAAGAACCTTAACAAATTGATGACACAAAATTTTTTTTTCTTTTATTTTAATCAAAATAATTTCCTCTTTATCCTTGTCGGAAAACTCTTAACACATCGATTGTGTCAAATAGGTTATCATTTTTTTCTACGTTATCTTCAATTTGAAAAAGTTTCTGCTCATTGAAATGATGTTTTCAATATATGTTTTTTATTTTTTCTGCTAACGTCATATGTTATGAATTCCTTCATATTTTTATGGTTAAATATTCGTTACAAAATAATACGTTTAATACGAAGCAGAAAATATAAGTCCAAGTATTACTGGTTTATTTGTTTCTTCAAAATTAACACTACAGTAACTCGAAGTACAAAGAAAACATTTTAGAAGAATTTTTATTCTGTAATCCTTTCTTCTATAGTTAACAAATTATACTGTGCGACAAAAAATTGTACGGTTTGCTTACACTTTTGCAATGAAAGATAACGTATCCTTCAAACAGTGTAATAAAATTGCTCATTCCACTTTTAATTGGTCATACCACATTCAGATAATTTTTTTCTTGAATCGATTGTAATAATTTAAAAAAAATACCACTAATTTTCTAATTTTCTATGACATTTAATTTTAAAAGCTATGTGATAAAAGTGCATGTAAAAAATGGTATACAAATTAGTCCAATTTGACCGTTGTGTTAGATTCAGTTTTATTTACCGGCCATATATGACATCTGTTTCTATAATCCATCAAGATTTTATTTTTCAGGAATTGAAATGGAATTGTCATTTCTCATTCCTCGTTGAGATATTTGATTGACAGTTTTCAGTTGTTTTTTTTTTTTATGATCTATGATAAATAACTTGTTTTACTTTTTTCACATTCTGGATTAGATTCGTCTCGTCAAATATATTGCACAAATATCTGAATTTGAATTTTTGCGAACGTAACGGTTATTGGAAATGAGCCACTTTTTAATACATAGTCGTATACGTCCCGTTATATTAATTCACATTCGTGTTACATACTAATGTAATATAAAAGCAGATGACAAAAGTACGTATATATATATACGTACGTATGTATTTACGTACTAATCAATCTTAGCAACGCGTTGATGCTGGAATTGCGTTAAGAGTTAACGCGCTGAACGAGGTTAACTCGATTTAAGGTCACTCTTTAAGATTGCAAGGTGCAACGCTGTTTGTTTAATAATTTTTTTTTTTAAATTTTTTAGTCGAATTTATGAAATCTAATCTCGTAGTATTTCATTTTTGTTGTTGCCATTTTTAATATTACATCATTGCCGAAATTTCCTCGATATTCGATTTAAATCGAAAAATAATAATTCTTCATTATAATTAAACGTTTTTGAAAAATAAAATTAGAAAAAAAAGAAAAAGAAAAGTCAATGTTCTCCACGTCGTCGGACTTACAAACGCAATACGATCGAATATCAAGCTTTTTAATACTTTAAAAGAATAGTACTAAGAAGAGCTTCGGTGTTGGTTGAGTTAACGCGGAAATTGTTGAAAGAATTCCATATGTGTATAGAAAAGAAAAAGGAAAGTACGTAAGTTATACCTACCGAGAAGATGCGTACTATCGAGTGTGTGTGTGTGGAAAGTTGTCATCATAAGTTTCTTGTAAAATGTAAATGGAAAAGGAAGTAGGGTAGAAGAGTCTTCGAAGGTTGTTAAAATAACACACGAACAAACTTTTCACCGATCGTATCATACGATGACTGATGTATAGAAAATCACGAGAATTCTTGCATGAATTTTCTTCGCGACAAAGCTCGCATTTTTTTTACCTACGCAATACACATACACATACACATTTATTGTTCTCGTATAGCATAACGTTTTGTGTATCGTCATATTGTATGAGAGACTACCGATCGATCTTTTCCATAACGAATCAGTCCACAGTCCTGGTTAACTCTTGTTCTTTTACTTATTCACATATGCATCTATACCTATCTCTCTATTTACACATTAGATCAGTTTCTTAGAATATCGTTTAAATTGAAAACAAATCAAAATGTATATAATTTAGTTACATATTTAATTAAATTTAATTATAAGTTTACTCTTACAAGTTTCAATTACTATACTTTTTCTAATGAAGTTTTTATTATTACTTATAATTTTTAATACGGTTTAACTCGTGAAATATAATTTAACAACCTTTGTTACTTTTACTTCGCTACATAGACGATTTAAAATGTTAATTTCAGTTTCTAAATGCAAAACTTTTTTTTCATTTTTTCCAGCATGATAAAGTTTATAAAATGTCAATTATCAAAATATTACAGAAACTATAATTTTGTATCACTAATAAGTAAATATAAAGTTATACACAAAATTTCGATTAGAGAAAGCACAACGATACACACCTTTCTACTTTTAAACAATTACTGAGAATTATTACGTTAATTCACATAAAAATGGTTTACGCGTGCATACAAAAAGGGGAAAATTTTTGTTTGTTTAAATTTAATGCTAGTTTTGAATCGAATGGAATTAAAAATTAGCTGTATAGTTTTGCAAAATTATTTTGAAAACCGCGTAAATCAGGGAATAGATGTATATGAATATTTCTATAGGACACTCGATAGAATTCTCAGGATTTGTCGGATTCGATTAATCTAATAACTACCGTGTCTATCCATGACTAAATATCGTTTGTTCTCCGTGGATATCGGATATAGTTTATTGACGCAAATTTCGAACCAATCGAAGCTACAATCGTGTATTCTATTTCTCTTCCTTTATTCATTCCTTTCAACAAAATATTTTCTATATGCTATAGTTAAGTTATATCTCATAAGTTAGTGTGTGAGTACTCGACATATCGTGTAACTAAAATTTCATTTTAAAAATGATAAGTATTTCTCGTAACTAAAACGTACAAGGACGTATATATACACACACTTACATAGTATACTTAATATGTGTGTACATACGCGAGTTTGTGTATATACGCTGGCTATGAAGTTTTTATAATCTGCCCACGTAGTAGAAGCGTTATAGAAGTAAAGAAACTGTTCGTTGGTAGGTAGGTAGGGTAGCCGATAAAAATATCTACGGTTAATATTGTCGTTATTACCTTCGTATCTCTTTGGATGATCGCTCTGCCCGTTTTACGTGTGAGTATTTTATTTGATCGTCCCCGAACGAACGAACTTGAATTATTCTTATTGTTAGAAATATTTGTTTTTAGGTTAACTTAATATATTAGTAACGTTTATAATTTTCTTATGTATATATATATATATATACGTATAAAAGAAATATCGATAAAACGATTCTCTTCTTCCTTTTCCGACGCGTTCCAATAATCTCGTTATCCTTCGAGCTTAATAAGCTGAAGGAAAAGCGTGCAACATATTTTCCTTTAAGGTAGAAGCTTTCTAAAGTAACAATAAGCGTTATAAACACATACTTATCGTGCACGTCAGTCTTCAACCATTCAAGGAAAACCTATGTCCTTTCTACACGTTTTTATTTTTCTTTGTGTATATGTGTGCCTCTGTATATGAGTGTGTATTATAAAAAATTCTAATTACTCCCACACGCTATTACATTATTAGACATATATTTTACTTACGTATGGATGATTATTGCATTTCATGAAATGTGTTTACGTATATTGAATTTATGTATTATGTTTCCTTTTCTTTTTCTCTCTCTCTCTCTCATTTTCATGATTTCGCTCTTTTTTCTCATTCTATAATTAAATATTATTTCTCTTAGGTTAAGCAAACAACATTGTTATTGAATTTTTTTAATATCAGTGTATTTTTAGCGTATTTTAGTCTCGAGTTGAATTTGAAATTTTCTATATTTTTTTTTTTATCTCTTCGAAGATATTCATGTATATACACCTACATACGTACGTAGAATTTATTTTAAATATTCTAACGTTTGATCACAAGCCGGCGCAATATAATGTATGATAAAAAAAAATATTTCTTACAGAATTGATCTCGCGAAAAAACTTGAATATTCTTGAAAAAATAATAAATCATTTTGCGAGATATGTGTAACGTAAGCGATTTGTCCTTGAAATGTTTGAACATAGAAAATTTTTTAATAGGATTCATTAAATTAATTCTTTCGTTATTGGCGAATAAACACATTGTTTTTTTGCTTCTTAAATTCTCGAGTGAAAAAAATTTGGAAAGGAAAACAAAACATTTAGGCAACATTGCGAAGAAAAACACTCGTCCCTAATTCATGGGATGGTTGGCATTAGAACTGTAAAAAAAGATGGTTGACTGTAAAAAAAAAAACCATCGAGTAATTTTTCTTTTTGTTTTCTTTTTCTTCCTTTTGTTTTTTTTTCTTCCTTGTTCGTTTCGCGAATTCTCGACGGCGTTGAATACGCGAAACGTTTTTCAATCCTTTTCTTCGTATATTTCCGTGCTGCTGCAGGGATTACACCATTCGGAATTCTTGCTTTGGGCTCCCGGGCAATCTCCCGCGGCAAGTGGGCCATCTTAAAGGGGAAGTTTTAGATTTTCTCCGGTTGCTGGTTTGCCGGTAGTTGATGGGGCGGTATAGTGGTTTGTGATTGCATAAATAGAAACTGACGTTACTCGGTGAATTAACTCGAATCTTCTTACATTTTTAAAACGATTATTAAGAAAATATTTTATTTCTGTTTCAGAATTGCCAGCCGAGGAGGGTAAGTCACATCAATAAAATATTATTTATTATAATGAAAATATTCGTGGAAGGTAGTAAGATTAAACGATATCGAATCGGCATCTTGAGAATTCAGATATTTATTTCGGTTTAATCAAATATTAATGGAAACAAAATTCATCAGAAATGAATACGTTTGTTTATTTAATTAATACATTTGTTATATCAAAGGAATATATTTTTCCTTAGGAATTAATCAAATGAACGAATTAAGAAACTCGTGGAATGCGATTAGATTTTTTTCATCCTCTTTAAGTTTATAAGTACATATATATTATTTTATAATATAATAATTATAATAATATAATAATAATAATAATAATATTAATAATAATAATATTTTTAATAATATTACTTTTAATTTATTATTAATTAAAATAATATTATTATTTTAATTTTATAATATTAAATTAATAATATTATTAATATTAATAATAATTATAAACGATTTATAATTTTTCCAATAAGATAATAGTTACCACGGTTGGAAAATCAAACGAGAAAACGTAAAAGTGTTAAATTCATGACACGCGCTAGTTAAAGCTATGAAACTGATCCGAACGATTGTGTTTCTCTTTTTAAAAAATAAAGAAGGAAGATATATATCTTCGATCGTATACTTCGCACGAGTAGAGAGAAAAGAATAAAAGAAAAAAAGAAACTCCGTCGATCCTTTTCGTTGACGCAATTTACTGACGTCGTCGAAGTTCCTATTTTGCTGTTGCCAATTATGACGCACGTAGTATACACGAAGAGGAAACTCGTAATGCCGGATCCGGGCAGTCGTAGGTTCTCTTAAAGATTACGGTATGCGCGAAATTGTTGAGGCTTCCCGATTCCGCACGTATTTCCGATTTTTTCTAAACATCTGGAAATAAAGTAAGAAAACGTCATGAAACTTATTAGTAACTTTGTTCTAATGTTATTTATTGATCCGTTAGAGCTGTGCATAAGGAATATATTTGTTACGAAGGAATAGCAATATTTTTCTTGTTACTGCTATGAATATACTGCAAAAAAATAGTTTCCGTTTGTGTTATTTAAATATTTTATATTAATATAATTAAATATATATTATTAGGATTATACGATAAATATATTTTTAATATATTAATATTAGTTCATTCAAATTTCAAAAATATGATTAGAAATTTATTACCATATTTATTCACTTTGATGTATAATTTAAATATAAAAAGTAATTGAATAGCATCAAATATAGTAGTTTTACATGACGAGTATACTCGTCATACACATCTCGAACAGGAAAATTACATATTTTACATTGATTTCAATTCTAATGTGTATATCGAGATATCAGTAGTTTGTGTATTATGACGAAAAGATTTGTATAGGTATTTACGTGTCAGCGTTTAATTGTATAATTCAGTTAAATCGTAGAAACCCTAGTTTTTACTCGAAATAACTCGACGTTTTTGGGAAAGTATATAAAAAGAATTTTATTAAACACTAAAAGTAGTAGTTTTAAGAAATAATGAAGTAATATATAAATTTAGGAAAGGTGAGTAATTAAAGTATGAGATTGCAATTGAATCCGTTTTTAAATTCTGCTTTTCTTTCTACAGTAATGCTCGTAGTTATCCGTTCTTATCTCTTCTTATGCTTTGAAAAACAATGTTTTGTTAGTTGTGCTGTTTTATCGGATCTAATTTACGGATACAATTTTCGCACCTAAACTACTCATTTCTTGTAAATTCGTATATTACTTAGTAAAGTATGCAATTCTGCTTTCTTTCATCTTTAAGCAAATCAGTATAGTTATATTTCAGGATTTAACTTATCATTTCGCGAATTGACGGATTGTACAAAGTAACGCTAGATATGTATTTATGTATTATAGATCGATAATACGAGCGAAAATAAAAACACAGAAGTCAATTGCGACTTGTTTGTGACATCATCGTGACTTTTTTCTATGTATGTCATAAGATCTCAATTTTAGTTTAAAAAAAAAAGTAAAGATAATCATAATCGTGATACCATTGTAGTATATCGTATTGATAAATATGTCGGTAACTATGACAGTGAGCTAAATAAAAACATTGACAAAAATTGATATTACAATTTATCATAAAATAAGTCACCAAATGAATGTTGTCAATTTTTTTGACTTACAATTAAACCACTATTATAATTATCGTCGCGAATAAGAAAATTATAATGAAACCATTGAGTTTAATTATCCTGATATGGGAAACAAGGATTGTTGAAATGTCAAGGTCAATGAATTGGCAAAGATCAAGGAGTTTTTTTTTTCTTTACGGCATTGGTGCGTCGCGTTAATTTTCCGCTCGAGTTGCAGCACGTGGTTGAAACGTTTGTGTCAGAGGGGTTGTTGGGGGGGGGCGGGGGGTATATTTGGAGAAACATGTGAGTGATGGAGCGCGTCGTTATCGAACTGGAACAGCTTTTAACCGTATACGGTTCTCCTCCTCCACGTTCATAAGCTTCGAATGCATTACGAGCTGTGACGACGTATGCGTATGCTCGACCTAATGAATGTGTTCATCCATATGTGTTTTCTCTTTCTCTCTCACTCTCTCTCGGTCTGTTTGTTTGTCTCTCTGTTACATGCGAAGATGTATATACAGTCACACATATTGCAAGCATGCATGTGCTGCAGATATATGCGATGTATATATATCATCGTCATGCACAGGTCCTCTGTTTAACATTATGCGAGTGCACGCGGCATATTTCACTCGAGCCTGTACATATAATTACATTGACATTACGCACAATGCAGAAACAAGCCAACCACCGTTACTTGATTCAAGTCTAATAACTACTTAATTTGTTAATTTGTTAATTTTCGATGCCGAATCTATCGTTTTTTTTCCTTTCTTCATTTGATAATTTTAATTGATTATTGATTATAATTTTGTATTATTTTCTTGAAATTTTTTTTCAGGTAAATCCATCTGGCAACTTGTATTGGAACAATTCGACGACCTCCTAGTTAAGATTCTATTATTAGCCGCTATTATCTCTTTTGTACGTATACGATAAAGTAATAATATATTTTGAAATAGTCAATAGTTGATTATTTAGAAGAAGTAATAATTTGAGAGTTACTTTTTGATTAGGAAAATGACAACGAACCGCCGACGTAGTTTATTATCGGTGTAAACGTTTCTTACACGATTAATGTTATATAATATTTATTAATCTTTTATACGCATGCTTCGATAACGCGTTAAAGTATATATGAAATCGAAAGAAAAAGATATATAGAATTTTAATCATACGTTAGGATGATCGTATGTATGTACGTAGCAGCCAAGTATCGTTTAGTATATACCACCTCTATGGTAACTCTGGAGTCTAGATTGCTATAAATATATCTAGTATCGGTGATTTTAAAAATATACATCATCGATTTTACGTAGCCATGAAACTTTGTTATTTTCATGCGAGAGCATGGAGCTGTATATTGTATATAGATATTAATCGTTATCTTTTAATCAGGTATTAGCTTTATTTGAGGAGCACGAGGATGCGTTCACGGCCTTCGTCGAACCTTTCGTCATTTTGCTCATCCTTATCGCCAATGCCGTGGTCGGTGTCTGGCAAGAACGTAACGCCGAATCGGCGATCGAAGCGTTGAAAGAGTACGAACCCGAAATGGGTAAAGTTGTTCGAGGTGATAAGGCTGGTGTACAAAGGATTCGAGCGAAAGAGATCGTTCCCGGAGATATTGTGGAGGTGTCTGTCGGTGATAAGATCCCAGCCGATATTCGTCTTAGTAAAATCTTCTCGACCACTCTCAGGATCGATCAATCTATCCTGACCGGTGAATCTGTTTCGGTTATTAAACATACGGATCCTGTTCCCGATCCACGTGCCGTCAATCAGGTTCGTTCAATTAAATTTAAATGTAGTTTATTATATAGGATTAAAAGGATTAACAATTTTTCACGTATTTTTTCATTCTTTCTCTTTTTATAGGATAAGAAAAACATTTTGTTCTCTGGTACCAATGTAGCAGCTGGTAAGGCACGTGGCGTTGTTATTGGAACTGGTTTAAATACCGCGATTGGTAAAATCCGTACCGAAATGTCCGAGACCGAGGAGATCAAGACACCCCTCCAACAAAAGCTCGACGAATTTGGTGAACAATTATCCAAGGTTATTTCCGTCATCTGTGTTGCTGTATGGGCTATCAACATCGGTCACTTCAATGATCCTGCTCACGGTGGATCCTGGATCAAGGGTGCTATTTACTACTTCAAGATCGCTGTCGCTCTTGCCGTCGCTGCCATTCCTGAAGGTTTACCAGCTGTTATCACGACTTGTTTAGCTTTGGGTACTAGGCGTATGGCTAAGAAGAATGCTATTGTACGATCCTTGCCTTCTGTCGAAACTCTTGGTTGTACTTCTGTTATTTGCTCTGACAAGACTGGAACGTTGACTACGAATCAGATGTCCGTTAGCCGGTATAATATGCTTTTCATCAAGTTTTTAAATAATTCAGCGTATTTAGGTGGGGTTAATTAATAATGGACATAATATTTTTTCAGAATGTTTATTTTTGATAAAATTGAGGGCAACGATAGCTCATTCCATGAGTTTGAGATTACTGGATCGACTTACGAACCGATCGGTGAGATCTTCTTGAGAGGACAAAAGATCAAAGGACAGGATTTCGAGACGCTTCACGAGATTGGTACGATCTGTATCATGTGTAACGATTCGGCTATTGACTTTAACGAGTTCAAACAAGCTTTCGAAAAAGTTGGCGAAGCCACGGAAACGGCTCTAATCGTGTTGGCTGAAAAGGTGAATCCTTATGGTGTGTCGAAGAGTGGACTCGATCGTCGTAATTCAGCTATCGTTGTCAGGCAAGATATTGAAACGAAATGGAAGAAGGAATTCACATTGGAGTTCTCTCGAGATCGTAAATCCATGTCCTCGTATTGCGTACCTCTGAAACCTAGCAAGCTTGGAACTGGACCGAAACTTTTTGTTAAGGGTGCACCCGAAGGCGTATTGGATAGGTGCACGCATGCGCGTGTTGGTAGCCAGAAGGTTCCTCTTACATCGACTTTGAAAAATCGTATTTTGGATTTGACGAGGCAATACGGAACCGGACGAGACACTTTGCGTTGTCTTGCTTTGGCAACCGCTGATCATCCGATGAAACCCGATGACATGGATCTGGGTGACTCCACTAAGTTCTATACTTACGAAAAAGATCTCACGTTCGTTGGTGTCGTTGGTATGTTGGATCCACCTCGAAAAGAAGTCTTCGATTCTATTGTCAGGTGTCGTGCTGCTGGTATTCGTGTTATTGTTATTACTGGTGATAACAAAGCCACCGCTGAAGCTATTTGCCGACGAATTGGTGTTTTCTCTGAAGATGAGGATACGACTGGAAAATCTTACTCTGGACGTGAATTCGATGATCTCTCACCAGCCGAACAGAAATCAGCTTGTGCGAGAGCTAGGCTGTTTTCTCGCGTAGAACCAGCTCATAAATCGAAAATCGTTGAGTACTTACAAAGTATGAACGAGATCTCGGCTATGGTAATAACAAGTTTAGATTTATATAAACCGTCTTTTAAATAATAATAAGTATTTTAATCGTATTCTGTATTCTCGTTTCTAGACTGGTGATGGTGTGAATGATGCCCCTGCTTTAAAGAAGGCTGAAATTGGTATCGCTATGGGTTCTGGAACGGCTGTAGCAAAATCGGCCTCAGAGATGGTATTGGCAGATGATAATTTCTCTTCTATTGTTGCTGCCGTTGAAGAAGGTCGTGCTATTTATAATAACATGAAACAATTCATTCGTTATCTTATCTCTTCTAATATTGGTGAAGTCGTAAGGTAAATTTATTGAAAAAGAACTATCTTGAAAGTAAAATATTATTTTTCTAAACATGAAAATATTTACTTTCTAGTATATTCTTGACGGCCGCTCTTGGTCTTCCCGAAGCTTTAATTCCAGTTCAGCTTCTCTGGGTTAACTTGGTCACTGACGGTCTTCCAGCCACTGCCCTTGGTTTTAATCCACCTGACTTGGATATCATGGACAAGGTAAAAATAGAAACGATGAAAGAAACATAGTTGCATAAATATTAACAACTGTAGTACATTTGATTAATTATCATTTTGTGTACATATAGCCTCCTCGCAAAGCCGATGAATCTCTTATTTCTGGTTGGCTATTCTTCCGATACTTGGCTATTGGTGGATATGTAGGTGCTGCTACTGTAGGATCAGCTGCGTGGTGGTTCTTGTATAGTCCGAATGGACCACAAATGAATTATTATCAATTGGTAAATATAACTACCAATAAGTTAAATAATGGAAATATTTCTGATCGGTGTTATTTGATAAAAAATCATTTTAATCAAATTTAGACTCATCACTTGGCTTGTATCGGTGGTGGAGACGAGTTCAAAGGCGTTAATTGCAAAATCTTTGCTGATCCTCATCCAATGACCATGGCTCTTTCTGTACTTGTAACCATTGAAATGTTGAACGCTATGAATAGGTAAATTTGTGATTCTATTTGAAAAATATTTTTTTTTTTAACACTTTAAGCGCCGAGCCTATTTTGTTTAACATTTCATTCACGTCACTGTAAACCGTCGATACGAGAAATATGCAAGGATGTCAGTTACTAGTAATTGAATCAGTCCGAATCGAAAGTATACTGCTAGTTACCGATGATTGACATGGCGCTTAACGTGTTAATCAATTCCAATTAATTACGTGATATACGAATTTGTTGATAATTTCTTAGTTTATCGGAGAATCAATCACTCATCTCGATGCCGCCTTGGTCCAACATGTGGCTCATCGCCTCCATGGCTCTTTCCTTCACACTCCACTTTGTCATTCTTTACGTCGACGTCCTTTCGGTAATAATAATTTATGATATAAATAATTAACGATTTATCGATCACTTACCTATCGTACTAATTACGTGTTGCGCTTATTTCAGTCTGTATTCCAAGTGACTCCCTTAACGGGTGAAGAATGGGTTACCGTTATGAAGTTTTCCATTCCAGTGGTACTTCTAGACGAAACCCTGAAGTTTGTTGCCAGAAAGATCACAGATGGTGAGAATCCAATTTACACCGTGCATTGGATCGTTCTAATGTGGGCTGTGTTCTTTGGACTATTGCATATTTGTCCCATATAGAACATCCGTGAACAAAGATTAGTGTAGCGAACAATGTTTTTCCTATGGAAAGCATTTATAACTAAGTTCTTGGACTTGCAAATGCATTTAACTAAAGTTCTTCCCTCCAAGGTGCGGGAAGGTCAAGATAAGTTATTAACAAAGTGCGTTTAAGTGAGATTTTAACGAGTTTGACTGTTGTGCATGGTGTTAGTACAACCATTAAACAAAAAAAAAAAAGAAAAAAAAAAAGAAAAAAAAAACAGAAAAAGATACGTCGCCAAGGCTCACCAGTCCGCATTACATATATACACATACACAGACCGTACCTTTAAATATGTCCCATGATCACGTGGGCTTGAGTGGCAGCTCGAGTGATTAAGAGACTCACATCTTTGCCGTAATCAAAGAATTAATTATTATTAAATTATTTTTTACGAGTGCCTTTAAATGTTAACTTGTTTGTCCGAGAGAAAATACACGTAGGTGTTCTTTCTTATCAGGTGTAGCCGAAACCTTCCCATTGTTTTTGCACGCATGCATTTTAATGGTGAGATGTACACATTCCAGTATCATTTTCGTCCGGTAACTCAACTTTCCAAATTCGTGGCACATTATTAATTGCACTTGTACTGATTTACTCTAATAAATTCCATCGATGTTCATTTATCAATGAACTTTTCAATAAAGTAATATATCGTATTAAATCTAACAAATTAAAGAACATCAATGGAACTATAAAATTCATAGAAAAAAAAGTTTATTAAGCGAAATAGTAATTTCAGCAAGTTGTTAACCTTACTTGCACGCACATATAAATTTCTGCACACACACGTTTTTTTGGTTAACTTTAAACGAGCACGCTAATTCTTTATTATTATTCTCTGCTTTCTTTTTTGATTGTCTGCTTATTATAAAATTCTATGTTAATGAATTCTTTAGCATCAAGAGTATCCGCTTCGGTGAAGAGGTCGAAACGGGAGCTGTCTGATAAATTGCTGAAATGTCAAGAGAGTAACTTTGCATGGAGTTTGGATTAATGGAAACCTTTATTAATATCCCTCGTACATTGCCACGTGTCTTCCTTCTTATTGGGATAGTGCATGCAGTCCTACAGAGCATATCCTATAGTATCTCAAATTCCTGATAATCAAAGATAACGATTTTAATAATCCTGCTGTGTCTATCAGTTTTAGAATAAAATCAAACCTGATCTTTTGCAACCATGTCGCAAGATTTGCAAAGTAATAATGTAAAGATATAATATAGCATTCGTTGTTAGTTTATTTCTATACATCGCGTTTTTATAAATTTATTCCCTTGCCAATTCGAATAGATCTGTAGATTTAAGAGATCGTCAAAAATGGAGATATATAAATATATTAGTTTGTATCGACCCATCCCTTATAGTAATTTATACGTATATACGTAGATACCTTTTCGAGTATACGAAGTAAATGTTTGTAGTACGGTACAACATTCCTTTTATAAAAAAAAGAAAAAAAGCGAAAAAATAAAAGGAAAAAGAAAAAAGAAAAAAAGATGCGACAGGCACAGCAGGACAAAGTCGTAACACCTTGCACTTAATTATTAATTTTAATAACTCGGTTCTCTACGAACGTGTACGTACTTTTATGTGCATTATTTCTATATAATCCTTAAATACAACAGAAAAAAAGAAAAATAAAAAAAGTAAACACGTTACGCAGTAACTGTGTATATCATCTATGTGTGCGATGTGGACCGTCAAGTTGTGTCGTTATATCGTCGTCGTCGTCGTCGTCATCGTACGTGCGTATGTCTCTCTGTGTATACATAATAAATTAGCGATAAAATAAACATTGTTAATTTGTTCGAGGTCAGCTTGAGTGGTCCATGTCTCATCACCGTTTTTGAATCCGGACCGGTTAGCTGAATTCAAAGTGACTCGATCGTTAACTTGAATCGTTCCTAATAATAACGTTTACTATGTACAAACAAGAAAATTAGAGTATTCGATTAGAAACATTTAAATCGATGGAGTCGTTTAAGGGAGTTAAAGCTCTCCGGTCCAGATTTTACATGCATCACACACGGTAACTCACACAACATATACACACATATATACGCGTCCATACAGATATAAATGCGCGATTAATTGAGAACGATTATTGATACTGTTTTCTAATTTGTGTGGGCTTTCAATGCGCCTCTGACTATTCTTTAGTCCTTTCAATCCCGGGTTTTTATATATATAAATAAATACATCACACACAGCTGTTTAGTAGAGGTAAGAGAAGCTGTTAAAAAGTACACGAATAACGGCTGCGAATCCACTTTTCCATACATACATTTGCAAACGCAACAAGACTGACGATGTGGTTCATGAGAAAAGTGGTTCGTTTGGCGGTCGTACAAATAATAAAAAAATATAAAGAAAATAGATAATTAAATGAAAAGAAATAGACAACAACAAAAAAAAATACGCGGAGTTAAATCGTTCAACGCGATAATAATATTATAACGTAAAGTATATAAAAATATGAAAAAAAAATTGCGTTAGATATGTTCCCGGTTTTTAATCAATTTAAGCCCGTCATCAATCGCGGTGGACAACTTATATAGTGTAATATATATTAATTATGTTAATGGTAAAGGCGTAATACTTTGGTATGGGCATAATTTAACTTAATTAGATGAGGGTGTGGAGAGAGAGAGAGAGGCGCGAGTTTAAAATGCGAGCTTACGCACACGAGGACGGAAAAGATAATGAAAGACGAAGAGAACAAAAAAAATAAAACCACTCTACCCATCCACATTTACACGTACACGTAGGATAATTATGTAATTACGGAAATGCGATCGAACAGCCAAGTTAATTAGCACGACCGATAAATCACAACGGTGTCGCTTATTCAAACGAACATCGGATATCTTTTTAAGATCTTTTTAAACTGCCACGATCATTTTTTCGTCTAGTTCCGTTACGTTTCGTTTCGTTTTGTGTTACGCGATTTTGTGTATTGATTTTTGTTTTTCTTTCTTTCTTTCTTTCTCCCTTTTCTCTTGGTATGCGTAGGCTCAATTTTTCTATAGCCAATCAAAAATCGTGCTACTGATAAATCGTCTAATTTAATTCGTATAAAAACAATTAGGATTACTATTCGCATTTTTGTCGATTCTAGATATTTTCTTTTGTTTGTTTTTTTTTTTTTCAAATATAATATTATTTGTGTTCTCGTTTCGATTAATTAAAAGTTAAAAGTAGAAGAAGAAAATGAGAAATAACCCATTTTTGCGTTTAAACAATATAAAATAATTAACGACCAATGAAGTTTCCTCCATTAATCGGCTAATATTATTATTATTTTAAACATTCCTTTGTTGTTTTTTATTCTTATTTTTATTTCATTATATTGCCTGCGCGATTTTTAACTATTTAAACAAATTTTTCTTCTTTCCGTTATTTTATTATAATCAGATGTTATAACGAATTGATTGTAGAACTTAGTAGTTACGAGTAATTAATATCATGTTTTATATAGATTTCAAGTATCATTCAGTCTTATAAACGGTAAAGTAGATATCTATACACACACACACACAGACACACAAATAATATATACATTTATCGTTAGATTTTGATACAAAATGTAAAGCTCCCAAAGAATGTTTAAATGTCTTTAAATAATTTCCAAGATAATCGTTTCTGTTTTATTATTTTTTCTTTTGATATATCGAAAAGCATAAGGAACTCTTTGCGGTCGTGCTTTAAAATGAAAAGATGAGTTAAGTTAATGAAGTATAGAAGAGTGCCATCGATGAGGGAAGAACAGCAGAGCTGCAGCATTAGTATTAAGCAAGTAAAACAAAGTTCTACAAAGAAAGATCTCGTTTTTTATTCATCGATTTTGTTTAATGCCATGCAAATTTGAACGACCGATGTGAATCGAATGACAAAGATCCTCCGATTCGACGATTGCTTTCTTCCCTGATACGAGAGACAGGAGGTAGCTATTTTTAACAATAATAATAATAATAATAATAAATAAAAAGATTTAAAAGAAAGGAAAAGATAACGTAACGATCGTTCATGCGACATAAGATTTCGAATGAACCGATTATAGGAAATCGCGTTGTTCAATGGCGGTAATACAAAAAAACGTATACAACAAATTGTAATCACACTTTTCTCCCTCTCTTTTCCAAAAGAGAGTTTCGCGCCCGATTATTAATGAAAGAATAAAAATAAATAAAATCAGCGTAATATATATACACACATATATATATGGCGCGAGTCTTGTCTAGTAAATATTGTTTATTTATCATATTATTTATCTATATCGTGCATCGATGACAACAACAACAACAATAACAACAACAACAATAATAATATTAATATTAATAATAATAATAATAATAATAATGATATTTAAAAAGAATAATAATTTAATATTAATAATAATAATAATAATAATAATAATAATAATAATAATAATAATAATAATAAAAAGATTAATATTAAAAGGAAAAAAATGATTAAACAAAACAGTAGGAGCTTGTTCACAAGGTATCGAATTGGTCTTTTTTCCAAATCGGTTAATTTACCGTCTTTTACAGTGACACAAGTATTTTATGTGCACGCGTACACCCGGTACTGCTTTCAACCGTATTAAACCGAACCGTGTAAACATTATTATCAAAGATTAATTATGTATATATATACAGGGTGATTTACGATAAAGAAAACATTTGAATATCTTCTTTGTTTACAATCGTATTAAAAAACGTCAAAGGGAAACGTGATACTATTGCCGGGAAAAAGGAGGGGGGGGGGAATTTAATGGTTGAAAGAATATTTTCTTAAGCTTATTTTTTTACGAGATTCGAAGATCAACTTTGTTTTCTTTTTAAATGGAACTATATGTATATATATTTTTTGAGATATTCTAATAGAGCACGAAAAAAAGAATAAAAGTGGTATGCGTGATCATATTTTGATCATTTATTCTGTAAATATTTATATCTAAATATAATTAAAACGTATTAAGTCATACGCTCGTATTCCAATGTAAACGTTATTGTCTTTAGGAAATCTTGATTAATTAGTTAGGCTACAGGTGCTTAAAATGATTACCAGTTGCTTCAATATATAATCGGAGTCTTTTAACATTTTCTATTTCTCTTGATACTATCGATTGATATTTAGGTTAGAATTCATTGTTTCATATTCTCAGGTGTGGTTGACTTTTTCTGATAAACAATATTTTTTAATTTTCCACGAATAAAAATCTAATGGGGTGATATCAGGGGAACAAGATTGCTACTCCACAGTACCCCGTCGTTCGATCCAACGGCTTTTAATTTTGAAATCTTTTAATCTTTATATAATATTTATTTTGCATATTTTGAATAATGTATGAAACAACAATCACGTTGCTACCGCATACATTGTTTAATGTTTAACAGAATATTTGATAAAAGTTCATTTTACTTGCCGGTAACTCGTGTAAAAATTGTGACCAATTGCAGCTAATACAGTAACTCTTTATACATTGTGATTGTTCACAACCGTTGTCACTCTATTGTTTTTGAAATTTTTGTCCTTGAGAAAAAATTCTTTCAATCATTAAATTTATTTCCTGCAATAGTGCAACATTTTCTTTTGAAGTTTTTTAATATCATCGTAAAAATGATTAATATGATATTTAGGTAATCTGATTTAGTTGAAACACTCTGCATATACATATACAATATAATAAATACGTACAATACATACAAACGGTTGAGGCTGATTCGGAAAAATGATTGATATGGTTAAAAAACCTAAATGCGTGAACAATCTGTAATTAATACTTAGCCAATCGGATAGGTAGATCTTCCCGTTTTTAAAATAAGTCGTTTGATGACTGGTCGGGAAGATCTTCCACTTTGACCTTAGCAACGCGTGACTTGCATTCAGTTTTCATTTCTGTCGTTGTTTTCGATTAGTCTCGAGCTTTGATTTTCTCTGAATTTATCGAATACTCTTTTCTGCTTTGTTATAAATCTGTACATTCAAATAATTAATAAATATCGTTTGTCTTTAAAGTAATGAATACTAGTCCGCGTAATGTGGAAAAAAACACGCGGTGTACAGCGTACAATAATTGACTGTAGCGCGTGCGGTTGGTTAAGTATTAAGTTTGAAAATGAAGATGTGTGATGAAGATATTATAACAAGTAAACATGACCAAGTATCATGATTGATCGAGAATAATCTTGCTTGTTATAATAAACGTCATGTGTTACTAATGATGCGTGTGTTCCAAGTCAATGATCGGCCTACTAATAAAACAAAGAGAGAACTTGAAATAATCACTTATCGCTAGCTGGCTTACTTCCCGTTTTTTTCGTTAACATAGTTCAGTTTCAGAGTAGCCTGGCTATTCTCGCTGGATCCTCCTTCTCATTTCTATCATTTTTATCCTATTTTCATAAATATACCGCAAGATCATGAATCAAGATAAAGATTCCAGCTGGAGTTCGGGAATATCAACGATGGATAAGTATCATTATCGTCATTGTCATCATTATTTTCATCGTTAACATCATCAACGTCGTCGTTTTCGTCGTCGTCGTCGTCGTCATCGTCGTCATCATCGTCGTCGTCGTCGTTGTCGTCGTTGTCATCATCGTTGTTCATTGATGTGTAACAATATCCACGATATTCCATGGATTATGATACATGCTGCCTGTTAACACCCTGGTTCCTCCGGATTTGTTGTTTGATTTTTTGTGCATGACTTCTCTTGGAAAGTCGATACGGTAATCCCAGTGCATAGGTAATTACCGTATCGGTCTTGTCAACCTGGAATGTTCTAACCAAGGAAATTTATTCCCTCGACGAGCAAAATAATCCACCACGACCACCGACACCTTTTTGCTAATCCCTGCCTGCTGGTGTGTGAAAAGATCAAACCGCTAGGTCTTCTTGGACTTGGTTTGCCTAGCGAATCCAATCAGAGTATGAGGATTTATCAGTGACATTATCTAAGGTAAGCGAATTTTAATATTTACATTTATTATATGTTTACGTATATATATATATATGATTTTAATTCTTCAATTTATCTCTTCAAATATCTTTTGCACACACATATGTACATATTTACACGCAATAGACAGCTGGCTTGCTAGCTGAGTGCGTGTGCACGCTAATACGCGAATTTGCGTAGGTCCATTAATGCATAAAGAGAAGGAAAATGGGGAAATGGAGATAAAAAAAAAAAAGCAAAAAGATTCATTTCATTCATCAAATTGCACTACTGCTTCTAAGCAAACATTCCTACTTATTCTGCACCTCTCTCTCTCTCTCTCTCTCTCTCTTTTTATCTCACTCACTGAATCTCTTTCTCTCTTTCAATTAGACGATTCGAAAGAGAAAAAGAGAATGTGAGAGAGGAAAAGGGAGGTGGTACCGATGGTTTGTCAAAAAGCTTTACTTTTTCTTCGGGAAAAAGCTCATATCCTTAACCAGCAGAGCTTTTCCTCGTGTTTGTTTTTTTTCTCTATTTTTCTTCTTTTTCATTCGTTTTCAAGAGGCTTTCTCGACTAACGCGAGTGCCAATATTTTTCACGTTAAGCAACGTCGGCATGCTTTCGCATCGCGTTGCAAGAGTAACCAGCAGGAGTTTTAATCAAGGCTCGTCCTCTCTCTCTCTCTCTCTCTCTCTATCACTCTCTCTCTTCAAAGAAATTTTCTCTAACACGCTTTTCTGGCTCTAATATCGGCAACTTTAAACCGCCAACACCACCAGTAACAACCTTCGGTCCAAGCTTACTTTTTTATCTCTTTTTCTCTCTCCCTCTCTCTTTATTTCTCTATTTCTTAATTACATATATACATATATAGATACACACACACACACGCACATACACACAGATCTAATTTTTGCTCGATATCTTGCACGCTGGCCGACAAATAATATAAACTAAAGCAAAGCAAAGCAAAACAAAGCAAAACAAAACTAATCAGGATGGGTACGAGTTTGTTTCCTCGTTAATAATAATTCTTTTATTCGTCGTATGTTTGCAGTGGCACCAACAGTGACGGTGCGGAAATAAAGCTCGAGATGCGTCGGAGGTACGAACGAGTAAAGAACAATCATAAAAAAGAAAAATATTAAAAAAGATACGGCGAGCGGCATCCTCGAATAGCGGACGCGAGAAATCTTCGAAAGACGGCAATTCAAACACACATCTACAACACACATATACATACGTTCATCTATACAAAAAAAAATATATATATACACCCACCCACACTCACACACACACACACACATATATATATTATATATATGAAGATAAGGAATATAGTCGAGAAAAACGAGGTAAGCCGTTCGAAAATGATGAGAAAATCCGAAAATGAAAGGAACATATAAGAAGATACGCATATACCATTGTACATCCATACATATACACTAAAAAGAGAACATATGTCCGTCAACATCTCGGAGAGAGATACTAGAAAGAAGAAACATAAGGATGATTGTGTGTATTACACGCAGCAGAGAGACAGTCACGTATAAACAGGCAATGATGAGTATACCGTCAAAGTTATGATCATCAGAAAGCAGCCAAGGACATCGAACGTATGTGTGTGTGTGTGTGTGTGTGTGTGTGTGTACGTTATTAACGTACATACGAGATCTCTTCGTTATATAGAACCGAACAAAAAGAAATTGTCTTTTCTTCAGTATCCTCTATATTCTGTTCGTTGATCCGAAGGAGCCAAGAACATCTGCAGTGTATGTGTATGTGTGTGCGTGTGTGTGTGTGTGTGTGTGAGTTAGATTGTACGATGAAAGGAAGACACGTGTCTCTTTTTATGATCGGATCCTTTACCTTGGAATCTCACACACACACACACACACACACACACACATACACATATTGATCGCGTACGTATATATATGTATATATACATATATATATATAAATGAATGCATTGACGCATTTGTTCCCGCACATCTACGCGACACATTGTTGACGCTTTCCATCTCTCTTTTTCGTAATCATCATCGAAGTTCGGGATATTTTGTTGGCTTTTTCGTCACTCTAATAACGAACCTCTATCTATATTATGTTACAGTAGGTGTGAAGTGGTCGTCAATAAGTGGGCCTAAGGCTCCAATCCTAGTCTCTGTCCTGCCGACGATTGATCTTCTGCCGCGAACATTCTAATCGAATTAGATAAATAATTAAAAGTAACATTGCGGAAATAGTTAAAAAGTGTCCTACAGAGAAACAGAGATATACAGAACGACGAACAAACGAACGGAGAACGAACAATATATATATATATATAAAAATAAAGAAATAAAAATACTTGTAGTGGAGAAACAAAGGAAGAAAGAAAGTAACTGACAAAAAATAAAAAAGAGCCAACAAGCGACACGAACTTCCGCCTTCGCGCTAAAGCCGAAAGAAAACATAAAAGACAACCGCAGCCCGGGGCTTCTTAAAAGGCAGAGCTTTTGAGCTTGCAGAGTAGTCGCGCTTCTAACAAGAGAACACGGTGCTCCTAATAAAATAGTGATATATATATATATATATATATATATATATATATATATATAAAATTAATAATAATAATAATAACAATATATAATAATAATAAATAGTAGCAATAATAATAATAATAATAATAATATTAACTATAATTATAATTATAATGATGATGATGATAATAATAATAGTGAAAGCATAAAAACTTTATAATACGCGTTTAGCGCGTAGGTCGAGCTTATTCCTGAAGGAAATTAGGTGAAACTCATTTTCGGGTCGACAATTAAAACGAATGTAAGAAAAAGTAAATGAATAGAAGAAAGAAGATTAATAATGAAAGAAAGAGAGGAAAAGAAAAAGAGAGTTCCTAAGTTTTTTTTTCTTTCAAATTTTGCAAGTCGTTTCCGAAGACACACACCTTTTGTTCGTTGCACTTTGTAGTAAAAAAAAAAAAAAGAAAAGTAAAAAAGGTAGAAAAAACAAAGATAAGATATCGGTGGGAGGGGGAGGGAACAAAGTAAAGAAAATATTAGAGGGTGGCGACGGTGGGAACAAGAAGAGAAGTTTAGAAAAAGAATAAATGGAAGTTAAAAAAAGAGAAAGAGAGAGAGAGAGAGCAATGTAAAAGAGAGGAGAAAAAGAAAAAAGAAGATATGAAAAAGAATACGTTGAGATGTCGTTTTGTTTGTTTGTTTGTTTCTCTTTTTTTCGAAAGGCTGAAAATGAATGCACTTTTAAAACCAATATTTTGCGATTAAAGCACAGCACGGCGTTACGGTAGCCAATTAACGTGTCCGATTAGCAAATTTCCACGCGACAGATGAATTACGCAAAGACGCGACGCGACAATCGATCATTTTTGCTTTTGTTTCATCAAGATTGCGATAAAAAACAAAAAAGAAACAAAAGAAAGAAAGGAATCTAAAAAATTGTTCGATCCTATTTCTTCAATCTTAATTTCCAACGAAAACGACGTAAAGAAAATATTACGTCTGTCCTTAATCGAACGAGAAGAGAAAAATAAAAAAAAAGAAAGGAAAGAATTCTAAAGATAAAAGTAAAATGCACGTTCTTCGATCTTGAAATCTCTCTCCCTCCTTTCGGAGTCAGAACGCGGTGATCATGCTACTCGTTTAGTCCTTCTACCACCCTATACCTCAATTCTTCATTTTACAACCCTTTCTGGTTTGTTCGGAGAAAAACTCACCACCGCCCCTAGTTCTTCGACTCCCCTTAAAATCGATTCACCAAGGACGTTGTCGCATAATCGACATTCACCCCAAAGGATTTTTCATCCTTCGGTAGAGAGAATCTCCGGTTGATGTTCCGTAAAAGTAAGGGAATAAAAGAAAGATAGATGTAGAGATAGAAAGGGAGAAAGAGAGAGGGTGAGGGAGAAAGAGAGCATGTTTTTTCGAGAATACGACGAGTGTGAGTGAGATAGATAGAGTATCTCCACTTCCGAGTCGATAATATCGATTCTATTACTTTTTTTCTTCGTAGTCTAAGGTACTTCGTTTACACTCGTTTGTTCGCTCTCTTTACACCCTTTACACAATCTATTTTTCTCTTTCTTTTTTCGTCCTCTCTTTTTCTCTAGCTTTCTCTTTATTTTCTTTTGTATACAAAGCTCTCTCTCTCTCTCTCTCTCGGTCGTCCTGGCAGCATCGTTAACGAAGCCGGTCTTTGTCAACATCTTTTCCTCATTTTCCTGCATTCTAAATCCTTCGAGCTACAATTTATAACTTATGTTAGTATCCACGTGATAGTTGCTTCCGGTTCTTCGGAGGAAACGAAACGAGAAATAAAGCTTTGAAAGGAAAGACGATGATGACGTTGAAGAAATACGAGGACGAACACGAAAACGGAGATGAAGATGAAAATGAAGATGAAGATGAAGATGAAGATGAAGATGAAGATGAAGATGAAGACGTCCTTTGCCGTTACCAATCGTATTCGAATACTTTGCCGAGGTTGTGGTTCTTGAAAGAATCTCCTTAAAAAAAAAACAGTAATTCAACTTTGTTTTTATTATTTTCTTCTTTTTTTTTTTATTACTCATTCTGTCCTCCCTTTATCTTTTTTTTTCTACTATCTCTTTTATTTTCCGAGCAAAAAAGAAAATGACAGAACTTTTACGTCTTTTTGATTTTCGATGAAAGATAAATAAATAGAGAAAGAAAAAAAGAAAAAGAGAGAAAGAGAGAGAGAGAGTGAGAGAGTGAGAGTTTATTGTACGATTACTACTCTTCTCTTTTTGTTTAATATAATTATTATATAAATACGTATTAATTATATATATATATATATATATATCTTTTTTTTCAAATTTTTATTTTAATCGGGAGAAAGTGCGTTCTTCCGTTAATTAATTACTTTTCACTTTCCTTTTTTATTTTATTTCTTTTTCTTTTTTTCGTTTATTTCTGTCTCCTTCTATATTTCTTCCTCTTCGTTAACAATAACGTGGAATGTTACGTAGAAACTATTCCATAGGGAAGAAATTCCGTCGGCTAAACTCGATAGAAAATCGATGTAAATACATGGTGCGTGTTTCGTATACCCAGTCGGGAATTAAACGAAGCTAATTATTATTATTATGATAATTAATACTATTATTGTTATTATGATTATAATATATAATAATAATAATAATTATTATTATTATATTATATTATATATTATTATTATTATTATTATATATTGCGAAAGAAAGGAGGCTGACGAGTATAAAAAAATGAGGGTTTATTTTTGGTCACTCGAAATGCACCTTGGTCGATGCAACATATCCCGGTGATCGTAGTTTATATTATTATTATTATTATTATTATTATTATTATTATATATATTGATAATGTAAATTAATGATAATAATGTTAATTACAATGATAAGGTTTTCGATGGGTAATTGGAAAAAAAAAAATATAAAAAGAAATGTTCTCCAACGAGAAGGATTCGAATCGCCGAGAGACACGTTTTTCATTCAATTTGTTATCACGATATAATTTATTTCTATTCTATATGTATATATACACACACACATATAGTTATATATATTCTCTCTTTTTTTTCACGTTCTACTAAATCCTATCGATCAATCAATGCGGTCTTGGGTCTTGCGTTTTACAAAATATGAAGATTTTTTCGTAAATTTATACCACGAGAGTTTTTATTTTCTTTTTTTTCTCCTTTTTATTTCTTCATTTCGTTTCGTCTTATTGCAATAGAAAATGGAACGAGAGAAATCGGTGCTGCGGGTAGTATGTGAACGATAAAACAAATTTTTCTTTTCGAGTCTTTGACGTTTATTTTTTCATCCGAAAGAGAGAGAGAGAGAGAGTGAGTGAAAAGGAAAAGAAAATAATAAAGAAGAAGAAGAAGAAGAAGAAGAAGAATGTTTAAACACAATATTTGATACTCTCTCCTTTTTTTCTTTATTTATCTCTCATTATATTTCTATATCTCTCTATGTATTTGTTTGTCAGTATTTTCTTAGAAGGCTCGACAATCTCCTCACGGTCGTTTATATCACCTTTTTTTTTATCTCTTTCATTTAATTAATTGATTAGAGTTCGGCGATAACGTAGAATTTATGAAATTAATGTCGGCGTAGAAAAGAAGATATCTTGTGTTAGTTGAGTCATGGGTTGGTCACGCGCGAGGTTTCTCTTTCCTTCTCTCTCTTTCTCTCTCTCTTTCTCTTTCTTTATCTTTTTCTTTCTCTCTTTTAATATAAAACTTTATTGCAAAAATGAAAAAGTTAAGATTCGATAAGAGAGGAAAAAAGTGCAGAAATAAAAAGTGAGGAAGAGAGAGAGAGAGAGAGAGGGAAAGAGAGAGAGAGAGAGAAAGGGACAATTTAAGGACGAAAGGGAAGAGCCGGACTCTAGGCTCCTTCGTCCTATTATCGCAGATTCTCGCGTTTATTCTAATTATATTGTATATCAATTTCGCGTTCGATCGTTTCCCCTTTTTTTCACCTGTTCATTCTGGTTCGAGAGATCACGATGGGGTCCGTCGCTCTCCATAGTTATTGTAATTATAAAAAATGAAAAGAAAAAAGAACGCAAACAAAAAAAAAAGATTATAAAAAAAAACAGAAAAAAAAGCTCACATTTGTATTATATACAATATTGTTATGTCGTGGAGTGTAATTATTCGTACTTAAATTAATATATTTCAATGAAGTTACATATTACGTGTGCGCGTGTGTGCGTATACATTTATAATATATATATATATATATAATAGAAAGAAAAAAAAAATAAATAAAAAGAAGAAAGAAAGAATAATAAAAAGATAAAGATATGTATTTAATTATATTTATTATTAATATTATAACATGTATATAGGCACGCTCGCACGTTCAAGAATTTACGTTTACGTTGGAGTATATACATACATACATACATACATACAACATACATACATACATACATACGTACATACATACATACATATTGTTAAGAACGAATTTAATTATTTTCTTCTAAAACACCGAGAAACCTTCCTTTTATTTATTATGTACGAGTGAGAGCCACGTACGAATAATAAAAAGGTTTAGGAACAAACGTTCTCTTATTTTCCTTTCCGTAAAAGTCAATTTTCCTTTTTCCCTTTACCCACACTTCGAGGAAATTTTGTTGGTATACATTTGTAGAAAAGATTGAGTACTTACGTACATACATACATACATACATAGCTATTCAAGGGAAACTTATGAACGGTGCCAAATCAACAAGTTGTTTTATACTATCAGAGCTTGGATGAGGTTTATTTAGCCGAATTTCTCGAACTCAATCGAAACGAGTAGGTACATACACACACACACACACACATGCACACACACATATATATATATATATATATAGGTAAGTAAGTATATACGTATATGAAAAGATGCGAGAAAAGCGTTGAAATCTAAACTCGAGAGAAACGAAGTTTCTTGGAGTATTCTCGAGCCGTGAAATCAATGTTCCAGTTTGATCTCGATCGGACTATGGCAACTAAGGGACGAGCCAGATGCCGGAAGTCGAACGTGCTTCGAAGAACTTTGGATACGAGCAAAGTCTGACGGTATAATTTATTAGTACCATCATCGAGAAACAGAAAGGGAGGGAGAGAAAGAAAGAGAGGGAGAGAGGAACAAGCATAAAAGTTAGGACTACCTTGATAGTTCGTAATTACCCAAGATGATTAAAACTTTTTGATACATCGAGATTCGCTTGGTCTACTAGTTTTACTCTCTTTTTTCAGTCCTTTGACAATGTTCTTTTTTCTTTTTTTCATCTCGCATTTTTGAGGAAGAATTATTGTCACCGAGTGCCGTTTGAAAGTATGGGGATGAAAATAAGGAAAAAAAAAAAAAAGAAAGAATTGAACTAGAATAGCGAAGATAGTTATCGAAGAAAGCTTTTGGAACGAATTACTTGCGCCTCATTGCTACATTATCGCGTGCCTTTGATATCTCGAACGATTTATCAGGATCTTTTACAAAGAACATGCAAATCCGTGAACGCCTAAAAAGAGATCTAGGAGATCATTTGAGAAGACTTTTCGTGTTGGTTGTCTTCATTTTCATCGTCGTCGTCGTCATCGTCATCGTAGTTGTGGTGGTCGTTATTGTCGTTAAACGATACTCTCTCAAACGATTCAACGTTTTCGACAGGCGCTCGTTTTGTCGTTGAAGAAGTTCGATTTTTTGACGATTCGAGATAAATTGTCGCGTCATATCTAATTCAGGATCATCTCCTGGCATTAATATCGTTTCCTCGTATAATCCTACTTCATTTCTCTCCGTATCGTACTCCTTTACGTTTTCTTCACGATTTTTCATTTCTTCCAACTTTCTTTCCAATTCTTTTACTTTAACATTGTACTCCATTTTTATCTAAAAAGAAGAAGGTTCGTCGGTAAACGTATTTAGGAAATTTCAATGGTATATTTTCGACTTGAAAAATTCTTTTACTTTATTTTATGGAGAACGTGTATATATAATATATATCTCTCTTTATATATTTCTATGTGTAGTACTTGTTATATACATATATATATACACATGTATATTACATTTTATTTTTACAGAAAACGTATATGTAATATATTTCTCTTTATACATTTCTATGTGCAGTACTTGTTATATACATATATAAGTATACGTAACACACACACACACACACACACATATAATATATATACACGTTCAATCGATATTACGAATTTCGACCACGTTCTCGTGTCAAAATGTCACGAGCAATAGAGATGATCTCCCGTCAGGGAACACTGTTCTCACAGGAACCTTGTTCAACCCTTTTCCTCTTCCCCCCTTCAACCCTCTTCTCTTTCTACCATGCCATACAATTGACTTACCGAATCATTTTCTCTCTCCAATTCGGTCAGCAAGATCCGAAGAGCTCTTTCTGTCTCGAGACACGCATCGCGATTACCGACCATCTTCTTCTCTTCGACTAGTCTTCTCACGCTGTTTTCCAGTTCCAATTTATTCTCAGCCAGGCTCACGGCCTGACTTTGCAAAATGTCCCATGACTCCGCTGCGATAAGAAAAACCCCCGAGTGATGAGATATAGATGTAAGGAAAAAAAAAGAAAAATAAGAGAATTTGCTTATTGAAGGGAGCGATCGTCGTATTCGAGAAGAGAAAATTTCATCGAACAGCTTCCCTCCTTTTCACTTTTTCACTTTTCTCTATTTTTCCTTTTTTTTTCTTTTCTCTCTTTATCGATTTTTCTTCCTTGTCTTGCTTGTCTCACTCCTCATTCGTAAGATTTCAATTTATCTTCAGAAACGTTCGCTCTTACAATCAACCGTATTGCCTTTTTCATCAAGAAAGTGAAACACGTCAACGATCAAATTTTCAGTAATTACGTCGATATTACCGACCCGTCGAATTGATTCAATTTTGCTCTTTCGATGCTTCACGTTATTAACAATATTACAGTATTTCAATCAAAAGGTAACTCTTGACACCTTTGCGTTTGAACGGACATATTTTGAGAATAATTGTTAAAAGCTAACACCATTATAGGAATAGTCAACAATTTATTAATGAAAAACGATTAAATTAATGATAATCATTTTTTAACTGAAAATTTCAAATGATATATCTTTTGATACACTTTCGATAGAAACAGTGTCAACACGTCACTATCGCAATGATTCGTAAACGTTGGTTTAAGCTTTCAGCGAAATTGAGGAACTCGAATTATTTCGAGTCAGGCCTGAAAACGACAAACCACTTTTGGACTACTCGAGCTGCTCTCGAGTATTTGAATATTTTGAGTGGTTCCTATTCTCGAATGTTTAGCCGTGCTCGTGATAAAATTGTTCTCAATTGAACGCGAATAGATCAAAAAAGTTTATGATAATATTATAATAATTGAGACAGAGTTTATTTGATTACCTGTACGTTCCATTTTCATGCGAGTATTTTCCAATTCGAGGATTAGTCTTTTTTTCGTCTCTTCCGTTTGAATATTCTTTTCTTTCAACAGATCGAAATCTCGTGTAACTATGTAACACAACGTATAAAGAATGATATAATCAAATCATTTGATAATTGTTTGTATGTTGCAAGTATTGTTGTATTTGTGACAAAATTTGACCGTTGGGCTGACCCTACCAGAAACTCGAACCCAGATTTTCCGCTTTCTGACCGACTGCTCTAACCATTGAGCTACCCAGGGCCATTCGATCAAATTTCACACGAATGTATATTTTATTTAACATACAAGTACTCGATCTCACAATATATATATCGATAAAAATTATATAGGTTGTCTGTAGGTTTTTCGTACAAACGTTGCTAGTGTATTTTACGTTCAAAAATAAACAAAAAATGTTATATAAACATAGGTCATTTAAAACCTTATTCAAACTTTGTTCAAAATGTTGGCTACCTAAGCGAATACAAGTTTGACACCACTGTAGTATGCTGTTTCTGACATGACGAATTTCATGTCGATTTCAATTAATTTTTCCAACTGCATGATGAAAAAGATGATCTAGGTGGTCGAGCTACTGTTTCGTTTTGTTCAATCCTTCTTTGAGAGTAGTGTTCACTTAACAAATTTTTCACTATTTTTGCGTATGTTGGACTACCATCTAACTGCAATTATCTGTTTTGACGAAATACTAGTGGTACTTTTTGTTGTAATGGTTGAAAATTATGCGATAGAAATATTAAAAATGATTTTTATTAGTACAGGAAATTAAAACAAGAAGTTTATACGACTAAGATAGTTACACTTGATGTTATGGGTAGAACAAATTAGGAATGTAGTTGCAGGAATTAATAGAAATCGATATTAGATTCGCCATTTGATAAACAACATACTACAGCGGTATCATACTTATAGTCGCGTAAGCGGGTTACGTTTTGAACCCTACATTAAGATAGTTTTACAATTTTTGGTATAACATTTGAATAAAGCTTTTTATATAACATAATTTTTGTATTTTCGAGCGTAAAATAAGCTCAACAACATTTGTACGAAAAATTCTCAGACACCCTGTTTATTTCTACCGATTGTTTGACACACAATTCTTTTCTTTCAACAGATCTAAGTTTCTCGTAACAACGTATAGAAAATGATAGAAATAATTTGATAATCTTAATAATGTATTTAAAAATATCGGTAAATATCTATACCGAAAGCACAAGTTCCGTTAAAGTTCAGTTCTGAAAAATTCTCAGACACCCTGTTTATTTCTACCGATTGTTTGACAATTCTTTTCTTTCAACAGATCTAAGTTCCTCGTAACAACGTATAGAAAATGATATCAATAATTTGATAATCTTAATAACGTATTTAAAAATATCGGTAAATATCTATACCGATAGCACAAGTTCCGTTAAAGTTCAGTTCTGAAAAATTCTCAGACACCCTGTTTATTTCTACCGATTGTTTGACACAATTCTTTTCTTTCAACAGATCTAAGTTCTGCGTAACAACGTATAGAAAATGATATCAATAATTTGATAATCTTAATAACGTATTTAAAAATATCGGTAAATATCTATACCGATAGCAGAAGTTCCGTTAAAGTTCAGTTAAATTATTTTTCTTAGGACGAGTGGTGCACGTGCGAAGACGAAATATAAGTAGCAAGAATGTTTTATTCATCGCGAGGGAACGAGTTTTCTTTTCGCTTACAAGACCCCGGGCAGACGCGTAGCAAGTAATAAAATTTTCTTGTTTCCCTTCGCTACTTTTACTTCGTCCTTGTATTTTTCTTCTTCTTTTTCTTCTACTTCGACAAGTTTCCAAAAAATAAGGTCTGTTGAGACTGAAGGCGATCAACGATCACGGTCACTCGCTTGTTCGACGATGATCGATCGATCGAGTAGCTCGACTACTCAATAATTCGATAACTCTGTTCCCCAGTTCTGCTCTTCCTACTTTCTCCCAGGCTATTTATATATATATTATCCAGGGAAAAAGTTTTTAGAGAATGAATAACCTGACTACTTCGAAAGAAGAAGAAGAAGAAGAAGAAGAAGAAGTAGAAGAAGAAGAAGAAGAAGTAGAAGAAGAAGAAGAAGAAGAATGAAGAGAAGGAAGAAACGAAGTAAGTAACTAGGTAAATAGAAGAGAATCGTACTATTTTGGATCCTCCCTTCGAGTTGAAAATGTTCAGCTCGCAAAAGATCCAAGTCTGTTCCTTTACGCGACAATTCGGCTTCGAGCGAGTTCAGCTTCTTCTTCTCCTCGTAATTCCTCTTTATCGTCTCCCCTTTCATATCATTCTCCTGCATCATCTCGAAAGTCGTCTTAATGTCCATCTCAATGGCTGCCGCGAGTTTCCTCATCACGGCCCATTGAGTCTTCTCGTAAATATCTCCTTTTAAGAGGTCTCTGTGTGAAAAGGATCGTCAACGACGCATCCGTTCGAACTACTTGCCGGAAGTAATACCTTTCTTTAGCCACGGCAGAAATTAATTTATTCTCATGGAAGGCTCCCTTGATCGCATTTATCACTCGTAAAATAGTCTCACTCGCAATACTACAACTTTCGCAATGGTTAAGCTCGCAACTGGCTTGAACCCCTTTCGAAACGAAATCCTTTTCGTGCCAACCCTCGACCTCTGTCCTATTTTTTCTATCCTACAATCATTTCTATCGAATAATATCTAGGCGTAGTTTAGTCTTAGAATGGATCAAATAAGGTCCGGTTTTTACCGAGTCTCTTTTTGAAAGATATTCCGGTATGATCTTCAAACGATTCCATAGAAGATGCACGATGTGTGCCAGTGACACGTAATTCGGTCTTTTCACGTTCGTCGATTCTTTCGAGATCTTTTCTTCTTCTTTTTCTTCTTCTTCTTCTATGAGAGGATACTCGTCTATGAAATCCAAGATAAGACGTAGAACGAAGTGGATCCTGTTGTGAAATAATAGAAAACATCGAACGTGTATATTTTCTATATCGATTTTGTGGAACTCTAAAAAATAAGATATTTTTGTAGTTTTTATTTTACGCATGACAACATTTTCCTGAATCAATATATTGAAAGAAAAAAAATACTTTTTATTTTAATACTACAATTTAATATCGTTCGACCGTTTGGTCTTGGTAAAGTTGTTCCGCCAATAACAAACTGTTTGGACCCCAACTTTTTAATATATACGCTTCGGTATAGTCTAGTATACGATAAGTAGAGTAAAGTAGTACGATTTAGGTCACACATATGTATACGCGTGTGTATACACACACACACATAAACATATCACAGAATATATATCGAGTATCGGTTTTCGAATATCGGCAAGCGTTTTATTCCGTTGCAGTTAGCGAGCAAGGAAGAAAGCTTTTATAATAAAATATTGCAAGCACGTTTTTCCGTAATTATTTACAAATAATTATCTGGATAATGAAATGAAGGATTGGAATTTATCGTTCGAAAAATAATCAATTTCAAATTTGAAGAAACACGCGTGCTATTTTATAACGAAATTTCTTGATTTTTGGATTCAAATCTTTTACTCGTATTATTGAATTAAAATTACAATTTAATTAAAGCGTGTTGTATAATTTGGAATATTTTCAAAATGTTTATCTTCGTGAATGTTGTATAATCGGATTTAAACTGTTTGTTTGTGCATATGTGTACATGATGGACGTTCGATAAATGAAATGTCGTCGTCGATCAGTTCTTTGGAAATGCTTCGAGGTTAACTCTAAGATTACGTAGTAAAACAAATGGTATTTTGTTTAAGAAAATTATGCTGAGTGAGACATGACTTTGATTTCTCAACCAAGATTATATATGTATATTCATTTTACAGATCTTTAAAGATAGTATTACTTTTGTCTGAAACCTTTTGTTGAAAAATGTTTTGTTTTTGAGATATTTTATCGTTCTTGTATTTTTGGAACATCCTATATAAACTACCGTTCAAAAGTATTTGGCTACCCGTATTTATAATGATAATTTAGAAACAAATTGTAACCTTGGAAAAATTATTAATCAAAGTAGTTACCATTTTCTATTTGTATAAATTGCAATTTTAGTCAAATTAAAATATATTCGTAAATTTCAAGATGTTTAAAGGATTTCGAGATCAAGGGGAAATAAAATGAAAGAAAAATAGAAACAATTATTATGAAAATACTGTATATAGTGTGAGCAAAGTAAAACAAATTCGATAAACTAAACTTAACGCCACACATTTTCCAGATTAATATGTATTGTTCCTTACTTTACTCAATATCATTCAACAACATCAGATTAAATTTCTAATTGATCAATTATTTGGAAGTAATTGATTAAAAATTGTTGTTCATTCACGCGCAAAGTATATGTTTAAATAAAATAAATAAATTAATATTGATAATAAAGTTATTAATTGTATAACAAAATAAAACAGTTATTCTTATAACAGCTTAAACCTGTTTTATATTTGATGATTATATTCATCATCGTTTCATTTTAGGAAAACACTTAATAAAGATCGGAACAATTAACTGGTTACAAAACATTTGAAAACCTTATAAATTTGTTTTAAATAATAAATATGAACATACATATAGACATAAAAAGAAAATTTCAAACCATCATACAGATTAATATTAAAATTCCGTTAATTAAAGTAAATCAATGATTTTTCTTTCATAAGAAATAATTTTATTCATTCGAAGTCTTGAAATATTACTTTTTTCCATGATGGTTAAATACTTTTGAGCGTTAGTTTGTATATATATGTATAAATATTGTATAGATATATGCGTTCATACGTGCATAATACAGGCGTCGTAAAAGTGCCAAAGAAACGATCTTAACGGCGGTCGAAGCGTATCTGTTTTTGACATAAACTCGTGAAAATGGAAGCGTCAGATGATGATAGCCGAAGAAGGGCGATAGAATTTGTGAAAGTCAAAAAATACAAGCGACCTGTCGTAAGCCAGTTCCAAGAGAAGAATGTACAATTCCCTAGCGGTGCCATCGTGTTTTTCTAAAATTTCCATAAGATGTACATTTTTTGCGAGTTTCGTTGGAAATTTCCATGAAGGATGTTCGATGGAATCTGTTAGACAACTCGAACGTATCTCCTCAGTGACGCGGTTTACCTCTCTAACGTCACCGATAATCGACATCACTAGCGACCTATTTAACTTTGGCATTGCGATTAGCAACTGTGTTTCCTAACTGTCAAACTCCTATCAGTTTCGAGAAAATCGAGAATATTCATAGCGTAACTTACTTCAAACTATATATATATTTTTCTTCATTTTGTTTTCTTCCTTCTTCTTCTATTTCTTCCCCTTCCTTCACCCCTTCCTCTCCTCATCATCCTTTTCTTCCTCCTCCATGTTGTTCTTTCGATCGATCCGACGAAAATCAGCGATTTTCAGACAAAGCGTCGTGCCAACTGCCGATCGTTACACGATTTGCATAATGCGAATTGTCCAGCAATACGTATCAGGGAATATCGTTTCCGAATTCTACGAAAACTATGGGAACGTTTAATCGACTCTAGGGAGATTCAATTTCGAATATCTACTACAAGTGTCGTGATTGATGTTTAGTTTCTAATTGATGTTTTCATTTGATTATATCGTGTAATTGCTTATGGTATTCACATGAACGTGTTTCTCTGTTGGGAGATTCTATTGCTTCTAATTACGAGAGAACTAGTTTGAATAGTTTAAATAGTTTTGGTATTAAGTACGTTAATGATGTATATAGTTGAGATAAGAAATTTCATAACTATTTATGACACGTATATAGTGCTTGGGAAATATAATATGATTATCAAAATATTGTAATGTTAGTATACATTGTGCATTATTATAGATTATTAAAATAAAAGTTTAGATAAAAAGAGTAAAGTAAAGGTACGTAACGAGTAGATGTAAAAATAGAGTTTCCTTAAACAAAAGTTTGGATGTATACTGTATATGGATGCTTGAAGATATAACGTGAATAATAAAACTTTCTAATATTGGTATCTATTGGACTATTAATACAAAAATCTTGAAAAAATGACAATAAGACCTAATAATGTGTATACAGTCAAGCAAAATAGTTTTGTAAGCAGCAATTTGACCACCCTTGTTCTAATTACAAAGTTACAAATTAATAGACACAACGAACATATCTTATTATCAAACTGTAAATGATTAAATTTTCGAAATTTATCATCGATTAGCAGTTTCTTTTAAAAATCTGTATAAATTAGAATTCATTAAATAACACCACTCATATTCGCTGTAATTATAATTGTTTGTCATAAATTTTGTATTAATCTCTTACCTCTACCATACTGTATTATGTAAAAGGTTAGTCGGGGTAAGAGGAATCAAGTTGCATATGAGAAAGGTGTATAAAGCTAGAAATCATTGAAATTTATATCCTAGACGGTCAGTTCCTGTTATAAGCAGAAAATCTTGAAATTCAAAGCTTGGATTTCGGACGAGCCTTAAATCGTTTCATCTTCAACTGCTGCCTTTCAAGGGGGTACGACAGTTCGTAATAGTGCTAAGCAGCTACGCCAACTTTCGAGACTGTCCTCATCGTTTATCGACTGTGCGATAACCCAAATTACTTGCTGCTTCTGGAATATAACTTTGTACCGGAAGAAGCAAGTCTCCTTGTCGAGTAGAAAAGCCATCTTCAACTAAAACTTGAGAACGAACTATGTGAAGAGTGTTTCTATCTTATTCCATGAAATCTATTTATGTACATATTCATGTAGGTAGTTTTCGTATCGTTTTCTTTACGAAATAGTTTAAATTATACAAGTTTGATACACTTTGTTTGTACACATTTGAGCACAAATTTTATTTTAACATTTACTAATATATATATATATATATATATATTTTACGAAGGAATTCTTTTAAATGATACAAAATTATTTTCTGACGAAGCCAACAAATAAATATATATATATATATATAGGTTTTCTGCGATACTACAAATTAATAATGGTTTTAAATCGAACGAGAATTTTTATGTCATCAATTTAAACTATATTAACGGGAAATTTTATTTCCATAAAAGGTTTCTCGAAAAAAGGTTCGTTCGTATTTTTTTCAAACGCAACTGTGTAACGTTCGAAAATAATATTGCGAAAACTTAAAAGAGAAAATTGTTAATTGTTTAAAACATTTTATAAATGAAACGAATTTATTAATATATGTCTGACCAGTTGGAAAAATGTTTCGGGGAAAAATGCGTTTAAAGTTTTACAGTCATTTGCAAGCGACCGTAGATAATTCGATAACAGCTTTTAAAAGTTCATGAATAGTTTGAGTTTCGATATAATAATTAAGGAACATATTTTCGAAATATATTATTTTACATTGAAATAATGTAAAAACGAAATATTATGTCAATTTATTGAAACTGTCACAATTATATTTTGTTCCGTTTTAAACGTATCAAGTGTGATCTGTTTTTGAAGAGGACACGAGGAAAAAAATTAATAGAAATTTTTGTCATCATTTTCTTTTGTTACGAAACAATAGCTTACAGACGATGTCTATCGGTGGATTGCATTCTTATATAATTCTTATTTTTACTTTATTTATTTACAGAAATATATTATATTATATATATGTATAGAATCGGCGGAGTTCGTAATTCCCGTTTCGTAAATTTTTGGTCTCGCAACTTTATCGTCTTTGATTAGGGACGAGTAAAGCTTACAATAACGAGTAATAACTGTGAAAATGAACCGCAATTTGATATCGGTTTCACAATTACACATCCATCAAAAGAGTAACGTTACCCTAGGCCACTATTCGTATCGTTTAGTATAAAGTATGTAAAATACATTATGTTCAAATGCGCTTTCTGATCGTTCTGTAAACTTTCATAGAACGTATTTACGTACGTATGTGTAAGTACGTATGTGTATTATAGTACGTAGAACATTTGGACTCTTGACGGTAAATTAAATGAATTTTAAGAAAGTTTTGGGTAAACGTATTTCACTTCACTCGTAAAATCGTTCGCTTTAATGTTAATCGAGTCTCATTGATGGAGCACACGCTACCGATAAGCGTGCAAACTTTCGTCGTAACTGAGAAGCATTCGAGAGTAATGTAAGTACGTATGTATATACGTATATTCTATGCCATATATACAGTACATATATACAGTATATATATATATGTATATTTTAATATACGTAAAATAGAATGAATAACAAATTTTTTAAAAGGACATAAAAATGACTGCGCAATTTGAATAGTGGAAATATCATTGGTAATGTCACATTGTTTAATTGTTAGCCAGTAATTTCATAACTCGTACATACATATATACACGTAAAAACGTACGTAAATACGTTCATGTAGACGCAAGATGAGCGATGATATTTCACGCTTAAAAACAATTTACATATATTCATAAAAATGGCCATTAAGATAATTTTGAACATAGCATGTGTAATATTCCACGCAATGTTGTGTCGGTGTAAAATAATATATTCCGTCAGGAAAAAAAAAATAAAATTAGTGATAGCAAAAATCAGAGGTGGTCTCCCTCCGACAGTGTGGTTCTGTGAAAAATAAATAAAGTGAATCAAAGAGAGAGAGAGAGAGAGAGAGAGAAATGATTAAAAAAAACCGAACGCATGTGTTTTTAAAAATCTCTTGACAGGTGTACACGTCGAATAAATATTCTATATTCCGCTTTTTACCTTCGGTAAATTGTATACAGCGACATTAAATAGTTTACAAAATATTTTCTGCCATGAAACGCGTATTTGTTATATTTCATGATATTCTGAATTTTTTGTTTAGAATCCTCGAAAGAACGAAAAACTCGTTTGCAAATGAGCACCGTATAAACAACGAGATAATGATCTTCGTTCTCATGATACGATTACGACTCGCAAAGTTTCTGAATGAGTCTAATTCCCCGAACGAAGTACAATGAGAGTAATCTTTTTTCTTTTTTCAAATAATCCGTTCCAAAATGGAACGGTAAAATAATTGAGGTTATGAGACCGAAAAAAAAGAAAAGTTAAGTACGAGGCTTATTGGTAAATGACTACGTCGAGTGGTATGAGACACATCGAAACAAACAACGTGTTAACGAACTTTTGTCAAAGTAGTCAAGTATTTTCTTTCTTGTGTTGTTTTTTCATTGTTCTAACGTACGCGAACTTTCATTCCCAACGTAACAATCGCGAGAACCGCGACAAAGGGTTAACTTTTTCAGGATTCTTTTTCAGCTAACATGTCTGAATAATTTCGCTTCGCTACGAGAAATAACAAGGATTTTTTGACTTCGGACTAGACTTGACCTGTTCTCCTGTACTCGCGTCTCAAATTTGAACGTTATAATTTATTTTTACTTTATTTCTTTTCCCTTTTTTTACGTTAGATAATAATCGAAATATTCGCGGTGACAAATAAAAGTAGACTTTTTTTTAAATTTTCGACTCTGACAGCTTGACGAACAGATCATCGAATGCTTCTTACTCTTTCTTTCTAATTATTGTACACTTAACTCGTTATTTATAATTAATTTCGGATAAAAAGATGAATCATTTAAAACTCGTTTAACGTTGGTCGACAATTTTTATACAGTTTTCATGCAAATAACCGCGTACATTTAACGTTTATGATGAATGTTTTAATTCCTTTCGATGAGAAGAAATAAAAAGAGAAAGAAAATAAAAAAAAGCAAAAGAAAAATAGAAGAAGAAGAGGAAATCGCGAGTAAAAAATTGGTGAGAAATTTTGTCCACTTATTTCTTCTACTAGGCCAAGAAAAAATATTTTATTTTTACTTTCTTGCAATTTCCCGTGCTCCGTTTCCTGCCCTTTTCTATAAATTATTCGGCAATGATATCGCACGGAATCTAACGTTCGATCAAAGAAACCCCAACTCTCTCGTTCATTCCTTTTCCCTCACTCATACTTCTGTTGGATTCGTGCCTCGGAATTTCAGTTTCCAGGGATAAGATAAGACAGCAGCATGGTGGCAGATTCTGCGCATTATCGGCTTTTCGTATCTCACATCTAATGCATTTTGAATTTTTAAGCATAAACATTGCCCATTGGGATTACGAATATCGTTTCTACATAATCGAATCTCGTATGAGAGATAAAGCTTCGATTTTTATTCCCCGAGATCGGGTTTCTTCATTTTGATCTTTCTCCGACTTCTTTTTCATTTACTTTTTTAATTCGTGACGAGTAGTCTCGTTGCTATTAAAGTAAACAAACGTTCGAGTTACGTCATTTCATACATTCCTTTTTAATTTTGAAAAAATCGATACTTTGTTTTTGCATATATTGATTGTACCTACTTTAAAAGAATATAATGTAAATGTAATGTAAATTTGTATTAGACAGAAATGATAGTAATAGGTACATGATAAGTAATACTAAAAAAAATATCAAACATTTAAATGAAGTAACAAATTACGATAGTTTAACTTCGAAAATGAACTATATTTTTAATTGTTGACGTAATAGTTTTTATTCAAATTAAAACCATAGCGTTAATCATACATAGTAAGAATGTAATCGTATTTTTCCTTTGAAACATGTAATATTACAGAAATCATTTACACGAGAAGTATGGAGTTTTCCAAAAGGCATCACATTGAAGGTAACTATTTTCGTTTTAAACAATTTTGTCCTTTTTTTTTTAAATTAGTTTCTATTAAATAAAAGTGTAATAACAAAGAACATAAAAATTCTAAATTATAACTCATCGAAAAAAAATATTCCAAAAATATTCTCTTTTTGAGCACTTGTGATCAGAGCACCTCTTAAAAAAGGAAAAGAAGTAAAAGCAAAAGAATTCTTTGCTATAGGCTTGCCAAAGTAAAAGCATGGTAGTTAACGAAGTCAAAAAGGAAAGATTACACGTAGAGAATATATATAATATATAATATATTTATTAAAAATGAGTAAATTTAGTAAAATTTGTATCGAAATTTGAAAGTTCATGTTAATGAGATAACTCGATCGTATCATAATATCAATAAATATTGAAAAGAAACAAGTAGAAAAACTCGGTGAACGTTAATGATCACTCATTTAATGCTTCTGTCGAAACTGGATGCTCATAAATTTAAATTTGAGTGTTCGGTGAAGAGGCTTTTAACGGAACGTCAATAATTCAATAGACTTGTTTTCATTATTTTTACCAGTTTCATTTCGTACCAATCTTCTTCTTCTTCTTCTCTTTTTCACTCGACCCTGTTTTATATTTCTTTAATTTTTTTCAATTTATATATCGAGTACAACTTAACCTTTACACAGTTACTCTTCGTAGGTTGTCGTTGTCCTTCAAAGTTAAAAGATACGTCTAATCACGAAGATTATTGATCGTGATTATTACCTGTACTTTTATTGTATTATAACTCTGGACAGATCTCTCGAGATCATTTACTTTTTTTTCATTTCTTTTTACGTATTTCTTTTTTCACGTCATATAAGCGAAGACTACGAGTCGATAAAATTTTTGTTTAACCCTTTAATGCATTACTCAGTTATGCTGAAATTTTAAATGAACGTAATATTATCATTCGAGCTCTTAAACAATTATGAAAATGAAAATAATGGAGATATTTTATTATCTCATCGTTTATTTTTACCAAATTTAACGAGAAAATTAAATTGTTTTACGTATATAGATATGTTAAATTGCGCGTTAAGTTATATTAAATATTAATATATGATAATTCTCTTTGCTACCACATGTATTTAAGGGTTAATAATATTTTGCAGATGAAAGCTCGATCTATGAAATTCTATCCAGAGCTGAACGCACACGATACACAAATTACTCTCAATTACATTCCTTTTTAATAACGATTAAACATTCGCAACAAGTCCAACTCATGTCCTTATATCTTCCTATTATTAATATTATTATACACAACATTATCTCATCTCGACACGATGAGAGAATTAACTCTATTAAATAGAATTTCCCTAACGAAACCTTGAAATGTATAATACATCAGCGTCATCGTTTTCCCCATGATCGAGCCATATTTCCAGCCGAAGAAAATGAATATCGTAATGTAAGAAAGAAGCGGAGATTAGGTTCGACGAACTCGATTCGTTATTTATCAAGTTTTCTCCCTTCTATCAGGCTTTCACCCCTTGAAGAGTCACGCTCTCGTGGTCAGTAGGTAGTGTCTCTTGGAATGGGCACGATCAAAGGAGATTATACGCAGACTAGATCGAGGCTGCTCTTGTTCGTCCGATGGGACATGAAAGCCTGTTAGGGTTGAAAGAGAGCCAACAGGCAAGTAGGCAGGCAGGCAGGCAGGCGAGTAGGATGATAGAGTGATGGTGGTGGTGTTGGTGGTGGTAGTGGTGGTGGTGGTAGTGGCGATGGTGGTGGTGATAGAAGGGTGAGTAAAGCGAATACCAGTAGCAAGCAGGTTAGTCGATAGAAAGGGGTAGGTGGAAAACTCGTTGGAGGTTCACAACGAGGCAGGGTAAGAGGAGAGCAAAGAGAAGATCGTCGAGGGGTTGTCGGGGTTTGCTAGGTGGTCGGGAAGCGACGGATTTCGTGCTAGGATTTCGTGCCTGATCGTTCATCACGTCGCTCGATATCGCTGCACTGTTCGGTTCCGCCGAAGGACAGCTTATCGGTGCGTTCATCGTGTCGTTGCTACCGATGCTACTATCGTCTCGAGAGCAACGACTTGCCTGATGGGCTAAGCAGGCAGCGTACGAGATCGCGTGTGGTATGTAGCTTTGGTCAATGCTGCCTGAGAAGAGGATGCTCGCAAGTGGACCAATCGCAAACACTGGCACGTCTTCGCCTCCATGTGTCGCCCAAGCACGTGGAACGCCTGCTGTCTAAAAAGAAAACACACAAATTTCTCTCTTAAAGTAACATTGAAAATAATTCAACGTTCTTCAATTTTTAGAAAATTTATACGAAAATATTCGATATTAACCCTTTGCACTCGAGAGGCCTTTTTTCGCTTGCGCGAACCAGCAACTCGTGACGATTTCGGCCAAATTAAGTAGACATTTTACGGGTACTTTAAAAACATTTATAAACAAACAAGCGTATAGAAATAATACAATTTTTGATAAATACTACACTCTGTAATTAGTTTTGGTGTAATATTTAATGAAACAATAGCCAAGATGCATTCTTGGTTTATCAGGGCACAGGTATCAGGTATCACAGTAATACGAAATTTTCCGTTTACCTCAAGCCGTGTTACGGTCAGAGCAAACCTTGCAGTCCCTTTTTTGTCGTTTTGCTAAGTCCCTTAATTTAAGATTTCAAATAACTCGGGCGCTGCAGCAGCGCTGCTCGAATTCACAATTGAAATCAGCCGGGCGCCGTATCGGCGCCGCTCGAGCGCAAATGGTTAATATTGATAATACGTTTTTTCATATCTTTGCTTTTGATTATTTTTTCCAGTGATACTTACGTATATCCATTGTTGAGTATATTGGAAACAATAAGTAATAACGATCAATAATAATAATTTAATAAGAATAATAATATATGATGATGATAATAACGATGATAGAAATTATTTCATTTTTATCAATTTGGTAATGAATTTACAAAACCAAAAGAAAACCCTATTTAATATCAATTTTATTTCGATAAATAAATATAATAGTAATTAATTTCAAAATTTCATCAAGTTTATTCAATTAAATTTAATCATCAGGTTAATGAAGCGTATCGTATTGAATATCATAATGGTTTTAGCTATTATGACGACGTACGTTTTATACCCAATAGATTAACTACTTACATTTAACATGTTTTTGTTAGTTTATTATCATCTACAATTATCTTGACAAATAGCAAGATAAAATCTTTATCTTGAAAAGTGGCAGATCGTTACTATTAATCCACCAACTGATTTGTTTCAGTTGTAAAATTACAACCGTTCAAGTAAAGTAGTTAGCCCAGAATTCAAATGCAAGCAATCAATTAACATATACCACCAATCGTCAAGTTGCCACCATTATAATTCAGTGAAATTGGATAAAACGCTCGGAATATCTTTTCTGTGCCAAGAAATCGAATAGGTAAACCATTGCTACGATCTCTCTCCCTCTCTCTCTCTCTCTTTCATTTTATCTTCGGTTGTTATTTCTCAACGTTGCGTTCTCAGAGACAAAGAAAAAGGAAAAATGAATGTGGCTGTATTTCAAGCAAAGCTTCTCTGCCTGAAGGAAATGGTAGATCATAATCTTAACGCACCAAGGTAGCCATTTTTATAGAACTTAAATCTCGGACGTGTGTATAAATTTTTCATCGAATTCAAAGTATTAGAGGTATGAATAGGAATGGCTAATAATTTGTTAACTTTATGATGACAATAATTTTGTTTGCAAGTTATGATCTTTGATTTAAATCTAAATATATTAAATAAAATTTAATAATATTAAATAAAAAATAAAGTGTCTGTATATATATATAAATAATAATAGTATTGTGCTGAAAAATAACAGTAAACATTTATTGCTCTTGCCTTTCGATTATTTATTGCAAATGGAGGATTTTTATTATTTTATTATTTTTTACAATAGACAATCAAAAATCTATGATTTTAATTTTAATCTCCGTAGCGCGTTGAGCTCGGTTGCGAGTTGGGATCGCGATATTAAATAATATAAATACAAAAAAAAAAGGGAATAAAATAAAAGTGATAGGTATACACGTATCAATAGTGGTTCTAGCTAAAATGTAGTTTCAAGAAACATTCGCGAATCTAATTCATAATTTTTTATTTAAATTTTATTTAAATTTATTAAATTTAAATTAATTTTATTTTATTAAATAATTGTAATAATTAGTAGGATGGATAAGCCTTGTGGTCGTCACTTATTTTCTCAAATCGTGGAATTGAGCTGGCCACAGCTTTATTTTATTCACTACATTGATCTTTGTGTTATACTTATTGTTAAATTTTATCACAGCAATTACTATAAATTCAGCTTCGCACAAATGAGAAATCCCAAATGGAATGAAAATGATGAAAAATGTATAATATTTCGTGGCATTCCTGTGAGAGCTTTTCGGAGATACTTTGGGCACCACTGGTCTATATTATTGACCCTCTAATGTGAGTATCAAAGAAATTTCTCACTCCGCTCATAATCAAATATGGGCGTGCTTACGCGTGAGCGTACTAAAAATAGGATAACAAGAAAAGTAAAGCAAATATTTTATTCTCTTCTCTTTCTTTTTCTTCCTTTTGTTTCAAATAATTCCTAATTTATCTTTTTACCTATTAATGTTTATAAAGTTATTTTTTATAACCAAAAATATTAATAATACTTAAATTCTCGCATAGTCGGTCTTCATATACGGCATTGGTTTTTGATATAAGTGATAGAGAAGAAAACACACGGACAAACTAACACTAACTAATCAGTAACGAACTTCAATTTGATTGGTTATACTCTCACTATCACTCACACGTAGATTCCTGAAGACTTTAATACTCATGTCTAAGGGGGTTAAATACATATTTCTTAAATAAATATTTGTGTGGTGAATATACCGTTTTGAAGTGCGAGAAAGCGATACAGCTATGCAGTCTCGACTTTGAGAAACATAAAGAGGTTAAAAAAATAATGAGATAAAATTTAAATAATTTTTTAATTTTAGACATTGTAATTAGAGAGTAGCGTAGCGAACTTCGTAATGTGCGAGATAATATTCGTCGAATTTTATATTATTTTCTTAGTGTTGAAGTTATTAATGTAAAAGGTAAAAATAAATGATTTTAATATTAAATATTGTAATAACTTGAATTTCATATTTCATATAGAAGTCTAGCGGTAGATAATTCTATTACAAGAAATAAAAACTTATTTAATTATAAAAGAAATTATTTTAGACGTTCTACGAAAAACCGAAATATAAGTAATTGTAAAATAAAATTTTTTAATGCTTTCAGCCCCTCTTTACCGTGCAATGCTCGATTTTCTCAGTACAAACATAATTATATGCTTTAATAGATTCCTAACCTACAAATCCAAATAGCGAGCGTTGTATTATGCAATACCATGTATATAACATTATTGTATTATTTTATTATTAATATTTCATTAGTATTATTCAGCGTAATCGTTTATAATACGCGTGTAGTTCTTATAAATTCTTAACAAAATAATTTGATAAAGATGAAAATTTGTGTCGAAGTTATACAAAGAGCTAATTAGAATAATTCAACTAGACTCTACTGTCAAAATGTGATAAACGATGTAAGCCAATATAGTTCAATTAAATTTTCATTGACGAATTGTTAAAGGACTTCGTATTTGAATTCAATGCATTTAACGTGAAAATATTATTCTCGTTTTACACGCTTTTAGAAATGGAACGTTATATTACGCATTGTATTAAGTAATAAGTAGAGAAAAAATTCTAGCTAACTAGTTAAGCTATTGTTAAGTTATTTAAAATTATTTGAAATTTAAGTTATATAAATTTTATAAAATATTCTTGAAAATTGTGTCGACTCTCGTATCTATTACGTAATAAAAAGAATATCGTTTGATTTCAGTAGCCTTGAAAAAATTATTAGCCAAAATAAAAATCTTGAAAGTTTCATTATTCGACGCAAATACTTATTTATTATAGTCAGTCACTCGAGAAATAACAATGATTTCTCGAGAAGTGCAAAATTTAAATATTTGGCTTTATTCAAAATTTTCTCGAGAAGAAACACTGTATGCATATCGTAGTGAAATGCGAGCCATTAACTTAATGTGGGACTGTCCGTCATGCAGTGTTATTATTTCTTCAACAATTACACAAACATCAAGAAAAAAATTATTGATCCTTTCTTTAAAAACAAAATAAAAATTTTATTTATAAGTAATTTTGAAATGTACTAACAATAAATTGTACGATTTTATCGATAATGGATAATATGTTCTTATGTTTAATTTTTGGTTTATTTTTATTATAATTTTAATATTTTATCAAAATACGTTCGCAGTATCCCCATAATATTAAGCTACAAGCCGTTACCGATTAAAATAATTTTATCTCCCTTTTGGTCACGTTCATTTAATAAATCAAAGATAATGATGTTGAACAATAGGCATTTATTATTAATCGAGTCGATAATTTTGAAAAGACTAAAGCAGAAAATATGTATATGTTCAAAATTGATTAGATCGATTTAATAATCAACTTCTCAGCAAAATATATACGAGATACTAAATTTGTTTGTATATTATAACGGCTGTGCAATTTTTTCATAATGAAAAGCTAAAGCTAAAGTAGGGAGAAATGTAAAAAAGTAGGGAGACAATGGCTGCATTGAACGATAAAATGTATTTTATATTACTTATAATCAAATATATACGACGTATATACTTGTATAAATTATATTGCGTTGATTAATACACCAACCTATGCGTTTGCTCTTTCATTTAATGCTTTTCTATCTTTCATAAACCTTTTTCAACTCTAGTTCCGAATTTCTTTTAATTTACGTTGAAATTGCAATATAAATAAGTATTTAATAACATAAAAAATTCCCATTTTTCCATGATTAATACTCGTCAATCACAGCTTACTAGTTAATATTTTCTTGATAATATTCAAAATCATTATTATATTTTTCTAGACTTATACAGCAGGTGTAAACTTTCAAAGAAAACACTTTAAACCTTTATTATATTGCATCACTTGACAATAGATATTACTTCATACTTCGTTACATAATTTCGGTTGGAAGCGTTATTTATAAGTGACAAACTTTCTAAGCTACTTATAGATGATAAAAAATCTAAACAAACTTATAATAAGAAGTAATATAAATATAGAAATTTAATACAGTTTCGTAGTAATAAGTGACGCTGGAAACCACAATTATCAATGAAGTTGAAGTGTCGTCTAACTTGCGAAATTTCAATTTTCGCATAAATTATTATCAATCTGCTAAAGGGATATATTTTCCGATATTTCAAACTTTTGCACAGGTTGCATAAGTTTAAAAAAATGTATCTAATGATTAATTATTATTATTATCAATAAAATATTAGTCACTAGCACTAATACGTTTCAAATAAATGACTTAAACTGTGATTAACGTGATTAAAAAGAGTAAAAGATAATAATCTTATTTTGCAACAGACAATATTATTCATCAATTAGCATCTTTAAAATGTATTTTACTCTAATCAGCTACTACCACAGTCATGGATATAAATTTGCCATTTGAAGAAGGAACTCAGTCGAGTCTAAATATTAAAGAATGCCATTTGGTTGGCAAGCTGGCTTGTTAGTTGGTCGATTCGATAGCCGACTGGTTGGCTTGCTGGCGCTTGGTTGGCTGAATGCCGACTTGAAGACAGATCGATGCTATGTATATACCTTTAATGGTCCTCCTCTGGATTTTAATATTTTATATCCTTGTAACTTTCCCTTTTCGAATTTTAATTTTTTACTACTGACCGTTATTTATTGTATTGCGAACAAAATAAAAGAGGTGGATATATATATATAAGAGAAAAAGGGAGAGAAATTCATATGCAGAGTGAGTCACAATTAACCAGACATCTGAATATTCCTGTTGAATTTAAAGATACGAAGTAGGTCTGCAGCAGAATTAGAATGAATTCTAAAAACTCACATGGCCATTATAATATCATTTTTTTTTTCCAGTGTTTTCGAAATCACCAACATTTTTTTAAACGAAATTGTATTTTTTTCTTTTTCATGCATCATTGTATTTGAAATTTAGACGAGTTCAACAACGTACCACAATACGACTTTTTAAATGACTTCTTAAGTTAGAAATTTGGAATAAATAAAATTACATATTTTTGGAAATCAAGATATCAATGTAGAAATCGATGATATGTATAAATGTTTCTTTCTTTTTTTATAATGATTTCTTAACAAGTATATATTTATATAGCAATCTGCAACTGTTATAATCAACGATAAACGGTTAAAGTGAGAGTAAGAATGAAGAATCAGAGTAAAGAATGAAAAGCCAGTAAGTAAAGTAATATACAGAAACAAATTTTTTTCTGTATATTATAAATATATTTATCAATTTTTTCAAATTTGCTGTAAATTTTTATATTTTTAACATCAACAATTCTATATAATTCCTATATTTCGTATATAAAAAAAACATAAAAATTCATCTTGTAAAACTTAATAATACAACGTGTTTTCCATACCGTTGTATTATTATTCGAGCAAGTATGTATATGCAGATCATAGTCACATGCAAGTTATTAACATAATGCGGCATTGTCCGTCGCGCAGTTCCATTATTATTTACATGTATATTTTTAAAAATTTTATCATAATTTTGATATTTTATCCAAACAAGTATACGCTTTATCTCGAAATTTGCAGCACCTTCACAATTTTAAAGCGAAGAGTCGTCACTTTATATACATGTATGTATATAAGCACACAACGTAACTGATAAAAAGTGAATGAAATCATAGATCATGTTTTCTTTTTTTATGTTATTTTTTTTTTTCTTTCGAATTCGTTATGAATTTCATCGACCTTCTCGTATTTTTTGCTTACGATCGTACGATACGTTTACTCGCGATCACTTTATGACTCGTCCGATGAGATAAACCGAATGAAAAGTTTATTTTTGTAGGATTTCCGATTCAAACGGCCAAACACAATTCGTTCTCTCTTTTTCTCTATCTTTCATTTCGTTTTTTCTTTATATACGTAACTATAAAATTACGATGTCATATGCATAATTCGTATTATTTGATCATTTTCACATTAAACATTCTCGCTCGTTGGTTTTTATCATTTTCGCGATTATTCAAAATTTACCCATTGTTAATAAAAAAATGTAAATAATTACTTGTATTTAACGTTACGTAAAATATGTGAAGAAGAAGAAAAAAAAAATTAATGAGACTATTTTTACGAGGATAAGCGAAACAAAGCAAAAAACAAAAAACCTTTCGCGGAAAAGAAAACTTGCATGTGCAGCACCTCGACGGAGGATTTTTATTTCGCACGTACGAGAAACACGTAAAATATACTTGATACTCTCCGTCGTGTTATTACAATTTTTGTCTTTCTTACTCTTTTTCTTTATTTTCCTCTCTTCTTTCTCTCTTATACTTTCGGAAACAAACGAGACGATTTTCCCCGGTCGATTCGAAATCACGCTTTGTGATTCGATTTTCACGTTTTCAGGATCCGAGCGTGGTAACGTGGAGGTAGAAAAAAAAAGAGCAAAAAAAAACAAAAAAGCAAGAGAAAACGGGCCGTTGGTGACAATGGGTACCGGCATTGAGAATGCGCTTTTGGCGTATGTCGTGACTGGGCTCTTTTTACCTTTTTCTATTTTTTGTTCTTTTTTTTTGTTTGTTTTCTCTTCTTTTTCTTCCCTCGTCGTCGTCGTCGTAGTCCTTTGAAAGTAAGTGCATACAGCCTGTCGGCGCCGGCAAGGGAACCAATGGAGTAAGAAAAGAACGAAAGACGGGGAAAAAAATGACAGAAAAAGAAGTGAATCGAAAAACTGTCGACTAATTATCAAGCTCAATAATTCTCAATGAAATGTAAAATAATGGGACGATGTTACGCGTATATTTATCTCCCTCTTTGATTAAATATTATTATCCTTGAGTTATAATTTTAAAAACGTATGTTCGAAAATGCGGCGACAAAAAAAGTTGGGGAAAAAAGTTTAACCAATCTCCCCCATTCACTTTGTTTTAATTGCTCGTTGGTTCTTTCAATATTGTATATCATTTTATCGTATTGTCGGTTTTACGAACAAAATTCTATCGAATATTTTTTAATTGACCTTCTTCTTTTTTTTTCTTTCGACCTTTTAGCATTTTTTGTTTTGTTTTGTTTTTTCGTCTTTTTAGTTATTCAATTATCCGTTATGAATTTACAATAGAATTATAATAAACTATATAGATTCGGATAATTTTTTACCTGTATGGAATCCTTGCCGGCATCACGTAGAATATTTCGTGGTTGCGTGTATCCGGGACCATTGCTGTAAAGCAGCGTCGTGTAGGGTTGTCCATCAACATCCGACACCTTGCTGTCAGAACCTGAAGGAAAAAAACGATGGTGCCATCTATCAACGGGATTAGATCGATAGGAATCTCATAAATAAAAGCAAAACGTCGTCGTTGTCGTTGTCGTAGTCGCGTTGTCGACTATTAAAAAGAAAGTTTTTTTCCAAAGTCGGATATCCTACATAGGAAGGAGCTTGCTAAGCGTTGGATAACTTTGCTTTTAAATATATTACACAAATATTAATTAAATTCGATCGACACGTTAAGCACGTTTATCCTAAAATCGTTCTTTTCGAGTGTTCGATATTGTTTTTCCTCTTCCCACAATACCACTGTTTTATATTAGAACCGAGATCGATATATTTTCTACGTCAGTGGTGTCGAATTCGTATTTGAACACGGGTCACCAAATTTAATTTAAGAGAGTCTGCGGCCCGAAAAGAGAGAAAAAAAATAGATAGGTATCCTGAAAAAAAACATTAGTGAAGAAAGCCAAAAAAAATTTTTTTACGTTGCGTCGAACCACGGGTTTGCATATTATCATGAGAAATAAGAATATATTAGATGGTAGAAAAGATTTCTGCCGATTTTTTCACTATGATGGCTTTAAAGTTATATAATTTTGATGATATTATATTAAATCGTGTCATACTCGCGCGTGTCATTTTATAGATTAATTTAAAAAACAAAAGTAGTGTTTCTTTTTATTTTTTTTTATTTATTATTTCAGTTAAAAGTTAATGTATCTTTAAAATAAGGAAGACATTTGATATACTTTAAAATTTTACTTCAGTAAAGGAATGAACAAAACGTAGGTGGTTAAAAATATTAGGACAATAGAGATTTTATCAGAAAAATGGCAAAAAGTTATCCACGACAAAACGGTATACACATATTTGATTCAATAAAGTTTATTAGAAATAATATAAAAATATATTTGAATTTTTTTTTGTTTACTATAAAAATCGGTGAAAATTTTTTCGACTATTTAATTATAACGGATGATTATTTCTCGATTAAAATTGGCGCATGAAGATAAAGGATTATTAATTTTGAAAATAACATCTGAATATAAGTAACATGTTGTAACTTTTATATTACTAATAGATATTATTTATTGATGAGAAAACTTTGTAGATCTCAAATGATAGGTATTACTGTTATACATGCACTACGTAAACTTATTTAATAACATTAATACAGGAAGTAAGAAAGTTCCTTCGAAGATAAACTTCAAAATTAATAAATTTCTTGCTTATTAATCGATCAATAATCTGTAAATGCTTCTTACTATCAATATTACCGGGATTAATCTAGCGTATCGATATTGACGTTTCCGTCAAATCAATTACAAAATAATTTTCTAAATTTCCTCTTACATCTCGGAAAACAATGAAGAAATAAAGTAGAAAGAATACGGATGGTTGGACAGGAGAAAAGATAGAAGAGACGTAAAGAGTAAAAAGTAAGTCAGGGTACGCGAGAAAGGAAAAGGCGTTGAAAATACTACGAAAGAAGGACAGAGAAAAATAAAGAAAGATGGAAGGAAAGGGGTATACTTCAAGGACATGCCTGTCGGTGCGCATGTTTTATTCAAAAGCTTTCTTCGTACGAAAGGAAGCACCTTCAAAAATAGACCACCACCTGTCTCTAGCCGTCCAACGTTTAACAATGTATAATTTAGCCGTTTATTGGCCGTGCAAATACGTCAGACGTTTTTCAAGTATTTCGTGACATTTGATTTTCTCCATGCCAACTTTTCCTTTCCAAATCGTTTTTCCCCGTAGGGAGAAAAAAAATTGTTGTTTGCGATTAAACATTTTTCTATTTTCTCTTTTTCTTTGATGAAAAATGATATTCCTCTCTCCAATTTACAAGTTTTCTACAACGACATATATGTATACTTTTTTGATAAATTTCACTGCGAGAGAAATAGGAGAGAATGACAAATCGATCCGACACGGAATAATGAATATTAACTAATAAGAGAATGGAATATTATAGAAGTACAAAAAAAAAAAACAAACAAAATAAAGCAACGCTATCTAGCCGAGCCGTTTTGTTTATGATATCGCTATGAGCTATCATACATCATGGACTTTTTAAGTTAACCGCCGGTGTGCATGCTATTCTCTTGCCCTTTTGCACTTCTCTCTTTTCTCCGTACCCCTTTTCCTTCTATCCATCCCTTTTCATCCCTTCTCCCTTGTTCCTCGTAATGCAATCTTCTCACGGGAATGGACGTTCACGAGCACGTCTCGCGATGTATTACGTTCATTTTTCGTAATGCAGACGCCTTGTAGATTGGTAGGTGCAGTGGATCTGTCGTTTGAGCGATTGAAAATTATTCCTAGTTGGATAAATTATTCTTTTGAAAATATTGAAATAGAGAAAAGAAAAAAAGATGAACGAATGTTTTATTAATTTTGGTTAACTGAAAACCGGTAAAAAGTTCGAAACAATGCTGTGAGATGAGAGAGAGGAATATTCGTGTTTTTATATAAAATTAGTTTTCCGTAATGGAAGACTGCTTTGAGATAAAAATATAACGATTTTTTTTTGTTATGGAAAATAAATTTATCCATTAATTAAATCAACTAAAATAATAAAAACCGAGTAATTCTCATTCAATAACATATCAATATTTCATTCTATAACATATACATTTTCTCGTGAAGTAATTTTAAAGTTTCTTTAGAAAAAAGTAAAACGAACAAAATTATGTTATATGAGGAAAATTTGCATGCAACGCAATTTTGTGTAAAAAGTTGATTCAAACAATGCGCAACATATTAATCGCGTTACAAAGGTGTCTACTGTAATCATATTTTTGAAAATTGAAATAAAAACGAATAATATTTGAAAGACATTGTTAAATAGGTTGCAGCGTAAAATATTTCAAGTTGGTTGCAATTTAATTCCGGTGCTTTTGTATTTTCAGTTACGTGGAAGATAGAGAAATATTAAAATAGCACTGTAAGAAGTAGCACGTTCCGACGAGCGAGTGTAAAGACGTTAAGGAAGTACGCTTTCAACTTGGTTAAGCTTAAGTGAATAAATATTATTAAGGGACTACTGTATTCACGTTAAATAATAGTATAAAGCTTCAAAAAATATACAATTAAGGATCGAGCACATATTACTGGATTTGTTATGTTTAACACATATTTTTAATTTATGATTTATCTTCGTTAATTATTTTTTATATAAAAATGTTACTATATATAAATATACATATAATTATTTATGTTAAATTTAAATTATTTCATCAAATAAAAATTTAAATACAAAATATATGAGTACAAAGCCACCGATGAATTATAAGCTTATTAAGCGATTATGAAAATAAAGAAATAACTTAAATTGCATTCCATACTTTTTATATAATAATTTTATAATAAATATAGCAATAATTATTAAATATAAATTTAAATGATTTCATTAAATAAAAGATTAAATACAAAAAATATATAAATACGAAGCCATCGATGATTTATAAGCTTACTAAGTTATACAGAAAATAAAGGCAGAAATAAGGAGATAAATTAAAGTGCATTGCGCGCATGATTATACTTACTTTGAAGAATAACTATAACGAAATAAATAAAAGAAGAAAGAAATAAAGGATGGTAGGAGGAATGAAGTTCCTGAAGTAACATTCGTCGAAATGAATTCTATGAAGCTTTAGAAAGATGACCGTACAATTTTGAAATCTTGTCTCATTGAATGAGATTTCCGGACTAGTTGTCCTCTTTAAAAAGTCTTTTATTTGACAAGAATCTTTCACCGAATGCTAAAGATTCTTCTTCAAACTGGTGGACACGATATATATATATAAATAAATGTGTAGAGGTATGCTCTAAACGCTAGTACTCGAGAAACATTCTTTACTCTTCTCGCTTCGTTTTGGCTAGCTCTCTTTTCGACCCTGACGATTAATTGGGCCACTCGACAGGATAACGAACTATTTCCCCTTATGCCTCCATTTTTCTTATTTTTTCTTTTTTTTTTCTTTCTACTTTATTTTTTTTTTTTATTTTTATTTTTCGTCGTCTACTTTTAGGGGTTAATAGCTCGAGTCACGTTCCGACATTTCTTCCCTACGAGGTTTAATTTCTCGTCGAAACGTAAATAAATCCAACGTTATTCGTATTCGACGAGGATAAACAGTGGATTACGAAAATATTCGAACACCTATTTAAATTGAATAGTACTTTTATTTTTGTCGAATATTTTATTTGACGATTAACAAACTTCTCTTTATTTTTTCTGTAGTAAATATAAAACATTCGCGAGTTTTCTATCAGGTATTTGAACAAAATATTTTAAGAGAAATATTTTTTATTATACAGTAGCAATGCAGTAATACGGAATAAATATTTCTTCGAAATTTTATCAACAAATTTTTAGAGATAAATAAATATGTATACATTTTATGGATCCGTTTATTTTCTTGATCCTATCAGCAAATTCTCGAACGAATTATTTGTTTATCTTTATATTACCGTCAATGTATTAAAAGCCGGCATTCTATACAATACCGATAATTCTCATATTTCATACATTGCCTAAAAACGCCGGGAATTATATAGAATGCCGGATTTCAAACTTTGTTGGTAAGATATATAAAAAATTTGTATTTTAAATCACCGTTGCATCGTCAAAATCGATATTTAAAAGATTTTCAAATAAAGGGAAATTCTACTTTTGGTAGAATTAGTTGAATTGACTAATATTTACGGAATACAGATAAAACCGAAAGTTCTAAAAAATAAATATATATATATATTTCGCTGCACGATATTTCTCATGCACTTGAGATATAGGACCAACAGTCCCAGATTAAACAAAACGAAGGTTTTCAATACTCAGGTTATTGATATTTGATACTGACTTTGGATGCCCTTGTGCGCATTTGGTTACATAGATGGGATCTGTTGTTTCAGATTCATTCTGAATCTATTTCAAAATAAATAAATAATCTGATACGTTAGCGAAAGCTATGAATTCTTTGAAATATCTCACAATTTATTTTCTTTCCTAATTCTCGACACAACAGTAATCAAACGTAAGAAAGATTGTTTTCAAATTATTTAATATATTTTATAAAACGGACTTATTTATTTATGCCTTCCGAAAAATTCGTAGTCCTTTATACGGTGTAGAAAAAAAATGTTATTCAATTTTGGAAAGTATTTGAATATTTGTTGTAATTCCCTTTATACATATATACATTAAAAAGTGCTTTCGTGATTCGGTACCAGTCGTGTGACTTTCTCCATGATGTGCTTTCGTGATCTTATATTCAACGCATTTAGGTTAATGGCTTTAGTTCAAGCATGCAAGCTTGATCTGAAGAGAGATCGGTTTGAAATTTTTCATGAATCAGCTGCTGGCACGATAAAATAAGGAAGAACAAAGGAAAAGAAGAGAAAAGAAGCTTTTTGTGATGTGTTAAGGGATGCGTCGTGACTCCCATAGCCCATGGGTGATTTATAAATGAGTTCAAACTTTGCCATTGGCTTCCTAACACCTTGCACAAGGCAACTCGCGGTATTCCAAGAAGTTTCGTGGCATTCGAAGAATGTCTTTCATCTATCCCCGCTTCTCCTCTTTCTAACCCTATCTTTCACTTCTCTTTTGCTCCTCTTAGAATCAAAGTGAGATAAAATCACTGATAATCGGCGTGCGTTGTTTGAGAGCATTAGCGAGTCGAAAGCATGTCTATAAGTTAGAGAATTGGTTCGATAAATTTTGTCTCTGAGATTCTTGTCATATTTTTATTCGATTCATCTACCCAACCCTTACACGCTTAAAATCCATTGGAATCTACGCGTTCTGTGATTTTTTTTTGATTCTTCTTTGTCGTGAAATTATTTTTCATTAGTTATTGACTAAAGTTACAGTAAATATTGCTGTCTGGAATTTAAGATTCAAATGTGAAACGACGATATTGATATTATTTTCCAAATTCCTCTCTTTATTTTAACGTATTATCAAAAAACATTATTATATACATAAAATAATTTCCATCATTTCTTAACACCTTTTGTCAGCGTATAGGCAGTTGTTCGATTCCTTTTTTAAAATAGTCTTTCGATTTTGCATTGAAAAATTTTTCCAAGTGTATTTTCATTTCTTCAACATTGTTAAAGTTTTTATCTTTTAACATATGCTTTAAAGATCCGAAAATGTGGTAATCCGATGTCGCGAGATCTGGCAAATAAGATGGAGGATGTAGAAGTTCCAATCCCAGCTCCCTAATTTTTTCCTGTGTTATTTTTACAGCGTAAGGCCTCATATTATCGTGTTGAAAGATTCTTTTTTTGTAATTCACAAAAAACAAATCTTTTTTTTTTAAGAGCTCTTACTTTATTCGCTCGAGTTGTTCACAATATACGGTCACTGTAACGGTCTGACCAGGTTCAAGCAATTCATAGTGTATGATTCCTGAAAAATCCCATCACACACAAACAAAGACCTTCTTTATTGTCAGTGATGGTTTATAGGTGTCGGAATACGTGCTTCTCTGGGAGAAAGCCATTGTTTTTTTCGTACAGGATTATTGTATAGCACCCACTTCTCATCTCCAGTCACGATTCGTCGCAAAAACGGATCAGTTTCATACCGAGACAAAAGAGACGCGCAGATTGTACTCTGTTGATCGAGTGCTGTCTCTGTCAATTCACGAAGAACCCAAATTTCTTGCCTATACACTTTTCCTATGCGATGAAGAGGATTCTGAACTGTAGACCGTAGACAGCCGATTTTTAGTGATAATTCCCTAATAGTTTGACGAAGATCTGAATCCACCATTGTCCTTAAGATTAATTTTTAATATGTTCCTATTTCAGTTAACGAAAATTAAAAATTAATTATATTAACAATAATTATTCAATAATAATAATTTTACAAATAATTATATATACAATTCAATTACGTTTGTCGCAAGTTAGTATATTTACTGCAAGTATAATTATTTTAACATTTGATTTACCACGAACACATTTTTAGACAAATGTACGATAAATATTGTTTTTCTTTTTTTTTTCTACAATATGCAATTCGATATCGTTCATGTTTTATCCAAAATCAATTTTATAAATAAAATAAAAAATATATATATGTATCTCGTTTCTCGCTAATTCAATGTTAACAAAATTTCTATATACATGGCTTTGTAGATACTGTAAATTTAAAATTTTCTTCTATTACATAAAAAGAATCTAATTTTAATAGAAAGAAAACAGAAAGAAAACAAGATGTCAGACGACGATAAACAGGCTAATCTAATATTTGTATCCTTAAAAAGTAACTCCTATGTAAATTTTTCAAAAAATCGATTTTGTTTTTCTTTCAACATACATATATTTAGTTGTAACTTCAAATCACAAACTATATTTTTCAAATATATATATAGGCAAGCAGTATAATTAAAATAATTTTTCATGAATTTATCTCAAATTTAAATAGTATTTTGAAAACTAAATTTTTAAAAGAAATACATAAGATCTTTTTTATATAAGTTAAAGTTCTTATTAGTTACAATTAACTTTATTCGTATTTAGTAGCAAATAAATATTTTTGAAAACGGCTACGTATTTCTTTAGATAATGATGTTAGAAAAATGACAAAATTTGTGCTTTGTTTCAATAAAATAAATTAAAAGCTCAATGCTGCTTGCCGCAGACTACCTTATCGTATTTTTTAGGCCCTTTTTTAAGATTCTTTTTATAACAAAATTTTATTTTGTATTTTTTAACAATTTTAACCATTTAACAATGACACGATTTAGTAAAAAGAAAAAGAAAATCCCAAATGTTGTTTTCTTTTTCAGCAATTTACATAGGTGTTACTCCTTAATAAAAATGTTTGAAAAAAATACACATTCTATGCTATTTTTTCTTGTGCCTTAACGTTAACAATAATTTGAAAACACATTATAGCCCTCGACTCATCTTCGCATTTGAATTTTTGGCAAACGCGAGTTTTAGCACCGAACAGAGCCTGAGTGAAAGCGTTTATCCTGGGTTCCATCAATTCGGAAAGTTCGCGAATACGCCGGCACTTTGCCGACATTCGCCTTGGTAATAAACATGCCAGCATGCCTCGGCATGTTTATGACGCTAGAAGTCTCTCTCTCTCTCTCTCTTTCTCTCTCTTTCTCTCTGTATGTATTTTACCTCGTCTCGCGACATTCTCGTCACGAAAATATAGATGAGCATGTCATGATTTAAAGTTCACAAAAACAGCCGAGTCACGTCGCAGAGAACAAACTTCGGAAATTTATCCTTAAAGATAAAATAATTAATTGCTTTTCGATACTTTGCAAGAAAACAAAATTAATTAGTTAACCAACTTCAACAATTCTGTTATCCTTACCCCCTCTACTATCAACGAATTACAGAAGGAACGATTAAAGATTTGGCAATCTGTTCTCTTTTTCTTTTTCTTTCCGTGTGGTGTCTAAGATCGAGGAGATTGCTCGTATCTTCTGAACTGCCCCATGAGAAGAGATTGGATCTTACGGGAATTCTCGCTTGAGTAACATAAACATTATAAGGTTCAGAGGACGAACTCTCGGAGTTTGTGTACCTAACGAGGACTCTTGAAAATGACGATCTCAACGTTTCATCACGTTCTAGTTTCACAAAATTCGTTTATTTTTTCATTCCCAACACATATATCAGAATTTATTCAACGAAAAATATTATTGCAGAGAAATAAATTTTATCGTTTATTTTTTTTAAATATCGAAACGATAATATAGGAAGAAAAAAATAAACAAATTTATTCGATAAACAATTTCTAAAAAGAAGAACGTCGGTTGTTCTCGACACTTATTGCATTATTCTTATATCCTTTAAAATCTTTTTATCCGATATACTCAAAATATTATTACCAAAAGTGAAATATTTGTGTAAAATATTTCGATTTTTGAACGAAATAAAATGAAAAAAAAAAAAAAATCCTTAAAATATTTCTCACAATCGGAGAATATAATTCGCAGACTGTTCTTGTGATTTTATTCTGATCGTATTCAAGCTTTTTAAATCGAAGAAAATGTTTTCAAAAGAAGATAGGAGAAGTTTAAAGCCGAGATGGTTCAGTCTGACGAGGGTTGGTCCTATCCATCCATCCATACTTCCTTCCTTCCTTCCTTCCTTTACTCTTTTTTTCTCAATTCGGACTGTAAGTATAAACGCTATGAACTGCTTTTTCAAAGGAGAGCGAGAGAGAGAGAAAGATAGAGCCTCCGAGGAAATTCTAAGCGTGGCGGCTGCGTCCCGAAAACTTTCAAAGTCCGAAAGAACTCACGTTTATTTCTCGCTTCGAATTACATCGGCTACTTCTGCACTTTCGATCGTGGCCTGTGTCATACTTTATCTCGTCCAACCTCTTTTTGCGTCTTCTCCATAACACCCCAACTCAACCAGTCCCATTCCACTAATCTTTCCTTTTTCCCTTCCTTTTATTTCTACATTTGACTCTAATGCTACTTCATGGTTCCAATTCTCCAAAAAGGTGCTTCGACTCATTGCTACGCATCATTGCATTTCGCGTTACGATTCGAATCCTTTCCTATCTCTTTCTTTTTTCTTTCTATTTTATTTAACATGGGTGAACATTTTAATTCGATCAATTTGAAGAGTTAATTTAAAAAGGAAAAATGTTCTATAATATATTTTATATTTTATAAAATTTATAACGGCTAGTAAGTTTTATTTTTCGTTTCTCGTATAATTATTCACAAATATGTCGGCAGGTAAAAAATTCTCTTTATTAAAAAATTGTGAAATTTTCAAATATTTAATATCATGGGAGCCGTAGGATATACTATAAGAGTATCCTACAAATTGTTATAATGAAGAAATGACAAAGTCTTGTTATTTAAAATATGAACTTTTATTCCTTTCTCTTTTATATCATTTTTATGATAAATTGTTTTTTTATTTTAAATTAAATAATTTTTATTTTAAATAATTTTTTGTTTTATTATTTTAAATAATATAACGAAAAAAAAAATATATATATATATATATATATGATTCACGTGACAAGTAAAACTCTCATCATAGATTGCTGAACCTTTAGGAACACCCTACGTGTTCCTAAATAAAAGGATATGTAATTTCGACAATGGCTTCCTGTTTCGAACTTCCTCGTATTAGATTATTCGTTTGGAGAATCGGGGAACGACCCTCTTAACTAACGAAGGTTCATTTTGGTCAAAACTTATTCGACATAACCTCAAAAAAGGAAATAGTCACCGCAATTTGCCGAGTGGCTAGTTCTCTTCATCTCTTCGATTTGCTATTCCTCTTTATTAGACACCATGATCGATTCGTTGAGCCATTATTATCTGCTAATGAATGGAACGGATGATATCGTTCTTTCGAATCTACAATTCAAATTTGTATTTTTACGATCGATTAGCGTGTTGATCAGTGAAGCGAATTTTCCACGAATGACTACATTTACCTGGTCAAATTTCAAATAGATATTATTATTGCTATTCTCTTGCATGTATTAATAATGATAACATTTTTTTCCAAATATATTTGTTTATCGAAATAAGAGTGATGGCCAGCAATAATAATGCGTGTGCATTACTTTTTTTTTTGTTGAAATTGGTACAAGCTCAATTTAAAAAAAAAACTGACAATTAGTTAAGACTAGTTTTAATCATGCATGGAATACTTTTTTTCCCCATTGTTAATAACATAGTACAACATAATAACAGTATAATATCTTTATGAATTTATCAATAAAAGTTTTGCTATAAAATGCTGATGCATTAGTTTTTTAAGTTCATTTCCAGTTGAAAAACTTTTTTTTATTTCTTTAACGGTCTTATTAACTTTTATCGTAAAAGAATATTTCACATGTTTACATATTAACCAGTTAATTATGGCAAACTTTTTGAAAAGTGCGTACACATAAATTGCGTCTGTGATGTTTGATGATTATTTGATTTTTTTCTAAAATTAATAATTTTATCATTAACTTTCCTAATTTAAAAATATAGTTTATATATGAATGAAAGAAATAAAAATTCAATTATTTTTCTAATTGTAAGTAATTAGTTAGAAATTTAATCTGTTGTTGTTAAATGATAATAATTAAACATCAATATCTCTATTATTTCCGAATATTATTTTTGTAACATTATTATATATATATTTTCATAATAATTATTTATATTTAAACATTAAATTGTACTAGATGAATAAAATTCATTTAAATTGGCTCGAATTAACGAATCTTAACATACGAAGCTTATCTTTGGCTTTTGATATTGCATTCACAATTAAATAATAAAATAAAAATATAATATTTCAAATGAAATAATTTATGATTTAAAACATTTTTGAAACCGCTATTTTATGTGCAGGTTTTAATAAATATTATAAATGCTTCAGAGACAAAGCTTATAAAATCAGCAACTATTATTAATGATGAATTTATTAAACAAATTTAAATAAATACGAATTAAGCAATCGTATTGGTAAATAGCCATGGAATAACCATAAATAAACATTTACTAATTTATTACTGTATTGTTTTACGAGATCCTGGAAATAACAGGAAAAATGAAGAGAGAGAGAGAAAAAAAATACAACAATATTTGAATTTTATTTGATCACTGTGTAAATATCTACTGTGTATATATATTGAAAAAGGTAACAAATTAACTACAAAGAAAAATCTTTGTTATTTTTACACGTATCTCATAGATATAAAACGTGTAGCAGTGCATATATATTTATGTGTCTGTGTGAGTATTTTCTGCGTTGTTTTTACGTTTCGTATAATTCAGAAACTTTTCCAAAGTTTCAGTAAGTTCCCTATTTGGTAAGTCATTCGAATGATGAGTTACTACTCGAAGGAAACAAGTATATATAAGTATATGTTTATACGTATGAAAGAATGTTAGAAAAAGGAAGCTTCTACGAGACTTTTCGTCGCCTACAAATTCACCATAGGGACGATATTTTCTTCGAATTTACAAAACTGCTGAAAAGGTGATCGTATTTTGTGATCGTATTTTCATCTTTCGATAAAAGAAAAGGAAAGCAAGGAGAGAAAAAAAAATAGTAACGATTTGTTTGTTCCTACCGAATGTAAGGAAATATAAGAAAAAGCATATCTTAGATTTCCATTAAGTTTCTTTGGAAACGGACCCCTACTTTTGTGAGAAAAGAAGAAGGCGTCCGATGGAAGTATTAACTCAGGTTGAAAGCTTAAGTTTCAAGCTTAAGCTTAAGCTGAACGCCAGCGTAGCTTAGTTCGGAGACAGGGTTAAGAAGAGCATATAAACCTAGCTATAAATTCACCGATAGAGAACATTTAAAGGTATATATTATGTGTTTGAACTAGAAACGCGTTATTTTTCTTTATCATTTGTTCGATCGACGCTAAGAAAAATAGATATGATATATAAAGAGATAACAGTAAGGAAAACGGAAAAGATAAACATAATTTATTTCTATGGTTTTTACATAGTTTCGATAGAAAGAGAAAGAAATAAAAATAACAAAATTACGTAATGGTAGCAAGGAAAATAGTACTGCTATTACCCCATAGCACAGTGGTAATAGAACATGAGTTAAAAAAAAGTAATACTAAATTTTCTATCTATTCCCTGATAGGTTGATAGCGAAAGAAAAAGGAACAGAGAAACGTCATTTACTTTTACGGTTTTTATACAGTTTCAATAAAAGATAGAGATATTTAAAAAAATTACGAAATTGTAAAAAGTATAATACAAATTTTAAATACAATAGAAAAAATAAAAACTACTTATATATGATTGTCTAGAAAGTTAATGCTAATATATACGGAAAATGTAATATCACTTTAACATTTCAGTATTTATATATTACACTATTATTACTGCACATATATATATCGAGTATATATTCATAATTTAGTAAGAACTTTTTGATCATCTCAATACTATTATAATAGTATAATTATTGTAGAGCAATAATAATAAGATATGCTAAACAAAATAAAAAGTAAGTTTTACAAATATTTTCTACTGGTACTAAAAAATACGTATATATGTTACGGGTACTGTATTTTGTAAATTAATCGAAATTTATAAATGACGATCTGTACATAGCTTTAAATTTCTATGGTTTATTTCATTTAAACGAGCTTAAAAACACTTCTCTCTGCTTCCTGTGCTGTATACAATGCTCGAAATATATACATCAACTATGACATATACATCAAAGTTTATACAGGATCATTTTATAACTTTGTTACAAACATTTAGAATACAAACACAAAGGAAATCATTATGAAAGACTTTCGAATGGAAGCTCGTTTCTGAAAACGTTTCGTTTGATAATAACAGAACGTGATATGTGTGTGACCTATTCTAATTGTAAGTAACATTGTAGAATAAGGAACTTTTCAGACATTGGTTCTTCCATGGAAATTATTTATAATGATCTCTCCTATCATTTCTACAAGTCTGTGAAATAGTGAAAGAAGCACCGTGTTATGATGTACGAAATAAATACAATATTTATTAGTATAAATTATAAACATAGAGACTGTAAATTTTACTTTCACTGTAAATTTTAAATAATTGATATTTGTTTCTAATGCAATGCTTCAAAATTCTTATACATAGAAACTTATTTTAGGATTATTAAACTTTTAAATAGATATAAATTTTATTTCAGAAAAACATTTTATTACTGTAATAATATCTTACTCATTGTAAGATATAATACAAAAATACTATTATTATTTTTGTAAATAGTAATTCGTTTGTCCTTCTTTGCATCTTATAATACTTTTCAAACGATTAGGCATATCATGTGAGATAAATTTTCTTATCAGTTATATAACATCTTACTTTTCTTATAATAAAATGCTCTTTTGTAATATAATTTCTATCAATTTCAAAATTTATTAATCCTAAAATATATATTGTTTTAAATTGACAATAGGAATACGAATATTTCTGTGATTCTCCGTAAATTTTTTATGTATATGTTACGATTAATATGGAAGATACTCCCTCATACTCAAAATACAGCTAAATGAAGATATATTTTATAGATTGACTGAAACTCTCTGAGCAATGCATAGAATGAACAGGGGCAATGTGTATGAATTGCACTTGTTTTACAGATTTTTACGAGAAAATTCTATAGAATCTCAGTTATTTCCACATTAACCATTACATATACATATATATTTGACATAAAAAAAAAGAATTATATTCTCTTCGATCTTGCTCGGTTAAGTTAACCTAAATACATCGTTTTTCCTCTTTATCCGAGACAAAAGCGTAGAAAATATGAAAATTTCTTACCGAACGAGATGTCTCATCGAACGGAGTAACTCTTTAAAGGAAAATTTACTCTTGAGACTGTGGAAACCACCGAAGAGTGACCCACTTTAATCTGTAAATGGTTATAACGTGGAAAATGCGTTGGAGTAAAAAAGAACGAGAGAGTTGCACGTGTGTGTGTGTGTGTGCGTGTAGCTGCAGGCACATTTGTATGTATAAACATCAAAGGAGGTCGAGCGGAAAAATATAGTCGAAAAATCGATCGCTTTTCAAGGATACTTCTATTCTTTTTTCTGCTTCCCTGCAATTAAATGCGTTCTTTCTTCGTTATCACCATTTCTTGATTAAAAATCGGAAAAAATATTCTGCTTCGATCTTCCAATTTTTAATTTTTTCACCGATGACTTTTCCTAATACTAAATAATCATCTGGAATGAATTGTTTAACATTTTTCTATCTCCATTTTAAATACACTTTATGCAAATACTTTTCTTTCCATTTTATAATAAACATATTATATAATAAAATACAAAAGCCAGACGGTAAACAAATGGCAATATTATTTTGCTACAAAATTCAAAACTTTAATAAATATATATATGTATATTTGTATTATAACGGACCAACTAAGTAACATATGACGAAATATACATTGGTATTGTTCAAAGGGCTAATTTCTAACGTTTCATACGTCAAAGACGTTTCTAATCAAACCCAATACATTTCAAGTCATTCTCATGGCACCAATTACGAAGGCCCTTCCAATTCGTACTATGATTACACGAATTACATATATAGATATAATGCATATATATATATACACATACATGCATACATGTACACGTTTAATAGTTTCGTATGCGTATACCTTACATCAAACGCGTTGCTTTATATATTACACCGGCAACCAATCGATCTTGCTAATTCACCTCATCCGCCATTGTTCCAGATAGATCACAGTATAGAGGAGTCGAGTGGAATGACCTCTTCGAATGGAAAATATTCGACGAAATTTCAATCCTCGGAAATACGAAGAGGACTGGATTTCCCTCGGCCGATTGGTCGAAATCGAAATGGTTTTCGAGTTCGCTTAATCATCATGGAAAATATTAAAGTTAAGACTTTAGGAATAGATCATTTTCGTGTTTGAGACGATGGGAGAGAAAGAGGAGGAAATAAGTAGGCTCAAAAAGTTACCTAACTCTGTAAATACATATTTACAGAGTTATTATAATACATAGATATATTTCAAGATTTCACGATCTCAAAATTAATTTTACAGATTATTACGGAAGTATTGGATGAAAATTGTCTCCGACGTTGTAACAGCGTATCCGCGTAGAATACTAATAGTCGATAATCATACTGGGAGAAACTCATATTTTTCTTGAGCTTAACATCATTATGTAAATGCTTGAACGAAATGACCCATGACATATCGATACTATTTCCAAATGGTATCTACGTTTGCCAAGAAGAAGCTCCGAATGAAAAATAATCGTAAAAATATAAGATGTGTTGGATAGGTCACGCTCTGAACACGATTATGTGAGAACGCGTTCGCTGAAAGCCGGCTCGGGTAATACGTGATTCTTTTGATTAGAAAGAGATGGACATAAAAAGAGAGAGAGAGAAAGAGAGAAGCATAATTTTTATCCCAAGGGCTCGAGGCCACAGCACGGAAAGGAGGTAAAAAAATTGCTAGGTAGTAATAAAAAAAAAAAGAAAGCAAAAAGTAAAAATAAAAAGAACAAATCAAGTGCAGAATGGAGTAGTTCCAAGTATAATTATCATAATATATTAAATCATGATTAAATATTAAAAAGTATTATTAAAAAGATATTCGTGGCGTATCTATAAATAAATGTGAATAAATTAGAAAACTATTAGATTAACGTTAACGTTATTCGTCAAACTTATCGCACAAATATAATAGCGTGATCTAACTTAAGTAACTTTTAGTTAGATATCAGTATTCTTGCCTTCGCAAAGATATTCAAAATATGATTCGTGCTCGACCGAAACGTATCCAACACGAAGGAAGTGGAGCGTGTACGTTCAATCGTCAATTAAAAATATTTAATTTACGTGCCGGCTTGTTCATTCTATCGATATCTATGTATGTGTATCTACCGAATTAAATCGATGTTCTGTAAATGCAATTAATTCCTTAACGAATATGGTTCGGACTCGCGCAATAAAACCAACCCCCCACCCCTACCCCCAACGAGCCTACCAACCTATACACACACGATGCTCGTAAAATTTTATGAAATTCGGGGCAAATAAATTATGAGACCCGTAGCGGATTTAATTGCGTCATTCGACACCTAGGAAGGGTTGCCATTACTATTGTTCGAGAAGTAGCAGAAGGATGAGGAAAAGTAAGAGAAGGAGAATCAGGAAGAAAAGGAGGAACACGGGGAAAAATAATTCGACTTTATTAAACGCTTGGAAAATACGAGCTCCTCCCATTTGCCGATAAATGTAGTATTTTCATTTCTCTCCTTTTTCTTTTCCTCAATGTTGGTTTTATTTTTTTTGAAGTGACGACTCGACACCTCGAATTCTTAACAATCGAAACTCAACGATCGCAGATTTTATCTTCATCGATTTATTTCTGATACTGTATCTCTTAGTTTGTATTTTTTCTATTTTTATGCAATTTCTTTAAACAAAATTTGTCCATTGAATGAGATCCACGAAGACAGGTCATTGCACTCGAGCGAACATGTTGCAAGTGATTCTCTCTTCGGGATTGATTCTAAATCGTTCGCGAACTCATCAAGAAGAAAAAAGATAAATAAAGAAAGAAAGAAGCAACAAATCGTTGAAATCTCTTAATCGATTCGACTGTAAACGATTGTAAATAAGATGTTACATTACTCGTGAATGATATGTTCAAAATATAATGAGACGTTCCTATTGCAATAAAATTTGGATTATAGTATGGCGGGAGACGGTTTTGTAACTACACACGTTGATTAAAAAATAAACAAAATGAGAGCGACTAAAAAGAAAATATACAACGATAAACGTGTCTCGATAGCGAGTACTATAAATTCGTAATTACCTTTAGAGAAGATTTAAAGGTGTCCTTATTCTATCGGAAAGGTACCGAGTGACTAGCTTGAAATTAAATCGATATCTTTTACCTCCGTCTTCTTCTTCTTCCTCAAAAAGAAAAAAAAACGATTCTTAAGAAAGATCGAATATCATGCGGACGGCTATTACAATTAGAAAAGAATTAGTGTTGCATGTAGGTGAAGAAGAACGTTCACTGCGACGCACTGCGACGGATGTAAAATTTCTTATCTCGCCGTTTCTGGCTAACCGCAACGCGATTTGTCAAGATATATGGGACAAATATAATGTATCTGTATACATATTTACTTAAGTAAAAAAACAAAGGAAACAATAACATTGAAATGAATCTATGTATTTATTATACTCTTACTTTTTATATGCTTTTTCTTTCTTCTTTCATATTATTCGAGCCGTTTCTTTTGAAAGTGGTATGAGTACAATTTAAAAAAAACAAAGCTAGTTTAAATTAGTTTTAATTTATTATTTAATTTATTTTATTTATTATATAATCGGTTTTCTGTACAATCCTATAATTAATTAACCTTGTAAGCGTTACTGTTCTCATCCAATAAGAAACCAGTTCTGTGTCTTCTGAGAAATGATTTGTTATGTAAAGTAGTAAATGTACTAGAAAGTTGTGGTTAGGAATAAATTAGAAGGAATGATTTGGAAACCAAACCAGACAGAGATACTTTTTCTGTTGACTCCTGTACTAGTTAGTAAGTTTGTATTTCGTATGCTGTATCCAAATTCGAGCAATAAAAGGATCACCCGAGTCTTAAGCTGTAAATACTCTATCTCGGAAACGTGATTTTAGGGTTTACAATCCTGCGAGAATATTCAGGAATTTATCGAGCCGATAATAGTCTATAATAACGAGTTTAAATAAAGTTAAAAAGAAATTTTAACGATAATGAACTATTGTATATCAAGATAACTATATAAAAAGAAAAAATAAATTGCTTTAGAAAAGTAAACTGAAAAGAAAAAAGAAAAAGGGAAAGCTTAATAAGAGATAATATATGAAAAATCATTAAACAACAAAATCCAGGTAACGATGATGATGTCTGATGTTTATTTTCTTGTGACAATTATAAAAAAATGACAGTAATAGAAACAAATGTATGCACTATATGAGCTGCTTTTATTGAATTTGCGAAAAATGTGATGCGTCAGGTGCGTTGTTCGTGTTATCAACGAGTAAAAAACTGACAAAATTATATAATATAAAATAAATGTAAAAAATCTAAAAATGTTTGTTTAAATAACGTTTATTATTTCATTTTAATATTCATTTTTAATGAAGTAATTATAAAGTCTTTTAAGTTTTTTCTATAAAGTTTTCCTAGGTTTTCATATTAATTATTATATTTTCCATTTGCAATATTTGACCTCTTTTACATTTGTTATCATAATATAAAAACATGTTAATTTCTGTATATAGTAAATTCTTATTATTATAAAGTAGCAAATTGTAATAAATAATTGTTATAATTATTGATTATTTTCTAGACTTATAATTTGTCATTTGATCGTATTTTTAGGTTAGTTTTATTGGAAAAAGAAAAGACGTATCTTCGTGTAAGGCAAGTTTTTAAAATCAGATGTTTCATATTAGAGGAAAAATTTATTTAATTTAATGTAATACATAATATTTCATTAGAATAGTAGAAAATTTTCTCATGGAACTCGAAAAATAGATAATATACATACTCCATCCTTGTTATTTCGTTACGAGAAAAAAGAAAAAATAAAAAAAAAAGAGAGAGAGAGAGAGAGAGAGAAAAAGAGTGTTTGAGAAGAACAAAAATAGAAGGAAGATGAAAAATAACAGTTCAAGAGAGATAGAGAAAGGTAGTGAATAATAGTTCATCTTTGTCAGCAAATTCTCGGGAAATTTGCCCACATCGTTTTCTATCGAATATTGTACACAGTAGTCGCAAATATTACAAAAGTCATGTCTCGTGCGGAACGAGATACTTTTTCATATTTTTGATCATGAAGTCATTTGATTATGTGCACTGGAATAACGTGGAAAGAGAAAAACGTATTCCCGTAACAATTTCTCATTTTCTCTTTCCTTCTTTCTTTCTATCTCTCCCCCCCATTTCCTCTCTTACTTTTTTTTTTACTACATGATATCAAACGTCAACAACGACGATAGCTCTTTTAGCGCCGTCCGTGATCGTTACGAGGACAGTGCGAATAGTAAAATTCTTGAATATTCATAACCCGTTTTCACGCAAAGAAAAGAGAGAGAGAGAAGGAATGACGAAAGAGGAGAAAAAAATAGTACAAACAAGAATCGAGGGGAATAATAAAAAATCACACCCATACTCTCTACCCCAGCGTTCACATACACATGCACACAGTTGCTAGAAATTTATCAGATCTCTTTCGCGGGTCGTATTTCACTGCAAAACTCACTCCGAACGATATGATTTAACGCTTGCCACTTGTATCCGTTATCATTAGGAATGAAACTTGGCTCGGTCTTGTTTCGAAATCCCTCCATTATCCTCTTTCACATCCCCCAACTCTTCTCGTGTCTCTTTCGTTTCACCGAACAAAACATTTACACTCTTCCACAAATAAATATGTATGCATAATATATTTGTTTGCAATATTTTAAGGACAACTGCAACGAGTGTCACGTAATTATTATAGCGTATAAAATATTAGATCTCTTTCGTTATAAAATTTCGTAGAAATTAATTTCTCTGCGAATAATTACCTTTTTCTTTTTTTTTTTTAAATATAATGCGAAACAAATTAACTCAATTACAATATGTAATCACAAATTTTGTAATATATTAAACTATAATGAAAAATATTACGTAAAATCGGGTTAAGTATGTAAAATACTAAAACATATTTTAAATATACAATAAAACTGACACGAATGATTTCAAATAAAATTCGGGAAAAAAGGTATGTTAACATACTATACCAATGATTCCCAAGTGTGCACTGCGACACCCTAACTTCTTCGCAAAAGAAATATACAATTTTCATAATATTATTTTTATTTACGGCTTCTTATTTGTGGAGAGTTAAATTTACGGTAGTTTCTGTGATAAGATCTTACAATAAGTATCGTACGAAAATCAATGTTAAGAAGAAAATGGAGGTGGTTGCGGCTAATTTAATTTTACGTTTAAACAAAAATTTGCGCCGATCAACAAGCTAATCCATCCTCTGTTATTTAATATAATTATTAATTACATTATTTTGTGATCTAAAATGTGTTTTCTTTCTTTTTATCTAACCTTTGTAAAAAATGATTAGCCATTTCGCAAAGTATACTTGTTAGAATTTCATATTGGGTGCCTTAGGAAAATTTGGATCCAGCAGGAACGGCGAAAATCGAAAAAGTTTGGGAACCACTCTGCTATATAGTATTTGTTGAGAGAGAGTGATTGGTAGATTTCTTATTTACGAAGAACTTTTATACCACATGTGTTTACACTCAAACGAAAACAAGCAAAACTTTGTTACACCAAGCAAAACAAGTGCAATTATTATACAGAATAGTAATATGTAAGAACCATCAGTGTAATATAACCAAAATATCGAATGAGGCACTCTCAACGATCGTGCTTAATAAAGAAGAGGCTTGAGCACATAATACATATGTATATGAATGTAAATGCTGAAAAAACAGATGCAACGAGTAACACTTTGTTCCTCTTGATGACACTTCGCCATTGATTTTATTAGCAATTTTTTAATGATGTCTAACGCAGAAAAGAAAAAAACAGAATTTTTCTGAAGGGGATTATTCTATGATGATTTTCCAATAAGCTTAACACATACATGTAACGTATAAACCGTATAATAACATCTACGGTAGATTTGATCGTTTCGAAATTGCACGACGATTATTATACAGATTTCGTATCGTTCGTTTACAGGTACGCGTTTACTAATAGTTTTATTTTGATCGCAAGCTTATACGTAATCTTTATTAATACAAATATCATTCAATAATCAGGTAAATAATACTAATTGCATCACAGAAAGCTATTTTATGTCTATCTATGCATTCATAGTATTCTGGATGAGTCACTTAAGATCGACGACCAAAAAAGCTTCTACAATTTTAGTGATATGTAAAATTATTTAAAGTAAGAGTTTTTTGTTATCGAAGGAGACGTCAAGTTATAGGGAAGATTTTTTTCCCAAGCGAAGTTACGTAAGAGATATAAAGATCATTGTTATATTTCATGTTATCATGCATTTTTGAATACCTAAAATTGTAGCTCTTTTTAAGACGATTTTTACGGTCATCTGGGATTTGAAGTTATGAACATAAAAAAAGAAGAAAAATTATTTTATTTATCGTAAATGTTTCAACTAATATTTCGTTTTGCTTAAATCAGAATACTAATTATTTGGGTGGGTGTAATAATACAACGACAAGTGTCTACAAAGATTACTATAAAATTTAGTCATTTTTTCAAAAAACATTGAGACAGAACAATTTTTTCACGTGGTCAAGGTGTGTATTACAAATTCATTTATTTTGGACTGGTTTTTTAAGAAGTATGTTAACCCTCTCAAAAACTTAAAATAGCAATAGAAGTTAAGTGGCACGACATTTAAAAGATCTTTTAATTCTAGCTATAAGGATGCATTTTTGTTTTAGTTTATCAGAGTTTTAAGTATAATATTCAATGCAGTGGAGTTATTGAACCGTAGAAACCGTATAAATCATTGAAAATGGCGAGAATATACCGGAAAATGTGTTTGTTCAATAAGATGGGACTTCTACATTCTATGCCATTCCAATACAGCAGTTTTTAAATCAACATTTTCCCGTTCATGGCATTGTATTGAATTGTATTATAAGAAAATATTGATTGTCTGAAATTGACAGTGGGGATATACGAATACTCTCGTGATTCACTGTATATATATGTGCATATGTGTGGTATATTATTTGCATATAATCGTTGTCGAAAATTTAATTTAATTTTAATTAACATTCCAATATTTTTACTAAAATATATAAATATAATAAATTCGTGTACTCCCGTGTACAGACTCTTTTGGTGTGAATAAATTTTGTATCGCATATACAGCCTGTATAAACGCGTGCAAAACAATGAACATCTATCAGTTACGTAATTTCTCGCGGAAAACTTTAAAGAGCAGAAAATTGAGTTTCACTACGCGTTTCTTCTTTTTTTTTTCAGGGTGGATGGTACTTTCTCTTTCTTTCTTTTTTTTCTCTTTTCTTTTTGTTTTGTACGAATAGAAGAGAGCGATAATGAAAGCACAGCGAGTCGGACGCGTATGGCGGAAAATTGCTACGAAAGGAGAAACGTAACGAAAAGATAAGTGTGGTTCTGTCCTTGCTCTTTTTGATTTTTTTTTCCTTTCTTTTTTTTGTTTTGTTTTTTTTTTCTTTTCTTTTTATTCGAAGCTTTTCCTTGAATAATAACAATTTCTGAAAATCTTCTGAATAAAGATGCGAGAGCATCCTCGAAGAGAAATGTCACTGAAATACAGTCTTCTACATTTTGCTATTGAAAATTCAATTTAAAGGTAGATAGACAGGGAGTGAGCAGTTCAAGCTTTCGCAATTGTTGACGGAGATTGGATTTTATTGTATCGAGGACTAAACTTTCGTTGGGTCTTGCTTAAGTCCCTCGTGACGAAGTATTTCTCTCGGATAAAGAGAAAAAAGCGTTCTGACGCATTCATCGATGATTTTCCCCGCTTATTTCTCTGTCACTTTATCGAATTTTAAAGAAAAATATTACAAATATTTTCTTTCTTCTTAGTTTTCTTCCCGTTGATTTTGATTATTCGTTGATTATTATCATTCTCGTAATTTTCATTTAAAAAAATGTTCCTTTATAATGTCGATAATAAATAAGAAGATGAATTTGTAGTTAAATTTTATTTCATAGTATTTTTTATTATTACGATAATTATTATTATTTGGCTATACGAAAAATGATATTATAAATAAAGAAAAAAAATTTTAAACGCGAGATCAGTCGCGATTATGTGATTCTAACGATAAATAAAACGATTTAAAAGAAATAAATGAAGTATTATATATTTAAGTTTGTTGAAGAAGTGATTAAAATCTTAACTGAGATTCTAACAGTGACACAATTGTATATTAAAGATGTAAGATTAAAGTTAAAGAATATTTCGTGGATATTCAGTGACAAGTGTAAAAAGAACGTTATTCCTCGGAGAAGATAAAAAGATATAGTGAAAATGTCAGAAAGCGGAGCTTTTAGTAAAGCTTAGCTTTAGGAAAACCGAAAGTATTATACACGTTCATCACTAATCTAAGCTTTCGCATTAGTCTTATATGCGTATAGCATATAGTCGGCTTCTAGTACTTCTTTACTACTCCTATCTAATACAGTTTAATGCTCGACAGAAAGATAAAATGCCCATTCTCATTATTAAGCTCGGTTTATTTCAAAAGCTTCGAGTTGGCAGCAAAAGTGGAGTTCTCTAAAGTAAGAGCTTAAAATAGTTAATAAATCAACTTTACCGTATACGAAATAATCTAGAAGTCCATCAAGATGTATGTATAATCCAATCGTTTGAGTTCCGACTACAAAGCGATTACTATTGTTAGTATTCGCACAGATACGGATAACATAGTATACGGTAAAGTTCGTTTTCCTTTCATAGATAAATACGAGGGAGAAAGTATGTTTCTCTAGAATAGTAGGACGTATAAGTAACGTGGGTATGTACGTATGTTTTATCAGGGGGGTAGAAAAATAAATTGAAGAATGTTATGTTACGCGTAGAATTGAGAGAGAGAGAAAAAGAAAGAGAAAGAGAGAGAGAGAGAGAGAGTGGGAGAGAATAACAACAGCCTCTGGATTTTATCTGCGTTAGCAACAGAGCTTAATTCTGATCAAGTACTCTTCTCTCTATCGCCCAACTTTGTGGTATTTTAGTGGCAAAGGAAAAGAAATGAGGTCGAAGGGATCTCAGAGAAGAAAATTGAGAACTTCGAGTATCATACTTTTTATGTTCTCGCTTTCACCACCATGAATATTTCTCGGAAATTTAATTGCATACGGAAGAGTTTGTAGTCCTTGGATGAACGGGGAGTATCACGATGAAAAAAGAAATGTATACCTACTAGTAGAGATCGGACCGTATTGCATCAAGGACACCGCCTTTCAAACTTTTCTCAGAGTAAGTAGATAGTAGTAGTAGTAATAGTAGGTTACAACGAAAAGAAAACTTCACGTTGAAGAAAAAAGTAAGGCTGGTGGTCGTTCACGGCTCTTATTCCCGCCGAACAAAATGAGAGTTATATAATAAATTGACGTTGTGTTCCTGAGAAGGAAGAAGAAGAAAAAGAAGAAGAAGAAAAAGCTAAGGAAAAAGAAGAGGATAAAAGAAAAAAAGGAAGAAGAAAAAAAAAAGGGGGGAAACTCTAACTCTGTCCCAAATACTTTTTATCCCGGTTCTTTACTTTCATTTCTTTTCCTTTCATTTTTGTTTTTATTATTCTTTATTTAGCTATCTTCTGGAAAGGAACGTTTCAATCATTCCATCTTTTCACTACCCTTATTGACGTAAACTAAACTTTTTATTATTCTTAGGAAATGAGAAAAAAAAAATATATATATATATATATATATAAAAAGAAACATAACTTACCCAGTATAGGATTGCCACGATGCGTTGCCAAGCCACCAAGAGTTAAGACGTGAGAATGATCGGCTGTCACGACGATCAGAGTTTCCGTAAGGTCAACTTCCTTCATGACCGCTCGAACTGCTTTTTCCAACGCTAAGGTTTCGTCTAGGGCGCGATAAGCGTTATTGTAATGATGGGCATGGTCTATTCTACCACCTGAAACATAAATCGTCAATTTTTTCTTTCGGTATCTTTTTTTTTCTCTCTCTCTCTCCTTCTATTTCTATATTTATATTTAAATCAATTTTTGTTTCTATCCGAATTTCTTTTTTTTTATTGTACGTTGAGAAAAAAATATCTCGTTTCTAGCAACGCGTCGAAATTTATGGGACGCGTAAATTGAATGAAAATTTGAGAGACTCTCGGCTCTTGAGATTGATGCGTACAGGATGGCGGTGTTTTGAGATAAGAGAATAATAGAAATATTTTTCTTACAATTTCAAGCACGAACAGAAAAATCATTGAATTCGAGTCATGTGATTCCAACGTGAAAAAATTCATTCGTGTCATACAAAATATTTTATTTTTGTCAATTTTTCGTTCCGAAATTGTAAAAATCAGTTGGTAGGTAAAACAATATAATATTTTCTCCTCATATCATTTTCAACTATATTTTCGATAGATCGAACATCGGGAAAAAGTAAATTTTCAAATAAAAATAAAATCGAACTGGGCGACCCGACGAAACAATATTATTTTTAGAAATGTTCCCATGAAATTTATTACATATTTTCGACGTCTATACTAGTAAATAAAAATATAATATTTCCAACGTCTATTTATTTTGGAATATACTTTTCACGTAATCGTCCAAAGAATCGCTCATATTTTTGTGATATTCATCGAAATATATATTATATGTCTTTTTTTTTTTATAAGTCTACGCATAAAAAAGATAAAAAAATATTTATAAGTTTTCTTACCCTCCACAAAGAGAAAGTATCCTTCCGGATTCTTCGCGAGAATATGCAATGCCTTCAAGGTCATCTCTGTCAGAGAAGGATCCCCAGTACCGTTCGTGTTGCGATCCACATCAAAATCCATGTGAGAATAAGCGAATAGTCCTTTAAAATAAGTATAGCTATTTATTTAAATGTTCATTCTCTCTCTCTCTCTTTCTCTCTTTTTTTATACACAATTTCTATACATGTGCTTATATATATGTATATGTTCGTGTTTGTTATTTCCAAACGCGACTTTTCATGCCCGAATGAATATAGTGTTTTTTACACACTGACAAATAACACGCACACAGTACGCGTGTGTATGGAACGGAAGGATTGCTACAAAAGAAAAGAATCAACAGTATAAAACGAACAGTACTACTAGCTTAACCGTACAAATAAATTGCTTCGTTATTAATCTAAAAGTATGGATGCAATGTTTAAAGAAAAATAACAGAAAAAAAATGGAAAAGGAAATAAAAAAAGAAGTAAATTAAATCAGCGACACGCAAGTTTCGACTTTTTATATTTATAAACCATCGCGTTTGTTTTTCTTTGTTTTTTTTTTTTTTTTCTTCTTTCTTTTTCTTCCATTTTATTTTATCGCCATTTGCGTATTTTTTATCGAGAGTAGACGCGAAAAACGAGTTGTTTTTAGTTAAATGTATAGAAATTCGTATTTGAGCTAACCTAACAAGTAATTAACTTGTCGAGGATCAACACTGTCGAACTGTTCCTTATTGGAAACGTATCTTGAGGAAACTTTTCGTATGCGATTGTTCCGAGACCATTCCTCGATTAGATTTCTTCCGTCTAATCTTCTGCCTTCTTTGTCCGGTTCTTCTGGATCCAATGTCACTTTGGGAACAAAATGGCGCCTTCCACCGCCAAGAATAACCTAAAATTTAATAAATCATTCTTAACGAATATAGAATTCGATATATTCGTTATTGAACAATAAAAATAGTCTAATTTATAATATCAATCCTAGTAAATAGAGTTAAAAAAGTTTACGTATTCATTAACGAGCTTTTGTTTTATATCTGGAAGAGTACTGAAACTAACTAGTGTGCCCGTGCAAAAGCACCAATGCGTACCGATTTAACTCACTATCGCTATGTACTATTGCGTACCAAAATACGATGAATTATTGTTGGTTCGATGAATTCGCTTGTTGGATATGAACGAACAAATCTTCTCTTGCGTTATACGTTTGAAAATGATTAATATCTTTGAACGATACAATGGATATAAATTTACAATAACAACAATAAAAAGTAATAAACAAATATTTTTAAATAAAAACTATTTATCCAAATTAATATTTATGTAAATTATAGTGATTTTTTTTTTTCCCAAATCAAATTAATCGTGCCAATAATTAGGAAATGTTTCCCTAATTGCAGTAATCAATATTTATGGAATATTGATCGTATGAATGAATTATATATGTTTAATTATTATAAATATTTAATGCAAATTTTTCTTCGGAGACTATTGTAAAAGTTGAATATAAATTATTTCAAGGATATATAATTGATAAACTTTATTGATTTTATTATCATACTTACCAATGACGAACTTTTATTGAGAAAAAATTTGTCAAGAATACAATTTTTTTGCGAAAAATATTTTCACTAATTTTTATACCATAAATATTTAATGGATGTTATTACTTATTATGTTGCAATTAACACTCTTATATAAATTGTTATAATTATTATTATTTTTATTATTATAATAGCTCCGAAAAATATAAATTTGTAGAATAGTTTTATTTGCAATACAGTGAATTTAATTTGCAAAAGTGTTAATATAATTTACAAAAAAGGTTAATTTGGAGTACAAAAACTGTATTAAAAGATGAAATTCATTTTCAGTATCGAGCAAAAAAATAAGTTTAATATAAACGAAATTAAAAATAAATGGTCTTTTTATTAATATTATTATTATTAGAGACTCTTTCAAAAAATTTTTGACTATACAACGGCACTTATTTATAATTCAAGCCAATAATTATGCAAAATTACAAAGTTAAGAATGTTTATTATAAAATATCATATTTATTGGTTCAATTAAAAAATATATATTGTCATAAGAACAATGAAATTTATTATAATATAATTATAAGTAAAAAGTTCATAATTGATATTATTATAAACTCCTTATTTATATAGAATTTGCGGAAAAAGTTAAGCCCTAGGGTGTTTTAGACCATGATCAAAAGCAGGGTCGTCTTTTATCTTCCGCGCAACTGCTTTTGATCACAATTGTAAGCTATTCGAGCCCTTTAAACCAACATTACTACAAATGAGTATTTATTAGAAACGAGAGTGTTCGAATCATTCTATTGAGAATAATTATATTGTTATTATCATCCTAACTTGTAACAATAAATAATTATGAGTAACAACTAAACATTGTACGTTTAAAAAACATGTTCATACAATTCTAAATAACGTAAAAAAAAAAGGTACCAAATAAATAATTATTTGAAAATATTGAAATAAGTTAAAAAATATGAGTGTCCCTTACGTTGATATTACGACCAGGCTCGTCTTCGAGAAGTTGCCTTGCGATATCCTTGCAGGAAGGACGAGAAGCAGATGGAACTTTGCCATCGTCTTCCCAATAACGGCTTGCCGCATGAGCGTAAAGGGCCGCTGGTGTTGCGTGCGTGACTCTTGTGGTCGTAACCAATCCCGTAGATTTACCTACAAAAAAAATAATAAAAAATAAGGAAAATGAAAGGACCGCAAAAAAATGTCGATCACGTAGTAGCCGCATTTTTTTCGGCAAAGATAGTCATAGACAAAGCGTATACTTGCCTTGGCCCTGTGCCCAATTTATGAGCGATGGCACGTGCGCGTCGAAGCTCGAGTAACAATTTTCGAACCGAGCCGAAGAATCCAAACCGACTGTTTCGTAATTCGCTTTAACGCCACAAAGCAAAGCTGTCGCACACGCCGATGACTCGCCGACTTGCGCATCCATGTTGTATGTCTGAAGAAAAAAAAAGATAAAGAAAGAGAGAGATTAGATTGTTCGAAAGATTTTGCGAAATCGGTTTATTATTTCGATTTATTAGTAAAATTATAATATCGGAAGAACTTAGCGATGCTATATATGTGTGCGTGTATGATTTATTGTCAGATTTATTTTTAATTTATTACAAATATTATTATTCTTTACCTTTATCAGCATAATCAGTTATTTTTGTTTTCATTATATTCTTTCTTTCAATTATCACGCAAATAACGGGTGTGTAAAATTTTATATGTCCTATTATAATAAATCTGTTTGAATTTAATTATCTAAATTTTCATATAACTTCAACAATACAATAGAAAATGATTCTACGATTATTACGTCAACGAGAAGAAAAATTGAGAGATAATTCAAAAAAAAGATGAAAAAGCGAAACGGTTAACGTAATTCTTTCAGGCATTGTGTACAGATATTGATTCTTTTTTTCCTTGATGGATTTAAAATTACGAGACAAACAAAGTATTATCTAAGAACATAGAAACAAAACAAAAAAGCAGAAATATAGTCCTATAAAAGACACGCCTCATTATCATAGGAAATATCGATCGATTTGAATATCGTCGGGGACTATACGAGAAGAACGACATCGATGACGTTGTTGTGCTCGTTTGTTGGTCAAGAAAAAAAAGTGGCTTTAGAAAAATTGAACGCGAAAAGAGAAAAAAAGGAAAAACAAAAAAACAAAAAGAAAAGAAAAAAAAGAAAAAAAAAGAAAAAAGAAAATAGAAAGAAGGAAGGACGAAAGAAAGAAAAAGAAAACTATAGATGAGACGGATGGAAAAGTAGACCACAGACCACACTTGTCCGGTCCACCGAGAACATATGATGCGTCATAGCCGTTTATTCACGGCACGAATATCTCGCTATCTATCCGAGACGGAAATATCGATAAGATAATCGATCGTGAACGTAGCTCACGTCAAGGTGTTGTTACGCTTTATTGGTAGCTGTGTGCACGCTGCCGAACGATGGACGGGTACGCGAGTATGTCGAAAAACGAAAAGGGAGAAGAGAATAAAGATCGAAATTCCGGGCGTTGTCCAGAAACGAGGGAGCTAGATGGAACGGAAGAGGGGGGCGTTTCCGTAGCACAATGTATCCCTTCGTCGAGAGAAACCGAGCGGAGCGACGTGGATGGATGGCCGTTTCGGAAAGTAAAGTGAGTAACTACCCTGGCTCAAACGATCCGTCTAATATAATCGCAATATAATAAGAATCGAGATTTTTTTTAATGCTTCTCGATTATTCGTAAATGAAATGAGTCTAGCTTTGTTACACTATGACGAATTAATTGAATCATTTATTATCATTGCTCAAACATTTAAGCAAGTTTATTTTATTTTATGGCAATTTCGATCGATCAAGATCGATTACAATGGGATTTATCAAATAGAATAAATAGTTGGAACTTATCGTTGAAACAATTTGCCTTTACGGGCCAAAACGACGCGCATTATTAATCGTGTAGTCTTTCTAATTCACCTAAAATGCTTCATTCTAAAATGTACAAGAATTAGTTACCGGAAGTATTACTCGAGTTGCTCGATTGCCCTATACTCGTTTCGATATAAAGAATCTCGCTTGGACAAGCTCGAGTTTCTCTTACTATTACTCGACTTAAAAAGATAGATAAAAAACGATTGGTGAAAAACTTCCCTGTACTTCGCTCGGTTCTACGTTGGTATTATATATACTTTTAGATACACAGATATAGTACTTACGATCGATTGCTCAACCGCGTTCGATTCATCGATCGTTCTAATCGCCGAGAGAAAGACGCGGTATCGTTTTCGACAAGGAGATAAAGTTCTAGGATCTCACGTACGCTTGAACCGCGAACTTCTGTGATAAATGTTTGAAATCGATTTCAAAAGTTCTCTTACTGATCCATTCGGAGATTTAGATCCAAGTTAAAATTAAATTGCTAACCGGATGATACTCTGCTACTTACTACATCCACGTCTTACTCTCCCCCAACCGAGATTACACTTTGCAAGTTCGCGAAAACGTATTGTCCGTAGCATGAAGTTTAAAGATTATTGCACTTAGGTTGCTTTCACTTGTGTTTAACCTTAAAAATAACCGACTTTATAAAAAAACCTTACAACCGCGTCATTCTTTACAGAGACACGAGCGATGGGTCAATGTCAAAAAAAACTGTCAACATTGACGTCCTACCTGATGCAGAAAATTACAATATGCATCACAAAAGAAGAGGCGTTGCTTTGATCTTCAACAACGTATACTTCAACAAGATGGCAATCAGAAAAGGTTCCGATAAAGACTGCGACGATTTAACTCGGGTTTTGGGAAATCTGGATTTCGAGGTCCGAACACATAAAGATCCAAGTCTCCAAACGATTTCTAATATTTTACGAGAGAGTAAGTATAGTTTATGAAAGTCGTCTTGAATTTATACCTTTTATTATTATTATTATTATCATTATTATTTGTATGATTATTTATTTGAACGTAGTCGAATAACGATTTGGAGCTGGCTCGTTATCCGAATTATTAGAGTGTAGAAGTACGAAAGTATAATGATCCAAGGGTCTCAGTCAGTTCGAAATTGTCCGAGCGTACGAATGAATCCTTTGAAATCATCGGCCTTTCCTTTCTCTTTTACTTCCTTAGTTAGTTAGGAGCAACCAAGCAAAAGAACGGATAATTTCTTCCTCGCCGTAGGCCCTTGTTGCTATATAACAGTTTATTTGTACTTCGTGGCATGAATATTCCAGGACGTTAAGTGGAATACACGTTTACTGCGACCAGCTGTTAATAATTGCAAGCCTCCACGTGGAAATCCAGACCCATCATTTAACCAATTTTCCTATGTACGTATATGTGTATTGTATGTTTGCATTTATACGAACGTATACGTATATGTATAATATGTAGGTGAACTTAGTTTGAGCCTCGGGCCAACTCGCGTTTAATAACTACTCATGTACAGTCGAAGAAGTATTAAGAGAGAGAGAGTGAGAGAGAGAGAAGAACAATTAAAAATCTATAAACTTTCGATGGATCATATTGAATAATTATTTTCAAGACGCTACTCGTAAATAAAAATTTATTATTAAATGTCGTCGAGGTTCGTTAAAGTGCCAATTAAAAGTTGAACATCCGTGGTGAATTGTAATATAGACAGAAAAATGAAGATGGGTAACGAAATGTGTGTTGTTAAATTTTATTCGCAATAAAATTTCATTACTTTCGTAAAATTTGAACTCTTATTAAAAAGAACGATTATAATTATTAATATTATTATAATATTTTAACTATATATAATATTGAATATTTCTTTACGTACATTTCAAATCGATGTATTTCTTATTGCTGTTATATGAGAAACAAAAATTTTTAATAACATTTTTAACATATTTCATGTATATATATATACATGATTATTTAAATACGTCTATTAACAATTTTCTAAATATTGACCGAAAAAAGATATTTTATTCAACAAACAGTGTTCTAATATTACTTTGACTACATTTATTATATATACTTGCAAGAAATATTAAACGTTGTGATAATTAACGTCGAACGTTTACCATTACGTTAAAATGTATTATCTTTTGATAAATATTTATAAATCCCATCTTTAATTTCGTATATTCACACACACATTCTTCGTTTCTTTATTTATTTTAATTTAATAAAAGCAAATAGGCGATCAGATTATATTATATGGTTCATTCGATACATATTTCGTATAGGAATCCTTCGCGGTTTAATACGCGTTGATTATTTATAAGCGAGCCTATATTTTACGGAAGCTTTCAACCTGAAATATATACTCGCCACATTCGCCACCAGACTGAATTTACATTCGCGTTGCAGAACTATCAGGTGCTGTTGGTCTCAGTGATGGTGTTAGTGGCGGTAGTAGGGTAAAAGTAGGAGCAGAGGAGAAAAGGTGGGGGGGAGAGAGAGAGTGGAGGGTTGGTTGGTAATAAACTTCGAAATTTATAGCGCATCCTCGCTATCGATCGAGACCGAGCGAGGTTTAGCCTTCTTTGAAAGGAAAGAGAAAATGTTGCAAGCGGATGTTATTAGCAAAGACGTGCCTTAAAATGACGATGCTCGTGGAAAATGGGTGGTGTTGGGTGGATAGCCACGATTAGACAGAAGCAATTACGCTAACGCCATAATATCTGTCCTTTCTTTCACGGATAATCAGTGTTCCCATTCTCGAAGATAGAAAAAAAGTATAAAAGAAAGATCTTACGTACTCGTTTGTTTGAAGTTTTTCTATCCTAAATAGTTGTAGTTGTCTGAAATGAAAACATTTCTGACAAGTGTAAATTACGATATGTTTAAATGATGAAATTCCAGGTACACATTTTTATCTTTTATATTATTCTCTAGAATATACTTTTTATAATCTTGACTCATTTCTTTATAAATTGTTAATGCGTTGAGTTTCATGGGATTATGTCACACTGTAGTATTTTTCGTGTCAGGGTTGTGCGTCTTATGATGATTCACGATTAAAGTTTTGTATTATAACGAGTGAAAATATATGAAATGTTTTAAACAAAGTTTGGCAAATCCGATAACGAAGTATTCACAATGATAATCAACGTGTTAAATTTATCATAAATTTTACATTTCATTTCATTTAAAAGTATTCCTTTTTTTTTCGATTGAAATTAATAAGATTATATCTCGTATCGTTTATCCGATATATTATTTAATACGCATTCATTAGAGAAACGCTGTAATTAAAATAGATAACAAAACAACGGAACAGACTCACCTAATGAAGAAATATTCGAAAGAAATAATTATCCGAATAATGTAATATTACAATACTAGAGTAATTCTCGTTAAATACATGTACAATAGTTACACTAACATGTATTAAACATAAATTTAATTAATATAATTAAGAAGCAGTCTAAAGGAATAATAATTATTGAAATTATTCAAAGTTACAAAACAAGAGAGATTCTCGTTAAATATATGTACTTACGTATATTAATGATAGATATAGTTTAAGACGTTAAGAGAAAGCGTAATTCAGCGTGGTAACCGAGGAGTGATCCGAACGCAATTTGAACGCAATCCTAACGCAAGCCCGGATACGGAAACCCACTATAAACCCTTTGCGCCACATTCCAGATTGCTCGTTCGTACGAGCTGCATGTTACGATAAACAGTTCTCCCGACCATTACCACGTAGACTATGTTGAATTAATTAATCCTTTCATTAAAGCCGCTGCAGAAGACCACACGGATGCCGATTGCCTGATCGTAGTAGTCATGTCGCATGGGGAATCTACTTTATTATATTCGGCAGACAGTCTTTATCCCGTCGATATGCTCTGGACAAACTTCACTGCCGATCAATGTGTCACTCTTGCCGGGAAACCAAAGTTATTCTTCATCCAGGTACGTATCTATTCCCATTCGTTATACCTGTTGTTAAATCTGTCAAATAATGATCGGATTCGCGTTGCTATTAAATCACGATTCAGGCTCAAGTCCGTCGAAGTAATCATTTATTCTCGATCATTATTGAGATTATACGATCGTTCGATTGCGAATCTATTCGAATATGTACTGTAAACAAATTCATTTAATCATAATTAAGTTCGCATTACAATTAGATCGTGATTCGGAATTGAAAGCGATGAGACGATTGATTTAACTCGTCATTAGAGAGATTAGATGATTATTTGGTCATGATTCTATTCGAGTATATGTTCAGATGATAGATTTACACTCGATTATATGATTTATAATAGATATATTTGGTAAGAAAAATGTTTTATTTTCTTCCTTTTTCTAAAATCATATTCTTTTTTAAAGATACTGATATATCATGCTCGTAAAGTATCTTGGATCATTATAAAAGCTAGTAAAACCGCTTGAATCGTCAGCTTATGGATGCTGATCGTGCTGGACCGTTTACGGTCTCGTATCTTGGAAAGGTCGCTCGTAAAACACATGTACATCGTACGGTTTATTTGTCGAGTCGTGCGGTATGCTTCCTCGTATTTTACTTGTCAGAGATCGTCCTAGTAATTTTGATTATTCGAGAATAAAAACCGAAACGGAATATTTAATAACGAGCACGAACCGACCTGAATTTCTTCTCAACTGATATCTCCGAACGTTCCGTTTTTTCTGATTTTTTTATTATTTCCTTTTCTTTTCCTTTTTTCCAAGTTCTTCCCATTATACGTTATAAAACGATCAAATTAATAAACGGAATCGTAGAAGAGCTGTCGAGTTAAAGTTACCCTCCTTCATTTATACTTTTTATTCTGTTTACCTCAGGCTTGCCGGGGTAATCAATTTGACGATGGAGTTACAGCTGTAGGAGAACCTCAAATAGGAACATATCAAACCGTAGACGTAACGGATAGTAGAACAGATTCTTACACCATCCCTACGTTTTCTGATATCATGGTAGCCTATTCGACTCAGGACGGTATGTATTTCTTAACGAACATTTACGTACGAGAAATATTTCTCTCGTAGGGGTAAGCTGCTTATTTTCGATGCTACCTTCTAAAACGAGACAAGGAGAAACCGCGTAAAAATCCTTGGATACGTGCCTCGGAAGATGAGGGAATCTCGTTGTAAAATATAATCATCTTTCGGTGACCTAAATCTTCTTGAGAACAGAAAAGGGCTTTTAACGAACGAAGTATCCCCCTTCCCCCCACTCTCTCTCTCTCTCTCTTTCTTTCTTTCTTTCTCTTTCTCTCGAATGGTTTTCATAGAAATATAATAATTAAGTCATTCATTTCTTATTAATATTATTTACTGGTAAACAATATTATATTAAATTAAAAAATTATTTATTCAAATATAAATAAATTGATATTATTTTATATTAGAAGCTATTGTGTACGTCTCATTGTGTTCTATTATCTCAGTAAACAGAAAAACTATTATAATTTATTATTAAACAATGATACCATGAACCGAAAATATTGAATATTTTATACCTTCGATTAAAATATGAGGAGTTTCGTATCACTGGTTAAAAACATTTGAAATAATTATTTTCTGTAATTGGTATCACAAATTAATTACTAAATGGATCGCCTGGTAGGTAAATAAATGTTAAAAATGTTAACGATGTTATATTCATGGAATTATTAGAATGCGCGTTATATTATTTTCAACAGAAAGCAATATTTTATTTTCAATGAGATAAAACTAACGAACGGTAACGAACGGTTCGTTCGTTCTTTTATCAAGAAAACAAACAAAAATATCGATTTAACGATTTACTTAATCGATTACGAGAAACACGAAAGGCAAACATTTTTTTTTCTCAATTTTTCCTAGTTTTATCTTTTTCTTTTACATCAAGAGAACGGATGAATATATTTTTTGTAATTAGCGAGACCATTTTATAAAGTGGTGTTCGGATGTGATCAGACTAACAGAATAGACAAAATAGATAACAGTTTAGCGTGCAGAGATAGAACGTAATAAAAAAGAGATGAAAATAGGTAGATAAAGTGGGAGACGAAGCAAGCTCGCGAGATTTCAAAGTATATATGTATCAATGTTTATTTTCCGTTATCAGCACTATAACGCTCTGAATTATTCAGTTTCCCACGGAAGTACGTGTACGTTCGCGAGAAATTGGCTCCCTCGATTGGGACGTTTGTCTCGCGAGCAAGTGACACGATAATATATGTGCGTATCCTCGGATACGAGCCGAATCGAATCACCATGACGTTATTGAATTATCTGCTAATTCGATAATATTGCGTTGAATAATTTCATTGATGTAACCATGAAGGATTTTCTATTATAAACGTCGAGCTTGCGTTGTTTTATATATAACCCGAAATTTGGATCATTAATAAAATAATATCATTTTAAACAAAAATAACGTGCAAAGAGGAGGAAAAAAAGAACAATATTTCAGGTGCTCAGCTTTATGACAGGTAACTTTTCACGTATATATATATATATATATACATGCTGCATATCTCAAAAGCAATGAAATATTCCGTCTCCATAGAAACTCGTAAAAGAAGAGAAGAGTCGTATCTCCAACGGGAACCACTATGACGACGACGAAGTTGAGTAGAGAGAGAGAGAGAGAAAGAGCAACTGCTCAAAGAGTTATTCGTAAGTGCACTCGAGACACGAAACGTACAAGTGTGTCAAGGGTATAATATCTGTTTTCCCGACAGTAGCGGGGGCATATTTTTCATGCGTAGCACCGTACCGGAAATCACTGTGACATTATTTTCCCGAAGTTCTATCGAGTACATGCTCGAAACATTTATCTTTGTCTTTGGTACACGATGGCAAAATGTCAGGGAGACGAGGGTGCGAAATCCGTAGCTCAGAGCAAATATTTACCCTGCCGTTGGTAATGGTCCATAAGAATTTTACTTCGGTCTGACGTACTTGCTACCTAATGAAAAAGAGAGCTTGAAGGTTGCGAGTTAGAAAAAGGGTGATCTTAAAAGAGAAAGAGAGAGGTAAAGAAGGATGAACTTAAGAGTAAAATAGAAGAGGATGAATTAGAGTGAGAGAGAAAGATTAGGGGGGATGAGTTAGAGAAAGAGAGAGAAAGATAGAGGGAAGAATAATTAGAGAATAAGAGAGAGAGAGAGGGAATGCGCTCGCGAATGCAATTGGTAACAACGGGAGAATCAATCAGACAGACCAGCCAAATTGTTAATCCTATTATCCCACAAACGCGACTGATTTCGAGTAGCAATATTTCCGTATTCCCCTGACGAAGGACATTCTAAGTGTTTAATCAGAAAGAGAAACCGTCTCGAATTTATTATTTCCTCAATTGAATAGAATATATACACGCAGATATCCATCCTATGGTATCAAGAAAATCTTCACGATAATTAAAATAACGTATATCCATGTTACGTTGAAAAAATTTCAAATTACAAATTTAAAAGATTTGTATTCGTTATAATATATACTCTCTACTTGAAAACATTCGAAATATATACATTAATACATATATACATTCATACGTATATATGTGACATTTTTATTTTCAAATAGAACGACGTCAAATCATTTTTCTTATTCGAGTTCGAATTTTTAAAATCATATATAAAAAATAAATGTCTAACGGGAGAGATATTTTTCGCTTTTCTTCATTTTTTCTATTCTTTCTCTCTCTCTCTCTCTATATATATATATATTTTTTTTTTATTTTCTTTTTTCAAACGTTAACGCCAGCAACGAATAACGAGCGACGACTCGCAGACGACCGTCGTCGTCGAGTTCTTTTCTTTTTTCTTCCATTTCTTTTTTTTTTTGTTCCTTGTTTCTAAAACGTTTCACTCGATCGTCATCATCTCGCGCGCTGCTGTACACTTTTCTCTCTTTTCTTTCTCTCTTTCTCTGAGCACTTTAAGCGTCTGACGCTTATATATCTCTCGCAGCTGCGTTCGTAGATGTACGCGGCTTTCGACCGCGCGTTATATGATCGATAACGAGGAACAAAGTGCCTCTCGGTGTGGCAGGAAGACTGAACGCGAAGTGCCGTGAATGTGAGAATCGGGCTAGGAAAAAACTGCTCGAAAGCTTCATGCTTTAAAAGCTCGATTCGAACGACTCATCGAATAGCATCCCACCCCCGTTACCCCCTTTCTCACAATAGGCATCGTTATACACGCGGAAAGACATTCATTTGCTTGACACAAATATATCTACGCTTATTCTTATTTTTTTTTCTTATTATTGTTTTTTTTTTTTTTCCAACCATTGTCTTCTATTAAATTTGAAACAAAATGAAAATTAAATAATAGAAGTAATTTATAAATATTATATATCGTTTCACGTATAATAATTTACTTTTTTTAAATGGAGTTCGCAGATTTGTGTCAGTTATTACGAAAAGTAGGCCAAAAGTAGAAAATCTGAAATACATTTTATTTATTAATTATTTTGCGTTACGTACATTAAAAAAAAAAAACTGATATGTATATGATAGTAACTATGACTTTTATAATTACTATCTCATTAAATATACACATATATACATAATTATATTCGTTAGTTAATTCATTACAATTATTATATAGAATATCTTTTTTTTTTCGTCTAAATGCTATTTCCGGCCTTGACAATTCGTGCAATCTCGTTAAAACTATTACGCGAAATAAAAATATGCATTTTTGTTTAAATTGCTTTTCATCAAATAACCAACAATCAAGGAAGAAAGAAAATAGAAATAAACGCAAACTGCTTCGAAAAAAAAAACGTGTTTTCGCGAGACAAGCTTCTTGTACGAGACAAAAAGTTCCGAGTAGATGGTGAAAAATTGAAAGGAAGCTTTCTACTTGACCCATTACGAACTTTCAATCTACTCGGAAACATCGATATACAATAGATATTAATCGGCCCAACCATAATCCCGAAAGACTTTTCATAACGTTCTAAAGAATTTCTTCTTTTTGCTATAAATTTAGATCGTTACGTAGAATCGTAGAACTAATGACCTCGTTCAGAGCTTATTTTCAATGCAAATATTCGCTATCTTTCTTTCTTTATCTTTCCCTTTTTCTCTTTGATTCTCCGTTTTCTTCCTTCTTTTCGTATTATTTACAAATCTATTTTTTTACAAATAACATTTTCCGTTTTTGTAGAGAAAAAAAAAATAGAGGAAAAAAGAATGGAGGAAGGGAGGAAGAGAGAATGAAAATTCCACGAAATAAACATGTTCGAATGAACGAGTGTTCACCTTGTCGACATTTTTCACGATTTATCGTACACAGGTTGAACGTCAGCACGTTTGACCAGCCGAACCAAAACGAAAGTATTTCATTTCGAGTTTAGCAATCGGCAAATTATCGTGTAGTATGACAGTTCTCTCCTGGACAATGGATTGCAAACGAACGGAAAATCGAACGGCTGGAAGAGAAAAAATCTGGATTAATGAAAAATACTTGAAAAAAGTCGCTTGCTTTGAAACAAACGATAAGCAAAACAATGAAGGTGATACGGAACTGCGATAAGGGTGCCTACCAAGTTCATTGTCTTTGAGAATAATCAAGGGGATAACGTTATAATAAAAAGAAGAAACAAATAGAGAAAGAAAGATAAGAAAGAAATGAAAAAAAAAACACAAAAAGAAAAAAACCAAACAGAAAGAGAGGAAAAGAATCGTTTTCTTTACGTAGGGCTTTTTTATGAGGCAAAAAAAAAAATAAAATAAAACTAAAAGAAATAGCTCGAAGAAATTGGACGATACAATAAAGATCGCTTTATATATAGGGTATCCAGTTGGAATTCGTGCTTATAAATATATTACGCTGAATTTATATTCATTAGATTCCCATATAACGCGGTTAATATGTTACGTTACGTTGTACGACTTCGCGTTACAGGAAATCACGTTTTATGAACATTTTTCTCGTATAACACAATTATGTTAATTTTTTCATTTTTCTCGAGATAATTTACAATAATTTCATAAGAACATATGTATTAAATATGAATGATGACAAAATTCTTCTTTTTTTGGCAAACAATTTTTGAGAACGTAATGTTCAAAAATAAAAATATAAAAATAGAAACAATTACGAGACAGTAAAAAATCGCTAAAAATGATATAAAGTAATGCTCAATTAAAGCAAATTTGATTTTTAAATACGGGAAATTCCAACATTTTATTGCATAACGCGTTAAAACAGGAATCACGTTATACGAAAAATGTATTTACAATATCGCGTTATACGGGGATCTGCCGTATTGCCTTTTAATCGATGTTGGAAGGGTTTTTTTTTGGTTTAATAATTAAAATAAATAATTTAATAACTCAAAGAAATATAGAGTAAATTCTCGTATAAAACGAATTCCTATAACGTGTATTCTTACAACACACTGACTGATATTTTTGTTATCAGTAAAAAATATAATAATTTATATAATAAATATAATTATAATTATTTATATAATAAAATAATTATATTAATTATAATTATGTTAATAATTTATATTATTATATATATAAATAATTATACAGTTATACATGTGTATTAATTAATTGTCTTTAAATAATTAAAATACAATCAATTAAACTATTATCCAGTTTTGATTAGCTATTTATGCTTATTATAAAATAATTTTATCTTAATAAGTAAAACGTAGAAAACAAAATACATTCGAAAAATATATAATGAAAGTAATTACGTTGGAACTGAAATCAATTATACGAGTTTTACAAATTTGTATGTCTTTCGATTCAAATGACATATTTTTTAGGTTATGGTTACCACGAAGTATTGCGCATGACTTCTATAATAAACTATAGCAAGAAATACGTTTAGTCGCATGAGCATAACTGTGTTACTAAGTGCGATATGAATGCACAGCTGGTGCATAAATCATGGATAGTAACATGTGTCGAGCTAAAGGTATCATTAATGTGTTAGAGAAGGGATAAAGAGGATAGTTAACGTAGTTAACGTATCAAGGTGCGAATACGTGCATAGTAGCTTGCTTGGTTAGTATATACATATGTAGCATTGCGTTTAACGCTTTGCTTTAAGAGAGAGTAAGTGAGTAGGTGAAATGCTTAACGTTTATAAGCTTAAAATATCCCTAAAGATATTCAGTAATCTAACTGAACAAAACACATAATCTAAATAATGACGAAATCGAACTAAATTGAGAGTCATTATCCAACATTCTCTTCTAACAATAAGGGAGATCGAATTCGCTTGATACGAATGTTTCAATTTCTTTTTACTGTTTTTTTTTAGTTTAACAATTACTCTCGATTTTGTCGGAAAAGAGAGAAAGTGAGAAAATTAAAATTTAATAGATTATACAATGTTACACTAGATTTTAGATATAATACAAGAAAATAAGTATATTGTATTCGTCTTTAAGAAAACAATTGTGATGCATATATTTACATTTTGTAATTTACTATTATTATGTTTAAAGCTTAGTCAAAAAAAAAAAAGAAAAAAAAATATCATATATGTGGGATTCCTTTTCTCCAGTCCATATATATAGCCCCAGAGACCCTTAACACGTTCACACTGAGGCCGATTTTGATATTTTTCGCTGCGAGGCGGAGCTCGAATTCATATTACGCTTGGGACAGTCGTGTGTGGCCCACCGGTGATGCACGCCACCCGATGGGGCAATCGAGTGTGACCCACCGGTGATGCACGCTGGCGTGAACGTGTCAAATATTAATTTTCAAAAAAATTAAACTGCTTCTTCATATAAATCTTGTTTTTTTCGAGATTAGGGATTATTGCTTCTATTACTCAAAGTTTATCTCACTCGTCCCGTTCACACACCACACATATGTAGGATTTTTGAAAAAATTGGGGGATTGACTAGATTGAAAACCCGAATCCGGGTCTCCCTCTTTCCGTGCGACTTTTCTAACCATTGAGGGTTAGAAGCATCCTTCGATCAATCTCTCCACGAATGCCAATTTATTTGGAATGGAGATTCTTGCTTCCGCATACATATATATGTGTCGATAATAATATAAATACATAATTGTAATATCGAATAGATCCTAAAATTAAATTTTTTAATTTTTCAACTTATTACACTGTCATAATGACCAATATATGATTATTTATTTGATAATTATATGGTAATTATATAAATATTTGATATTATATATATACATACATATATAATATGCTTAATGAAACAAAAACGTTTAAGTCCAATAAAAAAACAGTAGTTATTTAGGAGTTCTCTCTCTCTTTCTCCCTTTCTTTTCCGTCTCATTCCAGAATTCGTAAAACGGCACGTTCCGAGTCGATGGCGCGCCATAGCGTTAGGACAAACAAACCGTATTTCGATACATCTACCTACTTCATTGTCTCTACAGAACGTTTAATGTGTACTGACCTGAAAACCCCTTTCAACTGACTTTCAGGTTTCTATTCGTGGCGCAATCCAGATGACGGCTCCTGGTTCATACAAGCCATTTGCGAGGAATTCAATATCCATGGCCGAACTCGTGATCTACTCACTCTGATGACTTTCGTCAATCGACGAGTTGCCATTAACTATCAATCCTTCGTACCCCATCTAAAGAATTTCCATGCGAAGAAACAAATACCGAGTATAGTCAGTATGTTGACTCGGTTGGTATATTTTCCTAAAAAGAGTATTTTACGATCGACACCAGCGATACAACCGGCTCCCGAAGAAAACGAAACATCCTATATGAAGAACAAGGATTGTGAGACTATGGCATGCTGACATCCTCGAGATTACAATCTCTGAACTTTTGTACAGATGACATCGTCTTTTATTTTCTTTCTCTTTTTGTCAACTATTTTTGTCGTTCTTAGTTTTAGTTTTACGTTTTTAGAATACGATTACCAAATACAATACTAAACTATTAAGTTTAGCAAAATAATTAGTATGCGAAAATGTTGTTTACTTATCCTTGACTTATTATTAAGTTATAACAGTTTTGCTGTATGTTAAGTAAAATTCAGGTTATATTATAATATATATTAATATTATAAATAAAAATATTATGTAATATATCTTCATAATAAAAAAGTAGCGGAACACACATACACATATAAGTGTTACAATTTTGATGCAATGAATTTAATATCAAAGCACCGAATTAATTGCTACATCTAATATGTAGCACAATTTTAAATCAGTAACAATAAATTACATTGGGATATCAAAATGTTATTATATTTTGTTCGTTTATTTAAATATATTAAATATTTTTAGATATTTAAATTGTTACATGTTTCCTCCTATTACCACCGATCCTGGTTTACCAAACCTTAGGTCTGCTAGAATTTATGTTTTTTAAGAATAAATAAATACAAATAAGACAATTTAAATATCTGTATCAGTCATACTCAACCTGCGGTTTGGCACATCCAGTCATAAATTTACCTTTTTTTTTTATTTTATTTTTTAGTAGCCAGAATTGACTGCTGGCCCGAGACGACCCGAAGAAGAAAAAGATTGTCATTAAATTCTTTAGACAGACTGTTTAAAATAAATGAATTCTCGTTGATTGTTCAAAGTAACTGTAGATACACTAATTTTAAGCAAAGAAAATCGTTTATTTTAGACTAAGATAGAAGAGAAAGAAAGAGAGAGAGAGAGAGACTTAAGTTTCGATTGAACTACCCATCGAAAACTCGATTCCATTTTATCGTCTGCAAGTACTGTTAACGTTACTATTTTGCTTCTCTCATTGAACTCTATTCGTTTCTGTATCTGACTTATCTGAGTGGATAGACAAACCAAAGGATGCGCTATTACGGATTAAGAAATGTTTTTAGAAACGATTTTCCAACATTGTGCTGCAGATTGACATTTAAATACGACAAAAGTGATATTTGAACCAAATCTCCAGGAAGTTTGCATATAAAAGATGTTATTTCTTTTTCTTGAATTGTATGAAATCCTTGAACGGTTTCCCTTTGGTAACATAAATCAAACCTCGAATCCTGAAAATATTCCAAAATGAACGCAACCACGTGTATGAACGTAAATTTTTATGTATTTTTTTTTGAACACGAATATGAACACGAATATGAATTTTATTGTCGGTGAGTATATTAAATTGATATAAATACATAAAATATATATAGTAAAAAAACTTTGCAAATATTCAGGATTTGAACAATTCTTTTTGTGATTTGATTAATAATATAAATAATTGTAACATCAAATTAAATTATAAAATAAATTATTTTACTTATCGTTAATTTTATATCTTAAAAAATAAACATTTCCGAGCTCACGTTGATATAATATACATATTTTATTCTTTACATATACATATTTTACAAATAATTATTTGAAATTTTATTTTCAATATTATTATTATTATTCAATTTCAATATTATTATTATTATTATACTCCATATATGTGTAAACGCAAAAAATAACATGAGAATTAATGTGTCACAATAATATAAAAATATGTATAAATCTGAGACAGAATGTGAAAATGTTCATATGACCATGAATGTGAATGTGTGGGATTGATACGTCACATATAAATTGTATATAGACTCCAATACGAATGTAAATATGTATTCATGATTAATAGGTCAGATAAAAATGAATCCGCATATCAACGTAAAAACATGTATATATATATATATATATATATATATATTATATATATAAATATTATGTATACATAGTCAAGTTTTCTTTTAGTACACGAAATCGTTTAACTTTCTCCACGTGAAAAAGTAAAGTAAAGCTGGTCTGTACGTTATTCGAACTACCACGTACTATTGTGCTTCCCTAACGACGGAGTTAACAAAGGAGCGCTTTGATAAAATGGTTCCATGCTTCTGCGAACGCCATTAGTATAAGTGTGCCCGGGCATAACGTAACGCGTGCATTCTCTATCGATCGCAATATCAAGAGCGCGATATTTACCATAGATTTACTTTTTCTCTTTCCCTCTTGTTCTCATAAATAATACGCAAGATTTTTATCGTTTGTATTTAACGTTGCATTTCTCGATAAATTGTTATCTTTCATTATCTATGATTTGAAACAATTTATGCGTTGTTTATCGTTCATTAACGATAATATTAAGATCAATCATTATCTTGTAGAAGGAATAATGCAATATTACGGAATACGCTTATAATTCAACGGCTATTCATACTCAAGAACATTAGTATCGCCATATCTACCGCACAATAATACGCTTTCCGACAAATGCGAATTAATCGCAAATCTTCAATAATATGCTTTCCATTTCCGAATTCTCTTTATTTCTCTCTTTCTCTTTTATTGTCAGCAACAACTTCTATTGTCCGAGGAAAATTAATTTGGAGAGACAAAGAGCATACGTGGTATATGTATGCCCAGCCCAGTTTCTCTCTCTCTCTCTATTATACCAATTTCTAGATTAACTTCCATACATTTCTATGAGGTTCGTTAACGTGTTTCGTATTTTATTTTTTTTGTTCGAGGAAGAATAATTAATATCTAATTACATAATGGATATTCGCCGATAAATAATAAATGTCGATTAAAAATTGAAGAAATAGATAATATGCAATTTGAATAATAAATATCTGAAAATATTGAAGATATTATAAGATCAATCACGTCACGACCGACACAACGAATATTGTATCGTATTACTACTCCTGAAGGAATAATTAGTATGATCTATGAACGAACGGTGCTCCGAAACGGTTAACGGGTATTCGATAACCCTATTACGTCCAGTCGAGTACTCAGAGCTTACATCTATCATGGACGTGCTACGAGACTGTAGTAGATAGCACATACCTGCTCGATGCTTCTGAATGTCTACCTATCGAGGATATTCTGGACGCTCTTGGGATTACTTACAAGTGATATACAATCCGTGAAGACATAAACAGAATCAGATATCGTTGTTTCTATAACATCTGTAAGTTTATTTGTATTTTACCAGTATGTATCAATGATTATATTATATCACGAGGTGGTATGAATATGAAACTGACCTTGAGTCATATATTTATGTTTTTTAACATATTCAGAGTATTTTCTTTTCTTTTCATTTTGTTTCTAATACAATGTAAATCGATAATTTAATGTACAAGTGATAGATTAGATTTTGTATTTAATTTGTTTTTATACAAGTTATTTTTGTTATAATGGACACAATTATTCTACCCCGTTAACGTGAGTTAATTTGAAAATGAGAGTAAGTATTTGATTATGCTCACTGACTCTGTACACATTTCTAAATTAATTAAGAACAATAGTAGTAATGTTATTTGTTCGCCTCTGATTTCAAGGTACTTTTAATGACGCTTTAATCAGTGACCTATAAAAGAAACGAAAAGTTGCAACGAAGTAAAGTACACGTATATATATATATATATATTCTACAGGTAAATTTACTAAAGCGTGTAGGTTAATTATTATTCGGAAGTAACGATACAATAACGGTTTTCTAGTTTCATTTCGTATCAAATTACTTTTCATGCGTGTAATTTTAAATGGTGATATTGTTTCGAGTGTTAAACAGAATATCGAATAACAAATTTTATTTACCGTTGTTATTTAAACGTATTATCAAATTTAGTTCAATAATTATAAGATCATATAGGCGTGGCTTATATATTGTTAATGTCGCGTAGAGAAATATTTTATCTCTCGATATAGACTTTTCAGTTGGTTTTCGAAACTTTCTAACTATGGCGATTACACCAAAGTTAATTACCAATCGAACGACGATCCGTTCTCATTTTCCTTGTTCCGAAATTTGCTTTAGTTAGTATAATTTCGAACTACTTTGTAACCATTGTCGAATTCAAAAAGACGAAAGTAATATCGTAGTATCGTACTAATAGCTCGCATAAATTTCTAAGGATAATCTCATTTCCTTGCTATATCTTATGGATAAACACTTTTTTTCACGTAGAAAACTCGTGCGAATAAACTGAAAAAATTTCATACATACGTAGGTATGCATGTAGGTATGTTTATGGTTATCTATGTAAATACATAAATTTTGCACCATTTTGCGAGATGAAAACTTGGATAAATATACTCGAAAAATATTATCAATCTTGTTTTTTTAGGTTATTCCATTATCTCGTTATTTATTTTTTATTTCGACTGTATAGATGACTGTATTGTATATTCCTTCAAAAAAGTAATATTTTTTCATCGACAATACGCTAACGTGCTATTTAGAAGCACGTATTTTATCGATTATAATTTTATAGCTGCCTTAGAATCTTTTGAAATAATTAAATTGTTAAATATAAATGTTTATATGATGATGCTTTAATATAATCGGTAAACCATTTCAAACGAAATATAATTTCTCAAATTTCTTATTAAAATTCTATACTTAATTCCAGCAAACAACTTTATTTAACACTTTACCGTAACACATGTGATTTAACATTTATAATGACGTCAAATTAAATATTTATAATAGAAAACTGAGTTGCTACGCAATGCAAATTAAGCTTGTTATAATTCCAATTTTGACACCAATTTTCATAACACGTTTTTCACGCATCATTAAAGTAGAAAATTCATTGAACCGTTTTATTATTTTTGTTATATTTATTAAATAATAATTAATTTTATTGATTATACATCACTTTTTATTTCCTGCCTTTCCTGCATTATTCAATAATAGCTATTGGTGGCATTATAATTATTTTATTAATTTATTCTCAATCAATCCTGATTTTATAATTTAACGTGTAGATATATACATAACCTTTGAAAGCAGTTTCTGATCAAATTTATTCATTTTAATTTCTTTTAATTACTAAATAAATTGATACGTCATGAATGATTTCGAAATTCAAAGTAGAAAACTGAATTCTATTCAAAGCAATTCGCATCCTTTTTGTTATAAAATCATAAAAACAATTAATTTCTACTACATTGTTAGAATTTTATCAAAAATTACATGACGTAGAATATATTTACGTAATATTTTTCTAAAATAATTATTTTAATCACAAAGCATTTTTCTCGCATAAGCAATCAACGAGGAATATTTTGCTATCCTTTATCGTTGTACATTCAAAAACATTTTCAACAAACAGCAATTTATAAAAACATTTCGTCTACATCGAAACGGAATAGTCCGATGTTGCAAAATAGTCTTTGTTTTTGTTTCGGTTTCTAGACTACATTTGCGTACGCATTGAAAGTGCGTTTATTTTTGTTACCATATACAGCTGCATGTTTTTAATTTTTCTTTAATCTTTATCGTTCTGAATGAGAACGGACAATAAACGGTAAAATTTGTTGCTTGTATCAGAAACCTGGAGAAAATTTGATAAAAAGGCTCGACTTTTTCACATATATTTACTATGCAAATATGAAAAATTTGGTCGCGAGACGTCACAGGGACAAAAACAGGTGTATATTTGTTCGTTCCATCCATCCTTACCTTCGACGCTCTCAAACTCCGTAGAATAAGATATTTGTGACACAGTTGTATAATTTCCACGTTTTCATATGAACGATAAACCATGGATAAAAAAAATACTTGGACGTTTACGCTAATGTTTTATCACTTTATTATAATATGTTTTGATACATTCTGTTCTTTTTCTTTGCTACATAGTTGCTACTTTTTGTCAGACCGGTATGTCCAGTCATGAATTTATCTAAGTTTTTTTCATAGCCATAATTGACTCCCGGTCACTTGTCCCCACCCCACGATTCCCAATCCTTGAGGTTAATCACTTTTATAAACGTAATATTTAAGTACACCTATTGTTTTTTATCATTGATTTTCAATTGGCGCCAATGTGCGTCCCGATTGATACAGGAAGTGGACGTATGCGGTTCACGAAAGATAAGAGTTGAGTACCCCTGCTTTCTGTCAATAGGGAAAATACATTGTGCGTGATATAAAGTTACTGTAAACAAAATTAGAATGTTAGCCAGCTGTTTTAGCCAATTATACCCGCATTGTTTTAGATCTCTGCAATGTAAATACATATATGAAATATCAACAAAAAATTCCTCATCGAAGCTTTAGCATGGACGAGGTTTAAGGGGTCATTCTGATCAAACAGCACAGAAAAAGAGTATTTTCGTGAAATTTTTTTTAATGAAAATATCGAATCTTCGTTTGGAATATTGTTCCGTTTAATGATTACACTTTTAACTGATAAAAAATAAATTTATAAAATGAATAAAAAATTATTTTAAAAAGTAGAGGATTACAATATGACATCTTTGGAATCTTTCAGTGTAATTCGCCCAAGTGATTACTTCAGTTTGACTGATTTTTAATAAAAAATGAGAGACGTTTCAGATATATTCGTCAATTAAAACTAACCGTTTAAATTGATTTCATAATTGTAAATTAAGAACAAAAAAGCACTTTGAATTCATATCGAATAGCGCAGTTTTTAATATCAAAATATCAAGAAGAAAAAGGAAACAAAGAAAAATGAAATTAAGTATACGATCTAGTGAACGATAAATTATATTCGGAAGGAATAACGTCCTCCGGTGTAACAACACTTGGTTTACCGCATATAATTCGTTCTCATTTCCCTTGGCGTGCACTTCCGGTGCGTCGTGATGACACAGAGATCAGAATTGGTTAAACGCGATCGGTCGAAAAGTTTTGACTTCGTTTCGGGGTTCCTTTTCAAAGTAATAGGAGGTAGATAGGTGGACAACAGTTTCACGATGAATTTCGTTCGGATCTTTTTGTCGTCGCGGCGCGCCACTATGCGAGCCATAATTCCAGCTCGACGGATATTTTGCGAATGCCGTTGTTCGCGTAAACGAGTTCTTCCTTTTTTCTCTCTCTCTCTCTCTCTCTATTCTTCCTTTTCCTTTTAAACTATACTTCGAAGAATACTGAGAGAGAGAGAGAGGTAGAAGGCTCGACTCTTTGAAAACGAAAACGTCACTCGGGAGAGATAAATCTCAAATAGTGGAACGCTCGTAGCTCACCACGAAAGCTATCCTTCCATTCGGTTACGGGTTGGCATTATTTATTGATGTGTTTCTACGTTTTGCAAACTAATTTTCCGTGAGGAAAACCAAGAAATTTCAAATAGAGAAAGAATGTGATTGTCCTCTTTGAAACACGTTTCACATCAATAGAATGAGGGTTTATCAAAAAATATTCGGTTTAATTATTTACTACATCTTCCGATGATCTGTATGCGTGCAACATACACTCGGTTTACTACTCTAACAATCGTGTAGTTATTTCAGTGATCATCTAAATCAGTGGTGCGTAATTATTTCCCCCCCTCTCTCCATTAATTTTCATGTAAAATTTTGTCGGAAGCCCTGAATATACAGTAGACGTTTTATTTTTATAAATTATCTCATTTCATTATTTTACTAGTACCTGATACTCCTTGAAGAATAGTCTTATATTTTTGATCGACAACAATATTTCTTTGAATTTACCAACTCACAAATATTTTCTCGCGATCGTCGTTTTGAGTACCACTGATATAAATAATGCGTATGCGATGTACACTAGTTTCGATCAAATGGTACGTCTGAATTCATTGCGATCTACTACTTTAAAATAGAAACCAAGATAATCTGATAGTAACCGACTGCCTTTGATGAGCTCGCAAACGTAACTGACTAACGAAATGATGTTCTGCTGCTTGTAATGGATGATAAGGACAGGGAAAGACTGATTTCCTATTGGTTGTGGGCGTGACTAGCACTTAATACGTGATGTTCGAAATACGTGCATTTTTCTCGAACGTTCTTGAAATGCGTTTGCAGTCATTGGTCGATCATATCTATCTTAAGAAATGCTCCCGAATATCAGGAAAATATTCTTTGTTAATTCTTATTTGATAAAGTTCTTTCTGGCGATTATAAATACTATCCACTTCTGTGTCTATTATAAAACCTGGAGATAAAAAATATTCATTCCTTCGTTCTATGACCTTCCAAGAAGAGACTTATTCACCCTCGAGATAGTTCAGTCCTCTATTGATTTAAAGGATTAAAAAAGGTTTTCAAAAATCCAAAATATTCAGAAGCGGCAGAACGACAAAGCAAGGGAGCTTCGAAAAATTATGAAATGTAAAATGAAATAAACGCGAACGGAATGAAAGAAACAGAGATCGATAGTGAAAGAGAGTAAGAGAGAGAAGGAGAGAAAGAGAGAGTTAGAGAGAGAGAAGAAATCAATTCGGAATTACAGAACGCGATAACGAGTTACGTTAAAAGTTCACGTTGGAAATATGAACATTGTAGTTATACTTTTAGTAATAATAATGTACGAATATTTAAATATATAGGTGGCTTTATGTGTATGAATATTAACTCGTCTACGTATACGATCGATGTATATGATGAGAAAACCACTACTAATACTGCATTTAACGTTGGTCGTACTGCGATACTCTTGTCTCTTCCTTGTAATATCACTGAACAAAGGAATTTCAGTATTTTATGTCAAAGAGTTTTTGCTTATTGGCTATCGAAGGAATTCGATATTAAATTTCTCGAGGTTTAACAAGGAATCTTGAATGTTAATTAGTAAGAACGTGAATATTTCCAAAATTCTCTTTTAATTTGTAGATAGACGATTGCATCTTTTTCAAGTTCAATCGTTAAGCTGAATAAGAAAACTTAAACTTGATCTTTGAACAGATTTTTACATCGTAATCAGAGAACTATTAGATACCAACGTGTATATATTTTTTATCAGTGGAATACACGAGAAGTAAGTAGCATGCGTTTTATGAACGAACTGTAAAATTGATGACTATGGAAAATCGATAATGCTTAACTCGATTAAAAGAATAAATTGGAAGGAATTTACAATGAAATAAACCCCTCCTGATGACGCTATGGTAACGTTATTAAATCGTTAAAAGATTTAATTAGCATGGATGATATTAAAGAAATAAAGAAAAAGTGTTACAGATTCTTAAGTAATAATTATATTAAAACGAAAATATATTTTTTTATTAACATTGAACCTATTATTAACGGTCAATTTGACCGTTTTCAAACTTTTGTACAACTTTCATATATTGAAACGTTATCTCATCGCCTTCAATCTAATTCTAATCACTGTAAATAGTTGTCGTAAAGCTAAATAAATAAAAGTGATAAAGTTGAATGCAGAGTTATAGATAATTCAAAATTTATAATCGATCGAGGAATGTTCAGTATTATAATTACTTTCGTTTTATTATTAAAAATATATATTTTGTAACAGGAGCAAAGTTTAATATAACAAGTATGAAAATGTATCTTTTATCTACTAAAAAATTATAAAATGTATTAAATATATCGATTTATGTAAAATTGTTTCAGCAAAATTATTATGTTAAAGTATAAAACAAGTTTATAAAAGTGTAGAAGTTTTGTTACCCTTACAATTACTTAACATCGTCTTTGAAAAGTATGAGTTAGACATTTAAGCGGATGTTATATCGTATTCAGAACGCGAATGTACTATTCTCTTTCCTGTTAGCTTACAGAGCGAGTTAACACTCTTGTCAACGGTCTTACAGGTACTTCCAACCGCTTACGTCTTTTCTATGTTCTCTCACTATTTCTTTCTCTCTCCATCTGTCTCTCTTGCAAGAACTCAGTATTAGCAAACTTGTTGGTTATACTGAACGAGAAGTACGTCACGACTCAAGTAAAAGTTACATTTACTTCGAAGAAACGAAAGTATTTGAATATTCCGCTTCTCTTTTCATGACACTTCACACTGTTTATATTACTGATACTCAACTTGCTGCTCGCCAAGCATGTAACGTGCGACCTCAAATTCACAATCGTCAATTTAAATTTATCTCCATGAAAATAAATAATATTGGTATATCGCAGTCATGTCTACTCAAATGGCGACCAGGAACGTCAAGTCATGAATTTACCTTTTTTTTTGAAGTTATACTTTTTTTGGCGCGTTGGGGAAAATGTAATGGGGAGTGATTTTGTTCCGAGCGTCTGAAAAAACGACACCATGAAGTTTGTCAATATTTACGACGCGCGGCAAAGCGATTTCAAGTATACGGCATGAAGTTTGTCTTCTTTTCTTCTTCCCCTTTTTTTCTCAAGCGGGTCACCCATCCAAGTACTAATATCGATCGATTGAAAATATGTTTCTTTCCTTTTTTTTAAATAATAATAATAATAATAATAAATTTCTTTTTTGTTAAGTTATTTTTTGAAGTTATTTTTGAGGTTATTGAGGTTATGTTCGTTTTGGTACGGCAAAGAAGTATAACTTCTTACGTGCGTACATAAGTACACATACCAGTTTTTTTTAGTAGCAAAAATTGATTGACGGTTACTTGGTATAGGTAAATAACTTGATATAGTAATAATACATAATTTTTGACACATATGAATGGAGTGCGTTCTGATTTTTATATAAGCTTTTTATAGTTACCGGTCTCATCTCGTTGCAAAATTTGTTTATTTTATATTTTTTTAAATATTAAAGAAGGTCTTGTTTTTTACTTGACACTGACTACGGGGGACTTTTGGAACTGACAGTAACACATTGGTTCAGATCATTTGGAAATAGGAAACAAATGAATGTGGCACGAGAAAACAAGGTTGAGTATCGCTGGTCTATTTTCTGTGAAAGATCAAATGAAAGAAGAAAACAAAAATAGACCGTCGAAAGGGTTGAAGGTAGGTACGATTGGAAAATTTCAATAATTCCTGGGAACAAGGGTGGCGAATCTTTTTGTCAAATTTCCGACGGAACGCACTGTGCGCCGAAGATAGAAACGAGAAGAAGATAGACAGATAGAAAGAGAAAGCAAGAAAGAAAGAGAGAGAGAGTGAGAGAGAGAGAGACGAATAGACAGACAGATAGAGAGCAATTTTACATCGATTCAGCACAGTCACGTTCAGTCCTATATTTAAACGTCGAATTCACTTCAAGCCATCGCACGCTCCACACCCCCTTTTCTATCCATCCCATCCGCAATTGTTCTTCTGCAAAAAGCAATTTCGAATAAATCATTTCTAATCCGTGAAGCGAGCGTGCACGATTTCGAAAGAGGATACGAAGAGAATTAAGATTCTAATCAGTCAAGTCGTATGAGCTAGAAAATGAGCTAGAATATTTTATCGATCAAAGAAATCGCGAATACTTGTTAAAGAGAAAAGAAATGTAAAATGAAATTTCATCTTACGTTAGGAGAGTTTATCATCGAATTTCTACGACATTTATCGAAATTGTTTCGACGAGTTCGACGAGCGTAAAATTGTTGACGATGCTTTTATCCAATCAAATATTTTTTATAAATACGATACAATTCTGAAAATATATTATAGAATGATTTTCGTCAAATTCGCGTAATAATTTTATAATAGTTTATCGTTTGAAATTTAATAAATATTTTCGTTTAAAAGATCGAAAAACCAACGTCATGTCGTCATTTTATTGAGTTCGTAAAGAATCGTTAAAAATTGATAAAAATTAATTTGTCAACATATTGATGAAAACAAAATCATAGTTGATGACATTAATGAAGATTTTTTATTGGAAGCAAATGGTCAGGCTGAGCAATTGAATCATTTTGCCTATAATATCAAAGTTAACTGACGAGGAAAAATACAACATACTTGATGAGCTGAAATTTGCTCGTAATAACATAGTATTAAAAGTTACGAATGAGTGTTATAGTGTGCTGTTGTTCGGATTACGTCATCGTGGTGAAGTCGTTAATGGAATACGAGACGCGTTAAAAAGGGATAGACACAAATTAAGCATTCCCGCAACTTGAAAAACTGGACGAAAGAATTGAAAGAATTGAAAACTAAACGAACATAACTATAATCCAAAAACAAAACGCCGAAAAAATATCGAGTGGTTGATAAAGTTGTGATAAAAATTTTTTTATGGTGTTTCTTTGAAATTAATACCGAAATTTATAGATTCCTATCAAGTACATCGCATATTGTGTAACGACAGATATATTATATTGAAAGAAGTAGAGGGTTTTCAGCTATTACAGACTCTTTATCGCGAAATGTGAGAGGCGTCGGATATGCGGCTTTAGAACGCCAGGCTAATGCATATTTAGGAGTATCATGCATTACACATTTTTTCTATCCAATAATCTTATAAACTACGTGTTATATGCGTTATACTTATATTTAGATTTATCACGTATTCTCGTTTGTCTCAATTTGTATTATGTTTCTTATATCCAACAGTGAGTGTCCCTTAAAATCGCTACACTTATTAGACTTTTTATTGAAAATTATTGATATAGTGTGTTTAAAATGAACGAAATTTAGAAACAAATGCATTAATATACTTTAACTATATATTCAATAAGTTTAACTTGAATGTTTTATTTATATTTGAAGGCTACGTATATATAACGAAAATAATATTCAGAAAGTCATATAAGCAACAATCAATAAAAGAATTTTAACTGACTTTTATAGAGAACAATGAACCAGTTTAATGGTTCATGGGTGGATTTATACCATGCTTTTCCATGGTATATGTATTAATATCGTGGTATTTCATGCTTTTAGGCTATAATATACATTTTCTTCGATTAATTGACAATCATTTAAAGTTTATAGCACACTCAAATGTATTTTAATAATATTTTGGATTGTTTAACAAGTTCACGATGAACTGAATCATCGGTGATGCATTCATGGTAGAATAATTCTAGCCCCGCAGCGAACGTGTTAAATTAAAATACATTTGTTTTAACGTTCCTTGTTAGTAATGAATTTGAGTTAAACATTTTCATGTAATATAATATCAGATCTAAATTGTTTAATATTCGAAGTATGTGTATGTATTAATGGATATGTGATTTTTAAACAAATCTACTTTGTATCATTTTTACTTTATAGGATATACTAATTCTGATATTAAAAAATTTAAATTACAGTAAAAACAAAGGACGATTAATTGTTGGGCATGAAAAAGATCAGGTATTCCCCTAGTTTTTATATAGTTATACCAACACATAAGATTTTTAGGTATGAACGTCTTCTGTACATCATTTTCGTATTTGTTTAAATCATTTGTTATAAATAAAGCTTTCAAGTTAAACTCATGAACTTAACTGTAGTTAAATTATACATAGGTATACATTAACAAAATTAATTCCAATAGAATTGAAAAAAGTTAAGAATCAAAAAAACGTACGAACTTGCCTTAATCACCTCTATATATTTGAGTACTTAAAATATCACCGTAACTTTTAATGATAAGAAAGAAATTATTTGATTAAAAAGTGGCAATAATTTGATTACCATAAATTTGACTTTAAGATCATTTTCGTTGAGGTAGCAGAGAAAATAAAAGGATAACATTTAGAAGAAGCGATAAAAACTAAAATGTACGTTTGATATCGAATAATATATTCTTTTAAGATTTATTCTTAACATCAAAAGTATTTTAAACGATCCAGTTAGATGAAACAGTCGTCTATACGATACATTCCTACAATTAATATTCTTTTATGTCAATAAATAAAAAATTAAATTAAATGAAAATGATTTAAGGGAATCTTAAAAACATCTAAATCCCATTGTCCATCGATATTTTGAACAAAGGTAGACGATTAAGTGCAACGTTGGCGTTCGTAAGCTCGCAGAAAACTAAATGCGTCGCTCGTGGACAATGATGCCGGCTGTTCTCTCTATTCGAATCTTCCAGCCTGTAGTCTAACCAGCCAGTGAGGTAGTAGCTTTGTTTACCTAACATTACAATGCGTGGAAGAACGCTCTCGAGATTCTAATTTGAGTGCAAACACGCTGAGTGAGGAGGGTGGCTTTCCAGCAGTTCTCCGTTGCAGACGAGGAGCCCTAAGGAAAAGGCTAGGGTTGCTGGCCTTACTCTTTTTCTTTTTCTCCTACTTTCCTCCCTTTCGTTTCTCACTCTTTTTCTTTCTTTCTTTTTCTTCGCCAAAGTCGCCTCATGTATTGTCGTGTCTGGGATTTGAAGAACCAGACGGAAGAGAGAACTCATCGAAAGAAAAAAGCTCAAAAGAAACGTTGATGTACGGTTCGTTGTTCCTTGAAACAACTAGTGCTATCGAGTAAATGACAGAAAGGGTTGTTGTCTCTCAAATAGTCCTGTTTTTTACGTGTTGACAAATACTGCTCGAAGTAACAGAATTCGATTTCATGAATATATTAATGCATATACGTTTCCAAATTTACGCGTATCTTTCATTCCATGCGAATATTTTTACGCAAGAGAAAATTCATCAGTCTTTACACAAACAAATTTTTAAAGCAAATGATTAATATAAGTTACCTATATATATTTATTTCATATATTTTTATAAAAAACGTAATCAAAATTCGAGAATAACGTATATAAAATTTATTCGTAGCAGATGTTAATTTATAATTCAAAATAATTACTTTTTTATTTTTATTTTTATTAGTTCGAACGTTCGACGTGAGACTAATGTATGCAATAAATTTTCTGATCGTATAAAATGAGATTATGTAATAAATTTTAATCGCATATAAAAAAATCCCAATAAATAAACAAAATTATTTGTCGCGTATTAAGAAATTCGTATATTAAAGCGTGCTGCTTAAATCGAGGGAAGCATTTATCTATACAATTATCAATACAATTTAAGTAATAATTAATAATTTTTCGCGAAAGTAAAGTAAAATGAAGTAAAGTAAATATAACACATTATAGGTCAGAAAACAAAATGTAATTGGACAAATTTAATTAATTTTAATAATTAGAAGAATATACAAGTCAGTTATAGTTGTTGCATATTTTTTCAAATCGTGGACTGAAACTGGATATTGATTTTCGAGCGACACGTAGATTTTATCATAGCAACGATCAGAAATGCACAATTCGCACAATTAAAAAGTCGCACAAATGGAATTATAATTATAAAAACTGTGTTATATTTTACGGTACCACTTGAGTGTAGCGTTAGCTCAGGTCGTCAATGTTATCAAAAGAAAAAGCAAAAAAATACATTAATCGAAATTAATTACAATGTTTGTTGAAATAATTAATCAGAAATTCAAATAGTTTGTAAATTCTTTGAAGCGTATATCGTTCACCGTTGCAATATTATTTCCTTTAAAATATGAGAATTTCCACAAGAGAAACGTTGTTGATTCTATATAATATTCAAAAGTTTCTATATTTTGGCAAACATTTGTGTGTTTTTATAAATTCCTATCAAATAAAGATAAATTCAAATTCGTATAATACATTATATTCTCTACATATACTTATTCTCGTTCAAATACACATACGCGTTAATAAAATATAATATAATAAAAAATATATTGCAATATTTATGTGAGATCATATTATGAGCTAATAAAAAACGAGATCAGTATAATAAATTACAATTTTTAAGCGATAGGATTTAGTAAAATCTCTTCTGCGTCAGTTATAAATGCAAATAATAAAAAGGAACAAAATATTATTAAAAGAAGTAACTTTTTTCATATTAAAAAAAAAAAAGATCAAATATTTTAGCATATATTAAAAATACTTCTTATCATTGATAGTTAATTAACATTTAAAAGCTTTTATCTTTATGACTAAAAGAACCGAGTTAGTTATAATTACGAAAAAGGAAAACAATCAAGTTTTTTATGTTCTAGTTGAAAGCCACTAATATATAATTTTTTCATCACAATTTCTTTTATCGTACAAAACCATAAATGCCAACAGCAGTGGCAAGCACTACGTCGATTTATCCTTAATCGTTCTTACATTTCTTATGTCACGACATAGCGTTTAATACAGCGTTTCCCAAACTTTTTCGACCGCGTACCGCGATATTTCTCATAAGATTCTTACACGGTCCACTTTTATAAAAACAAAACATATATCATATTATTTAAAGAGTAAATTTTAGTTTTTCATGAATGGGCTAACCAAAAGTCAAATAATTTATTTTAAATAGATTTTAATAAATTCAATAAATTACACATTATGATATAAATTTAAATAATTTGTAATAATGATAATAATTATAATAATAATTAATAAATAAATAAAATATAATAAATTCAATAAATTACACATTTTGATATAAATTTAAATAATTTGTAATAATGATAATAATTATAATAATAATGATAATAATTTAATTAGCAAGGTTTTTTTTTTAATTTTTTCTTAAAACCGACATTTTTTTTCTGCCAACTAGTGCTAGAGTCGCGAACTAAAGTTTGGGAATCCCTGGTCCGACAAGACTTAATTTCTAATTGGCCAGCAGTAACCTTTGTTGAATTCCAGTCATGAAACATTTTATAAGCAAAAGCCTCGCACTAACACTTTTATCTCATGTCATTTTTCTTAATTATATATCTTTTTTTTTATTATCTAAATAAATACTCTTCATTGCTATTTTATACTTCATTACTTCCATGTAACATAGGTTAGGAAGAATCTCATTTAAAAAGTTAATTGTAATTGACGAATATTTTTATCATGCGAAAAAAGTAGTCACCGTTTATTATTTATATATATATATAAGCTGCAATTTTAGTGACAATTCAAATATATTCGTAAATTTCAAAATGTTAGAAGAAAGTTATGTGATGGGAGAAAGGTTAAAAAAAGATACGATTTCTTACACAGGAGGCCATGTTAATCAAATAAGTACTACATTAAAAATTTTCAAATATCTGATAAGAATATGTTTGTGGGATAAATTTGATATAACATTTTAATTATTAAATGAAGAAAAATTATGTTACAACAATTTTTATTTTATTGTTAGTCAACGGGACAGAATTATGAAATACTGGCACGTAATGTGTTGAAGAATATGAATCATTTCTGTCACCGAACGCTACTGTTAAATGAAATAAACGAAAAAACGATCCGAGAGGAAAATTCACATAAATGAGTCGTGTTAAATCGAATTACTAAATTCGTAGGAAGAAGACTAGACTCGGAGTAAAGGAATAGGATGAACGAACCGTGACCGAGATGGGGAATTCAAAAATGAAAAAAAAAGTAAATCAGAGAAAGAAAACAGGGGGAAAAAGCGGAAGAAAGGTTGTCTGACTCGAAGCTGTATCGTTTTCTCAAATAAAGAGAGATAAAAAGAAAGAAATAAAACGGAAAGATAAAATGAGGATTGCACCAGAACTGTCTTCACGAAAATTTCTTTCTATCTCTCTCTCTCTCTCTTTCTTTCTCTCTTTCTTTTTCTATTTCTATCTCTCTTTTTCTCTCGTTGGTACAAGTGTAACACAATGAATCCTGTTAACAAAAGGACAAAGTTAAATTATTATATGTCCCGGGAATTACCAGATGAGCTCGTTACAACATATGTATGGAGCTCATTTCTGTAATGTCAATCTCCTCCTTCGTCTTCCTTGTAATTCTAGTTCTTAGAAAATTAGAAAAGAAAAAAGTAGAGAGAAAAGAAAAATGTGTTATAAGAAAGGTTATACGAGGACAATGATCAAAGAAGAAAGAGAGAGAGAGAGAGAGAAAGGCAGATTACTGATAAAATATTACAAAATTAATTAATCGTAAAAGTACTTACAATGAGTCACAGAAATATTTGTGCTCGTTCTCATCGTAAATTTGAAATAATTGATATTTGCTTATAATGCAAAGTATTAAAAACTCGTATACATGGAAACTAATTTAGGATTTTATTCAAATTTCAGATTAGTATATAATATATTTTATTATAAAAGAACATTTTTTATTGTTAAAGTAATTTAATTTTACATAAATGATAATAAAATTAGTCTCACAAGATTATATATTTGTATCTAAACAAGATACAATAAAATGCTTCTTTTATAATAAAATTTATATGATTTTTAAACATTAATAATTTAAATAATACGTTTCTGTGCATAAAAATTTGCAAAAATTGTATTACAAGAAAATGATTTTTTTTTTAAATTAGCAGTGAAGGTACGAATATTTCTGTGATTCACTATACATAGGACATATACGTGTCACTGTGATTTAATAAACGACCTCTAAGAAAAATAAAAAATAAAAAGAGAGAGAGAGAGAGAATTAAATGCTAAGAAAAGAAAAAAGGAAGAAGCAGAGATTACAGCTATTTAGGAGAAAATCTAAATAATAAATAGTAAACGCTAGAGCTTTAAAACAGATCTTAGGAAAAAGATAAAGAAGAAGTTTGAAAGAAAGAATAAAAGAAAGAAAGAGAGAGAGAGAGTAATGACAAATGATATTCTAAGCAACGATAAGACGAAAGCAAATTTTCCATCTCCGTTTCTCTTTTTCCTTCGGTTTAAATGTTGAATGTTGTTATGTTCGTGAACGAGCCAGACGTTTCGTAATTCCGAGCTTGAAGGCAAATCTTTTCCGAAGCGAGTACGTGACTTGCAAGCGTATTTATTAAAAGGTCCTGTAAGGTTTAATTTGCAAAGTAACATTGAATAAAGAGTGAGAGAGAGAGAGAGACGAATAAGTCAGAATAGTCATTCGGAAGTTCATAATTCATTTTCGTCATTTTAATGCCATCTTAGGAAGATACGCCGATTTTCTCGCTACAATTAGTTTTTTTCTAACGAGAATAAGAAGATATTTCAATCGAAAGCCAGTCGACGTCGAGAGAATAAAAGATAGAAAGAGAAACAAAACGTATTAAATTCGTAACGATAACGCGCGATCAATGAGAATTTAATGTTGTGTAACTAATACGTCGATCTCTCGATCAGATCTACTATCGTGTTAAATGCAAATTTCTATTGGTACCGCGAATAGGTAATATATAATATTGTTAGTATAAGATCGATCTATCGAACGCAAATCGAGCTGATATCGTAAACAATGTTACCAGGCTATTTTGCATACTATATGTATCTGTATATGTAAAATATAATAAATATGAAATAAAAAATAAAGCCTTTCGATCGACCGTAAGTGAATTTAGAAAAAAAAAAAAAGTAAATTCAAATATCAAGAAAGAAATGAATTATTTTTAAATCATTTTGAAATTAATAGGCACGAAAAATTCAAATATCATTGAAACAAATTAGATACGTGTTTTCCAACTTGTTTTTTCGTGCCTTGTTTTATCGAGAGAAAAAAATCATAGTTAGAATTTGATAGGAGGAATACTTTCTTTAAGTTCAAACGAGATCTGTTTATGTAGTTAATAGTCCAATGCTCGTTCAGTTTCGTAAACGTTTGAAACTTGAGTTTAATAATTTAGTTTAGACAGCTCCGCGAATTGGCCAGCTTTTAAGAGTTTACGATCGTTTTAATTTGTTAAACTACGTGTTTGTGAAGTATACATGCCATGCATGACTGAACGTTTGACGAAGATTGCAATACGTATAAATATTTTGACATCTCTTTGTTGTAGGTATTTATATGTATGTATATAATGAATAAAAAATATAACATGATTAACGAATGAAATATTACTAGATTTGTGAAACGAGGCCAAACGTATTTACTTTAACGTATTTTCCAAAGCAGTAAGGTCGAATAGATTTTCTCGCGGTCGCAAAATGTTGACATGAAATTACATGCGTTTACGTGCGCGCACGCGTGAATGTTTTACCAGAAAGAGAGAGAGAGAGAAAGAGATGGAGAGAGGTAAAACCAAATTGCTTAACGTGTTTACAATCTATGAGCATGTATCGATATAACCGCTATCCAGGATTACAAATATACGATCGACAACGTTGTATCTGCACTTTCGAGATAACCGAGCCCGTTCGATAACCCACGTTGCAAAATGCTACTAACACAAGGTATACACGAAGGATGACGGTACAAAGTATATATACATATATATGCATATATACATATGCCACTATTCAGACGTTGTTTTTCCGACCAATGAACAATTAATTAATTCCATAGCATTATTGTTAACGAGCTGGTCAACTCTACAATTATCTTGGATTGTTATGATGAGTTCGTATTCGAAATATAATTAAAATTTCATAACAATATTATTTGACATTATTTATATATATTGTATTATATATATTGAATTATTAACCCTTTCGTTACGAATTAATTTTTCGGCACTCTACTTCTGTTGAACAAGCCGAAAGTGTACACTTACGAAACATTTGTAATTGAATCGCCCGTAAAAAGAAAAAAATATATCTTTTAATAATGTAATTTCGTATGAAAAGTTTCAAAGGTATGCACAAAGTGCAAAATAATTGCGATGGATAAACATGACGATTACAAATATACTCTGTTCATGAAACATCACGGATGATTATAGTCACCGTTCATGGCAAGTGTCAGACGTTGGGTGACTATAGTCAACGCTCGTGTTAAAATATGTATATCATATATTATTAAAATATAGTTATAATCAAACTATATATATATATGTAATTCTCTCTCCATATACAAAGTGTATAACTTTATATTATTTATATTAGATGATGTGTTTTCACTATTCAATGATAACTGAAACTAATTTTAAATTACATATAACGGTTTCGGATAAATTAGAAATATTGAGATTTTTTTCTCTGTAGAAACAAAGCAAAAGAGATATTTTATTAAAGATATATCTTGTTATTATAATTAATTAGAAATATATTTTTTTAATTGAAATAATTATTATAAAGTTATTACTAATTTCTCGAAATAATCGAGTGGGAAACATTTAAACGTACTTTAATCGAATATGAGACAAATAAAATGCTTTTTACGAGTTCAAACACTTTCCTTGTACGGAAGATATGACATCAGAGTGACGTTCCGAAGGTTTTCAACTCTTCGTTTTATTATTTCTTTTTCTTTCTCTTTTATCATAGATGAGAAACAGTAAGCGAACTTTCACGGATCTCTAACAGGAAGAAAGAAGTTGTTCTTTCAAAAAGACAGAAACGACGACGACGACGACAACAATGGATTTTACAGATCAAGGTGGATCTGGATCACGAGACAAGATCGCGGATTATGGTTTTATCTCAGTGAAATTCTACAATCAATTGAAAGAGGTCGTTCTGAAGTACGCATCATCAAATGCCGATAGTCTGTACGGAAAATGTTACGACTATAGTCCTAGTCATTGTTTACGGTTGTTCGAACGACTCAATGAAAGCAATCACGAAGAATATACAGGGTGGACGAAATAAAGTATGTTACGAACTGTTTTATTCTAAAATATTCAATTTTCTTTAGAATAAAAGAAGCGTTAATGCATAACCATTGAATAAAAAAAACATTTTTAGTATCTCGATGATCTGCAAAAAGAATCTAATCAATCCGAAAATTGATATGCACTTTTATTTAAAAGAAAGACAAAACAAACTTTTCAATTATAATATAACATATTGAAATTCTTTAGAAAAATTTTACACGTCAAATTGTCACGTTCGACAAGACTCGATTAAAAACAAAAATAAAGTAAAAGTAACAAATCGAATCAACGCATATGTTACGGTCAGTGTATTTAACGTGGGTGTTTAAATATGTTAAAATGATTGAAAATTGTATAGAATGCCTAGAGAGTGATAATCAATGTATTGAATCGCTCTGATAAGAAATTTAAAAAACGTGTTTATTATTGACAATGAAACAAAATCTCAAATTCAACGTATAGTCATTATAATCATAATTAATCCTCCATTGGCATCGTGGATCTTGCATATTTGAATAACTATTGTTTTTTTTAAGATAAATTATTTCATTATTTCGAAAAATTCTAAAAAGTAATAATAAATTTGTTCAAATTTTGTGAATAACAATAACATCGTAAAAATCCATCCTCGTGGCTTTAGTAAAATCTATCATGTCAACTATTGTAAATGAAATACAACACGACATTTTCTATTCTATCAGAATAGAAGAATGTGTAGAAACGTTAAACAAAGTACAAGTAAAATACCTGCTCATTATACACACTGGCCAAACAATTGGATATTCCATTCAATACCCGGTCATGTTATAAAACTTTTAAGTTAAATACATTGACCGTAATACATATTCTAACGATTAGTAAGATTTAAATAGTTTTTAAAATACCTTATTTTGCCTACTTTTTATATTCTAATATTTTTTGTATATTTACTCTTTCTTTAAATGATAAGTTTAATAATAATTACATAATTTTAATTTCCGTTTTGTTTTATCTATACATTACATTGTACTATACTGTAATTAATGGCCTTTAGGGAGCCTAGGCTCTAGAGTCAATAAAATATTATTAAATAAATAAATAAATAAATAAATAAGTTAAATTAAATTTAATGTTACCTCACCTCGCTTCTATGTTTGCATATAGAAGCATGTGTATTAATCTGAGTCAACGTGAAACTTAAAAAATGAGTCTCTTGGATGTCGGTAATATTTTAATTTCATACTACTTATAGTTTCATACTACTTAAAGCGTGAACACGTAAAAACGTGTCGTTTTAATACAGGCCATCCCTCGAAACATCTTCCTTTCCTTTACATTTTGTTGTGAACATTCGATTGAAGTTATAGATTTCTCGTAGAGATCGGTAAAGGCACGTAACCGTTATCGTTATCGTTTTTCAATAACGATAAAACATCGAGTAATCCGCCGAGATTCATCACGGGTTTCTACCGTCTCTTTTTCTTTCTCATTTCATTGTTTTTTATTAGCCACACGTGTTTTTATTAAAAATAAAAGAACAGTCGACCGACGAAGATGATATCCGCGCCTTGGTAAAATGTACTCTTTGATCCAGTTACGTTAGAAAATTGTTTGTAATTTCTTTGTACTTCGAACGAGTTAGAATTTCAAAGAATATGCGTGAACGTGAAATTGTGTATATCTATGTGTAAAAACTATCGGCTTTTTTCATTCAAGAGTTCTATGTACCCTCCAAAACCAGATAAGAATTTTTTAATTAAAACTGACGAGAAGAAAGAAAATGAAGAAAAAGAAAAGAAAGGTAGATAGAGAGAGAGAGATAGAGAGAGTGAAAAACATTTCTTCTTGTACTCTGCCTAGGACATTTTTTTCGAAAACCAAAAGCTGAAGAAAAGCGTTAAGGCATCTAAAGGATTCTGCTAATGACACCTTCAAAGGTACACCACGGCTCGTTTCTTAGATGAGATTAATTCGTGAGAAAATAATTAGAAAAGTTTCACGTTTTTCCATGAGAATTCGCGAAATTTCGTTTCTTTTTTTTTTTAAATTCTTTTACGATTTTTCTTTTTTGTTTTTTTTTTCATTTCTTTTATTTTTTTTCACAGAAACGTGTACCCCATCTTCGGGGTCGAGAAGTTCGATATTCGTTTCAGTCAGAATATTATTTCCATTTGGTCGCTTCCTACTTTTACTCAGAAACTTGGCGCCTTCGTTACATTTATACTGGAGTTAAAGTTTTTGATGTCCTAGGAAGAAAAGAGGAAAAAAAAAGAAAGAAAGAAAGAAAGAAACGTGACGCGTATGTCTTATCTCACCGATCGTAAAAGTTCACTCTCGTTTTACCAGAGCTGAATTAAGTGGACGCATTTCGTCGTATACCGTGAATCTTTCCTTTCCTCGTATAATAAACGAGGTAAAACCTCAGTCTTATTCTAGACAGGTTGTCTGAGGTTATCTCGTACTCTACTTTCAAAAATAAAAAAAATACAAATGTTATTTAAACATAGGTCATTTAAAATTTTATTCAAAAGTTATAACTATATAAATGTGCGATTCAAAATATTACCTGCCTACGCGAATACAAATATTACACCGTTGTAGTATGCTGATATGACATAGTAAATTCTTGTGGATTTCTATTAATTTTTATAACTTCATTCCTAACTCGTTCTACCAAAACATCGAGTGTAATTAACTCAAATCAGTTGTTTAAGTTTTTTCTTTTAGTTTATCGCACAAATATAAATTCTTTTTTTTAATTTCTATCACATTATTTTCAACCATTACTGCAAGAAGTACCACTAGTATTTCGTCAAAACAGATAGTTGCAGTTAGATGGTTGTCTAATACATTAAGCAAGACTAGTGAAATTTAAAGGTGAATTGGGCGAGGCGGAACAATACTTTTGTCGCATGGATCACCTAACCTCATTTCACTAAATTTTCATTTTTAGGGGAAACTAAAATAAGAAGTTTATGCAACTATGATAGTTACGCTTGATATTATGGTAGAACGAATTAAGAATGCAGTTGTAGAAATTAATAGAAATCCACAAGAGACTCGCCATGTTATATCAGCATACTACAGCGATGTTGTATTCGCATAAGCGGACAACATTTTTAACAGCACATTTAAATAGTTTTACAATTTTTCTCTTATAACTTTTGAACAAATGACCTACGTTTATGCGACATATTTTTCTTATTTTGAACATAGAATACACACACACAACGTTTGTACGAACAAATCTCAAACAGCCTGTATAGTAGTCGTAAACATAAGTAAAAGAAGAAGAAAAAGGAATGAGAGATAAGGGTAGAGAAAGAAAGGGACAAAGAGATAGAAAGAGAGAAAAGGGAAAGTGAAGTTGGATGAAGGGATGAGAAGGATCCGAAAGTAGGGGAAGCAACTGTCGGTGGCATTGCTATTTCCGACACGTTGAAGACGCGTCTTAAAACCGTGGGAAGCTACAGGGGTTCATGTTAAAGTGTCGTGTCGTTCGGTTCGGCAAACGAGAAGGATAAAATATGAGACAAACCCTCGTTGCGAGAGGGTGCAATGCATTTAACAAGCCAGACGTGTTCAACTCTTTCGCTATCTTCCACGAGATTAAATTCAAGAGCGAAGAAGGGTTTGAATAAGGGAAACGTCACAATCTTAAAATTGGTATTTGAATTCTTTTCTAACTTTTATTCAACTTTTTCGATACGACTTTGTTTTTCGTTTTTTCATTTTTCTTACTGTATAAACAGTCGAATAACGAATACCTTGTACCTGTATTGTCTAATTAGAATGCGAACATTATCAGAGAAATAACATAGCAATTTAATTTTATCGTATAATGTCAAATACTGGTAGAAAATAATGATAATTTAGTGCGTTTTACTTTAGTCAAATTTAAGAAATTGTTTAACTATGGTGAACTCTTTGAAAAATGTCTAACTAAATTGTATTCCAAAAATGAAGCGTTGGCAAGCATAATAATCAGACGCAAAGTATTTGTTTGGAAATACGATACGAAACTCTGACTCAATGATAAGATTTTAATGTCCATTGTAATTGTTTATTATTTTTTATACGAATTAATTCTATTTGTATAAAATTTAGATTAGTTTTAATATGAAAAGTTCCCTAATTACAATTAAATATCTTACAAATAGATCAAGAAATGAATCGATCAACAATTGCACGTTAAATGAAAAAATAAAAAAGAATATGATCTCATAGTAAAAAACTTATTGCATTCTGATCGTGGACGAAGTTAAAAGTTGATAGCAAAGTGATCGGGAATCCTAGTTCTGGAAAAACTGAACCGGAAAATGCTCATAAACGAGATTCACAAGCCAGCTTCATTTCGCTTTAACTCACGAACGTAAAGTCGTCAGCGCAAAGAAGCTTCTTACGACCTGTCTGATGCATTAGCTTTAATTTACTTTGGCCAAATATGTTCGAGCTCATTGCATCGACCTATGTACTTTTATCACTAAAATACATTTCGAGGAAATATTTATTTTCTTTACCGCCAAAATTTTCATCTCATGTCTTCATATTAGGTTTAAGATATACAATATTCTTTTTTTTATAAGATTAGCAGCAGAAAAAAGTAAGCATCTTATTTTAATTCTTAATTATCTATCTTCACTGTAATAGAATTCTAATAGATTTCATAATTTAACTATCCTTTTCCCCCTCCAGTTCTCACATCCAAATCTCATCACTCGCCAAATCATTCACAATTTTTTAAGTCATTCCCTGGTAAAGGCTTAACTGCTTGACCAAAAACTGACCACACTTTTTATTACGCAACAGGACGTAACAAGATGATTGAAATTTAAATATTAAATGAAATTTATTTTGTACGAAGTAATAAAATTATTTTTATTCCTCACTTGCGTATATGATTATTGTATATTTGTTAAAGTAATTAAAAATATTTATAACTATATAATTTTTATCAAGAATACAATTTTTTATACATATACTTTTTATATATTTTTATATATTTTATATATATATATATATACTCTTACATTTAATAAATTTCGCATATCTTTGCCGTTGACTTGAAATTAATCAAAATTGAAGCGAAAAGCAGATGAAAAGATTTTCCATTTAATTCTAATCTCAACTCATAGCAATATTCTTAGTTGAGCTTGGTGCATCGGAAGTTCGCAAGAAGTTCAAAAAAGGAATAAGAAAAAAGTTGGGTGCTTCGACTGGTTTCTCTTGGATCGAGCAAATGCTTAATGCCCCAGGCCGTCTCAGCTTCCATAAATTCAAGCGTCCCGTCCTTGCCTTCGATCTATTAACCTTTTCCTTCGGTTTCTATTCGTTCTTAGTATTTCCCGTCGAGCTAGAAGCCTCACAAAAAAGAACTCGATACGAGTCAAACATATGCGGTGTTATTCGAAATACGATATTTTCTAGCAACCGATCGTATTTGTCCATTTTACGAATACACTTTCGAGATTTAAATATAATCTCTCTCCTTTATTTTAAATAAAACTTCTTTAGACCCATTAAACATCATTTTTTTTCAAAATGATCACGAAATTGAGAATGAAACGTACAAAATCTAACCATGGGAATATTACGAAAAATGTAACACAGAGGTACACGTGTTGCACGCAAATGGTCGTTTGTTAATGAAACTCATCAGACGAAAAATATTTTCTAATTATTTAAATTTAATTAGAAAAAAAAAATTGATAAACGACGACGTACATTACTTGATGTTTATTTTTTCTACGAGCCTTTCGCAAGCCAAAAGCAATTAACTTTATTTTTAGTATTTTTTTTTTAAATGTTATTATCAAAGGGCTTGATTAATAAAAGAAATCAAAGTTGAGGGTAGTGGCAAGGAAACGAAAATATCACGAGTTAAATATCTCAAAATATCTAATGGATATGAATATCAATTTTAAAGGTGTGTTGACAAATAATATTTGAAATGCATACATATCATACATACATATCAGGAAATTTAAATATACAATAGATGTATATGTTATCGTTGATATATGAAAAACAGGTATTGTGTAGAATGCTTGGGCAATATATAGAATGATCAAAAAATAAGGATCTAATATTTCAAGGGCTTATAGTACTTATCACGAAAAGTAAAAAATATAGAATATTTAAACATTATATATAACGACATATGCTATTTAGGCAAAGTATTAAGACCGTAGTCTTAAAAGTCTTTGCCGAATAAATTCAAAGCAGCATATTTCGTCGTTTCCGAACAAAGACTGAAATGCAAATAGGAAATTCTATGCTATTTGATACAAATTACCAATTGTAGGTCCAATTTGCAATATAACTTGTACCCCCGTTGTATTTTCAACATCCTATTTCTATTTCGAAAATACAAGCAACGAATGGAAGGAAGTAATCAATTTCAAAGGAAATAAGAAAAGCATGTAACATTCAATATTACCAGACCAGATATTTTCTTTGTTCTATCTGAATTTTTCTAACGAGAAAAGAAAAAAAAGAATGAAAAATATAAATCGTTTTTTTGTGATCGGATGTTATCATTTTATCAGAAATTCATTTTCTTAATGTTTCGATGAAAAAAGAAATCTACGAATTTATTTTTCGAGTCACCTTAAATTTTGTTAGACAGTACAATTGGATTTTTGACATTTTATCCTCGTTTGACTTCATATTCAAAAGGATTTAGATACCATCCTATTTTCCGTTGTTTCTTATACAAACTAACTCATCCTCGTAAATCAAATTTTCGTTGTAAGTCCCGTTCTTATGAAACGCCCAACTTCTCGAGAAAATTATATATACTCTTCTTGCTTATTCGTAAAAGAGTAAGCTCATAAGAACAAACGACATTGAATTTCCTTCTCTCATTTACCTTCGCTATTACCATGAAAAATATATGCATCATTGAAATAACAGGAACGTCTATTTTCTCCTCTGTAAAACTATCGAATTTCTTTTTTTTACGATGTAGAATAGCAATTTCTATTTACGATAGATTCTGATATTTATTGATCAAAAATCATTGGTAGTAACTATTTATGATCTCTTTCAATTTTATTTATTAAAAGATTCGTGAAATATTAAATTTTTCTTATGTATTTCTCTCTCTCTCTCTCTCTCTCAAAAAAAATAAATTGAATCGGTTCTTTATTCTACAAAAAAAAATTTACATAGATACATTCAATTTTGATAGGAAACATAAATATGCGCATAAATATTTTATAAAACATACAAATTTAAATTTTAATTCGCGAGCAATATCAATAAAATTCAAGTTAATTCTCGACACTATTGAATGCGCATTTTGAATCGATTTTATCAAATATGAAATTTTAAATCAATTTTTGAATGTTTAAATACTCGCAATTTCGATACCAGAAGTCGAATCAAATTCAGAATTTCTCATAGACTTTTGTTATATATATAATTTAATATTCGTTATAAATTTAAAGCCCATTCATAAAACTGTTCACACGTAAAGTCAACACAAACACGCGCATACCTATACACATGCAAAAACATATAAATACATTTCAATTTAAATGCAAAACAAAGATAGAAACAAGTAGTTTAACACACTGTACATTTAATATTTGAGCCAATCATATGTAACGTTTTCCGTTAAGTCATGAATTTGAAAAAGGGACGAACGGAAGGAAAATAAAGGGTCCAAGATTCAATATTCTCAAGTAACTTAATGGAATAGTGAGTTGCTCGTGGTCGATTAAATTAGGAAAGAGAGATTAGAAAGTCCGAGAGCGGTAAGAGTAGTAGACCGCAGCGGAAGTTTCACCCTCGTCACTTTCCACAAGCAGCGGATGCCAGGGCTAGCTCATTTAACGCTTTCAAGTAAGATCGAAGTTAATCGAAGTTAATCGAAGTTTCGACACTGTCGTCTATTGCCGTATAATTATTCTCCAGTAACTACTGAATACCTGACATTAATACTAGTGTTAGTCGATCAACAGACTACTTAACATTGAATAAGTTACATTAGAGGTATTCCCATCATTATCAATTTCCTAAGCTATAGTTTCTTCGAGCAAGAATATTATATTTCAAATAGTTCGTTAATCCCGTCACTTTGTCCTTTTATATTTATATATCTTCCTAACAATTCGCATTCTCTGATCAAAATCAACAGAAACAAACGACCGTTTTGTGGAAGTACTGATCGAAGCTACCAAAAGCTGAACGATTTCACGAAGAGGAGAGAATCGCCATTTGTTCTCATTTCTCTTTCTGATTCTCCCTCTTCCACCTTCTCTCTCTCTCTCTTTCTATGTCTCCGGTTAACAATAAGATGCTTTAAAAGATCCAAGAAAATTCTCACGAGCGGGGTCCCTTATCCCGATGGATATATACAATACACATTGAAAGATATTAGGATAGTAGAAGAATCATTGTGTTTCTCCTATTTCGTAAATAATTCGCGGTAAACGTCACGCTTCCCTCTAGCATCAAAAAATGGTGGTGGGACGAGGTGGGGGAAGGTAGCAGATGCATTGTTCGTCGAGTTTCTATAACGGACAAAGTGATTCACGAGTACGAGACAGGAGACAATTTTCTCGAAAGCGAGAGCACAATTTTTAGCCGTTGACGAGGAAGACGAAGACGAGGACGAAGGACGAGGACGAGGACGAGGACGAGAAAGACGATTTACGATGCAATAGCACTTACTATTGTTACGCGCTCACTGGATTCTTTAAAGTAGCGTTCTGCTTTTCCGCCTACTTATCTCACCATCTTCACGGATATTTTTCTGCGTTTTCCTCCAAATGGTTACCTTCTTTATACATATATTATACGTAAATATGTATACCTAGGCAGGATTTTTAAATTTTAAACAGTTTAAACGATCTTCTCTCTCTCTCCTTCTATTTCTATCTGTGTCTCTGTTCCCATTTCGGCTGATCGATCTTTGTGTGCATTGAAGATTATGTGATTTGAACAACAAACACTTTAATGTTACAAACGCTTTGATCGTTTCTATAGTATCCTTGATATACCATACCAGCTGAACGGAACTCAAAGGCATTAATGACGATCTGTTTATGTCATTAGATGATTGCTATAAAGTTGATGTAACGCAGATAATCATTATATTTGACTAATATTGAAAGAGGATTTTCAATAATTAATCTATTCAAAATCTTAACGAAAACTTTATTAAACTTTCCTAATTATTATATTATATTTTACGTTTAATATTTATAAGTAATGACATTTGTAAGACTCTAGATGTAATGTTTGTTTCAATAACAAAAATAAATATATGATAACAAAAGAGAGGCAAACAGAGGGTTAAACAAAAACGAGATGGGAAATCGTTAAACATCTGTTATCGCCATTATGAACAACGGCTTTCTGAATATACATATTAATAACGAATCGATATTGTTACTCGGTATGACGAAATATTAATTCGTGACAGGGTCAAATTAAAACGTGATGCGTGGAACAAGCCGGTGTGTGGAACAGTCACTGAAACCCTTTGCGCACTTGCCTGTACCCCCTTTCCCTCCCACCTGACCGTCTTCTACCCAAATCCGTACCCTTATCGTAATTTATGCACTTGCGGTTTTATCAGAACCACCGTTGCAAATTATAATGCCCTTTTCCCCCCGCTTATCTCTCCTCGTCATTGCCGCGCACATACTTTATTCAGTTCGTTAATATGCTTTGCGTGCACTGATATTTTTGAAAAAGCTCTGGTTGAACAAGAACAACGTCTGGCTTGCGAAAAAAACGTCTCTTGTGTCAAGTAAAGTTACTATCTCTCTATTTTCTTTTTTTTTTTTCGTCAGATAAAATAAATTATAGAAAGGTCGTAAAAAAGAGTTGCGACAACTGCATCGATCGATAGCTTGGATAATATGAAAAAATGTAAAAAAAAAAAATAAAAAAAAAAAAAATATGAAAGAGGACAAAAAGAAAAACGCAAAACCACAACTCTCTCGAACGTTATTGCAAAATCGAGTTTGTTTCAATGACGATATATGTCGACGTAACGTGTAAAAGAGAGAGACATAGAGAGACGAAACAAAAGGGAAAGAAAAATGTGAGAATTCGCTGTGTAATCAAATTTTATTCGATCTTTGAAGACAAAAAAATATAATACGTAATCTTTGTTATAACGTATATCTCTAATTAATATTAATTTTGTAATATTAAATAACAATTAAGTTTTTATCGAAAGAATTTGAAAATTAACGTTCGATCGTTGTCAACAAAATATAAATTCACATATTTTCTTGAAAAATTCATTCTTTCCTTGTTCGGACATTTTCTTAAAGGAAATTCTTACTTTACAATTAGGTATAGTTGGCCGAGCTTGTTCTATTTTATTCACACACTATACATAGCATTTTTATAATAATTATTTATATATTTCTTTTTTTTCTATTTCGTCTTGGTTTCGAAATCTTTTAAGAATTTGCAAATTTACGAATATATCTCAGTTTCCACTAATCGTAAAATAGCAATTTAAATAGCAATTGATAACTTCTTTTTCCACGTGACGAGTATGCTTGTAAATTACAGCTAATTGGCTTAAAGCTAATGTAAGAGCTCATTCAGATATTATAAATACGTTTTATTTTAGATAAATATTTGTTCATTGTTGCATGAGATTAATACTTGCATTCCCAGATAAACGAGTTACTTTACAGAGATAATATTCTCATCTAGAGAGTGCTAATTTTGAAGCATTATTGTTCAAAAAATAACAATTTAAAGAATTTTCGCGTTATCCGAATTCATAATTAAACCACATACCTGAATGACACATATTTGTGTTATCCGATGCAATCCACTCTTATTTGGAGTCTCATTAATAAATGCATTAAAAAATATATGATTTTAAAGTTACGTGACATTATAAGGGATTAAAAAAAACATATTGAATAAAAGAGAATTCGATAAACGGAGACGGCATTAGCATGGTCGTTAAACACACGCATCGTGTATGCATTTCGTTGTAATTGATACGAAGGGTTTTAATGGGAGCGATGGAGGACCATTAAAGAAAGATATATCAATAACCGGATCGTATTTTCAATGGTAGATTCAAGCTCAATCCATTACGAGTCTCGTCATTATCGTTAATCCAAAGGTACTTATTCACCTCGATGGTACCATCCATTCGCGAGTTACTGCATTGCTAGCTAGCTATTGCTACTGTTACTTCTACTATGAGAACAAGTTTCAGAAACGCGTTGCATTAGAGAATACGCGAATTCTATTTGGCAACAAAACTCGCAGTCCTATTGAGAGTATTAATTAAGATTAATCGTTCTAATAACGTTTAAAATTGCTTCATCGTCTGCAACATTCGCCATTCTTCAATCTAGAATAATTTATTACCTTTTTTTCTCAATCTTCAAAATTCCTTCAAATTAATGCGATGATTATTCATCATTCATTATGTGATTTCAATTATTTCAATTCTGCCTGTTAAGTTACGTATAAGAAATTTATCTGAAATCTGTGAAGATAAAAAGAAAAAAAAAGTCAGTTTAATAATGTAGGATCGAGTACTTCCATACCAATAAAATCGGACATTTGTGGAAATGTTGACTGAGGGTCCCAGATAGCAAAATGGATAGAGCAGTCATCCGAAAAGCGAAAGACCCGAGTTTGCATCATGGTTTAATCAATCCAACGGTTCAATTTGTTCATGAACTAACAATAAGTTAAAAAAAATATTTATTTTATATATATTTTTACAAACAACAAATAATAACAATTCTTTCACAGAGAAAACAAAATATATTTTATTCGTTATCGATATCGGTACTGTAGTCCAAAACTGTTAAGTTTATCTTTTCAATTTTTAAAACGTGTCATTTTTGAATGATAGTGACGTTTCGATATAAAATTAATGTAGAAAATAAACGTTTTAACTGCATACAATGAGATAGCAAATAAATAATTCACGTAAACGCACGGGATTATATTTTATTAATTATTCAATTAATTTATATACAAATTAGTTATGAGATTTTTTGGAAGATTTCAAGCGTTACATTTTTATTCCAAATTTTTCATTCGAAAATCATTTTCCATTCATATTAGAATCAATTAAGGGCGAATGGTATTGTATTATCAATTTTAACATGATTAATTAATACTGGGAAATTCGAGAATAGCTTCATAAAGGAAACTGTGGGTATACAATATTCTTTTCTATAGCTTTTATATAACTGCCTTGTTGCTGAAGTATTATTAATGTAAAATTTTCAATTATAAATGATTATATTATTAAAGAATCATTCCGATTAAACAACACAAAAATACAAGTATTTTCAATGAATATAACTAGTCATAATTTTAAACTTTTAATTAATATAAAACCAATTTACAAAAATAAAAAAGAACGTTTTCAATATAACCCCTGTAAAGAACTCTGTGATTTGCATTAATGACTTTTCCAATTACATTGATCTTATAATGAAGCGAAAAATTCGAATAAATTCTTCCTCTGTATGATTGACATTATAGTTTTTCAACTGAAATAAAATAATTAGATACGTCAAAAAATAGAAAACTAGTTCTCGCTTAAAGGTAATTATATCGAAATGTGTTTCTTTTCTTCAATGTTTTTCTCTTTATAAAAATGTATAATTATATAATTATTACAATAAATTAAATATAATTTATAAATGAAAGCTAATGGTGTACAGAATGACGTGTACAAATTTCAGTGTATTTGTTTGATATTTTTACTTATCTATAAAACTATGAAAAACCACGTTTCGAGAAAAACATGTTCAAAATTTAGGATATCGTTTTTAAGTATCGAATGTCGTTCGGATTTTAAACCGCACAAAATTTAAAATAAAAAACATTCTAAGCGATACTTTTGTTAATAAATTTTGAATAAATCGATTTTTTTAATTTTTTATTTGTGTATATTATATATTTATAAGAGAGTAATATTAAAATATATCGTTTATGATAATTTTTGGTTATTTATCTCTTAAATTTTGATCTCTCGTTTCATTTTTCTTCTTAATATTTTCATTGTTACATCATCGATAAGTAAAGAGAATTCTACAAGTAGAGAGAGTACTTTCAAGTAAAGCAAAACGTTCCTTTCGATTGAGCAAGTTTTCATTCTACGTACCGAACTGTTTTCAATTCGGTAAGCTCTCCCCCCCCTCCTCTCTTTTTCATCGATGCACGTTCTCTTGACTTTTCGCTAGGAATCTAGATGCAAAAGTTTAATGCTAAAGTAAACTTCGGTTTCTTTTCTGCACCACGACATTATCACTGAGCGCGTCGATCCTTGATTTCCGTTCAAACGCAATATCCGAGTCTCTTGAGTTCATGAATTGGAACGATGATCTTAACGTGACTTGTATGTATATATATTACGATAGAAATTTTCTAATACGTGGGTAATTCAGACATGAATATAAGATTGGAAAACGATTTAAAAGTATATATGCATTATTGCTGAAAAGTACTGTGGTCACTTAAGCTCCTTGCCAAGAGTTTCGAATTGCTATGTAAATTCAGAGAAATAGGATATTTATAAGAAAAAGAGTAATCAAGGTAAATTTATGAATAGTACGTTTTACTTTTTACATTTTTCTTTTTATCAATAAATTAATATCTTCCTGAAGGAATCTGAAAATCGTCCTTTAATCAATAAAACCTACTTTTAATGACAGATTTACTTACTCCGAGTATCTCGGTCAGAACTGTTTAATTTATCGAGTCTTTTTAAATTAATATTTTTTGATGTTTCTTATAGAAGTTATCGAAGATGTTCCAATAAGAATATTCATTCAGATATAGATTACTCAATAAGAACAGAAAAGATTTTTAATGAGAAATGTCATTAACATCCGTAATGGAAAATTAAAGAATCGCTTCCCCAATTCTTTGTGGATCAAAACTCAGGTGACAAGAAAGAAATTTAAAAAGTAAAATATCTGCTCGATACATTGATAGAAGTGAAACCTACGAGCAAACAGAATGTCATACCTCGATGTATCATCGCTGTCAAAAATATGGACATACCAAGAGAAAATGTTAAAAGACATTTTATTGTGTAAAATTACCCCACAAACACCTATAATAAGATAAAAGACATTCCAACAAATTGAACGTTATGTAACGGACCTCATTCAGCAAATAACAAAGGAAGTAGCACATATAAAATTTACAAGAGGCAAGAAAGCAGCAAGACAGAAAAATAAATTTAATCCAAAAACAAGTTACAAGAGAAAATGTACATCATGTTCAAGCAAGAAAAGATACAATAAAATACAATGAAAATAATAATAACGTTAACACTATCCTAAATCAATTCTTTCAACAATCTGAAAAACTATTTCATCAATTAACGAATCAGAACAACATGATCTTAAATCTGTTTACAGACCTAGCCAAGAGATAAAACAATAAATTTAAAAATAAGAATAGCATTATGGAACACAAACGGTTTGCAGCAACAAACACACAAAAATAAAATTCTTTCTAAATGTACAAAAAATAGACATACTTTTGATTTAAAAAACACAATTTAGGGATAGAAGTTTATTTATAATCTTTACGTACAAGAAATATCATACTAATCGTTCAAACAGAACTAATCGTAGAAATGTTGCTACAATTGTTAATGAAAAATCAAATATAAAATATAATCAAGATATAAAATCAAATCTTGATCTACATTCAGAAAAAATAAAAGTGCTTTTTCCGAACAAAAACAACAATATTATTATGCAGCATGAAAAATACTGGCGTTTGCTTAATCTTAACAGATTTATTATCCTCTAACGATGAATATGATTTATTAATCATGTTAAATCGATCGATATAGCTCACATCTCAAAAGCCAAGAATGAAATAGTAACTGTCCGACAAAGTCGTATATAAAGTCAGAACACTAAAGTAATAGACGAACTTGGTTATGATCTACGGTTTAATGGGGTCATTGTTTTTACGATAAATTTATGATACTTTTTCTTCTAACAGGGACGGTCTGTAGATCAGTTATTTTAAAGCTTGCCTTTGGGCGATGATAACATCCGACGGTGTCTTTTTCAAATGGAGGAGAAAACTGACGTTCGATAGATAGGTCGATTGATCTTATAAATCGTCAGAAATTTCTTATTTAAACAAACAAATATAATCAAAATAAAAAAATTGTAACTACGTGTGTGTTGTGTCTGTGTGTATAAGTGCTAATAATCATAAAAATCCTAAATCATACAAATCTTTAAAAACTACCTAATTTTATCATCTAACAGTTCTTGTTACGTAAATTAAAATAAAAAAGGGTATAAATAATATATTTTCAAATTATAAAAAATAAAAGTAAAGTGAGAGAGAGAGAGAGAACAGTATAGAAAACAAAAACAGAATAGCTGTTATTTGTGGTTCAATATTTTTAAATATTTTTTTGTAAATTTATTTATAATAAAATATTAATATGTAATATGAATGGTCAACGCTATGTAAATTGATACAAAAATTGATATTTATAATCACTTAAGTCACTTTCATAATCAACAACATATATACAAAATCTATGCAAGAAGGTTACACGAAAATTGGAAATTAAAATCATCGTATTCAATTTACGTTTGATGATATAAAGAAAGTTAACAGAATTTAAAGGGAACACCTGCCATGTTCTATTTCTGTCCACAGGTGTACATATATATATATATATTATATACACGATGAAAAGGATAGGTGAATAGTATTTTTCAATTTTTTCGCGTCACGTTTCATTCCTTATCCGACTGTCAATTTTACAATATCCGTATGATGAACCGATGTACGTCGGAGTCTGTAGCAAACATTATTTTGGAGCTTTGCCAAGCCTCTCTCTCTGTTTCTCTCTGTTTCTCTCTCTCTCTCTTTTTCTCTCACGTGTTTCCTCGCGGGACCCGTTGATTTGGATATTGTCACGGTTATTTACATTGCAACGTTTCAAGCGTTATTACAATTTCAATGATCAACTCTCGTCCGAGAGAAAAACATGAAATGAAGATCAAAATTCAGCTTTCGTCAAATATCTATACAGAAAAATATCTTTCTAATTATTATTTGTAATAAATTTTAAATCATTATTTCCTGTTTCTCTCTCTCTCTCTCTCTCTTCCCCATCACCCACTTTCTTCCTATCTTTTTGGTTCTTTGTTATTATCATAATATTATTGATAAAACGACTAATGAAAACGCTATTGCGTAATATGTTCGCAAACGATACATGTTTATATTTGATGAGTTTCCGTGTTAGCTCAAATTACCAGGACGATTAATTCAACTCGGTTGAACTGAACTCTGAATAATGATAAATGTTATTTTGACTTACCAGAAAGACAATTCTATCGAAAGAATACTTTTCTAAAGTATTATTTCTTTCTCTTTTGAAGTTATACTTCTTTTGGCGCGTTGAGGAAAATGTAATGGGAGTGATTTGTTCGGAGCGTCTGGAAAAACGACACCATGAAGTTTGTCAGTATTTACGACGCGCGGCAAAGCGATTTCAAGTATATGGCATGAAGTTGTCTTCTTTTCCTTCTTCCCCTTTTTTTCTCAAGCGGGTCACACCCATCCAAATACTAATCTAGCCCAGTCAACGCGGGCCCACCACGGAACTTTCTTACTAACAGCTTCAAAATTTGATCTAAGGGTAAGTTGACGACGCTGAATCGAATGGTGCTAATTATAATAAAGTCAGCAACCGTGATCTTGGGGAAAAAGGGTAAAAAAGGGTAAAATATAGCCATATCTTAGAATCTAGGCATTTAATCGAAAAAAGTTGCAAACAAAAGTTGTAGAGAATTGAAAAATACATAAAAAATGTTCTATGAGTTATCTTCGTATTTTCAAAAATAAGCGCATAAAATTGGATTGAAGATGGGAACAAAATTGTAAGAGTGGGAGAAAGCAAGCTTATCCCTCCGTCGCGTTTTACACGCGAGCGAGCTAGTATGCGTGCGAGCGTCCGTGTGCACTAATACACAAACGAAGGATCTTCGGCAATCTTCGGGACTCTCGGTCTTGAATGCAAGTGAGAGTGAGAGAAGAAACCGATATTTCCCTTTTCTATTTGTTTAGGCGATAACGAGTATTATTGTCCTTGGGAGCGTTCTAATATTTCTCTTTTTATATATTTTCTTTCGGTAGCAAGAATTTTACGTCTTGGCCATCGAGCGTCGTGCGTTTTGTATACGAGTGCGAGTGAGAAAGAAAACCGATATTTCTCTCTTTCTATTTTTTCTTTCGGTAGCGAGAATTTTTCGTTTTGGCTATCGTGCGTCGAGCGTTCTATATATCTATATATATCGGCGTATAAGCGCGGCACTTTTAAATCGAATCTTGATGCTTATGGCACGCCATTTCTTTATTTATTGTCAAAAATAATGAACCTTGAGTAAAAAAAAAATAATTCATTTTAACAGAAACTATTATTATTTAGTTGAGAGTAAAAATAATGAATTAATTTTGTGTCTCGCCATAAAATTAATTAGAATAATTAATTGATATAAATTCTTTGCCTCACAAAAATATATTTGTATATCAAATTGAATACGTATTCTCTTTAAGACGAAATTTAAAATTTAAATATTTTTCCTATTACATTATGTATTTTATAAAATTTTAAATTACTGACTTTTTGTCTCGTAAAAATTTATTAGTTTATCAAATTAAATACATATTTGAAAAAGAAGAATTTTATAACCACATAAAATTAATTCAAGATATATATGAAAGGATATTCTAAAAACGTGGAATTTATTTTTTGTCTATACATAATTTTAATTCATTTTTATTATGTTATAAGAAAACAGTAATGCATTCTGATTCATCTTCGAAGTCTTAAGAATTGTACGAAATAAATTGAGCTATTATCAATTGGTGCGTTAGCGTAAGTAGTAACGTCTTCGCTTTTCGCGCTGGGTATTTAACGTTCGATTCTTCGTGGGGGAATAATTTTTTTTATAAGTTTTTCTATCCTTAGGTTATATAAATTGTTTTTACATTTCCTAATTTCTAATTATATATAGAAAAAAATTAAAATTATTACAAAAAAATTAAAAGCAATAAATTTTTTTACATCTTGCACAAATAAAGGAAGATTTATTATTTAAATTACAAATTCATCCTGTAAATATCATCCTAAAAAATGTCTCGTTTCGGCACGTTAAAAATTAATTTTTGTTATTTATTGGATATTATTTAATTTATAATTAGTAACTTTATTACTCGCGTAATAATGTTGATTTCTTAATAAATTTTATATCGTTAGTGCAAAATTTGAAAAAAATCTGAGGTTGGACTCACTGACCGTCTCCTTGTTAAGGATAGAAAAACTTATAAAAAAAATAATTCCCCCACAAAGAATCGAACGTTAAATACCCAGCGCGAAAAGCGAAGACGTTACTACTTACGCTAACGCACCAATTGATAATATCACAATTTATTTCGTACAATTCTTAAGACTTCGAAGATGAATCGGAATGCATTACTGTTTTCTTATAACATAATAAAAATGAATTAAAATTATGTATAGACAAAAATTAAATTCCACGTTTTTAGAATATCCTTTCATATATATCTTGAATTAATTTTATGTGTGGATATAAAATTCTTCTTTTTCAAATATGTATTTAATTTGATACACTAATAAATTTTTACGAGACAAAAAGTCAGTAATTTAAAATTTTATAAAATACATAATTTAATAGGAAAAATATTTAAATTTTAAATTTCGTCTTAAAGAGAATACGTATTCAATTTGATATACAAATAATATTTTTGTGAGGCAAAGAATTTATATCAATTAATTATTCTAATTAATTTTATGGCGAGACACAAAATTAATTCATTATTTTTACTCTCAACTAAATAATAATAGTTTCTGTTAAAATGAATTATTTTTTTTTTACTCAAGGTTCATTATTTTTGACAATAAATAAAGAAATGGCGTGCCATAAGCATCAAGATTCGATTTAAAAGTGCCGCGCTTATACGCCGATATATATAGATATATAGAACGTTCGACGCACGATGGCCAAAACGAAAAATTCTCGCTACCGAAAGAAAAAATAGAAAGAGAGAAATATCGGTTTTCTTTCTCACTCGCACTCGTATACAAAACGCACGACGCTCGATGGCCAAGACGTAAAATTCTTGCTACCTAGGCCAGTCAACGCGGGCCAAAAACTGACCTTTTAGCTGATCGCTTCAAAATTTGACCTAAGGGTAAGTTGACGACGCTGAATCGAATGGTGCTAATTATAATAAGGTCAGCAACCGGCATCTTGGGGAAAAAGGGTAAAAAAGGGTAAAATATAGCCTTATCTTAGAATCTAGGCATTTAATCGAAAAAAGTTTCAAACAAAAGTTGTAGAGAATTGAAAATACTAAAAAATGTTCTATGAGTTATCTTCGTATTTTCAAAAATAAGCGCATAAAATTGGATTGAAGATGGGAAAAAATTGTAAGAGTGGGAGAAAGCAAGCTTATCCCTCCGTCGCGTTTTACACGCGAGCGAGCTAGTGTGCGTGCGAGCGTCCGTGTGCACTAATACACAAACGAAGGATCTTCGGCAATCTTCGGGACTCTCGGTCTTGAATGAAAGTGCGAGTGAGAGAACAAACCAATATTCTCTTTTTATTTATCATGCGATAACGAGTATTATTGTCCTTGGCCATCGATTGTTGAGCGTTCTGATATTTCTCTTTTTATATTTTTTCTTTCGGTAGCAAGAATTTTACGTCTTGGCCATCGAGCGTCGAGCGTTTTGTATACGAGTGCGAGTGAGAAAGAAAACCGATATTTCTCTCTTTCTATTTTTTCTTTCGGTAGCGAGAATTTTCGTTTTGGCCATCGTGCGTCGAGCGTTCTATATCTATATATATCGGCGTATAAGCGCGGCACTTTTAAATCGAATCTTGATGCTTATGGCACGCCGTTTCTTTATTTATTGTCAAAAATAATGAACCTTGAGTAAAAAAAAAATAATTCATTTTAACAGAAACTATTATTATTTAGTTGAGAGTAAAAATAATGAATTAATTTTGTGTCTCGCCATAAAATTAATTAGAATAATTAATTGATATAAATTCTTTGCCTCACAAAAATTTATTTGTATATCAAATTGAATACGTATTCTCTTTAAGACGAAATTTAAAATTTAAATATTTTTCCTATTAAATTATGTATTTTATAAAATTTTAAATTACTGACTTTTTGTCTCGTAAAAATTTATTAGTGTATCAAATTAAATACATATTTGAAAAAGAAGAATTTTATATCCACACATAAAATTAATTCAAGATATATATGAAAGGATATTCTAAAAACGTGGAATTTATTTTTTGTCTATACATAATTTTAATTCATTTTTATTATGTTATAAGAAAACAGTAATGCATTCTGATTCATCTTCGAAGTCTTAAGAATTGTACGAAAAAATTGAGCAATTATCAATGGTGCGTTAGCGTAAGTAGTAACGTCTTCGCTTCTCGCGCTGGGTATTAACGTTCGATTCTTCGTGGGGGAATTATTTTTTTTATAAGTTTTTCTATCCTTAGGTTATATAAATTATTTTTACATTTCCTAATTTCTAATTATATATAGAAAAAAAATTAAAATTATTACAAAAAAATTAAAGCAATAAATTTTTTTACATCCTGCACAAATAAAGGAAGTTTATTACTTAAATTACAAATTCATCCTGTAAATATCATCCTAAAAAATGTATCGTTTCGGCACGTTAAAAATTAATTTTTGTTATTTATTGGATATTATTTTTTATAATTGGTAATTTATTACTCGCGTAATAATGTTGATTTCTTAATAAATTTATATCGTTAGTGCAAAATTTGAAAAAAATCTGAGGTGAGACTCACTGATCGTCTCCTTGTTAAGGATAGAAAAACTTATAAAAAAAATAATTCCCCCGCGAAGAATCGAACGTTAATACCCAGCGCGAGAAGCGAAGACGTTACTACTTACGCTAACGCACCAATTGATAATTGCTCAATTTTTTTCGTACAATTCTTAAGACTTCGAAGATGAATCAGAATGCATTACTGTTTTCTTATAACATAATAAAAATGAATTAAAATTATATATAGACAAAAAATAAATTCCACGTTTTTAGAATATCCTTTCATATATATCTTGAATTAATTTTATGTGTGGATATAAAATTCTTCTTTTTCAAATATGTATTTAATTTGATACACTAATAAATTTTTACGAGACAAAAAGTCAGTAATTTAAAATTTTATAAAATACATAATTTAATAGGAAAAATATTTAAATTTTAAATTTCGTCTTAAAGAGAATACGTATTCAATTTGATATACAAATAAATTTTTGTGAGGCAAAGAATTTATATCAATTAATTATTCTAATTAATTTTATGGCGAGACACAAAATTAATTCATTATTTTTACTCTCAACTAAATAATAATAGTTTCTGTTAAAATGAATTATTTTTTTTTTACTCAAGGTTCATTATTTTTGACAATAAATAAAGAAACGGCGTGCCATAAGCATCAAGATTCGATTTAAAAGTGCCGCGCTTATACGCCGATATATATAGATATAAACGCTCGACGCACGATGGCCAAAACGAAAATTCTCGCTACCGAAAGAAAAAATAGAAAGAGAGAAATATCGGTTTTCTTTCTCACTCGCACTCGTATACAAAACGCTCGACGCTCGATGGCCAAGACGTAAAATTCTTGCTACCGAAAGAAAAAATATAAAAAGAGAAATATCAGAAGGCTCAACAATCGATGGCCAAGGACAATAATACTCGTTATCGCATGATAAATAAAAAGAGAGAAGTATTGGTTTGTTCTCTCACTCGCACTTTCATTCAAGACCGAGAGTCCCGAAGATTGCCGAAGATCCTTCGTTTGTGTATTAGTGCACACGGACGCTCGCACGCACACTAGCTCGCTCGCGTGTAAAACGCGACGGAGGGATAAGCTTGCTTTCTCCCACTCTTACAATTTTTTTCCCATCTTCAATCCAATTTTATGCGCTTATTTTTGAAAATACGAAGATAACTCATAGAACATTTTTTTAGTATTTTTCAATTCTCTACAACTTTTGTTTGAAACTTTTTTCGATTAAATGCCTAGATTCTAAGATAAGGCTATATTTTACCCTTTTTTACCCTTTTTCCCCAAGATGCCGGTTGCTGACCTTATTATAATTAGCACCATTCGATTCAGCGTCGTCAACTTACCCTTAGGTCAAATTTTGAAGCGATCAGCTAAAAGGTCAGTTTTTGGCCCGCGTTGACTGGCCTAAAACAAATAGAAAAGGGAAATATCGGTTTCTTCTCTCACTCTCACTTGCATTCAAGACCGAGAGTCCCGAAGATTGCCGAAGATCCTTCGTTTGTGTATTAGTGCACACGGACGCTCGCACGCATACTAGCTCGCTCGCGTGTAAAACGCGACGGAGGGATAAGCTTGCTTTCTCCCACTCTTACAATTTTGTTCCCATCTTCAATCCAATTTTATGCGCTTATTTTTGAAAATACGAAGATAACTCATAGAACATTTTTTATGTATTTTCAATTCTCTACAACTTTGTTTGCAACTTTTTTCGATTAAATGCCTAGATTCTAAGATATGGCTATATTTTACCCTTTTTTACCCTTTTTCCCCAAGATCACGGTTGCTGACTTTATTATAATTAGCACCATTCGATTCAGCGTCGTCAACTTACCCTTAGATCAAATTTTGAAGCTGTTAGTAAGAAAGTTCCGTGGTGGGCCCGCGTTGACTGGGCTACGTACACAGCGCTGCTTTACTTAAATGATCGAAGCGAGAACTAATGCTGTAACCGCGCCATGGCTGTTGACGCGTGAAGTAATTCGATATATCTCTCTTATATTTAGTGTGGGCTGATATCTATATTTTGATATTTTCTTTTTCTTTTTTTTATTCTTTCTTATATATATATGATAATAATTATTTTTTTTCTTTGAAGTTATTTTTTTTGAAGTTATTTTTGAGGTTATTGAGGTTATATTCGTTTTAGTACGGCAAAGAAGTATAACTTCTTACGTGCGTACATAAGTACACACTCCAGTTTTTTTTTTTATTATTTTTATTAATATTGTTATTATTGTAGTGATGATGAAAATAATGATGATGATGATGATGATTATTATTATTATTATTAAATCTCAGGTTCGGGAATTTATTACTTGATTAACAACATGAAGAGCCTATTTGTTAACCACATAGTATTTTATTAGATGACATATTTAAAATCATACATACAATGTGACAGATTTCAAAGATAACATTTTTTGTGTTGCTGAAATTATAACATTATTTATAATTGTAATGTTGTAATTGATTTTGACATATTACAGTAAACTGACTCATTGTCCTTAATGAAAATCTATTATAATTCTTTTATTGATTTTTGTTTATATGACTTTCAAAACAATAAATTGTAATATTTTCTTTATATATATATTATATGTAGCCTTTTGAAAATCATATAAATATCAAAATCAATAGAAGAATTTTAACTGACTTTCACATTTCGAAGAAACGATACATTGAACTGAAATTCCGTGCTACAATTTACATTTCGTTTGATTAATTATCAATTATTTAAAATATATACATATATATCGCACACTTTAATACAATTTAATAATATTTTTGATTATTTTAACGTTTCTGACCAGTACAAATTTATATTGAAAATTTTCATCTAATGAAATATCTGATCGAAATTGTTTAATATTCGAAGTATATTGATAGATATATAATTTTTAAATAAATGTACTTTTTTGTGTGTTGTATTATACTTACTTTAATGGATATTAAATTGATTCTGATAGATCGATACACACACACACACACTCCAACATTAGAACCTTTCATAATCTCGTTTAACTGTCGATCGACTGCGAGTTCTATCTCACTTTTTCTCTCCTCATTCTCTGACCACTATGCTCTCTCTCTCTTTTCATGACGTTTCATAAAATTCTACCGTTACTGTCGCTTAAAAAGCTTCATCTCAAACAAATTTAGTATGGATAAAAAGGTTGCGTAAAAAAGCACTTTTAAGTGAAACATTAATAAATCCATAAAAATGTATGCAAATAACAATAAAAAAAAAAACATATATAAACACTATTTGGTAAAAAATTTTCGATACAATATATGCATAAGTATACATATTTATGTTACTATAAAAATGAATCACAGAAAGTAATCTTATTTTACTTACAAGAAATGTTTTTTCAATTTCCACCCTATTTCTCTCTCTTTCCCCCTCAATTATTATTATATTTATTTATATTTATTCAATTCTACCCTAGTATCGATTATCCGTTGAAACTTGATTTATTCGTGTCGTTTATCCCCCTCAATAAGGTTAGTAAGTTAAGGTCCTACTATACTTACAATCAGTATTTTCCTTGAGGTTTAATATTATTAAGCTGTAATGGAAATGTTTCGAAATTATTTTAGTGTTAGATAATATTATAAGAATAACAATTACTTTTACTTGTTTTCAAATTCTTTCTATTTCTTCTTTCAAGTTCGATGCATTTGTGTATCTTCTCAATAATTAATTTATTGACGTTGTGTGTGTTAGATGTGACGATGTCAATTATATATTACATATATTATTACGTTTATTTCTGATGTAATAATTAATTTATAATAATGTATAGATTAACCGATGAGTATAATGTATTTTGTGGGTATTATTATTATTATTATTAATGTTGTTATTATTTTTGTCTCGTGACAGATGAAACGATTAAGATAAGATAATATTCATATCGGTGACTGGAACGATTTACTTGCCTTTATTTTTCTCTTTTTTCTCTCTCTCTCTAGTTATTCACCCGTCCAATCGTTTATTTTGTCTTGTTTAGTTTGCCATGAATATAAATCAACAGAGAAATAGAGAGAAAGAGAGAGAACATAACGGCGAATCTGGCAGCTCAGCGAAATCTTACGGGTCATTTCAGATGGAAACATACCCGTGGAATTTCGAGCAGAGAATTGCACAATACATATACCTTTCTCTCTCTCTCTATATATATATATATATTTATATATTTATGTGTGTATGCATGTTAGAGCTTTTGCTGTTCTTCTTTCAGTATATTCATGCTTTTTCTTGATTTCATGAAACTACCGAGAAATCGTGTTACTTTTTTTTAAATTCAACTACAGAGAAGATCTTATGCAATCACCATTGCAAAAAAACTCAAAGCTTGTTATAATTTTTGATAGAAATATTTATTTTTTATCATGTATTATTGAAGTTTTATACGAATAACTATATATATATGTGTGCAAGCATTTGTAATTCTGTATACAAAAATGATTTTTTTTAACCATAGCAACAAATTGACAAAACTAAATCCGATAAAATTGTACACACAGTTCATCTATCACTGGGAAAAGTGCTCCCTACAATTTTAGATTGATCGTCTGAAAGCTTTTAAAATGACAACCATTTTATTAAATGCTCTTTGATCGATTTTTAATGTTCAAAATCGATCTCCATAGATATTTTCTCTACAAACCTTTTCTAAATCGCGAAGATATATTATTTATATAACGAAACTAATTGATATACCATATTCAAAGTGGCCCTTTGTTTTTATTATAAATATTTTATCATTGGAAAAGGAAAATTAACAGTTGAATTAACTTCATGAAAAATTAACGAGTAATTGTTAGAAAATGTGTATAGCCATTATGCAGAACTAGTAATATTGCGAGAAGATAATAAAGTTTAAAAATGAAAATAAGAAAGAGTACAAGGAGTTTATAATCCTTCTTAAGATGCATATAGAAAAAGAGAGTGCACTTATTGCAAAAAAATGAAGTTTCTTCATTAAGAAACAAACGAACTGATTTCCGCTAATGAAAACGAGCTACGTTTTCATCAATTTCCCAATCAGTCTGTCATTTATTATCCAGGAAATAGTATCGATTTAATCAATGAAGAGTCGAGAATTTTCTCAGCGATACTATCGTTAATCAAATCGTATTTTTTCTTTTTTGTGTTGCTTTTAAAAAATAAAATTAAAATAAAAAATTAGTAGTAGAAGTAGAAGCTCACCTTTTAAAGATAAAAAAAAAAGGTATATCTACTTCCTGCTTATTTCTTAATTCTTGTAACGGAACATGCTATCAACATTTAAGAAACATCGAGGAAAAATAACGTCGAAACCAGTGATTCAAATAATCGAGATGCTGCAATTTTCGAAACATAAATACACACTGTAAATGTAGTGCATACGTGTTTGGATTAGATATCAAAAATTATGATAAAAATTGAAACCAAGTTAAATATAAGAAAACGTTATTTATCATCTATAAAAATATACAGTTTATTGTAATTCAAAATAAAATCCATTCTTCTTGATTTTGTTCAAGTAAAAAGATCAATAAGCTTTCCTCAATTTTGTGTGATTTTTAAAAAAAAACAGTGGAATTACGTGACAAACAATGCTTATTCACATATATGAACAATGCTGCTAACGTCTTTTGTTTTTTTAAATGCTATAAGATATATTTTTGTAATTTTTTAATATAAAATAAAAAAATTTCATAGTATTTGTAATATTATTTCATCAAAGATTCAACATAAGATTCAACATAAGATTTGTAACATTATTTCATCATTCGATGCATAATTTTGTTGTTATAGATCTTGATGAAAAAAATATATTATACACTGTTATTAAATAACTATAAAAATATTAGAGAAATGGTATTATCGTCATCTTTTTAAATAATATTTTAATGCTACATTTAAATCATTAAATTAAAGTAAAAAGCATTCGATCATTCGCTTCACTTAATGGAAATAACTTTTTACTCTCGACCTAATTAATATAATTTATTATTAAGTTGTAATTCTATAATTGTATATATTTAAATGTTCAAATTAAAGAAGCAGTGAGAAGAAAAGGGAGAAAGGCGATTAAAAATATTAATCAACAGTGTTAGAAACCAATTTCTCTATCTGTTTCTCCCAGGACGAATCTAAAATAAGGAAACTCAACTACTGCTGATTGCGAGTATTTCTCTCTCTCTCTCTCTCTCTCTCGAACTCGTCAAGAATACCTTGCCATTTCTACTAATTTTAGTTTGTAAAGGATACATATCCTTGAGACCGATACTGCATTGTTATCTGTATATACTTGCATATAGTTTGAATATATGCTAGTGTATACTCATCCAATACTATTGGGACAATACGTGTTCGAAGAAGAAACATTCAAAGCAAAGTTCCTTCGTTTATACTAACAAGCGGATTTCAAATATCGTCTTCCTTAGATTATATAGATGGAAGATATTGTAAAGGATTTTGCGATAAGCTTGCTTCCAAACTTGCATATCTAAAATTGAGACGTTTAACATAAGATAATTAAAAAATCAATAGTACGTTCAAAGGATCCAAATGAAATCGCTTGATTGAAATAAAAATATGGAATAGTAAAAGGTTAAGCATACTCGTTATAATGAAATAGCTTACGGTAATCAGTTGCATAGTTTCTGAAAAAAAAGTTAAGAATATTCGTTGAGAAAAATATACTAGTTATGATTGGTTAACGAAGCGATAAGGTAAGGCCAGAAGGGGAGCATAAAACTTAGTTACTGAGAAAAAAACGGAGAAAGGAAAAATAAAAAGGGAGAAGAAAAAAGGAAAGAGAGAGAGAGAGAGAAAGGGAAAGAAAAGAAAAAGGGAGAAAGAGAAAGAGCGATTTAGGGCACATAACCTTAGTGCGAGATAAAGATGGAATAACAAAAAGTTCATCGGATCGTTAAATTAGCGCAAATTGAATCGAGAAGAGTGCTTCGCATAAAATACGACTATTAAGTCGACGAAACCAGGACTCAAGGTAACATCGAGATACGGCAGTTTCGTTATCCTCGTGCTTTTTATCCTACCTTTTTTCTTTCTTTTCTCCTTCTACTGGCAAGTAGAGAGAGTTAATTATTGCAAACTGCAGTATTTTTACATAAAATAACATTCATTTTCATTAGAATAACTTTAAAATGTTAAAGACAAATTTAACATTCTTTTTACTATTATTTTAATTTGTTTTATTATTAACTAATGTACAATATTTACTATCATTACTATTATATATAGGTTATGTTATTGGTATTTGTTGTTTACGAAAATTTTTCTTTCTTAATTTTTCATTCTAAACATTAAATTAAGAATCATGACAAAAATGTATACACATATGGATCAATTTTTTGAACTAGACGATAGATCGGAAAACTCGACAACAAAAGTAAAGAAAATAATACAAAAAAGAAAGAATAAGAGAAGTCGAAATAGTCCATCGGCACTCGATCGGTAAACCATGATTGGTCGCGTTGGGAATCCTAGAACAATCTATTGTCCCGAATAGAGAAAGCCTTTGTTCCCGTTCAGGGACTTTGGACTAGTCAGAATTTATGTTCGAAAAGAGATAACGGTATTTATAGCGTGTTGATAACGTATGTCGCCTACGTTGCGATTTTAGTCCGTGCTTCCGTGCATAAACTCATTCGGTAATAGTCGCTTCACTTGTGAGCTCACCTTTAAAACCGTGGAAACGTTAATTTGCGCCTAATTTTCCGATACATGCGTACGTGTATATATTTGGGCTAGTGTATATGTCTCTGTATGTTTGTATATGGTAATGAGCAATGTTCGTACCGCAAATATCAAGCTTATCAGAACGAATAGATTAAAGGACGAAACATCCTTGATCCTGAATGAACAAGCAGAAAATATCTTTTTCCGAAGAATTATCGAAGAAGATTTGTAAACGCTCGTAAAGCTTCGATTACCATAAACAACCTCGTGAATATAACGGCCTCTCTAGATCTTCTAATAATTAGCATCGAAAATATAATGATTAATCATAATTCATTAATGAAGAGAATTCATCTATCAGAATATTAATATTAACAAGTAAAAATAAGGATTATTGAGATTAGAAAATACAATGAAGAGTTGATTGCTTTTAATGGCGTCGCAAGAATCACTATTCGTTATTATCAAAAATTTGCATAGATTTTCGATAAAAATGAACGTTTGTTGAATCATAAACAGGCATCGCTTCGTACTTCATCGACATTACTGATTTCGAGTAATATCTTTTATCGAATAAGAAACTATTTGGAGCTCTCGAAATTATAATATTCCCTTTAACACACGCATCTTTGATGAAAAAATGTATTACCGATCGATTATTATAGCAATTGTAATTATCAATGGAGCATAGAATATTGCATTATTCCAGGCATTAATACATAGAACATATATGTAGATAAATAATTACTGATAAATTCATTTAATTAATCGGATTGTCGAGATCAAAAGGAATTTTCTCTGGTTCTGTCTAAAATAGGTCACATGGGAGACACGTAGAACGTAATTTGTTGGATAGATTTAACGAGCCAACGGGAACAGGCATATCATCGTCGTGACGCGCGAATATAATAAACATGGAAGGATTTCTATGATATTAGAATCGGGTTAATGTAATTTCTAAAAAAACCATATGAGGATGATCATTTTAAAGTCGTGGACGTTCGTTAGTACAAACGAAAACTCACTGTAAATTTTCCGATTCCGTATTATCCAGGTCGTTATCAGTTTAATGCTCGCCTGGAGAGTCGAAAAGTTTGGCGGACAGATATCATCAGGAAGGTGACGAATTCATGAATATAAAGCAGCGCTTGGCCATTCAATTTTATGACTGCCGTCTTTGCTTAAAACATAATACATACTCTGTCACAGTATTTATTGTGTAAGAGATATAATATACATTATTCTCACACTAATACAGAAGAAAGTTGTGTATTTTTCTTAAATTATACAGCATGTATATATAAATAAACAAAATATCTATTAAATAATAAATACTCGTAGAAAAGAATTACTCGAATCATCTCAAAGTTAATCGAAAAAAACCGTTTTCACGTTCAGACGTAGCTGATAATTTTTGTCGAATAAAAAAATGAAAAAACAAATGTTAAATTAAAAAAAAAAGGAGAAAGAGAATTTTCTATTTTCTATGAAAAGCTCACAGACCGTTACGAGTTTTCCACGCGGTATTACCGCCCGTTGGGAATCAGATGCATTCAACGATAACAAGTTCCTCGTTGGTAGGAAACTTTTCAGAACTATTAGGTCGACGCGCTTGCTGCTCAAACGGATGTCATGCTTGCCCGGAACAGATTCTAGTCTCCTACATTATAAATAGCTACGAATGTGAAAGTAACATAGAAAGCTAAAGCACTTGAGTACCAATTTGAGTACCAAAATTAATTGATATGGGTCGAATTTGTTCAAATCCTACGCCATTGCTATTGTTCGTTGTTGATTAAAAAAAAAAACAAAAAAAACATATAGACCAAACGGGGTGAAAATGAGAGAAATAAGATTCGATGAAACCGTATTACATATTTGTGTGAGTCATTGCTAATGAATTCGTATATTACTTTAATTTTTTCTAGAAATAATTTCATACCGGTTTTTTCTAATTGTCACATGTGTAGATATACATTTATGTTGGATATATACATATATACATATATGTTGTATGTATCTGCTTATGTATATTCGTGTGCTTAGAGTCACCACGTGTCGAAAATAAAATTACGCGAGTAACTATGTCCCTCTCTTATGCTCTCTTTCTCTCAGGTAATTTTAATTTGTAACTCTGAAGAAGGAATACCTAATTAAAGGTACCTACCAGCAAGCTCTATGCTAATGCGTCATTAGCAAGTTACGCTTCAGCACGAAGCAAAGAAAAGGGATGGGTAAAACGAAGATGAAGGAGAGAAAAAAGAAGCGACAAGGTCTTTTTGGTACTTGATCGATGCACCAAGACTAGTGCCTCCCTCCTAACCTGCAACTACAACGACCTTTTAAATTATTCTCGACAATTATTAACCGTCGAAACGTTCTCTTCGACCCAGTTGGAAAATGTGTTTACCGGTAAACGTTGCTCTCTAAGTAAACACAAACACATATATACGTATACATATCTATAATAAACGACATACTTTTCCAGGGCATTTGGCAATGCACCACAAAGCTTTTCATTTAGTAACGATCATACTAATGGATGCTAATGGAAAATGGAAACAAAGTACGCGGTATGATATGAATATTTCTTGGACACGAAGAAACAACGAAATGCAAGAAGATATAATAACAAGCAGGTGTGTATATGTAGATCAAGATCTCTCTAATGTGTAAATACATTTTATACATATATGTATATATATATTTATTTATATACACATATTAATATACACTCACACTTACATATATATATGTGTAATGTGACTACGCGTGCAATAAAGAAGAGTAATGTTCATGATCGCAATAACTACATAACCTCCTTAATGAAAGGACCGTCTACAAGCAGAAGCCGCATAATACACTATTTGCTTTCTTGCTAAGGCCTTCTTGCGCGCGAGTGCTGTTAAAATTCTATTTCCCTTTAATATATCTGGTACTATAATAATAAGAATAATAAAAAAACTATTGTATTTTATGTATCATACAATAACGATGCGTCAGGGAACAATGTCAGGAAATGAATAATTGAGAAGAAAAAATAAAAAGCAAAGTCGACAGAATACGTCACACGATTTTCATTTTCCCATGAATATTGCCTGGTACGTTGCGTAATTGGATTTTAAAGCGTTGCCGTTTGAATCTTATTTCCTCGTGTACCATTAATTTCTTTTGTTAGGCGGGTATTATTAAAAGTGTGGAAATTAATGGGCGAATTATTTGTTTTACTACAATCGAATAAGGAACGGAAAATTGCCAATAAAATGACGGCTCTTGTTATCTATTTTCTCTCAGATATATATTATCATTTTATAAAATTCGTTCTTAAATGAAAGATGAAATATATGTTCAATATCGCAGAATTTTATAATTAAAATTACAAAAATAAAAGAAAAACGCGAAAAAGAATTTATATTTTATAACGAGATAAAATAATTTTTTGTTTAAATAATTTATCGATATTTTGCTTTTGTTGTTTTATTAATCTCATTAACGGTTTACATATTCGTATTTATTTAAACAAAAGAGGACATAGCCTAGTTTTAAAAATTGTCTTTTATATTATAAATTAATTTCTTTTGTATTATCTCTTATACAGAATTTTTCTTTTAAATTTTAACGATTGTAACCCAAATCTCATACAGTTTCTTCTTCATCTTATAATTTTTTGTCTTTCTTTTAGCATTTTATTCATTAGAACTATTCCTTACCTTTCTGTTTCTCTTTAGAGTATTTTTTCCTACTCATTATTGTTTAAGACATATTATTTTGTATTTTGTAATTTAATGGGATAATATCTTTCTTTCTAAACATAAAATCATATTCAAATTTCAGATTTTCTTAATGTTATTTTCTTAAGATTCTCAGTATATTGTTTATAGGTCTACAGAAATTTGTTAAAAAGTATAAACTAAAAATAATATAGTGTATATAAGTGACGATAAAAATAATTAAGCGTTAAATTGATCTTAGCATTTTTCGTCAGCTTTTTCAACGAGATCACGAGTAACATTTTCGAGTCCGTCTTCAACTGTAAACGTTACTCGTTTATTACGAAATTTTTTTCTTTTTTTTATATGCATACATATGTAATTTAGACGGTCGGTACGTAGGGTGTATAAATACGAATAGCTACGTACAAAATCCCATGTTCTATCCCTCTTCTCGAGGCTTTGAAATATGCAGGATACGTGGTGTGCATCGCGTCGTTTATATCGAAACAAAATCAGAGAGACATGCGTGTCACGTCGTACCCGTTCTCGATGTGTCAACGAGCACAATTTATTGCGTTTCCAAACGGAACTCGAGTTAAAGATGGTACTACGGATAAATAATATGAATAGAAATTGACTCTCGATATGGGAGAAAGAAAAAAGTATGGAAATAAAGAAAGGTAGGAAGGAAGAAAGAAAGAAAGAAAGAGGACAAGGAAAAAGTGAACGACAATTAAATTACATTGAAAATTAGGATTTTCTTAAAATTTTATTGTTCGTCACGGAGTAATAACGATTCAACCAATTCCAAGTACTACCCCTACGATGAGATAATCGTTATTCATTCTACGTAATCACCGATAGTAATTGCCGAAGATAATTCAATGTAATTCGTAAAATAAATCATTCATGAGTATAAGTTGCATGATTTATATCAGTGATATCAGCTTAACCGTTAACGATTTATGTTACAGAGAGGAAAATATCAGAGCGAACTAACGAATATGAAAATGATCGATACAAACGTAATACCAAACTGTCTTTAATTATTTATTGTCACATCGAACGTCTGACGTTTCCTCATTCCACGCTAAATTCGTATTTATTTGATCATACTAACGACTTGTTGCGTTTTATAAGAGTTACATGTTAAACTAAAGTAACCTCTTTTCGTGCAGCAATAAAATATTTTCATATTTAAATAAAGACAAAGTTGGAAGAAAATAAAAGCAAAATAAAACATTAGAAACTTCTTTAATTCATTAACCAGACCGTAAGCTTTTCTTCGTTCTTAACTAATTTTCACACAGACATTCCGAAATCTTGCCGGATCGTTGAATAACGAGGTTAATTAATAATAATTAAGATAAAGAATATTTTTTTCTAACGTTAACTGAAAGAAACTGAATTATTCTTGATTATCTTTAGAAGCTTCCATGGAAAATATATAAAATGCAAACCGAGTAACATAAAATATTTATTATAATGATACAACGATAAAATATTCTTTTTTAAATTTATCTTTTATTTCAGAATTTGTTATTAATTTATGATGCACGTACGACTCGATGTCAAATTTAGTCATTACAATTTCAAATCTTCATTTCATTTTCCAATTATTGATTGAGGTTTGATCAGATATGGACTGTTCAAAAGATAAAACTATTAACTCCACTTTTAGAACATGTTTATCCAATTAGTCGATTTATACCTAACTTTGTAGATATCAAATAAATTTTCCTAAAAGTAAACTTAGTAACATTAAATGACCAATATTTGTATGGTTATTGAATAATAAATAATATAGCGATGTACTTTATCTATTTTTTTTTTTATGGAGATAATTGATTCGACAAATGAACAAATCACGGTATAAGTAAAAACAATGACATTATACTGTTTATACACATTGATAACAATCAAGAATTTTTTGAGTAAGAAAAAAATAAGAAAGATGAAAAATAAAGAGAGAAAGAACGAAAATCCACTGATGATTGCATAGATTAAAAGAAAAGAAAAACGTAAGATCATCGTTACTTGCTAGGTAAAAAGAAATTACACGAAAAAGGAAATTCGACTTCCCAAATGAAGATTGCATGAAAGGGACATTAACGAGAAGCTTTCTAAGCCACAGTTAGTACAAAGTCAAAGGTAAAAGCTCGAAAGCTTGGGACGAGCTCGCCCCGAATAAATTTCCGTAATTCCCTTCCGTGGTTAAAATAAATAGAAAAGAACATAAATTTATACTACGAAAAAGATGAGAATAATAAAGATGTTGATAGACAAATGGAAACATTTTATCCAACAGAACAAACTTTACAATTAAGTAACTGTACAATATATATTAAGAGTTTAAATATAATAAATCCCTGTGGTCAATTAAAAATAGCAATAAAATACACAGAAGCCGCGATATTCTATTGTTTAATTTGTTTCCATTAATTAAAATAACAATACTGCTTGTAAAAAGTTTTCATATCACGTCGCGATTACGCAATTAATTAAAAAAATTGTTTGTAATTAAACATGAACTCAAACAAACTTAACATTCGGTAATGCTTGTTTCGCAACTTTTCTTGCGAAAAAATTGAAGTTAAGAAATAAAAAATAATTTATGAAGTTTATGGAGAAGATGCTGTATTCAACGGAACATGTTAAAATTGGTTCAAAAAGTTTAGAGGTTATAATTTTAATTACCACGATAAATCTTGTTCGGAACGGACTTCTGAGGATTGTTGACAAAGAATTACAGACTCTTGAATTTAATATGAAAACAGTTTAATAGTATAAAGAACAATTGGTATCGTTTGAATAATGCATTGAACAACAAAACGTCCTGATTGTTGAAACGAAACGATAAGAAGCTATTATCTTCCATGAGGATGCAAGACTGCATGTTGTTATTAAAAAAACACTTCTTAATCTATAATGGAAACCCTACCACACTCAGGTTACTCTCCGAACGTCAAACAATCAAATTTTCATCTATTCCGGTCCATGTAATATGATCTCTCGGATTACAGAAAATCTTTTTTCAAAGAATAGAAAGAGGTACGAACGAATATACAATAATTCCTGTTTATTTCATTTTCGTTTTACATGTTTCGAAGGAAATGCAACCCGATCCTTTAAATCAATAAAGAAATTCTGTCTCGAGATTAGATAAACTTCGCTTGAAAGGTCTTAAAACAAAGAAACATATTTTCTGTTTCCGTATTTATAATAATACACTGTAGGCAAGTATTGAAAAGAAATCGAAGAATATTTTGTTTATAGTTGGTATTAAATTTTCTATTTCATAATGCAACTAGTTTAATCTAAAATAAAATTCTTATTATATCCTTTTAAAAAACCTCTAATTATTTCGTGAAAAATGTAGTTATTTCATATTTAAATTTTATACGTTTTCTCTATTCGTGACCTTGAATGGCCTTGAATAATTATAGTTAGTAAATTCCTAATGGAAGGGATTCTAATTGTAGGTGGTAAAAAAATGGTGGGTCCATTTAAAAATATGAAGGTCATCCTAAAATCATTGAAAAATATAATTTAAGAAAAAAATATTTTTGACATCGCGCGAACCACATTGAATCATTCAACTTTTTCAGTAAGACATGTTTTTTCATGAATACCACCTATTTATATATTTGGCATAATAATGCTTGATTCCATATTTATATACATTTTTATAATTCATTTTGGACAATAACAATTGTACAAATGAATAAATATATAAATGAAAATAAATTCAAATGAATTCGCGATAATTAAATGAACTGCTCTCGGAAGAAATAAAATTATTATCGATTAATTAACATTGCTCTTATTTTATCCATTTATTATGAATCGTGTTCGACTGGATTTAGTTAACTATTCTTTCTCTCTCTTTGCTACGCGTAATTACAAGCGACCATAAAATATCGATTTATTAACAAATGTGATTAACCTAATATTTATTAAAGCGAGACATTGTAATTTAAAATAAAATATTACATATTTCTTAAATTAAAATTCAATAAATGAGCTATATTTTATAAAAGACAATTTACCGAATCAAAACTTTGCAAAATTTATAATTGACACTAGGCCAATCAATTAAAATCAAACTTCATAAGAAAATCATTCGTGAGTTCTGTATTAATATACCTAATAAAGTCAAATTACAATTTTAATTGGATACGAGTTTATTTTTACTATATTTTACATACCGAGATGTGTATATGAATAATAACTAGATTCCTGTAAGCTTTTAACGAAAACTACAAACACAATGAACTCTTGACATTTATGGATTGTTATTGTGAGATAGAAAATTAATAAAAATTAAATATTTTTATAAAGAAAAGTATGATAAGTAAGCCTCTCGTATTTATAAATCTAAAAAGGAAACATTACTGTGTTAACAGTGAGCACAAAAATACAAATACCAAATGTTTCAAATATTTTTGAATCCTTAAAACTTTTATGAAAGCAAAAACAAAAAACTGAGTTTCCATTAAAGAAAAGTCAATAGACTTGGGCAAAAAATTTCGAAAAAATATAACTACTCTATAGTACGAAACAAACATATCGTCTATTTTTAGTCAAAATTCACTAACATTTATGCTAGTGAATAGCGTGTTATTGCTCATCAAACTAATTTTATATATGAAAAATCAGGTTTAAAAAATGTATGCTTTTACACACACACACACAGCTATTGATACTTTTTATAGATTAATAGTAAATAAATTCAAAAAAAGTAATTTTTTCATCAAAGAAAAGATGAAAATATCGTTAGTAACTTTTGGTCGAACATAGACAATATTCTAGTTACATTATAGTAACTAAAAGTATTCTTATGTTCAGTCTTGAATGGTTCATCCAGTAGATGTATGTAATAGTCGAATAGAAAGAGAATAGAGAAGGAGAACAAAAAATAAAGAAACAAAACGGATCTCTTCATAACTCTCGATAAAGATAGAAAACTCAGTTATATCCCCAGGATAATAAGCAGATCTCTGGTGAATGGTGATGCGTTCTCCTGGAAATACCGTTGGACTGCTAAGTTCTATTTGCTCTCTTTCTCTTTCTTCCTCTTCTTCTCTTTCTCTTTCTGTCCGCGATTCCCAAGTCTCCGAGAGAACGAATTCCCAGGAGAAAAACGACCGAAATAGTAAAAGAATAAGAAAAGAACGAGTAAAAATCTTACAGCTGAGGCATCATGAAAAAAAAAAGGAGAAAAAAAATAAAGGAAAAAAAAAAATCGTTATACTATTAAATTATTATCGATACGTTATTATCATTTTTTGAAGTTATACTTCTTTTGGTGCGTTGAGGAAAATGTAATGGGGAGTGATTTTGTTCCGAGCGTTTGGAAAAACACCATGAAGTTTGTCACAGTATTTACGACGCGTGGCAAAGCGATTTCAAGTATACGGCATGAAGTTGTCTTCTCTTCTTCTTCCCCTTTTTTTCTCAAGCGGGTCACACCCATCCAAATACTAATCGTACTCAGCGCTGCTTTACTTAAATGATCGAAGCGAGAACTAATGCTGTAATTCGATATATCTCTCTTATATTTAGTGTGGACTGATATCTATATTTTTATATTTTCTTTTTCTTTTTTTTATTCTTTCTTATTTATATATATATAATAATAATTATTTTTTTTTTAAGTTATTTTTTTTTCTTTGAAGTTTTTTTTTGAAGTTATTTTTGAGGTTATTGAAGTTATATTCGTTTTGGTACTGCAAAGAAGTATAACCTTTTACGTGCGTACATAATTACACACACCAGTTTTATATATATATATATATATATATTTTTAATCAAAGTAATTATTTTCAAATGAAACAAAACGCGTGATGAATTTAAGGTTAGTTTTTTAATAAACGTATCAAACTTTAACGATAATTACTCAAGTTAAAAAAGAGTCTATGAATAATATGAAAAAAAAAAAAAGAAAGAACACGAAAATAATAATGTTCGTATAAGAGAGCTAAATAACTATGAGGTTTGAAAAGTTCGAGTCGGTGCATAAGTTGAATCGTAGCCGAGGATTTACGGCGAAGCGGAAGGAGATAATAAGCGAAGGAGGTAAGATCCACAGAGACGATCTTCGAAATCTCAAAGGAACTCGATCTCGAAAGGCTTTCGAGACGACTTTGAATATCTTGCGAGTATCATAGAAAGAACTGAAATGAGAGAGAGAGAGAGAGATGAGAATGAAACGAGAATAGTATTCTTTGTGAGAGAGAAAAAGAATTTGAAAATAAAAAATATAAAAATGTGAAAAACAAAGAGTAAAAGAAAGAGAGAGGGAAAGAATTTAAAAAAAGAGTATAAAAATGTGAAAAACATAGAATAAAAGAGAGAGCAAGAGAGAGAAAGAGAGAAAGAAGGAAATTGAAAAAAAAAATATAAAAATGTAAAAAACAAAAGAGAGAGATAGAACAGTCTAAGAACAATTTATAATTGACGAATATAATTTAAACAATTTATTTTATTTATCTTTCCGCAATTTTGATACGTTTTGATACGAGTACTATACTTAAATATTATTTCTTGTAAAGGTGGAGAGGAAGGGCGAGAGAGAAGGTGAGAAAAAACAGGACAGAAAAAAGGAATAAAGAAATGCAATTAAATTCTCTTAATGAAACCTTTAGAATCTCTCTTTCTCTCTCTCTCTTCTTGATGCGTTTAAATACTTTTTATCAAAATTTCTGATATTTGCTTGCCTTTTGTTAATAAATTACACACAAGAAATGATAATATCAGCATATAATTTAAAACATTTTTTTTTATCGAACCTTCATAAATTTGATACGTTTTAATACGAATATTATATATAAATATTATCGCTAGATAAAAAGAGAGAGAGAGACAGAGAGAGAGAGATGAAAGATGAGGAAAAAGGAGATAAGAAAAAAGAACAAAAAAAGGGAATAAAGAAATGCAATTAAATTCATTTAATGAAACCTTTAGAATCTTGATAGGTTTAGGTACTTTTTATAAAAATTTCTGATATTTGCTTGCCTTTCGTTTATAAATTACAGTAAAACATAAATAAAGGTAATTTTGGTGGAAGTATAAAAACATATTAATCCTTTCACTCTAATTACTAGCATTGTTGGAGTAGAACAACTAAAGTTGTTCGGTATTACTGTCGTAACATTATTCCCCTTAAACCACATGAAAAAAGAAATAAAATAATAAGTTTAAATAATACCTTAACTTTAATGAATTTTTTGTTATTTTTTTTATTCAATTTTTTGTACATCCGTATGGTTATTATTTTGTATTTGAAATATTTACCAATATCTGTTGATTTTATTCACTATATTTTCATTTTATGGAAATCCGTTGATACGCGTTCAGTGATCAGTCGATAATATTTTCAAAGTCGATTAGAATATACGAGCTTCTAAGCGAACTGAAGTGGAAATTTGTTTTTCTCGTTATTTACCGATTAATATTATCTTGAATCTATTATTGTATTAAAATAATGTCAGAACAAAAGTGCACAGATATGATAATTATATTAAATTTTATTTATGAAATGTGGAATCAAACACCTCCATACCAAATATAATAGGAGAGGGGGAGGGGGTGGAGTTGAAGGAGGAAGAAGAAAGGGAAGGAACTTTCGTGAGGGTTGACCGAGAACAGCTTAATGGATAGAGTAGTCGTCCGGAAAACGAAAGTTCAAATCCGGGTCCAGTAAGTCCAACGGCTTAATTTTTTTCACGAATCCTACAGAGATAATGATGATAGAAAAATAATACATATTTCACATGAATTTTTTTTTTCAATCAAGATTTGTAAAATTGTATTATACTTTACTTAGAATAAAATGCACTTTTTTACAATAAAATATCTGTCAATTTAAAAACTTAACAATCCTGAAATATATTTCTGAATATAAGAATTGTTAAATATAGTATTACAAATAAAAATTGGTTTGTTTTAAATTGACCGTGGGTGTACAAATACTTCAGTGACTCATTGTAAACAGGTGAAATATTTATCACGAATGATACTTCTTGACAAAAATTAAATAAATAAATTGGTTTATTTCAGATAATATGTAAATAAAAATGAAATAAGTTAACGTGATATAATTTTGTTAAAGGAACATACAACTTACCCGAGAAAGGGCCACGGCTGGGAAGCTGTCCCATGCGAGCTGAGCTTCCTCCCCAGTATTTCCATGACGTTGACCCGAAAGTATTCTCGCAGCCGTGAGAGTGCTCATGCCCATGCCGTCGCCAACAAAAAGGACGACCCCTCGCGCTACGGCACTCGGTGCTGTGTTTCCACCTCCTCCCCCTGTTCCTGCTCCTCCTCCAGCTTCTCCTGTTCCCCCTGTTCCTGGTCCTGCTCCGTTTGAGTTCGTAGCCGCACGGATTCGTGCCTCGATCGCTCGCCTAGCTCCTTCATACCAGACTTCCCTCTCTGTTGAAACAGACAGAAACCCCTTTCATCTTTCCCATCTTCTCGCTTGGATCCCTTAGAGCAAAAATACTTCATCGACTTTATGGATTACCTCGAATTTTTAGAACTTTTTCTTTTCTTTTTTCATCAAAACGGGGTACGATTGGATTTTGTTATCGGATAAAAATGATCTTTATTGTAATTATGGTTATTAACGTTTCAGTTTAATCAAAGATCAAAATAACGTTCCAAATTCTTGATGAATAATATTTCAATGTCATTTCAATTTTCAAGATTTTCTCTTTGAATATTCATGGGAAAATAATATAAGAATATTTTTCTTCCAAGATGTTTTTTCGGAAATTTTAACTTTAATCGTATAGTAATAAAACTGACACGAAAATTAGTTTAATAGATAATTGGGAATGATAATGAATATTTTAATTATTTTTATAACTACATATACCTATATTTATAAATATTAATTCAACATTTTAATCATTTCTTTGATTTCGTTATCAAAATTGGGAAAGTGACTGCTTTGTTTTATTAAGTTGATAAACAAATTATTCATGTATTAATTATTTTAAATTTCAGTCTATTTTTTTAGATTAATATTTTATTATTAATTTTATTTTTATTATTAATTTTATTTTTCAATATTGTCAAATTAAAGTCCGTAACCCTTTTGCATTCGCAAACAGAATAATCTGCACATGATGTTACTGATCAACAATTGCGGAATATTCCGGAAACCACAATGTTCGCTTATCACCAACTGCGGAATATTATGCTCTTGAAGATTTTCACTTTTTACTAAACTAAAACAGTCAGAGCGGGAATATTCTGAGAAGTAATGAGAAATAAATAACAAATTCTACGTTTTTAATTATTCAGACCTTTCTTGATGTTGTTTTTTTATAATTATTAAACATTATTTCTAAAAATAAATAAAAATAATGATTATAAAACTAACAATTTACGGTAATGTGCAGAAATACATGTTGACTGACAGTAGACTCCGATTATTGAAGTTAGTTGTGTATTTAGAACTAAAGTACAAAAGGATTAAATTAATCACGGGAAGAAGTAAATTTACACAATATTATTATATGAGTTTAAATTATGGTTTAAAGTAGCAGAACTTCTCGAAATATAAAGCATTCTTTTAACTAAAAGATAACGTACTAGCAAACATACAGTTAAATATTAATTTAACAATATTCGCGATGAAAATGAATGCCATTAAAGATGAGGAGATTCTTTAATTATGGAAAATAATGATTAAAATACCATTATTTACATAAAACTCATGAAAGTAACTTAAGTTGAAAAAAGAACTTAATGTATATGATCCAACGATTACTCGACATTTAAATTGTATATATAATATACAATTAATATAATATATAATTATATATAATATAAATATATAAATAATAATATATAAATTATATATAATATAAATATGTAATTATATATAATAATGTAATTATATATATTATAAATAATTATATATAATTACAATTAATTTCACAATTATATTTTTGCATCAACTTAATAAGAATAAATATATTACAGTTGTTTTCTTGTGAAAATAATAAATAATTAAGACACTGTTATTAGTAGGCCAGTCAACGCGGGCCAAACCCGGAACTTTTCTTGTTTATGCTTCAAAATTTGACCTAAGGGTAAGTTGACGACGCTGAATCGAATGGTGCTAATTATAATAAAATCAGCAACCGGCATCTTGGGGAAAAAGGGTAAAAAAGGGTAAAATATAGCCTTATCTTAGAATCTAGGCATTTAATCGAAAAAAGTTTCAAACAAAAGTTGTAGAGAATTAAAATATACATAAAAAATGTTCTATGAGTTATCTTCGTATTTTCAAAAATAAGCGCATAAAATTGGATTGAAGATGGGAACAAAATTTTAAGAGTGGGAGAAGGCAAGCTTATCCCTCCGTCGCGTTTTACACGCGAGCGAGCTAGTATGCGTGCGAGCGTCCGTGTGCACTAATACACAAACGAAGGATCTTCGGCAATCTTCGGGACTCTCGGTCTTGAATGAAAGTGCGAGTGAGAGAACAAACCAATACTTCTCTCTTTTTATTTATCATGCGATAACGAGTATTATTGTCCTTGGCCATCGATTGTTGAGCCTTCTGATATTTCTCTTTTTATATTTTTTCTTTCGGTAGCGAGAATTTTACGTCTTGGCCATCGAGCGTCGAACGTTTTGTATACGAGTGCGAGTGAGAAAGAAAACCGATATTTCTCTCTTTCTATTTTTTCTTTCGGTAGCGAGAAATTTTCGTTTTGGCCATCGTGCGTCGAGCGTTCTATATATCTATATATATCGGCGTATAAGCGCGGCACTTTTAAATCGAATCTTGATGCTTATGGCACGCCGTTTCTTTATTTATTGTCAAAAATAATGAACCTTGAGTAAAAAAAAATAATTCATTTTAACAGAAACTATTATTATTTAGTTGAGAGTAAAAATAATGAATTAATTTTGTGTCTCGCCATAAAATTAATTAGAATAATTAATTGATATAAATTCTTTGCCTCACAAAAATTTATTTGTATATCAAATTGAATACGTATTCTCTTTAAGACGAAATTTAAAATTTAAATATTTTTCCTATTAAATTATGTATTTTATAAAATTTTAAATTACTGACTTTTTGTCTCGTAAAAATTTATTAGTGTATCAAATTAAATACATATTTGAAAAAGAAGAATTTTATATCCACACATAAAATTAATTCAAGATATATATGAAAGGATATTCTAAAAACGTGGAACTTATTTTTTGTCTATACATAATTTTAATTCATTTTTATTATGTTATAAGAAAACAGTAATGCATTCTGATTCATCTTCGAAGTCTGAAGAATTGTACGAAAAAAATTGAGCAATTATCAAGTGGTGCGTTAGCCTAAGTAGTAACGTCTTCGCTTCTCGCGCTGGGTATTTAACGTTCGATTCTTTGTGGGGGAATTATTTTTTTTTATAAGTTTTTCTATCCTTAGGTTATATAAATTATTTTTACATTTCCTAATTTCTAATTATATATAGAAAAAAAATTAAAATTATTACAAAAAAATTAAAAGCAATGAATTTTTTTACATCCTGCACAAATAAAGGAAGTTTTTTACTTAAATTACAAATTCATCCTGTAAATATCATCCTAAAAAATGTATCGTTTCGGCACGTTAAAAATTAATTTTTGTTATTTATTAGATATTATTTTATTTATAATTGGTAATTTTATTACTCGCGTAATAATGTTGATTTCCTAATAAAATTTATATCGTTAGTGCAAAATTTGAAAAAAATCTGAGGTGAGACTCACTGACCGTCTCCTTGTTAAGGATAGAAAAACTTATAAAAAAAAATAATTCCCCCACAAAGAATCGAACGTTAAATACCCAGCGCGAGAAGCGAAGACGTTACTACTTAGGCTAACGCACCACTTGATAATTGCTCAATTTTTTTCGTACAATTCTTCAGACTTCGAAGATGAATCAGAATGCATTACTGTTTTCTTATAACATAATAAAAATGAATTAAAATTATGTATAGACAAAAAATAAGTTCCACGTTTTTAGAATATCCTTTCATATATATCTTGAATTAATTTTATGTGTGGATATAAAATTCTTCTTTTTCAAATATGTATTTAATTTGATACACTAATAAATTTTTACGAGACAAAAAGTCAGTAATTTAAAATTTTATAAAATACATAATTTAATAGGAAAAATATTTAAATTTTAAATTTCGTCTTAAAGAGAATACGTATTCAATTTGATATACAAATAAATTTTTGTGAGGCAAAGAATTTATATCAATTAATTATTCTAATTAATTTTATGGCGAGACACAAAATTAATTCATTATTTTTACTCTCAACTAAATAATAATAGTTTCTGTTAAAATGAATTATTTTTTTTTACTCAAGGTTCATTATTTTTGACAATAAATAAAGAAACGGCGTGCCATAAGCATCAAGATTCGATTTAAAAGTGCCGCGCTTATATGCCGATATATATAGATATATAGAACGCTCGACGCACGATGGCCAAAACGAAAATTTCTCGCTACCGAAAGAAAAAATAGAAAGAGAGAAATATCGGTTTTCTTTCTCACTCGCACTCGTATACAAAACGTTCGACGCTCGATGGCCAAGACGTAAAATTCTCGCTACCGAAAGAAAAAATATAAAAAGAGAAATATCAGAAGGCTCAACAATCGATGGCCAAGGACAATAATACTCGTTATCGCATGATAAATAAAAAGAGAGAAGTATTGGTTTGTTCTCTCACTCGCACTTTCATTCAAGACCGAGAGTCCCGAAGATTGCCGAAGATCCTTCGTTTGTGTATTAGTGCACACGGACGCTCGCACGCATACTAGCTCGCTCGCGTGTAAAACGCGACGGAGGGATAAGCTTGCCTTCTCCCACTCTTAAAATTTTGTTCCCATCTTCAATCCAATTTTATTCGCTTATTTTTGAAAATACGAAGATAACTCATAGAACATTTTTTATGTATATTTTAATTCTCTACAACTTTTGTTTGAAACTTTTTTCGATTAAATGCCTAGATTCTAAGATAAGGCTATATTTTACCCTTTTTTACCCTTTTTCCCCAAGATGCCGGTTGCTGATTTTATTATAATTAGCACCATTCGATTCAGCGTCGTCAACTTACCCTTAGGTCAAATTTTGAAGCATAAACAAGAAAAGTTCCGGGTTTGGCCCGCGTTGACTGGCCTATAGGATTAGTTAGTATCGATAGGCACATCAAGATGTCTCTATTAAAGCTTTAAATTCTAGACACCATATTACGGATTCGGGAAGTTTACAAGATAACCGAGAATTTGAAATGATTCGGATTGCTCTGGCTATTTTGCTTAACGTTCAATTCTAGCATCGCCTGAAGCACGTAGAGTACAACTGGACGACTGTTTCCTCTCAACTATACTGGTTAAAAGCCTTGCTATTACACTTTACCTAGTACACTGTACTCGCCCTAGTAGCCGCTAATGGACAAGTTTAAGTACCACACACTACCTATAACTTTCCATTGATTCTAAGTTATCAAATAAATTCTATTTCTAATGTCGGTAGCTAGTCTAATGTGTGTATCGATTATCTAAATCATTTTTCAATTATTGCAAAAAATACATGAACAATGGAACACCTATTTACATCAAATTTATATATTACGGATTAAGGATTATATCAGAGTTGTATCAGTCAGCTGTGATTGGTTAATATGCCCGTTATGAAGATATGGCAATATTTTGTCTACTGATAAGTATACTCGTCATACGGAAAAAGTATTTACTATATCTAATATTTATAAATGACAATTTTAGTGATAAATAAAATATATTCGTAAACTTCAAGATGTTTAAAAAATTTTCTAGGCAAAGACAAAATTAAACGAAAAGAAAAGTATAAATAATTATTATAGAAATACCCGTATCTAATGGGAACGAAGTAAAACAAACTCGGCTAACTAGACTTAACGCTACACGTTTAATCAGAAAACATTTTCCAGATTATACAGAGTGATTCTGGGAATTAGGACAGGCTAATGCTCTTTTTAAGTACAAAGTTTTTTTTAAGTAAGTTTATTTTATTAATGAGCAATTTGAAGAAAAATACTCATTCCTCGATAAAACAAATGATAATACTAAACGTAAAGTATACTACTTATAAGTTTTTTGGACAAATAAATCTACCTTGATTACTTTAATCCTGTTTTTTTAAATTTACATAGTTATTTCAAACTTGTTTCTGAAAAAAGGTTAAATATTTATGTAATAATAGATATCATAAGGATCGTAATATTCTAAATGGACTTTCACTGCTCTTCTCAAATGTCTAATCTGACTGCGTACGAGATATGAATGAATATTACGAGAATGAAATATTAAATGAGCCGAAAATGAAGCAGTTCTAATAATAAATTTGTAAAAAATTTTAAATAAAATCATATACCTTTTATATTGGAAGAAAAGAATAAAATACCCTGAAGAGGAGACTCTTTGTTTAAATAACAAATAACATTTCGATCGGTTAAAGAAAAGGAGACGAAGAAGACACACGTAAACACGACAAATAGTTGGAACTTCAGGTTGATCGTGAGCAAACAACGTTTGGTGAAGTTAAAAAGATTTCGACGTTTGCGTAAGAGCGGGGAGAAGAAAGAAAGAAAAAAAGGAAAAACAAACATGTTTGCGTTAGTTCTCGAAGAATGTTAAAAAATAACGAATTATCCATCTATGATGGTCTCGACGGTTTTTTTTTTAACAAAACGAAAAGAACATTTAGCTTTGAAATATAATTTATACAGAAACAATAATAATAATAATAATAATAATAATAATAATAAAAATATCAATAATATCGGTATACTTACGCTAAGTGAAATCGAATATTATCATATCAGCGAATAAATCTAAAAGCGCCGCGTAATTATCGCCAGGTTCGTTTATTTGAAAATTCATCCGTATATTAATAACAATTATTGATATAGCAGTTAAAGCAGGTTTATAGACGCAAAATAATTCTGGCAGTAAGTAAATAACAGTAAATAATTGCTTTTTATAATAATCATATCTCATCGAATTCACTAATGATAGTGGACTAATTGGAAGATACCATCCATATCTGAATTTTTAAATGAGATAAAGCGGAAATAATATTCTTAGGGAAACGATAATAAAGGTTCAGAATTCTTCTCGATCGAACGAATAAAATCTCTTTTTAAAGCTACTATATGGAAAATAAGATTCGAGGCGGTTCAAGAATCGCATCGTCGCAATTGTAATTCATGCAAAATTCAAACCTTTCCTCTAGACTCCTTTCTCGTTTCTGAGGGCGTACGAGGATTCGCGATTCTACCGATTTCTTTTTGCTTTTTCTGTTTACTTGCTACTCCTGGTAGAAGCTTAAAAAGTAGCACGATTTTTTGGAGAGAAAAAAACTAACAGGGTTTTATTCTAGAACAACTTCACTAACTTCAAACATCGATCGTTCCAATCTCCGATCCTAACGAACTTTTCCAAATAAAAACTATGGTAGCTTGTTAAAGACCCGTAAAAGACGTTCAAACAATTTTGCTATTTATTTAATCTTATTAACTTTTTTTTTGCGAAATTTTTCAAAGAAAGAACAATGACTCAGTCGAGCTCAATTTTTTCTCTCTTGCGGTTAATAGCGTTAAATACACCGGGTTAATGAACGTGAAATATTAATAACTTACAATCAGCTTATTTCTTATAAGAGCAGTTTCAGATGAAAGGAGATGTAAAAAGAATGAACCGTTGAAAGACACCCGAGGGAAAGCTTTGAATAACTCTAGAAAGTACAATACTTATCCTACCTATTCGAAGAAAGAAAGAAGAAAGAGAAAAATATATAACTTCTCCGAGAGATCAGATAAAAGATTTTAATAAAGAAATCTCTACTGGCAGGTCTTTGAATTTCGAATCTAGTACAAAGATGATACGAACGATGCGCCGAGTTTGAGTAACATTTAAAAAAGAATGTCATTTGTCATAAGACGCGATACGAAAGGAACTTAACGGAGATAAAAAAAAAAAAATTGTTCATATCGCGTAAAATCCGAACGTTAAGTCTGCGGATTTCAACTGCTATCGCGTGACTCACATTAGTTTCATCTTATCGAAAGAATTCATAGGTTTTAAAAATATTCGAAAGATTTAATCCCACGAGATATTCTCGCGTTGAACATTCATCTGAGGCGTTTGCTCGCCAGATTAAGGTTGGCCGAATCCGCTTTACCGTCTGATCACCGAGACGCTACGATGTAACTCGCTCGATCCGACTTATTGCGCCTTGTCACCAGTTCCTACAACTGGGCGAAAACAGCTTGTGACAAGTGAGCTTATGTTAGTTTATGATGAAAGCCATACTATGCTAAACAAGAAAGCGTTGGTGCAAACATTATGCAAGAACTCATGTTTATCCGCACGTGCAACCTCTCCTTTAATCGGCCAAAAGCTGCTCGCCTGTTTTCCTGCATATCGTTATCACTTTTTATCCACCCTACCGTTCAAATGATTTTTCTTTCTATTATATATCACTTTTGTTTATTTATTCTTATCTTTTCTTTTCCCTTCTCAAAATTTATCTTTCTTGCGTTTTTTCTTTTCTCCGCATTTATTCTTCCGCTTCACCGGAACAAGTAGTTTACTTTTTAGGATTATATTACAATTACAACGGCCAATATAATAGAATCGAATTTATTTAAGTTATTTAAGAGCTATTAAAAACGTTCCTTCCTTCGTATCTAGTTGGAAAATTTAGTAAGAAATAGAATAAAACGGTGAATTTTGATTCTCGAAATATTTCATACAACTTTCATGTAACTTGTTCATACATAATCGACGCCGAGCGTCATAATGGTTCCCACATGGTAATATGTAACTCGTGTCAAGTTCGCTTGAACTTAATTCCTACATGATACGGTCTTTGTTCCCTGCAGAATTGAAAGTACCGCTTTATTCACGAGTCATTTGGTACGGTTAAACGAAGGCTACTCACTTTCGAAATAAAGCTTGTTTATCGGAAGTACCGACCCACCTTTCTACCTCTACTCGAACGAATCCATTCGGGATTTCGATTTAAGATCTCGCTAACGGAAGTCTCGCGAACGTGTTCAATTTTGGACCGTTATTCTCCGAGCGTTTTCGAAATCCTAGAAACTGCTTCTGGCGATCCCAAGGGGAATCGACTAAGTCGCAGGTACGTCCTATCGTAGGAAAAGAATATTTCGTTTAAAAAGATGAACTTCAATCTGTCGATGAATAACTATATTACTTGTGAAAAAAAAACTGGTGTGTGTATTTATGTACGCACGTAAAAAGTTATACTTCTTTGCCGTACCAAAACGAACATAATCTCAATAACCTCAAAAATAACTTCAAAAAAAACTTCAAAGAAAAAAATAACTTAAAAAAGAAAAATTATTATTATTATTGTATATATATATATAAGAAAGAATAAAAAAACTGGTGTGTGTACTTATGTACGCACGTAAGAAGTTATACTTCTTTGCCGTACCAAAACGAATATAACCTCAATAACCTCAAAAATAACTTCCAGAAAAAGCTTCAAAGAAAAAAATAATTTAAAAAAGAAACATAATTATTATTATTGTATATATATATATATAAGAAAGAATAAAAAAACTGGTGTATGTACTTATGTACGCACATAAGAAGTTATACTTCTTTGCCGTACCAAAACGAATATAACCTCAAAACCTCAAAAATAACTTCAAAACAAAAACTTCAAAGAAAAAAAATAATTATTATTATTATATATATATAAGAAAGAATAAAAAAAAGAAAAAGAAAATATGAAAATATAGATATCAGTCCACACTAAATATAAGAGAGATATATGGAATTTCTTCACGCGTCAACAGCCATGGCGCGGTTACAGCATTAGTTCTCGCTTCGATCATTTAAGTAAAGCAGCGCTGCGTACAATTAGTATTTGGATGGGTGACCCGCTTGAGAAAAAAAGGGGGAAGAAGAAGAGAAGACAACTTCATGCCGTATACTTGAAATCGCTTTGCCGCGCGTCGTAAATACCGACAAACTTCATGGTGTCGTTTTTCCAGACGCTCGGAACAAAATCACTCCCATTACATTTTCCCCAATGCGCCAAAAGAAGATCATTCATTTTTTGAGCTAAGAAAGTAATCTAGTTGATCGCGTAAAAATATAGGATTTCGAAAAGAAAAGCAAATAAAAAAAAAGAAAAATAACAAATTCAAACGATTCTTCATCATAGTTGACACTATTGTATAATTAACTTGACTGCTTATAAAAAAAAGTTAACCATTTCGAAAGAGATTCTTCTGCGTTCGAGATATGATTAGCTAAACGTAAACGTATGCGTCGAATCTCAACAAATTTAATTTTCCAAATTTGGCCACGTTCGGAATGAAGTTTTCAGGTAGCGAGCAGAACGATACCCAGATATAAAAGAAAGGAAAAGGGGAAAAAAGCTTTCCGCCTTTACTGCGAGAGATTTTACGTTTCCCCGTGGTCGCCGTTGGACAATTGGAATCTACAATGCAAAATAACCGCGACTCATCGAGTTTAAAACGCGGCAACGCCCCGAACCGCACTCTTTTACCGTCCGATTACCATTTTCCACTTAAGCGAACGTCCATAGGCGCGTACTTCGTAGTATCTGACCGGGCGAGATAGCGATATTCGCACTGCTATTCAAGATATCGTCGCTTTATATTCGAAATATTCGACCGAACACGAAACGGATTTAACAAACGTATGTATACATGTGTACCTATGTATATGCATGTATATACACATAGCAGTTACATCCCTCGAAATCGTAAATAATTCTTTCGTTTTGATATACAATATGTTCCCCGACAAATATGTTATCAACATACGTATACACGCAAATAAATGCATCCGTACACACACACACACACACAGAGAGACTAAGGAACGCATATACATGGATACTGATATTTGCTCGTTTATACAGAGAAAGGAAAAACCGATATATTCTAATTGCAATTCAACGTGCACGGATTAACGTGTCACTCATATTCGTTTTGCTACGAAGAATCGCGATCGGATATGTAAAATAATGAAACTCACGAAAATGATATCCCTTTGTATCTCGTTAAAACACGCGTATACGTATATATACCAATGCGAACACGTGTGAATAAATGTAATATATACCATATATCGCTTGGAGAAATTACACGAGAACCATACCGCTCCTCATAAATCCGCGAAATTATGCCCGCGCTAAATCGGAAGTTATGTTACATTAAACGCGCATAGTCGCAGAAACGAAAAAGACGAACGCTCCTCGAAAATTTATTGCAACGGATGCTCTTCGACGATTCGTCATTGATACATTTATACATGAATATACAAATGCATACGTTGAAACGAAGCTGTATTTATTCTTTTTTCCTCTAAAGAAAATAAAATAGAAAAAGGTTGCTTGGAAAAGCGTATTGCTTGTAACAATATATAATTTATGGTTTCCATAATCTCTTCATATGGACTTAATCCTACCTTACGGCATAAACATGCATTATTAAATGGATATCTTCTTACTCCGATAATTTTTTATGCGAGCCCTTTAAATTCTCTCAGCTACAAAGAAAAGAGAATAGGAAAGAGAAAGAAATCAGAAGAGTTTGCTTGATAAAAAGAAGCAAATAGTTTAAATTTATGAGATTTTATTAATTTTTCTGATTTCTCATCCACTCGATAATCTGGTGAATACTTTTAAGCGTGCTGGGTTGCGTTATGGTTGCATGGTTCAATGAACACGACGAAATGGTAGGAAGTAACGATGGAAACAGAAACTTGTTTGCTAAAGTAAGTGTGTGTGCCTTCAGCGAGCAAACACCATTAATTCGCTTATCCACATTTTTAAGGAAATTAGTCTTTAGAGAAGACCACAACTTATACAACATATAATAGATTAATTAGAATGTTTGATCTCAACGAGATCATGTTAAACAACTTATTATTATTGGAAATAGAGATGTGTTTGCATTATCTCGCAAACAATTATAAGTGATATTTCTTAGATTTTTATAACAAATTATGATATTATTTGAAGATCTTATGTCAAATCGGACAATACGAGGACATTTTGTTTTAACCAGTTAACTGTAATTAATGAGTATACATATATATGAATTGTAATTTTAATAAAAACTTAAATCTATTCGTAAATTTCAAGACGTATATTTTTAAACGAAATAAGAACAAATTCGACCAATCAAACGTAACGTTACACGTCTAATCGGGAAACATTTTCCAGATTATTTATCGAGTACATCTTCAAAAGATTTTTACAATGCTACAAAAATAATATTTGAAAAGAATGAAGATATAGGTGTTCGATTTTCGATGTATCATTGTGTATTGAACCTTGCTTTACTCAATATCATTCAACAACAGCAGATTAAATTTATATACAGGTTTAGTCACGGAACGTGGCGTTTCAAAATAACTAGTAAAATATACATTGTATGACAAAATTTTTCCTGCATAGTTAGACTACATTGGTCATCGGTTTTTTTTTTAAATGTAATGTCTAATTTTTTTTTCGGAAATTTGATAATCGAATTCTGTATAAAAAGCTATCATACTATGTAGTGCCTAAAATGAATAAAAGTGTAATATCGCGCGTTGACAAAAATGAATGCAAGTTATTTAACACGAAATTAAAATAGAATTTAATCCTAAATAATATATAAAAAGAAGTTTAAAAGCCTAAAATAGAAAATGAAAGCTAAAAGAAGTATTCCGTCAAATAAGAAATCCCAGGATATTTATGATCCCAAAGGGATATGAGCGTCGGTTCGAAAAGAGAGCGAGAAATAAAAGGCTCGAGATACGATAACAGTTTTTGATTTAAGTGGACAACGGTCGTTCCAACGTGCCGATAAAAAAAAATATACGGTTGGTGAAGGACGAGAAAAGGGCTAACGGGCCTCTCCCCGATTTTTCACAAAACCGAATTTTACAACGTTTGATAAGTCATAGAAGAAAATAGGACGTGTTCGAGAAGGAAGCTGGTCTATAAACTAGAAACGTGACCGAGTAAGAAAACACGAAGAAATAATCCGTTGTTCCTTATTGTTGTTGGTGTTGCCATTACTGGCTGGACTCACATTGTGTAACAAGAGAAGCGAAACGTGCGTGAGAAATACGTCAGGGATTGTTACAAAGCCGTTACAAACATTGAATCACAATGCCTTTCAGGATCTAGTTTTAGAATAGTACAAAATGCTGAAAGAGAGAGAGAGAGAAAGATAGACAAACAGAACAGGAGTGTAAAGAGAGCTTTTCTCTAAAGGAAAGCCTTAAATGCCGACTGAGATAAATAGAATTTATATCTTTCGGAAGACAGGACGATTTACGCTACATTATTCTCAAGAGAAGAGAGAGAGAACGAGAGATGGTCGATGAAAGTCCATTTAACGACAAGTCCTGATAACCGATAAGACGAAGGTATTACGAAGAAAAAGTATTTAAAAACGTAAAGATTTCTCACTATAAAATCATTGGTCTTAGTATATATATTATCTACTGGAAGTATACAATTCTGTTTCATATTCATTTTATACCTTACCTGGTCTCGGTATGGTTAATTTATGTAATAGCTGGTTTTTTTCTGAATTAACGGATTTTACAAAATAAGGGTAACATCTTATACTTTTTAAACGATTCACCATATCACGTGAGATCAATTATCTTATCAGTTATCTACAATTTTACTTCTTTAATAACAAAATGTTCTTTTGCGATAAATTTACAAGTTTAATAACTCTACAGTATGTTTCTGTATATAAGAATATTGAAATATCACGTTGCAAATAAATATTTATTGATTTAAATTGACAATCGGAATACGATTACTCTTCTGGGACTTACTATATATTAGAAATATTACTATAAGCTACTTTATTAAGTATCTGATCGATCGAACATGAAATAACTAACGAACAATTTTCAGGAAAAAGGAAGTAGAAATAGATATTTATGCATTTGAATATTTTTCACAAAATATTATATACGAGAACACATTTCATCTTCGATTTCTGTTTTATTTTTAGAAAAAAAAAAGGTTAGAGAAGAAAAGGATTGAACGAAATTTTTCACGAATGAAAAAGGGAAAGGGAAAAAGAGTTTTCCGAAGACACGCGACATCAAATGCGGGGAGATTTATATTCTCCCCGCGACCGAAAAATTTACGCAACGTTCGAGAATAAAAGCCTACGTGCGAGAGAGCGTAGCCCGCGAAATTCGATAACGCCACGAAATGATGGAAAATGCATTCACGAAATAGGCGACCCGCTCGATTTAGTTTTTTTCTCTCTGGGAAGAGTTCGCATCTTGCGATGCTGAAGCGAATTTGGAAAGATGAAAGAAACTTTTTCTGGCTGAATACACGTGGAAGAGAAAAACCTTACAATTGTGAATTATTTTCCTCTATTTAACTCGCCGTTATATAAAATAGCACGTATTTCTTTTTAAATAACCGGTATGGGGCTGGATTTTCTGTGTTTCTAACCGCTTACTTAGTGCGTATTTCTTTTCCTTTTATTTTTTTATTCTCTACATTTTCTTTCTTTTTTTTTTCTTTTTTTTTCTTTCCTTTCTCTTTTCTTTTCTTTCTTATTTCTTTCTTCATCTGTTTTTCTTTTTTCTCCACTTTTCTCTAACCCCTTCTCCAACAAAAAATTCGTCGAACTTTTCTTTTCCACTTGTATTCGCAAGTTTTCTCTTTGCTCTTTTTTTTCTTTTCTTTTTCTTTTTCTCTCAAATTCATCGAACAAATAAACGGTTTTAAAGAAAAGCAAGCCAAAGGTTCCCTCGATGTTTCATAATTGAATCGCAAAACTAATCGTTAACGGATATTCGATAGCTGTTGTTGGAAAAAAATTATCGATTGGCAGGTGAGATGATAGGCTTTTTATCCATTATCAAATCATTCTTTTTCTCTCTTACACGCATACGCACACAAAGCTGACATTTTTCCGTTCAAAAGTAAAGATAAAAGTCGAAATATCGGTAGGACCGATAAACGTTGACTCTCGATGACGAACGACATACACAAATGGCCCATAAATCGGTGTACCGATCGAATCTCATCGTTCGTACGTAATACCTACGACTGTCCTGTAAAATCTTACGCAGCTAAAAAATGCAAGCTCGAATTCGTTCGAATGTGTTTCCGTGCGTCCAATTTGTAAGTTTCTTCCCATTTCAAACAGGAATAAAACGAAACGTTGGCTTAGCTCTTTTATCAGTTTTTTAAAACAAAAATCCACGTATAAACAATTTTGAAAAGTTTCGAATTCTCTTACTCCCGCGCATGTTTGAAAACTACTCTTCGCGTTCTTCAAACTTCCTAACGCGTAATAAGCTCTGCGTAATTTTAATAAAAAATTAAATGTTTCATTATTATTCCACCGTGCGAATTATTTATGTGGAAATAGAACGAATGGATATGATGATTGCAACGATGATGACAGACCTATAAAATCAAATGACATATGAATATTTATCACTCGACATTGGAATATCCTTTCCGAAAATTATACGATGATCATTATATCCCTGGCTATATCGACGTCATATGAAAGATCTATCAATGTGATCCTGACTGATCCGAGATTATAGTGGCCCGTAAGCCATTCCATGTCAAGTAGATATAGTAAGGTTTAAAGTATCGAGTTTTCGATATACCTATTCCATCTATACATGCCTTGGATAATGATCTATTATTATCTGCAAGCAAGTTCGAACACTCACGTATATTAGAAATTTTCAATGTTATACGAGACGTGAAGCTTCTAATTTAAGGTTTCCACCTTCTCGAACAACGTGAAATAATATCAAGCTATCGATACATACATACATACAGATATAAGTATATATTATATTATATTTATATATATGTTACGACCAATATATTATTGCAGAAATTGTAGTAAGATATTCTATTAAATTTCCTGTTATTTTACAAAATGTCTAGAGAATTTCGGTCAATTTAGGAAATGTGCATTAGTTGGGTGTATTTAGAACACGAAGGGTACAGGGGATTCTTAAATTTTCATGACTTTTTTCACATACAATAGAATCGAATTTTTTGTCTCTCCCCTACCATGGCTTTAATTACACCCCACTGAAGCACATATTATAAACCCCTCGGGGAATTTTATAGAATGACTGGGTAATCTGTGAAATATCTGCTTATTATACGTATAACCCAATTTACATGGGCATTCTATAGAATGCCCGATATTTATACATTGCCTGTAACATATATATATCATTGTAGTAGGTCTTTTGTAATGTTGCTCGATTATAAAATTATAAAGTTCCGAAGTTAAATCGAAATTTCGACCACCCTGTTCTCTCTGTATATTAGTGGGAAAGAACTTCGAACTTCTTCTACCGATTGGTATGTATATATATGTAGATATATATTATACATACCTATAAAAGAACCTTCACGAAGTAATAGTTAGCACGATAAGTAATTAAGTCGTACGAGGGGTGCAGAAAGAAGGATTGCAATATTCGTGTTAGATGAGTGGATGAGTGAACTGGAAAGGAAAATAATTGGCTCGATGATCAAAAGAACGGAACGATGAAAATTTATAAACTTTGACTAACCTTCGTTCGTATCGAACGATGCGGCTTTCAATACCAGAAGTTGGTTGATACTAGAATTGTGTATCGCTTTATGTTGTTCAATTTCCATTGATATTTAACAAACAAGATTAAGTAGTATCTTCTAACGAAATTAACGATTTTATTTAAGTTAATTCGATTCATATATTTCGAGTTTCTTTTTCATTAGTTAAATACTTATGTAAATGGTGGTTTTAAAAATTCCGAGCTGATACAAAATCTGCTGAGAACAAATCAAAACGAAAAGTTTGAATTACAAGCTACAATTATAATTCTTCTTTCAAAAAATATACTTTTGACTTTAAATGACTTTAATAAAAATGAAATAAAGAGAAAGAAAGAGAGAGAGAGAGAAAAAAATAATTTAAATATTACGTTCTCGTATATTATTCATTTATAAGAATAATTGATTAATGTAAAATAATCTTTAACAAAATCAATTTCAATGTAATTTATTATAAATTACAAAATACATGTGAAATGACCAGAAACGATCATTAAGGCTGAACGAATAAATGAATAAAAAGCATTGAAGTTTTGTCGATGTAAAATATATTCGCTATATTCACTCTTTAACATCTAAAACTTCATTTCTTTAATAATATACCGAAACTGCTTCATGGATAAATACAGTTCCATGGATAAATACAAAGATCCATTGTCCACAGGTTGTTTGTTAATTCAGTTCGAAACAGTACAGTCAATTAAGTTGTCAAGCATTGAGCCTAGAAATGCTGTCCTCGCACGAAACCAGTATACACGCGTATTGTTTGATGCCCTCGTGATTATCTCGAAGACGTCAGTATTGATTGCCACCCCATTAGAAAGACCAGTATTATCAGAAAACTCTACTCCTTTTTTACTGAATGTTCTTTTTATCTCAATGAAACATTTATATATGTGTGTGTGTGAGTGTGTGTGTATTCTTATGATAAATAAAAAAAAAAGAGAGAAAAGAAAAATATGCAGAACATTTCCTTTCAATTTTTTCTTGCTTTCGTAACAAATGAAAAAGAAGAAGAAACATGTCAGAAAAAAATTAAAAACGACGCACGCATAACGACTTCGTGATTTCCGAAGAAACCTTAACGGTCGACGCTCACGTAAAAGAAAAACACTGCAATCGTGGAAAACGTGACGACTATTGTACGATGTGAATACTAATAGCTTTTGGTACGTTCGTTTTACGTACTACTGTTGTTACTACTTTTTTTTTCCCCACCACTATTGCAAATTTTAATATCAAAAACTAACACAGTTAAAAGAAAAACACCTTTCCTGAGTGGTTCGCTTTTAATTAAGCTTCTGTTTAGAAACAACTACCGAAAATATTATTTATTATAATTTTTGTTCTTAATTTATTTATTTATTATTTTTTATTTTCTTCTTTATAACTACATAATTATTTATCTAATTAATTTTTATAAATATGTCATTTAAAGGCACCAAATTTTCCGAATAACTTGTGCAAATTTTTTAATCAACCGTAGTTACCATTTCCCGGAAACCAACGAATAAATACAATTACAAAAATCTACGTGAAATGCTTCATTGTATTATTATTTCTTTTTTTCTTTTTTTGTAATACAAAAAATAAAAAAATTATTAAATAATAAAGAAAATGGAAAAAAAGAATGAATAATGGAAAACAGATGCGATTTATTATTAGTACTTATGACCAAATATCTTATCAAACGACATTCAATCTTAAAGAAAAAAAGAAAAAGAAGAAATGAGATTAAGGAAAAACGATCCGAGCGACAACAAAGCTTATTGCAATTCATCCTTCTCAACGAGTGATGCTGCAGGCTGTCACCAACGCCGACACCGACGGTGTGCTGAAATAAAATGAAAAATGTACGATGCCTTTTCATTTGGCATCTACCAGGACATGACTCTTTTTCGATGTTACAATTTAATTAAGAGAACGTATATAATATACATGTGTTTTATATAATATATAATAAATATAATACGTCAACTTGTGTGTCAAGTAATTATGTGTCCAACCATCAAATATTTCGTCTAATTAAGAGCATCAAATATGTATTTATAAAATATAAATTTTCCATTGACTGTGTGCCATTTCAAATTATTCACGTGAATTATTTTGCCAATGAGAAGTGGCCGAAATATCACCATTGTTGCGTTGAGTTCAACACAATTGTTTTAGACAGCTGCCACAGCAAGTATACCGTTCTTGTAAGATGTTCTTGAAACATATCAACTGAATAAATTCGTTACAAGTATAGACTGACGATATAATTAATATCAAAATCTTAACATCTATTTATGTATTTTTTAACCAATTAGTTCTAATTGATGAGTACATTCGTAATGAAGAAATGGCGACATTTTGTCTTATGACGAGTAAACTCATCATGCGAAACAAGTAATTACGATTTGATATTTAAACTGCAATTATAATAAAAACTAAAATGTATTCGTAAATTTCAACAAGTTCGAAATATTTCGAGACGAAATTAAACGAAAAAAATATATATAAATAATTATTATGAAAATACTACATATAGTGTGAAACAGAACTAGGTCGACTAACAAAACTTAATGCTACACGTTTAATTGGGAAACATTTTCAAGATAACATTCCAAGTAAATCTTCAAAATGTTATTTTACACAAAGATATTTACAATGTTACTAAAATAATATTCGAAAGGAATCAAGTTAGTACTATTGTGTATTTTGTAACTTATTTTACCAAATATCATTGAACAACGACAGATTAAATTTCTAACTAATTGTCTTTCTAAATATATATTTGATTTTTTATTTATTTCATATCTAAATTACATGTTTAAATTAATAATATTATAACATATTTATACAGGAACGAATTATTACTCTTTTTTCAGTAAAAGTATAAAAAAAGGATAGAAGAAGAAATCATGCTGCATAATTTTGAAGCAGACTTTTAATCTTTTTGAAAAAGGGGTATATTTGTTTTCCTCCTTATTTTATAAACTAAAATTTGAAAATTTGCATCGCGCTCGTCCTCTCAATTGTACGTAAAGCCAAATCTTGTTGGAAAATCATCAAGCGAAACATCCATGTAAGAAAGGCGATAAGTCAGTAGATTCTATGCACGAAAGCACGTCGGATATAAAGCGGGCACTATGGAGTGGGCTTTTAAGATCGTAGGAGATTACTGAAAACAGTATACAGTTCGGATTTTATACGAGCCCATAGTCGAGGTAATCACCATGGAATCTTATGAGATAGAAGTTAATACGGGCACGCCCGTATCTGACGTTACGATGCTCTCCACGTGATTGTGTACAATTACCAGCCACGAAGGAAGATAGCAATGTCATGAGAACCCACTTTTCCACGTTGAAACAAGACAACGATCGTTTTTGATCCCTCATTGACAACATTTTCCTACTCGTTTATTTTTCATTACATTTTTTGTTAACCGAAACAATTATTCTTTTCCCTTTGTTTCTTGTTCTTTTTCTTTTTCATTTTCTTCCTCATTTTCCTTTCCTCTTTAATTTTCTTTTTCTTTTTTTATTATCTTGAAACACTGCAATATCATTAACATAAAAAGATTTAGGTAAATGAACCTTTTAATTTCGACGTAGATCTCAACAACATTTCTCCGGCCTTGGGTTTAAAATTTACGTTGCTACAAGGACAATTACTAATTTTTCTTTTTTTTTTTCTTCATTCTTAAAATCTGCAAGATTAGCGTAAAAACGTTTAAGGAAGTTCAACTTGTAATCTCGACGTTAAAACGACAGAACCCAGTTACTTTAATTTCTATTGTTCTCGAGGAAAACTTCTTTTAAAATCTGCCTGGTTAGCGAGCCCTTTTTAAATGAAATAACTGACTTTCGCGCTCTTGAGAATATAACATGCGTGTCCCAGCTTTCCTTGAAACTATGTATTAGATAAAAAGAAGAAAAATAATGTTAAATATAAGTAGATTTGTCTCGTTCATAATATTCCTACTTTCTAAGTAAAACGGGTTTCTATGTAAGAAGTTTGGACTTCTTCCAAGAATAATCTTTGAGAAATCATAGATAAGAAAGAAAAAGTATAATAAAAATTAAAAATGCTTAACTGTATGGGGAAAAAAATTTCACTACTCTGTCTTTCTCGTGGGAGAACAGAGAATACAAGAAGTATAGTTTTCGTGTTCTAAAGTCGGAATACTTTTGATAAAGTTAACATCTCGTTCAAACTTTACATTGCGGTATGATATTCAAAGAAAACCAAACGACAATGTTGACGAAAGGAAAAGGAGAAAGCTCTCTTCTGTTGGAAGGATCGTGAACAAAAAATTCTATTGTTTCTTATGTAACGCACAAATGAGAAAAATGAGAAGGTTAATTAAAATCGATAAAAAGTATATCAAATTTGAAACAGCTATGTAAGTACTCATTAAAAACACATTCAGTTAATGAAAACAAAAATTTTATTCATTTATATTTGGTTCCTGACATAAATGGCTTCTTATTCGTATATTTTTTGTTTTGTTTCTTATCATTAACCTATTTTTGTTTCTGCCATATCAATAATCTTAAGTAATTGTTTACCGTTACTATTATTTCGTTTCATTTTTAAATAAAAAATCTGTAAACATCTTGTTTATCTAATGAAAATACTTGAAAACACTTGAATATAAAGCTTACTTGAACGAGTATAATCGAATAATAATATGTAAGAGGATTACTTCTCATCTGATAAATAAATTGAAAAGTTTTATAATAAAATTTTCATTTAATCATTGATAATTTGAAAATGAAAATGAATACTTAACTTAAATCACATTATAGTAAAAATTATAGAAAAAGAAAGGAACAGAGAATATGTTCGAATAGGCATATTTAATAATGGAAACATAAGTATTGTGGCATAAATTTATTTCATTCAGGAAAATTTATCTTATATTTTTAATATTAAGAAATAAAAATATACTCAATTATAAAAATAAGATATCGTATATAATATAAACTACATAAACTAACAATACTCGACCGTAAAAAAATACGCTATATTCCATAAATTTTTTAAAACTTCACGATGAGCCTTCGTTAGTTCTTTATCGTAGAGAATAAAAAAGAATATCAAAGATTTTTGTGTTTTACTCAGTTTTCTTTCACGAGAATTAATTTTTATCTTTCGTTTTATTTTCTTCGCAAGAATTGTTTTCTTTTTCTTTTTTACACAATTCAAAAGAAAATAGAAAACATTTTTGTAAAAATATACGAATATAAACAAAACTCTACTATCTCTCTCTCTCTCTCTCTCTCTCTCTCTTCTCGTAAAACACAATCTACCTCACTTTAATCTCATTTTCCAATACCAAACGTATCTACACTCTATAAGCTTCATTTTATTCCTCCTTCGAATGATAAAAAAGATAAGAAAATGAGCATGATTCTTTTTTTATAAAAGAAAACCCATAAAAATCATGCCATTAAAATGCCATAGAAATATAAGTTTTATTTATTCTTTTAGATATATGGTTCTTTACAATTTTTATTTCACGTTATGAAATAAAGTATTGTATGTTTAAAATGAACTCAAAAGAATATACAAACGTAATATATTTTGCCATTTATTTTTTTTTCTCTGCCACTTTCTCTATCTCTCTCTCTCTCTCTTATACATACATCAAGTAACAAATAATAAATCAAATAAATCAATTACTTCATCACAAGGGATAAAACCATCGCTAATTCCGATTATCCCCAGGTGACAATGAACATGCCAATTATAATGCAGTAAATAGGAAAGCAACATGAGAGAATATGAATTCCTAGAACATTTCTCTGTCAATAAAATACCTTCGTGTTATTTCATAATGACATTCAATATCGAACATTCCCAATTGTCTGATCAATATCGAAACGTTTCACTATGAGTTGAACGTCGAACGAAGCAGAAGTAATCCTAACCTAAAAAAGAAAATACGTGGATTGAAAGAAGAAGCAAGGCTTTCAGAAAAGTCTGCCAGCTTTCACGAAAACTCGTAAAAGCTTGGACGAAAAGAACGGTAAAGGCTAATGCATGGGAATTGGTGAGAAAGGCACCAGTACTGTTAGTTCTTCTCTACTCGCGTTAACTCACGTGAACTCGCATGTTCCAAGAGTTCGAGCAAATGAAGATTCGTTATGTGAGCCATTCTTAATGTATGTATATATATTTATGTATGTACATAAAAGAATGCACTTTCTTTACTAAGAACACATGATGAAAAAATCTGTCGAATAAGTAAAGGCTTCTTATGGAAGCGAGAATATTATATTTAAAAAAAAAAAAAATAAGGGATAGGAATCTCCCGAGATAATCAAAAACAGGGATCAAAGAATAAGGGATCAAAAATAGCTGTCTTAAGAAACATCAAGTAATGCTGCGATAAAGGCAAGAAACAAAAGTATTTACGAAACCAAAAAATTATAATGAACAAGAAGAAAGTGGAAAGGAAGACATTGATCTTATTCTTATTCGCATCAGTCACATCAATAATGGTTACCTTGTTCGCCAGCTCGTACAACGGTGATCGCATGAATCGCCAAAAGTACGAGGGGGAGGGCGAGGGTGGTAGTGTGCTGTAGATATCGGCACATCTCCAAAACGAGAAGGACCAGTCCCTACGTACTGTCCTTCATTCCCCCTTTAGCAAATAACGATGCAACCAGATTAGGGTTGACCAGGGAGACGGAAATTACGAGAACAATCCAACTGTTCTCGACACACTGATACAATATACACGTTGTTCTATGTATATTATGTATATATATATATATATTCTTCTCTATCTCTCAGCACAAATATCACTTAACTAGCATCTGGCACTACACATTCGTACACTGTCTCCGTAAGAAAGCCCTTTAATTTGAATCCATAATATTCGCCGGGCAATCGTTCCCTTAAATCCACTAACTCGTAGTAATCATCAATGGTGAAATGGAAATTAGTTAGCCCCAAAAGAGAGAACATTCTGCTCGAGTTCATGCTTCTTCGTATTTCACGGCACTTCCACGGAAGACCGATGGAGACAGAAACGAATGAGCAGCGAATGGAAGGTGGTACCGTGTGCAAGAATGATCAACGACGAACTTTGCAACGACGAGGGCGAAAGGGATGAACGCTGTAGTAATCTGACACCGTGTTGTGAAACAAACGTATACGTACAGGGTGTGTATATTAAATGGACGCACGTTAGCTGACTATAGCCTGTTAAACGTCGGCCCATTAGATCCAACGGTCTAAATATCGCTAACGATAATGTGACCTTTGAGAGTCATACTGGCCACGTGTCCCCGTTACACGGATCACGCACACACACGAAATACAGAATACACCGATAGAACCGCGAACGACGTTAACATAAATATTATATAACGATTTCCTATATTTGGTATAATAACAAAACCGCGAATCATCCCGTGAGTTTGATGCGCTATCATGCGATCTTGTCAACTCGTTATCAACGTTATTATCAACAACGAGAATCAACGCATACTGATCGTTTTAGCACGAATCCTTTAGCTAAAAACTTAAACTTCGTTAAAAGCTCTAACCGGAGATATACTTGTTAAACCGGATAAAAGTTTCCCCTGCGACGAATTTTTCAAAATAATTCATTCCACGAATATTAGAACACAATAGCACGATGTTCGAAAAAATACAAACGGCTTACGAATATCGCAGTTACATTATTAAAAATGTTAGCAACATCGTCGAGAGAGAAAGAGAGAGTGAGATGGAAGAAAGAGAAAGAGGAAAAGAAAGGAGGGAAGTACGCTGATAAGACACTGAGTAAACCGATGTACAAACACTCGCGCGTGTACGCACACACACACAAAGCACAAAATGTATATCGTTGCTTCTTGCTTCTCCGTTTGCCTCTTCGACGCACAGATCCCGTCTCTGAGCGGGAAAATAAACTAACTATACCTCTTCAAATAGATCCAAGAACGAAACTCACTCAATAATTCTTATTACGATCAAAATCAAGTAGAAAATAGATGAATTAATTCAAACTAAAGTATCGTTAATCACTTAAATAAGCTCGATAACACTCGTCTATGCGTATCGACATAGCAATTTTAGCATTCGTATCACACGAAACAAACACCAACCAATCGACTCTTTTCATACTATTTTATCAAACGTAGTTATCCACTTTTCAAGCTTCAAATTGCTTCTTCAAATGTTAAACGTGTAATATACCACCTTTTTGAAAAACGATTCAAGCGATATACGACGAGTCGATCGAATGAAATCGTACTTTCGTTACTGTCCACTTTATTTAAATTGAGTACACTTCTCCAAGTGAGAGAAGAAAAGAAATTTGAACGGCATGCTGATTGTTGACATCCTTTTTCGAGAAATCTCGTTAGCTGAAGTATACACGTGAGAGGAAGGAAAGAAGAAATAAAATAAAATAAAAAAAAAAAAGTAACAGCCAATAAGACGAGCAGAACGATATGAAGTGCTCCGATAAAGAAGCCCTTTGACGAGCAGATGTAGCAGTAGCAGCAGTAACAACAGCAGCAGCAGCACGTACCCGATCTGTGACGATGCGAGCCGTGCGAGCCCGAATGAACGGATCGCGCGACTCACTATGCTGCCCGATACCAACCTCGATTCAACCCACCGCCCTACTCTCCTCTCACTCCCTCTCTCACTCTCTCTCTCTCTCTCTCTCTCTCTCGCTTACTCACACAAATACATACCCACATGATACACTCTCTCTCTCTCTTTCTTTCTCGCTTACTCACACAAATACATACCTACATGATACACTCTCTCCTTCTCTCTCTCCCTCTCTCTCTCTTTATCTCTTTCTCTCCCTTTCTATCTCTCATTCGTCCAGTTGCGCCGAAGCGTCGCGCCGTCGCGCTATTCCTGTCCGACCGAAACTGCTGTTTACTACTTATCTCCTCTTTTTCAACCACATCTCGATCGCCACTCTACTCCTACTGCCACTAAACGCGTCATACTTGCAAATCGAAAAGTAAAGGAATAATAAAGCCATTATAATCATATTCGATTTGTTATGTTGAATTTTGTATGATTTCTCGGTGATAAGATAAATGGTAATAACGTTGATGACAGTCTAATCCGAAAAGATAAATTTAGATTTAGTATTTTCTTTTGTAGAATATATACAAAATATCATATTTAATTATGGAATATAATATCGATAGATTATTATTAACTTTTATCGTACGTAGTAAAAATTCGTTGTAAATATTTCAATATTTTACTTTAATTCGTCGCGATATTGGCAATAAATATTATTTATATATATATACAAATATATTATGATATTATTGAAAAAGTAAAAATCAAATATTTCACGAATAAAACGTTTTTGTATTATTAAATTTCTCTCTTCGAATCATACTATTTTGGCCTAAAACGTTCTTTTGTGTGTATGTGTGTGTTGTGTATTGTCAAAAATAATAAAGTTTATTCAAAATTTGATAAAACACTCTCTCTCTCTTTGTATATAAAAGCTCTAGCTGGATTTTTACAGTACGGTTAACCCGTTGCCTTTGTCTTTTTACAATAAAGTTATAAATCCTTAAAAATGCAGTGTTGACAATAGTCTTTAAATCACGGTTTTTATTTATCACACTTATATAAAAATAATATATAATAGAAGTTACAATCCTTTTGACGGTTTGAACAGGCACGATAGATACGATTGCATGTATACATATGTATATATGTTGGATTAAACGAGAACAGATCGAGGGGATAAAATGTTTTGTATGCATCGAAGCTGATCCGTTTTTTGTTGGTTCACGAAACAAGGACGATCGTAATTAAAAAGTTTAGCTTGATTGGTCATCGCGCGGACTGGTGGCAGTTTGTTCTCGACAAACAGAGCTCGCTGAAGTCAACTGCAACATCGGCGAGTTCGCTATCGAGCCTCGCATACCGCAATCTTCCGGAAGTTGAAAGCACCACTTGTACGTGAAATCATTCGGTTTCTATCGGATGTATTTGACCGATCGAATCCTCGCGTTTGTGACGTTGCTTGATGTCTGATCGGCGGGAAAAAAAAAATTATTGCGGATTATTTTGGAACGAGTACGTATACGACATGCGTCGACTATAAATAAAAATAATACAATGAATAAAATATCTATCAAATACAACAAATAATATCGATGAAGATATATATTGTACAAATACTCGCAAGATATCAATTGCTAATCAGAGAGAAATACAAAAAATACAGAAAACAAAACAAAAAAAGGTAAATAATAATATGCTTATCGATGTGCGTATTGGATAAAGAAAATTCCATGGGGGAGTGTGTCAAAGCGATACTTAATACCTGGTACATGGAATGCATTTGTAAGTAGAAAATAACGATTCCCATTGGACGAGGGACATTAAGCAACGACTAGTGGTGCTATCGCTTCCAGTCATAGAACGCGGTAACTCTTCTACCATTGGTCCAACCTACTGTGCAACATCAAGCTCGCTCAATCTTTTCGCGTGTCTTCGCCACACCGGTCAACAAAAAGAATGTCTTTGGAATGCAACGGAGCACAGTTACGAGTAGAAGAATACAGTGAAAAAGAGAGAGAGAGAAAAAGATAAAAAAGAGGAAAGAAAGAGAAAATGAGAAAGAATGTGTATAATTCCGGATATACAGGGTACTCGACTAATGCGTAAAAGCACAACCAAAAAAATAGAAAAAATAGAAGAAATGGAAGAAATAGAAGAAAGAAAATCACTCAGTTGAAACGTTCTTCTATTAACTTCGATCTACATTAGATGCTCAAATTCACGTGACAAAGTAGCTTTCAAAGCAACTAAACGCGAAAAATTCCAAACGAAAGGTAGACGTTCAAATAAAGAGATCAAAAAATCAACAAAATTCAACGACAGATAGAAGAAAAAAAAAAAGAGTTTGAAACAATAGAAAGTAGTATACAATTTTAATTACCCCACTATAGAATACTGTTTTAAATGCAGCGTCAATGAATGCATTAGATCTAGAACAATCCTACCAAAAATTTCCTATGTGTTTTGATTAAAACTGATATTGCGAACGATGTTCTCTCACCCGCTTTCGTTCTCTCTCTCTCTCTCTCTCTCTCTTTCATGTTTTCATGCTCGTCGTTGATTAATCGTGCCGTTGCGCTCGCATTTCTCCTTGCAAAACGTACAGGAAATATATCTTTAGGAAGATAGAGACCAGAACGTGATCTCTCTATCTCTTTCTTTCTTTATTTTTATTTTCATCTCTCTCTCTCTCTCCCACCCTTTCTTTTTTTTTTAATATTAATCGACATCAATACACTTTAAAGCCCTGGGATCATCATTATCCTTCCGTAGAGATCCACATAAGATCGATAGTTCGATATAAAAGAAATCATAGGTCGGGAAAGTGATTTCTATCTAAACGACAATATAACTCGAACGAAAGCAAGCTCTCCTTCTCAACTAAACTGCAAACTTCTCTGACCGAGGCGCAAACAACAAACAGAGCGTATGAGACTATCGATCTCTCCGTCAGTAAATTATCGATGAATTGAAGAAATCAGCCGTAACGATGTTACGTTTTAAAAAACAAATTGATGAATAATCGTATATAACTGTAAAACTAACAACGATTGTTATTTAATTCTTTATAACTTAATTATTCGTCGCGTCTACAAAATATAAAATTTATTATTTTGAAAAAACTTTAACCGTTTGAATCCCAAGCAGCGCGATCGCGCTGTTCAGATTTTATGTCGAGAAAACCCAGCACACTTCGAGCATTGTGGACAACTGACGGTGCGTTACGTATTGTCGACATAAATTAAACAAGCGCTATCGCGCTGCTTGGGTATTTTCGTACATATATAAGGAAAGCGCGATCGCGCCGTTTGGGATTCTTCGACAGTGTTTTTTCAATACCGTCTGGGACTCAAACGGTTAAATATGATTAAATATTACATATATTAAAAAATACATTTTATTTATACAGAACAAATATTAACAATTTTTTATACATTTTTTATTTTATTTATACAGAACAATATTAACATTTGCATAGCAAAATAACAAATTAATTTTGTAATAAAATAATTCTATAAGATATCAAAAATATACATAATTCTATGTACTTAAACGTGTAATATAAAAGTTAGATAATGTTATAGAGAATTAGGACGTTTATGTCGACTCGATACTTCTTGCTATTGTTTTTATCGATATATCGCATATGTTTGATATCATTCATATATATATATATATATATATATATATACATTGATGTCACGTACTCGTCATTCATTATTGAAAATAAAATCTATTTTGCTATCTATGATGAACGACATGGATACGTCATATATATATATACTATACAGAACGCATCGACAATTGGATTGCATCGGTTATTCTTTGTCATCGATTGAGAAAGCCGCTGCCAGGCGACATATAGCCATCGGAAAAAACACACGCGAGATGATACATTTATTTTTAGCCATACGCATTCGCGCGTAATAAATTAAAAACCATCATGTACCATAGCGATATTCGCGAATACGCGTTGTCGATAAAAAAAAATTACCCAATTGAATACCCCTATATACGGAAATTAAAAAAAAAAAAGAAAGAAGAAAAAAATAGTTGTTACGAGGGCAGTAATACGGGTTACTATCTCTTTTCCCTTTCTCCTTCTCGCTCTCTCTCTCTCTCTCTCTTTTTTTCTCCCTCTCTGTCGATGCACTCGACAATAACCACACTCTCGAACGCATATTGAAACTGCAAATACGCTGATAACGGTAATTAACGTAGCAATATCGATTCGGTTTATTGCCATTACAATCGAGACGTCATATGGTTGTTAAACCCTTTTGATCCTTTCGGCATTATGCTTGTTCACGAATACCATCATGATAATTAATATCATACACCTTTATTTGATTATTTTCTCTTAAATAGTAAGGGTAATTAAATAAAAATACAAAATCAATTGATTTTATCTTTGATAAGAGATCATTTTTAATCATCGATTCATTCAAATTTCAAAAAATTCATTCGAAATGTAATAACCTCATAAGTCCCTCTAATTTATGCAACTTTCCTTATCAAGCATTTGTTCATGTCGTTTATCATTAGACCCTTACAAAATTTCTTGTTTTTATCTGTAGATGACAATCCTTGACGAGTTTTGATTGCAGTGTGAGCTTATTAAATCTACGTCCAACTACAAACAGGTGGGCCATTTCTAATCGGCTGACATTCTTAAAAAGTTCGAACATACTGTTGAACCTTTGAAAATAACTTAATAGCCTGAAATTGCCTCCTTGAGCAACAGTTAAGTGTAGGCCTCGTCGGCATTTAACCTCTTCTCTGCTTCGTGTCTCGGCCACTGCATTTGAACATTTCCTACGTGCAAGCAAGATATGAGTCTCTGATTAAATAAATTTATCATTCTCAAAAAGTTCACTATCAAAATCTGACATATTAAAATGGTTAATAATACAAAATGGAATCTTCCTAGATTTTCAAATATACAAAGGGAATAAAACGAATACAATATTAATAATTCTGATAAAAAACATTTGTTTCCTAAACACCCCGAGTTTTTTACATAGAAAATAATTACTGTTTTTTTTTCGAGAGATATCTATTGGCCGAAAGGAAGATTTTTCGTTATGTAAAGTGTCAATTACATTCTAATACAATTTTATGTATATATAAAATATTTGTATTTGTTTTTTTTTCATACTTTTCTTTGAAATATTCTCGTATTTCGTTACAATTCTAATTATCAAATATTACAAAATTAATTTACATTTCTCGTTCACTATTCTCGTTCGCGAACATCAATGAACTTAGAACTCATTGACCATGTGACGTATACACGAGCACATTTAATCGAATGTCCAAGCAGATAATAATGCTAATCGATGACCTAATAACCCTTCTCACTTTTAATGCCGAGTGATAAAATTGAAATAAAATAAATAATGCAATAAATTTAATGCATTTTCTTGCAATATTTATATTTCATTTATTCGTTATATTGAATTATATCAAATAATTCTAACAGAAAGATAAAATCAATATATATAATACTTAAAACTAAATATCAAATTCATTAAAGGCTTTGCGGATTTGATTCAATTCTATCTCGAAAGAGATAGAAATGAATTTTTCAAATAATTGAAAATCCCTTTAAATCATGATACATAACAAAGATTACAAAAAAGTCACAAAATAAATTTACAAAGCAAGCATAATAGAATAAACAGATACAATTTCGTGACAATCTGCATAAACCCGAAGGCGGGACTTCCACTCCTGAATGGAAGCTAACCTAGTGCCTTTCTCTGATCTTACCTGTTTAAAATTAAAGTTTTCACATTCACTCAGAAAAGTATGCCACCTGCCTGCCTATTATCTATATTTAAAAAGAACAAACATACACACCAATACATTCTCTCGCATACACTAAGATGCCTAGTGGTATGTGTGAGAACCGTGGGAGAATGCCCTGGGGCATCTTCGAAGCTCCAGTTCAATTACATGTTTTCCAAACTTTATGCTAATGGGAATACGTACTGATTGCCGTAATTCGGCAGCACAAACAGCTGAAAAGGCTAGTGATTATTGCATAAAACACCAAATAAAAAATACAGGTATCAAAGTTTCCACAAATAAATGTGGTAGCTTTATTATCCAAAACGATATTAAAAATCAGAATATTTGTATCATACACGTAACTTTACAAATTATTTTCACTCAATATTAATAACTTTTAATAATGTGCGATAGTATTTATTCAAAAGTGATGTACAATGCATACTACTTAATACACACAAATAGGGGCTCTTCTCGTTTTTTTCTTGATACCTGTGGTATCCCGCGTCTTTAGTTTTTAGTGCATTTGTTATCTTTCTGAACGTATCTGATGTGATAGTTTGTACTTTCATTTGGTTATTATATAGAAAAGAGGTAAAAGAAGGATAAAAAAAAATAGCGAAAGAAATACAAAAGAAGAAAGAAACTGTGATAATAAGGGAGTTTAAAAACGCGTTTTGTATTGAGCACGCATAAATGTGTTTACAAAGGTATGTTTATTTCCAGACAATATCCCAACCGAGATTGAAACAAAACAACCAAGCTTTCGACTCTCTCAAGGATAAACAGAAGAGAAAGATCTCCATTCCTCTTCCGTCCTTCGACACGTTAAAACCAACAAAAAAGGTAACGTAATCAATTATTTATTATTACTATATTAAATTACTTATATATTATTTTGAAAAAAAGAAATTACTTATGAACATTGTATGTTCTAATGTTTATTTTATTAGTTCAGTATAGACCTTCTTGTTTCTTCGGTTAAATTCATTTAATTAGTTCGTGCAATCAATAAATGTATTTTCTTTTACACCTGCTGCTATGCTCGTGTTAGTGGTGGTGAAATCGAGTAAATTAATGCTCGAATAAAAATGCTTCGACCAATAAAGCATGTAATATTGTTTTATATCCTTTGCTTCATATTTAGTTAATCTAATCATGAATAATTTTGATATATCTTAGATATTAGCAATAAATAAGCATGAAATATATTCAATATTATATAACAAATATAAATAGATCCTTTTATAATTTCGTGTAACTGTCTATCGATTGTAAGTTTCTTCTCATTCTTTTTTTTCTTTCTCTCCGTACTTTTATTCTCCCTCGTTTCATGAAATTTTATCTTTACCGTTGTCTAAGAAGTTTCGCTTGCGAAAAGTTAGACACCTATAAAGTGTTTTAGCATTAAAATTTAGAAATATTACGAAAAATGGAGTTAATAGCTTTGGCTTTTGAACGACTTCATTATTAATTAAGTATGGAGTTTCGCATACCTTTAGGCACTCTCTAACAGATTATTCTAAAATCGACGTTTATTTTATCCTCGAAGTTATGTATCCCAATTCTCTCTCTCACATACATACATACAAACAAACACATTGACTCAGACAAGTAATCTGATGTTTCCAAATGTACTGTCGTCATCTGCAGCCATGGATTTCACGTATTCGTACTTGACTCATAGTTGCTTCCACATCTTCGTTTGTCACCAAACTCTCCAACAGCTATTATCTAATTCCTACACAATTCTCCATGAGTATTTGATATTCTCTCTCGTTTAAGAAAGTTTGAATACATTCCAGTACAAGGAAAGGAATGCTTCGAATACTACCATCACGATTAACTAGAAAGATAATACATGACAATTGCTCTAACAGTAATTGTCAATTTCATCAAAACGAAAAGACATAAAGTGAATTAATAGAGAAGAGTTAAACATTTACATTTTTTCTTTTCCAATTCATTCGAAAAACGTCAAACAACAAAACTGGTGTGTGTACTTATGTACGCACGTAAGAAGTTATACTTCTTTGCAGTACCAAAACGAATATAACCTCAAAAATAACTTCCAAAAAAAACTTCAAAGAAAAAAAATAATTATTATTATATATATATATAAGATAATATATATAAGAAAGAATAAAAAAAAGAAAAAGAAAATATGAAAATATAGATATCAGTCCACACTAAATATAAGAGAGATATATCGAATTACTTCACGCGTCAACAGCTATGGCGCGGTTACAGCATTAGTTCTCGTTTCGATCATTTAAGTAAAGCAGCGCTGAGTGCGATTAGTATTTGGATGGGTGACCCGCTTGAGAAAAAAAGGGGAAGAAGGAAAAGAAGACAACTTCATGCCGTATACTTGAAATCGCATTGCCGCGCGTCGTAAATACTAACAAACTTCATGGTGTCGTTTTTCCAGACGCTCGGATCAAAATCCACTCCCCATTACATTTTCCCCAACGCGCCAAAAGAAGTATAACTTCAAAAATCATTTCAATTAGGATAATGAAATATGAATAATTCGATTTTCATTTTGATTTACTTAAAGAAAAACAAGACCCCCGTCTGATACTGATTCACTTATTGATGACACTACGATAAATGTCCGCGAACACGATACGGTTGCCTTAACAGCGTTGTAAACTCAACATAAAATGTTCACGATAAAATTGGATGGCTGATAACAACCGGATAGATGGTTACCGTCAGTATTATGAAACACGAACGTGCAATGTCGAGAATTAATGCGATAAAATAGAAACGTTACGACGCTAACGTCCAAACTGTTTTACGCTATCTCTGAACATCTCCAATCTGGATGCACCCAACGAGCATACATACATACGCACACATATAACAACTATAAAAATAAATAAAGATATGCATAGATAGAGAACCAACAACAATTACCAGTCTTTATAAAATTTCTTTCCCTGTATACGAAAGCTTCGTAATTCATACTAGAGTGGATATTTTTTCGTTAACATAGACGACGCTGAATCTCGACGTTTCTGGTAAACAAAGAAATCGGACAGAAGAAATGCGAATGACTCTAGAGTTTACAATTCAAAGATCTCTATTTTCTTAGCTTCTATTTTTCTACTTTTTATCTTTCTCTTCTTTATATATATATATATATAGGTATATATCTTCATTGGCGATACTTTTTACGCAGCCATCTCTATTCCAATCTCTATTTCTCTTTCTTTCTTTTTCTCTATGAACGATCGAGTAATCTACTCTTGTAAGTTCGAACACGGCACTGATAAAAGTCCTATCGGTGACGTTAAGCGATAGCTGCTTTAAGGATAGCTCGATAGCGACGAAATCTTTTTGAAATGATTGCAGAAAATGTTCGAACGACAAAAAAAATGTTCATCGTTATTTTCCAATTTCAAGGAAAAGTTTTTTTTCTTATTGGTTTTATTTATTTTATTTTATTTTTATTCGTAATAATAACTATCATTTTATCAAAGACAATTTGTCGCGTTGTTTAATATCTAATCATTTTGAAAGCAACACACTTATGAAATTTATTGTTACATTAGGCGAACGAATGAAAATCTGTGTAAAGCGAATATGATGGCAATTAATTTGATAATGAAAAGACTGATGTAACACGACACACTCGATACCAACAAGCTTAGCTTTCCTTTCACCGAGCAACCGTCTATCCGTCCAATATCGATCGACTTTACTACAAAATACGAAGCGAGCATCCTAAAGGCCTAATACAATATGACCTTTATTAAGTAACAAAATTTTCCCTGTATCAGGAATAAGACAGTAATTTCACACATCAACAAATTTGCACTCTACTTCGTATTTCACTATTGAGCGATAAGATCGAACTCTTGTTTGTTTTTTTCTTTTTTTTTTTTTTAGTTTTCTGCGTTTTCACATAAATAATACAAGAAAATAAGAACAAAGAAAAGATTTTCAAACTTGAAATATCTTACTTCCGTTAAAAAAATTAAATGCAATTTTTTATAGTCATGGTCCTTCTATAATTTAATTCGTTTTCGTGTTAAAAAATAATGTAATTTTAAATATGAATATGAGAGAGAGATACAGTATAAGTTATAATAATATATGTAGGAAAAACACATGATATATATGTATTAGTATAACTAACTACTCTCTACACCATTAATTCCCGAAGTGTGCTGTGAAACCGAGAAATATTATACAATTTTTATAATTTTCATTCCATTTACGGCTTCTTTGTTCTACGAAGCTGGTTTTTCGGCAGATGCTGTGATAAAATTCAAGTATCGTACGAAAATCAATGTCGAAAAGGATGACTGTGTCCGTTCAATTTCGCGATTTAAGAAAATATGCGGCGACTATAACAAGCTCATCCATCCATTAATTATTATAATTAATTGAATTTGTTCAATTATAATGTTTGTAATCTAAAATGTGTTTTATCTATTTTTACCTAACCCGTGCAAAAAATTATTTAATATTTCGCAAAGTGTTCTTATTAGAATTGGAAAAATTTGAATTCAACCAGGACACGAGAATCGAAAAAATTCGGAAACTAGTGTTCTGCACTATACTGTACCATAACTAATACCTAATAAACGTCAACTTTTGATTATAAAACAATAATATTAAAAAATATAAATATATGAGTGTATTACTTTTAGATGTTATTATAATAAGTAATACATACATTTTTGAAAAAATCAACGTATACGATAAAAAAAAGGTTGCTTTTTTAAATTGAAGTTTTTAATATGAAAAGAAAAAAATAAGAATTGAAATAAATATATTATTGTTTTTCTCTAAAGCAGATTGAAGAAAATTGCTGAAAAGCTTGTGACCCGTTCTCTCATCACATTTATCATCTTTATTATCTTGTTCCAAAATCCTTATATTATATCTTGTGAAAAATGTAAAAAAGAGAAAGGATGAATGAAGATGAAGGGGAAGGAAATTCTTAACGTGCCATGTGCACGGCAAAACGTCGTTGATGCTGAAGTGTAGTATTTATATGCAGAAAGGAGATATTTCCATCCGGACACCGGATGCAATTTGAAGGCGTTAAATCCGGTAACAGGGGCTCCGTGCAGCCTGACGCACCGATATTCTACTCGATGTGCGACATTTTACGTGTACGTATGTGTACACCAAAATACAAACACATTTTCAGTACATATGTACATAGAGATCGATACATATTTATACACCCATTCGGAAATACATGTATACTGACAGTAAAAAAAAACTTTTATTTTCATTAAACGTCATATCGTCGATAGTATCTAGGTATAAAAAAAAGTTTTCAATAATTTTTTTTTTTTCTACTACAAAAAACAAAACGAACGGTCCGTAATACGCATATTTTTTTAATTTCCTGATACTATAATTAGAGGAAATTCGAAACTTTTCGTTAGAAACAAGATCAAAAAAGGAACGAATTTTGTTCTCTTCGAAATATAACGAACAATCTTTTAGTGATATTTGAAATTTAAAATAATAGGATATCTCTTCTTTCCTATTGAAGGAAACAACAAATATTTTTGACTAATTAATTAATATTTCATTTAGGAAGGAACTCTTTCGAACGAGTTTCAGAACAAAATGGAATAAAATTTTGTTTCCAGTTATTATATAATATATACCTCTCCTAGTTGTTTACTTGGACAATAAAACATGTTTATTCAATTCTAAAATAACAAAACGAAATAAAGAAAGAAAAATTTACTTAAACGATAATCCTACAATCAGACAACTATAATATCTTGAATAATAATGAACTTTATCAAGGAGTCTTATTAATTTGAAATATATTTTATTATAAAAGAGTTTAATATAAGAGAAAAATATCGATTGAAAAGTAAATCGGGTGCGTCCCTCTACGTTCAAATAAAATATAATTATAAAGTTCGAAATATTAAACAAAAAATATTATTATACAGATATACATACATGCATACATAAGTATTTGTATCATACGAACACACCTGGCGTATCGTGATCGCATATTCTAACGTAACGACCGACTCTTCTACTGAATAACCATAAGCAACGACGCGTACAAAGCTAAAAACAGGTCGAAATCGCGATCGAGCTCGTACCTACGGATATACATTAATACGTACAAGACTATGTATGAATAAGAGTGGAATATTAATAAACATTAGGATTTCACTTAAATTCCGAAATTAGACACGTTGAGTTTCAAATGATCTCTTCCAAGAACTCGTCGCCACGCACTTCCGTTCCATTTTCTTTAAATTTTCAATATTAGTTAAAAAAACATATAAGATATAGAACGTAAACTAAACTTAACCTCAAACTTGTTATCAATAAACAAATTTATCTTTGGTTTCATGATTCAACAATGTATGACATGATAACATTTTTCTCTATCACTCTCTCTCTCTGTCTCTCTGTCTCTCTTTTTCGTAATTGAATTATTTATAAATAAATTTTACGAATCTTTCGAAACAAATCGTTCGTACCATACCTTAAAATAAAATATATCATAGGAGTTATAGTTTTTCTTCATAGATATAAATATATTTGTATAGATGATATAAATATACAATGAATATGTGAGATTAATTGGTGTGGTATCAAGAAAAAATTGCGTACCGTGAAGTAACGTAAACATCAATAACAATATGCGTTAATTCAATACCTGCTTTTTTCTTAGAGAAATCAGGATAATCGCGAGAAAAAGATATTCAGTTTTCTCCAGGTAATTAAAAGGACTCGCTACATTTTTCTTCGTCTGAAAAAGAGGGCACGAGTTGGAAAGAGAAGAAAAAAAATTCTCGGTCGTCGTGCCGGGAACGATAAGAAGAAGAAGAAGAAGAAAGAAAAAAGTAAGAAAAAGGGAAAAAAGCAAGAAACACGCACAACACGAAGCACGTGGGGGGTTACGATAGAAATAATTTATTGCAATCGGGGAGAAAGGAAAGAAAAAATGTGTAACACTAGACACGGTGGTGGTATAACGCAAATACACTTCGAGCGGGTTAACGTGGGAATCTAACACTGGTGTCGCATGCGATCTCGTTCCTGGTGTCCTATGGCGAATATAAAAAGGGCAGAAACCGCGACAGGATTTCGCACAAGACTCGGTGATACCGCGTGATTAATTAAGTGCACGACGATAAGTTGAGTGAGAGAGAGAGAGAGAGAGAGAGAGAAAGAAAGAGAGAATAGTTTAGGTAGTGGCTGTCGTAGTGGGGTGGAAATGAGAAGGGGACAAGAGTCCCACACCGGTGGAGTACTTCATCGCAATGATAGAATGGACCTGCCGCTTCCAGACACGTGTAATTCAAGATGGTGAACGAGAACAAGCCGAGCCATTCAATCACCTATGCTTCTCTCTCTGTCTCTCTCTTCCTCTCTCTTCCTCTCTCTCTTTATCTATCTCTATCTCTGTCTTTCGATCGGTCGATCGTCGATGCACATCAACGAATTTCCAATCGACATTTAATTTTCCCTAGAGACAACGACCAGAACTACCTTTTAAATTCCGTAGGAAAACAGTCTGCATTCAACTGATTTACTCGCACACATCTTTCCTTATGTCGGTGTTAAGAGAAGAGAGAAAGAGAGAGAGAAAAGGAGAAAGATATAGGCAACAATGTAATCTAATACCTTGTGCAATTCGTCAACGTAGAAAAATAGCAGGGGACCGAGTCTCGCCAATAATTCTTGAAGTTCCTTCTCTTACCAAATTTCTACACGTCTACGCTCTAATGTTCTTTTCTTTTTTTTTTTTCTTTATTAAACAATTTATCCAACGCCTTTACGTATAATCTCGCTCGTCGAAGTGGCACAAGATTCGTAACAAACGATTGCTTATGTTAGCGAAGAATTACTGCAACGAGGAAAGGTTGTTCATAAATCAACGAACGCGTATCCACGAGAATTATCGATTTCATTTAAACGGCGTACTAAATGATCACGACGTGATCGAGTAAAATCAACTGTAACCCTTAGCTTAGCCAGGAAAAAGTACGACACACATTAAGTTGAAAAACAATGGCTTTTCTCGTAAAATAACCGTAAGGACAAATGAACATAACATTAATTGCTAAATATTCTAGCTATTTTAAACACCCTAGAAATTATGACTATACAAAATATACGATTTGAAGAGATTTAGTTTTAAATATAATATGTATTATATTATGAATTAACTAAATGAAAATAGTCGTGTCCGGTGATGCTACCATGCCGAATAATAAAAATAAAGTAAATAGGAAAAATAAGAAAACGCAAGAACTCGAATAAATAAGAAAGTGAGAAATCGTAAGTGCACGTTTCTAATGCTACGTCCTGCTATCTGGTTTGAACTGTTTCTCTCTCTCTCTTTCTTTCTCTCTTTCTCTCAGTATCTAGCACGACGAGCCTGCAAGAATGAAGTGCCACTGGGTGGGACCGGAAACGAAAGCAGAATCCGCAAACTGCGCGTTGCCCTAGAATGATGAATGAAACGTAACTCCGGGCAACCGTTCGGGAGTGGTTGAAGGGTGGAGGTTGGATTGTAAGAGAGAGGAGAAGAAGCTAAAGGGTGAGAGAATACCTCTGCTATACCGCTGCGAATAGTTCACCACGTCTGTCCACCATCGTGAAACGAGGTATGCAATTTTCTGTCGCTTTTCAAGCCAACATACCGGAAGGGACCGCATAAAACGCCGGAACTGTTTGCTACGTTTGCACCTATCTTTGGGCTCGTAACACACACACACACACGCGAAAGTAACGCAAACGTATCAAGATAATGAACGTATCTGTCACTCAAATCGTCATCGAAGTGATCTTTTTTTTATACTTTTCTTCGTTTCTTCTACATAGAGCCTTAATTTGTTTAGTAAATAATAAAATTTAATCTGTTTTATAATTCCCGATATTTCATCAATAATTACAATTAAATTGATGATTGAGATGACGCAACAAGAACTACAGTTTTGATCCGTTATTGAACATTTTTCTCAAAAAGTCATCATCTGTAATAACAGCTAGTCCATCTGCCCGACATCATTTTCTACGCATACTTTTCATATACACTAATTACGTTAATACCAATAAACATGAAACTTGACAAAAAAAAAGCTGGTTTTTTTCATCAATTTCAAATTGCAGTTCTTGTTACACCAACTTATAGTAGATAACAAATTTGTACGAGCCCGTCAGAAAAAGTTATACATAGACAAGACCTTAAAAATTGATACTTTTTCTAATGGTAAATAATATTTGCAACTTATTTGGTTAATAAAAGATGAAGTGACATTTATTTTCTAACAGGATAATTAAATAATAATAATCTCAAAACTAATAACAAACGCATTCATTTTATTTTATATATTTTTCCAATGATTGACCAACTTGATTGAGAAATATATTTAACTTGAAGAAAAGATAACCTAAAAGTACTAAAATATTAATTTTTCAATTAATGCTAATTACAAGGACTCAATAAAGAAAAGAAAAGAAAAGAAAATGGAAGATTGAACATTATATTTAACTTTAAAAGAAAAAATAGTATATCTCAGGTAAATTTTATGGAACTCACCAGTAATAAGTATTTGAAAAGCAAAGAAAAGCAAAGGATATTATTCTTGCATTTTTAATTTTTTTTTTTTAGCCTCTACGATACCTTTCAAAGGTTTTTTAAATATAATTCCTTAAACATTCATTCGTTACCTTACGATATCGAAAATTCTACACAGCTGCCACAATACAAATGGTAACGATGAGAAAATACATATGTGAAGAAGATAAAATCATAAATTAGTATTTTAAGTTTGTCTTGTTCTCACGTTTTGTTTTATAAAAGAGTTAAAATATCCCCAGGAAATATTAAAGAAAACAAGAGAAGGAGAAAATGAAACAAAAAGAGAATAAAAAAGAAAGAATGAAAGGAAAAGAATGAAAATAAAAAAAAGCATACGATTGTTCTGATAAGTTGCTGTATTTAAGAGAAAAATATTTGCCAAAAAGAAAAGAAAAATATGACATATGACAAATTTGTATAATACAAAATTTAGAAATAATAATATAATAATAATGAAATAATATAAAAAAACAAAATAAAATGAAAAATGATGTAGATTACAAGTTATACGAATAATTTCGTAAAATGTATGGTATCTTTGATTGTTCGTCGAATCAGAATACAACTACAGAAAGTTTTAGGTAAACACAAAAGAAAGTAGTATTCAGTGCAAGCCTTTTTAAATGAGGTACAATAACGCGAACGCAAATAAAGGAAAATACAATTACATTGCTCGGAAACAATAGGCAATAAACGATAAGTGTAAACAAAGGTTTTTTCCTATTTTAATCTCCTTCATCTTTAATACCGGGATCCATCCACAATATCATCCTTTCAACATTCTACCCTACTCTCGCCAAAGCCTTTTTAAACAAACATTGTACACTTGGTATTTCAAATTTATGCTTTCAAGAAGAGTTTCAGAGATGTTATCTTTTTATTTTCTTTTTCTCTCTCTCTATATATATATATCTCTTCCTACCTATACATATATCTTCACAGACGAATATCAGCATTTTCATTTTCCGCGTAATTACATCTCGACCATGTCATCAAGCTCAGGTAGCACTGTACGACGATTTTTCTCTCTAACGACGATTTTTAGTGACACCGAAATCTAGGTCATTTGATAGACAAGAATTAGAGAAAAAAAAATACTATCGTACTCTTATAAATGTCTCTCCTCGACGCTTTCGTATACGTTAAGAGATATTTATCTCTGTTAATAATTTTACAAATATTTTATTCTACTTTTAATTATTTACTTAATTAAGTAAATATTTTTATACATTTTTTCTTAAATGTGAATAACGAAAAACACAATAGATTTCAGAAGTCTGATATTAAAAGAATAATGTTTGATTTAATAAATCCAATTAATCGAAGTATTTTTACACGAATGTACGAATTACCAACAGTTAAGTGTCGGTCACAACATGAAGAAAGATATTCGCGTTCATTGTATATTACCGACAAAGCTAAGAAACGTTTCATATGAGTTAAATGTTATCTTACGTAAATAATTTTTAATGCCAAGATCTGCCGATAATGATAATTATTATGATTATCAACCTACAAGATTTGAATTTAACACTTTCCATTCTTAGGTGTAGAAATTAATTTGATATCTTTTTTTCTTAATTCGGAGATTTTATTACAAATACTAGATGTAGGATTGTTTTAAAATATTCACCGCTATTTTCTATAATCTTTTATCATCTTCTGAGTAACATATAAATGTCATGAAATCTTCTATGCATTTTCGAACCTTTTCAACCGACTTGAAGAGCATTAAAAAGTTTGCATAAAACCTCAATAGCTAAACAAAAATTCACACACATGACGTTTCCACATTTATAATTATTAATAACTAATTATATAATTAATTAATAAAGTTATCAAGTTTTAAATAAGCATTTTATTAACAATTTAGCGCACTTATTCATTTTTTCTGCTGTTGCAAACTACGTTGCTTTACTTAGAAATAAAAAAAATGTTTTCACATTTTCAATCATCAATAACTAATTACATAATTAATTTAAAAAGTTAGCAATTATAGATTTTGAATTAGTAAATAGCTAGCAATTAAATGCACTTAATAATTTTTTTCAGCTATTACAGTTTTATGTTAACTTTTTAATGCTAATGAGACCAGATCCGGAAAGTAAGCTGCACAAGGGAGAACTTTCCATTCTAAGGTAAAAATTACGTGCTTAAAGCAACGTATGACGTGAACGTTGTCATATTGCAAAATAAGGTGCCTTGTCCGTGGTCGGTAAGCGACCATTTTCATTTTAGTTCATTGTATAAAGTGATTATCTGCTGTTGGTAGTAGTCTACAGTTATTGTTTGACCATGTGGAAACAGATCGTGGTTGATGCTTCGGAAACTTCATAGTACAAAAAGGAGGCCTTTTTTCAAATGAATAGTCGGAAATTTCCACTTTGAAATCGTTGTTACTACTTTTTGCACCTTCTATAAAATAAAGTGTCCCTTTTCTAATGTCGCACAAATCATATTAGTAGTTTCAACAGCTAATTTTTTAATTTGAAGTACGAAAAGTGTTCAGTGACGCAAGTGATTCTTCTGACACGCTATAACGTTTTCGATTGTATTTCGAAGAACGCTAGTACATTCTATTTTTCATAACCGAAAGAACGCTCTTTTACATGCCGTCAATAACATGAGAAATTCGAATTAGAACGGAAGTAAAATGATTGTTATAAAACAAAAATACTGAAATAATTCTTATACCTAATAATTATAATATAGATATATAATAGGAAACAATAACATCTGTAGTTTATTTTCTTTATTCTTATTAGAAGTAAAACTCATTCTTTTTTTATCGATTAGATCTAACATCAAATATTTTTCTACAGCACAATCGAGATATTATTAAGAATATAATTAAGCAGCCAACAAATTACAATTTATTCCTTTTTTATAATATTATATTAAGCAAAGAATATTACACATTTTTACTAATATTATACATCTCATATAATAAAAGATTATATTAAATAATTAAGAAAGTAAGAATACTTTTGGCGACTTTCTTCCAAAACAGAGTAATAATAGGTACTAGATTATAAAAGACGATAATACAATGATCCTATGTAACAACATTCAAGGGTTATTAATAAGTAATTGACAAGATAGTTATTTGTATTAAGAAATTATAATTATTCTTTTATTATCTCATTTCAACATACGTCAAATATTTAACTATAAGTAAAGAACAACTAATCAAGAATTCAAAAAAATAAAAATTAGCCTATACTATATAATTCTAAGAACTTGTTTAATATAACGCATTGTTCTTAGATTGCGGAATCAAGTATATGGTTGCATTTTTCGGTAAATTCTGCAAAACTTCAGCTTTCATAAGATTTAGGGGATTGTTTATAAAATCAATTTTTATTACTGGTAAAGACTGGCTAAGCGATAAAGATTCTAAAGTTTTAAAAACGTTATTTGACAAATTAAGATAACGAAGATTTCTTAAATTATGACTCCATTTGTGAGGTAATTGTTCTAAAACATTATTATCCAAATGTAGTTCTTCTAACAATTCAAGTTTAGAAAATGCATGTTTATGAATAGAATTAATTTCATTATTACTTAAATACAATTTCTTCAAAATTGGTGCATTTACAAAATGAGGAACAATTTCCTTCAACTTATTATAAGTCACTGATAAAATGGATAAGTTTGATAAGCGATGTTTCATAGAGATTGAAAATAATTTGTTATGGTCTAAATAAATGTTTTCTAATGAATCAAATTCATCATTTTGTGCTATTGAAATACTTTCTAGTTCGTTATTCGAAAGATCAAGAGTAACTAATTTTTTCATTTTTTGAAAGATTCTTTCATCTATTTGGCTTATATGATTATTCGATATCCAAAGATATTTCAATTTCGGCATTTCATCGATCCATACGCCTTCATTATAATAATAATCAACGATACCTCTAATGTCATTACCTTCTAGCACCAATTCAACTAAATTAGTATAAGCACGTAAGTCAACATTATAAAGATTATTATTCGTCAGATAAAGATTCGTTATATTGTGATTAAATAAAAAACCATCGAATTTTCGCAAATTATTATAAGATAAATCCAAATAACTTAATCTAGGAAATACACGTATTTCATTTGCAGAATTATAAACATACTGAAAATCATTTTGCGAATTTATAGAAGATATTTTGTTATTACTTAAATCTAAATAACGGAGTTCCGGATACTCTCCTAATATTTCCAATGTTTGCTCGTAATACAATGATTGATTTGCGAGTATTAATACTTTCAAATTATTATGACCATTAAACGAAAATACAGATGGAATTGAGTTTCCAGCAAGATTTAAATATTCCAAAGCCGGTAAACTATTAAATGCACCGGACGCGACTGATTCTATATGGTTTCCTTCAAAGTTCAAACATGTTGTAAACGGAGATTTATGGAAGTCTTTTCCAAGTCTTTTTATAAACGTATCTGAAAAATTAAACAATGAGTCAAATTTATGGCAATTTACTTTTAAAATATTTTTTTCAGTATCTGAATCCTCTGTGATCGGATCCTCCGTATTTGAAATCTCTATATCGGATTTCTCAGTATTTAAATCCTTCTTATGAATAACTTCATCTATGTTTATATCTTTATAAATGTTAGAAACTACGGATAATGCTGCATCTTCTTTCTCATAGTAGTCGTAATCTTTCTCATAGTAGTCGTAATCTTTCTCATATCCAGAGATATAATCATCGTTATTCGTATTCAGCGGTAACGATAATGAAATGCTGTCTTCGGTGGATTGCAGTAGTCCAATTCTGAACAATGCCAGAAAACTTAAAATGCCAAATATTGCACCTTGTGTTTGCTTGTTCATGATGTTTTTTGCCTAGAACATTAAATGTATGCGTTTCAAATTTTATGGGATGAAACTACTTGAGAGCCAGAAAAATGCACATTTTATCTCTATAATATAATATTTTTACTAAACTTTAAATTTTAAATAGGTATGAAAAATAAGTATGCTGTATGATGTACATAAAGATTTAAACAAAAAAATATATATTAATTGCAACAACCAAAAATAAAAAACCCCTTTGTATTATGTTTTACATTTTTACATATTATAATAAGAATAATAAAAAGTGACTATGTATATGTTACGGGAGATCTTAAGAATCCTTGTCATCAATCTGTTGACTCGGATATTCTCAACAATGTCCACTAAGATTGGGCAACGTATATTTGGAGCACAATTTTCGTAAATTCAACCACTTCTTTTAAATATATGAAATTTTTGTGAAATTCTATATTTTTTTGTAATGCTTATAATCTTCCGAAAAATCTACTAAATAAATAGTTGTTTTATGAAATTGTTTGTTTTTAAATGCATAAATTAATGTTATCGATTAACGTTAATTGCCGAGTTATTAGATAAGTATTACTCTATGAATTATGATTAAATAAATCGCGAAACTCACTTCTAAGCTTGTTTCTCCTAAGGTCAGCTTTTCTTATTGATCAATCCTTCAGCTATGACACTTTATCAACGTCTGAATCCAAAATGAGTAAGCCGTGCAGTCATAATATATACTTCGAGGTATAAAAGAGTCATTCATTCATATCTAATCAAAACGATATCAAATATATCTATATGCATTTGATATATATTTATATAAACATACAAATAAGCGTGATTGTATATTATAGTTAATATTTTTTATGCGACGCCGATAAACCCAGAGTGTTTATGTATACCCTATTAAACCGATAAAAAGCAAAGAGGAATATAAGAAAAATGAGTGATAATAGGAGTGTATCTGAGTGAGAGCGAGTTAGCTTCAAAGGTACTGGCCAAGGACAATGTGTATGTATTATATGTACACTATATGTATAAAAACCGCTTGGCATTGTGACCAATGCCTAGGTCTCACTTCTCTGTGTGCATGACGGTCTCACTTTCCTTATAACATATATAAGTCAGCCAGATGTTTCCTTATTAGTCTTTTTCTAATGTGAGTAGTGTACGTCTCTATGGCTAGTTGGTTGGGGTGTACCGCGACTCTCTCTTTTTATTTTGTTGTGAAATTTTTTATTTCGTCCATTTATTTTCGTTAGTCCTAGGTCTTTTCGTACATCTTCATTTCGTATGAGCCATGATGCGTCGACTATGGTTCTTAATATTTTTGATTGCATTAATTCTAGCTTTACTATACGATTTGTTGCTACCGTTCCCCATAGTGATATCCCATAGATCCATGTAGGTTTTATAATGGATTTATAAACTCTTAATTTATTTTTCGTACCCATGAAATCGCTGGATCTAAATCTCAATGTAGAGAATTTTTTTAAATTTTTTATTCCTTATTTTCGTCATTGTATAAATCATAATTTTTAAATACTCAAAATTCCATAAGAAATTATTCTTGTTTAAAAATAACGTAGAAATATTCCTGAGAAAAGACGATATTTGAATGCCAACCATGGTTTTTTCCCAAATACAAATATTACGTTGTCACAGTTACATGATTAAAGTATCTCGAGTTAAAACCGTTATCTGACAAATAAAGGCGCGTCAAACGAGGAAATGAAAAAATTCGTTACGTCGATAATTCATATAGATTATTGTCATTAATATCTAAATGCGTAACATTATGTAAGAAACTTTTTAATGGTGCTGCAATTTGTTTGTTTGAAACTGAGGAATTTAGACTTTCATTATTGTCTAAAGTCTTATTAAATGCTGTATGAATTAAATTTAATTGGGTAATACTGTGTGGTTAAATAATGTTAAAAAGTTTTCGAATATAGTTCCTATATAGTTCCGTCGAATATTAAGACAGGACAAATTTATAACAGCTTTAAAAGTATTCGAAGAGATATCCTCGATTTTATTGTTCTCGAGATTAATAGATTTCACAGGATTACTAACAACGAAATTGTCTCCCACTACCTCCAAACCCGTATTAAGAAGGTTCACACACAATCTTCTGTTCCAGATTGTCGCATTTGTTCTACAAAATAGAAACTGAGGCTTCCTTTGAATTTTTCCGAATAAGTCAAGATCTATATAACAATTAAACCGTTAATAATTCCTATATACATTTGCATTTAGTATTTAAAATTTGTATTTTATTAAAAAGCAAGCACAATGATAAATGTACTTAAATTTCACATGATGAATACGATCTTCAACTAAAACGGAATTTCTAATATATCATATTTCTCATTTTTGCTTTTTTCGAGTAGCGTGAAATAGAATAATATTTTGAAAAGGCAATAACGGCAGAAAATAAAACAGCTCAAGAAATATATATACATATGAGAAAATAATTTTAAATACAATTCATATAAATAAATATGTTATTTTAATCTCATCTATTATCCTTTTTATATAGTACATGTATATTATGAACGATATTTTCGTCAATTATCGCAGCATCAAATAAATATATCTTCTTCTTATTATTTTTATTAGTACTTCGTCCTGTTATAATAGCATTTTTATTGCTATTTGTGGGAGTGATTTATTGTTTTTACCGAGGGTAGGTTGGCTAAGCTTCACCCTCGAACCCTCTCCTTTTGTCTAGGCTTGGGACCAGCTCTAGGATGTTAACTAGGCGGAGTCTTGGCATCAACGGCACAACACGGTATTCCCAAGCGGTTCACCCATCCAAATACTAAACGTGCCCAGCGCTGCTTGACTTAGTGATCGAACGGGAACTAATGCTTTCAGCGCGTCATGGCCGTATTATAATTTTGTAAAATACCTCATGAAACATCTACTTTCATAAAAATAAAATGATCGTTTGGTAAATCCATTTCGATTATTGGTAGAGATTCGCATAGCGACCACGATTCTAATAAATTACAATTATTTTTGGACAAATTAAGATTACGAAAGTAATTTGATTTCTTATTTGATTTGGTCAATAAATTAATCAAACTATTACTGTATTTATGTAATTTGTCTACAAATTTTAATTTAAAAACTGCATCCTTTTAATCAATGGATTACAAATATTAGTATCGTTTACAGAAATTGCTATGAACTAAAGATAAAATGAATGCAGAGCTATCTATAATATAAATTAAAGATAACAAATGCTATTATATTGTCTAATAATAAATATAAGCTTTGTAATGAAGCTAATTGTAAGTAAAATTATCTCCTATTTTGTTATTTGAAAATTTCATTAAAACTAATTTACATACTTTCATAGATACATACATTTTTATTAGGATTAATTACAAACAAACAAAATATTTATTAAAATTATAAAAAAATTTCCAACCTTTTTATTAAAATCATCGAGTTGTAAATCTGTTATTTTTAATTAAAAAAAAGAAATAAATTTTTTAAATAGTCAACATGTAAAAATTAAAAGTTTACAAAATTTTAATAAAGAAGTCAAATAATCTTTCTTATTTAAAAAAACATTTTTTAAAACAGAAAATTATCGCCTTTTTAAATATGTACCTTTCCTCCTTAATAAACAAATTGCTCAGACGCCGATATGTTCATACGTTGCATCATATATTGAAAGACAACGTTCAGATATCATCATCATTAGTTTATAATTTGTGTTGATATTTGCTTAAGATTTGTTTTTAAATTAACTTTTTTTTATCAGCCAGAAATAATTACAAAATATAAATATTAGAGAATAATGAAAACAACATTCAAGAGTTATTAAAAATTAATTGACAAGATAGATATTTGTATTAAGAAGTTATAATTATTTTTTTATTATCTCATTTCAACATACATCAAATATTTAATTATATGTAAGAAACAACTAATCGAGAATTCAGAAAAATATAAATTAGCCTTTATTATACAATTCTACAAACTTCTTTTAGGGTATCAGATATCCAGACGTTTCATTGTTCTCAGATTGCGGAATCAAGTATATGGTTGCATTTTTCGGTAAATTCTGCAAAACTTCAGCTTTCATAAGATTTAGGGGATTGTTTATGAAATCAATTTTTATTACTGGTAAAGACTGGCTAAGCGATAAAGATTCTAAAGTTTTAAAAACGTTATTTGACAAATTGAGATAACGAAGATTTCTTAAATTATGACTCCATTTGTCAGGTAATTGTTCTAAAACATTATTATCCAAATGTAGTTCTTCTAACAATTCAAGTTTAGAAAATGCATCTTTATGAATAGCATTAATTTCATTATTACTTAAATACAATTTCTTCAAAATTGGTGCATTTACAAAATGAGGAACAATTTCCTTCAACTTATTATAAGTCACTGATAAAATGGATAAGTTTGATAAACGATGTTTCATAGAGATTGAAAATAATTTGTTATGGTCTAAATAAATGTTTTCTAATGAATCAAATTCATCATTTTGTGCTATTGAAATACTTTCTAGTTCGTTATTCGAAAGATCAAGAGTAACTAATTTTTTCATTTTTTGAAAGATTCTTTCATCTATTTGGCTTATATGATTATTCGATATCCAAAGATATTTCAATTTCGGCATTTCATCGATCCATACGTATTCATTATAATAATAATCAACGATACCTCTAATGTTATTACCTTCTAGCACCAATTCAACTAAATTAGTATAAGCACGTAAGTCAACATTATAAAGATTATTATTCGTCAGATAAAGATTCGTTATATTGTGATTAAATAAAAATCCATCGAATATTTGCAAACTATTATAAGATAAATCCAAATAACTTAATCTAGGAAATACACGTATTTCATTTGATGAATTATAAACATACTGAAAATCATTTTGCGAATTTATAGAAGATATTTTGTTATTACTTAAATCTAAATAACGGAGTTCCGGATACTCTCCTAATATTTTCAATGTTTGCTTGTAATACAATGATTGATTTGCGAGTATTAATACTTTCAAATTATTATGACCATTAAACGAAAATACAGATTTAATTGAGTTTCCAGCAAGATTTAAATATTCCAAAGCCGGTAAACTATTAAATGCACCGGACGCGACTGATTCTATATGGTTTCCTTCAAAGTTCAAACATGTTGTAAACGGAGATTTATGGAAGTCTTTTCCAAGTCTTTTTATAAACGTATCTGAAAAATTAAACAATGAGTCAAATTTATGGCAATTTACTTTTAAAATATTTTTCTCAGTATCTGAATCCTCTGTGATCGGATCCTCCGTATTTGAAATCTCTATATCGGATTTCTCAGTATTTAAATCCTTCTTATGAATAACTTCATCTATGTTTATATCTTTATAAATGTTAGAAACTACGGATAATGTTGCATCTTCTTTCTCATAGTAGTCGTAATCTTTCTCATATCCTGAGATATAATCATCGTTATTCGTATTCAGCGGTAACGATAATGAAATGCTGTCTTCGGTGGATTGCAGTAGTCCAATTCTGAACAATGCCAGAAAACTTAAAATGCCAAATATTGCACCTTGTGTTTGCTTGTTCATGATGTTTTTTTGCCTAGAACATTAAATGTATGCGTTTCAAATTTTATGTGATGAAACTACTTGAGAGCCAGAAAAATGCACATTTTATCTCTCTATAATATAATATTTTTACTAAACTTTAAATTTTAAATAGGTATGAAAAATAAGTATGCTGTATGATGTACATAAAGATTTAAATAAAAAAATATATATTAATTGCAACAACCAAAAATAAAAAACCCCTTTGTATTATGTTTTACATTTTTACATATTATAATAAGAATATTAAATTAAAAAATTGAATTAAAAATTTATTTCTCTCAATACTGTATTTTTGAATTAGTTAGAAATATAAACATTGTATTTACCTATAAAATTCCGATGAACGAATAACGTTACTAACTTATATATGTCTGAATAATTTTGTATGTTCGTAATATTCAGCTTCTTCGTCGATGAATACTTCAGTAGCGATACGATAAAACGTTTTCATTGGTATCAAAGCACCACTAGAATGATACTCTTATGCATAAAGAAATCTTATTTGTGTCTCTAATCGAGCTTTATATTGTATACGTCAGCAAATGAAAACGATACCATAACCAGTGACGGCTCGTTGCTTGTGATCGTAGTCATACTGCTTTTTTCAAAATATATTTAATCAAATCTTATTCATCTTTAATCAAATTTTATTCATTTAAGACTTACTTAATATATTAATTTATTCGTTGATTACAATATTTTTTGTTGGTTAATAATACTCTACATTTTTACTAATATTATTTGTCTTAAATAATAATAAATAATTTTGAATTTAATAAAAATCTGTTACGTTATACACGTATAACTATTTAACGATGATACATGAACAGTAACGGTTGATGGCATATTTACTAAACTTGCCATTTTGATCTGTGTGAAATTATTGTTTTCCAAAAATAAGTTATTTAGACGAGAATAAACATTTATATACATTTTATCGATGCTTGGAAACATATTAGATTTTAAATTAAGATATTGCAAGTTTATTAAATTTTTCATCCATGACTCGGGAAGATTTATCAGACGATTTTCTGCAAGGTCAAGTTTTTCTAAACTTTTCAAGTTTGTAAAAGCATTTTTATCGATTACCGCGATACGATTTCCACGCAAATTTAATTTCTCTAACAGTAGCATATTCTGAAAATAATGTGACGTAATATTGACAAGGTTATTATAAGCAATCGACAAATCAGTCAAAGCATCTAAATGAATTAGAAATAACAAAGAATCAAGAGAATTTCGATCTAAAGATAAATGTCGTAAATTTGTCGTATTGCTCAATAGTTTTGGATTAATATAATCTATGTTGTTTGATGATATATCTAAATCAACGAGGCTTCTACTGTTAAGGAGAGGAAATATTTTCTCAAAATTATTGCATTTTCGTAGAGATAATACTCTTAGATTTGAATATTGATAAGGATATCCGAAATTCGATTGAAGATTATTCTCGTTTAAAAATAGCCCATAAATATTCTTTGGAAAATAGGATACTTCGATGCTGCCACGGTTTCTTTCCAAATATATATATTGCGTTGTCGCAGGTATACGATTAAAGGTACTAGTGCTCAATGCATTATCTGACACATAAAGGTGCGTCAAGCGAGGATATGAAAAATTGAGATACTTCGGTAATTCGTATAAGTTATTTTCACTAATATCTAAATACTTAACATTAGGAAGGAAACTTTTGGATTCAACTGAAATTGTTTTATTTGAATCTAAAAAATCTAAAGTATTTAGACTCTTATTATTGTTGGAACGCATTTTAAATGCTGTATGAGCTAAATTCAATGTGGTTAATTCCATGTGGTTAAACGATGGTAGAAAACTTTCGAATATAGTTTCTATATAGTTCTGACGAATATTGAGACAAGACAAATATGGAACACCTTCAAAAGCATTCGGAGAGATATCAACAATTTTATTATCCTCGAGATTGATAGCTTTCACATAGTCACTAACGATAAAATTATCTCTTAATACCTCCAAACCAGTTTTTGCAAAGCGCACGATATCGTGTCCCGAATTGTTACATCTGTCCATCGGTTTTTCAAAGTGGAAACTAAGATCTTCTTCGAATCTTTCCGAATAAATTGATATCGATGTAGCAAGTAAACCTTGAATAATTCCCGTACTGATAAAAACCACCATAATGATAGATGTGCTTAAATTCCACATGATGAATACACTCACTCTGTAACTAAAAAGCAATTTCAAATATATCACATTTCTACTTTTAGCTTTTCTTGAATAACTAAGAACAGAATAATATATAAAAAAGGCGTTAAAATTAAAATAACTACAGAAAGTAATACAGTTCAAAAAATACATGAATATAATATAAAATATAATTTGTATAAATACATATTTTATTCTAATTTAATTTATAATCGTATTTAATTATATGTATTGCATATATATATAATATTAAAATTAAAAATTATAATATTAAAAAATTATTTATTACAACGAGGAGAGAAATTGCCAGCCTTTTTACCATTTTTTATTAAAATTGTTAGGGACGTGGTAAGTAATAATGTGTGAAAGCGAAAGACAAGAAAAGTGACTCTAAAAAGAAGTACCTATGCCAGAAAAGCGTGAGTATGCGGTAAATAGTTATACAAGAGAAGATGCAATAAGGTTGGAAATATAAAAAAGTTTAAGAGAATGAAGGAAGACAAAAAAGAAAGAGGGAAAGTTATAGTTAATATTGGAAGATAAAAAAGAGTGAAGCGTGTACAGCATGATTTTTGTATGAATATTTCATTCTTAAATATATCTTTAATATTAATTCACAATTATGAGTTAATGACTTTGAATAAAAGTATTTACCTGTATAATACGAATAAACGAATTTTTTGTTCTCCTATTCGATAACTTGTCACTAATAAAATAAATAAAATGTGTTTATCACGGTTTACTAAAAAATAGTCGTAAGATTAATATTAAACTTTAATTGACAATATTTATATGGGCAATTGGCTCTCGTTTAACTACTCGTTTCGCTACTCGATTAGCTACTCAATCTGTTATTCGAATCCGTTTGCGTATATATGTGGCGTTTGAACTTTTATTCAAGATTCGGTTAGCTTCTTCACACCTTGGCGTGACCTATTTTATTTGTTTCCTTTGTCATGTCGCTGTTTGTTATATTAATATTCGTATAACTGGCTCGTTATTCATAGAAAGCATTATATAATAATTTAAATTTATGAAAGCAAATATTTTTGAAGTTATCAAGAACACATAGGCATGCATTTATTGCATTTAAGGCTGCCTTTATTGCCAAACATTTTAGAAATATGTTACGAAATTCCCAAAATCAATTTCCAATTATTATATTTCTCATGTTATTCTGGGTGAACGTTAGAAGTGCTCGAGCGCTGTGCGTTATAATCAGTATAACAGTGATTCTCATGAATTCTTGAAACTAGCACTTTTGTGAAATTCTAATTAGAACATATATTTTTATTTCCAAATGTAACAAAAATATTATAAAAAAGTTAAAAATTGATTTCTTTAAGTTGCCATCCTACTTTTTTTTTTTACATATATTTTTATTCTACTGCTTCATCACCAGTGTAAGAATGTATACAGTAAACAAATTTTTTGTACATTTACTTCAAATAATCACAGTGGATGTCAAAGTTCAAGCAGTTTGGAAACTTTAGAAGTGAACTTTCGAGTTGTATATCCGCTATTTTTAATTAAAAAAAAGAAAACATTTTTTTATCTAATCCAGATGTTTAATTGAAAGAATACGAAAATATATAGTCAGACGATCTTTCTTATTTAACAAAATATTTTTTAGTCCAGCAAGTAATTAGGTAAAATTAAGTTTATTGACCTGTATAATACAGATGAACGAATTGTTTGTTCTTTTTTTTTTTTTTAATAAGTTTTACCGATAGAATCAATAAACAGTGAAAACAACGATTTATCAAAAAATAATTTGAAGATTTATTTTACACTTTTTTGACAATCATTATAAGTACATTAAGCACTCGATTAACAACTCGTTTTACTACTCGAATCCGTTAGCGTATTTATGTCTGATAAGAACAAATCCTTAAAGATTCGGTTAGCTTCTTCAGACGTTGACGGGAGTTATTTTATTTTGTCCTTTATCGTGTCGTTATTAATTTTATAAACGTTAGCAAAGCTAGCTCATTATCCGTACAAATTATGATATAGAATTGAAACTCATAAACACGTATACTTTTCAATCTTTAATCGAATTTTATTTATTAAAACTTATTTAATATATTAACTTATTCGTTGATTATAATATTCTTTTTGGTTAATAATATTGTACACTTTTGCTAAGATAATGCATCTTATATAATAATAAATTGTATTAAATTTAATAATAAACTTTTAAATCATACATGTAAAATTTGTTATCGATGACATATGAAGTACAACATTTAAGGGCAAATTCATTAAGCTTTCGACATTGACACTTTTAAAACAATGATCTCCCAAAATTAAGTTATTTAGATCAGAATAAGCGTATATAGACATGCTTTCAATGCTAGAAAAAGGATTTAATTTTAAATTAAGATATCGCAGCCCTTCTAAAGTGTTCATCCATGAAACAGGAAGCGTAGTCAGACGATTTTCTGCAAGATCAAGTTTTTCTAACATTCTCAAGTTTATAAAAGCATCTTTATCAATTACCGCGATGTTATTTCCTCGCAAATTTAATTTCTTTAATTGTTGCATATTCGTAAACAAATTTGACGTAATATTAATAAGGTTATTATAAGCAATCGACAGATCCGTCAGAGAATTAAAAGAAGCTATAAATAATATTGAATCAAGAGAATTTCGATCTAAAGAAAAACGTTGCAAGGATTTCGGATTTTTGAATACATCTGCACGGATATCAGATAAATTGTTTGATGATATATCTAAATCAATGAGCTTTCCATTGTCAAGTAAAGGAAATATTTTCTCAAAATTATTGCATTTTCGTAGAGATAATACTCTTAGATTTGAATATTGATAAGGATATCCGAAATTCGATTGAAGATTATTCTCGTTTAAAAATAGCCCATAAATATTCTTTGGAAAATAGGATACTTCGATGCTGCCACGGTTTCTTTCCAAATATATATATTGCGTTGTCGCAGGTATACGATTAAAGGAACTGGTGCTTAATACATTATCTGACAAATAAATGTGCGTCAAGTTAGGAAATGATGAATTGAGATACGTCGGTAATTCACATAAGTGATTGTCACTAATATCTAAATGCGTAACATTAGGTAGGAAAGTTTTTGATGTCACTGTATTTTTCTTGTTTGGATCTGGATAATCTGGACATTTATAATCGCTGAAAGTCTTATTAAATGCTGTATGAGCTAAATTTAATTTGGTTAAAACTGTGTGGTTAAACGATGGTAGAAAATTTTCAAATATATTTGTCACATTGTTCCATCGAATATTGAGACAAGACAAATTTGGAACAGCATTAAAAGCATTCGGAGAAATATCAACTATTTTACTGTCCTCGAGATTAATGAATTTCACATAATCGCTAACGATAAAATTGTCTCTCACTATCTTCAAATTCTTTTTAGCCATTTTTACAATCTCGTACTCCGGACTGTCGCATTTGTCCATCGGTTCTTCGAAGTATAAACTAAGATTTTCTTCGAATTTTGTCGGAGAATTTGATATCGATGTAGCAAGTAAACCTTGAATAATTCCCGTACTCATAAAAACAACCACAATGATAGATGTACTTAAATTCCACATGATGAATACACTCACTCTGTAACTAAAAAGCAATTTCAAATATATCACATTCCTATTTTTAACTTTTCTTGAGTAACTAAGAACAGAATAATATATAAAAAAGGCGTTAAAATTAGAATAACTACAGAAAGTAATACAGTTCAAAAAATACATGAATATAATATAAAATATAATTTGTATAAATACATATTTTATTCTAATTTAATTTATAATCGTATTTAATTATATGTATTGCATATATATAATATCAAAATTAAAAATTATAATATTAAAAAATTATTTATTACAACGAGGAGAGAAATTGCCAGCCTTTTTACCATTTTTTATTAAAATTGTTAGGGACGTGGAAAGTAATAATGTAGCGAGTAGAATGTGTGAAAGCGAAAGACGAGAAAAGTGAGTACTTATGCCAGAAAAGCGTGAGTATGCGGTAAGTAGTTATACAAGAGAAGATGCAATAAGGTTGGAAATATAAAAAAGTTTAAGAGAATGAAGGAAGACAAAAAAAGAAAGAGAGAAAGTTATAGTTAATATTGGAAGATAAAAAAGAGTGAAGCGTGTACAACATGATTCTTGTATGAATATTTCATTCTTAAATATATCTTTAATATTAATTCACAATTATGAGTTAATGACTTTGAATAAAAGTATTTACCTGTATAATACGAATAAACGAATTTTTTGTTCTCTTATTCGATAACTTGTCACTAATAAAATAAATAAAATGTGATTATCACGGTTTACTAAAAAATAGTCTTAAGATTAATATTAAACTTTAATTGACAATATTTATATGGGCAATTGGCTCTCGTTTAACTACTCGTTTCGCTACTCGATTAGCTACTCAATCTGTTATTCGAATCCGTTTGCGTATATATGTGGCGTTTGAACTTTTATTCAAGATTCGGTTAGCTTCTTCACACCTTGGCGTGACCTATTTTATTTGTTTCCTTTGTCATGTCGCTGTTTGTTATATTAGTATTCGTATAGCTGGCTAGTTATTCATAGAAAGCATTATTCTTTTCTTTTCTTTTATTAACTTCATAAATCTTTACAATTTGCCCGTAGATATTTGGTAAATTGTTATATAAGTAAAAAAAGATAGCACGTGGACGGTTTCTCCAATGAGATAGCGTCGCTATTGTCATTTATTTGGGTTAGGTATAATTTTTTACTTGGTCTCGTGGGTGGATTCTTTTGTGCCTTCTAGGGATATATTGGTTGTAGTTATTGTTGGCTGGCGGGTTTATGTGCGTATCAATTCTTTTTTTGTATCTGCAGGTTGTCTTGGTTGTTTCTTCTTTTATCGTGGAAATATTAAAGTTCTTCCTTGTTTCTTCGTTACGGACACACCATGAAGCATTCACGATTGTGCGACGAGAATCGTCGTCGCTATTTGTTATATTGAGGTTCACATAATATGCTCGTTATCCTTAAAAAGAATAATATAGATTTTAAATTCATAAACACGTATGCCTTTCAAACTATAAACATCCTATATTCACTTTAATTAACCAAATACACATTACGTTGCGTAAAAAACGCAACGAAAGGAATAAATCGTATGACATATTTTCCGATACTGTTTCGAACTGTGAGAATTGCCCCGAGGATGCAGAGGAGATATCACAGCGCATTCTTGAAGGCTATAAAACTGGCAAACAAACCCAAAGACTATGCAAGAGATATCTGTTCGACGAAAACTTTCGGCCGACAGACCTTTCAAGTGGTGCCGACTTGCTAAATAAAAACATGCATTCCTACCAAGAGAAATGAATACCTTTTTCCTAAATAAGTTTATCCCGTTGCATATTTTCCACTACCACCTCCACTAGAAAACGATAGCTTTCTGCATCGATGGATTATGGGGGTGGACTCTGCTACTATTGGACAATCAGCTTAGGGATGACGATCATCTTCTTCCTATAAAAATCCTCGAAACAGTTTCATTGCATTGCATTCAATCATCATCAATCGATTCACTCAACATCACGAAGAACGATTATTCGAAATCGCATCAGCTCCTGACAACACAGCAGAACCACAAAAAAGAAAGCGCAAAAATCGTCGCAGCAAATCACGAATCTACAAGCAACGAATTCATCAAGCGGCGCATCGTCGGAGCATCGTTCAACAATTCACAACGCAACAACAAGCAAGAACAATTGATATCAAATCTACAACGGCATTTTTAATGATAAATTATTTCTGAACACATTAATTTATTCATTGCTTTTTAATATTTATTTCAGCTAATAATATTACATATTTTTATTAATATTATGAATCTTATATAATAACATATTTTAAATTGAATAAAAAACTTTTACGTTATACATGTTTGACTATTTCTCGATGTTAGATAAACAGCAACAGTTGAAGGCAAGTTTTTTAAACTTCTCATTTCGATCTGTGTGATATTATTGTCTCCCAGAAATAAGTTATTTAGATGAGAATAAACATTTATATACATGTTATTGATGCTAGAAAATAAATTCGATTTTAAATTAAGATACCGCAATTTTGTCAAGGTATTCATCCATGAAACAGGAAGCGTAGTCAGACGATTTTCTGCAAGATCAAGTTTTTCTAAACTTTTCAAGTTTGTAAAAGCATCTTTATCAATTAGCGCGATATTATTTCCTCGCAAATTTAATTTCTTTAATTGTTGCATATTCGTAAACAAGTTTGACGTAATATTAATAAGGTTATTATAAGCAATCGACAGATCCGTCAGAGAATTAAAAGAGGCTATAAATAATATTGAATCAAGAGAATTTCGATCTAAAGAAAAACGTTGCAGGGATTTCGGATTTTTTAATACACCTGCACGGATATCAGATAAACGGTTTGATGATATATCTAAATCAATGAGCTTTCCATTGTCAAAGCAATTAAATATATGAACAAAATTATCGCATCTTTGTATAGACAATATTCTTAGATTTGAATATAGATTAGAACGCCAGCTATCACATACGAAATCATTCTGGCTTAAAAATAGCCCATAAACATTCATTGGAATATCCGATTTGTAAATTTCGCCAGAATTTCTTTCCAAATACAAATATTGCGTTGTCGCAGGTATATGATGGAAGGAGCTACTGCTTAATCTATTATCCGACAAATACAGATGCGTCAAGCGAGGAAATGAAGATTCGAAATATTGTGGTATTTCGACTAAATTATTGTCGCTAATATCTAAATGCGTGAGATTGGGTAAGAGAGGTACTGCATTTTTCATTCTGAGAACTGCTGGATGATGATCATAATAATTGTATTGCTCGTTTTTAAATGCTGTATGAGCTAAATTTAATTTGGTTAAAACTGTGTGGTTAAACGATGGTAGAAAATTTTCAAATATATTTGTCACATTGTTCCATCGAATATTGAGACAAGACAAATTTGGAACAGCATTAAAAGCATTCGGAGAGATATCAACGATTTTATTATTCTCAAGATTGATAGATTTCAATATGTTGCTTGAGATAAAATTGTCTCTCACTACCTGCAAACCCGACCCAAAAAGATTCACAATCTCCTGTTGCGGATTGTCGCATTTGTCCATCGGCTCTTTAAAGTTGAAACTCAGATCTTCTTCGAATTTTTCCGGACAAGTTGATATCAATGTAGCAAATAACCCGGGAATAATTCCCGTATTAATAAAAACTGCCACAATGATAGATATACTTAAATTTCCCATGATTGATACGATCTGTAATTAAAAAGCAATGTCTAATATATTATATTTCTACTTTCTGCCTTTTTTCGAGTAACATGGAATAGAATAATATTTAACACATTGAACGCCGACCCCACGTTATTGCGAGATTCTTTTTTTATAATAATGTGTAAGTATGTTTTAATCGATGATATATTCTATTATACTTGTTATTGTTTATTTTTTTTTGTTTATTTTTATTTTTTTATATATATATGTATCATAAACAATATTTTTGTCTATTTATCTTGTTCCATAATACTATGAAATGTAACTTATATGATTTAGACCCTGAAAAACTATTAATTAATTTATATTACAGTAATTCACGATCTCTTTTTATATAATTCATTACTCTTAGATCGCATCAGTGGACAAATAGAAGGTTTCTCCGAAAATGTAGGAATAACTTTGAGAATATATTCAATACGCCAAAATAAGAAAAAAACTTGATAAGAACATTTGCTAGACACTGTATATGTTTATGAAAAATATTAAATAATTCCAAGTTACTCCAAATTTGATAACGTTGCGAATTACATGATCTTTGTAAAATTATTTTATTTTTTCATTTATCTTCCTATTAATTCAATATTGCTAATTATGAATTTTTTAGAAATATTAATACTATAGTTACCTATATATAATTCGTATGAGCAAATAACGTAACTAATTTATATATATCTTGATAGTTTTAAACGTTACATTGAATTCTGCTTCTTTCTTTGAAGAATTCTTCGTCAACGATACAATCGAAACGTGTGCATCAATATCCAAACACTACTAGAATGATCTTTTAATCATATAAAAATTCTTTTTCTGTCTCTAATTACGCTTTGTAATGTATACCTTGACAAATCAAAGAGATATCATAACACGTGACAGGACGTGGCTTGAAATCGTAGGCGTACCACTTCCTTCAAAATCACTGTAGATGCAGTTTATGTTGAGAGCAATATATTACTGCGAGTATTGTATAAAATACCCAATCAAGTAAGGCATTCTATTTCTTTTTATATCTCCAATTTTCTGTGCAATTTGTCTAAGGTAGACATTCGGCAGATATGTCTATCTTACATAGGACATATTTCTTATCTTTATTGTTTCGAAAAAAAAATAATTTCATGAAATTTTATATAATTTCATTTGATATAATTTATTTTATATATAATAAGAATATATTATTTTTATTAATATCTCTTCTATTAATGTTATAGATTAACGTTTCACTAAAAATCAGCTTCTTTCATAAATGAATCCTTTAGCTGCGACACTATATCGTCTGAATCTAAAAAAACTAGATCGTACAGTCATAATATATACTTCGAGTCATAAAAGAGTTTTTTTCCTGTATCTAATCAAGTTGAACATAGATAAATAGAAAAATATGACAAATGCATTTAGGTACTATCAATAAATTTTTATAATAACATACACATAAATGTTATACATGATTGTATATTTTATATATTTATTTAAGTATTTCTTTTTAATAAGTAATAAGAAAATAGATATCTCTATAAAATGAAAAAATATTTAAAACAAATTATTTTAATGCAAAAAATAAACTATTAATTTCAAAGAAATATTTATATATCTTGCAGAACTTCAATTTTCAGAACAATACTGTGAATTTCAAAGCAATTATTAATGTATATGATAAAAATTAACTATCTGCTACGATTTAATACAGTTTACATATAAAATAGTTACATATAAAATACATTACAAAAAAAATGACATATAAAATCTTGATGATTACATATAAGTGAATCATGTAAATGATTTACATGTAAGCTTTGCAAACGATTATTAGCAAAATAGTTGGTTTTCTTGTTTATTCTTCTGGGTAATTGCAAACATTCGTGCCCAATTTTCCCATACTTTTTGGCGCGATTTTGGGAACAAATTTTATCAATCATCTAATATATTAATTTATTTGTTGTTTCTAATATTTAATTCAGCAAAAAATGATCTTAATAAAACACTTTTTTACATTGTACGTAAAGAATTACTTATTTATGATAAATAAACTTCAACGTTTGAGGGTAATCTCATTAAACTATCCATTTCGATTAGTGTAAAATTATTATTTTCCAAATATAAGCTATTGAGTTTCGAACGAGAATGTATAAACATGTTATCGATGGTAGAAAACTGATTTGATTTCAAATTAAGATAATACAATTCATTCAAGTTATACATCCATGACTCAGGAACCTTTATTAGACGATTTTCTGCAAGATCAAGTTTTTGTAACATTTTCAAGTTTGAAAAAGCATCTTTATCAAATAACACGATATTATTTCCTCGCAAATTTAATGTAGTTAATAATTTTAGATTCGAAAAATAATCCGCCGTAATATAGATAAGCTTATTATAAGCAATGGATAGATCTTTTAAGGAACTTAAAGGAGTTAAAAACTGTAATGATTGAAGACAATTTCGATCTAAAGAAAAACGTTGTAAAGATGTCGCATTATTGAATAATTCTGAATCGATATAATCTAAGTTGTTTGCTGATATATCCAAATCAAAGAGTTTTCTTTTTTCAAGGCTTTGAATAACGTTAACAATGTCATTGCAATTACGAATAGATAATACTCTTAGATTTGGATATAGATCGACAGGTGGTGCGTCGTTCCAATATAAATAATTGTTGTTTAAAATTAGCCCATTAATACCACTTGGAAAAGTTGTGAATTCAATATTGTCGAGGTTTCTTTCCAAATATATATACTGCGTTGTCGCAGGTATATGATGGAAGGAGCTACTGCTTAATCTATTATCCGACAAATACAGATGCGTCAAGCGAGGAAATGAAGATTCGAAATATTTTGGTATTTCGACTAAATTATTGTCGCTAATATCTAAATGCGTGAGACTGGGTAAGAGACCTCTTGATGATATCTGAATTTCCTTTCTGAAAACTAGCAAATCCAAATCCTTAAAATCGTCGAGAACATTTTTAAATGCTGTACGAGCTAAATTTAATTTGGTTAATACTGTGTGGTTAAATGATGGTAGAAAGATGTCAAATAAATTTTTCAGATTGTTCCATCGAATATTGAGACAGAACAAACTTGGAACAGATTCAAAAGCATTCAAAGAGATATTTACGATCTGGTTGGCCTCGAGATTGATAGATTTCAAGGTATTGCTTGAGATAAAATTGTCTCTCACTACCTTTAAACCCATGTCATCAAGGTTTACATACTCATGTATCAGACTGTTGCAAATGTCCATCGGTTCCTCAAAGTTGAGACTGAGATCTTCTTCGAAATTTATCGAATTAAAAGATATCGTTGTAGCAAGTAAACCGGGAATAATTCTACTAATAAAAGCCACCACAATGATAGATGTACTTAAATTCCACATGATGAATACGATCTGTAATTAAAAAGCAATGTTTAATATATTGTATTTCTACTTTCTGCCTTTTTTAAGTAACTTCGAACAGAATAATATTTAAACAAAGTGATAATACAGAAACAACGGAAGTGTCTATTCAAAATTTCATAATTTATCGTTAAATCTAACAAAAGCTATGTAATTTTAACAAGTTTTCTAATTTTTCTAAGACGATAAGCATATCTTTACTATGAATTTAGTGACTTTGAATTAAATGTATTTACCTGTATAATACGGATGAACGAATTGTTTATTCTTTTATTTGATAAATTTTCACTAATAGAATAAATAAAAGGTATAAACAACGATCAACCAACAAATATTCGTTAAAATTTATTTTACACTTTTTTTTGACAATTTTTACATTTACATTAGCCACTCGATCATTTTGCTACTCGAATCCACTTGTGTATTTATATCTCTTTGAAACTTTCTCTTCAAGATTCGGTTATCATCTTTAGACCTTAGCGTGACTTCTTTTATTTATGTCCTTTATCGTGTCATTATTTCATACATAAACTTTCGCATATCGTTATCCTTAGAGATTATGATATAGATTTTAAATTCATAAACACAAATATTTTTCAACTGTGAATCCAACCTTAAGTTGTTATCAAGTTCTATTTAACATTGTATTTAACAAGTTGTTATATTAAAAGTAACAAATTCAAAAGATCAACCGTTAGCGTAGAATAGAATAAAATTTGTTCTAAATTCTGGTTATAATTAAGTAGCATTCACTCTCTTCATTTGAAAGATTAAACGAGGTTTCCAAAAATGCAGAAAAACGACAAAACAAAACTGCTACGAAAACTATGAAAATTAACACAAGTCATATATCCCTTAGCATTGTTTTTTTATTAATATTTTAATTGTGTTAATTTAAAAGTAAAATAAAAAAAAAAAACAATCGATTGCAACGCTAGTTAAGATTACAATTATAACATGCTATTTGAAACTAAACGGATTATTTTCCTCATATTTTGTTCTTTGATACAAAATTATTATACGAACAGAGCACTCATATTGCCACAACACACTGAAAAAAAAATTATCTATTCAACTCAATCAGTTTTTTTCTCGACGGAAATTTCTTTTATAATATCGATGTGCTGTAAGTCAGGCGACTCTTGCTTACTTCCTGTTTCTTCAACGACAGGAAATACGGAAGGATTTTCATATCGATGTTTTATATGCGTCCATAATCTCTAGAAAAAAGATATTTGCAGTAACCATTTGATCCTTAGTGTAAAGAGACTAAAAAAAATATATTTAAACATTAACTATGTTTTTTTTATAATTAATAAATACAGTTAGTAATCTGAAATATTTAAGCACAAAATTTCTTTACAAAATCTATCAACCATATGTATTTTTGAATTATTGAAATAAAAATTCTGAATTTTGCTTTGATTTGTAGCTAATCACTATAACTTCTTTTTAATTTCTCTAATAGTGCATCACTGATATCCTATAACAAAAACAAAAAAAAGAAGGATTGTAAGAAAATCTACATATATCACTCACTCCATCGTTTATCCACTCAAAAATGGTTTCGCAAAGATAATCATAGGTTCGTTCAAAGATAACACTCGTTACGACTATACCAAGAGTAAACGTAGATGTCCGTTTAAAAACATATTGATAAAGTAAGCGTCTTATCATTTTTCTGTTAAGTTTCGATGTCCTGTAGTCCAAAATATGTAATAGGAAGTTCCCTCAAATAAATAAGATTTGGATTCTGAGGTTTTCGTTTATTTAACGACAAAATATAATACAGAGCAGTGTTTCTCGTTCACCAGACCGCAAGAAGTTTTTCTGGAATTTTTTCAATGAAATATATTGTAAGGATTTGTTGTATCCATTATATTGTAAGAATGCGTGCGACGATTAATGTGCCATTTGTTACAGTTCGTTCATAGAACTACCGCCTAAGCGGTAGGGTTGAGTCAGGGTTGCGTCAGGCGGGCTAAATCCGACACTCCCCCAGGTACTGGGCCTGGGGCGGCTACGAAGGTTTTTCCTCCTGACGAAACAAAAAAAAACTGTTCGCGAGTCTGGCTCGTGATATTCATGTTTGGACCAAAATCTTCATCACGAGTCAGACTCGTTAAAGTACGGGAAGGGATTAAAATCAAGGCGTATTCACTGTCAAAAATTATTTAAAATTTTTTCATATTATTTATCATTTCCACTTTAATTCAACATTATTGGTAAAATTGCTTTTCTTTTAATATACATTCTTTTCTAGTATTAAGATAATTAATTTATTTCATAACACGCATTCATAGTTAGATCATCTAATTGTAAATTTACTATAATTTGTATATACTTACTTACATGTTCACACGATATTCCCATCAACTGTATGTAATGAAGTCACTGAATTGGTAATTTTTTACATTTACTTGTACCAATAAAACTTGGTAAAAAATTGATTTAAAAAAAGACAGAACGGTTAGTAATATAACGTATGTATATCGTAATGACAGCATTAAGACGATTCCATTATTTTATTGATAGATTCAGTGATGATCTTGGAAACTCAATGTTCAATTGTTTAAGTAGAAAACAAATATAAAAATGTTGAAAAGAAAATGGACGTACATATATTCAAAAAATCGCATCATATGAACGCATTTACTGTTATTTATAGAATTAATAAATAAATCTAATTTTTTTCTATCAACAAGAAAAATATGTGTGATTTTAAATCACTATATATATCAAAATACTATAAATATTAGTATTTGATTTTGAGAGATTGAATCGAGTCAAGTATCGTAGTAAGATGCAGATGATGGTAAAGTAGATAAGATGTATAAAAAAAATATATACCTATGAACAAAGAATACAGAAAATACATAGAAGCTTATAAGTTCACTTTTTTCCTAACCAGTTCATCTTACAATTAATTAGTACCCTGACCACCAGTGGACGAAAGTAGGTACTTAACGCATGATGGTACAAACTATCAAAAAATACAGTAAACAGTCTACAAAACAAGCTAGTTCTTCTCCAGATAAATTAATAATTGAAATTAGTACAACAAGAACTCGTAGTAACAGAAACAAACAGTCTCAAACAGTGGGAACTACAGAACTACATAGAAGCTCACAAGTCTCCTTTTTTATCTACCCAGATTCATCTTAGTTACTACCGGGACCACCAGTGGGTGATAGTAGGTAGAATACTGTATTCTTTAATAATTTTGTACCGTCATCGCGTTAAGTACCTACTATCGCCCATTGGTGGTCAGGGTACTAACTAAGATGACTCTGGTTAGGGGAAAAAAGTAAACTTGTGAGCTTTTATGTACTTCCGTATTATTTACTATGAATAAATTCGCGATATTATCAAAAGATAATTTGAAATACCGACACGAGTCAGTTGATAACTAGGATATTTTCTCGAATGATATCGATACCATATTCATATGAAATTAATTCTGACTAATAAATGAAATTTTCATTAAATATTAATTTTTTGAAAAATATAATATACAACTAAAGCAAATACTAAAATAATTCTTTCGCAAGTCATTTGTATAATTTTACAGTAGCACCTTGACGATACTTACTTTTCTCGTTCATATTCTCTCTTAAAACATTTCCAACGGAAAAAGTGTTAAAAATGTTAGAATAAGATAAACAAAATAATTTTATTCCTCATAATAAATATTCAATGCCTAAATGAATTTACAACAATCTGAAACAAAGCTATGAAATTTTATGATCAGGATATCGTTACCAACATTTATGTAAGACACTAGCGATGAAATTGCTGGACAACAAACAAACAGAAAGTGTAGAATTCTTTCTTAATACTCTTTGCATAGTTATGGGAGAAATACTATAAAAATAGATATATTTATAAATATAAGATCTATGTAAAAAAAAAAAATATATTGTTTCACAATGACATTTCCTTTGTAAAATAATAGAAGTTAAAACAAACAACTAATATTGGTTGTTATACAACTTCCAATTGGATTGGTTTATTTTCATGGACCAATTTGAATCGACCAATAGAAATAACGTATAGAGAAGAATAATTTGATATGCTGACGTATTGAATAAAAGTAGCGATCGGGGTATATCAAATGTCAGAAACGATTACCTTCAATTGATAAAGACGAACTTGGATAAGCAATAAAAAATTATGTCGTTGTAATCGCATAAGGACAACGACAACGACGACGACGACACGTCGACGACAATAATGGGTAAGTGCAACGTCAATCTATCGATTACAAAACACAACCTTTCAATTTTTGTGAGTAAATATCCTTAAAGATACATTATTACATAATTTACTGAAATAAAATGACGCCATCTAATAATAATACATATGACTACTGCACACACGCTAGCCATCCTCAGAGCAGGAACTTAGTATCTCGAAGTTACGTGTAGTTTATGCCATCTACTTCTGCTATATGAGTCAGACTACGCACTTTAGGAACTAGGGAAGAAGAGAGAGAAGGACACGTAAAACATGGCTGAAGCCGTTGTGGACGGGACTCCGGTGTCCCGTTTTTATTGCCATAAATGCATTGATGAAATTGAGTGTTTGCAACCCGTAAGTATGCTCTAATGTTGCTTGTAGTTGATGTAACTCGTATGCTTGTTTATAATATGATCAGCGAAAGTACAACATCAATCTGCAAGTTGTCATTATAACCATGTGTAAAATTCCTATTCCCTGACCCCTCTATCAGAAACAATGCCATGTTCATCAATGTTCGTACTTTAATAATCTTCAAGAATCTTCATTGGCCACAAAAATTAAACCTTTTTTCCTCAAAAATAAATAATCCATAATTACGTTATTAACCCATAGATATAACATCAGATTAAAAGGCAAAAATCTAATTGTCGTTAAATACTTTTTTCGACGTTAATAGTCTTTATTATCATGCAACCTAAAACGTTTATGTACATTTTTGGATCAGTTCGTGCGTCCATTCTAACAATAATAATATGGTTCTTTCCTATGCTACGTGCCATTTTATTTTGTACACTGATTGTCAAATTGACAGTATTGTCATAGGCATAAATGACAGTTATACCTTATTTTTCCTTTTTTTACCGTGTCCTACATACTACATGATATGAAAAAATAAATATATAAGTATATTAATAAACAACAATCTTTTTATTATATATATAAAACATGATAATAGAGTTTTAAAATATAATGCATTTATTTTTAATTTTATCAATGAAATACAAATAAAGTTCTCTGTAATATGCATATATTATCAGTACTATATATCAGTATTTGTACTTTAGACTTTCTGTCATGTCCTTGAAAATACTTATATAAATATTTTTGATTTTAAAAAATAAATATTTATAGAAGCTTTATATGTAACAAAATAATTATTTAGAATACAAAGATCATTTTATTCTTAAAGATTACACAAGCAAGAATTGATTTTTGGATATATGCTTTATTTCTATGAGATATGCTATAGCTTTAGTCAATTGCACTATTTGCAATTATAGTCTTTGTTAATTTTGATAACTTTAACTAACTTTCTTAAATATTGGATAGGATTACACTTGTCCAAGATGTTCGTGTGGATTTATAGAAGAATTGGAGGTTGGAACCAACGACAATGGTTCTGGGATGGATATAAGCGGCGAAGACCTAAGTGATATTGATATTATTGATATTCCAGGCTATAATGTGAGTCGTATAACTTAGAGTTTCTTTAAATTATTTTTAAAATTATAATAAATTTAAGTAAATAAAATATTTCAATTTAAAAGATACAAAGTCAAACCGGTATTATTAAACGATATAAAAAAATCATTGTAATTTCTCTTTCTTAATTACTGTTACAGCGCTACCCTACTGATCGTGATTTTGTAGAAATGATATTGGAATCTCCTACCCTCAATATGCAACCACGTGCAGGTAACAGAAGCAATACGTTAGAAGGCAGAAGACGAGTTAGCTGGTCACGCAATACACCAGATACTCGTCGCTCTGGCAGGTACACTGCACTTCCTTCCCGCACTGGGCTTCTGCGCCATCGGTATTCCATTTACTGACATGATAACCCTACAGGGCTTGTATGATTAATCTGACAATAAATTAAGTTTGTTAAGAAAATACTTCATTAGTCGAACAAATAATTGAGTACATTTCAAATTACAATCAAAAAATATTTAAGTATAAATATAAACTAATTCAGTTAATTTTTAATTTTAATTGCCTACGATTAATCATACAACCTTATACGCTCACCTTTCGCCAGCTACTTATAAACTCATTTTTTATTTTTTGACTCACAACTGCATTAAAAAAGATTAATAGTTGCTTTTAGAAAGTATTTCTTAATATATATTGCTTGTATTGCAAACATTTTAATTATGTAAATATAAATAATACATTAGTTTTTAGATTGAAGCATGCTTGAGGCAACATCACATTTTGTCATTATTAGTACACTAATTATATGTTTGATTTATTTGATACAGCTACAGTATTTTCATATAGTTTATGATATTGTTTAAAAATATTTAATTCTTTGAATGTTAAATATTCTAAGTTGAAGTACTTCATAGGGATGGAATACTTTATTGCTAGTATAATTTCTATTGATTTATTACAGTAGGCACAGCTAACAATAAATTATAATCATAGTTCTTCCAAATTAAATAACATAAGAAAGTTTTTGTCAAGCATAATTTTGGTATGATAAGGCTTGAAATAACTATCAATATACAAACCGACATTGAATTCTTTGCATTCATATTAACGAACACATATATGCACCCTCAGTCGATGTTTGTAAACTTTTATGAAACACTTATATACATCCATAGCATTCAAAGGGTTAATAAAAAAAAAAAAATGGAAATTCTAAAATTTCCAATATTTAATAATTTATACTTGTATAGTGAAAGTAATAATGTGTGCATATGTGTGTAGGTGAGTGCTATACGTGATGTAGTGTACCAAGTTTTGCTGTATCTTGTTATGCTAGACTGTGTTGTATTCAAATATACACAAATAAGTTAAACGACTTAAAAATGTATAATATATATTTATTGAAAATAAAAATGTTAAAAAAGAAATTAAAAAAACAAATAGAAAGCTGAATCATATTCCATAGAGTTCACACATTTTCTATGCTTTATGTTGCATTAAGTTTTATGATACTATTCTGGGTACATTAATAAATTAACTTACAATAACAAATTTCTTTGCATAATATTAAATATTATGCAATAGTTAATAATTCAATGTATTGATTTGACAGCAATCGTGGAAGGCAAGAAGCAATACCTATTGAAAATTTTATTCAAGACTTCATACTTAACCTGTCAGGAGCTGGTCTAGGCCATCCAGTAACACAAGATGGACAACCACCTGTGTATGTAGTACTTCCAAATACATTTTTAATATTATAATTGCTTATCATCCAAAATCAAGGTATTTTCTTTTTTTTTATCTAATACACAGTGCCCCTCCCCCCCTATTATTTTTATTCTAATAGTTGTGCATGTAAATTTGTTCAATATTTTTATAAGCATTCTATTTCCTATGCTGGCTTCCTTTTAAAATGTCTAAACATTCTAGTATTATTCATTTATTATTTTTTGTTTGCAATTTATTGCTCGAGTTATAATATGATTACAGTGACTCCCAAAAAATGTCGGACTGTAGTATAACTAACTTAACAGCTTGATATTTCGATTGTTTATAAAGTAATCCCTCTACTTTATACTACTATATTTCATTACCTTCCTCGCGTTTTTTTCTTCCTTGTCCTCTTCTTTATTTTTACTCTCATTCGTTTCCTCCCACTTTAATTCACCTATATTTTACTCTAAACCCTTATCAAATGTATCCTAAACTTAACTACTTAACTTGACTTAACCACTTGCGCTATCAACTTACGGTTGTACGTGCTGAGCGCTACAATATAACACGCGGTAACTCTGGAATTGTAGTTGGACACAAACGAACGATCTGCTTGTTAGCCAACGTGCGTGGCACGTCTTTATAACGCAAGTGGTTAATATAATGTTAAATACAGTAAAATTTTCTGAAACTTCTATGACCATATAGCATTTTATTTACTTCTTTTCAGCCTCTTTTCTAACTCCTCAACCACCTCGTCATTTCTTCCCCTTCTTCTCCTAAAATTTCTCTACCAATCTCTACCAATCTCTACCAATGATTCATACCATCTTCTCCTTTTCTACGTAATTTATAACTCCTTCCCTCTTCATCTAACAAAAATTTGTTTGCTTTTTCCAAACTACCACACCTCGTTTTCATTATCAACCTCATCACTTTCCTATTTCCTCTTTTCTTTAGATAATTGACTGTTCCACATGTATGTATTTTGAGCTTTCTTCTAATAACTCGCTAACTATTTATGGAACATTTATTTGTGGATTTTCTTTCCTCTTTTTGAACAATTCTTCCTTTTTCTCCCTCGTATTTAAAAAGATTTAATCTTTCAGTTTATAGAATGGATTCAATGCAATTCTAACTATGAAATGGCTGAATAATATCCATATGTTTGTTTTTTATGTATGTTTATCAATGTTAATACATAAATGACTTTTACCAGAAACAATAGTTAAGGCGATAACCTTATAAACAATCGAAATATCAATCTATAAAGACAGTTATACTGCAATGTCCGAATATTTTTGAGAGTCACTATATATGAATATAGTAATTTTTTTTTTAGCAAAGAATTATTTTATTATCTACATCTATATATTGCCAGAATTGTGATCTTGTAATTTCATTTAATCATTTCGAAAATAAAAATATTGTAACAAAAAGCACTGCAAAATATCACACATAAATTATAGAAATTGACAATAACTGGTTATTTTTACAAAGAAAATTTTATCTTCATTATGTTAACTCACGTGTTTGCATATATTCATGAAATATGTACTAATTAAAATAGAAGACATTCGTAATACCATTTATGTGCTTGTCCTCATAAGATCACAGGTTAGATTTTAATTTTGCCTTAATATTTGTAAAATTCCAGATTATTTCAATCATAATGTCAATCACTCAAAACGTAAGCTATTGTCTTTTTATTTTATATTAGTATTACTAAAATAAAATCGAATAATATAGATTCAATATTAGACTGTTCTTGGGAAACCCTGGAGATTATGTTTGGGGTCGAGATGGATTGGATGCTATTGTCACACAGTTATTGAATCAAATGGATGGAACTGGACCACCTCCTTTACCACAAAAACAAATTGACGCTATACCTAAGACAGCAGTAACACAAAGTCAAGTTGGTAAGTGATACCTAATTGTATAATGCCATTTATATTAAACCATTTGTAAATTTACTATAATAAATTTTCGTATACAGATAGCAAATTGCAATGCTCCGTTTGCTGGGAAGACTTTAAATTAGCTGAACCTGTTAGACAACTTCCGTGTCAACATTTTTATCATACCCCTTGCATCGTACCTTGGCTTGAACTTGTAAGTATCTGATAATATTTTTTATAAATATTTATATTATGAAATGATGTTAATTGATGCATATTATAATTTTTTGTAGCATGGAACATGCCCAATTTGCAGACAAAGTTTAGGTGATCAAAGTACTGCAGAAGCAAATCAAGATACTGTTAGACCTAGTTTAGCTGCTCTCTTTAGGTATGGTAACAATTTACTAAAATGAAATGTACTTGGTTTAACTATCTAATTACTTACAATGTATGTCTATTATATTTTACAGGGCTGCTAACGAATCTAACAGTAGCAGATCATCATCGACTTCGTCATCAACTGGAAGTACCTCCAATAGTGATTCTTCTAATGAAATGTGAGATTAATTATTAAATCTTGATGTTTTCCTATAATGTAGAAAAAAATATCATTTTCCGTACTACAAAACCACTTTAAACATAAATAACTTCGGCCATGTTAAAATTATATTAAACTCGTGTTTACAAATTTTCCTAATTTTGAGTGAAGAAATTAATTTAAATTATAAGTTATAATCTGGCAACAATTTTTTGCATCCCTTAAAATTTGTCTGAATATAAGTTAAAGCAAACTTCTCAACAACTGATGCACACATATACTATAGTTTCTATAATGTAACAATAGCAAAGTTATAGCATATACTTTGATATGATAATGAAAAATATTTAAAGGTACGATGAAAGAGTAAAGATCATGCAGTTTTTACAAGTGAGTCCAACACAGCTTGTAAGAAGTACGCTATTGCTGATTTAATCGTATGTACTAGTAAATATGTGATAAAATTTGTATCATAATTGAGATATAGAAAATTGATTACACAAAAGAAATATAATTATCTCCATTAAGTTTTCTCTTTATAGAATTATTAGTAAAACCACGTAGAACATTATAATAAAATCAAACAATTTTCTTATTTAATGTGAAGATTAAAGAAAAAAGTTTAATTCATTTTATGTGCTTTTATAGCCTTGATTATTATAATTTAATTGTAAAGAAAAATATCGAATTCAATGCTTTTTGCGTGAGAACAGTCAATATGACAATATGAATGAAGTATTATATAAAAAACGCTACAATCTACTAGTTTCCAACATAAATCATAAGATTAATCGGGACATTTAAGTTTTTCTACACCAGAGGTATCAGAGTTATAAAAAATATTAAGTAATTTACAATATACGGGATGTTCCATAAATGCCAATACTTCAAGAAGTATATATATATATTTAAAAAAGTAAAAAATGTTATGTCAACATATGTCGAATTTTTTTACCTTAATCATTACCATGAATGGGTGAAAACATTCTATGATTTGGGAAATGTTTTTATTAATGTAATCGATTTAATTTTAGTTCATTTCTATTTGATACAATTTTAAATGAATTACATATTGGTTATAGTAGTATAAGTATGCGAAACTATTTTTTCAATTTCAGAACCTACTAAATACCGCTAACGCTATTCGCGAGAACAAAACACTGACTGCACAAAATTTGGTATGCTTTATGTCGATGAACATTATTAACAAACATTAAATAAGGTCAAGACGTAATGCATAAGAAGTATAAGAGTTTTTATTAAAGCAAGAAGTGATACTTTGAAGATTTTTTAAATCATCTGTAAGTTAAAAACAAGTGTATAGGGCATTTTTTACTTGTTAGTATGTAGATATATTCCCTAAAGTATTAACATGCATTTATGAAACTTCCTGTATATATTTCAATGAAATATGCCTTACTGTGCTTTATGTGAATATTAGGCATATATACGACTCAGTTTCATTATAACAAGACTACAGAACGATTGGTGTAGAAGAGTTAATAAAGAAGAAGGTTACAATCATTCAACTCTAAAAATTATATGCATCGTCACTTTCGTGCATAAAAAACAACGTTGGGGAATAGTAGAGAGTAAAAGACATACGATAAAATAATTGCGCAATACAAAGATCAGGAATTGCTTTGCCAGTATTTGGAATTATAATTTTAACTTATATATATATATATAACGTCATTAAGACAAACAATTGCTAGTGAAACTTTTATAAAATGTGTAGTGTACAGTTACTAAGCATTATATATTATTACACACTTACATACATACGCGCAAGCGTATATACATATATATATATATACACACCCACATATATATATATATATTTATGATATTTAACATAATGTGGATGCGTACTTAGAAGTTGTATGTAATTAATAACATAAATGTCTATATTTATAATCAAAGTTAGTGTCATGTGATACAAATTTGCAAACACTCATTTTCAGTCTGCATACAACGGTTACAGCCATGTTTTTTTCTCAATGATGATGAATAAGATCATCAAGTGTCCAAAAAATAAATCAATGTTTTTGTAATAAAATCAAAGGAAAAGTAAATATTGTGCGTTTTATAAGCTCGATGTATATCACAAAATATGGTTTCATAATTAAACTATTATTTCACAATGTAATCTTATATTAGATATGTTTGACAAATTTGAAAAACAAAATAATTTATATATAATAGATTTCCTCGACAAAATTTTTAGAGAAAACCAATTTTGTAAAATCTTCAAAAATAAAATCGTGTTGTTTGAATCCTTATAATTATTGATCATTACTGGCAAAGCAAAATATTCATTTGTTTATAAGAACAAAAATTACTCAATCTGCAATTTTTAGTTTTAAGGTCTCTTTAGAATATTTATCGTTTTGCGATTTAATAATGTTACATATTTGAGAGTGATTGTTAATGATTTGATTTGAATATATATGCATCGATAGAACGATTTCATGGAAATACTATAAATAATTTGGTATGAGTGACAAGCATTCAGATTTCATTCAGTTCTCTTTATCTATTGCTACGTGGAGAGTGTCAAATTAATGACATTATTGTATGTTCTGTTATAACGAAAGATATGACGCTTTAGGTTTAATTTTGTCATCTATAGTAAAAAGTTTCCTTGACTATTTATTTACTGTCATTGCTTTAAATAAAAAGAAAGAAAACACTAAAACATTAAGGGATATCAATTTGTAAATGTATGCGTTACTAATGCTAGATAATTTTATTTCATATATAACTGAATTACGTTTGCAAGAATTCATTAAATATAAAAAATCTGCATATTTACTTATTACACGACCAATAGATTGCTTTATAGTTAATGATTCTGTAAATTGTTAGAATACAAAGAAATGTTATATTTATTCGTGAATAAAATAAAAGTATATTAGGAAAATATCAGTTGATAGATTATCACATAACCTCAAATTATTTTGAAATTCTTTGTATAAAATATTATGTATACAATGTTTATTGACAGATTCATTAATGAATTCGTCTATACTATTTATATTGTATATATCCGAACTATACTTTTTCATAAATGTACCTAGAATCAAAATGGCCATGAAGATAAAACAAAAAAATCAAGGAAGGATATCATTCAAAAGGAATACATCTATAATGGAGTAATTTTTCTACGATCAAATTCCTCCCTAAAAGGTGGGCATATCATATACGTGATGGGTTTGTTTATTTTACGATCCATTTATTAAAAATATGCGCTAATTCACAATGCGTATTTCATTACTTTCAATTAGAGTAGAACATGACACAGTTATTATATTGTCTTCTATCTACGCGTTCAGACATTTCTAGCACATAATTCTGAAAATATATATATATATGTATGTTTTATATATAATATATTTATATAAATACTATGTATAATATATATATAATATTTATATAAATATATTATATATTAGGGATATACAACAATTAATTCGGTGTCTTGATTTTAAATTATTTATAATTGATTTGAATGTGAATAATCGTCCGTCATTTTATAATCGCCATTTTGATGACCAAAGTTATTGAACATAATGGGGTCAAAGAACAACAGAGATGTATAATTATTTTATAAATAAAGACCAAATTTGTGTTAAGAAGGCACCGGATTAATTGTTACGCCTAATATATAATATAATATATTATATATATTATTTTATGTTAGTAGTTTACAAAAGACTAGCTTAATTCATCCTAAACACTTTGGTAAATTTTGAATTTCTAACTAAATATCAGTATCCTTTCTTTTCGTCTTTTTTTCTTTTTCTTTTCTTTTTCTTTTCTTTTTTATACTTTTTTAAATTTATTTTTGGTCGTATTCACAGGTAATGTCTAGTCGTGAGATATCGCGTACTAATTCTTGCCTATGAAAAATTATGTAAACGATCTTCACACAATTATTTTCTCTTTTTTTTCAATTTTTTTCTTTTTTTTTCGTTTCTTATACAAGAAAAAATGGCAAGTGAACGTGCATATGTTCGTACGACGATTGGGTAAACGCAATATTAATAATAAGAAGAAAAACTATAAGAATACTAATAAGAATAAGAGTAGAATGATGATGATAGTAATAATAATAATAATAATAATATTAATATTTTTTCTTCAAACTAGATATGTTTGCACACAACATAACATGCATGTGCTCGCGTATACAATACGAATAATATTAACACATATGTATATCAAAGTACACATTCTGTGTAATTATAATGATGGACTTTAATTGCAATATATTTTACGACTAAAGCTTTCGACGAGTAAAAATGCATAAAAAAAACATACACACACATGTACGTACATATATATATATATATACATATATACTGGCGTTACTTTGTCAAATCTGCTGATTCATGAAATGACTAGCAAAACCCAGAAATAACTATACTGGTCTATTTAAATATAAAAAAAGGCAGAATTACATGCTTCAATTAGTTAATATATGAATTTAAAAGAGGCAAGTAGTTAAGATACGAGAGTTAATCTCAAGTATAAGAAAAATATTCTTCGATTTTGTTTCAATACCTGTTTATACTGTACTGTTATAAATTCGGGGATAGAAAATACGTGTTTTTCGTTTGAAGGCCTTACAAGCGATAGTTATCCAATCTCGAGATAGAGTTTTTCTATTGATTTAAGGAATTAAATTACATTTTTTTCGAAAATTAAAAAAACGAAATAAATTAAACGCGAGGAATGAATGCTCGTAGATACGTTTTTATCTCTTTCTGTTCTTTGAAAATAGATTTTTTGTTAGTCCTACTGTTTTATCGACTTTGAACATACTTATACTTTAACTACTCGCCTCTTGTGAATTTATATATAATCTCGTTATTCCCTCCAACTATTAGTTTTGGTATATAATAAAATTCTTTATATATACTTTTCTAAAAACGCCTAATTATTCTGGGTAAGACCTAGGATTTCCACGATTTAACGCCAACATATATCTATATATTATAATATATCATAAAAAGATTTTATCAAAGATAGAATATTTTAAAGTAATCATCACACAAGTTTCGGATTCTTATAGAGTACAATATATAGATTATTTTAGAACAATTATATGGGCCAATGATTATCAAATTTACTTGTATTATGAAAAGTGATTTTAAAGAATTTTCAAATGTAGGCTATTTTTTGTTAAATCGTTTAGGTGTAACTAAGATCTTTATACTTTCGAAATATAACATTTACATTACATATATACGAAAGTATTTATGCTAAAGATGATAAAGAACCATATCGAGTATATCGAGCAGGAGATTACGACATCTGTCTTGTTATCGTGTATTCAAACGAGAATAAAACTGGGTTAAAGAACTTTAAAAAATTGTGCGTCCAAATAATATTAAAACTTTAGTTGTTAGCTTTTTTTTGATTGGTCCTTTGACATAAAAGAGAACGTAACAAATAATAAGCAAACGACATGATATATCGTTACTTTTTACTTATTACACAGGTCTCTTTTTTCCGTATATAGATAAAAAAAAAGAACAGACAGATAATCAATCGCGCATTCATCCTACATGTTTTATCTTGATTTATACAGAGATTTATACTCATTGGATGCCTTTATATTATCATTGTCGTCATTATTGGACAACTCATCATTATCATTATCATTATCATCATCATTATCATCATCATCATCATCATCATCATCACCATCACCATCACCATCTACAAATAAAAATGTACGAAAATAAATGAAGCGGAATGTTTAATAATAATAATTAAAGTAATAATAGTAATAATAATATTAATATTAAAACAATCTTCTAATAAATTTAAAATATACAATCTTGCTTCGAATTTACATTTGGAGTATAATAAGAATGATTTCATTGTCCAATACAAGCAACTACTAATGTTCTCTTTGTTAGTTACAATGATACAAAACAAATTATAATAATGATTGTAATATCGGATAAAACGATTAATAATAAGATCGTTTTACTAACAACAAGAGTAGTACATCAATATAAAACGATGAAATTAATATATCTTAAAACTAATTACTTAAATACTGCATTAGAAATGCAGATTTGATCACATTAAACGTAAATAATTGGATTAGCTAGTCTCGAACGAGTCCGTATTTAATAATATAATATAATATATAAATATTAATTTTTTTGTGTAAAATTGTTATTTTAAAAGATTAAATCTAATGCATTAACTTTGTCATCGCGGAAAAACATACCGTTTAAGTTAACATTATATTATTTTACCCTTTCGCTGCTATGGACAAATATATGCATATATACATATATGCTCACCAAAAAAATCGCTCTTCATATAATACTATAGGCACATATATACATACGTTCGATGTAGTCTGCACAGATTTAGATGAAATGTATTCAATTGAAAAAATATAAATAATTTTAGATATATGAGCTGTTCTAGCCAATGCAATTAACTCTACTTTTTGAAATTTTTCAAATTTTATTATTAAAGCATTTCATTAATACTTAACATTATATATTTAAAATCAATCTCCTTAATAATTAGACTTAACACCATTAAATAAAAACAATTTTTATAATCGTTCAATAATAGATGATACGTCAATGTATATTACTTTTATAATTTTCTCTACTTTTTGTTTTCTGGAGTTAATCGATTTTGTAAATAAGTGGCTCATATATCATATTTCTATGACAGCACATTATTTATTTTCCGTTTTTTTTTTCTTATCTTTTAATTTGTTTTTATCATATTTTCAATTTTGTTTATCTAGAAGAGAAAATTTATGGCTTTGCTGTAGCGAAAGGGTAAAAAAATAACGGAAAGAACAAAGAAATATAAATCGAAAAAATATAGAATTATCAACAAGGAAACATGTTTTGCGATAAAGTTAAAAAATAATAAAAGTAAGCCTGATTATGAGTAAAATAAAGATTGCTAAAAATGTTCACAATAGAGTCCACTTACAATTAGTTGGAGCGATCTTGGAAGCGATGATTAAAACTTTGATGGTATTATTTTTAAATGAGAAAACTATCATCGAATCATTTTAAGCTACCTAAGCTTGAGTATCTCTTTCGACGGAATTGAATTACAATTTTTTACCGTCAATCGAGCATACAATCGAACACACTTTTCACAAGATTCGATTTTAATTCTTTATTTAAAATTATTTTTAAAGACACCTCGTGAGTGTGAGTGTGAGTGTGTATGTGTGTCTCTTACGCACGAGAACTTATTCTCGCTCGAAGTACCTTTGAAACTATGTGTATATGTATATATGTGTGTATATATACATATATATATATATATTTAAGCAAATTGAGAGCTCGTATTTTACTATGCATCGGAACGGTCGCACTAATTGTTCGCTGAAAAATATTTTATCTTTTTTTTTCTTTGATACATGCTACAATCTTCGAAGAAAGTGTATAATTTGATTATTTTCAACGAATTCACGACCTTTCGTCTTTTTTGGTCGTATATAAGATCGCTTATTAGTTAAGTTCGTCGAGTGCCATTAAAAAGGACACTATTGTTTTATTTTATTTATTTATTTTTTGTTTTTCTTTTTTTTTTTTTTTGTACTGCCGCAAACGCGCACTATTTTTTGTTTTATTTCTTTTCTGTTTCTTTTATTTTGGGAAGACTTTTTCATGGCTGACAATCATACGACACCCAACTTCCCTTTCAGAGATGTATTTACATACGATGTATTCAGAGGAGACCAAAATTTAGAGATCTATTCTTTGGGATTCTTGAGATTTTCTTTTGTGAAAAATATCAGATCTTAGTTTCGATCAGTGCATTACTCATTATCTTTTCGTCTTATCTTTTTCTTCTTTAAAGTTGGTATATACATACAGATTAACACTTTTCTATTTGGAATAATACGTTTATCCATTTGAAAAACCGTTTTAGTTCCGATACGTAGAAAATATCAAGAGTATGCAAATGGATCTTATAACGCGATGATTTAGAATAAGGATCTCCTCTTTTGAAAATGAAGAGCCTCAGTTTATATTATCGTACACAGTGTTTCATTTAAAGTCATGTATCTTACGAGATAAGAATCACTTACATGACTGAAATCTAATAATATTATTGAGAAATTGAAGTTATTATACTTTTATATTTTTTTTCTATTTATTTTTTCTATCCATTCCTTGTTTATTCTTGTCCGTTAATTAAGGTTTTAGAAATATTTATTTTTGTTTTTAATCTGCAATTCTTTGCTTTAAATGAATTACTTTGTACGCATGTATATACATACATACGGTTACTTAAAATATATACAAATGTCTAAGAAAAGTTCCGACCTAATCCCATACGCGTTTCTACGCTTTCTCTTTCTCCTTTCTCTTTATTTTTGGTTAATTTTATTCATATACCATAGATTGAACACAATGATCGAAAATTTCAATCACAATAGACTCGTAAACTTAATGGCGTTACGTTTGATTCTTACGTAATATTAATGGCTAGTCAATTTTAATTACTAAATATCCAAAGGCGAATAAGAATAGATTTTTCATATGCCATGTTTTGGCATGTTTTTTTAGTGTTTCGTCGTTGAATCGTCTACAAATTATTAACGACGTTTACAAATTTCGATCGACCACTTCTGAAAATTTGTCTAAGTCTAAATTGGTATATATACTTACATACGTGCGTATTTGTTATGAAATTGACAAAACAATTCGAATTGTCTTTGCGAAAGGAAGAAACGCGAGATATACGAGTATGATTGAATGTGTCGGATTCTATGTAATAAGAGGAATACAGAATGTTATCGATCCGGAATAATATAAAATGGAACAAAATAAAATAAATAAGAAAAAGAAGAAGAGAACAAAAGTATTTAACTGTGCGTTGGATGCTTACTGTCACTAAAAATCAATTACATTTTTCGATAATAAGATTGATTTTTAATATCAACGAATCTGTTGTATAGAACATAAATTAAAATGTACTTTTCTTTCTCTTTTTATATTTTACTCTTTCTCTTTTTTTCTTTCTTTCTTTCTCTTTCTATTAGATTTCGTTCCATTTGAACGTGAGGTAGAGTGATTCGGGAAACAGGAAAAAGTGAAATATCGTAGGTAAATAATGAAATTTAGCAGAGAAGTCTGGCAGTATAGATTTTGCTTCAAGGTGAAGAAATTCTAGCGAATTAATTATTCGCCTGGTCAGTGCGATCTTGCTTCATACACGAAGTCTTACTTTGCCCCTGGTACTTTTCCTAAAACCTAAGGATAAAGAAAGGATAAAGAAAGGTAAAATCCGTATACGTTTGCTCGAGTTACACATGTCACGAACGTTTTACCTTCGATAGGTCGACACCTGTCAACGCTTGAACCGCTGGAGGTACTTGACCCACTAAGCGAGCTATTTCACCGCTCGTTGCATCGTTTCCACCTAACAGAACTATTTCTTCCGTTCTTGCTAAAGGTGCAGCAACCTCGGCAGCGATCTACAAATCGGAAAAGAAACAATTCAAGAAAATACATTTAATTGTATATTATGTCAAAAGTTACTTTCTTTGAAAAATAAAATATCAGTTAAAGAGAAGATATCAACAAGAAATACGTTTTCAAAATTGCAATCCTTTTCAATCATAAATACGTTTTCATCGTATATAATGAAAATGAGACAAATTTCATGTAAGACTTTAAAAGATTTGTGCATCAAATTTACGTTTAGAAATAACACAAAAAATAATGGCAAAACTTTCTACAAGAGTTTGCATTATAGAACGGAAGTCGAATTAGTGTACAATGCATTATGCATATAGGATTCGTTTCTCTTTACCTTTGGCAGAGCGTTCAAAGCGATATTGAGTATCGCCGCTTCGCCATATTTCTTGTAGATTGCAGCTTTCATTCGCATACGCTCAGCTTCCGATATTCCAACGGCTTCCAAAGCTTGAGCCTCAGCTTCTCCAATTAATCGAATCCTCTCGGCTTCGGCTTTCGCTGCGCTCACCGTTTGCGTTCTGTTAGTTTTAAAAACAATTATATGTGATATACATATATACATATAAATAGAGAGAGAGAGAGAGATAAGAAAGTACGAATACGAGATAGAGTAGTAATATTAGACATCAAGTATTTGATCTTTACATAATTTTGTTAGGTTTGTGTGTGTGTGTGATAATGATAAAAATGATATATTATAACGACTGAACCAATATGTCTTAAAATAATTGCTGACAGTCGTCGTTCTTTTGTTCAACTCTAAGACTTTTTATATTAAAAAATAAAATGAGTATCCCAAAATTCGTAACACTTCATCTATATAAATACAGTATTTTCCAGACTTAGTAATAAAAGTATAGATTACTGTGTTTATAATTAAACATAACTTTCTAATTCAAAAGCATACAAACTTACAAAAGTTGTTACATTTCGATACTTACCTTTTTCCTTCAGCTACTCTTCCAATTTTATAATGTTCTGCCTCGGCTGGTAATCGCACAGTACTCTGAAGTTCGTGTTCTTTTCGGCGTACCTCTTGTTCCTCTACTTCGATTTGCTTACGCCTCTCTACGATTTCTATCTGTATCTCTTCGTTTCGTATTCGTTGCCTTATCTTCGCGGCTTGTAATTCGTATGCGAGCTGTGCTTCTGCTTTCTAGAGATATAAACAAAAAGAAGAATCAAATTATATGTATATTAGTACATCTTAGAAACAATACCATGTGGTTTCACTTACAGCAGTGTTGACTTCCTGGTCGAAATTAGCTTTTTGCAATTGGAAAAGCCTCGCGTTATCTTCGATCTTTGTGTCGGTGTTGTACTTTATGTCCATCGCCGCTTTCTCGCACTCGGCTTCCTGCGAACAAACGAATTTTACGATTTCTCTTGCTCAAGCATGTTTACCTATTTACAGAATAATGATGCATGGAAGCGAACTGGTCTTTCGAAAAGTAAAACTTTTTCTTCGATAAAAACAATTTTCGTATTGGAAAGAATAAATGATATTGGTGAAGTTTAACAAATATCGTCGAAGAATTGTATTAAGCTGTAAACTTAATTTCTGCCGTTTTTCCATTTTCAAAATTGGTTAGTTTGGAAAGAAAAATTAATCAATTCCACTACTTTTGTTCATCTATCTGGCAATTGGGCAACCCCACGACGATAGAATGCGATTTTTTTCGAAGCTATCCATTCATCCACCCATTTTTGGACTCCTTCGTGATTGAAGAAGTGTGTATCTGTAAGCGTGTATTGCATTGACCGGAAAAGATTATAATTCGATGGTAACATGTCTGGAGAGTACGTTAAGTGTGGGAGAACTTCTTACTCGAGTTCTAGTAGTGTATTCTTCACGATTTTCGCAACATGCAGTCAAGCGTTGTCGCGTAAAAGAATGACTTTCTGTCAACTTCTGGTAACGGACGGTCTTTTTTGCATTAATTTGTCACTCAATCGGTTTAACTGATGTTGATAACGATCTGCTTTAACAAGTTGGTTCAAACCCGAGAGTTCATATTACACAACACTTTCCTAATCCCACTAAACGCATAGCAAGATCTTATGACCGTTGATATTCCTCTTGGGAATTGAAGTATAGAATTTCCTAGGATCTACTCATGATTTTCTTTACTTGGGATATCAAAATAATGAAATTGCACATGTCGAAAAAACAGTTTATCACGATTCATTTTTAATCGAATAGAAAACCTCTATCACGTGAGAAAATTTAACTTCTGAGGCCTGATTCACGTTTACCAATGTCGAAGCAACAAAAGGCATACGATTTGATAGATGGAAATTGCCAGTTTGTGAGTTGGCATTTTCTAGTAGCCAACGACAGGAATTAAGTTTAAAACCTAATAAAATCGTTGTTTAACAAAATTAGTTGAAACTTACGCGTATGCCAGCGTCACGATTGGCCTCAGCGACACCAACATCTGCATCACGTTTGACTGCCGCTGTCTGAGCTTTTCCGAGTGATGCCAAATATTGAACATCATCGTAAACGTCCTTTATCGTGAATGAGAGAATCTCTATGCCCATACGGCCAACATCGGGTGCTGCAACTTCTCTTACAAGTGCCGCAAATTGATCACGATCTTTATAAACCTCTTCAACTGAAAGCGTGCCTGCAAAGAAAAATCTTTCGTCAGTTTTATAATTGGAACAAAAAAAATGTTGAGAAAAACAAAAAGAAAGGAAAAAAAAAACAAGTGAACAAAGTGGGAGCCTAAAGATACGTCACAGCATTCTCTCCTCGAGCAACCTCTTCAGTCATCTTTTGTATAGTTAGTCAATAATTCCACGATCCTTGTTCTTTCGTTTTGTGGATAAATATAACCTATTTTCACGATACGTGGCAATGAATTTATTTCTAGCATCATAAAAAAAAAATCCACGTAAAATATAAGAAAATCAATTGTTGAATAAATTCTTACCTAAAATTGCACGTAAATGGCCTTCAAGAGTGGACAATATCGTTGATTTTATTTCATGGACACTTTTCCCGAGAAATTGTTCACTGGCAGTATGCAAAAGCTCGTCGGCTTTCATGATTTTGCATTGGGCCACTCCAGTGACGGTCAATGGTACACCTTGGGCAGTCTCGACGTTCTCGCAGACTGGATTTAGTGTCATCACTTCGAGGGACAATCGTTGGACATCTGTGACGAACCACCAAGTGAAAACGTAGCCGCCGACAATTGTCCTCTTCTTCATCGATCCGCAACATCCTCCTGAAATACAAAAATCGTAATGATAATTTATACGTTGTTATAACGACGATGTCATGGAATATCATCAAATGTGCAATTGAAATTCTCTTAATCTTTTGCATTCCAATGCCGATGGTACAGTTATAATTTATAATATATTTTCAATCTATAGATATCGGCACGAAAAACTCTTAAATTAAAAATTCACACTTTCGTTTCGAATAATACAAAGTAAATTGTACAAATTTGTAACTTATTTTTTCTTTTTCAAAAAAACAACTCTTTTAATCTTCACAAGTTTTACTCTAGTGGATGGCGATTGCTGGTGATCGCGAAATCGATCTCCCGTTATTTTTTGAAGGAGGATCGGTTTCACGGGGTTGACTATCAAACGAGAAACGAGGAAGAACTTCAAGTCTTGAACTCCTAATCATCTCTAAGATAAACGGGGGAATTGGAAAGCAGCAAACTAGAGAAGAAGCTTGGTCTCTCTAATATCGTGGAACCATTAAGGATCAACGTACTGACTCTTACGTTCATAAAAATTATTATTATTATTATTATTACTATTAATATTGTAATATTATTATTATTCTTATTTATTGCAGATGAAACAACATCATAATTAGGAAACTTGGTATTTTAACGCCTCACAAAGTATCTCGCTCCCCTCGCTCTTGTGACAAGCGTAAGTAGGTCGTTTTATAGAGGCCGTACCGTTCTTTACGGTGAGATCACTAGATCGTGACGTCAAGAACACGACTATCTAAACGTTTACTAGCGATCGTCTTTCGCTTACGTGAGATTCAACACGTAACGCACTTGATCGAACGAAACTTGAAAATGTTTCTTTTCACGAAAATAAATCAAACACTTTTGAATTCCAATGACTTTCTAGTATCGTTACAAGAATAATGCTTTCACTAGATATCCTATTATAAACGTTAAATATTTTATCTAATTAATTTACATATAATTCTTACTGTCTCATTAATATTATAGTCATAACTATGATGATATTCTCAGTTATATGAATATGTCTACGTTGAGTAAGAGAAGGATGATATCTGACACAATGTTTGTTTGTACAATTTTTAGAGGTTTTATCAATTGTTCAGATATCATATGCCTTTTCTCTCTAAATTTTCCATCTAAAAATCTTAGGAACCATGATCCGTTACATATAGAAGCTTATCATACCTCTTATAGTTACTTTAACTGTATTAATAGAATGTCTCAATCTGTAAATTATTTTCATCGGCACGTAGATTTATTTAATCAGCCTTTATCTTCTGTCAAATATTGTCTAAATTGTTTCTAAATATCTTTATTTTTTACCTGACCTCTTTTGTAAAATTTCTGTATCAATGGGTTTATCCCATAGATAAATAAATAAATAAATATTACATTTTTCAAGAAATATTTTCAAAATAATCTCGATGACGATAATGATGATAACGATGAACATATTAGAAAATAATTTTCCTATTGATATTTAATTATATTGTTAAATTAACAATTCGCCTAATATATCTATTAATTCGGAGAATGAGAAGGAAATTATTTCTAAGGAATTCGAGAAGGAGAGAGGAGAAAAGGAAAAAAAATGTTACGGAGAAAGGCAGAGAAGGAAGTTGATGCCCGTTATGTTAGAGACACGTAGCTTCGAAACCCGTTCGCTTCGAAGGTAACCGTATGACTTCGGAATACGATCTCAATAGATCCAGCATGCCAGTAGTCGTAGTAAGGTCATGGTCACTCTTGCTAGCCTGCCTTTAGGCTTCATTCGATCTTCTCTTCTAGACAACTAGATCCTTTCGTTTATACTTCGATTTTTATTAGAGAATACATATCAACATGAAAAGAAAAATGAATACGAAATTAAACGCGAGTACGAGTAGTCGTTATTAAGTAATCCTAATTTAATTTAATTACATATGTGCTTAATTTTGTTTGCTGCAATTCACTCAGAAGGTGTGTGTGTGTGTGAAGTGGGTGACTTTTGTAGTGAATAAAAAAGGGTTATGCGTGAAACCGTGAACAAATTCGTTATTCGGAGGTAAAAGTTTGCAATTTATTGGTTCATCGTTCGGGAATAATGTAAAGTTCGATATTAATAGATCGAGGCAATCTTGGAATTAGAATCGTATAAGTGACGGCACAGAAACCTAGAAAACGATCGAGAAAATGAACGGGGAAACCTCTCAAGAACATTGTATTGAGGTATTATAAAGGGAAAACAGAGAATTGCGATCTGATAAGGGGCAATAACCTCTGCCATGATATTTTACACGAGAATCATGTCTTCAAATGGAAAGGAATACATTTTCTAAGAGTTTTTTTTAAATCAAATTCCAATTTCCACATATTAACAAATTTAATCTATAGATAGAATAAAAGAGAACAGTAGTACACAAATTAAAGACTTCAATAAAGTTTTTACTTGCGTGACATTTAAAAAATAATCGCAACTTGGCATTGACAATTAATGTTACTTAACATTTGAAAGTTTTCTGCTTAATTGTTATTCATAATGACATGCGCCATAACATTTCAAGTCAATTGAATGTCTAACGATGATATCCGTAATCAGTATATCGGTTTCAGTTCTACAGGAACAACGCGTATCTCAGGAACTTATTAAAAATATCTTCAATTTATTGTAAATGATTCATTCATTAAATCTTATTTCCTTAGAAAAATCGTATCTTATTTATTAAAACCAACTCTGTATATTACAGAAACTATCAAAATATAAACTATTATGGGAGTTGAAAGTGCATTTATCGGAGGCTTGTCCACTACAGGCACTGGATTATCATGGTTTTTTTCAGTTTTAACTGCTGCACTACTTTATTTCCATTACGAAGTTTTAGACAACGAAGCACCGCCTATTGATGTTCCTTTTGAGGAATTGTTAAGATCTTACGATTTTATCGTAGTCGGTGGTGGATCAGCAGGTATCATCAAAATAATTATTATTTTTATATTATTTTCTTACTTGTCGTTGATTCCAAACAATCTATTGTAATTAATCAGGTTATTTTTATCTTATTGAGTGATATTCGATTTAAAATTATAATTTAACGTATCATATATGTGATCTATAATCTATAGAACAAATAAATTATCTATAATTTAATGTTATATATTACGTATATGTAATATTTATATAGAATAATTTTTTAGCTTTTATTTAGTATGTTTTATATGTATACCAAATAATATTTGCGACAAATTGTACACAACAATTGCAAGAAATTATGATCTGTGGCGGTGATTATTATTAACTATATCATGCTAGCGAACGTGATTAACATTAATTATAAATTACTCTTTTCATTTTCCTTCAAACTAAAATAGTTATTCTTAAATATTATTTAATTAAATAATATAAATAATTATATAAATAATAATATAATAATATAAATAATTATAATATAATAATATAAATTGTATATAATATAAATATATAATATATCCGCTTCAGGTGCTGTTGTAGCGAGTCGTCTCAGTGAAATCAATAATTGGAACGTGCTACTCTTAGAAGCTGGAGGACAGGAGACAGATATATCGGACGTACCTCTACTTGCTGGCTATCTTCAACTCACTCAACTCGATTGGCAATATAAGACGGAAGCTGAGGGTACTTATTGCTTGGGTAAGTAGTAGTTAACTAGGTCTTCGTATTTCTTTCTTACTGGCATACAACGTAACGTGATCGCATAGAGCTCGTCGAAAGTTTTAATTCGAAAGAGCTAGAAATCTGTCGAGTCTTGCTACATCGAATACCAATGAAAGTATTGCAAACGTTTTAGCAATGGAAAATGGACGTTGCAACTGGCCTCGTGGAAAAGTGATCGGTGGTAGCAGCGTCCTAAACTATATGCTTTATCTTCGTGGCAATAAAAAGGACTATGATATTTGGGAGCAGCAGGGTAATCCTGGTTGGAATTCGAAAGAAGTACTCTATTACTTCAAAAAATCAGAAGACAATCAGAATCCGTACTTGACTCGTACACCGTATCACTCGACCGGTGGTTATTTGACAGTTCAAGAAGCACCTTGGCATACACCGTTGGCGGCTGCTTTCGTTCAAGCTGGTCAAGAGATGGGTTATGAAAATCGTGACATAAATGGTGAACATCAAACGGGTTTCATGATCGCACAGGGCACCATAAGACGTGGCAGTCGATGTTCTTCAGCTAAGGCTTTTCTTCGCCCAGTGAGACTTCGTAAAAACTTACACGTTGCATTAAACTCGCACGTGACTAAAATACTGATCGATCCTAATTCGAAGAGAACGTATGGCGTGGAATTTGTCAGAGATGGCAAGGTTTTTCGCATACGCACGAAAAAAGAGGTTATTGTGTCCGGTGGAACAATCAATTCGGCTCAGCTCTTGATGTTGTCAGGTTTGGGGCCAAGAAAACACTTGGTCGAACACGGTATTCCTGTTATACAAGACCTGAAGGTAGGTTACAATTTACAAGATCATGTTGGCTTAGGTGGTCTCGCTTTCACGGTGAACAAGGAAATTTCTATGGTTGAGAAGAGACTCCATAATGTGCAAGCTGTTATGAAATATGCCCTCTTAGGTGATGGTCCTCTGACTGTTCTCGGCGGTGTTGAAGGTTTAGCCTTCATTAACACAAAATACGTCAATGCCACGGAAGATTTTCCAGATATTGAGCTTCATTTCGTATCAGGTTCGATAAATTCTGATGGCGGCAGACAGCTACGAAAGATCGATGGCATCAAGAAGAATTTTTACAATGAAGTATTCAGTCCAATCAGCGAGAAGGATGTTTGGAGCGTGCTTCCTATGCTTTTAAGACCTAAAAGTAGAGGCATTATCAAGCTACGCAGTAATAATCCCTTTGATCATCCGATGATCTATGCTAACTATTTTAATGAACCCGAAGATATAGCAACACTCATCGAAGGCGTCAAAATTGCTGTAGCACTTAGTAAAACTCGATCTTTTAAAAGATTCGGCAGTGAATTTTATATGAAATCGTTTCCAAATTGCAAACATATACCACAGTACACTGATTTACATTGGGAATGCATGATTAGGCATTATACGCATACAGTTTATCATCCTGTTGGTACTTGCAAAATGGGTCCCTACTGGGATCCAGATGCAGTAGTCGATCATCAGCTTCGAGTTTATGGAGTAAGCGGTCTTCGTGTTATAGACGCTTCCATTATGCCCAATATTGTCAGCGGTAATACTAATGCTCCAGTGATAATGATCGCTGAGAAAGGTTCTGACATGATTAAACAGCACTGGTTAAAGAAAAAGAATCGAGGCTAAAGCACGTACACGTGCAAAAATTTATTGTAACATAAATGAGAAAATAACGATTCTACGAAAATATTTTTTAAATAATTAGAAACTAAAAATAAGTAATATGTTATATTAAATATTTAGTAAATTTTAATTATTTTATATGTAATGACTATTTATTAAATATCATCATTTAGAATACCAAAACATTGTAATAGTTTTCGTGTAAAATATTATGAACTTTATATGATATTTTTAGTATAGGTATAGTAACATAAAGTGTAATTTTCGGTATATTATCGTTTTTCTTAAGCACCATTAACATAACATCATTTTCAGATACGTTATTCGATGACATATTTGAATAAAATGAATGACTGTAAACAATATGTAAAAAGATAGGATAATATAAAAAAAATCATAATATTAAGTATGTAATTTTCAATATTTTGCATCTTTATAGAATTGACTATAAATTTTAAGATTCCTATGACGAATAAAGAAAATATTAAAATTAATTAACGTTTATTATGTATGTACTTCAAGATATACACTTTTTTCATGTATTACGAAGAAAAAACATCAATTGTTAGTATTTCATTATTAGAGAAAGACAAATTTTTAGTTTCATTCCAAACAATAATTCTCATTAAAAAAAAAAGTTTACATTAAAAATTGCGATTTCTTATATAAATCGGTAATTTAATTATATTTTATTATATATATAAATTTTAATTATAAATTAATGTTATATATATATTATGTTTATAATTACTGTTATATCATGTATATAATTAATGTTTTATTATGATTTCAAAATAATTGATCTCGAGAATCGAACAAATATATTGCTATTGAGAAAACTTTCGAATAATTAAGACTGTGGTGATCGATAGTAAATCAGCGGAATTAATTATTGCGAACCGTCTTTCGGAAAATAAGAATTGATCGAACTGTGTTTTTATTGGAAGCTGATGGAATGGAAGCAATGTTATTAAATATTCCTACTGACCGTTCGCGATGTGTGTACTACCAGGCTCGAAGAACCATAAAAATACAATGGGGGGGACAAAAGTATTCGTACAGTAAGTATATAAAAAGAAAGAGATCTGTATTTTCTACATTATTAATTGCAATATAATATATATGTTTACATGTTATGCACTAACATTAGTAATAAATATTATAAATAAACAAAAGTTAATTATAGTATTTTGTAACTTACGGGACTTGAATATTCGTCGAATGATGAAATTTCAATGGGGCATAAGTATTCGTATGTCGTTAGTAATTAATGTAAATTTAATTACATTTAGTATTTAATAGGATCCTTTTTTTGGCGAATAACTGCACTGAATTTATTTTGCATTACTATTATCACTTTACCGGCCGGTAGCGGTTCAGCATCCTGTGCACTTCCTTTTTCCAATATTTGTTGGTTGCCATGGCAACCGATTCATCGGCTGCCGATCGGTGAAGTGTTAATTAACAATATATTCTGTTCTCCTGTTATTCGATTATTAAAAGGCTCAACATGGTGCTCGGTTTCTATTAAGAGCTTCAGTTTTTCCTCTCTCGGCCTTCCATACTACACTGCTCTATTTTTTTATTTTGTTACCTAACTTACCCTACGATATGGAGAATTCATTTGCTACGATATTTCCTATACACTTGAAATATACCGTGGGATCAACTTTCCCAGACTAAACAAAACCAAGGTTTTTGACAATCAGGTCATTGATACTTGACACTGACTTTGGCCACCTTTGTGCGCGTTTGGTTACAAAGGAGGATCCGTTGTTCCATCTGCATTCATTTTGGAGTATCTCAAAATAAATAAATAAATAATCTGGTACGCTAACGAAAGTGACGAATTCGATATGGAATATCTGACGAATTCACAAAAAAATCTGACCATTTTTCACCAAAACAAATACAAACCAGCTGTTTATTTACATTTCTATGTTATTTTTTCATTCTGAAGCAAATTGTAATTAATATACAAGATATGGCAATAACTCTGTCCATCTTGAACATCTCCGTTACTTGTAATAATATGAAAAAATGTTTGGTACAAAACTTGCATAACATAGGAGGAGCAGATTGCAATGTCCATTTATTTTGCGTAGATAGAAAAAAATGTCAATGTAATCTTTATTTTTGCAATAATAACACATAAAGCTCTTGACAATGCAAAGATTTCATTTTTGTATCATTAAAAGACGTAGATGCTTTATTGTTTACGACATGCCTTTTTTCGTCACAGCTAATAATCATAATTTCGAATATTTGTGAGAACGTTTATTCTACTATCAGATTTGAATGATTTCGTAAAAATGATAAGTAATCCTATTTAAAATAAATAGTATTGTTCAATCAGCTCAGATAATGTATTATCTTTATTGCATTCCGAAGATTACAAGTTTTTACTCTTTTTTAAATAATAATAATTCCATTAAATATATCATTTTTATATATAATATAATAACACACAAATAAATAAGTAAGAAAGATTACTAATATGATAAAAATTGATAATGGTAACCCAATTAAATGTACAATGTATTCTTTTAAAATTCCTTGATAATTTGATAATTAATTTAAGGATACATGGTTATGCTTTTCATACATTGCAGATAACATACATATATATATTTTGTAGTCGAGAAAATACTCATAAAAAAAAATTCAAAAACAGCTTTTGCGTCAAATTTCGTAACAATTCAGAAACATAGACCCCCTCGTGCGAATTTTAAAATTGTTTTGATGTTGTGGCAGCGGATATCACACGGTCGTCATAATTGCTGATGCTATCGATATTAGGCTAATAGATAAGCTTCGAGAATCAATTGTTGTATTGATTCGAATCTTCAAGATCACGTGGCGATTGTAGGTATGTATTTAATTTTTTAATTGATAAAGTTTCAATTCAAAGAGTTCATTTATGCATTACCAAAATTTATTTCCTCGAAATTTGTAAGATCATTTTTGTAAAACAAAAAATCATATTAAATTCATTGAATCAAAATCGTTATTTTTTTTTTTCGTCGAGGAATTCGGTAGTTGCTTATAAGATGGACCAAATTCGTCGAAAATAATGCATATTATTTCTATACAATTTCTACATAATAAAACAATTACGTTAAAAATTAAAAAAATCATTCGAGAAAAACGCATTCAAACTTTACGGTACCGTTCTCGGGTATCAAGCCATAAAAAAGGTAAAATAATGAAAATTTTGATATTACATCTAGAAAAGAAGTATGCACGATCAACATACGTAAGAAAATCGATTTTTCAACAATTTTGTATCAAAATGACGCCTTTAATTGAACATAAGTTATTATTTTTTGTTAAGGCTTAAAAAATAAGAATAAAAAACCTATCTTTCATAAACTCAGATTCTATCAACCTCAATTAGAACTTTTTCAATGGACCTGTTAAATGTAATTCGATATTAATCGGATTTTGGAATTGGATTTGCAAGATTTATACATAGAGTGTAAGCCTGACAGAATCTATGAAAAATGTTGACGCTCGATTAAATCTAAATACAAATTTTGTCTTGTTCAATATATCAAATTTCCTCGAAGGATTATTGACGGTGTCAGACTCGTTATAACGCGTATGATCTATCATCCTTCTGATAAATGCAAAGTGATACTAGTCGGGAATCCCATAATTATAGATTTAATTCTCGATTTTAGGTACACACGCGATATTCGAGGTGTTCGCGTGACCATGGCAAACATAATTTATGGAAATACTAACATTATATAATAAAGGAAGAATAAATAAGCCGAGGTCATTGATAAGCAAAATTAATAAATTGTTCAATATTTGATTATTATTGGTAAACTAGATTTTATCATATGCTCAAGTAATCGTTTGAAATAATTAATGACATGTGGTATATCTTGAAAAACGATCGATGAAATATTTGTTGATCGCGCACGTGTGCAAATTAATGTAGTAATGTAAATGTTTGATTAATCGTGTTTACCATCAATAAAACATCTATCTACATTTTGGGAATTTTTGTTTGTTCACGTACTTCGTCTATACATTTTTCCATTTGTATACTCAAGTGTGCCACATGATTTCTACTACAATGATTGCCTCCTATCTCCTTTTATAATCAAAGGCAGAGGTGTTAGAGGTCTATTCGTTCTCAGACACCCGAGTTAACGTGATTCCAACTCGCGAAGAAGTAGGTAAGATATCATAATCCTACTAAAAACTAAGCTAACAATTAACCGGGTAACGAATAATCAGATCGTATCGGTGTCTGATTCTCGCAACGAGCCATACCTCCTCACTTTCCTCGAATGCAAGTGAAATCATACATCTTACGATAGGTAAAATGAAAAGTGAAATAAAACTAGAAAAAAGATAAAGAAAGAAACAGTGATTCACCATATTTGTGCGTTGCAAATTATTAATATCGTAATACGCGAAATACTGGCTTGCATAATCGAAGGGGAAGTCTCTTTTTTTTCTCTCTTTAAACACGAAAATCTTTATTGAAGTTTTGGTACGCATTAACAACGATTGATTTTTCGATTTCGTTGAAAGATTCGCGCATTAAGCAAAATAATCGGAATTGTTCGTTATTTCTTAATATTTACCATGGAGAATCGTTCTTATACGTATACGTGTATGTATATATATGTATATATTTACACACATCACAAGTTTATTCGAATCAAGCTGGCTGCAAAGTTAACAAAAAGCCATTTGACGACGAAGTGAAAGAAAATACATATTTATATATTTGTGCTTTTAAGTATATATTATAATCAATTGTTAAATAAGACTATTTGCCATTGATTAGTTATTTTGATTAAATAAAAAATCATATCATAGATAACTAGAAAATTTGATGAAAAAAATATCGTTATCCGAATAATTGTGAACTCGTAATAAAAACGGACGTGCACGTATGTAATCTCATTATCCAACTTTCTTCTTAGTCGATTAACTTTCGACAACACTCACACATTGCATCCTGCTTGGACCGAATAGACTTTAGCAAATGCACAGTGGAAGGGAAGTAGTAATGATGACGTCACGTCATGGATGTTTCACTGCCATCAGACACGAAGGATTTCTTTTGCTCTCGCAAGAGAGAACCAAAGAGAGAAAGACGAATAAAGAAAAAAAGGGGTAGGGAGGAAGGATTCTTAATTAGTGCGTCTAGTTTAGCCGGTTGGGTTGGTGGATGGGTTAACCGATTTGTGACTAACAACGTTTGCCTTTTACCAAACGATCTTGTCCGAGTAAACGAATGAGTCTTACCGGCTGACTCTTATTCGTATCTACTTAATATTTTCGGCCGTTGAGTCGATTAACAATTTTCCTGTTGCCGTTGAAGAGCCATCATTGACTCGTAGCCGCGCGCCTTTCGACTCGAGTCACCGTTCGTTCCCCCTTTAGTTTCTTCTTTGTTCTCGTCGACGCTCCAAATGCTTCCAAAATGTTTGCGAGCTGGCCAGCTTGAGTCGATACTTCACCATCAACCGTTCTAAGTTCTATCGAATTTCATCAGGTAACTAGTTTTATTTTCTTCCTTCTTTCTTTGTCGTACTTACAATTAATTAATTAACCTAATTAATCGTTTATCCGCAACGAATATCATTCTCGATTATAGTTAAAACGGCACGTGTCTTTATTCAAATTCTCCAATTTCTTTCAATGTCCTCGAGAATAAACCCGTTTAGCAGCGTTCACCACCAACGTGCATGCAATTCAAGTTTACCGTGTTTCTAGCCAGTCGCAATGGATATTGATCGTATATACGCATTGATCTTATGTAAAACGTATTTTAACGAACCATTGGTAAGAGTACAATCTTGCCGTTAGTATAGAATTCGATTTCGTTCATGCGCCCGTGCGCGCCCCCGCGCCTTTCCAAATTTCCATTTAACATAAGTATTATTTTATCAGTGTTACGATTTTTTCCTGCATTTTTCGGCGTTATATTTTTCGATCTAAACTTTCAAACAAATATGATAATAACCCAAATTCGAAGAAGAACGTGATAGATAAGTGATATTTCTTTATCTCCTTGAGTTTATCAAGTTGATTATAATAACGCGATTAGCGAATTTCCGTTTATGTTATCGACACGAACGCGTTGCTTCAGATAATAGTCACTAATGACCACGAACGCTAAATTTACGAATTTATTAAATATTAGTCGAATGCAATCAGAGAAATAATTTTCAATGACGCGTATAATGAGATATTAATGTAAAGTGCAAAAAACGCTATGTCATAAATAACACAAATTATTCATCACTTTCGTTGTTCTTTTTTTTTTTTGATAGAATGGTAAAACTATTAATAAGGAAAATGTATAGTTATGCATTTATAATGTACATGAAAATGATTATTTCTATTATTAAAGACTATTTATTTGTTTTTTTTATCCGTATTTATTGACTTAAAGGGTAGAAAACGTAATGTTTGATAAAAATTAAAATTTCCGATAATTCATATTACAATAATTTATAAACAAATGACATTGATGATCGTAATATTTTTGATTATAGTATTCTTACAACAATTTGATTATTTTTAACATAACAATAAGAATTTTCAAAAGCAACCGAATGTATTATGACGAGGATCACTAGTAAAATGTGAACACATTATTAATAAAAGGACGTAACCTTTTTTCAATTATAAAAATCAATAATTTCTTATATTACAAGATTATAATAATGAAAATTCTATTATTGCCTTTCGAATAAGATGTACGAGAGTTCAGTCGAGAATTATATGTTCGTTAAAACGTCTGTCATAATTTTTTTCTTATGTCGTGTAAATCCCATGCAAAGAGTACTTAAGTATTGCGAATTTGATTCAATTTAGTTTAAATGATTCTTGGCAAGCATTATCGTAAAGCCTTCCGATATATTACGTATGTCTGTTTCTCTCTCTCTCTCTCTCTTTCTCTCTCTCCCCTCCTTTTTTCACATGCATGCCGCTTATTTGTATAGAAAGGCATCTATCGTTTTGGTTGTCTTATAATCTTTGGCCGTGAGGCCACTGCACCCTACCAGCCGTTCTATTGACGTTCTGCAGAACCTCTATATGTGTGTATCTCCGATCCCTGTTACAGATTTACCGTTCTTTATGTAACGACATATCAAATTTAACATTTACTTACCGAACTCATTATCTACAACGATATTTGAAAAAAAAAATATCGAGCAGGGAAATCGAAGATAATTGATGCTTCGCTATTTCCTTTTCTATCGTCAAGCAATAAAGTGCATCGATTAAATAAAAAGTAAAAGGAAAGTAAGAGGAATGAGAATATAACGTTTTACTTTCTACCTTTGGTGCTACAATAACGAGTGTTAGAACGCTCACGGTGATACAGATCTCCATCTTTCTCTTTCTATGTTTTCGTTGTTTCAGTTTATACGATTTCTTCTTAGAATATGGACCATCATTTTCCCTTTTCTTTATTGAATCCTTTCAAATGATAGACAATACTCGCGCACCCGATCAGAAAATATGTTGCGATCGTAAGTTAATGTAGCTGAGGGAACGTTTGTGTTTAATTAACTGTGAATGGTTATTAAACTGTTTTTATGATATACTTTGTTATTCATAAATCGTTATTAGTCAAGGAAGTTACCGTAATATTATACATCAACGTCACTTATACATCACCTTCAAACCACAATGAATTTTATCTAATTATAAATAATAATATGCTAATTAATTTCAATGATTAGTGGATCCAAATATTTACGGAGAGTGAAATGATCGATATATATATATATGTGATTAAAACGTTATCATAGCTAATCGCGTGTAATAAACGTATTAGGTGTGCCGAAAAAAATGAAGGGGAAAATATATGAGCTTAATTTCTTAATTTACAGATGATATTGAATAACGGACGATGATACGGATTTTTAAAATGCGCTTACTCGACTTTCTTTTGCTTTTGGTGCAGTATGCATTTGCTAAGCAAATCAATCCACCGCTGGTGAGTACAAATATTCCGTTATTCTGATTAACAAATTGAAAAATACGGGCTCAGAATTATACTATGAGTTAAGATTATATATTGCGATACAAGAATAATTTCATTCTATAAGAGGAAATAATTAAATATACTATTATATTATATAAAGCATTACTAACGATATATATAAAAAAAAAAAAACAAAAACTGACATTGATTTCGTTTCTAGAAATTTAAATATCGTATTAATGTGGTTTTATGAAGATATACTTACTAATTAACTGATATTTTATAGATTTTCCTATCTTTTATTATTTTTTTTTAATAGTTTACAATAAAAAGTTAATTTTAAAGAATCATACCTTTTAATATTATCTATTATTTCTTTCAGCTCAATCTACTTGACGTAAATTACGACAATTATGTTACATCAAATGCAACAGGATGCTGCGGTTGCAGTTTCGAAGATACAAGATACATGAAAGCAATGTGTGGAGGCGAATCTTCTTTCATGAGTTTAGTTGAGAACCTGATGATGGCAAGATGCGACATATCTGATCCTTGTCGTAGATTAGGTAGAGATGATATACAGGACGGAGAATGGTAAATAACTGACCTTAATGACGAGGTCTCAAGTTTATACTCAACGATAAAACGATAAACATTTTGGCAAATTTTCTAATGATATTTTTATTTATAAAGGTACGACTTTATCGTTGTTGGTGCTGGTGTATCTGGACCTATTCTTGCCAGAAGACTAAGCGACAATTCTTGGAATAGAGTCTTACTGATCGAAGCTGGTCCCGAAGAACCCACCATGACAGCTATTCCAGGATTAGCCTGGAATGCTCTCTACTCGCAATTAGATTGGAAATTTAAAACGGAGCCGACAAAACCACATCCGACAGCGTGTTTAGGTAAAGTAATTTATCATTATCGACCGAACGATCCAAAATCAGACGAAATTCACGAAACTTTTATTCGACGTTTCCAGAAAAGGGTGGATCGTGTAATATTCCTAGAGGAAGAATGGTCTCAGGTACCAGTGGAATGCACGGCATGATGTATTATCGTGGTCATCCAGAGATCTACAATAAATGGGCACGCGAGGGTAACGTAGGGTGGTCCTATGACGAGATCGAACACTTCTTCCAGCTTGCAGAGAATCCGGTTGATCCATCTATGTTAAGTTCGTACACTCGTACCGTACCCGATGGTCCAGTGAAAATTCAACATTATTCTCACAGACCAGAATTTGTGAGCGTACTTTTGAGAGCAGCGAGCGAGCTAGGTCACAAAACGTCTAAATTGAAAGAATACACCCAAACTGGCTATATGGTAGCACCGATGACAGTAGACGAAGGTATAAGAGCAACAACCTCTAGAGCTTATCTAAGACCTGTACACGATAGACAGAATCTCAGAGTTCTGACCAATGCTCGTGTCACGAGGATTTTGATCAACGAGTATAATATGAAAGCATATGGAGTCGAACTGGTCGATAAACATGGTCGCAGGAAAGTCATCAAATGTAACAAAGAAGTTATTTTAACGGCTGGTGCCTTAGCATCACCACAGATTCTCTTAAACTCTGGTATTGGACCGATAGAACAATTATCTAAATTTGGTATTAAGACATATAAAGATCTACCAGTAGGACGATACTTCATCAATCACGTTTCCGTTGCTATACCAATGTCTATAAGGGATACATCGGTAGAAACTATGACCATGAAATCAGTAAATGAATATCTCGAATTTAGAACCGGTGATCTGGCTAGCACTGGATTAACTCAAGTAACTGCTTTCCTTGAAAGTAATTTCACTGTTCCTGGCTTACCCGACTTGCAAGTATTCTTCGACGGATTCAGTTCGTATTGCCCGAAAACAGGATTGCCAAACGAATGTACGGATGGTACTATAGGAACTTGTCCTGGTAGAAGAAAGATCGTCGCTAGGCCGACCGTCGTAATTCCTGACAGTCGTGGTACATTGGAATTGCGTAGCTCCAATCCTTTAGATTTGCCTCTCTTATATCCTGATTACCTTACTCAAGAAAAAGATATGAAAGTCTTGATCGAAGGTATAAAACAAGTACTTGAGCTCATAAACACTCCGACCATGAAGAAATGGGACCTTCGATTAGAAGATTTGCAAACTCCTCTTTGCGCACAGTAAGTCTATTATTTAATCGTATTTTATATTATAATATTAAAATAAACATAATGATAATAACGAAATATTCTCTTTCAAGTTTGCACACTGGCTCTGACGCATTTTGGGACTGTTACATACGAGCAAAGACTGGAGCCGAAAATCATCAAGCTGGTACTTGCAAAATGGGACCAGCTACCGACACATTCGCTGTCGTTGATCCGCAGCTACGTGTACATGGTGTATCTAACATTCGTGTTGCCGATCCTTCCATTTTCCCACATTTACCCAATTGTAATCCAATTGCTGCTATAATGATGGTAGCTGAAAAGGCATCTAGTATGATTATTAACTCGTGGCCTTGATCAAACAATGAATACGATGTTTTATCCAATTTCTTAATAAACAAATCTTTCTTCTCTTATCTACGAATTTTATTATACTATTTAGAAATTGTCCATACTTATATTTGAAATAATTTTAAGCAGAACAAAACACGTAATGAAATACGATAATAGACGAAAAAAAGAGTGACGTAATGAGAGTCAAAATATATTGAGTAAAATGTATAATATATGCATATTACACATATATATGTATATAAGTAAGAATAATTAAATATTATAAAAGCTATATTAACTCGCTTCATTATGTCAAGACAATTTAGGTATACACTTTTCGAAGAAGTCGCCATAACTAATTGATTAATGTCTGATACATCTGATAATACGAACTTTCCTCGTTGGAAATATTTCGTCAAATGAATTATGAAGAAGACAATTTTTAAAATCGTCTTACCTTAGAGAAAATAATAAATGTAAAAAAAGAGTTGGGTATATATTATTAGAAACAGTTGATAAATTTGAGCTTTTTCGATAAATCGAAGAATATTCTAAAATGAGGAAACATTGTAAAAATAGTCTCGAACGTGATTTTATTATATTAGGAATATATTTATATTTTAGATCGATATAAGAGAATCGATATCACTGAAAATCGTATAAAATGAATATTGTGTGATTGTAATTTGAGATTGTTTATGAAAGATACGTTGCATAATCTGGTTTAGAAAAGATTGTGGCTGCATAACCGGATAGGTAAAACGATAAGCTTACATGGAAAAGAAATTGTGGGAATAAAGAATTGGTAAGATCAAGTTATTAGAAAAACAGAAAGCGGTAAATTAAAGTGGGGAATATCACCGAGATTTATTCATGAACCAGCATCTCGATATGGTTAATTATCTTTTGGATTTTGCTTTTAAAGGAACTATTGGTGAGTAACAATGACTTATGATTCATTCTATCGGCTTACACTTACATGGGAATTATTTAAATATAATTATGTTTAATTAAACTGATTTCATTAAAGCATAGGCAGAATCTAAGAGTGTACTCAGCAAAAGTGAAGGACGAGTTCGTATAACAAGTAAGTATTAGAATCATTTGAATTCTTCCCTTTTCAAAAAAAGAAAAAATCAATACGACAAACAGCAGAAATATATTAAATAAATAGGTTTACAAAATTATATACTTTCTATGCAATACTTTAGGTTAAAAATTGTCAAATCGGATGAAGAAGGAAGAGTCGACGAATTAAAAAGAAAAATGGAATCTTGTATTTCGGCAACTTGTGCAGCTGCGGCTCAAGGATCTTCAAGTTTTTTATTCACGCAATTGGTGCAGACATTACTCGTTGCTCAATGCGGTTTAAGCAGTAGCAAGGATTATCCAATGGACCGTACAAACGAAATCATAAGTTTGAAGAGGGAATTTGATTTCGTGATTGCGGGAGGTGGTACTGCTGGATCAGTGTTAGCAAATAGGTTGTCAGAGATAAGCAATTGGGATGTGTTATTGATCGAAGCTGGCGAAGATCCATCGGCGTTATCGGATGTTCCTGGAATGATTTTAATGATTCAAGGAACTGAAGAGGATTACAGCTATGATATCGAACCGCAGGAAGGATTTTGTCAAGGTATGAACAACGGCAATTGCAAGTGGGGTAAAGGGAAGGCCCTAGGCGGTAGTTCTGTGATAAATGCGATGTTACACGTCCGTGGAAACGATCGAGATTACAATGAATGGGCAGACCTTGGTAACGAAGGTTGGAGTTATGAGGAAGTATTACCATATTTTAAAAAATCGATCGATTGTTCTCAAGAATACATAGATAAATGGGGAGATAAACATTGCGCCAAGGGTGGTCCTTTGAATATTAGAAGCTTCAATTATTCCGAAACGAACATCCAAGAGATCTTTATAGACGCTGCTCGTGAACTCAGTATACCAATTCTTGAACCGTTAGACGGAGACAATTACGTAGGCTATGGGAAAGCTTTAGGAGCTATTGACATGTCTCGTCGAGTGAACGTAGCGAAAGCATTTCTTTCACCGATAAAGGATAGAAAGAATCTTTATGTAATCAAATCCGCCAGGGTTGATAAAATCATTTTGGACGATAATCGAGCTACCGGTGTTAGGGTAACTTTGAGAACTGGCGAGCAAGTCGATGTAACGGCATCAAAAGAAGTGATTCTATCGACTGGCAGCATCGTAACTCCTCAGATTCTAATGCTTTCTGGAATTGGACCAGCGGATCATCTTCGTGAAATGGGAATACCTCTGGTGGTTGATTTACCCGTTGGACAAAATCTTCAGGATCACGTAATATGGCTAGGAATTCAAGTGGCCTACATTAATCAGACGAGTGTACCGCCATCACCAACGCATATAATGGACATTGCCTACGATTATCTGATGAAAGGTACAGGTGAATTGGCTACGATTGGCGGAGTAGATCTTCTTGGGTTTCTTAACCTTACCGACTCGCAATCGAAATACCCCGAAATAGAGATTCTCATTACTCACGTACCAAGATGGCAAGTATATAAAGTCCAATTTCTTTTGAAAGCCTTCGACGTTCTAGACGAATTAATTGACGTTATGAGTAAAGTTGTTATGGAGACGGATATTATTTTTATGTGCCCGGCTTTGCTGAGACCAAAGAGCAGAGGTGAAATTAAATTGCGCAGCACCGATCCTGCCGATCCAGTTAAGATCTATGCTAATTATTTTAGCGATCAATCCGACAGAAAAATTCTTATGAAGTCTATCGATTTCGCAAAATCTTTGGCAAAGACCAAAACGTTCCAGACCAATGGAATAACCTTACGTCATTACGATATACCCAAATGTCGAAACACTGAGCCCGATTCCATGGAATATTGGGATTGTAACTTAAGTAACACCGCGGGAACACTTTTTCATCCTGTTGGTACAGCTAAAATGGGACCTTCTGACGATCCAACAGCCGTCGTAGATCCTCGTCTTAAGGTACATGGCATTCGGAGACTGAGAGTCATTGATGCTTCTATAATGCCACAAATTGTAAGTGGAAATACAAATGCACCTACGATGATGATAGCAGAAAAAGGAGCAGACATGATAAAAAATGATTGGCTCGGCAAGGATGAGCTTTAAAATTCAAATCATTTGCAGCCGTAAAGTAAACTTCAAGTTCTTATAATCAACGATGCTTCTTTATCGTGATGATTGAAAGTATTTTAATCGCTTTATGGTATTTGGGATCATTATAAATGTAGATAATATACAGTGTCGGATTAAGCAATGAGTGAGTCTTAAAATTTTTTTTCATTAGAATTCAAAAAAAATTACGTTTTTTTTAATAAATTTAATTATTGTGTAATGGTATGAAATTTTTGATTACTTTTCTTTTTTATTAATAACTTAATAGGAATATTTTTAAAACTCTTTTTTTTTTATTAAAATTTAAGGATCCCGAAATTTGTATCACTTACAGTCCCTACTTGACTTGATCCGCCACTGGTATAATATATAATAAATAAATAATATAATATATATAGAATAATGTAAATATATTATATTACTTTGTGAGTTGCGGATTAGGTTTTTAAAACTACATCGAAGTATTTCTGATTGCCTACTAGTAAGCGCTTCTAATACTCATTATACAGTAAAAGTAACTTCAATATTTTTCTAATGAAAATTGTACGCATGGAATATTAGAACTTTCAACTGAAATACAATACACATTTTTATTAATTTATATGCTACAAATAGTAGATTTAAAAAGAGATATATAGAATTGTAGGTATACGCACCATACGTTATATAAAATTCGCATAATAAACTGTTCGCGCGCGCGTTTTCAATTGCATTAATTTATTCTGGTTTCTTACGACAATTGATTTAATAAAAACACTGTAAAAAATATTTTGATCAGGGAGTGATAACTCACTTTATTACCATTATGTTGACATAAATCATAATCATTATATAATACTCATTTTCTATCTATGTATGTTATCGAGTAAAATATGTATTTATGCTAAACTGTTTAAATAATAAAAAATGTTTATGCAAACATTATACAATGAATATTATTGTTTAAATTGTTATGAAACAAGAAAATAGCAAAGAACAGAAACGAACGCTTCGGTTGAACGCGGGCACGTATGTTTGTTGATTTCGAAATTAACCATAAAAGTGAAATTACTCATAAAAAGGATGAAAAATACAAGCTTTAAATTAATATGTATATCAGAGATTTATAAAAAATTTAATTAGAACGAAGTAATGAGATTTACATTGACCTGCTCGTTGACATCGTGCGTAGACTTAATACTTTACACAGTAACACATTTCAAACGATTAATTTAAAATTTAAATAAACCTAGCGTAAGCATCTGTATGATCTTATAACACTTATTAAAAAAAAAAATAAAAAAAAATAAAAAAAAAAAAAAAAAAAAAAAAATCGATAAAAATCTCGAGGTTTTAAGAATGCACCAATAAGAAAGAAAATTATCCGGAGTAACCTTGATCATCAAATTACGCACATTGCTAAATTGTGAAAAAATATTAGAAAAAGAATACAAACTTTCTTTTCACTTAATTGAGCTAACTTCGCGGTAACCCATTCATTATTTAATGATCAAGAATAATTCAAGACAGTTATCCGCATAAATTAAAAGTAAATTCAAAAAAAAAGAAAGGAAAAGAAAAGGTAGAAAAAAATTTATAAATAAATCTCGATCAATGCCGTAATAAAAGCAGTGAGCAAGGTTTTAATATCAAGCAAATGGAAGGGTTGTAAATAAAAAAGAAAGGAATACTGCATAACCTGTGATAAACTGAAAGAATCTAAAGTAAGAACAGTGGCCAAAGTTGTTTCGTCATATTAAGGTGGTGGTACATTCAAGGTTTATACGTTTCATCGTTATATTCGAACTCTCAGTCTATCGCTTTCTCTGACACAGAGAACGTGTCCGATCCACAGGTCGAATTATACGTGAAACTCTACTATATTCGAGATAAATTGATTTTCTTTTTTAGATTAAGAATGTCGTGATGTATTCATAAATGATAAAATTGTGCTATTTTTTTTGTAAAAAAAATAAAAAGAAAGGAATACTGCATAACCTGTGATAAACTGAAAGAATCTAAAGTAAGAACAGTGGCCAAAGTTGTTTCGTCATATTAAGGTGGTGGTACATTCAAGGTTTATACGTTTCATCGTTATATTCGAACTCTCAGTCTATCGCTTTCTCTGACACAGAGAACGTGTCCGATCCCAGGTCGAATTATACGTGAAACTCTACTAATATTCGAGATAAATTGATTTCTTTTTTAGATTAAGAATGTCGTGATGTATTCAAGGAACACCCTAAATCAGAGATTCTAGAACTTTGAGAGGATTTGATAATTAGAAAATATTCTTCTAAGTACAATTTTATTTCTTCGCTATTCGTTTTTATTTAAACAACAAAAGATTATAAAAACATTCTTATAGTTTTAGTTTAGTTTCGTAGTTCTATTTGTTTTTATTCCAATTATTAACAATTATCCAAAAAATGTTTATCTTAATCAATCTGTCGTAAAAATAAAATTAACATTCGTTTAAGTAATTGCAAAATGTTATAATTAAAAGCATAAGAATTGTTTACAAATTTCATAAGTATTTTATGTATATATAGAAAATGCTTTATTCTTTAATTATTTGCATTGGAACTTTATCATCAATCACGGTAACAAACGTATGCAAATGATTTTACAACGAACTGATACTTGAAATCTTTTATGTACAATACAATGTTTAAACCAATGCGAACACGTAATATTAAAAATAGATTTTAATACAATATAGAATATTTTATTGATTATATATTTTGACAATCCTTTACAGTGTTAATAATTTGAAAACAATCAAGAAAGAGTATAAAACAATAAGACATTTGTATATTCTCATTTAATTTTCCAGACAATGATTAGAACTATTTGTTTAAAATATATATTTTAAAATAGATTTATCAAAGAATTAAAAAATAACTTTTTCTGTTATTAATTCTTATTATTATTTATGAATGCATCACTAGTTTATTACTATTAATGAAAGTAATAATCAAAAGAATGAATTTAATTGACCGACCATTGTAAGAAATAAAATAAGAAAATGACAGGTAATGTAGTTCTTGTATTATGACTAAAATTTTTTATAATTCCGAAAATTATACACACTTCAATATTTACAAAAGTAAGACTAATAAGAAAATATTATTTTTATTTCAAAACATCGTTAAATCGAAATCTGAAGAAAATAATTGTATGCCAATTAAAAATTTAGAAACAATGATATTTCATAATAAACTATGGTCAATAATATAGTTTAAATAATAATATAATAATGATAATAATAATAATAATATAATACGAAAGGATGATTCCAAATTTTATCTTAAAATTTTAAAAATAATTTTTTGTTCGATAAGAAAATTATTGACAGCATCAAAATTGAAATAGTTGCTTAAAATTATTAAACATTTTTTGGAAATGAATATAAAAATTTTACCGTAATTTAAAATATAATGACATTTTTATAGATTTGTTTTCCTTAATAGCTTTAGATGATATATTTATATTAATAATAACTGGAAATATAAAATATTTTACTAAATTATGAAACAATAATACACAATTTAACAAATAATCGAAATTGAACACACAAATTAATATTAAAATTTGATACTTTACGACGTAAGGTTACGTTACTACTATTTTGTAATTTACGATGCAATTTACGAGTCGTTTAAGAAAATTACGAAACCAGTATTCAGCTAAGGCATTGAAAAAGACAAAAATTTATTAGGGATTTCGGAAAATGTTATTTCTGTGACTTTTACATAATACAATATCTTAATTTTCTATCTGATACTTTCAAAATACTATGATTTAACTGTTAAATGATGCAATATAAATATCCTTACATATTTACAATAGTCAATAATCGACGTTTATTATATATTATTTCAACGCAAATGATTAAAGCGTAATTATGTTGTATTATTTGTTTTGAACAGATAAAAAAATTATTTTTTTCCGAAAATAATATTCTTTTCTTTATATCATTTTCTTCGAAAATGATTTTTATTTCTCGTTATTCCTTTCTCTTGTAAACGATAATAGATATCAACAAATTTTTGAAACAGATATCTTATTTTTATTTATTTAATGAAATAAACCGTAATTAGTATTATATACGCTATTATATTTAAAGAATAAATCACTAAATAAAAAATTATCTGTCATTATTAAAGTATATACATCTTTGCTTATTTTTTATATAAATATTAATACATTAAAAAAAAAATGGAAGTTTTTTTTAAAATTCAGTAAATGTTGTACTGGTTCAACAAGACTGGTTCGTGAATCTATGATGTAACGATTTCTGAGGATTGAAAAACTAAATTAGGAAGTGTTTCGTATTTAGTTAAAAATTTGAAACATATAATGAATACAAAATGGAAAGAAATACTCAACACATTCATAAAGTTTTTTAATTATTTTAATTTTATTGTTTCAGATCTTATTTTATCAATCTATTTCAAGTACCTTACGGTGGCCTACAAAAAGTATTTAAAGAAAGTATACAGATAAAAGGAAGGCAATGAAAATTTTATCATTGGATAATGACGAAATGCTAATTCGAATACTTGAAAAAGATATATTGAAAAAAATGTTAAAAAGTAATTAAGATAATCTGAAGAAAATCCAATAAAATATTTTATTGATTTGCTTAACAATCCTGTTTGTGAAGAATTTAATCATTTCAACCACATTATATTGACAAAAGTAAAAGATTTACACCTATTAAAAGAATTATGTGATTTTATTGAAATCAGAAAAAAAGGATAATAGCATAATAGGATTAGCGTAATCAAAAATTAAGATTAAATAATCATGGACCTCGACGCGACTGTAATATCCGCAATACAAGCAAATACAGTTGCGCTTGGTATTGGAAGAATAAGTATCTTACCATTCCTACTAGCTGCTTTAACTTATTTTAATTATTATTTAATGGATCCCGAAAATCAACCTCGAGTCACGAAAAATTTATTGAAGGAATACGATTTCGTAATAATTGGTGGTGGTTCAGCTGGTAGTGTTATTGTTAACCGATTAACGGAGAATCCAAAATGGACTGCGCTTCTTTTAGAAGCAGGTGGTCATGAAACCGAGATTACGGATGTACCAATTTTGTCACTTTATTTACACAAAAGTAAATTGGATTGGAAGTATAGAGCTCAACCACAAGATAGTGCCTGCCAAGCAATGTATGATCACCGTAGTTGTTGGACTCGAGGAAAAGTAAGTTAATTGATTCGCCTATGATGTTAACCTAGATTGTTGAATCTATAATGACATTTATTTCATAATGATTTATTAGAATGACAGGTTGCAGTGCATTGTATTACAATAACTATTAAATATATACGAAAGACTTAATCACGTCAGAGAAAAAGTAGGACTTTACTGAAAAAATAAATGTTCAGTAGAATAAGGTAAATTTGTTCGCGGATAAAGTTGTTTATACGGGAAAACAAATAAATATTTGCGAATATAACGTAATATCTATACAAAATGAAAGAAATAAATAATAATAATTGAAAATATCTAAATACAACCAATTTGCATTAAGCCTATCGTGTATAATAATAAATCAAGTCAATAAATCGTACTATAAGTATGATTTTTATTTTCGTCAAAATGACTTAAGATCATTATCATATTCGATTGATTCTAGGTATTAGGTGGTTCAAGCGTACTTAATACCATGCTTTATGTTCGTGGTAATCGTCGTGACTATGATCAATGGGAAAGTTTTGGGAATACTGGCTGGGGATACGATGATGTACTTCCATATTTTAAAAAGTCAGAGGACCAAAGAAACCCGTATTTGGCAAGAAACACTAAATACCACAGTACAGGTAAGCTACAATGTTAACCTCTCATGAGGTTTCGAAGGAAAGTGAATAATTATTTAAATTGACATAACATTATTAATGATATTTAATAAACTATTTAATTTAATGTAAATTACCTTTATAGGCGGTTATTTAACCGTTCAAGATGCTCCGTATAATACACCTCTGGGTCCAGCATTTCTGCAAGCTGCAGAAGAAATGGGTTATGACATCGTGGATGTAAATGCCGATCAACAAACGGGTTTCGCATTCTTTCAATATACAATGCGTAGAGGCACTAGATGCAGTGCAGCCAAGGCATTCATACGACCTATTCATTTACGACCAAATTTCCATTTATCATTATGGAGCCATGTCACGCGTGTTCTCATAGACCCAAGCACAAAAAGAGCTTATGGCGTAGAATTTCTAAGAAATGGTCGTATCGAAACCGTATTCGCGAAAAAAGAAGTTATACTTTCAGCAGGTGCCATAAATACTCCTCAATTGTTGATGTTATCTGGTATCGGACCTAGGAATCATCTCGAAAGTCTTGGTATCCCAGTGATTCAAGATTCACCTGGTGTCGGACAAAATCTTCAAGATCATATAGCCATTGGTGGTTTAATTTTCCTTATTGATTACGAGGTCAGTTTGGTTTTCCCTCGTTTAGTGAACTTAAATAGTGCATTAAGATATTCAATTACCGAAGATGGTCCTTTAACCTCAAGCGTTGGTATTGAAGTAGTAGGCTTTTTATCAACTAAGTATGTCAATCAAACGGATGATTGGCCCGATATAGAGTTTATGATTACTTCCACCTCGGTTAATAGCGGTGGGAGCCAAACGAAACGTGCTCATGGTATAACAGACGAATTTTACAATGAAGTCCTTGGAGATATCACTAATCGTGATGCTTTCGGCATATTTCCAATGATGCTCAGACCTAAATCTCGTGGTTATATCAAATTGAAATCAAAAGATCCACTTGATTATCCGTTGATGTATCACAATTATTTGACGCATCCCGATGATGTGAATGTCATGCGAGAAGGAGTCAAAGCGGCAATTGCATTTGGTCAAACGAATAGTCTCAAGAGATTTGGATCAAGATATTATGATAAACCACTACCAAATTGTAAACATATTCCAATGTTCACGGATGAGTATTGGGAATGTGCTATTCGTCAATACACAATGACAATTTATCACATGAGCTGTACTGCAAAAATGGGTCCACGATCCGATCCAATGGCCGTCGTAGATCCTTCGTTAAGAGTATATGGAGTTGAGGGGCTTCGCGTAATCGATGCTTCGATCATGCCAACTATAACTAATGGCAATATCAATGCACCTGTGATGATGATAGCTGAGAAGGGCTCAGATCTCATTAAAAATGATTGGATGTCCAGTAAAATGAAAAGCAATGCGACTATCGCAACTACTTTCAATTAATGTTAGACAATTTAGATAGTTCATCAAATAATCATAAAATACATATTTTTATTATTGTGGTCTTTAGAATCATTACAAAAATAGATAGAAAGCTCTAAAGACTTCATTTTTTAAGGTTTATATGTTTCCTATTCTTTGTGTTCTATAGTTAGAATATAATTATTTTATTATTATTATTATTATTATTATTATTATTATTATTATTATATTATTATTATAATAGTTAGAATATAAGTTATTTTATAATAATATTTTGTGAAGATATGTTTTAAATCAAAAAAGATTAATTATAACATACAGTTATTATAAACAAATTAATTCTATATTGTTATAGAGACGTAATACTTTTTCGCGTTTTATTACTATTTATTAATGCCGGAAATAATTCCATGTAAACGGTGCGACTTGTAATTATTTTTGACAGTTAATGCTGTTTTTTATTAATGCGTGTCAATACTTTAGGGGATATATTTACATATTGAATAAGTGAACAATATTATCTCATTTGAAAGAAGGTTCAAGCAAGGTTAACTATTTTTCGAATTTTTAAAAAAAGCTTTATTTTTACGCATTAACTATTCTCGAAGTAAGAAAATTTTTTTTAAAAACGATTTTTTCCAAAGAAAATAAAGCTTCTAAAAAAATCTGTAAAAGAGATCTTTTTCGTTTGAACCTTTATCATTTAAATAATGACGTGTGCTACACGACGGCTAACAATCAGATCACGGCGTCGAATAGAGTCATCAATATCTTGGAAATATTTACAAATCGATACAGGATCTTATACGGATTTTTTTACTCCAAAATTCTTGTAGTTTGCAATAGATCTTATCTTATAATCTGTAAGATGAGTTTCGGAAACGAATAGAATGTCTGTCGTGCGTGTATATGAATGCTTTGGTTTCTTAAATTCGTTGCTGTAATCCATTGCTGTTTTTATTTGTGTATCCATTACATATTTGTTGTTTAGTAACGTATTTGTTAATAGTTATAGCATTGTGGTAATTTGTTGCGTTTGTTGTTTTAGAATAGAATTTTTCTCCATTATCATTTTAGCTATTATTTTAGCATTATTATTTTATTATGATTATTGTTGTTTTTTGCTTCACCCATCTTGCGCTTTTTTGAACCCTGTAATTTGGTTGATTTAGCGGGAATCCAGTTTTGCGAATCTTCCGATTTTGTATCCATCTCACTTTCCACATACACGAGTTTCTATTATTTATTATGATTATTCCCTTTTGTGTACAAGCAAGGTTAGAGGATTGTTTTATTTCTATTAGCTCTTGTTCGAATAATGTAGCTGCTGCCGTTATTAATTATTTTAAGAGGTGGGATATTATTAATTTCCATGATCAGAGCGTTTTTCCATACGCTTGAATAAGCGGTTACCCGTGAGGGTGCACAGTGTTATCTCACTAGGACACTGGTCACTTAACCCTTTTATCTGCGATGTAAACCTAACGTACGTTATACTGTATCTCGATGTATATATTATTATTTAAATACTTGTATTTTTGGAAGCGATAGATAATACGTCCGTATTTATTAACGATTACCGGGGAACTGTGTCTAAAAGAAAGTATCCATCACAAACAAACACGGAACATTGTACAACGCATAGGCTGCGAAAAAAACTGTTTTGTTATATAAAAAAAGTATAACTTCTTACGTGCGTACATAATTACACACACCAGTTTTTTTTTATCCAATTTTCCCGTTCATGGTAAACAAAAAAAAGATTGCTCAGCAAATTGCAAACAATTCATAACGACCTTCAGATTTTGAAGTTATACTTCTTTTGGCGCGTTTGGGAAAATGTAATGGGGAGTGATTTTGTTCCGAGCGTCTGGAAAAACGACACCATGAAGTTTGTCGGGGTATTTACGACGCGCGGCAAAGCGATTTCAAATTTACGGCGTGAAGTTGTCTTCTTTTCTTCTTCCCCTTTTTTTCTCAAGCGGGTCACCCATCCAAATACTAATCGTACTCAGCGCTGCTTTACTTAAATGATCGAGCGAGAACTAATGATGTAACCGACCTATGGCTGTTGACACGTGGAGTAATTCGAAAAAATCTCTCTTATATTTAGTGTGGACTGATATCTATATTTTCATATTTTCTTTTTCTTTTTTTTATTCTTTCTTATATATATCTTATTATATATATATATAATAATAATTATTTTTTTTTAAGTTATTTTTTTTCTTTGAAGTTTTTTTTTGAAATTATTTTTGAGGATATTGAGGTTATATTCGTTTTGATACGGCAAAGAAGTATAACTTTTTACGTGCGTACATAAGTACACAGACCAGTTTTTTTTTTATTTCAGAGAGGCGTATTCAATTCTTAGTAGTATATTTCCGTTGTTTAAATTCAGCGGACTGGAAATTGTCGTTACAAACAGTGCTAAACGATTCCGATAAGGTAAAAATTAAACAAACAATCCAACAAGCTTTGCATTTTTCTCCTTCCATTAGCTCCTAGGCGGTCTTAAACGGATATATGACCTTACTTTTTGAAAGAATATTCAAAACTTGTGCTTGCTTCACGCATAAAAGAAACAGGACTCACAAGTAAGTTTCAATATAAAGTAAAGATTCACACATTTATCCAGTATCGAGAATTGCTGACAAAGTAGTTCGCTAATATAGCACGTACCTTCTTTATTCACCATTTTCTAACCTCTGGTCAATGAATATTTTTGAAAATAATCAATAAAATTGAACTGTATATGACAGATTTTTATCCAACTCGTGACAGTAAAAAATTCTCTTGAAAAATATAGTGTTCGTAATTAACATTAAAAAAAAAAAAAAATATAATTCTAGAAAATGACAATAGGATTGAATTCCTTAATTACTATGGCGATCTCTATCGGATTTGGCTTGATTCCACTTAATGAAATTGGACGATCCTTCAACAAATACGACGAGTTGGATCCTGAGTCTCCTCTAAGAAATACTCGTGAGGTAAATTATTATTATAATTATTTGTTTCACTGAACATATAGGAAACGTACATCATTTTCGGAAATAAATTCTCCAGCTGAATCGAATGTATGATTTCATCATCGTGGGTGGTGGAAGTGCTGGAGCAGTAGTTGCTTCGAGGCTATCTGAGGTATCCAATTGGAGCGTATTGTTAATAGAAGCCGGTGATAATGAGAACGAAATTTCGGAGGTGCCAATTTTCGCAGGCTACAGTCAATTAACGGAATTAGATTGGAAATATCAAACCACACCGTCAACGACATCGGCTTATTGTCTCGCGATGGTAGAAGATAGATGCAATTGGCCACGTGGGAAGGTTCTTGGTGGAAGCAGTGTCCTAAATGCCATGGTATATGTTCGAGGAAACAGGTAAATTTCACCTTCACCTATGTGACTTGCCACGTTCTACATATGTATATACGTATTTCTGCCTGACAGTAATTTATATTTAAACTGCATTGAGAATAAGAAACAAAAAAACTTGTTTAAATGATCTCTCACTTTATAACACAATGTGATTACAACCATATAAATGCCTAGAAATATAATTTTAGATTGGATTACGACAACTGGGCAAGAATGGGTAACACCGGCTGGAGTTACGAAGAAGTTCTTCCTTACTTTCTTAAGTCTGAAGATAACAGAAACCCTTATTTAGAGAAGTCGCCTTACCATAGAACAGGAGGCTACTTGACTGTACAGGAACCTCCGTGGAGATCTCCATTAGCGATCGCTTTTTTGCAAGCTGGACAAGAACTAAATTATGAAAATCGTGATATCAATGGTGAAAGTCAGACTGGCTTCATGATCGTACAGGCTACGATGCGGCGAGGAAGTCGTTGCTCCTCAGCTAAAGCTTTCTTAAGGCCGGTGAAGAACAGACCAAATTTGCACGTAGCTTTAAACGCTCAAGTATTAAAGGTGCTCTTCAATGCCGAAAAACGAACTACGGGGATAGAATTTCTTCGTTACGGTTTAAAACAAACTGTTCAAGTAAGAAGGGAGATTATTCTGTCAGCTGGAGCAATCAATTCACCCCAATTGCTAATGCTATCAGGCATAGGACCAAGAGAACATCTCGAGGAACTCGGAATATCGGTAATATCTGATCTTCGAGTAGGAGACAATCTTCAGGACCATGTTGGTCTCGGTGGATTAAGCTTTACGGTAAATCAACCTGTTACTATAAAAAAGGAACGTTTAGAAAGTTTACCAATATTATTGAATTATGTAATGAACAATAAGGGACCTTTAACTAATCCTGGAGTCGAAGCTTTGGCCTTTATTAACTCAAAATACGCTGATCCATCTGGTGCTTATCCGGATATTCAGCTCCACTTCCTAGCAAGTTCCATTAATTCTGATGGCGAGTCTGTAAAGAAGTTTGTGGGACTGAAAGACAGTGTTTATAATACTGCATTTAAACCACTACAAAATTCTGACAGTTGGTCGCTATTACCTCTTTTACTGAGACCTAAAAGCTCTGGATGGGTTCGTCTGAAGAGTAAAGATCCTTTTACTCATCCTGACATTAATCCAAATTATTTCGCTTATAAAGAAGATATGGACACTTTAATAGATGGTATACAACTTGCTATGGCTGTTTCAAATACAAGTGCCTTTCAAAGATTTGGTTCGAGACCGTACTCTATTAAATTACCAGGCTGTCAACAATTCCCTTTCGCTACTTACGAATATTGGGAATGCGCTATACGACACTTTACATTCACTATGTATCATCCAGTGGGAACGTGCAAAATGGGACCAAAACACGACCCAACAGCTGTCGTGGATCCAAGATTAAGAGTGTATGGTGTAAAAGGTTTAAGAGTCGTTGATGCATCTATAATGCCTACCATTGTGAATGGAAATACTAATGCACCTGTTATCATGATCGGCGAAAAGGCTAGCGATATGATTAAAGAAGACTGGCGATAATAAAAACAAACAAAATTTGGGAATAATTTTTACTAATTTTAACTAATTAACTACTTTAACTAATTTTAACTACTTAATTTTTACTAAAATTTGGGAATAATTTTTAATAATTTTTTTTATTTTTTATATATATATATATATATATATATTTCTCTTTATTTACAAATAATATATATAAAGTCCTATACAGAATTTTGTAGAGTTAATATGCATTTTAAATAATCTTTAATTTCATTTACTATGTTAGAAATAAATTTGAAATGTTTAGCGTTGAACATATTTATAAATATTGAAAATATATTTTTACCATATAAAATTATTAAAATAATGTTTTTATTAATATTTACACGTATTTGTTTGAATGGATATTTCTAGAAATATCTTCCTTCCTTATAAGTACCGTTATGGAAATGTTATTCTTTATTTGTCATGTGTGTGATGATATGGGTATGAGTGTGTGAGAGTTTATTGTAGGAAGAAAGAGAAAGAGACCATTTCTCCGGACGGGAATGCATATGTTTTATTTGTAGAGTGACACCGTTTGGTACCGATGGACCCATCGTCGAATATGTGGTTGCACCGAAACCTCTCGAACATTGGAAGTACAAGAAGAATTCAAATCTGTTATGATCGGGAATGGTCGTGAAATTTCGAGAAAGGATACAAAGAAATGATGAGAGATGATGGACGGGGTTATGAATGTAACACATAACATAAAAAACGAGTCGATTAATTAATAATTTAGATTATAGATACTGATTATTTTATGCTATCTCATCTCATTATATCATATTAAACCTTATTAAATATTAAATAAATAAATAAATAAAATTAAAAAATATATACATAAATAAATCCTACAGTATATTGTTTTTATTATATGTTTTGAATATTTATTCATGCTTATTTGTGATAATATCATAATATCAAGACCGTTCGTATTAATTTGCTGCTTTTGCAAAGACATAAACTTGCACCACATTCTATAATATTATTATTTATTAAATTATTATTTTAACAGAACACTTTTCTTTTAAATGTTTTTTAAAGTACCCAATCGATTGAAAAAACGCTTTAGATCGAAGATACGTTAGCTTTCTACTCGCTTAAATTTACAATGTAATCTTACATGGATAACTTTCTTGAGACCAAAGCACCTTCTCCGAGTAAACTCTACTAATCGAGTCCGAGCAGGTGAAATCTCTTCTTACTTTATTCAATTACTTCGTACACGATAACGTTGGTAAAATAAATCACATACGGAATTTGTTATGGTACGAACAAGATTTTTACATGAAATTGAAACATATGATTTCATTATCTTTTTATATGTCTACAGTTGTCCTTAAGTCATTGTTATATGAAACTAAATGAAGAGATATCGTGTAATTGCTCGTTGAGCACGACCGTTGCGGGTCTACGTGTGGAATGTCAAATCCAAGTTCGAATGAAAAAAAGAGAGAGTGTATGTAAAACAATTCTTCATTTAAATGCAGCACATATCTTGATAAAGAATCATGCATCTCGGTATATACGTGCGATTTAATAATATAAAGGAAATATAGTATGAGACAAGGCCGATCATTGATTAATTGAAATCGTAGTTTATTAATTTTTTATTTTATTTTTTTTATTATTAATTGAAATCGTAGTAGTCTAACCAAGGTAGTTTCTTCTTACGCTCGAAGAAAAAGTAGAACACCGAGGAAAGACATTGGAACATTGCTTTGTATTAAAATGTACCTCGAACGTAACACCTTTTGTTATTCTTTATTTTTGTTGAAAAATACTTTTTTATTAAAATTATTAACAACATTTAAAGTCATAACGTTAACGTAATAAAAATATCCCAACTAGTTTGATTTTTAATATTACTTCAAGACCACTATAACGAATACTTCAAGGAAGATGCATGCAAAATATACAACTAATACGTGCCATAAAAGAGAAAGTGTTTGAAGATAAACATTTGTATAAATGATGTCAATGAAATTCCGTAAATTCGTATGTTCTAAAACATACGTGAAATCCAGTTCTATTACCATTATCTATCGGTTTTGGTCCAATTGCAATTTTTTCGACAATAAACAATAAACAAATTCTTTATATTCAAAAGTATTATATGCAATGCTAATGATAAACTTAAATTATTATTATTAATGTGTTCCAAATGTGTCAATATTCTTATGTTTCCTAGAAAAAATATAGCTGCAGAATAGAGAGTTAGTAAAAACAATTATTTCGCTCTTTCTTTTTAGCTATACGAACGTCCTCACCTATTGCATGGAGCACGAGAACCTTGCTAGATTTCACTCTCAGTATTAGCCATACCGCCTGCATTGAAACACTCCTATTTTCGCTTGGCGTCATTTTGCCAATACATCTGAGTGAAAAGTGAGTAAAAGTTTCGAGTGAATTCTCTGACAGAACGGAAAACAAAAATCTTAATTAAAACTAAATATGTGCGTATTATGAAAAATACAAAATACAGTTAAACACTCGCTATCAGTGAAATATGCAGTGATGGTGCATAATAATAATTTTTGACAAAATCCGATTGAAAACAAACTACGACGACGCTGTGTTAAAGAGATCAAAAAATATAATTCTAGAAAATGACAATAGGATTGATTACTTTAATTGCCAGGACATCCGCCATTGGGATCGGCCTTATCCCACTTATGGCAATCGGACTAACATTATACAGATACGACAAGATGGATCCTGAGTCTCCTCTAAGAAATACTCGTGAGGTAAATTATTATTACTATAATTATTTGTTTCACTAAACATATAGGAAACGTACATCATTTTCGGAAATAAATTCTCCAGCTGAATCGAATGTATGATTTCATCATCGTGGGTGGTGGAAGTGCTGGAGCAGTAGTTGCTTCGAGGCTATCTGAGGTATCCAATTGGAGCGTATTGTTAATAGAAGCCGGTGATAATGAGAACGAAATTTCGGAGGTACCAATTTTCGCAGGCTACAGTCAATTAACGGAATTAGATTGGAAATATCGAACCACACCGTCAACGACATCGGCTTATTGTCTCGCGATGGTAGAAGATAGATGTAATTGGCCACGTGGGAAGGTTCTTGGTGGAAGCAGTGTCCTAAATGCCATGGTATATGTTCGCGGAAACAGGTAAATTTCACCTTCACCTATGTGACTTGCCGCGCTCTAGATACGTATATACGTATTTCTGCCTGACAGTAATGTATATTTAAACTGCATTGAGAATAAGAAACAAAAAAACTTGTTTTAATGATCTCTCACTTTATAACACAATGTGATTACAACCATAAATGCCTAGAAATATTATTTTAGATTGGATTACGACAACTGGGCAAGAATGGGTAACACCGGCTGGAGTTACGAAGAAGTTCTTCCTTACTTTCTTAAGTCCGAAGATAACAGAAACCCTTATTTAGAGAAGTCGCCTTACCATAGAACAGGAGGCTACTTGACTGTACAGGAACCTCCGTGGAGATCTCCATTAGCGATCGCTTTTTTGCAAGCTGGACAAGAACTAGGTTATGAAAATCGTGATATCAATGGTGAAAGTCAGACTGGCTTCATGATCGTACAGGCTACGATCCGGCGAGGAAGTCGTTGCTCCTCAGCTAAAGCTTTCTTAAGGCCGGTGAAGAACAGACCAAATTTGCACGTAGCTTTGAACGCTCAAGTATTAAAGGTGCTCTTCAATGCCGAAAAACGAGCTACGGGGATAGAATTTCTTCGTTACGGTTTAAAACAAACTGTTAAAGTAAGAAGGGAGATTATTCTGTCAACTGGAGCAATCAATTCACCCCAATTGCTAATGCTGTCAGGCATAGGACCAAGAGAACATCTTGAGGAACTCGGAATATCGGTAATATCTGATCTTCGAGTAGGAGACAATCTTCAGGACCATGTTGGTCTCGGTGGATTAAGCTTTACGGTAAACCAACCTGTTACTTTAAAAAGGGAACGTTTAGAAAATTTACCAATATTATTGAATTATGTAATGAACAATAAGGGACCTTTAACTAATCCTGGAATCGAAGCTTTGGCCTTCATTAACTCAAAATACGCTGATCCATCTGGTGCTTATCCGGATATTCAGCTCCACTTCCTAGCAAGTTCCATTAATTCTGATGGTGAGTCTGTAAAGAAGTTTGTGGGACTGAAAGACAGTGTTTATAATACTGCATTTAAACCACTACAAAATTCTGACAGTTGGTCGCTATTACCTCTTTTACTGAGACCTAAAAGCTCTGGATGGGTTCGTCTGAAGAGTAAAGATCCTTTTACTCATCCTGACATTAATCCAAATTATTTCGCTTATAAAGAAGATATGGACACTTTAATAGATGGTATACAACTTGCTATGGCTGTTTCAAATACAAGTGCCTTTCAAAGATTTGGTTCGAGACCGTACTCTATTAAATTACCAGGCTGTCAAAAATTCCCTTTCGCTACTTACGAATATTGGGAATGCGCTATACGACACTTTACATTCACTATGTATCATCCAGTGGGAACGTGCAAAATGGGACCAAAACACGACCCAACAGCTGTCGTGGATCCAAGATTAAGAGTGTATGGTGTAAAAGGTTTAAGAGTCGTTGATGCATCAATAATGCCTACCATTGTGAATGGAAATACTAATGCACCTGTTATCATGATCGGTGAAAAAGCTAGTGATATGATTAAAGAAGACTGGCGATAATAAAAACAAAAGAACTTTGTGAATAGTTTTTGCATAAAAATTAGAATTATTTTTTATATATTTTAGGTAATTTATCTAGTTATTTATATTAGTTAATTATATATATATATATATTTTTTTTTATTTATAAATATATGTATATTTATTATCATATGTCAACGGCCTAACCATGTCGGATTACTAATTCCCGGCTAATCACTATAGTTAAGCAACGTGGGCATAGTTAGTGACCTGGATAGGTAACCTGTCCGAAGAAACAAGACAAAAACCTATTGATTATGCTATTGACTCCAAAGAGCCGGTAAAAGGCGTAAGCTCTGGTAATACTGAATAAGTGTGAGAAGGTGTTCGTAAAGAAGTGACTCGAAACCGTAAAAGGTAGAGTAAAAAGATAAGAATATATTTATTGTTATAATAAACTTAGGGATACTTTACAATTAGAGATTCAAACTTATTAATCTTGAAACTCTCTTGCTGTTTTGTTTTCCTGAGAAATAAATTAAACGTGCCATTTAAAAGTTTTTATATATATGAGTCTATTTAATTGAAAAATAAAATAATAAATGTTATCAAGTGTTCTATTGTTAATTACTATTGCAGAAAAATTCGTGTCAGCGTATTAATTTCAGAGACTCAATCATGAATGAACTTGTTAACGAAACACGTGGCAATGCAACTTTCTCGTTAAATTTTCTCTTTGAAATCAATTATTTCGGGAAGACCGAAATCAAGATTGCTATCTTTGTGCCCGAATAGTTTTAAACGTTTCTTACTAACATAAGACGTTCTCGTAGAATTAGTTTTCGCTTTTTATTCGATTTTTATAAACAAAAAGACGAACATGAATCAATTGAATTTCATAACTATAGACTGATAACATATTTATTAATGGTAAGAAAAAAGGTTAATATGAGATAATACATCAACCTTTATAAATTTCACAAATTCTTGTACGCACAACGTATGAGAATAGTGAAAGCAGAAGCGTATCGTGTTGTCATGTAATGTTGTTTGCTAAACGATAACGTAAGAAAGAAATGTATACAAAAAAAGAAACGTGTCAAGTCGCACGTACAAATGAAATCGTATAATAGGATTCACATTTTTCTTAATATTCATGTATTATTATGTTTTGGGCAATTAAGTCGAGCGAGATATTTAAAAACTTTTACAAATAAATTCATCAAAACTGTTGTTTTAAATACGCGAGCACATTTTTGCACGTATATATATATATATAAATAATAAATCCATTCAAATAAATATTTATTATTGATAAAAAGCATCTTAATACTTACGATCATTTCTCAAGGTAATTAGAAAGTAAATTTTTTTATAAGGGCACTTATCGCAAAATAATGAGAAAAAAAATAAAATAAAAAAGCACTTTTATAAGCGAAGAAACATTTATACAAGTTGAACAAGTTTATATTAATTAAAGCACACACGTCATAATCGTATTTTATACTAGTCATTGACTTATTTTAAACGTAACTATTACGAAAGTAATATAAATTAGATCTTTCGCAATCACTAAGTTTGTAACTAATGATCGATCTTTTTTTCTGAAAATAAATACTCACACAACAAAATGAAAGTTCAATGTTAAATTAAAGTTCCTATTCTTAATAAATATAACGAAAGCAATAGACAAAAATTTATTAGTGATATCTTTCCTGATTCAAAAAAAAGCTATGCTCCGAAAATTAATGTCCGAAATATTAATGAATAGAATAAACCCAAATATTCGATTTTTCATTAACATATTTGGTACGTATTGATATTTCATCATGCAAATTTTGAAATTCTTTAATTTCGATCTCTCCTGATAACATATACATGCAATGTTAAGCGGATATATTTTCAAGAGAAGATAATTGGGCATACAGTAAGGAAACACTTTCACTGCCAAAGTGCAAGCAGTGAGTCTTAAAATTAGAGAAGGACAAGAAGAAATCTGTGGGAAAGAGTAGGAAATGGTAGAGGGGGAGAAGCAACGGTATAGTCCCGTATCGCACGTCTAACTGTCATTACAGGTATATTCGTGGTCACTTGTGGTAATAATCTCTAACCGACTAAAACCTTACCGAAAATAGTTTTGTGTGTCAGTCACGTTGAAAGTTTTTCAAAAAAGAAGAAAGCTTCACTAGTGAAAAAAGCTTGGATTCTTCAGTTTATCTCTGGATTGTGCATCATAGAAAATAATTAACAAGTAATTAAAAGGTGTGTAATTTTAACAGCATTAAGTCATCCGTGACTTTCTTTTTCATTTTGTTTTCTTAAATTCTTCCTTTTCTCGACTTACTACCCGATGACCTCATTACATTTTTTATATAAAAAATTAAGCATTCGTAAAACAGATTTGCCAACCACAAGGATACTAATATCACTTATTTATTTTTTGTGCTTACTTTTTAATCATATCTTATCACGATTAATATTTAAAACATCTTTATTCATTTAAAAGAATTATACAAACCGTAATATTGAATTAATTTGATATTCTAGAAAGACCCTCATACACGCATTCTCACTTTTAATCGCTCTTTAGCAAATTACAAAGCAAAAGTAACTATATCTTTCTGCACAGGTAATACTCTCTATACGGTGAACTCGGCAATCGGTGAGAAAGAAAAAAAATAGCAATGGAATGTTCTTCTAATAATAACGGTCTTGACAAATGTATCTAGCAATAGGGGAATGTTAATGAGTGCTTTAGCAGTAAGTATGACATTTACATATCTACATTTCAGTATAGCTCAAATAGAGTCACTTTTTTATTTAATCATTAATCACGCGAAATATCTTGCACCTTCCTTTCGTTTCCTTCCGTTTCTAATGTCAATCTCTGGAAAAAAAAACCAAAAAAAGAAATAATATAAAAAAAATATATCAATAAAAGTAATTCGTCGTAACAGGTGCACTAAAATCTTTAGAAGAAAGTCCTCTCTTGAAAAAAAAAAAAAAAAAAAAGTAGAGGGAAAAAAAGAATACATCTCAACAAAGATAATTCGTCGTAATAGGTGCATCAAACGAAACACGAGGAAACGGTAATGATTATCCCGGAACTCGCGTATAATAGACCTTCTTCCGGCGTCCAATCCAACAACAAATTATTTCAGAAAGGAAAAGTAAAGAAAGTGACCGCGTTACATTTCGCGCTCCCAACACGCGAAATTCACATTTTAACCGAACTCTTGATCTTTTCTTATCGTACTTCCTATTTGAATTCCGATTGGGGAACGAGAAAGCATAATAACAAAAATGATTAACACCTTGATAAAGAATTTATATACATCCTTGTTGCTAAGATCGAAAATGATAATAAACTGATAAGAAAATGCTTAGTTATCTTTCATCTAAATAAGGAAGTTCAAAGACGCGTAACGTAACCGTGACTCTCGTGGAAGAAACGAAACACAAACGTGGTTTACGTTAGCAAAATACTTTCTCCTTTCTCCATTATGCGATCGCAACATCTCCTTTCCTTTATCGAAAAAGAAAGAGAAACGAAATGATGCTACCCGATACGCACGTGTTTCCAATATCAAAATCTTTCGTCACCTTTCGTAAGACCATTACGATGTCGCATAGAAAATTCATTCAACATAATCATTCAAATTCATATCGAAGAGAAAGATAACAAGATAATGAAGTATACTATATATTTGTATTTTGATTTCAGGAAGATCGAAAATTTACATGGAAACACGACTAGAGATAGTCAGCTCAGAATGAAAAAGACCTATCTCGATCATCCATTTCTAGTGCGCAGAATTGAAAACACTTGTTGTAGTCGACCGCCGGATATCGATTTATGACGAAGTCCGTATAAAAGTTCTTTCGAAAGGAAAAATAAGTAGGTCGACTCTTGAATCGAAAAATAAAAAGAGAGAGAGAGAGAGAGAGACAACTAAAATAATCGATAATCAGATCTTATAAAATAATCATTATCGAAAAGTAACGAAAAGAATGGTGTTCAGCACGATAGTAATAACGACTGCATTAAAAGGAGCATTAGGCATAGTAGGAACTAGTCTTTGGTTGGTGCCACTTTTGATAGCTGCTCTATCTTACTATCAATATGATCAGCTGGATCCAGAAAGTCGACCTATCGACAGATACCCCCTAAATCTTGAATACGATTTTATTGTGATCGGTGGAGGGTCGGCTGGTGCTGTGGTAGCCAACAGACTCTCAGAAATTTCAAATTGGAATATTTTATTATTGGAAGCTGGACCGGACGAGAATGAAATAAGTGACGTTCCTTCGTTGGCTGCCTACCTGCAATTAACTAAATTAGATTGGAAGTACAAGACGGAACCTACGGGAAGAGCTTGCCTCGCGATGAAAGATGGTCGTTGTAACTGGCCACGAGGGAAAGTTCTCGGAGGATCGAGCGTTTTAAATTACATGCTTTATGTCAGAGGTAATAGACGCGACTATGATTATTGGGAATCCTTGGGTAATCCTGGCTGGGGTTACAAAACGGCACTTTATTATTTCAAAAAATCAGAAGACAATCGGAATCCCTATCTCCAAAACAACCCTTATCATTCAACGGGTGGTTACTTGACCGTACAAGAATCACCATGGATCACACCTCTCGCGGTGGCGTTTGCACAAGCTGGAATCGAACAAGGTTACCATTTGAGAGATATAAATGGAGAATTTCAAACTGGTTTTATGATACCACAAGGAACTATTCGAAGAGGCAGTAGGTGTTCCACGGCTAAAGCTTTTCTGCGTCCTATAAGATTACGTCGGAACTTTCACACGGCTATGAATTCTCACGTGACGAAAATCATTATCAATCCTTTCACCATGAGAGCGATCGGTGTGGAATTCGTGAGAAATGGACGTAAGCAATACATTCGGGCTCGCAAGGAGGTCATTCTATCGGCAGGTGCTATAAATAGCCCTCAAATTCTAATGCTCTCCGGCATTGGACCAAAGGAACATCTTAAACAGGTTGGCATACCTCTTTTGAAAGATCTCCGAGTCGGAGATAATCTTCAAGATCACGTAGGAATGGGCGGTCTTACTTTCCTCGTCGATAAACCGGTAGCTATCATTCAGAAACGTTTCTATACCCCACCAGTAGCTATGCAATACGCAGCTAACGGAAAAGGACCTATGACCACTCTTGGTGGAATTGAGGGATACGCTTTTATCAACACTAAATTTGCCAACAAATCTATCGATTACCCCGACATTCAAATTCACATGGCACCGGCATCCCTTAATTCAGACGGTGGTATACAAGTCAAGAAGGTTTTGGGAATAAAAGATGAAATTTACGACACTGTTTACGATCCAATAGCCAACAAAGATGCTTTCACTTTCATGCCTCTTCTCCTCAGACCCAGGTCACGTGGTACAATTAGACTAAGAAGCTCTAATCCTTTTCACAGTCCAATAATTGACGCTAACTACTTCGATGATCCGTTAGATATAGCCACTCTCGTCGAAGGTGCGAAAATATCCGTGCAACTCGCCGAAGCGAAAGTTTTCAAACAGTTTGGTACTAGATTATATCGAATGAAGTTACCTGGTTGTCGACATTTCAAATTCGGCTCAGATGCCTACTGGGACTGTCATATTCGTCACATTTCTATGACAATTTATCATCCAGTTGGTACAGCAAAAATGGGCCCATCAAACGATCCTACCGCGGTTGTGGATCCTAGATTGAGGGTTTACGGTGTCCAAAATATAAGAGTCATCGATACATCTATAATGCCGACGATTTGTAGCGGCAATACCAATGCACCAGCAATCATGATCGGTGAGAAAGGTGCAGATCTTATAAAGAGCGATTGGTTATCTTATCCAACCGAGTAATATGATAGTTTCGCAAAAATTTGTTAATTGATAGGGCATAAAAAAGATAAAAGAAAAAGCAATAATCAAAAATATTATGTTCGATAGATTTAAAAATACGAAGTAAAATAACAGAGACGATCAGAAAAAAAAAAGAGATACAAACCAGGAACATTTTATGTTATTTTTATAATAGAATATTTTTAACATAGCGAAGATAATGTTAGCTAGAAATATACATACCTCAGGTATAATTATCTCCATGTGCCATAAAATTTTAATAACGCTCAGTCTATAATAACGATTATGTATTCTATTTTATATATATTATATATATTAAAAGAAGAAATATACATAGGTCCGCTGAAAAATATAATACAAAATAATAAAGTATAACATAATCGTGAATAAAAAAATGTGATAATTCAAACGTGTGATTATATATAATAAATATGATATATACGTGATATATATGTTACCATAAAAGATCAAAATTAGATAATGTCAAGATTCGCATGATAAAATGTTAATATATACCAAATGCGTCGGTAATAAATTGAATATTTGAGTTTATTCTTATATATTACATACACCATACACCAAGCGACCATGTGAATCTTGACATCCTCCAATGACAGTCTTTCACGATAACGTATACATATATATTTCTATGTTCGTATAAATACATTCTGATCAAAAAGTTCCCGAAATTTCTCATTTAAACGAACCTCACTTGAGATATTGTCAAAATCATTTTTTTTTTCTAAGTTGGTACATCTGTCAGTTATTTACATGTCGCTTTTAAACGCAATTTGTCAGATAGTTCGTTCGTAATAGACTTGTAAACAAGTCACTGTTTAGTTTACTCTACGAATTTCGCTATATCGAATTTACTTAAGCAGAGTCTGCCTGAAATTTAGTGTTTATAACAAAATATCATGTGTGGAAGCATTGAAAATGTTAACGGTAGCCTACGGAGACTCAACAATGTCGAAAACGCAAGCATACGAGCGGTACAAAAAATTCAAAGAGAGACGTACTGTGGTTGATGATTTGCCTCGTTCCGGTCGTCCATCTACCTCTGTGACTGACGAAAACATTGAAAAAGTTCAGAAAATTATGCTCGAAAATTGTCGTGTGAGCATCCGGGAAATAACAGTCGATATTGGTGTCTCGTTCGGATTGGTGCAGAGCGTTACGCAAGATGTTTGGGGCATGAGACAAGTTGAAGCGCGGCTTGTGTTGGGAATGCGCGACTATTTGACCAAAAACAACATTAATACCGTTTCGCAAGCTCCGTATTCAATTGAATTTCAATTAGAAGAAGTGTTGGGATATGTGTATTGTTTGCGATGGAGATTGTTTTGAATGGAATAAAATAAATATCAATAAATAATCGAATTGTTTTCGTTTTATTAACAAATTCCGGGAACTTTCTGATCGAATGGTATATATACACTTTCACCTAACTAAACCACCTTAAATATATCACTTATTTCGTACTATAGAAAAAAATGTTAGAAGGAGAAAATATATTCCGTTTGAAGGTGCTAATACGGTGATGGGCCGAATTTTCTTCGCAAGGTCATTTTTTTCGAGATTTCAAGGTCACATTTCAAATTGTGAAAAGTTTATCAGCAACTTCAGTGCGTGCTCGGAGGACGGTAAATGAAGAAACAAATGCGCATCAATGTGTAAAACATTCATACAAACAAAAAATCTTCTCGTGTACAAGAAACAACATTTCACAGTTTTCTCGATAAACGTCACTTGAAAGTCAACTTGTTGAACATTGTTGGATTCGTTTTTTTATAAGCTATAAGAATATTGTAGTAAAAATATGCAGTCTCATTTAAAAAAAAATATGAAGACCTTGATATCTCAAGAAAAAATTACCTACAAAATTCGGCCCATCACCGTATTAGCACCTTCAAACAGAATATATTTTCGTTTAGATGAAAGACCCTGTATAGACTCTCTCTATATGTACATATATTTTCTCTCTCTTTCTCTCTCTCTATATATATATATGAATAAATACTAATGAATAAATATAATATATATTTGCTTTCTTTTTACAAACTAGTTTAATTTGTTTACATTTTTTTTAAAACTATTTAGTGATTCCAATAGTAAGGAAAAAAACAATCTTATAAAAGGTTTTTATGAAAGTTAAAATAAATAATAAGGCGAATATGCTAATATAAAAAAACAAAAATTTGAGTAAATATTTTATATAGAGACATCTCTGACCAAGAAAGAAAAATAAAAAAGAAAAATATTATCTGCGTGTGTTTTAGAAAACATTTCTGGGTACCGTTTATAATGAGAACCGGTTTTTAAGTGAACAACATATCCAGCAGATCCATTTATATCCAGTTGGTTCAACTTTCTATCAGACGGTTGTATAAAGAGGAAAAGTGTACAAGACATAACCGATTTGAGTTTTCTCGACGTGATGTTACGAATAATCGTTACATTATCATTGTTATTACTTTATTTGATATCTGCGGTAAGAAGTGCAACATTTTTCGATTTATTAAAAGAATATACAGATAAGAGTGCACAAATTACAACGACGTATTATCCTAAATGGAAAAACTACGATTTTATTATAATCGGTGCAGGCTCCGGAGGTTCAGTCCTCGCAAATCGTTTATCGGAAAATAAAAATTGGAAGATATTACTGTTGGAGGCAGGTTATCCGGAAAATTTATTTCATCAAATTCCTCTAATAACTAATCTACATCAATTAACGGACTATAATTGGGGTTACAATGTGGAACCGCAACAAAATACCTGTTTTGGAATGATCAATCGGCAATGTGCCTGGCCACGTGGAAAATCGCTTGGTGGAACCAGCATCCTTAATAATATGATTCTTACACGTGGCCACAAGTTGGATTTCGATTACTGGAAGAGCTTGGGCAACGACGGCTGGTCTTACGAAGATGTTTTACCGTATTATATAAAAAGTGAAAAGTTCGACATACCTAGTGAGTTCTAATTAAATCTATTTTAATCAAATTTATTTATTTATTATTAATTATTATTTATTATTAATCTCATTAAAATATTTCCGAGATTAAAATATCATAAACAAACGAAACGAATACAATAAATTAGATTCGAAAAGAAATTCAGATAAAATTTTAGTTCGTGGGATCGTTTGAACCTTAGTCGTCTCAGAATAGGGGTGTTTTAACCCTCCAACGAAAATGGTCGCATTTCGATTACTCACCCTACTCGTCTATTCACTAAAGCCTGAACGTTATCCAGACTAACCAAATCATCATCCCTTCGTTCGGTTGATATCTTGACATTTTTCTCTTTCAATATCTTACTTGTGTTTATGTACAAATATTTATAAAAATATTTAAAATAAAATCTATAAAGTAGAAAAAATCAAAAGTTAAATTTATATATATACGTTTCAGGTATCATTAATTCATCGTATCACGGAAAGGATGGATATTTATGCGTTGAACATGTTCCTTTTCATACCGTACTATCCACGGCATTTCTTGAAGCTGGAAAGAAACTCGGCTATGATATTATCGACTACAACGGCGAAAAACGAATAGGCTTTTCGTATATACAAGTCAACATGGACAAAGGTGCGCGTTGCAGTGCTGCAAAAGCCTATCTTAGAGTGAAACGACCGAATTTAGACATTGTAACTGGCGCGAGAGTAACTAAAATTCTTATTGATGAAGATCGCCGAGCTTACGGTGTTCAATATGTCAAAGATAACAAGCAAAAACTAGTATTCAGCACAAAAGAAGTGCTTTTATCCGCGGGCACGATCGATTCTGCTAAACTACTTATGCTATCAGGTATAGGACCGAAGGAACATCTCCAAAAGTTAGGAATCAAGGTAATTCAAGATTCCAAAGTTGGATACAACATGTACGAACACATTGGTTTTCTTGGTCTAGTCTTCCTGGTAAATCAGCCTGTGTCTCTAACATTCAATAATTTACTTAAACCACGTGTGTTATTGGATTATATATTTAAAAGAAGCAACATAATCTCTATTCCTGGCGGTGCCGAAGCTTTGGCATTCATCAGAACAAAGTATGCCTCTTCTGAGAAGCCGGACATCGAACTACTTTTCACTTCAGGCACAATACACTCGGACAATGGCAAAGGCTTTAGGGTGGGTCAACGAATTACAGATGAACTTTATAATACAGTTTATAAACCGATTGAAAATAGAGACGCCTGGTCGATCTGGCCAATAATTCAAAATCCAAGAAGTGTAGGTCGTCTTACATTAACATCGAAAGATCCCTTCGTGCCACCTAAGATGGAGCCTAATTTCCTTTCTCACCCTGCTGATGTCGAAATTCTTCTTGAAGGTATCAAGCATGCCATCAACATATCTAAAACGGAACCTTTCCTCGCATACAATAGTCAACTCCATGATATCAAAATACCTGGTTGCGAATCCTACGAGTTTGCAAGCGACAATTATTGGCGATGTGCAATCAAATATCTACCATCTATGATGAATCACGAAATTGGAACCGTCAAGATGGGACCCGAAACAGATCCCTATGCTGTCGTTGATTCACGTTTAAGAGTTTATGGAATAAAAAAGCTCAGAGTGGTTGATGCCTCTATTATGCCAACTATACCGATTGGCCATGCAAACGCAGGTATCTTCATGATCGGTGAAAAAGCTGCTGATATGATCAAACAAGACTGGCAAGAAACACCCCACACACACACATAGAAGAAAACTAATTCATTTGACTAGCACAAATTATAAACTCGGAGCAAGTACGATGCGGAGATATGATTACATTGGATCACGTGCGCTCATCGTGTAATTGTTCTTCATTTATGACCTATTGTGTCCTTGCGCTCACGCGAGGACGATCGAATGCGTAATACAAGATTGATAAATAAGAGACAAGTTATATTTCATATATATGTATATACTATTATCCAGCATAATGCAATGTGACCATCCAACGTCATCGGCAATACCCCCACAATGTAATAATCGCATAATTGATTCGTCGAATGTTTTATCCACAATAACAAGAACCGCGAAGTAGAAAAGGAAATAACTTGTTTCTTTTATCTATTATAGTATATACATATATACTGGATATATATATACTAGATATATATATACTAACATAGGCGAATGCGATAAATATTACGATGTTCGAAAAAAGCAAAAAAAAATAACGAAATTGCAAAATTTATTTTTATTTTTTTATATAAACTTTTTTTTAGAGATAATAGTAAAAATATAAAATTATATCAGCTATAAAAAAAATATCTTGATAACAGAGATAATGACGTCGAATGCATGAATTTCGATCCCATTCAGTAAGATGACTCATTCCCATAAATATCCAACGTTGATGCAAGAGACTCCTAGTAGCGAACTAAATTCACGAATTAAACACATTTTATTAATATATATTTTTCATAGTTAAATCTAATTAGAAGATATAATATAAAATAATCATGATTAATTAGAATTAAATACTATTACAACTAATTCTTAATTTTTTCTTCTATAATAATTATTTATATTACGTTTAATTTAAACTTTTTTATTGTTTTCCATTGGAAATAAGGGGTATAAATGTTATACTTATATATCTTGGTTCAATTTGTTTAGAATTATATATTAGTATATTTATCTAGTTTTCTATTAACCGCTTAATCATACAATCAATAATTTAACAAGCCTATAACCGTAACAACTTATTTATTAATCTAAGTTTATAATTATAGTCAGCGATTCCTTTTTCTTATGTATTTAATATACAATTAAGAACATTAGACTGTATGCGTATACATATAGCAATTTGGAATTCAATATTTTCAATAAAAGTTATCTAAAAATGAATTTCGCTCTAATTTCTATAATGATGATTATGTTCACTGAGTTAGAAGACAAAAAGAGAAATAAAAATATAGATTTTGTCTACATTTCTTGTAAAGATATATGTTATCGATAGGAAACTAAACATTAATACTATGTAGGTTAGAAATATTCTTGATGTAATAAGATATATGATAATAATTTTGACATGCATGAATCTTTTAGTAATTAAATAATATTAAATAATATGAAATGTCATTCAATTTAATCTTATAATTTACTCAAAATTCAAGCATAGCAGTCCTAAATAAACATTCCGCATTGCTTGAAATAACATAAATATTAGATAAAAAATGTTATACGTACCTGATACAACGAGGGCTTCGTTTGGACCACAAGTGTGAATGTTTCCCATTGCCTAATAATCTTCTCCTTTCTATGTAGATGCAATAACAAACCGGCACTGCAATGAAACACTAATGATTCGTATAATATCGACACTTTATTCGCGTTTAAACAATAAATATCTGCTAATATCCCTGCAGAGGACACGATTAACTCATTAATAACGATTATTAAATACGATTTAATCTAAATGGGAACTATTAAGGTTACGATATTACGGAAAGCTCGTAAAGCCACTACCCAAATTTATTTGTAGCTTTTTCGAGCTCTTGACTACGCAGTGCTGCCAATGCTATACGAAACGCCATCTAGTGTTAGCTTTTAAAAGCTCTCCTCTTTCGATTATCGTAAGATTATCATGCGATTATCGATTTTTCAATTTAATCTTCGTATTATTAATAATCAAAAAATAAAACAAACAGAAATAATCATAATCCATGAATTTATATGAAAAATGATAATAATTACTAATTATCTTTATGTTTTATTACTTCATAAATTTTGTTAGTATCTTTCTTTTAATTCAATTCAATTTTTCAAACTACACTGCGAGCAAAAATTATTTAACAAATTGTTAAATATATGACCAAATGATTCATAATTTTAATTTTGATCGCCGCTATTGATGGTTTTATTTTTTTTCTTCAAAGAAATTCTTACTAATTGAAAAGAGAAAGAATTTGTAGGTTGAAATTCATTCAGCGCGATCATGTTGATATTAAGTAGTCGATTTAAAATGTAGAATCGTTGTTGTTGGTCGACATATCGATTTTCACGCACTGCCTTGGGCAGCAACAACGCTATCACAGTATAGGAATTTTCGATATGTTTTGGACTAGGTGTTTGCCTTTTTTTAACAGATTAGACCACTCATGAATCACTTTAATTGTTATTTTTCCTTTAAAATGAAGCAATAAATTTACAGTGAAATATGGCACAATCTATTTTCGACGCTCTGACAGGTAAAACTTGCGAGTGTTTTCAGTAGGTGGGGTTAACCAATAAAGACTCAAGAGGATAGTATGAATATTTACAAGAAGAAAAGAATAAATTTGCTACTAACGTCGTTTCGTATCCCTTCGTAGGTGTTTCACTCGATAGCCCTTCTGTACAATCTTTATTAGAATCTCAAAATCTTATCACCGAAGTAGAACAGTCAGGTATGCATAGCACATAATGTTCACCAAGAATTGTTCAATGATTTCAATAAAAAATCATAGTATAAGAATGTCTTTTTATTATTATTCTTTTTTAGCAATAGATCAAGATGAAGAAGACATATTTCAGTGTGGAAAATGTAAAAGTCAATTCACATCGCTTCACATGTTCGTTCTGCATAAAAGGACACATCAAAAAACGCAAGAACAAACGGTAGATTTGAGTCAATTTTTAGTAAATGACGAAAGTCATATTGTACGTGCTGAAGATACTAGTCAAGATGAACCGCAATATAATCCTCAAGAATCATTTGTACGGACAGATCAACTAGGAGGATCTATTATACTTGAAGAAACAGATATGTTATTTAGGTAAATTAAATTTTGTCTACATTTGATGTCAACCTTTTTAAATCAATTGAAACTAAATTAATATTAATCTCTTATAATGTTTCTTCTCTAGTATGGACCAAGACAGTGCAAATTACTTTACGACAGACTCTACATTTAGTGTTCCAATTATATTAAGTTCCGAAAGTCTTGATACCTTTACAAATTCTGGAATTATAGAAGATAATGAACCTATGAAAAATGAATCGAAGGAGGTACCTCAGATTTTACAAACCGACATCCTTCAAGAAGAAAACTTAGTTAATTCTATACATTGTAAAACATTATCACCTGACACAGTATCCGTAGAACTGGAAAATGTCGAACAAGCACAAAATTTAAAAGTACACATTTTTACCATTCTCTGTTTTAAATATATTAATTAATGTATAAAAATATATATTATATATATTCTTGTTCAAAAATTTACTTATGTTATTACAGTATAAATGTGGTTATTGTAGTAAGCAGTTTGCAAAAAAATTTTATTGGCAACAGCATGAACGATCTCATACAGGAGAAAAACCTTATCAATGCGTAGTTTGTGGAAGAGCATTTGCACAAAAGTCTAATGTAAAGAAACATATGTCATCGCACAAAGTGTGGCCTGGAACTGCTATACACTCGCTGCCACCTGAGGTATTATTTTATAATATAAACTTTTCATTTTATTATGTATTAGATTTATAATGAATTGATAGATAATATTTGATAGGTACCACCGGATGGAAGTATAGATCGTACCTATCATTGTCAGTTCTGTAAAGAAATATTTGATTCGTACAAAGCTCTGAAGGGCCATCTTATAGTTTCTCATTTAGCACTAAAAGTGTACAAATGTGTGCAAAGTAGTTGTAGTATGATGTTTGCTGAACTTGAAGATTTTTTGGAGCACACTCGTAGTCATAAACGGTCGGAATATCGTTGTCATGTTTGTGGTGAAGTATTTAATACTTTATCAGACTTAGGACTCCATCAATATGTTCATTCCGTCCAAAAACAAAAAACAACAGAAAAATATTATTGTTGTAATGTATGCAAATCATCGTTTTCTAATTTGGAAGCTTTACAACATCATACAGAAACCACTACACATGATTATGCTTGTTTACACTGTGGAAAAAGTTTCTTAATCGAAAGATTTTTAAGGCGGCATTTAAAAACACATGCTTCATCTGCTCGATTTGCATGTGAAGAATGTGGTAAAGCCTTTAAAACAGAACAATATTTAGCCAATCATAAATTAATTCATAGCGAGGAAACACCTTTTTTGTGTCCAGTACGTTTATACTTTATTTTATCCATGTATGATTGTATTAACAAGTTTTATTACATAACAAATTTATTTCAATGTTTTTTTTAATATTAGCATTGTCCAGCTAGATTTAAACGAAAGGATCGACTTGGTCGTCATATGCTGATTCACGATTTGACAAAAAGATTAAAATGTCCATTTAGAGGATATTTGGGTTGCATGAGTGAATTTTCACGTCCGGACAAATTAAAAAGACATCTCCTCACGCACAGTAATATTAAACGCTTCAGTTGCAGTCACTGCAATCGTAATTTTCATCGAGCGCAAGCTCTTAAACATCATGAAATGAATAAACATAGCTTAAAATGTGATATTTGTTCACACGTAAGTATTAGTTTATATTATTAGTTTATGTAAATATTATAAATGATCGTGTTATACTAACTTATTTTATTTGATAATATTTAGGCATTTAAAACTAAGGATCAATTAATAACTCACAATTGTGATCAGTCAAGTGAGACTAAAAAACACACAAGTTCTCAGTTGCCTAAAAAAGCATCTGGTTCATTTAAGCCAAGAAAACCTACTCCAAAGAGACAGATGTCATCAAAGGCTGCTGTTGGAGTCGCCGATAAGGAGAAACTAGAGAAATTTAAGGCTGATGAAATTCAAAGAAAAGTAGTTATACATTCTAAATAAGAATCGCTTTCTCCTGTATAATTAAATATAATTTTCAAATATTCATTTAATTACAGATTACCTCCGAAATGTTAAAATCAAATGATTCGAAAGAAGTTGGTTCGACAATCGATGCAACTATACGATCCGATTTAATCGGAAGTGAAATAAAACGCAACACCGATATATACACGATGCATCAAGCAGGCGAATAGTTTTTAAATATATTTTTTAATCCTATTTAAATCATATAATTAGCCTAGTATATATATAAATAAGTTATTATCATAGTACGTGCAATGGGATCATTGAAAAACTACAGGTTACATTTTAAAATAGCGTACAATATTTTATAATTTACATATCTGTGATAATTGTATTGTAAATATTAACAACATAAGTAACTTATATTTCTCTATGTTAAATTTTTTAATTACTGCCTTTTGAACCAGTGGCATTAAAATTGAATAGAAAAACATTTCAATATATACAAATTAATCATGTATATTTTATCTCATTAGTGAGCAACTAATGAAGGAAACAATCTCACGTGTATGACGTAATTCTGCCTATCTTTTATTCTAAAATTGTATTTGGAAGGATGTGGCTTATCAAAACCGCAAGATTTCCTTAAGAACAACTGGCGAGAAAATATATTCATTATAGTCAATTCAGACAAAAAGGACTTGTACGGTTACAGTTCATATTGTGCACTTCTATCGATACTTTACATATGATATTTAATTATTTTATTTCTTTTATGATAATATAAATAATAATATCTATGATATATCTATGTAGTTAAATAAATATTCTTTTTATTGCGTTTTTAAATTCACAGATAATCAATATCTAAGAAGACTTTTATTAAATTCTATGAAAAGTAAAATGCCTTCACGTGGCTCGTATCAACTTGCAAATCAAGAAGAGCGTAAAATAGCGCAAAGAGATCAATCTTTTAAAAATTGTGTAGCTACGCTGTTTGTATTCTTTGTTTTAATCATGTTCATTCTTATTGCAAATTTAATATGGATAAAACCTAAAACTAAGGATGATGACAAATATCTAATGGCAAGGGTAAGTTCAATAAATATTTATAATTCTGAACTTCTCTTTTAGCATTTAATACAATATTTCTAAGAAATGATAAACACTAATACAGCAAACTGGCAATGGACAAAAAGAATTAGCAACTACAACTACAATTAGAACCACAATGGACATATCAGTCGATAATATTCCAGGAAAAAATATACCTAATAATGAACAGACATCTCATTACTTTGATAGATATTTCGAAAACAAAACAACAACGCCCAAATTTTTAGAAAAAAATACCTTAACAACTCTGTCAGATTCTATAAGTACTCTGAATAATGATACAAAATCAACAGATTCACAAGATCAAATTAATACAATTGTGAACAAAACACAGTCTACAGAACAGCCAAATCATTATAGTGATATTATTGGTACAACCTTGTTTGAAACTAACGAAGTTACTGAAAACAAACAAAATAATATTTCTACAATGACTTCAAAAATAATGATAAATGATAAAACTGAAACTGATAATCAAATATCGACTGTATACTCTACTACTTTAACAGAGAATGAATTTATTTCTAATAATTCTTCATTTGATCAAATTAGTTCTACGGATAATACACACGCTATTACAGAAGAACCAAATAATATAACAACCATAATTTCAATGGCCACTTTTCTCAATCTAAATACATCTACACTTTCTACTTCAACAGATATTATTGAAAATAATGATTCTTCTTTAACAAATAATGTTACTGATCAATTCTTAACAACTACAACAGCTTATAAACCTACCGAATTAACAACAGAATTAACAGACTCTACACAAATTACTTCCTTTTCACAAAAGGAAAATAATTTCACAGAAGAAACAGTAACAATAGAAAAATTTGTAACAGAAACAAATTTCACAGAAGAAATAGTAACAACAGAAAAATTTGTAACAGAAACAAATTTCACAAAAGAAACAGTAACAATAGAAGAATCTGCAACAGAAACAAATGCACTTAGGACATCAAACATAGAATCAAATGTCACTACAAATAATAATATATGTGATTCAGGACATTGTAAACAAATAGCTGCTAGGATACTATCCTATATGAATCATTCTGCTGATCCATGTGAGGATTTTTATGAATATGCTTGTGGTGGAATGGTAGCAAATCCACAAATCATAGATTTAAGTTTGGCAGATAAGGCATATTACAGAATAGCTAGTATGCAATTTTGATTTTTAAATTATATAATCATGTTCTAAATAATTGAGAAATTTTATAAAAATTACTAAATGCTTACAGAACAAATGTTAAAGAATGGTAATGGAAATGCATCATCTTTATTTACAAAATACTACAATAGCTGTATGCAATATGAAAATATAGATATAAATGAAAGAATAAGGATAGGTAAGTATTGAATTTCAATACAATTAATATTGCTAAATACAAGGGAATCTTTTGCAGCAAATGAAGCAATAAAAAAAATAGGAAAATTTTATTTAAGTAATGAAACATTTGAGAATCATGAAAATTTCACGAACTTGTATGCTAAACTATTAAAAACATACAGGTGAGTTTAGTGTGATGTTATGAAAAAGATCGACTTTATATAACATATTAATTCGTTTCTTTATATTAAGTCCTTTATTATTTGACGTGGCTCTGGATCTTGATGAAAACAACCCTGGCTATTTTGCTATTAAAGTAGGACCTGTGCTTCATAAAAATCTATTTGATAATAAGAAAATAGATGATTCTTGCTATGCAAAAGAAACTGAGACACAAAAAGAATTTGTTGATCTTGAAGATCTTTATGAAAACTATTTAACATGCGAGGTATGAAGTGAAAATATTCTGAAATTTTATAAAAGTTATGTAAATTAAAACTATATTTCATATACTTTTTTAAAGCAAAATAATACAAGATTTATATATTCTATAAAGAAAGCTTTAAAGATACTTGGAGTTTTTAATGATTCACATAATATAGATCAAGACGTAGAAATGACAGGAATTTATATTGATGACATAGTAAAAAACTTCTTTTCTGTAAGTAAAATTGTTTCTTCTTTATAAGTATTGTGAAAAATATTTTCCGCTATTAATTTTCTTAATTTGATAGGCGCTTCCACCTAAAGATAAAATTCGTAAAGCATATTTAATGAAGAATTATATGGAAGTGTCAATAGATGAATTAAATAAAAAAACTACATTTGTGAGCATCATATTTAATTAAATACTAATTTTATCTATTCTGATCACATTATAATTTGTCTAAATATGTTTACAGATAAATTGGTATAATCTAATAAGCTCATTAACATCCAAAAAAATAAATATTGTAAAATTCCAAGTTTATTTTTATGAACAAATGATACAAGGTTTACAAAATTTAGAAACCTTTCGGAAAAAAGAACCAAAAGGATTTCACAATGCTGTTTTAGGTTTATATGCACACCAACTTTATCAAGACGTAGGTATTTAAAATTAAAACATTAAGAATGTTTTATTTTAATAATTATCTTAATAATTTTTTATAGTTAATAATATCAAAACATAAAGATATGGAACAACACTGTCTCAAAGTTAGTATAAATCTATTAGAACCTGAAGCTTCTAATTTATATATATTTTCGCTATCTGATAAAGAGATTACATTTATGAATCATACGGTAAGATTATAGTGAAATATTATAAAATCACATATATTTACTCAGAGTATAATAACAATTTGCTTCAATGCTTAGATAAAAATACTCTTCAATGAACTTAAAAAAACTCTACAATTAAACATACAAAAGGAAGATTGGATAATAAGTGAACAACGTCAAGTTTTACTATCAAAGTTAAATGATCTTAAGCTTTCTGTGCCAGAAGTTTCATATTTTCAATATAAAGAAAAATATATGGTATGAAAGAAATTTGAATACACGAGAGATTAAAAAATTACATTTTTTCCTAGCTGTGAATGACATGCAATAAATCATCATTTTATTAATTGTATAAATTATATTATTCTCCTATATTTGTAAAATATTATGTTTCATTTTAGTTGGATTTATCTGACAATTACTTGGAAAACTCTTTAAATTTGATGAGAAGATATAGATCATCAATATATTCTATACCATTGGATATAAACCTTGGTACACCAGAACAAATGTACATATATATAGATATTTATTTTATTTATATCAATAACACTTTTTATTTTGACATATTACATTGCAGTTGGACACACTATGCTACACCTTTTCAAACAGAAGGCATTGCAATTCATAGTTTGAATCTTATTATTATACCTTTTGGTGCAATAGATTATGGTGGCATGTTTATGTCAAATGACGAAAATTCATTTAATTATTTAACATGGGCGACAATTGGAAATTTAATAGCACGTCAGATCTCTCATCATTTTGATGCAAATGGTAGTATAGTCACATAAGTATGATTTACATATAAAATAATATAACTTTCTAATTAATAGCAGTAAGGCCTTGAAAAATTTTGTTATTATTAAATAATGGCAGCATTTGTTATACCTAAGGTATGTACTATTGGAATCAAACTCGAAATACTAATTATCCTCCGTTAAGCCTAAATGAAATAACGTTTGAAGACTATATAACTTGTCACAAAGATAATTGTATAGAAAAAAGGAATATCACACTGCCACATACTTCTCAGATAATATCTTATAAGGTAATACATAACATCGCACATGGCACAAATGATTTTGTTTTATATTCGACTTATATAAAACTATTTTAGATTCCAGAATTGACATTAAATGAACGTCTATCCGAAATCATGGGACTTAGATTAACATATGATACTTTTAAGAGACTACAACCGTTTTCATATAGTTATCTTCCATGGCTAAAACCAGACATAAATCAATCATTCTACCTTATTTATGCTCAGGTACCTTTTTGCAGTTAAATTTAAATTATTGCTAATTATTATCTTTCTATTTCTCTCCCTTTCTCTTACACTTCATTTTTTAAATAAAGCTGCAATAACAGCAATATTCTCTGAAATCCAAAAATATTTATAATTGATTTTACAGATGTATTGTACGAAATCGTTATTGACGACATCTTATATCTCTCTCCATGAAAACGAAGAATTACCTAGCCGTATCCGTGTCTTCATTTCTGCATCTAACAATAACTTACTAAGCAAAGCATGGAATTGTTCTGAAGGATCACAAATTGTCCCCAGTAGTACTTGTGATGTTTTTCCAGATTTCGTCAAAGATTTACAAATCTATTCAAAATAATCGTAACACAAGGAAAACTTATCTTTTAAAGTATTCATAAAATATGAATAACAATCTTTTGCATTTATTCTCAGGAACAAAATTCGTTTTCAAAACATTCATTCATACGCTCATAACAATTAAAACGTACGTGCACACATCCAGTCCTATTTTGCTAAGCTTACAAATTCATTCGTACGCTTCTGAACGACTAGAAAGTTGTATAGTTTAATAAATTAACCGTTAATTTGGTTAATTATTACAAGGGACCATCTTACTGTCCTTTTTTATCCACCGAATCCACAGATTTAGTGTGGTGTGCCAGATCCCCTGAAACAGAAAATATATTTTAGTCCAAATTCTTAAGTTTGAAATAAATTTGTAGTGTCTGAATAGACATGATAAATATATAAAATTGACATTAATAAAAATTTTGTACTATTGTATATTATAATATTTCATAATTGAATAAATTAGTTGTTTCTTTAATATAAGTGTTAAACGTAAGAATGTTAGAAAAGAAATATAACTTTCACAGAACGTTTTGAAACCCGCAAATATTTTGCAAAATTTATATGCTGTCAACACATTATATTTATTAAATAGAAATCAAACATTTACAACCAATACTTAAATAACGATTTCTATAGACAGCATTTTTATTTTCAAATGATGCGGTATTAACACATACCACTACAAGTTACATCCAAGCTGCTTTCATGTAGTTTGATCACAGACTGCTTTTTAACAGTGTTCTTATCCGTCTAGAACAGCAAGCAACATGTAAAGGTTGCAGACAGAACACGCTCAAATTAATTTAGTTAGTTAAAAAATCACTAAAGAGTTATAGTTAATAATTATACTACATACCTCAAAGTACTGATGCCATAAAACACACCCATAGACGCATAACACAGAAACTAGAGACTGACAAAGAAGCCAAAGGAGTATGTTTAAGGCTTGTGTCCGTTCAAAGAGAGCTGCGCCATGACGTATACAAAGTAATGCTTCTGTTACCATAATTGCACCATATACCCAACACTGAGTACCTACTCTACTGCATGATGGATCAGTTACATACATATAATATTGCCTATAAAAAAAGAAAGCAGTAATATTTTTTTTCATGGTCTGTAATAATATGCTTAGTTTCGACTTAAAAGACAAGTATAAAATTAACACATTGAATGCCGGCACTCAAATCGCTAGTCTATGAGAAACAGATATCGATTTTTAAATAAATTTTTGCAAAGTGACTGTTTATCTAATTTTTTACAGACCATTGTCTGTCTTTTGTTAACAGTAAAAGAAATGTAAAAAAAAATAAATGATTAGAAGTTAAACCTATCAATGCGTAAAACATGAGTAAAAAAAAAACCGACATTCGATATGTTAAGGCACATGCAAGCTATTAGGTTAATGCATTAAAGAATTTAATTTCAAAAAATTTATTTAATGTTAACCTATTTATAAAAATTCTCTCACCTAACTGATGGAGCAACGATTACGCCAATCAATACCAATCGTGTTATGACAAATGGATGAGAAGGCGGAAACTCATATACATGTTTCAGAAAGAATGTATTTAGCTCAGAAACTTGCCAGAAAATAACAAGTTGGCAAAGAGCTACGAATCGCATATGAGTGCACATTGGATCTAACCACCTTACAGAAGTCCAACTACCAGGAGTAAATTGAAGCACTGCTCTTTTTAGTTTGCCGGTAGTACTTTCTATATCCCTTATACTGACCCATTTATACTCTCGCATTTCCAAGATAGAACATATCTTTAATCCAACCCAAATACCAAGACCATTACATACTAAAACATCAAGTATAAAAGCATCCCACCAACATTCAATAAAGTTTGGTAGTAGATGTGCGAATGCTATTTCTGTTACTTCCCACATAATGCTAATAGCCCAAAGAATACCAAGATGACGTATAAGAATAGCCTTAAAGGCCCAGCCTAGAAAATGAGCAAGAGCAAACACATCCAAGTGATTCCATATCTTTTCTATTGTAATATCTGAGCAATTAACACCATATTCCTTATCCATGTCTATGTGAAAAGATGCTAAGCCAGGATCCACCCATATGAGAATTCTCCTAACAGTTTCATAATTTTGAAATAACATAAAGAGTAAACCCATCAAATAAAGTACACTGCAACCAAAGACAATCCTCCAAACAACTGGATGCGGTCTTGTAAATGGTCCATTTGGAAATGTAAGCACTGATATAATAAGGAAGAAAAAGATAACGCACAACATGCCAGCCCACATGTTGTCTTCCACATTGTTGGTATTCCTACATAGGAGTGATTATATTGTTATTTCATAAATTACTATTAAACATGCATCTACATGACTAAATATTATTACCATTCCATTCTAAGTACCTTGTAAAAGCTGAATAAATTACAGCAGTTATCGAAATAAGAAGAAGTGTAATAGTATGTGGTTTGTAGAAGAATTCAATAGATATATCGTCGACTGGTCTTTCATTAATATTTGGGAAACTATCGGTCCCTTGCCGTAATTTGAGCCCCTCATTATAGTCCGTACTACTTCTACAATTTACAACCTCATTTTCGTCACTTTTTCTTAACTTCTTTAAAATATTGTCATTGTCTCGATCTTTATTACACGTCATTTTCAATAAATAATTATCGTAGTTTCAATTTGAACTTTGACCATCTCACACGTAAGTCTTAAATGTTTCTATTCACAATTCCATGCAATGTTCAGAAAGTCAACTTCTGAGCTATGTATATATAAAGAAAGGAAGCAGGCGCATTAGCGCCACCAAACGTATTTCATTTCCGGTGATTTATTTTATTTTACGACAGATGGCAGGTGATGGTTTATTATATGGGCGAGGATTTAATAAATCAATAGAAAAACATGAAAAAATATTAATAAATTAAATAAATAAATATATATATATAGTCAATCTCTTTATTTGTTTTTATTTTAAACAAAGAAATACAAATACATGTATAATCATGACATCACATTTCAGAATTTTTCTCAATTAAACATATATCAAATAAACTTGATTGTTTTCTATTCAATATTAAATAATAAATCTTCTATACAATTTAAAACAGTAATTACCTTATTCTAGTAATTAACCTAATTCTATTTCTAGGAAAAAATCTTATACTAATAAGACAAGTTTTTATTCAATTTAGAAATGCAAATTTAAATGTTTAAAAAGAGTATAACATGAAGAATCAAAAGATGACCCTGAAAAGAAATTAGAAGCAGGAACAGATGCTATTGCTACTAATTGTGAGCTATTTTAAGGATTTAGTGATGTAAAAATACTAAATAATTTATATTTATTATTATTGGAGCTCTTATTTTATTTTATAGATGCTTCTAGAACTAAATATCAATGATTTATAGAAAGTATATAAATATAATGCCAAGTGGTATCAATTAAATCAACGAATAGAGAATTTATCAAAATTATTTGTAAAAAATAGGAAATTATCAGTTAGATGAAATTATGCAGGAAGCTGTTTATTAAAAACAAAACGAAGCACATCGTCAAACTAGAATTTAAAAAATAAAACGATGAAGATACATCTTAAAGTCAAAAAACGTTCCAATCTTAAATTTTAATCGTTATTGAGTTTTTTAACTTTACCTTATTTTGATTGAAATATTACTTTAATTCTAATTTGTGTGTATAACGTTTTATTTATTATAAAAGTACTCAAAGATATAAAATAGAAAGAACTTTGTCTTCATGGAAAATCATTGAAACCAGTTTCAACCTCTTCTCCATATTCGGGAGCACATTTTTTAAGCCTATATACACATACAACAGTCACTACTTCCCACGCATTCAAACATTCGTTACAAGAGGCTCAGATATGATTCATCCAGAATAAATTTTTTTTAACAGATTTAACCGTTAACTGCCATGAAAAGATATAACAATGTTTATTAATTTGCAACGTATTTATGTGTTACTATTATTCGTAAAGTATCATAAAACATAGATTTCAAAACAATAATCAAATAAAATGTAATAGTTACAGACAAAAAAAATATTTCAACATGTTTTTAATTGTTTGTGATGAAGCTGTGTATTTAACAAATGTAAATTGAACTCTATGAGTACAAATAAACAAAAACGAATACCTCAATCCGCATATCACGCACGAAAGAAAAGTCGTCGAAAGCATAACATTTTGACAATCAAAAAAGCAAGTATTTAAAGGATATCTCCTGCTGAGTTTTTAAATATATCAATCATCATTGAGAGACATCATTTTGCGCGTAGAAACACCGTCTGTCGAAGTGTTTACCGCGTGTCAAATTTATACGTTTAGCATAACATTCGAAATTTAAATGGACCAATGAAAATACGAGTGCTTAGTGGTGCTACTCCCGATGGCGTTAGGATCGCGAATGTCAACCAATCGACGTCGTTCGTATTTCTAGAGCTTTCATCGGTAACCGCGTGTGTGTTCGTACGTGTAACGAATCCGAAGGCAACAGTGGGATACAGGCACGTTACGATAAAAGCAGCCAGCGGAGCTGGACGAACGTTCAGATCACAGTGCATTATTGAGGAGAGTGCGTGCAATTTCTTCTGTATTTGTCATTATCAAAAGTGGAAAATATCTCGACAAAGCGAGCTTCATTTAATTCGTCTTTACGTTGAAGTCACATACAGTTAAAGGTAAGTTAAAGAAAGACAATACCTACCAAGTTTGAAATATGACAGTAGCGTCAAGATGACGTGACTTTCAGAGACAAAGAAATTCGTTAATTCGTTTACTTTTGTTCACTTTTCCTGACAATTAAATACAAATATTATAATGATATTCATATTTAGACTTTCGCATTACTTTTTAAATCAATTTACAATAACAATTTACTTTACTTTTACAAGGATCATACCGGAATTAAAAAAAGAGAAAGGAAGACGAATGAAATGAGGGGTGCACGAATCTCTTTGTGTTACATTTTACTGACAATGAAACGCTCACGAGCGTATATGCTTGCTGCGTTGACTGGACACAGACAAAATTATCATTGGATTTATGCTTTTTTATCTTCTATGGAAGCGATCAATTCTTTCGTAATGTTGATACGCGACTGCAGTATTCCTTTCATTCGATTTGTACCGTAACACTGCGGCACGTTTCCCGTTGCGATCATGCGTATTAGACACGGTCAAGACTCTTTCTTTACCTCAGAAAGAAAGGATATTATATTCCTTTTTCTTTTACTTTTTAAAAAGATAGAAAATATTAATATTCAATTTCAGATAATTCTATATCTCCATGAAAAAAATTAATTATTCTAAAGTTTCGTTTTTAATCATATCTTGTTGCTCGTTCTTGTTAAAAATCATAGTAATGTCTCTAGTACTCTGTTAGAAACATTTCAAACCAATTACAAACGAAGCAATTACCAAAGGAATTAAAGAAATTAATATGAAACAATTGATTGTTTGGACTTTATCTTTATATATATATATATATAGATACATAATGTTCAAAACAAAGAAACTTCTTGAGTAACACGATAAAGGGTAATGAAAAACATCATACAGAAAGTGCATCACAGCGAACAGAGCTATTATGCATAGCGTCCGTATTATTTCTCAAGCCAATCTCTTTGTTCGCTTTCGGGTTTATACACGTTGAAGAGCTGAAGACCTCGATGGCGTTGGTATAAAATGACGAAGGACAGGCAGAAATCTTATTATTTTCGTAGATGTGAGGTTTGTGTAGGAAAGAGGGAGGTAGGCAGATTGAACTATCAAGGGTAAAGTAAAGAAAAATGAAGCTTTTTAGAGCAATCCATAAATACTTTAATAAAGTAACTTCTTATTCACGTACTGACAGTATCTAATCAACCGATGTAATTTTACGTTGCAGTTTAACGTTCAACTATGGCCACCACAGCAGAATCACCTATTACCACCGAATGTAAGTCGAATAACAATAATAATGAAAATAAGAGATATTTTATATAATTATACTATTGCTTCAAAGTCTCCTTGAATCCTTTCAATCGATCAAATTTTATCAAGCTAATACGATTTCGTTCGTCGACTTGCTCTCGTAAAATATTTTTTCGAGTAGCGTTTTTCACATTAATGAGATTTTAATTGTCATTACGACCAAGAGTATCGATTTTATCGTAAAAGAAAGATTATCGAAAGTAGTCGGTCTCTTTTATCGAACGAAGGAATGATAAAAACAGCTATACAATGATGCGCAACGAGTTTCCAGTGAGTCGTCGATGCGTGGCGACTTTCTGACTAAGGATCCTTAATTAGAATCGGACAATTTAGGTGATAGTAGGAACACACCCTAAAGACTGCAGAAAACACTGCGTGGATAGTCACTGCAAAAAGAGGGGAGAAGGTCAGAGCCCTCTATTGGTGTCCTCGAAGGAGTGCAAGTTACGTTTTACCGTGGCAACTGCAATGCGAGTCGACTGCAGTGTCTGTACGAGTTGGCCTGTGCCTGCCTCTGTTTGCTTGCTTTTCAGGGGTTCTCATCCTTCCGCCATAATGGACCACACGAAATGTCATTAACCTTTATCGATTCGTTATCAACTACTAGCTTTTCCTAGTCACCTCTAGCGATACCATTAACGAATAAATTGATATTACGCGAAGTGAAATTATGTTATCTTTATACTTGACTTTCATACTTCAATAAATCTAAAAATCCGAAATCGAATGAAAAATAAGAGATGAGCAAACTTAGAATACATTCGTCCACGAAGAAAATAAATAATAATTTTTTAAAATTGATTCAAGAGAGAGGGCGAAGTATAGATCTCGATTTCGTTAAATAGAATGGAGACGAGTACGGTACTGGCAAGTCTTTTGAGGGGCCTCAACTACTAAGTGAGACGCGTATCGATCGAAGGAACCAGAAATAAAGACTGAGAAAAAGAACGAATAACAGATATCCAGCATTACATTTTAAACATAGCAAAGTTAAGATAGAGCTAGCATTTGGAAAATGTACCGTTCTATGTTGTTTAAATTGTTTCTTTGATCACATTTTATTAAACATTATTATCAATTTCTATAGTGTTAAGATTCATCAATTTATTATAATCGATGAAAGTAATCAGAAATATCAAGTATTTCTATTGAAACTAACTAACGTCTTTGGCCTTGTCACGCAAAGAAACTTAGAATTTCTTTCCAGTTGTAAACGAGTCAGCATAATAAAAGTGTGTATTTTACTGAACGATAAGACGCGTCTCCTCATTTCTTTTTCTTGTTTTGGCTGCTCTCTCAAGTTTTTCAACGATTTATTGCTTTGTGGAATCCAATTAAATACTAATAACACTATTCATTAAAGAATATGGTTTAGCTCGTTGTACTTTCTACCTTTTATACTAGGTTGTTTTTGATCGTTCTCAGTTCTCATTGACAACGCACAAACAAATTCTCACGATCGTGTGATCTTCTTAGTTCCGCTTTGCTTATATAATTCAATTGATCTATAAGGTATCATTGACTAGAAAAGACAACAACCGAGCAAACTAACAAACAAAAAGTAAAGTTGTTTTATAGGCCTAACCTATATTTTATAGCTTTGCTTAATTCGAAAGAACTCAAATAAATTCGAACTAATTTAATATAAATGCTATACTAGGCTAATCTAATAAAGAAAAGAGAATATTTTATAATGTAGGTAAATATATCTTTAAAAATATCTCTCTCAACAAATTAATTTACACACACGAACTATAAAATATGTATCTCTCTTTGTGTGTGTGTGTGTGTGTGCGCGCGCGCGCGCATGCGCACGGTGCGTCCGCGCGCACGTTTGCACATGCAGAGAGAAACAAGTTTACTACCGTCACGATGGCAGTTATCGTAAATATGTTACTCTCTTTTTATATGCAGTCAGAAAAGTACGAGCTCGGGTTCTAAAATTTCTCTAAGTTCAAATCCATCCCCTCCGGAATAGCAATAAATTCTTACGAAATTAACAAACGAACTTTTTCTGTCTTTTCAACGAATAATGGTCGAGCTTTTTTCTTCGTTTCACATTAAACTCCTTTTAATGTAATTAAAAATTCTAGTCTCTTTTGTATTTTTAACAAAACAAAACAAAACATAAAACAGCGCCAAAATGTTGATACGAAAGAAACGTTCTTTCAAATAGAAATAGAAAAAGAAAAAGAAAACCAAAAGAAGGGAAGAAAGAGGGATTGACTGTCAAATATGAAGCCAATTCGAAAAATCTTTTGGAAAACGTGCGCGAACAAGAGTTGATGAAGGAGAAAGGGTTGGAGGGTAAGAGGAAGAGGAAGAAAAATTGCCTACGAATTTTACCGTAGTATTTGGATGGCTCGCAGTAGGCAATAGCGTAATAGAGAGACAGGGGTTGTTCAGACAGATGGTATTTTACGAGCGCACGTAGTCCTTCCATACACGTGCCTATTGACCGGTTAGGCTGTATTCATAATATAGCCATGTAGAAGCTGGTACGTTGGTAGCCCCGACGCAGAGGCGTCGTTCTTCACCGGTGGAGTGGTGGTTGCTGCTCGGGTATAGGTTGGGCTTCTGGGGGCGGGGTACTTGATGGGACGCAGAACACCTCGATGGGTGGATATTGAGCGACGCCGGGCGTCGTGGCGCACCGTGTCGGATCAGTTTCTATTCAGCCACCGCCCCAGATACGAGTTTGGAGCCACTTCCGACCATCTACTACGCTGGTCTGACGTGCCCTTTAACTCTCTCTTTTTCTCTCTGCCCGTTAATTTTTCCTTCTTTTTCTCTTTTTATCTATCTAATTATCTGTCCATATTTCTTTTTTTCTATTTTTCTTTCTCTTCTTCTTCTTCCGTTTCTTTTCATCGAGAAACATACGCAACCCTAGTGACTTTAGAAGACAACTGAAAAAGGAACACCAGAAAAATGCTTATCGGGCTAGTGCGCGACTCGATGCTGCAGTGCTTCTGTCATAGCTGCAAAGCTCCTTTGGATATTGTAGGTGAGTGTCGGCTTGCTTTTCAATTTTACGTTTTCTTCGTTATATTTAGAATTATCATTATTTTTAGAGGTAGTTCGTGTTTCGATCGGTGATTTCGGTCAAATCTTGAATTTTTTATCGATTTCTCTATTTATATGGTAATTAAGATAGTATATTTCGAAAATCTGTCCCCTCTTGATTGCTAGGTGTAATTTGATATTGTTATAATTACTTCTGATCTATCTTTTCAGTTTGCTTATTTAATCTTTAATCTTAGAAGAAACGTTATGAACAGTTCTTTTCTACCACAATTCAAGCTAATCGATATTTCGGTAGTGTTATATTATCCCAGGTATCTGAGTACCTGCAGTTTGATCAATTTTCCTTAACCAAGTAATCATAAGTGTATTTACGGATATCAGTCTCCGAAGAATTTCATAAATTGTTACTAGAATTATTTAACATTCCTTATTGAACAATCTCTTTCTGTTTCTATTTATTAATAATGAAAGTACTGAATTATTGTTACACAAAGATAATTCCTTTGTCAAACTTTCATCATTTCTAATCAAACATTAAGTTTTGATACAATCTATTTTTGGATTTAATAATAAGCTGATTTAATTTATTACAACTGATCGTATCAGGAAAAAATCCAAATATCATAGAAAAAAATTCTTGCGCACGTGTTTGTACTTGTTTCGGAAGTGATGAGGGTGCGGCCCAAGATGGCCAACAAAGATACCCGATGCTCCGAAAGGTTGCGTCAATTTTTCGATAATTAAAATTAAATATATTCCGATGATTATTATTTCTAAATACGTGTAATAACTTTACGATCGATTTCTCAATGGTTTATTGATTATTGTCAATATTTGAAGCGGGACAGAGGAAGGGTAATGCGCCCTTCAAGAAGCCCAATGGAAAAGGGGCGCGAACCAAGCAACCGAAGAAGGTGAAGTTCATTAGTAAGTACATTGTGCAGCAGTCATTATAAATTACGTTTCAGCATAATCTTGTTTCATAAGTAAATCATCATCTATCAGTGCATCGTCAAATCCTGGAAACTCGTTACGCAAACATCGCATAGTTCACCAAAAATCAAACATCGTATTGCACGGTATGCACGAACTAATGAATCTGCCCTTGTGAATACTTTATCTCTGCGGGTAATTTTTGGCTGTCCACCAAAATCAGAGGGAGGAAAAATATTCTCTTTTTGTTCAGCCGAAAGTAATGTGATCAATGTCGGACTTGCTTTATTATACAATTGTTTGTGGAGTAGAGAGACTATCAATGAAATGTTTTAACGGTTATTTATTAATTTGTCATTTTCATGTAGGTGAAAAAATAAATCCAAGCAAAGACGGTTAATTAACGATATCGATCAAGTGCAATGACCCACGCGATACGATTACGTCGCCGTAATGTCGCCGGTAAATTGCACGTAGAAATAGTCCCCTAGGAGATATATATGGGGTGGTTGGGAGAAAAAGAAAAAGGGAGAGAGAGAAAATGGTTGGAGGAGAAGTGGTGCGTGTGTCGACGCTAGACGTCGAGGCGCCTACAGATAATCGTACGGCGTCCTCTGATCGATCCTTCCTTCTCGTGCGTCTGAGTCATACTTCCGTAACTACTTTTCTGTGTTAGAACCTCCTACCCCTTATTCGTCGTCGGCCATCTTTTTTTTTTTTTATAAAACCAGAAGGTAAAAGATCCTTGGCACGATTCATGATTAAATGAAATTTTAATAAGAGAAACGATCGATTTGAAAATATTTTTCGCCCATTATTATAGCGACCGAAATACGATGCCAAGAAAAGTCGAAGGGTGGTATTTGCTACGAAGTAATATTGGCAGAGCCAACGGCACCAAAGAGAGCACCGTCACCACCCCACACTGGGCCAACTCAACAGATTCCTATCGAGGATAAGTTGAGGGATGCTGAGCAAAGAAGATCTACCTTGGAATCTCATAAGATCGCCGTTCTTGCCGCGAAACTCAGTAAGATCGAAGAGGTCGCTCGTAAGAAAGATGAACTCAGCGCCGCATTCATAGCAGCTACTCGCGAATCCTTGGACGCAAAAATGAACAATACCGAAGAGAAGCGAGAAGCTCATATTGCCGAGCTTAAGAATAAATTGAAAGAGCACGTGAGTTATTAATAGCTTTCATTTTGTCTAATCATAATACTTTTCAATCAAAATTACTTTTATTTACATATTGAAAGATGTAGCCTCGATCAATTATTTCCGTATAAAATTAATAAAATTAATTTTTTATAAATCTTTTTTTAGATATTTATTTATGGAACATGTTCATTTTATTGTAAGTTAATTTAACTGCTAGCGATTTGAAAGAAAATTGTTTAGCTAATGTAACATAGTTCAAAAAAAGTTTTATGATAATTGAACCAAAATTTTTCTCAATCTAATTTTCCATAGAGTTTTCAAAGTCAGTTGAAATTTAAATTTTCATAAATAAATCTATAATTTTAATATAGGTATTACTTTTACAATGTCTTTTTGAAGATACTGAGACCAATTCGGTAAACACCCCATGGCAAATATTTTGTTTCATTTAAATCTAAATAACGTTAACAAAATATCATTTACTTTAATTACAACGATGTTCAAAATGGTACCCATCAGTTGCAATACACTTACGTAAATGGTTAACTCCTTGATTTACAATATCGTATGAGACTCGTGATACGTTTTACAACCCGAACATGAGAAACACCAATTCTACTCGTTGCAAATTTTACGGAAAATATATAACAAACACGTAATATAACATCGATTTTGGTACGCAGTTTCGCGCGTTAAATAGTAGTACAAAGGATTAAAAAAGTTAAGGGTTAAGGTTTTACAATTATTTCTTTTTGTGACATTTGCACTGATAGTTAAGCATTATGCATTTACAATTTTCTGTCGCCTATCTTTCAATGTTAATAGTATTTTCTTATAAAAGCTTTTCTTCAATGCACCTGATAAAAGGGAATTTAACAAAATCAGCGAGAGAGTGTACTAGTTAATTGACAACATCGCCACGATCGATCTAACGTCTAAAAATTTTCCTATTGACAACTTATCAAGATACCATTACATAATGTACCGGGCAACTGTCATGTTGATATCAAAAGTCAGATTTTCTTTCACAGATTAAAATTATTAGTCTCTCAAAATTTTGTAATAATTTATTTGAATATGAAATATGATAGATAATGCTTATTGGGCTATCGTTCTGCATATTGTTGATGTATTAAAACTGAATCATGACAAACTTTTTTCCATAGATCGAGATCATCTCGATCTTTTCGTCAGTATCGCGTAAGACTATTAACAGTTCACGCTCGAAATCGTTAAACATGTTGCAATTTACAGAAAAAAATGTTTACAGTATATGAAAGATTAAATCAATAACATCTAATGCTCGTATATCAAGAAGCATACTCTAGCGTAGTATATAATACTTTCTCCTAAATGAGATATTATGGTTCTTGCCGAATTCGATTCAATATTGGCAAAAAGATAGAAGTAAAACTACTACAGATTTATCTGTAAAAACTGAATTTCACACACAACTGATCTTGAAAACTCTGGGAAAAGAAGAGATGACAACAAATTTGTACAATCATCATAAAACTTTTCTTGAACCATGTTACATTATCCACAGAATTTCTTTTTGAATCGCTAACAGGGAAATGATTTAACAATAAGGTGAGCATGTGCCCTACCCTGTATATATATATATATATATCAGTTTTAATTTCATATATAAAACGATAAAAATACTTTGTAGAGGAATATTACGGACTTCGATCGCAAAAACTTAATTTTTATGAATTCAGGTTATTTACGTAAAAATTTTAAAAAAAAAATTTATCTTAAATAATAATTTATTTTTAATAATGTTTTTTCTTTTATAATAGTTGGAGAGCGTAGAGAAGTCTCGTCTGAGCCTCGAGCAGCAGACCGAAGAAGTACGATGCGCTGTTGAAGAGAAACTTAAGACTGCTGCTGCTCAACGTGACGAAAACATTAAAAGAATGTTGGATCGTCTTAATAAGCATGTCAGTATCACGATTATTTTTTATAAATAAATTTACAGAAAGCCGTATTAAATAGTAAAACAATTATTTGTTCTGTTAAATTTCATTAATCACGGAAAGTCGTTTGTATTTGTAGGAGGAACAAGCCGCTCGTGTACGTCAAGGTATGACCGAACGCGTGCAACAATTGGAATCGCAAATTCAAGGCAAGCTTGATCAAGCTCGTGAACGCCGTGAAAGTCTAGAACGCGAACAAAAGGAAAAATTACGTAATTACGTAAGTTCTACGTCAGTTCACCTATCATTATAGTTTTTCGTATTAAAAAGTTAGTTTAGTTCGTGCTCATCCTGGAAGGATTTCTAATCTAACAACAACAACAACAACAACAAGAACGGCATGCATCTCTCTTTTCTTATTTGCCTTTAAACTAACGTCCAACTTTCGTTCGGTAGAAATCCTTCCTTGTAACTATCCCCTCTGTTTATGATACAGACCCTTTAAAGGGATTTGACATGGTCATTTAGAATACCGTGAAGATAGCGAAAGTACGTCAGATGGTGGATGAGTGTGCCACGAGAGATCTTCTGGTGAAAAAATTCGAATTTGACAAGAGGGTATCCACTGCGGAGCTAAACCGACAGCGAGAGATTCAACGCCGTGTGCAGGCTATTCGCGAGCATGTAATTTCCCTCCCTCTTTCTTGATTTTCTATTCTCATCGTATATCTCATATCCCTGTGATAAATAACGGCTTATTATACCTTCTGTTTGATATTTATTTGTTTAGTGAAAATGACAAAAGCCTTTGTATAGGCCACGAAACAACGCGATTTCATCATTTTATTGATATTATTTCATTTCGTATTTTTTTTTCGAGGGAATGTCACAACGCTTCGACACATTATGTTGCAAATTTGAGCCGTTATAATTCTAATACACATGACGTGTACTTATCATTTTCTTTCACTTTTTTCAGCATGGCCATGCATTTGTACATCACATATATCCGATGCAAATATACTTAACTCCTACGTACATATACATGAATATATATTTCTAGAATTTATGCACGAGATCTTTGAGCATCCGAGATTATCGAGAGACATCGATAATCGGATAATTGATTTTTTCATAGCATTCAATCATCTAGTACAGATACTGATCTAATATTACTTATTGAAAGAGGAAGTTTAAATATTCTACGAACGGAAAAAATTTCATCCTCGTTCAATAAATCAATGTTTTATCCTATATAAGCAAACGTATGTAAAATGTACGTTTGCCTTGGCTGTAGATAGCATGATATATAAACATTAGACTAGTTATGAAAGATAAACACTTTCTTGTTATATTAATAAGTACAATAATCACGTTCGTTTTATTCTTCTTTTTTTTCAACAGGAAAAACGCGCAGAAATTGTCAGGCAGAAGAAAGCTGCCATGGAAGGACAGAAAGGAAAAGGGGAGGATCAGAATATCCTACCTATCGAAAATGAAACTGCCAGTTCTGGCTAAATTAATTTTTATTTCTCAAAGTCTAAGCCTTCTCGTAATAAGCCTCCCTGCGTGTTCTTGCTGAAAGAATCGTTCACTGGCTCGCCGTTTTGTTGACTGAACGCTTTTATTTATTTAGTGAATTATATGAGATATCAAAAGTTAATTTCCTCTCTTCTTTGTTCTTATTTACAATTAGTATCATAATCATAAATAAAAATGAATTCTATATTGACAATTTTTCAATTGAAATATATATATTTAATTTTGATCTAATTTATAAATAATTATTTTATCTAACTTAATAATTGTTTAAAAATAATAAATTTAAATTAAATATTAATTGTTATTATAATTCTCTTGTGCATATATATATATATATATATAGAATTCATTTTTATTAGTATTGAATTATGATATTAGTAAATAAAAGAAAATGAAACAAAAAAGAGACGTAATATATAACTGTCATCTTAAAATATTCAATTAATAAATAAAAGATTTTAGTTGGCAAGACGTCTTGGACTTTGTAATTATTATTTTTGTTATTTTTCTTTGTTTTTTTTTTATCGATACGTGCATAAAACACTGCCTTCTATCTTACTACGACATTCTACAATCTGAAGTCGATCATAGTCTTAATATAATTATTTTATGAGTTTTAAAATAGAATAATAATATGTTACAATGTTTTGGGACACTTTTTTGCATGCACAATCGAGAAAATAAAAAAAAAATTAATACAACAACAAAACTAATCACACGTAGAATATTTGATGTCATTTTGTTTATTTTGCTACGTCGAAAAAAATATATAATATTTTATTTTGTACAGTTATGCTGTTTTTGTCAAACGTTTATTAATGTTTTCAAGCCTTACAATTATTTTTTTATCGATTAATAATTAGAAATGAACATGCGTGATGATCACATTGGTTGTTATCTCTAAGGACTGAAATAATTCTATATTTATCTTCATAACGTCATCGGAGCTTTCATTCTCAGCACACGCAGCTTTTTTTTCGTTTTTATTTAGTTTTTAGAATAAATAATAGATAATTATTACTGCTATAATTAGATCTTAAGTAATATTTGCGGCCATATGTGTGTTCACATACCATATACATTGACGTACAACATGTATGGTATGTGCCAACATATAAGCACACTTATAACATATATATATATATATTATAACAGTGCTTTATACTAGGCTTGGAAAACTTGAAACCATTTTATACTCAATCATTGTAATATTACTGCGCTAACAGATGAAAACTCTTTCACAAATATATAGTCTAATTGAATATAATAATATGATGCTTCTGTGATGACCTAATTATTTGTCAAAATGTGTAGTGGCAAAGTGAAAAAGTGTGAAAGAATGAGTGAAAAAAAAAATCATAGTGAGAGAGCAAGAAAGAAAGATAGAGAGAGAATCCTCTATGCTCGTATAGATACCGTGGCTAGAGGTCTTATATCTTTCGTGTTATATATCATCGCTGGAAGGATTTTTAAAATAGGAACTATCTTTAATAGTAATATGAAAGATTTCTTTGATCGAGAACAGTGTTTTTTATAGGATATTACTTTTTTTAAATTTATTTTATGAACAATTTCGAATTACGAAAAGAAAACATTAATTGTAACGTAAAGTTTTTAATCATAGCTCTGGTCACGGTATCGTCACAAATTGCGCGGATACAAAACAACACATGGGCAAAAGTGATATTACTATTAAATTGCATTCATTCGTTCTTCATCATTTCTTTCGTCTTAGTATTCTTCAACCGCGAATGATTCTTTCATAAAACTTCCTAATATCTAATAAAGAATTGGAAAGAATTGCAAAGGGTTATTCGCAAGAAGTGGTACTGTGATATAAAAAATAATTAGGAACGGATGCCTAAAAGTAATAATCTACATCATCGATACGCGAGCATATTTACTTTTAAAATGCCGAATAGTAGTAATATTATGCGATTAATTGTTTCACGCGGCAAGCCGAAGGGAAGACACTCGAAGACGTTCATAAAATCTCCGTTACAAATTTTCCTTCCGAATGAAGCAAGAAACAAGTGACCTTCATTTTTACATAGCGATCTTTTGGCGAAATGCAATTCGATATAATATCTGTACGTGTACGTACTTTACGATTCTTTCTTCATTTTTTGTTCGTTATAATACATAACAAAAAAGTATATATACATAAAAATATATAGATTATATATATAGACTTATAGATTTCTACGCGATGATATATATAGTTATACAGTGTATGTATGGTTTCATGTCAGCTTTGGTATTGTCTCTTAGTGGCACAACGACAGAAGCAAGTAATGTGCAAGAAAGTTAAAAGAAATAGATAAAAAAAAAAGCAAAATGCCCTTGGTCAAATACAAATTCAAAATTATTGAAAGCATTCTTTGTGCTATTGGCTGCCATTGAAATTAATTTGATTTGTGTTGAAAATAATATGTGTTCGAAAGAAATCCTGGTTGTGTGAAGTAAAAGGCCGTACCTACACACACATGTATGCTAACTCTTTATTATATACCTTGTCATTTTTTCCCATCGAGAAAATCCACGTTTAGTTCCTTTTTATTTATTTATAATCGATTAACGATAAATTATTAATGATTATTCAAATTTGACTTTCTCAAAGATCTTGTACATATTAGTTCTACTGTTTGTACAGATTCCTCTATGAAAATGGTTCATTCTAGACGAACAAGAAAAAAGAACTACCATTCACGCCTGTCAGAGTCGAAGATACTAAAAAACACAACGTCTACGTTATTTTTAGTCAATGAAGAGAAACATGTGCGATTATTTGTCGGTAAGGTAGTTTTACAAACACGTAGACTATTTTTAATACTCCGATCATACTCTAAAATAGATAGAAGATGAAATAAATGACTTTTTTTTTTCATTGTATAATATATTATCAGACGCAAATTGAACAATCTTAAAATAGAATTGTTCAATTGTACTTTTTAAAAGATGAATTTTCGACAAAACTAAAGTAAACATTTATGATTCACATAGGTCAAAAGAATAGGGCTCGGACGTTTCCTAAAACGTTCCTGGCTGACGTCACAAATGGTGGAATGGCTGAAAGCCAAAGGCTAAACGAAACGACGGGGTAGAGGCTTTGAGATGCGAGAGAAGGTAGAGGGCAAATGGCTGCCGCCGCGGGTGAATAATAATGCGTAGACGCGAGAGTAGGAGCGAGAAAAATTGCGTTTAAGCTAGTGTACGATGTTGGTGAAGGGCCGCTTATGGGATAGGAAAAACCGGAGGCATTATGGGAAGAACAGCACCAAAGCCGCGGCCGGTAAGTCGTTGCTTTTTGGCTACTGAGAGAGAGAGAGAAAATCTGCGAAATGGTTCGGCCGGCGCACGACGAGATAGCCCTGCTGCGTACCTTGCTCTTGCCAGTTCGTTTTCCATCCTTTATCGAACAAAACATGGCTGAATGCATCACCATCCGATGGTCGAACTAAGCTCATACTTTTATCTATGCCCGATGTCGAAATACTCTTTCGACTGTTATCACGATAAGATCTGCGGAGAATATGAAGGATTGTCAATGGAATGCGAAGAAATATGCGAAAGGAACAAAATTTGAGGTGAAAGAAGCAACTCGAACGGGCTGCGGGGAAAGGTCGAGGAAGATAGAAGAAAGAGCGAGAGAGATAGATAATCGAATAGACATGAAATAACAACATATGAAAGGGAGATAAAGGATTGTAGCCTTGTGACGTTGTTATGTGTATTCGTAAATATTATGTTTTTTTTTACCGTTATATTCTAAATGAATGATATTCGGTAGGTTGTCTATATTTTGAAAATGAATTGTGTACTATCTTTGGGTGCGTGCCAACCGATCTATCACGTCACGCGCATTTTTACGATCACGCGCGCGCGCGCGCACACACCATTTTTAATTTTATATTTACAATTAAATTATATATATATTATATATATATATATATAGATGCGTATTCATTAATTTGCTATTCGACCAGAAGAATATATTTATTTACAAGGAAAATGTAAATCACAGTTGGCAAATACATATATACGTATACATGTATACATAAATTGTGTTCTCTTTGATTTGAAATGTTTGTTTTGACAAAAAGAACAATACGATGACATATTTTCTCTCTCTTTCTTTCTTTTGATTATGATTTTTGAGGTTATGTTAACCGACTACGTTGAATAATGTTACGACGTAACGATGCTGCATTTATATACGAGAACATTTTGTAGGTTATGTGTTCTCTTGCTTTTCTGCCTACGCATCCGCGTATGCGTATCCGCACGCATGCGCACGACACGTAAAAAGCGAGCAAACACGTGATTATCGACGGATTTGAACTTCGCTCCCTTCCCTCGATTAGTGGTATTGTTGACGCTTCGAAGCTATAATTATTATCAATGCAATCATGTTGCATTTATATCATTTTTATTTTCTGTATAAAAAAAAAAGTTCTATCTTATGGAATAAGCATTTAATATTCGTTTTCATACAGACAATATTTCATTTGATTAATATTTTTTTTCTTTCTCGAAAGAAACATTGTTAGTTGAAAACCTTAGTTGTATTTAATATTGTAAAATATAACTTTTTTGTCGTTTTAATTACTCGTTTATAACTTTGCATCTGTTTATTTTAAAATTAGTCAATTATTGAATTTAGGAAAGTGAATACTTTTTAATATAGCGAAAGATACGAAAGAAATTATAGAAAAAATATACCAGTTTTTAGAACGATATGATTGGTACTATGAAATATACAGGTTTATGAATATTTAAAGGAAAGTATTTTTTTATTTTTTTTTTTATTTTAACAGACTATATTATCTCTTAAACATAATAATGTTAAATTTTATTAAGACGTTCGTATAAACATTTATATAGGAAGATTTGGATCTGGCCAGAGAGACTAGGATCGCTGAGGTCAGACGACGCTTCAAGTTGCGTGTTGGCGAAACCGTGAAAGTGCATTCTTGGCACGCTATGATAAGAATAGATTAAGAAGGAGGGGATGAGATAACAAATAGAAGAGTAATGTGTGCGCCGGCGCTCCTCTCCCTCTCTCGCACTTTTTCATTCCTTCCCCTGGTATCCCTGTAGCCCTGTAACATGGGCTGCCACGTGCGGCGACACATTGTAGAAAGTGTTGGATCGCCTTACATCGGTCCGATAGGCGATCCTATATGTATGTATGTATATATATATATATGTATACGTACGTTGTCATGACGATAAAGACGCCGATCGATGTTTTTAACCTGATAGAAACGGCGACACATCAAGTTGATTTTTTTGTTCGAACTCTTTCTTCGTGATATTTCTACTTTTCACATCTGTTTTTTTCTTTTTCTTTGTTTCCTTTCTCCTCGTGTTGATTTTTAATAATGTAATTATTATCAAATTTAAATTCTCGTTTTTAAAGTAGTATTTTAGATAAAAAAAAAGAAAAAAATAATTACCAAAAAAAGATTGATATTAAAACATCAACGAATTCTATTCTAAATAACAAACTATATGGATCATCTGTATCGTTGGTAAAGTACTCATGTTCCCGATAAAAATTCGACTGGACAAATGAAGTACTCGCATTATTGCGAACTCTTATCGGTGAGAACCAATCGGTAAGCTTTATTCGTGTCATCTCGAACGACGATTACGTTTGTAATAAATTTGCTGTGTTGTCGAGGATAGAAAATTTGAGTTTGAAGGATGACGGTGATGTTATTGGTCGGGTGTTGAGGCGATTCAAGGCCTTTGCAATATAGACTCAATCATCACCAATCTAAGGCGAGTCTTAACGAGTTAGATCGTATAAGTTACCTTCGTAACAACTCCAATGCTTTCTATAAATTCTATGAATGAATTTCTATAATCCTATCCGTTGGATCTTTACTATCTTCAGCGTATCTAAGTGCGTCATTCCAAGTCCCTATCCATATATTTATATATACGAACATATATATTTATTTATGCATATTATAACGTCGCAAGAATTCCAACGAAAAAACATCGCGACGCGATGGAAACCAGTTTAAGTCCGTTTTGTCCTCGACAAAAAATTTGCTTGTCCTTTACCTCTCTCTTTTTTTTTTTTTGTTTGCACGATGCATTTTAATCGATTTTGTTTTTGACTAGGTAAATCGTATAGAAACACGAACGTGGTTATCCTTTTTTTAAATTCTATTCACTGAGAGACTGGGTAATCCTACGAATATTCAACATTTCGATGTTATTACGGAAATAGTATGCGCCATTCTCTATCACGTAAATAACATAACGGGTTTTAATTCACGCTTCATCCATTCACAACATCATTCGAAGCATTTGAGACTATGTAAACATCAACGAATATTTGCAATCTATATAACCTTTTTTTAACTTTTTAAATCATACGTTTTTGAATACATAGACATCGTTTGAAAGCTTATGAAAGATAAATCACAAGACCTTGATCTATATTTAATTTTGCATTAATAATCACGATTAGCGAAAAATTTCGTTGATGTTCATATTATTGAAAACTGTAATGATAACGACGGAGAAGAGATTCTGACTTAAACATGTTTCTTAAATCATATATACGCGTATTAATATTTTACGTAATACTGGACGTAACGAACAATTCTAACAATAATCAGTTCGTTTATTTCGTTATTGGCGATAAATCGTTTCACAGAATGTGATTATAATTGAAATTAAATACACCAATTTATTTTGATAACTGCAACGGCCACGATTTGTCAGGGTGTATTTTATATTTTTAATCTAATGCCAGTATTTGACGAGGAACTTTTAAAGGGAGAGCTCGTAGGGATTGTCGGAAGTTCGGATTTATCGAACGTGTGTGTCGTAAAATATAAATTAAAAAATTCTTCTAGGTAGGAGATCTTACGAAATATGCTTTTAAGTATACCTGTGTTAGGTCGATAAACGTTAATTTATTGTTGATGATGTCTCAATATCACGCGTTACACTAGTGACTAGAATCTAGTAGAATGACGTCAGAAAAATTTTGCTCTCTTTTCCCCTCTTCTTCACTTCGAAGTCAACTAATTCTTTTTCTTTTTTTTTTCTTTTCGAATAAAACATCAAGATAGAATATAAATTAAGCTCGATCATCATTGTTAACACGTACGCAAATCTCTTTTTTTGTCTTTACTATCCCCTCATTACGAATAGTTTTTATATTCGTAAAACATAATTCATCGTTGTACTTGAGTTTAACAATGACATTGCTACCGAGTGAGCTAGCATGGTACTATACCTGATCATAACACTGCGTAGTCTTTTCGAAATTGGTTATTTTTTCGAGGTAACCGTGGTAATCAGATTTATTTACGAAACAATTATTTTTAACGAGTATTTCTGTTTACGCGCTCCGTCTGCGCACATATAATATAGTGAAACGTAATAATGTTAATAATTTAACTAGCAATAATCTGTTATTTTTACCAATTATTTCGTCCTCGTTTCCTTTTGTTTTGTTGCGGAGTCAACCTTGCAAATATGTGCTTAAGATATCTGCTCGTCTCGAGATCGATAACTAATTAACATCAAATTTGTCCTACAGTCTACGAACGATATCACATAGTTATTATTATAAATGTCGATCGGTGTTTATAAGCAGATAACTTCACGAAAGATTATAAAAATTATTACGAAGAGAAAGTTTATTTTAAATTCTCTTAAATAACAACACGTTTCTTTTCACAAACGTTTGATTTTATTATATATTTTTCCGATGTCTAGCCAAATTAGAAAAGAACGCTTATTTTTCTAAAATACTGAAATTGTTTAGTTTTTACTGGATAAACGATGAAAAATATTTACAAACTTCATCTATTTTACAGTATTTCTTACAGGGGGCGGGGTCTGATCCTCCACTGATTTTTTGGAAATTTTGCGCACTTACAGTAGTCCATAAAAATATTCATTGTGCCTTTAAACATGGCGGATATATTCAGCCGATTATTATCAGCCGTGAGGAAAATAATTGTAGATATTTCAATTATTATTATAAAAAATACAATACTAATACCCTTCTTATCTACTTGGACAACTATTACACGATGATTGCTCTTACTTACTTAATATACTTTATTTTATCTTTTTTTTGATTCAATGTTGACTATCAATCCTTATAATTTTCATATATCTTTTTTTACTTCTATCTTAACTTGCCTTTTCCTAGTATTACAACCTTCGCATTTTTGCTATCACCTTTACCTTAACCTACGCAATAATTTCTCTTTTTTACCATTCTTTTTTCTATTGTTCTAACATTCTAATGTTTGTTTATCACCTCTACCTTAACCTACGTAACACTTTCTTTTATTACTGGACATATTCTTATTTATTACTGGCATTGAATATTTTATCATTTTTTCTTCTTATAAATTTTGAACTTCTACATATATACATACATATTTCATTTTTTGTTGATAAAAATGTCTTAGAAAATATAATCATCGACGTAAATCGAACATAACCTAGCTAAACATTAGTTGATTACCAACAACAATTGTTTTTATTGCTTATAAAAATCTGATAAAACGCTAGTTCATAAAATGATAAAATAATCATCTTCTTATTAATCTTCTTATTAATTCTTATTATCATTCTTCTTATTAAACTTCAATCAAAATGAATTACATTTTTTAAATATATTATATAATATTTGTATTCATACACTCTTAAAAAAGAAAAATATACATAAATTTTATATTCTATAGTTCGAATAATGCATAAATTGAAGTTTTTTTGAAATTGTTAAATGCAATATTCGCTTTTTTAAATGCCATAAATATATTTTATTAACTCAGCACGTGACCTGCTAAGTCGGATGTTAAGTTGCATTTATTATTATTTGCTATTGATTTAACCGATAACCTGTGTAATCGCGTAAGTTCATAAGATTGAGTAAAATCTCTTTTGAGAAAAGAAAGGAAGAGAAGAGAAGAGAAGAGAAGAGAAGAGAAGAGAGAAGAAGAGAAGAGAAGAGAAGAGAAGAGAAGAGAAGAGAAGAGAAGAGAAGAGAAGAGAAGAGAAGAGAAGAGAAGAGAAGAGAAGAGAAGAGAAGAGAAGAGAAGAGAAGAGAAGAGAAGAGAAGAGAAGAGAAGAGAAATGGGCATGAAAACAATTTATCGTTTCTAAGTTTAAAATCGTTAAATAAACTGATCTTTAAATACGAGCGATAATATTCGAATTATTCAACAGAATGTATTTAAAAGAATACGTAATAACAACAAAATCTAATTCAAACGAATTGAAATATTTGTCACGATAGATAAAATTAGCATGTTATCCGTAATCTGAGATCTCTGCCCTTTGAATCATCAAAAACACTTTGTTCTTGTTTTGTATTTATTAATTTTATTATTTATTAATTTAATATCTAATTTTTAAATATTCATTTTAAATATTTATATTCAATTATTATTATTTTCGTGTTATATTGTATATGCGATTTGTGTTATGAATGTTCAGTAATTTGAAATTTTGAAGTTAAATTAAAGTTAAATTAACTCATAGATTTTTTATAATGTTTATTTTGAATTTTAATATAAGTTTAAAATTAATCTATCTAGTTGTGTAGATATAAAAGTAGTAATTCCCAAAGTGTCATGATTTTCTCACAACGTGCCGCGAAGTATAATAAAATTTGTATAATTTTATTTCTAGTTTCGAAGTAATAAAATGCGAAATTTTTCCGATTTGATGCAAATCATTAATTCACTGATCGTTAATATTAACTGTCTGCAGACTTTTCTACAAATAAAATGCGTTTTATTTATTTTTAGTCAATCCTTCGATAAAAAGAAACTTTTAACTTTTTTATAAGGTGAATTTATTAGAATTCAACATAAAAGTTGCCTTGAAAAAAAATTTAAATTTAGCAATGGCGTCGAAGTAGTGGTTTGAGAACCACTGGCATTAGAGTATTTACACAGATACATTTAAATTTTGTTATTAGACATAAGAATCCAAAATAGTTTTAATTATCTAAATCAGTTTCTATGATAATAATCGTTCGTTACACTTTTCGTAAGAACAATTTCTATCGAAAAAAAATAAAAAACATTGTTGCGGCCATGTTTAAAAATGAAAGAATACTCGAATATAGATAAATATTTGATATAATGGACTAGTAATTTGAAATTCGATCCGACGATAGAAATTAGAAGTTTCTCGATTGATCGTTGAAACGTTGATTGAGGCTTATCATTAATGACTTTTGTAGTTGTAAGAATCACGGTAGATAGGAGGCCGTCTACCCACCGATAAAGTCTTTAGTTGCGTCCAAGAAAATGTGAGTTTCCTCGTCTCGGAATAGTTGAGCTCAACGACCGGATCACTTTTGATATCGATCGTGAGTTTCTTTTCAACGTTGAAACAAACTTTTCGTTGTGTTTCTTCTTCTTTTTGATCTACATAATTTAAATACATTATTCAAGGTTATGCACATTATTTTAGGATGCGACGAATATTTTTCAGCTCACTTGGCATAAATTTATGCACGTATGTAATATGTAAGAATTGATATACGCTTATTTGCCAATATATGTATCGATAAATTTTTCTAAATATTTCTATCGATAAAATGAAAAATATACTTCGGTCGTATTTATGTATAAGAAATTATTATAGTATGTAAAAGAAATAAAAACAACAACAAAAATACAAATCAAATAAACTCTACAGTTATTTATGGCTCATTAGTTATCACCGATAACAATAGTTGACCGATAAACTGTGTATATTATGAAACAAGCGTACAAGTTTGTATAATTTATACATAGGTATATTTGAAAATCGATAATTCTGAATTACAACATAATTTTGTACCGTTGATTAGTACCTAAAAAACGTACAGTTATACAAAATGTAAACATTTTTTAACACTCACGCATACAAATCTAGACGACTCATGATTTCATTTTGAAGAATCAATGAATCATAGATCAGATTAAATATATTTCCTGAATTCACAAAGTTAATATTGAAAGAAAAGTTAAGCTAAGTTTCGTGACAAATAAATGACCTATGTTATCTCTATTTCTATCTTTCTCGTTTTCTTTAATACGTTATTTACGCGTTAAATCTGAAGAGATTACTATTTCAAGGATATTCTGAGTTTATCTTCTATTCTGTGCTTTAAATAAAATTTATAACGAAGTTAAGAAGATCGCACGCTTGCTCGAAGAATTAATAAATAATAATAATATTCGTTTGGAAAATATATATTAACGAGCAAATTTCTTCGTTATATTTTAACGTTATAAACGGAATTCGTTGGATATTCGGTTGATTCCAATCGAAACCTATTTGAAACAAACAAATAACGAAAGAGAAAAGAGATAATAATTGTTGGATTGTAAGACGTGTCGTGTGAATACCAAATAATAGTTATATGCCGTAGAACTCGATGATAAATAAACACTACGGGTCATCGTACGATGCCGAGAAACGAGATTTACGTTTAACGATCCGTACGAGACTCGCGATCTTTCTACTGTTGATGCTTTCGCGAGGAAGAAAGAAAGAGATATAGGCAGAAGGGAAATGAAAAACGAGAAATCTGTGTTGTTACGATAGTTACGTTGTACCAGTTTCACAGGGTACAACCTTTTATTCTTTCGAATAAGTTTAAGCTTTGAGTTTGTTTCTAAATCGTTTTTGGATCAATTTCAAATGTACAATTAATATCGTCTTTCGTTTAAATATAAATTCTTCATAGATCTTTTCTTATTTCTATTTTGCTTATGGATCATTCAGTTGAATCTTATAAGATATTAATCACTTTTCTATTCTTTTCTAAATTTGTTCTCTTCTCAATCGTTTTTAGATGAAAAAATAAAGTTAAAACGTTCAATTTAGGCGTGGTTTTTAATAAACATCGATCGTATTCTTTTATTAGTTAATTCATTCATTGGATGTAGCCTTAAGTTTATGAGAAAATAATTGTAATAATCCACTCTGTCCCTTTGGTCGATTTTTTCAAATCGGTTTTTCAATTGGACCGAATTATCCAGAAACTTAATCTTAAAAATGACCAAAAATAAATTCAACACAGCATGGATCATATAATTTTAATATTACTATTTTACAAAAAATTATCAACCTATAGACGAACTTTTACATCAAACCAGTGATCCCCCAAACTTTCTCGATTCTTGACGCCCTTAATGAATCATGATTTTTCTAAAACGTTTTGTGTCAAAGCCTAACAAGTACACTTTGCAAAATAGACAATAATTTGGTTGCAAGGATAAAGTAAAAATAAACAAAATATATATTTTTTAGTCCAAGATATATTTAGATTATTTAGAAAGTAATTTAATTGAACAAATTCAACAAATTATGACAATTTTATATAATATTAACTATATTACTTTATTAAATAAACCATCAACATATTAAATGTATCACAACTACATTACCGGTTTAATATATTGTTTTAAAATTATGCATTCAATTTTACTATTTTCATTTATCGGACTTTACGACAATTATAATAACAAATATTATCTTATTATCATCTAAAAATGATTTTATTTATCATTTAAGCCAGTACCAAATTCATTATTATTATAAAAATATCATTTGTCTTAATTACAATTTTCCAAATAAATTTACTCAATTTCAAATCATTGTTAAAAATTGCTAACTCTCTGCATAGCTCAACCTAATTTGGGATATATATAAATCTTGAGATGAGCTTGATCAAAAATATGTAAATAATTGTGTAAATCGTAACGGGTAAAAAGAGAGATAAGATAAAACTCGAGATCATTTTCCGATTACGTCGATATTTTTTGTTTAATTTTCTTCTTGTCAATTTCTCGCAAAGGTATCTATTTTCATTAAAATTTGTTTTTCTTTACTATAATGCGTCGTTATTCCCCGTTTAATCTTTTTTTTTCTTTTCAATCTTTATCTTTCTTTTTATCTTTGTACTTATTTCTATCTCTCTTTTTATTAATACGTTCTCTAAAGATCATTTAACATCTTATCATATTATCTCTTTTTTCTATCATTATTATAATTATCGGTTCATATCTATTACAACACGCATGTATATATATATACACCTATATACATAATAACTATTTCTCGTTTCACCATTTCTCATCTGTTTAAATATTTATATAACTAATTATGTTTTTTATTTTTTATTTACAATACTTTAGATATATTCATGTTTTGCTGGTATTTATTCGTCTGTCTTATTATGAGTCATTAGTCATAAGCATTTCAATAAACATCTATTTATCTATTTCTCTATTTTAACGGTTCCCAAGGTTACTTCTGAAGGAACAGTTATGAAGTAGCAGAATTCAGTCTATTAATATACAAAGAGATATATTCTAACCATCATTATTCAATTTCATGCGTGCCTAAAATCCACTAAACACATATTCCGAGTGGAGAACCGCTGTCTTTATTTAATCGAAAACAAATAATGCGCTATTCATATCTCTTTAGTAGTTTCTTTTTGTCGCTATGAAGGAGATTAAACGTACGATAAAACAATTCAAACGATCATATTGTGTAGTGCGTCAAGTAAACGTTACCCAAGCAGCAGCATCTGGTCTAATTGCTCTAATCGCTCCTAACGATCGGATTGCAGGATTAATCATTGGATTCAGTCTCATAACGCTTATAAGAAACGCTATGTAACATTGTCGTGGTCAAGTTTGATTCGAGGAAGTTTGATTTGTTGGTCACGATGCTTGTGATTTCCCTTAGATTTATTTTCTTTCCTTAGTTTGAAGATTTTAAAAACACGATGATGATGTAAGGATAAAATAAAATTAATTGGCAATCGTTACAACCACAATAAACGTCATTACATTGGCATTTACTTATTCTATGAGTATCATAATGGTAGCATTATGGTTACCAAGAGCACAGAGTTAAATTTGCATTTATTAGTAAAGACTAACTACTATCGTTAAAGTTTTAATTGACAGTCAAGTTCGGCTCGACATTTGTAAATCGAATCAATTATAATAATCATTATCCACGCATAGTAATTATTATTTCATGATAATTATTCGATCTGCTCATTTGTCATCGAGTGCTTTTCTTATGAAAGAAAAAATATAGTAATGATGAAGTAGTGCAGTAGAAAAATTCACTCTCATTATTTTTTCCCTAACGCGCCAAAAGAAGTATAACCTCAAAAATCTTTTGACAAGTTAAACGTCATATCGGTCACCGGTAACTGACGATATCAAATTTTAACTAATATTAATTAATAAATAGTTTTTCTCATCATTTTTTCCCTAACGCGCCAAAAGAAGTATAACCTCAAAAATCTTTTGACAAGTTAAACGTCATATCGGTCACCGGTAACTGACGATATCAAATTTTAACTAATATTAATTAATAAATAGTTTTACAAAATTATGAACAAATATATTATTATATTTAATATATATTAATATATATTTGTATATATGTTAGCGTTAAATTATATAATTCAATTAAACCCTAGGTTTTTCCTGAAATAACTAAGCCTTTTTGGGAAAGCATATAAAAAGAATTGTATTATACACTAAAACTAATAAAAAAAGGGTTAATAATTAATTTCTTATCATTATATACTTGACAATAAATTTATATATTTTTTTTTCTACTACCCTTAAGCGTAGTCGGTGTAGTCAAGTTTGTCAAGTATTTCCTGAAAATCCTCAAGACGTTCGTTAATTGATTGTTCAATTCCTGATTACCTAATCACGTTTAAGTTCGTGTTTCTTCAAGCAAAACGGTCCTCTCTTTTTCTCATCGTACCGTCATTTCCTATAATACCTGTCATCATGGACTCACTAAATGCAAGAAGGATTTTGTGATTATCCTTGAAAAGCAAAAAAGGAACTTGGAATCGAGAGTGTATCTGCGAAGGTCGACGATGAATTCCCCTCGATCATTGAATAAAAACAAACATTTTTGTATTTATATTTAATCAAGAATTACGATAAAGTTCGCTGAATTCATTTGAAATCCAATGAATGAATACAAATCGTCAGCATGACGGTAACGAAAAAGAATCGGATGTGAATTCACATAATTGAACTTCTAATTACTTATATACGAAATATATATCGTGTTTTCTAACGAAGAGAAAAAGTTATATTATTTAGAAAAAATTGTTTATTCGAAAATTAGATTAATTATAATTAATATGTTGCATATTGGCATAAAATACGAATAATAATTAATCGAAAAGTATCTATTTCGACGATAATAATCTAAATAAAAAAATCAAAATAAAAATATCTATATTTGTTAACGTTAAATTGTAAATCTCATCGATAATGTTTATTATTAATCGAAAGATGAACAACATAACGAAAATAACGTTATTCTAAAGATTGTATATATATGTCTTTGTCGTGTTTATTATATATTAGTGCGAGACAGTTTTGTAATTCACACATCCCAATCTCAAGGATAAGTTTGACGTATAATTAACGCCTTACCTGAAAACAGAGCCACGCTTTTCAATGGTGAAGCGACAAGTCTCGAGGGTATTATTAATAGAACGCTATTCTACCCACTCATACGCATACACATTCAGGCACACATGGGCTGATCGGTTCAAAGGGCAGTGACCGTGGTTCTTACAACAAATATATCGCAATTACCGGAATGTCCGAGCTAGGACTCGGCCTTGTCTGGACACCACTTTTCTCTTTCTCTCTCTGCATTATCGTTATTATTATTAATCGCTGATAGTAGAACAAATCAACTTTGACCTTTTGGACCTTTTCTGGGTCTCTCGACGCCACAACACCGTTCAAAGTCCGTGATGAGGGTTTCTCTTCGGACAATACGTCGTTTCTGAATATTTCTATAATTTGTTTGTATACTTTACAAATATCATTTCAAAGTATAAATTTTGATTTACATTAATAGCAATAGTTAAAGAGATACCGATGATTATATCGTTCTGAAACAATAAAAGTACAAAACATTGTTGACATACGATAAAATGAAATGACGCCTCCTCCGACGAATCTTATCAAGTAAGTTTTGATGTTAGTGCCATCTTTAACCATTACTTTTACTTATTACACAGCAACTGTCTCTCGGAGATAAATTGCAGAAAAGAGGATTTTCAGCATTCTTCTCGAAATAACGTGTTTCTTTTACGTTTTGTTTGTAGGAATATCAAAATGATTCATTCGTAATTAGTACACGAAAAAAAAAATTAGGAAGCTAACGATATCTTTCGAAATATTTCTTCGACGTTTCATGTGTTTCTTCGACGTTAGATGTGTTTTTTGTCAGTTATTTATAGGAAAGAAATTAGATCTTAAAAGAGACTAGAAAAATAAAATAACGATTTGTTTGAAGAAAACACATATGTATCACACAAAATTCTAAATTTACTTAGGTTTTAAATACTTTACGTATTGTTTTAATGTGTATTCGAAACATGCGTAATAGCAAACAGCAGAATCAAATAACGATAAAAGGAGAGAGAGAGAGAGATAAAAAAACCAACATTAGATTCGTGATTGATGAATTATAAATAATTTAAATTACGAGTTTTAAAACGAAATTTCGATATAGATCGAAGAAATACAGTAGTTCATTCTGTTAAACATTTCACGAGGCATTGATCAAACCTCGACTATCTGCGGAATAAAAATGAACAACTTGTTCTTGAAAGAAAAAATAAAAGGAAATATATATATACAATCGTATAGCTAATAAATGCACGGTATAAGTTAAACGGATAATTAATTATACATTGGAAACATTGAATTGTGTGCATGGTAAAGTTTGCGTCGCTGATGCGAGCCAAAAATGTTCATCCAACTTTTAATCTCATTCCAATTATGTATTTCCGTGAGTAAAAATCTAAAACAGAGTTCTTTGCTTTTGGCGGGAGTTTAAATGTTGTTGACGAGAAGAAGAATGAGTGGAGGGGGGAGAGCGTAGACGACTGTGATGACGATGACGACGCCAACATTGGCGACGTCTAGGGACGTGGTGGGGTGAAGGGGAAGTGGAAAATAGACAGGAGTGGGGATTATTTACTTGCTTCGTTCAGAGCCACCACGCTCCCCGGCTTTGGTACGAAACTACGCGCGACAGTACGAGCACGATACTCGTTACATACGTGTCTCTTCTTGTTGTTAAACGTGACCGTCCTTAGATTTCCATCTGCTTCCATTCTGTATGTATTATTTTTTTTTCCAAACTTATTTCATTTTACTTATTTTGATAATACAATCGGGAATATATTGATACACAAGTGCAAAGTGTGCTCTGCTTACGTGATTTTACAAAAATCTTCATATAACGCTTCCTTTCTTATCTCTCTTCCTTTTTCTCATTCCTTTTTTTCGTGGGGAAAAAAATGATGACTAGTAAAGAGTGTCGTCCACGGTTCGATATATTGAACCGATATATATTCCGAGTTCTTGGTAGTTTTTCTGTGTGACTAATCGTGAGGAAGAAGAGAGAGAAAGAAAAGGAAGGATTATTGAAAAAAAACTGTGAAGAAGAATAATAATCGTTTATAATTGATCGATAACAACTTGGTAAATTAATCCGGTGATATACGCTATTGGCAGCTTTAAAGACTGCTGTGAAAACTTTATTTTCGAGGTGCTTCTGATGGCACCCGACCTCGAAAAAAGAAGGCAAGAACTTCGGAGGACCAGCAGTGGCACTTCCACGAGTCCTTGTTACGAACACATGGGGATGATATTGCAACTTCCTCGACCGACCTCTTTTAAATCCTCATTATCGACGGATCTATATTTTCACGGTAATATTTTTTCGAGTATTAAAAAAAAAAAAAAAAAAGAAAAAAATAAACAACTAGATTAATACATAACTAACATATATGTATATATGATCGAGCCTCCTTCGTATTTGACCTATTGAAATCCTGTTCTTCCGCTTTCTCCGTCTAATAAGCGCGTCTTTCCACCAAGATTCTTAACCACATTTTTCCTCGTCTCAATTACGTAAACGAAATAAGAAGCATACAAATAATATAATATCATTCATTTTATTGTACTTCTCTCTCTTCTATAAACTATCACTTATAGAATATTTATTCTATAAATATATATTTTCTAAATTTGTCTCGCAAATTGTAGAAGAGAATATAATCTATTAAAATAATTGTTCTTTTCTTCTGATTTCATTATTTTTCTGTATTATATTTCCGTGAATATTTGTCATAAGCTTAATACATTTTCGCGGATTTTGTACCTGCATTATACACGCATAATCGAGTAAAATCATCGTGCCGAAGACGTGCTCGCGTATAAAAAATAACCTTCACTTATTTCACGAGGAAGAGATAGAGAAACGGAAAGAAAGAGAAAGAAACATTTATCCGATTCTTTTGCTCTAATAAAAAATCAACCATTTTTTGTCTCTATCTCTTACAAATTTCTTCGTATTCTCCATATTGAATTCTTAGGAAGATTCGATCTGTCCTTGTCGGATAGCATATGGTTTAAATTCGAGATACGAATTCTATAGGTGAACTTCTTTCGACGGAAAATACAAACCGAAAAATCTTGTTCCGTAATTACCGAATGATCGAGTATACACGCTTTTAACTTCGATTACGTTGTTACGTGTTAATCACGTTGCCATCTACATATTCTACGTACTTGCAAGTGTTACGTGTATATGTGTGTATATACACATGGAATAATCCTAGACATGAATCGTTATGATTGTAAAAAGCCCCAGGGAATGCATGACTCGTCATTTGCCGATGCACTTTCGTCTTATTCACGATTAAAAGCCGTCATCTTAACGATTATTGGAAATCATCTAGTTTCTTTCTTTCTCTTTCTTTCGCTCTCCCTCTCGCCCCTCGTCCCTTTTCGATCCGTTTCCTTTCGTCATCCTCGATCGTGTCGCGAAAAAAAAAAACACTTCTTTCGACGAGACTATGATCTATTTTACCGAGAAAAAAAACAAATAAATATTTTTAGGTTAAACTCGCTTTAGAAAAAAATATATGTGAAGGAAATGATAGGATGAAATAATAAACGAAAACTTAAAGATCATTTCAGCAATCGCATTATCGATATTTAATGAGAATGAACAAAGCAAGCAAACAGGTTTCTCTCTAATCGTCCTATCTTAAAATGTCTATCGAATTAACATAGATCGTTCATTGGACAGACGAAAGGAGTGAATTTACCTCGAAGACTTGTATCATCCGCCATTGTTGTTATCGTCGTCGTTGTCGTTTATCTCACACTATCGTTTTCCTTGTATTTTTATTTGAGATCAAGAAGAAAGTCCAAAAATAATGTGTAGATTCTTTTCTCGAGTATTCTTGCGAGCTTTTGATGTCTTGCAATTAAATGATCTTAATCTTATTATGGTATAAACATTTACATTTTTCTTAGAAAACACGTGCATTAAACTATTGCATTAGTTGGAATGAAATTAATATTTATATACGTATATACGTATTATATTTTTTCCTCATTTGTTAACAGGTTGAATAAATTACTAATCGACATTTTGGATATCTTCGTGTTTATTAATTTTGTTCAAAACAAAGATATATTTTAATCCAATTTATTTCGATCATAAAACTTTCAATACAAAATTATTTCCATTGTCACGCTTTCGTATACGAAATTTTATCGTTTTTTAATTAATCGCTAGCGAACTCATACAAATATTAAATTAATAATATTTTAACCGCGCTTACTTGTATCGGTTAAAAGTAAATTAAAAGTACTTTCATTTCTTACATTTTCTTGCATACCGAAGTCTCTTCATATATATAAAAGATTAAACATTTCATAAAAAGATCTGTCCTCTATTGATTTCCAAAACAAAAACTTAACCGATAACGAGATTTACAAGATCTTCACGAATTTATCTCAATTTTATTATCTATTATTAAGGTAAAGTAAATATAGAAAAAATAAATAAAATGAGATAAAAATAAGTTGTCGTTATTCGTTAAAATGGATTGGCCAGTCCGAGAATCTTTACTTACTACTACTCTTCTTTTTACTTTGCCCTCGTACCCTCGAATTTCGATTTGTCGGATTAAAATCTCGTGCTACGCGTCGCGCACGTGTTTTGAGCATGTGCCATGTCGAAAGCACGCGCGTTCGACTTTCATTACGTCGACGTGTCTATGTCTACATTAATAGATATATAGCACGTACATACGCAAACCCGCATGTTAGACTATCAATTACATTGACTCAATTGGTCGAACACTATCAGGAGTTTAGTTCCACTGTAAGTAGTGTAACGTTCTTTTTTTCAATAAAAGACAGAGAGAGAGATAGAGAGAGAGAGAGTCATCGATAAGATGAGCTATCTGCGATAAGTATGTATGTATCATCGTTACGACAGATCTCGATGATCATTCTCCGCGAATCGTTTGAATTTGCAAGTAGAAGAAGATCGATCGATCGATTACCAAAACTTCACAGATCGTACGTATCGTTGATCTTATTTAAATTGCACAGTGATCGTTTCCAGTGATACCCAATTTATAATATCTTTTCTTTAACTTTTTTCAATATCATTATATCGATTAAAAATATTCTCGTTATTCAACCTTCGTGTCGTTTAATTTCGATTGAATTCCCTTTTTTTCTTTTTTGAAGTTATATACTTCTTTTGACGCGTTTGGGAAAATGTGATGGGAGTGTGATTTTTTTCCAAGCGTCTGTAAAAACGACACCACGAAGTTTGTCGAATATTTACGATGCGCGGCAAAGCGATTTCAAATTTACGGCATGAAAAATGTCGTCATCTTTTCTCTTCTTCTCCCTCCTCTTTTTTTTCTCAAGCGGGTCACCCATCCAAGTACTAATCGTACTTAGCGCTGCTTGACTTAAATGATCGAGGGGGAACTAGTGCTACCACCACGCCATGACCGTTGACGTATAAAATAATTCGATATATCTCCCTTATATTTAGTGTGGACTGATATCTATATTTTTATATATTTTTATTCTCTCTTATATATATTATTATTATTATTTTTCTTTTCTTTTTTTTGAAGTTATTTTTTTGAAGTTATTTTTGAGGTTATTGAGGTTATATTCGTTTTGATACGCCAAAGAAGTATAACTTCTTACATGCGTACATAAGTACACACGCTAGTTTTTTTTTTTTTTTTTTTTCATAACACATTCTAATTTTAAATTCTATTTTTAATAATTAATTGAAACGTTTAATTTATTCGTCTATTCGATCAAACGTGTTTAACATTTGGCGGAGTCGGTTATCCTGTTATCTATGTTCTTGAGTAACCAGCCGATAGATCGAATACGCTTATCAACACACGAGCGACAACGAGTAACGATTGTCGAGAGAAGGAGGATCATCGTTTAAACGAAAATTTGTATAGCCTCGAACAGAAGCACTAGTGTGCACCGTCATGCCAGAGTACGGATCTTTCTGCGTTATCTCAAGCTTTTAAGTAGGCTATCAGCGATGTCATTAAGTGTACACAGACAGTCTTCGTGTCACACGAACTTCTTTCGTAATAGTTTTTTAGGAATCGAAAAAAAAACGAGAAATAGAAAAAATAAGCAAAAAGAGACAAAAAGAGAGAGAGAGAGAGAGAGAGAGAGAGCAGTGTTAAATTTTCACGCGACTTTACAGACAAAATTTTACGAATTTAATGACACGCGATCTTTCTCTCTCTCTCTCTTTATTTCTTTTCCTCTCTCTCTTTCTCTCCGGTATCTAATTAACGCGTATATCTCTCGTCAAGAGTTATCTCTAATGTGAATGTTTGTTTTCTTATAATCTCGAATTTGAACGGCGTTTTCTTTTTTATTAACATCTTTACCTTCGAAATGCATTAGGTCAATGTACCGCATATCTATAGCGAATTTCGAAGCAACCAGAAGAAAGTTTGCTATCTTATCTTGATTTTATAAACAGATAAGGTCGCATTTAAATTGGCAGACATTGCGAACGAACGAATTACTCGTTATAGCTGGAGATTATTGCGGGATAAAAAAGAAACGAGGAATGGGAGAAGAAAGGTGTTTTATATTTGGTAGAAAAATTTGATTAAATGTCTAATGTTAATCGAATAACGATTCTGGAATTCGAATTGTCGCGTTTTATCGTTGTTAGGGAAAAACTGAGAAGCGTGGAATTTTTCGCGAGTTTGATCGGAAAAAGTTCGTCATGGGGGTCCTTTTAACAGACGTCTTAACTCGTAGCACGGAAATACTTTCGATTCGACAAGGATCGAGCGCATCGATCCAACGATGAACAGGTAACAATATCCTTGAGACTCGAGAGGCGTCATAGTTAGCGCGAGCTGCTCTATTTACAATGTAATAGTAACGATGTTTATCGATCCTGTTATCGAGAGAGAGAGAGAGAGAGAAAACGTTCACAAATGCATGCTCGGGGTTCTGGTCGGGTCTGCCGAGGACGATCAAGGAGACGCAAATACTAACTGAGTTTGACCTAAGAAAAAAAAAAGAAAAGAAAGAAGGAAAGCCCAATTCATATTCCAACCAAGTTGCATGTAACCGGTATCCTTCCATCGTGCCCCTACGATCCTTATTTTCAGAACATTTCAATTTATTTAGATGCATCATGCATCACATGCGAACGTTTTAATAACAGTACGCACTATATTATAATTACATCCCGCAAAAAATTAAAAATGTGACACCTTTTATTATCTTTCCATTATCTTTATTGTTTATATTCAACTGTATGTATCTAGAATCGAATGAAAACAGATATTCACGGTTGATTCGGGTAGCTCCTTCTTATGTCTTCTTCTTCTTCCTTTCATCGTCTCCTCCTCCTTTTTCTACCAGCGGGATGATGTCAATCAAAATTCAAATTCTGTTTATCGTCATCTCCTCCTTATCTTTATTGTCATCTTTAACGTCATTAACCGGTACGTCATATATACGATTAAAAGTAAAGTCGATCTACGAAAACGAAAAACTAGAATTCTTTTTGTTATTGCAATAGAACGTGCAAGGGCTATAAAACATCTCGAATTTTGAATGACACCCGTCATTAGAGACAATAACAAAACGACCGGTACATTAAACAAATTCATTAGATTGGGTCTTCGAAGATTGGCTAAATTATATTTTCAATTATAGGAGAACGTGAGATTTTAAAGTAATATAATATCCATTAACCAAAAAACTAAACGAACGATAAGAACAAAAAAGTTTGACTCATAGTTAAATTTGTGTAGATAATTAAATGATTAATTAATGTAAGTAATGTCATGAGTAATCGTTAGATTGAACTAAACACGGAAAGCTGGTCAACTTGTCAAAAATTGTTGCAGACGGAAAAGAAAAAAAGAGATAGCCCAAGAAAGAAAGAAAGAAAGAAAGAAATACTTTGATGTCGAAAAAAATGAAGCGGCATTCTGAGCATATGATCGATATTGCTACGACAAATAACACTTGCAGGATCCGCGAGGCTCGCGAGAGGGAGGCTGAAGGGGGAGGTAATGGGTGGAGAAAAGTGAAGCGCAATGAGATTGGAAATGTAGGGTCGTGTGTTGTGGGTCGTTGACATCGTCCCGTGATTTTCCTCGACGTTCACACTGATGCATCTTGCAAGTGTGTGCAAGCGCCCATTAGTCGCCGTACTCACCCCTCCATATTCTTCCACACTCTGCAAGAGAAAAAAGAGAGAGAGAGAGAAAGAGAAAGAGAAAGAGAAAGAGAAAGAGAACTCATGAGGCGGGGTAAATCGAAACCCCCAGTTTCACCAGCACCACCAGTTGCGTTCGCGATTGCAACTTTACCCCTACGCAATTATTCCGTTCAGCAGTCGATGTTCTATACTTAGATCATTCGACATTGCTTTTCTCTGCCAATCTCCTCTTCCTTTATTTCCCTTTTTTTTTCTTTTTCTTTTTTCACCGTTATCGTTCTCTTCTCTTCGCCATCTTTATTTTCGTATTTTCTCACCTTCTCGTCTTTTTTCTTTCTCATAAGAATTAATTTTTTGCTTTCTTTCTTTCTTTCTTGCCATTTTTATCAGGAATATCAACGTCAACATCCTCATTTTTCTTCTCGCTTCTTCATTGCCTTACATATCTCAGCGCCTATCTCTTCTTCTTTTCTTCTTCTTCTTCTTCTTCTTCTTCTTCTTTCTCCACAGTTGTAGAATATTTCGATCGTTGGACTTTGATCGACCAGATAGTAATCTCATGTGTGTACAAGCTGTGAACAAACACTACCGAAAATCCGTACAAATTTCTACGAACGTGGCACTATTGACATCGATGTCTCGTGCGCCTCCGATAATAATTCCTGTTTCTCATGTTTTTATTATTTTTTTTTTTTAATACAATAACACTCTGTGTCTTCCTTGCGATCATTTTATTTACGGATTATACGTAAACTCCAACAAAAATAAATAGTGCGTCGCATGTCTATCAATTATTCATAAGAAACCAGTCAACAATATTTCTACAACGAGTCTAATTACATAAATCGAATGGAGTATATGAAAAAAAAACATAATAACTGATTTAGATAAACCGTACGTTCTCGGACGTGTTTAAAGGTCGAACGAATAACTCTTAGCAAATCAAACGTCCTCGTTACATTTTCATATTTTTTGATGTTTCAGGTAACAATGCAGGAGGCTCATCGTCCACGGTGACAGGATCCATTTTAAGGAGTTCCACGGCACCCAACAATCGAACGCACTTAATTAATAGGAGAGCCGTTCATCAGCAACGGGAGCAGCAACAGCAGCAACAGTCTAGAACTCCATCGATTTCTTTGAGCGGTAGCACCGCTCAAAATTCGGATGATCACGAAGCGAGAGTAGTTAACTCGGTGCAAGACACTTGCGACAATTCGAACGATTCTGGTCTTGGATTTGAAGAACGACAGCAACAGCTCAGCGTTTCTAACGTTGGTTCATTTTTATTTTAACTATCAATCAGAAAATCAATTTACTCATAGTAAAACTTAACGAATTTCTCATTGAACATTTTGTCGTACGATAGCAAAAATATATTGTTACACTTGTATACTTGCCAAAGGTATTTGTTTATTTATGTATACGCGAACCACGGGTTATCCGTTAGCCGATAAAATTCTCCGCGAGGCAACAGCTGCATTATTATCAACAATTATCAGTGTAAAGTGGCGGTACATTCGCATCTTATCAGAATATCATAGTCGGTGATTGTACGTGAGCAAGTATTCTTCATTCCCGCAGATGTTTATGTTCGTTCGTAATGGGTTCTTCGTGATCTTTTGCACTCTCATGTCAGATATAATCTGACAATGAGATCCTGCGAACCAAAAGCTATCGATTGTAGTTATTAACAGATCTATCGAGTACCATGCCGAGGATATATAAATGTTTTGTGCTAGTTTCGGGCCATGAGAAATGAAAATAACATTACTGTGTTCTAAACTTCTATCGCTAGAGCTTGAAGAAGCCGGGGATCGAAGCCTCTAAAAGCCACTTCGAATGTTCATCCTTGATTGCACCACTAGTAAATACTCGCATGGTAGCAACATGTCCGTTTGCTAACATCGTTACTGGATGATGATACGGTACTATCTGACGGTGGTTGAACCCGCACAATGGATGTTCTGATTCGTTAGATTGAACCGAGCATGGTGCACGAACACTCATGCAAGTTTTATGACGATCAATTTGCCTTTGCTTGTTAGCTCGCTGGACATATAGGTCGTGTCTATATATTTCATGAAGGATCGAAAGATCAAGGCTTTCCTAAAGTTCTAAGATCATTGGTTTCTTCTCCTAATCTTTCGATTGCGCAAAATCAGTTAATAGTTTATAATTATTGTATTGTGATATTAATAAGAATTTATTGTATTACCAGGCATGGAACGGTGTCGGTGAAGAGGACTCGAAGAGAAGAAAAATGGATATAAAACTCGAATCCGAGGATGCAAATTTTTCTTTTCCTGAGGTTTCTCACTCCAGCAGTCCTGAAGGAAAAACTTCGAGTAGAGGTACTAGCAATGGAATCAGTCTTATGGCGATCTCAGCTGGTAGAACGGGAAATGGAACCACTGGTACTGTAGGAAGAGTCATCGGTGTTACGAAACCTCGTCCAGCCATGGGTGTTTTGGGTAAACGCTCACCGGTAACGCACCAAGGCCCCGTCACCCTCACTTCGCAACTTTGTACGTTTTCAAATTCTTATAAAATAATTCGAAAAATTTAAACGACGTTCGTTCTTATGAGATGCTTACGAATTTAGTTATTTTTACATCAAATTATCTTCAAGAAAAGGTTAAGCCTTGTCACGTTGAAACCAAAGTGTCGTCTATTGATTTATTTCCGTCAAAATTGTAAACCTCATGATTTTTACTACCGAGATACGTTATCGTTCTATGTTTAGGAACCGGCATTCTTCGGCCGAAGGAAAACATTCGCACACCTTGTTTGATACCAAACGCGATATCAATGTACATCATACAAGTTTACACCATACAATTTTAAAAAGAAAAGAAAAACGTAGGCATCGAACATACAAACGTCGATATCGAATCTTTGGAAAAATACATTTCTCTAAAAAGGACTTTCTTCATTTTACAGCTAGTACGTCTATAGATGGAAAGGTGCAATTACAAATTATTTGTCAGCCTGAACAGCAACACCGTGCGCGTTATCAAACGGAAGGTTCAAGGGGAGCAGTAAAAGATCGCACAGGAAACGGATTTCCCATCGTACGTTTGATCGGTTACGACAAACCGACGACTCTTCAAGTTTTCATCGGCACAGATCTTGGCAGAGTGGCACCACACATGTTTTACCAAGCCTGTCGAGTTAGCGGTAAAAATTCAACGCCTTGTATCGAAAGAAAAATCGATGGCACGATCGTAATCGAAGTGGATATGGATCCCTCGAAAGATATGCTTGTCACCTGCGATTGCGTCGGTATCTTAAAGGAGCGCAATGTCGATGTAGAACACAGATTCCCTCAAGAAGCAAGTGTACTTCAAGGACGAAGCAAGAAAAAATCTACAAGATGTCGTATGGTTTTCCGAACGACAATTACGAACTCGGATGGTATTACAGAAACGTTGCAAGTTTGTTCGCAACCTATAGTTTGCAGTGAGTACCCAAAAATGTAAAATGATATTATATATGCAAAAAATAAAAAGTGTTAATAGACTGCAATAACGCGAATAAAAATTAACAGAAGATTTGATCTTTTAGCTCAACCACCAGGTATACCTGAAATTTGTAAAAAATCGTTAACTTCCTGCCCGTGCACTGGAGGATTAGAATTATTTATTTTGGGAAAGAATTTCTTAAAAGACACTCGCATAGTGTTTCAATTGGATAACAACGATATGTCTAGTAATTTGGAACCACATTGGGAATGTGCCGTTTTACCTGATAAGGAATTTCTTCAGCAAACTCATTTAGTATGCGTTGTGCCAGCTTATAGACGTCAAGACTTGGCTCCTTCGGAAACTGTAAGTGTAAAGCTTTATGCAATGTCTTCGGGAAAAACAAGCGAACCACACACCTTTTTCTACACGGCTGCATCCACTTCTTCTGAACAATCAATGAGTAAGGTCGAATCTATTACGCCACCACTCGCTACAACAAATGGTGAGACTGCTTCTCTTTCAACATCTCCTTCAGCAGTAACCTTGACAACCGGTGTCCCCGCCAATAGTGAGTGGTCAAAGTCCAATAATATTGCTTAACAATTTTCCGAATTATAAAAATGTTCAACACTTTTCAGCTTTGGTACCTCCTGCCGCCACAGCAACATCAAATTTTTTGACAACCATGCAATCTCAACAAGCACCGACTCAGTCACCAGAAGCTCTTAAAAGTGACCCAAGTCCTCCCCCAGCAGCTACGTCGTCTCAAGTAACACCAGTAATGATGTGGGCCTCTCAATCACCAAACTGTCAGAATTCCTCAGCCGATGTAATGATGCCACCTCCATCCTTAATAGCGAATCCTCTTCTAAATCGACGTTCCTCTTCGAATCTGCAGCTAATTCTTCCGGACAATTTAAAGACAGAAGTACTTGATGAGAACAGCGAGAATAGCATGCTTAGTGATAATAGTATGCAAAGTATACCAACACCTACGGCAAATGGTCCAACGGGAACAAGTCCTTTACAACAACTTGTTAACGAGAATTCCAGAGAAGCCACACAATCCAGTATAATCAGATCGGTAGCCGTACCTACGAATGGTTCTCCAGTACAAGAAGCTGTTAATCTTCTTGGTGTTGTGGATTTAATGCATAATCAACATCCTCTAACTATGGTGTCAACTCATCAGAATACATTCGGAGGTATGCATGAATCGTCTCAAGTCAAAGTTCTCAGCCCACATCATATCAACAAAGATACTAATTCGATATTGCCAGCAGAAAGCACTTCTAATGGCAGTCTTCAGGGTGCCGGTGTTGTCGATCTCCGTATGAAGCATCATCAATCCGATTACAATACGTTATCTAGCTTCGCTGCTTCTTCTGTAGGACAACCATTGCCAGCTCAAAGCGGTCATAGTGTAGAAGAATATTTGAATCATATCGAATCTACCGTATCTACAGTGAAGGAGCAAGAAAATACTGAAAGTAACTTCGTAGATGCCATGCAGCAACGAGCCTCCATAATCACAACCAATCGACAAACGACTCAACAATCTCCGACTGGTCTCTTAGTACCTACTGCGCAAGCTGCAGCTGTGAAATTGGATGTGCTAGTGAATTCTGCTGCAGAATCTCATCAAATTGTTTCGCCCTTGCAATCAGTAAATCCGAATTCTACAAACATGATGAACCATGTCGACGATGCCATTTCCAGTCCACAGCAAGGAAGTAGAACAAGTCCACCAATCCCGGTAAAGACAATGCTGCTCGAAGCTCTGATGCCACAGTCAGTTCCGCAGTCGGTGCAATCTGGTGCAAATGCTGTCTCGTCTTCCGCGTCAGTTCAAGAGTCTCCATCTAATGAGAGCTTACTCACAACAATTAACGCTGCACTTTTGCCACCAGTTACGATACAAGAATCGTCAGTAACCGCAAATGGAACGCCCAATTCAACGGTTCCGTCTCATAACACGCTGCAAGTTACAAATGAAACAATAGCTACGACGGCCGATCATATTCAGCAGATGCAAGCTTTAACTCAGCAGGAGGTTGTGGTGATACAACAGCAAGTACAACAGGTCGAACAAGTTGTTGCACAGGCACAACAACAGGTAGAACAAGTGGTAGCTCAAGTACAACAACAGGCAGTACAAGCCGTGCAACAAGCTCAACAACAAGTAGTTCAGCAAGTTGTGCAACACGCACAAGTCGTTCAACAAGCAGTACAGCAAGTTCAAGCTGTACAACAAGTACAAGCTGTACCCGCGGTTCAACAAGCTGTACAGCAAGCTACACAGGAAGTTGTACAACAAGCTGTACAACAAGCAACTCAAGAAGTAGTTCAACAAGTACAAGCTGTTCAGCAGGCAGTACAACAGGCTCAAGCGGCACAAGCTATGCAACAAGCTGTTCAACAAGACATTGGATCAATGTTGAGTCAACCAGCAGGATTTGTGGCAGAAGCAAGTTCAGCTTTGGCTAGTGGTGCTGCTCAAGAACCTTCGCAACAGAGACTAACAACTGCAGCCGAACAAGCTATCAACAACGTTATTACAAATGCTACGAAAGATATTATCAACAATCGACCGATCACAACGACCACGGCGCATGCAATCATTGCTACAAAAAATATACTAAACAGCGTAGCGACTCAAAGCGCTCAACTAATGAACAGTGCTATGGAAGGGATTTTACCAAAGTCACCTTCTGGGCAAAATAATATCGTTGAGCAAGTCGCTAGCAAATCGCCACCTGTTGCTTTACCTGTTACTCCCAACAGACAGAACGTTAATGCATCTATACCAAACACAGCAACAAATGCTGCTGGTTCTTCCGTGAGAAAGCCTGAAGACGTGGGCAACATGCTACCTCAGGAACTCACTTCCATGTCAGAACACGAACTCCTCAATTACATTAACCATAGCTGTTTTGATCCTCAGGGTGGCTTTTTAATTTAGTACTGCCACTTTTTTATCATATACGAAGAGTATATTCGATCTGTTTAATAAATGCATCGTGAAGACTCGTCAAGACGTTCGTAAAAATTGTTTAATTTTAATGCAGTATGAGCGATTTTTGTGCCACGATATCATTTACGAGTTTACGTGTGATAGGAATTAAATCGATTTTATTATTATTCTAATTATTAATAATTATAATTATTATTAATTATTAAATATTATTAATTAATAAATTGATAATAATTATTATTAATAGTAATTATTACTTATTGTTAAATATTATTAATTATTAATTATTATTATTATTATTATTTAGTATGGATGAAATCCGTTTAAAATCCGGAACAATCGAGAAAATGTGCATGCATGAGTTAAGTGAGACGGGCGCATACTGCGCGACAATTAGGGTTTCGTTATATTTTTTTCTACGAATTGTCAAATGTGATAATTGATTAATTTATCTATATCTATGTTCACGCATCCAGGTGCCTTTATTCATACAAAATATCTCGAATTGATCTTTCTTTCACAGAGATGGTACAAAAGAAAGAAAGAAAAATTGTCGTAATTATAATATATAATATAATATATAATCAATCGCGTACTGACCCCACTCAAAATGAAATCTCTATCCACAGTCATAGAATTGAGTGCAGCCAATCTAAGATCATTATAAATATTTTAGAATATATTTCCGTGAAATAATTTGATTCTACTTTTTCCTCTTCTGACTTGATTTCATGATAAAAAATGAATCATTTGTTAATCTATTTCGTTCCAATTATATATTAAGTATAATATATTTTTTACGTTACACGTTGTTTAATAATTAATTTTTTTGTTGTTAATTAGTACTGATGATATAATAATGTGATCATGTTGACTATGTTATTGATGATTTGTAGATGAATAAAATGACGGAGAGAGATTATATATTATATATGTCAGTATGAAGATTAATAGTTAATATAAGTTATTAAGTGGTTAACTGAATTCCTGTCGCTTCTTCGTTTTTAAAATTGATTCTATTTCCTGATGGCGTAAAAGCATTTGAAATGGCCAATAGAATAACATTTCATGGTTTCGACAACTCTAAAAACATTTGTGCTGGATTATCATGGAGCAATTCTTGTAGCTCAACATCTTCAAATTTTTTCGGTTGTCCAGGACATTCTTTTACGTTAAAATCACAGTTTCAAAAGCGTTAAAATCAAACTTTACGTGTTCTTTCCAACAAAATTTTACCATACATTTCGAATAATAAGCGGTGCGTTTCAGCTACGGTTTTCTTGAGGTTGAAATAGTTAAGAAATACATGTTGGAAAAATAGTTTATCGCGATTCATTTTCAACCGATTGATAAATTTCTTTAGCATCGAGAAATCTAATTTATGAAGACTGAATTCATTTCAGCAATTTCTAAACTACAAGACATGCGATTTCAGCGTCGAAACTTGTTAGCTTAGAACCAATACTTTATAGTAGCAAGCAAGAGGAACTAAGTTTACCATGTAATATGTATATATATCGTGATAGATACGAAAGAAGAAATATATACACACATACATATATATATACATATATATATATTTTTTACATTTACCCAAAGAAACGAATGGATGGCCAGATTATGGAGTTAAGTGAAATTATTGAAGATTTAACGAAATCTACATATACATGTTCACACATGTGCACTTATATGTACGTATGTTGACATGAACATAAATGCATGCGTAACATCGAATTATATTGGGATATATTCCCTTTTGTTCTTTATAAGGGGTGCTATAAGTACTATGAGTACGAATACTCGCCAAGATTATCTAATATATTATAAATGCGAATTTTATAAGGAAAATATTGAAACATTTATTGTCGTGATATATCTTTGTAGCAGAACATATATTTTATATCAATCATCTAAATGTGCCGATGTAATTTTCATGGTCACGCATGTGCATTCACAATTGAGATGTTTGATGCATCTTACTCGTGAAATAGCCAAATGGTAAAATTATAAAAAAAAAGAAATCATTGTACTATGTGCTATGTACTTTGTCACTGAAACTTATTTGTAATATATACTGTACACTGTGTACGCACATCAAGTGTTAAGAATTTGCCATCTGAAAGAATGCCCATATGTATTATTGTTACTTCTATAAGTTGAATAAATGTTTCACAGCATTGCTCGACAGAGTCTTCTTAATATATACAAATTTTATATTATAGGTAATACATTATTTACAATATTTATGATTAAATGCTTGTGTTACTATGTATCAAACTATGTTTTCTGAGATTTTCCATTCACCCTCTTTGCCTACTACTTTTGTTTCTTTATGTAGTTTTTGTAAATGATGCATCACATTATGAGCTGCTGCAGGCCATAGATCCTTAGGAGTGTCCTACAAATATATATAATATATATTGATAGTAAATTCATAATTAAAGAAATTACATTATTAGTTTATTACCTTATATATGATTTCTACAATATCCATTTCTGACATAAAGTTAGAATTGCTATGTTCTTTTAAAGCATTTAAAATTTGTTTCTCTCTTTGTTGTCGATGTTGAATATAATATTGAATTCGTGGAACAGGATCTTCTATTATGGGGCCGTGACCAGGATAAATTACAGATGGTTTCATGTCCAAAATTTTGTTTAAAGAAATCATATAATCATATAGATCTTCAAATACAGCAGTACCTTCACCCAAGATACAATCACCGCTAAATAAACTTTGTTCATCTTTTAATAATAGACATGCATGATCTGTTGTATGACCAGGTGTATGTTTTACTTGTATTTTTGCTCCTTCTACTTCAATTATTTGTTCATCTTCTAAAGATTTACATTGCCTTATAAGATCTGGTGTTGCTTGTGGTTTTTCATAGGTAGGCAGTTTCCATATTGTTGGTGGATCATCATTCAAATTTGTTGATGTTAATAATTCTTTAACAGAATTTACACCACCAATGTGATCATGATGCCAATGTGTGACTATCACGTGCTCTATTGTAGCATTTTCTTCTGCGAGTACATTTTTTAATAATTTGATATACTCAGCTGATGTTTCAGTGTCTCCTGTGTCAATTAATGCACGCCTATAATTAAATACTTAAAATATAGCAATGCTATTTTAATATACTACATTCTGTCTATTAATTTAATCTTATTAATTCATTTTAATAGCTTTAGAGTATTTCATATGTATTCAAGATAGAAAATATATCCTTAACTAGTAACATGTTGATATTTTCTTTTTTAAGAATTTTTTTTATATTCACCTTGTTCCTGAACCAATAAGATAAGTATTTGTGCCTTGAAGTGTCATAGGACCAGGATTGCATCCAAGAATCCGAATAATCTTATTCGAGATTTTAGATACTAAAGGCAAAGATGTTAATCGCGTTGCCATGTTTTTAGTAATAAATGGTATTAATTTATTAATGACATTTCTAAAATAAGTTATTGATAAGATAATTTATTTTTATTGATGCATTAGCACACTCTACAGTAAACTCATTGAAACATATTGTCAAATTTGTTATATATATACATATATATACACTCGCATTTTATTTTATTATTTTAATACATATTTATATTTCCATTGTGTGTGTGTGTGTACAATTATATTAAAAAATTATTATTGTTTATATATATACACATATAAATATTTATGTATACAAGATTATCTATCAATCATATAATTCGATATTAGTTTCCAAACATGTACTTCCTAAAATAAAATTTAAACATTTAGATATTACTAATCGTTTTTTTATGTATACATATTCATTTTTAAAGTTAATTAAAAAATATAATAGAAAAAGAAATCTTTCCACTGAAAGAACTCGATCGCCAATTATTTGTAAAATTTCTAAATATTTTGTTTCCTGATGTAAAATTCGATTCTTGTTCGTTCGAGTAACTTGTCAGATTTTTCGAAGTTCTAAAAAATGAACTATAGCCATTTACTAATATGGCGAAAGCTAGTTCTAAAACTGATACACTCAAGTATAATGAGGGTTTCAGTATAGGTTAGGTTAAATGAAAAATATCGTTGTTTATAAGCCAAAATATACGGTATTTAATTCCTAAACAAAACTAATTGTATTTAAAATCAAATATAATAAATGACTGATACTTGTTAAATAAAAAAGAGTAAATATTACATTATTATTTAATGAATAACGAACGCTAAGAGATTTAATCTGAAAAATATTAATCTGTAGGCGTTAGTAATGTGTCGTATTTTCTCATTACGTCATAATGAGTAAAAGTAATGAAAATTTATTAAAAATAAATCGTTGACTCTTATTCATTAATTGAAACTTATATACGTGCATATACATATGTACATGTTGCAAACTTTCTATGTAAACAACCGTATTTTTATTTCGCATATTCACGTGTTATGTATACTTTTTGGAATTATATAGAATGGCCGAAAAAAATGGTAAAATCGAATTTGTGACAGAACCTTTTCCAATTAAACCTCGCAAATTTGGACCACAAAATATTGTTGTAAGACTTAGAAGAAGAGAAACATTTGGCTGTCCATATCCTGGAACTCATGTTCATAATGCTAGACAATTTTATCAAAATGTATTTCCAAATTTTACAATTATGAATGTGGAAAAACCCCCATGTTTTCTCAGAAAATTCAGTCCAGATGGAAAATATTTGATAGCTTTCAGTGCAGATCAAACGTCTATAGAAGTTTATGAATATCGCGGAGCATCTGCAGCAGCAGATCTTTTAGCTGATATTGAAGGGGAATATATAGGACATAAAAATGATGATGTTAATATTAATATAAGGTCCAATGTTTTCAATCGATTTTTCAAGGTATTTATCCTGTAATTATGTTTGTCTTATATTTGATGTATTTAAATCTAAATAAATAAACTTTTAAATAATTATAGGCCAAATGGACGATTAATGTAGTTCAATGCAACCAGCAATTGAACAGAGAATGTAGTTTATTTACGGATGATTGTCGTTATGTTATTGTGGGTTCTGCGGCACATATTCCTGATGAACTCAGACCTCATTTTTATCAAGTATGTACAAAAATATACACTGCGTATGAGTTATTAAGCCATTCATAGATCAAATCAATTAACTCTACTTGAACAATTTCTTTTAATTTTAGTGTTAAAGCTTTTAATTAATTAATGCTTAACTTAGCATATTTAAAATAAATTTTCTTAATAATAAGCCTAATACACCATTATATAACAATATTTTTTTATAGCCGTTGAATAATAAATGAATAATAAATGAATAATAAATGATATAATAATGTATGTAATTTTATTCATTTTCTTCACTTTTTGTTTTATGGAATTATCCGATTTAACAAATGTACGACTCCATAATAATTTTATTTGGAGTGTTTCATTCGATAAATATTATTTTAAGAATACATTATTGTGTATTTTTAAAGATTTATTCAAATAATGAAGCATTGACACCAAATCCGAGATCTCCACTTGAGGATTATACTCTTCACCTAGTTGACATACGAGATGGAAAATTATGTCATATTAGACATTTCAAAGTTGATAAAATATATTTATCTCATAATCAAGGTATTTATATACACTAGAGTGTCGATTATCTAAATAAATTGGGAAACAAAAATTGGTTTAATAATCGATTTTATGTCCAATATTTTATGTCCAATTTTTCAATCTGAATGGTTTATAAGTAAACGAACATATCTAATAATAAGAAAAGTACAATATCCAAAATTAGACGTTTTTAGATATTGCTAAATTGTGAATAACCAATTTTCAGATAATCAACATTCAGATAATGTGAACTGTATAAAGTTATTATATTATAGAAATATATTAAATAATTATTTTATATTAAATTTAAGGTCTTTATTTATACAAAGATGTTTTGGCTGTGTTATCTGTGCAACACCAAACAATACATGTATTTAAAATTCTTAATGGAATGTTCATTTATATCAAATTAATAGGAAGGTATGATTATAACCATTTGATTACCAATTTTATTCTAAATATAAGAAAATAGTCATTAAATAAATAAAAATCATTTAAAAATAGGTTTTGTATGGGAGATGAAACTTATTTATTTTCATTTGGTGCATGGCGTGGCGTAAATTATAGATCATTTAGGGATACCAGAATAAACAGCCTTAAACACAAATTGTTAGTATTTTTATATAGGAGGGCAGAATATATAAGTAATACAACTAATGACCCATATGAATTAAGACGATTTTATCAATATTTTGATCAGGTATATTATATCATAATATGCAACTAATCTCATAGATAACATATTTTTATTGATATTTTTACTATAACATAATATAGCATATATAACATAATATTTCAGTTGAATGCATTGAGAATGTGGAAAATGCAATTATTGGATGCAAATCATATACTTATAAGGTTTGCTAGTGAAGAAGTTGCAACTCTGCAGGCAAATGAACCAAATGCACAACCAGCTCTTCTTGTTGTATATAATATGGAAACTGCTAAAATTTTGGCTGTGTATGATAATGCATCTACTCAATTGCTGACCCAATTTGAAAACTTCAGTGATTTTTTTAGAAATGCTAGAATGAGTACAGATTGCCAATACATGTGCTCTCCATCAAATAATATTTATGCGCGGTATAAAATTTTCTTCTACAGAAAAAGGCATATAAATATTACTTTAATATTTAAAATATATTTACTAATAATTTAATGAATGTTATAGATTAATGCAACAGAGGTTCAAACAGACAATAGTAAGTGCCAGATATGGTGGAATTACAGAAGCTACAAAAAGGTTACTTGCTCAATTACCAATTTGCGCTCAGTCTTATTCGAGTTCTCCATACCTTGATTTATCTTTGTTTTGTTACGATGATAAATGGGTATCTATGATGGAACGACCCAAAGCTTCTGGAGAACATCCTATTCGGTATATTATTTATTTAAGTTTATCTAACATTGCCTCAATTATAAGTTAACATGCGATTTCTTATTTGTTATAGCTTTTATGCGCGTGATTCGGGTCTTTTGAAATTTAAAATGTATGCAGGGATGTTTGGTCGTACAGCCCCAACTGCAGCAAGAAGATTAGTAGCATTTATTTTTCATCCAACAGATCCATTTGCTATATCAGTTCAACGTACTAATGCTGAATACATTGTTAGTTTCCATATAAGGCATATTTGAATAATGTATAACAATACAGTAACAAAAAATGTTCAAAACATTATTGCTGTGTTATTCCAAGCTACTTAAAATACTTTTATATACAAGAACAAAAATGTTGTATCTATATTGATACATGGCAAGACATAAATGTAAATAGAAAATCCTTTATACCTAGAGTTTTTATACAAAATAATGAGGACTCAATATTTAATACAGTCATCAATTTAAGGAGTCACAATTAGCCCCTTTATTGTATATAAACATGATAATGTTAAATAATTCTTCATGTAATATTTTATTCTGGATATTTTATAATTAATATAAATACAAAATAATAACAAACACGAATAAATTACAAACGAAAATAAATTAATTCTTTTAATAATAAACCATTTTTCAAAGAAGTTTAGCTTTATTTAAATTGTATTCTTAACATTTATAATGAACTAGTAATTTCCTAATATGAAAGTAAGTTTATTTCATATGAATGCAAATGTAAAATATTATATTAATTTTATAAAAATATTTATATAATAATTTATGATTAATGATATAATAATTTGTAAAAATTCTATTTGTTTTCTCCAAAGATTTACAAATTTCTAGACAATAATTTGATCACCATAAATATATATAAAACACAATATTAATTTACAATAAGCACATCTTGTAAATTCGACATTTCTGCGCGAATAATGCTCTTTTAATTTACACAAAAAATTTGAACTATTGTTTTTATATATACGGATTGAAACTTAGGGATGGCCAATTTTTATATTGTGATTACAGATTATTACTAACACATATACATATATCAGTCCTCATAGTAATTTGGGTAGGGTAAATAAATAGTCTCCCCTTTTAAGTAGATTTAAAAATCAACTTATAAAGAAGAAAAAGGAAAAATAATATCAAATTATATGAAAATAAAGTAAAAAATAAATATTAAATCGAATTTTTATTAATTCGATGATCGAGCCATAATTGGCCAGAAAAATTGAACATTCTTTTGGACCGCCATTGTTATAGCAACCTGTTGCTCCTTTAAATTTCGTGCAGCACCACCTATAACCCACGCCAAAGAACTACAAGCTACGTGTCGTGGTCATAAAAAAGTATGTAATGTGAGTTACGGTCGTGCAATGGTGTTTGGATATTATTCATATTATATTTTGTAGTACAATCGGCAGTATCGATAAGAAAAAGCAAAGAAATAAAAGAAGAGAATTTTTTGTCAAATTTGACATTATCACTGGATAACCTTGTTCTGGCGTCCATGCATATTTGGAAAAGTAAGTAAAGCGTTTACAACTTTCTACTTGTACAAACGTGCAAGCTTCTTATTTGCATCTATTTTCTTTTATACTTTAATAAATATTTATATTTCGTTACGAAAATAATTTTTCTTATATTTTACTTGTAAAAGTATACCATTGTTTGACATAAAATCGTCCATATACTTTTAAATGGAAGCGTCATAATTACTACGCTTCGTCATGCTTCTGCGTTTCTGCATGAGAATGCAAATCTTCAATATTTTAAAAAGATACTGCATCCTTCGTGTAACTTTATTATATTCAATTTTAAATTCATTTATATTCGGAGAAAAGTCGTGCGATTGTATTATTTTTAGTAAGAAACTTAAAACAATTACAAATTATTATCAATAATTCCGCTTATTTCATGTTTTTCATTTTTTGTTGCAGGTATCTTGCTGAAATAAAATTAAAAATATATTCTTAAAAAACAGTTATGTTATAAAGTAAACATTGTTTATTAGAATTTTATTACTTGGTTTATTGAAGTTTAGTATTATGTTTATTTCACAGTTATTAATAATTATTTCTATAATCTGAACGTTCAAAGCTTGATCAAAAAACAGAAGCTTTCTTATAAACGTGTATTCGTGCACGTATTATATTTTTGCTAAAAAAGAAGAATTAAGATTATGTTCAATAATCAAATGATAAATATAACAGCAAAAGAAAATGATTCTACAGAAGAAAATAGTTTGAGTAATGAAAGAAAAGAACAAAAATTTCTTACTGATTTGAGTACACCTAATGATAATAGATATTTTGTGAAACGGTCATATACGTCACCAAGAATATTTAAATCACGAAGAAATAGAGGTTTCGTTTGTTATAGAATGAACAGATCATTAAGCTTTGATAATTATAAGAATGATCGTTTATTTAAATCTCCTAATTCTAGTTCAGGAAGTAGCAATGCGGATAACGAAAAGCATCTAACAAGATCAGCTAAAATAATGAGAGCACTTAATTTTAATTGCAGTCCCTTCTACAATCAAAGAAAGAAAATAAAAAAGACATTAAATTTTAATTTAACTCCAAGTCCAAAGAAATTTTCTAATCTTAAAAGTTCAAGAGATAATATAAATTTCAATTTGACTACATCTTCGCCTAAAATTAATAAAACTTTGAACTTTGACACAAGTCCAAGTAATTCGAGTACAAGCAGTATATTTCTTACATCATTTGATTCTATGGATGAAAATCAAAATCAAACTCCTTCTCAACGAAATAAAAAAGCTAAAAAGTTATTGGATTATATTACACCCAAGAAAAGGATGTATGTTTCATCTCCGAATATGGATATATCTTCTCCATCTTTACGTTTGAGTCTTAAAGAAAAGATCGATGACATTGTACAAATGAATTGTTCACCTTCGCATTCTTTTAATCAAAATAGAAAAGCATTAAATTTTAATACTCGTTGCAATATTAGTACACCGAGAAATTTGTATGCAGATTTTTCTAACGAAGATGATGAAAGACCGCATACACCTGAAAATACTATTCCTATTATTCCGGAAAGTATGAGTGCCATAAAGAAGAGTCATAAAAAGGTAAGAATAGAATTCTATTAATTCTTTTTAATAAAATTATGCATTTATTATTTTACTATATAAGTATTGTTTTATTTTCTCTTACATAGGAAAGATCACTACGACAAACGGATAATTTATCTATAAAACATGTAAATGTATTACAAAAATTAACAGATCCTTTCATGGTTGAGCAGTTTGATGAACTGCGAAGAGAAAAAAGACCCTTAAGTCCACCTATGGCTGAAAAAGATATTGTATCTATCTGTGATACAAATTCTATTGAACAATCTCATAAAAAAGATAAAAGTAGGAAAAACATTTCAATGTTACTTTCTGGAGATGAACTTTCTGACTCAGGATCTATTTTTGAATATTCCATAGGACAAAGAAATATAAAAGGAGAAAATAATACATGCCATACCGATTTTAATCTTAACAAAAGTGATGATAACATAGATTATGACTCAAATAGTAACAATATATCAGCAAATAGTATTGGTTGTTGTGAATTAATAAATAGTTCAAATGAAGCAATAAACAATCAAGGTCTGGATATTATTACTGGTATGGATACAAAATCTAGTTCTCGCGTTAAGGAAGAAATATGTAACACAGTTTCTCAAAATCCCCTACCAAGTACTAGTAATGCCAATAAGAAAAGTAGATCAGCATCACCACAAGCACTTGAAACAAATTCTGTACCTTCAGTAAGAGTAATGACACCAGAAAATCAAATAGATTTCTTACAACATATTCAAACTGAATCAATTAAAAAGTCTCATAAGAAGATTAAGGAAGAAAAAAGGAAAAAAATTTTTTTACCTAGAAATCTTGAACATAAACTTAAGGAAGCAAAACTGGATACTGTTAAAAATAAGAATTTTGAAGTATCAAAAGATGATCAAAATGATAATAATATTCCAACAAATGAGGACTCTGTTAATGTAGACATTGTTCGTGCTAGTACACCTGAAAATGTTAATTCTAGCAGGTTGTTATTGTCAAACTTTACTTCGGTTAAAAAATCACACAAAAAAGACAAACATTATAAAATCGTTTCACAATTTATTCGACGTCAACAATTTTTAAATAAAGATGCGGATTATAATAATGTGCAACATGAAATGCACAATGACGTTACCAAGAAAGATCAACGAAAAATAAAGAACAAATCTACTGAAAATGATAGCGCTATGTCTAATTTACATTTAAATAATATCAAACTTAACTGTAAAGTGTCTCCAAGTAAAAGAAAAATATTTTCTTATTTAGCAGATGACGATGATGATGATGATGATGATGATGATGATGATGATTTATTACATTTATTGTGCAATTCTAAATTAACGCAAAATGAGGGTAGAAATATGGAGGAATTCAAAATTTGTACACCTATAAAAAAAAGAAGATCATTATTAAAAACTGATGTGAAATCTGATGGTTTACATAAAGTACAATCAAATAATAATGATTCATTTGAAGAAGAGATTGTAAATATCGATGCATCTAGATGTTTAACCCCCATTCTAAGACATCTTGGTTGTACGGTATTACCAGGGCAAAATACTGATCTGGTAAAAACAAGTAATGATGATAAGAATACAAGTAATGAAAAAAATAATTCAGTTGAAGAACAACAGCAGCCTGATACGCAAGATCAGAATGGAAGATCAACACCCAAAAATATGTCTACAATAGAATTACTTCCTAACATTAATTCCATTAAAAAATCTCATAAAAAGGATAAACGTGGAAATGGATTGCATAGAAGTCTTATTTTAGAACAAGAAAAATTATTTCTAAAGAAAAATGATAACAAATTTTTGCAGAATAATTATAGAAATTCAACAATAGTTTCTAAATCAAATGATAATGATTCAAGTTTAGCTGATAATACTTGTTCAACAAATATGTTGAGCGATGGTAGTAATAACCATGCGCAAAATTCTGCTATTACAATTTATAAAGATTCTCAAACTTTCAATCAAGATGATAATGTTAATGACAGACAAAATATCCTAACAAATGATACTACCTCATCTAATAAGACTCCACCAAACTGTTTAATGGTAAAAAATTATATGAGATTGTTGCAAACAACTTCAATAAAAAAATCTCACAAGAAAGAACGAGATCGTAAGAAACATAAAGTAATAAATAAAGACCCAGAACTGTCAGATGAAGGATCTATATTTGGAGAAAGTGAGAAAGTTGATACCTTAGACGATTTACATATTCAAATTAATAGCAATGAGACTGATATAGATAGATCTGATTATGTATAAATTATAAATGAAGAGATATAATGTAAAAGAAATAAAAAAGGTATATTTATTGTAAATCATTATTATATTAATACCTTAGCTAGAATATATTATAAAATTCATAACTTTTTTCAGATTTAATTAATTATAACAGAAGAGTCCAAATTTTTTTAGTGGCAATATTCTAAGGATGGACCTATATTTTTTCATGTAAGGCATTTTTGTTTCCAATTTTTCAAGTAAAACACGCAGCCTTTTGTAGGCATTAATGTATTTGCTCTCTTAACTTTCTATAAACATAATTTAATGTTAACAGTATTATAATAAGAGAAATTATTGATTTTAAGATAAATGCACAAGCATATAAGACGAGTCTTTGTTAAAAACGAATCTATAATACAATACAACTTTTGTGTTAATTTTTGATGCATTATTATTAACAGTATTCATAAATGTAAACTTTATACAATTAATCCTATTCTAACAGTGATACATTAACCAAATTATTACTTTACAAATTAACGTCATTGGTGAAATAATTGAGAATGAACTTAGGTCAATTATTTCTTGTAATATCTTAATAACATTAAATAACATCTTAAAACATTAATCAATACAAAAAAATTTCCAGAAGGTGTTGATTAATGTACATTAAAGCTACATTTACATTAGTGTAGAATAATTGATCATGATTTTGGGCCAATTTTTCTACACAACAATTATAATTTATAATTTTAAAAAATAACAATTATATATATATACATATTATATATATATCTATATATATAATTTCATAATGTAAAGTGATAACGTTATTAGATTCGTCGTTACAACATTATAAAGAGAAATACATATACGTTTTGAAATGATAATGATAATAATAAGACTAATATAGCTTTATGCTGAATGTTTAAAACTATCTAATTAGTATTACCAAGTATGATGGTGTCAAGATATATTGAAAAGGTTATACGGCAATATAATCGAAATCATTTAATATAAGAAATTTAGTTTATATTTGATATACGTTTGTTACAAGATAGTAACACATTGTTAATTTTATTCCCACTTATTATTACCTAAAACCTGTTACATTTGGTAGATAATTTATAAATACTATATTTTTATTTTATATCGTTTATATAGTATTTCCACAGAAATTGTTTTTTTTTTTACATATGGTATCAAAATATAAATCAAGGTGCATTTTGACTTATCATATATAACAAATAATACACTTGCATTAAAATATAAGGCATATGTACATATCTGTGTCTATGTTGGGAATTCCACTTTTAATATAGCATTGAAGATATGTAAATCCTAGTATAAATGTGATATGTATATAATGCTTAACTTTAGTAAATATCGTTTAGATCTAAGAATTACATTTCATAAATATAACTATGTTCCTTATTAAATTTTATTCCTTTCTCTCTCTCTCTCTTTAAAAAGTTTGATAACAAATATTAACGCGTTAAGCATCGAATCTCTTTTTTTTTTTAGATTTCTGTTCAGGTCATGATAATCCATTAGTCAAAGAAATACACAAGGATGTTAGTTATGGGTGATGGATGTGGCTAGAATAAAAATTGTACTGACAATCATTGGTGACTGACGTGTCGTTTAATATGTTAAATTTTAATAATAAATAAAGATGTTTAAGTTTCAGCAAAATAAATTACAGTATTCATATTTGATCAGCTATATAGAAGAAATAAAATTTTCTTGCGTTACTATAAGTTTAAAGGTTTAAAATACTATCCGCATAAAAGCTTTTGTACATAGCTTGTGTTATTGTTTACCATTTAATCTTAATATAGTATAATATTTTAGTATGTATATTCTCTGCATGTTTGTAACGAAATATTTTGTACATTTATAAAAAAAAAAAAAAAAAAGATAATAAAATAACATTCAAAATTAAGAAACTGAATTTTAATTGAATTAATTAAGTAATCAAGTGGGAGAAATATCTTAAAATAAATAGAGAGAATTTATTATGTAGATTAATTAACATTAATTTTATAACGAATTTGAAATATTTCCGTATTATAGGTATACTGGTTAGCAGGAGTTTGTATTTGTTGATTGTATATTCTACGTATGTTTAGTTTTATCGTTTTTATTTAAAAAAAATAACATGACATAGAAAAAATCAATCTTCTGTTGATTACTGTTGATTAAACTTCACGTGTACACTCTGCGTTAACATTGTATGATTGATGGTTAAAAAAGTGTAGGAGCAAGGTAGTGTTGATGGAAATTTAAGATAACATAGTAATATTATGGCGTATTACTTCCTGTTCAATGTGTTGTTTAATTAGATATTGAACGTGTGGGGAACCAGGACGATGGAGAAAGGTTATTCGGAAAATTTATATACACTATCTGAATTTACCAATAAGAAAATATAACATTTATTATTATTAATAACGAATGTACTCTTGGACGCCATATATAAGACTGATATAAGACTCTCGAACGTTATATATAAAAATCTTGTCTCAAATGATTCCCGTATAGGGAAAAAAGGCACTAGTATACCGCGTCGATACGCTAGGTGCGTATCACTACAAAGGAAAGAATTAAGACGCATCTAGAAAATTATACAATTTTATACTTGAAGAGTTTGTATAGATGTGTAGAGATGTTGGGTATACTCACGTGTAGTACTGAAATCTAGTAAGTTATGAAAAATGAAAGCAAACTGGTGTACAGTTACAATAGAAAGCTTTCCCTTCCATTTCAGTTCCTGACTATCTACATTACTGCAATACTGATAAAATTACGTCGCCAGGCGATACGTTATAATATGGCTGATTTACACATTCTAATTATATAATTATGTAAAACTTTCGAAATTTTATTGTTTTAATATCATAAATGAGTAAAAAGAAATTGCGAGTTCTTTTTCTTTTTTTGTAAATAATATCTTATTTTTGTCTACTTTACAATAAATACTTCGCTATCTATTTTATTTAGAGGATAATCTTAAAAAATTTGTTTCTCTTAAATTATAGTATAATTTGTATATTACACGTCCATTTACAAAAAAAACAATATAAAATTCTGGTATATTATCGACGATATCTATATCGTTTAAAGTGAAACCATAATTGAAAAATATTATTATGGAATTGACACCTAAAGCCTCTTTTATATGAATATTCCCATTCTCTATTTACAATCTTAAAAGCGATATCTTCGTAAGGAGGACCAGCGTGGAATCGTAAAATAGCAAAGTCTTTATTATCGGCACACGGAGTCAAGAAATATTCCGGTGTTGTGTGTTTGTCTATGAGATCAGGATAAAATATATTGAACTTGTATCCTTGTACAATTTTCGGTGGTGGATTGTCCATATCATAATGCGTTTGATTATATTTATTCCATTCGAAACCTGTGTGAACTCTGTTAAAGTATCTTGGTTTCCTAGGTCTATATTTATCGGACCATAAATAAATCTGTGCTTCCAACGATGACTCTACGCTAAATTGTGCTTCGTCCGAACCCATGTTTTTCCTTGCTTCTCTGTGCATCGCTTGTTCTTCTACAGTCATTACATTTTGAACTTTACGTCCAGTACTTAGTACTTGTTTTCTAGCATATTCTAAACGTTGATTATCATCCTCTTCTAAAGTAACTAAAGTTCCTGGTTCTAGTTGAGAGTAAGGTATATATTTTGGTGAATAGCCACCTGTTTCATATTCACAAAATGATTCAGATAACATATCATCTGCTGTATTCCCATTTTCTTGTTCGTCCCTATAACAATCATATGAAATAATAGTTAATATGATTTAAAAAACAAACATCAAGATTTGATTACATGTATACATACTCTGATTGACTTTCTTCACTCTTTTCAATAATATTACTCGTAGTAAGTTCTTCTTGTTTTGTTGAATGCTCGCTTGGTACTTGAGATCCTTCTGCTTCACTTTCTGTTCTAGCTACACCCTGTTCAGCAATCAAGACCTCCAATTTTTTACGTAAATTCTCTTGATGTCGATCCCTTAATCTAGCTCTTGCCATATGAGCTATAAAAATTCATTCATTTTATAAGTCAAAAATATATTTAATTTACATGTTATTTATATTAGATTAATATATATGTTACCTTTTAATTGTGACAACAGACTTTCCCAATAACCGATATCAACGCCTTCTGGTTTCCCGGTTATTTTAGATTCAATCTGTAATTGCAGTGATTCTAGCTGAGCTGCTGTTTTTCCTTTAAAAATAGCAGTAACATCTTTTGCCACTGACGAATGAATTCCTTCTCTTCTGCCAACAGCTACTTCATATTCCGATCTTTCTAATTTTCGCAATTTATGTAATTCATCTTCAACAATAACAGTAATATCATTCCAATAATCCAAATTTTTTCCTCTTTCTAATTCTTTATAGACTTTAATGTCCTCAATAAGATCCTCCAAATCTTTAACATGTAGTCCTCTTAAATATGTATATGGTTCATGCATTTCCACAGCATCGACTTCTTCTTCTGCACTGATATACTTTGCAAGAAGATCTATCGGTTTAGCACGACCATCCTGAATCCTAATACGTGATCTTAATCTTGCTTGTTCAAGATGGAATTGATCTTCTTGTCTTGCCCATTGTTCTAATTGAGCAGCTTCTTTTCCTCTCTGCAACAGCGTCATTTCTTCTTCTCTTTGTTGTCTCTCTAACTCCCTTTCTTGCCTTCTTTTTTTAACTTTCTCTAATTCTTTTCTATTTTCTTCTTGTTTATGCCTATTTCTAGTCTCAAGTTCTTCTCTGCTAACACCAAGCAAACCTTCTTTTTCTAACTTTTTGGACCATACAAACGTTGACAGTAAATTTCCATCTCCGAATGGATTATCTGTATTTGTGTAATGCAAGTAATCATTGTCCCAACCCATTCTTTCTTTACGCTTTCTTTCTTTAGCCTCTTTCTTTTTCAATCGTCTTATTCTCTTCTCTTCTGGTGTTTCTGCAGCTTTCATTAATTCCTTCTGACGTTTACGTTCTTCTATTTGTTTTTGACGTTGCCTCTGCAATTTTTCTAATAGTTTTGTTGAGTCAGATGAGGTATCCGAAGAAGAATTGTTTGATTCACTCGACGGAGATGACGAAGTGGAAGAAGAGGCCGACGAAGATGACGATGACGATGACGAAGAAGAGGATGAGGATGATCTGTAATGGATTAATATTTCGTTACTAAACAAAAAAATATTCGTAATATAGATTAGAATGAAAAAAGCTTATTTAAAAATACTTTACCTTCTTCTGCTTCTATGTTTGGACGATTTCTTCCGTGATTCGCGTGATTCGCGAGATTTCGACAAATTTCGAACATCCTTAGATTTCTTTTTCCTCGTATTAGATTTTTTCGAGTTTCTATGAGATTTAGAATTTTGTGAATGATGTTCAACGTCACTATTGTATTTCTTATCATAACTTTTGTTCCTACTTTTATGTCGTGTATCTTTTTTCGATTTTTCAATATTACGTCTACGTGAAACTTTTTCCATTTTATTAGATTATATTATGTAAATATTATTCTTAATCAACGATGTTTACTAACACTGAAACTTGAGACAATCTCCACATTGTTTCCATGCATTACATGTTGACATCAATGCAGCAGTTTGACTTTTACTTATGGAAGATAGAGGTAAGGAGAATCATCTCTCATGGGAGAAAATTTGAAAAAGTGTCCGGTTTTTGCTGAAAATAATAGTTCGAAAACTTTCCAGAATGGCGCTGGTGCAGACAAAGGGTATGATATGAATGTAGCAATTGTAGACGAATTAAAGAATGCGGAAATTTTTCTTTCCTTGTTTATTTCTCAATCATACTCTAATAATATTTGGCGCTTTCTTTAAAATTTACCCTGATGCTAATGTGGCGATTTGAAGATTAACTTCTGCGTTGCGCCTACCTAAAGCTAAAGTCCCTAGGATATATTACCAATAATCTTAAGGCACTATATCTAATTCACATTTAGATAATATTAAACTTAACCGCAAGGTATTTCCAAATAAAAGAAGAATATAGTTCCATTTACCAGATAACGATTTATTACATTTATTATGAAATTTTTAATCAACACATTTTCACATATAAAGAAATTGTAAAAACTAATGTGGGAATTTACGCTTATTAATTTAGCAGTGGTCTGTGTTTGCTAATTGGTTATTCGATGTGCTTTTGCTATTGGTTCTAACTAACATGACGTAGAAAAAAAACAATCTTCTATTAATCATTGTTGATCAATCTGCATGAGTAAGCTCTATGTTAACATCGCATGGTTCATGGATGAGAAAATATGGTGGTAACGAAAGTGTTGATGGAGAGGTAGAAGCACATGAACACAAAGTATTATAAATATATTATAAAATTGTATATTTGTTAGAATTAAATCATGGGAAAGCTAAATGTCACGATGTTACGTTATTTAACGCGGGAAGATTTCCGTGTATTAACGGCAGTAAGTATAAACAATATAATTATATAAATTATTAAATTTATCATAATCCAGTGTGTATATGGATTATAATGAAACTTTCAGATTGAAATGGGTATGAAAAATCATGAGCTTGTACCAGCTTCACTTGCTGCGCAAATAGCAAATTTGCGTTATGGTGGTGTTCATAAATTGTTAAAGGAATTGTGTAAATATCGATTACTTAGTTATGAAAGAGGGAAACATTGTACGTTATTTGTTAAACTTTACTTTTAATAAGCATTGATATATTTTATATAATTGAGTATTATTATAGATGATGGTTATCGTTTAACAAATGCTGGGTATGATTACTTAGCCCTAAAAGTACTGGCACAAAGAGGTGTTGTGTGTTCTTTTGGAAATCAAATAGGTATTGGAAAAGAGTCTAACATTTATGTAGTGGCAGACGAAGAAGGAAATCCAATTTGTTTGAAATTACATAGATTAGGTAGAACATGTTTCCGAAACATCAAAGGAAAAAGAGATTATCATCAACATAGAAAGTCTGCATCCTGGTTATATCTGTCTCGAATATCAGCAACAAGGGAATTTGCCTATATGCAAGCACTCATGGATAGAGGATTTCCAGTACCAAAACCAATTGATTTTAATCGACATTGTGTTGTTATGGAGCTGGTTGAAGGTGGACCTTTGTAAGTTTTTACTTTGAATTGAATTAATAATTTGTATTAAATTTAGTACCGTTAGCAAATTAAATTTCAATATATAGATGTGAAGTTCATGAAGTAAGTGATGTGGAAGAATTGTATGACGAATTAATGAATTTAATCGTCAAATTTGGAAATCATGGTGTTATCCACGGTGATTTTAATGAATTTAATATTTTGATTACGAATGATGGTAAACCGATTATTATTGATTTTCCACAAATGATTTCTACCGAGCATGAAAATGCAGAAGTTTATTTTGAACGTGATGTCAATTGTATTCGTGATTTCTTTAGAAGAAGGTTTGGATATGAAAGTGAACTTTACCCAACATTTAAAGATATTATGTAAGTTAGATCTATTTTTATTGCAGAAATGTATTTTTTGCCATACAGTTAATTATTTGATATTCGACATATTTTTAGACGAGAAGATTGTGTTGACATAGAAATTAAAGCTAGTGGTCTAACAAAACAAATGGAAAAAGATGTTTTAATGGAAATGGGTTTTGAAGCGAATGAAAATAAAGAAACTTGTAAGATTGATAATGATGATAATGATGATGATGTCAATGTTAGTGCTGGTGATAATAATGATGATATCGATGTTAGTGCTGGTGATAATGCTAATGATAATAGTAAAGAGTCCAATTTCGAAAATGATATAGAGGAATTACGATTACGAGTGGAACAATCGATGCAAGAAGTTGATTCTTCTGAAGAAAATGTTAATGAAGATCTAACAATTGCTAGAAGTGCTGCTACAACTATTATATCACCAGATGATATAAAAAAGAGAACAAAACGATCTTTAGAAAAACGAGAAAAAAAGAATATTTCTAGAAAGATTCTAGTAAAAGGTGAAGCTAGTGCAGTAACTAGAGTTAGAAGGGAAAATAGAGATATTATCAAACAATCAACAGTAGGTATATGGGGCTGTGAATAATGTTAGATTGTTATTATTTTTTTAAATAATTATAACAATAACAAAATAAATGTCTTTTTACTACATGAAAGTAAATAAGTAATAAATTGGATTTGTATAATTTAATTATTTCATCGGACACATCACATTTTTAACTTATATTTTATGTTTTGTATTACGATTGAATTTGTTTACAATTCTATGCCTTTTATAATCGATTTTACTTTCTGTTAGAATTTTTATTTATAGATCTTTAAGTGTAGTAATGTCTAATTGAAATATGGCTAATCGGTATAGCTTGAAAGCAATGAATTGTAACGTGATTTTATTATTTTCTCTTCAATACAACGAAAATATTGTCAAGTAAACTGTTTCTTTTTTAGTTTTACTTTTCATTTTATTCAAATATAAAATTCTGTATACATATTTTTGATCTTGTAAGACTTATCTACGGTAGAAAATATATTTTACTTGCTTACAACAGATGGCGTCACAGTAATTTTCTTTATACAAAATTTTGGTAAAATATAATATAATTAGTTTTTTTTTATATGAAATTAAAAAAACATGATTATTAAATATTTTTTAGCACCGATTTTAATTGGAAGAGTAGATATGCATCTGATAAATAAGCTAAATTGATTGCTGCTAACTTTTTAGTGTTTATGGTTTCATTTTTAATTAAAGTTTATATTTGTAATTTTTATTAATAAATAATTACAAATCCTGTATATCAGGAAAGATATATATATTAAAGTTTTATGATAATAACAGAAAGAAATAATAAACTTTTTTGATGAAAGAAATTTAGAAGTCGTTTTAAATGTAATTGAAAAAAATTTAATACATACTTTGAACGACTGTAAGTTTTTAGAAATCACTTAGAAACAGTTCTATCGTGTTGACATATACTTATTTTTTAAATTTAACGAAGTATAGTATGTATGAGTATATTAGATACAAGATACTTTACACGAAAAGGTTTCACAGCAATGTGTGAATTATTCTTTTAAAAAAAGAAAAAGAAAACATTGTTTTTATTTTTGAAAACAACAAAAATTTCCTTTTGAAGCAATGTTGTGGTAAGTATAAAATATATAATAAACGTGAGAATAAATAAATATATGCGTATGTGTGTAAATTTAAATTAGTCCTCTATTGAATGGAGATTTAATAATTATTTGTTTTATATAAAAAAATGTATAGTAATTGCCTAATTTTATGATATAATTTTGTATTTGTTAATTGGTTTAAGGGGTTATATTAAGAAAATATTTTGAAACACAAATCAACATCTGACACATTTCAAATTCTTACGTTAATAACGAGTTTGTATGAAATTTGTTTCCTCTGAAAAATAAAATATTAATACCGATTCATTCTTTTTAACCATATTATAAGGCCCCGAAGTTTCCATATGTTGTTTAAGGGGATGTAAAATCTTATTAAGCATTTGGCATCAATCTTGTTTTCTTCAATGTCGCTAATATATGTAATATCGCTTCTTTATTTGTTAAATTATTGGATTTATAAGAATTACTGAAATTCTATGGAATCATCGAATTTATTAAATCGATATTAAAACAAAACTAAGCCATGACAATATGATCGATAAAGGATAACAATGAAGATAATTGTTGTAACATAATTAAAAATAAATATAATAAAAATGAAATTTCTATGTTGTATAATTTAGTATGGTAATCTAGAAATCATTGTCCAAAATGCATATATATCGTATGAAGTTGAGATCTACAGAAATTTTGCAAAAAACTAAAGTACTCTACTTTGCTTCTATTTTATACTCTGTATATATATATATAATATGTGCATATTTTTTGAAATATTGGAGTAGCAGTAATAATTTTTAAATTCACAGGTAGTAGAATACATTTAGTTTACAAAGAACATGTTTGCTGAGATTATAATTATTAATATAGTTATATGTTATGGGTATATTTAATTTATAATTATCTATGGCAAGGGTTGGCCCGTTATGAGACATATATGATATATTTTATAATCTTTTTCATGAAGTATGTAAAAGCTTACAAGGAAATAAAAAAGAAAAATTCTATATTTCTAAATAGAATTCAAAAGTAATATATTTTAAAACATGTTCAACTACGCGTGCATGTTGACTTTATTGTACTATATAATTTATATGCTGCATTAATATTATATAATAATAATATAAGCTATATAAGAAACCATCAACTAAATGATATTTTGTTAGCAGAAAATAGGTATTGTTTCTTATCTACTAAGATTAAACATACTTCAGAATAAATAGTAAATATATACACACATAAAATGTGCACATATTGCAATTGTATTATAATAAAAGTTCAAGAGCTGATTAATGCTATCATTTTATACACAATGGAAAAACTATAGAAATACAAAATGTATCATTCCATAAACTGACAGCAATGATGATACATTATTTGACAATTTTCATTTTTCTATCAGTTTGCTGTCAATACGTGCAATATAAACATAGTATCGCGGAGTACATGTCACAATTAACAGCATGAGAATATTACAAATTGTTTGATCAGATTTTCTATCATAGATTATATGTTATCTAACACAAAAGACTGTAACAGTGATTATGTGTATACTATCTTTTAAAAGTAGTGATGATAGCAGTAAAAATAGTAATACTGATAAATCATATGGCGTGGTAAGCAAATTGTATCCCGCCTAAATGTGTGGTATATATGTTCTTGCCTACCTAAGACGTATACTAAGATTTATGACTTGAAATCTATAACTTTATATTAATTTATAATACCAAACATTTTCATACGTACGTTCATTAACTATAACCGAATAAACAAGATTTTATGCTGCCGATACTGTCAGCAGAAAATGCTTTTATCTTAATATAATTATTATTTTTTGCTGACGATTTTTGATTATTTAACGGACAATGACTTTTTTTATAGTCATATTTTTTTTTATAATGGCTTATATTTTACTAAAATGCTTCATTAAAGATCTAGTCTAGTTAGCTTCTAGCTTCTTGTTAATCTGTAAATAGATGTGTCAAAAAAATTTTATTTTTTATACTTTATTTTATCATGAGTGCAATTATCAGAAATTCATTTTGTATACGTCATTTTGCCACTACTTGGCAAACATCATCATAGGAATAATTTAATACATAAGTTTCTCCGCACTATGAACATGCAGTAAGAGAAACTTTTCATGATGTCTATTTATTTAGATTTGAAGCAACTGATCACACTTAGAAACTATACGCTCTCGTATTATTGGTGGTTTATTGATACATTTTATAGATAAACTAAAAATGCAAGAAGATACGTGTTGATAGAAATATAGTAAGGAACCAAAAGTTTCTTACATATTAAATAAATAATATGCGACACAAAAAGCAATAAAAATGAGGGTATGCAAAAATATAAAGTATCAAAGGTCATTGACAGAATATCGTTGGAATAAATGGGCTACAGCCGAGTTTACAATAGCCAGCTCACTTGATTGAAGCTTATTTTGTAAATAAAATAATCATAAGAAAATCATGTGCTTTTGTCAAAATATGTTAATATATGTAATATATGTTAATTTAACATACAAAATATTAATATATAAATGTTGCTCGTAGGAACCTATAATTGTCAATTAACATATAGAAAAATGCATGTTTAACTCGTTCCCATAAAACATGTTATTATATATTTATTAGCTGCAAGAGTCAAAAAATTTTGTCATTTGCTAGATTATGATTATATGTGACATACTATGATAAATCTTTTTTTTTTCTTACAAGTCTTTTCTAATCATCAATCACTTTATCTGTAATATAATATTTTTCACTAACTGTACAACCATATATATCCAAATAATGGATACAAGTATTTTTTCCATGGCCATTGTACGCTCGATCAAAAAAATATCATAATCTGTATCCATATACTACGTATTGGATTTCAACAACTTCACATATTTGTTTATAAGTACATACATAATAATCGAGCATAAACTTATTTTGTACTACACATTTGTTCATTTTTTATAACATGTCATAAGATGTAAACAAAAATATACCATTTCAAATATTAAAAAAAATATAATAATATCAGTTAGAGAGAGAGAGATGTCACCGAGATATTTGTTAAAATCCAATACTACCAATACGTATCACGCGTATCACTACATAAGCGAGATGGGAAAAATCTAAGTCGAAGGCTTAATTAGAAATCAGATGCCTCCAAGGGGGTGGGTCAGGTGGTGGAGGCAGAGGGACTGGTTACGGACGGCAATGACCTCGTTTTCTACCGCCTTCGTTGCCTTCCTCATCTTCGCCTCCTCTTCGTACTTCAGTATAACGTTCACCTTTTACACTTACGATTTTATTGTCCAGATAGCGCACTAATTTCTTTGGTTCTGTTTTAGGCGCAACCGGACGATGTTCGCGAGAATCATCATCCCTGTCGACGTAACTATACCGAGCGATGATACGTGACTTCAATTCTTCGTCATTTACCCTGGCTTTATTCCGACCATTGGGCTAGTATACATAAATTTACCCTTCTTTATTTTTCATGTAAACATATTAAGTATTATGTATTTGCTGTTAAATTACTTCAAATATTGAAAATACGTCTATATGAATTTATGTTAGATAAATGCATACCGTTAAAAATGTCAGATTGCTGACAATACTTTGGCCAGCTTCTTGACGATGCAAAGCTAATTGAGCTGCTCTGGCTATATCACCTCCAGCAACTGCTAAACAATGTCGAGCTTCAGCTGGGCTAGCAGCTGGAAACATTTCTTGTAGGAGTGCAACTTGATGCCAAGATGATTCCTGAAGAGGTAAGAAAGTTAATTAGATTATAAAAATTATTGTGTGTGTGTGTGCGTGTAGAGGGGGTAGATGCATCTGGGTTGTGTGTACCTCAGAAAAGTATTCTCCACTGGAATCGCTGCCCGCATCACTAGTTTCTGAGAGATGATGTACTCGCATTCTTTGAGTACCAGGTGGTAGAAGAGCTGCTAAGCTAATATGACTCAATGGATCATGAGGTTGACAATTTTCATTTTCCTTACTTCCCTGACGTAGTTTACTTTCAACGTCAAGTAACCATTTTGATACAGCTTCTTTTTCGATAGTTGAAAATTCAGGAAGACAAGCAGAAACCATTTCGCATAAACCATCCACATCTAATTCTTCCTCCATAGCATTTTCTTCTACCATGCTTACCACATAGCTGAGTACAATGTCGTCAATTAAACTAAAAAATATAATATTTAAAGTAAAGATATATATTTTAGAAACAATAAGTAACGGATTTATATTAACTATAATACTATGATAAAGTTACCTTAGCTGTGCAGTAGGTACTTGTTTTCTTACAAAGCTAAATAAAGCTTTCTTAACTAACTCTTCTTTTTCATCCATTATGCGGCTCATTCTGTATACATAAAGAGATTATAACATATAACAGCATACATTGATTTTTTATCATTGACTAAATAAAAGAATCTTTACCTCAATATAATTATACGTTGGATGTTAAAATCTCAAATAAAAAAAGGAAGGAGGCTATTTTCTTAATTCCAATTGAATAGTTGATCAAACTAATTTTGTGAAATAATATTTGATTTAAGGGAAAGAATAAAAAATCTACGCGTGGACACGATGTTTCTTTTTAAAAAAATTCTGAAGATAATGATGAACACTAAACTTAAATTTTAAAAAAATATTAGAAGTACAGAAAGTAGGTCGTAGTAAAAAATAAGAGACGAAAAAGCAGGAAGTATTTAGATTACGTATAAAAGAAAACTAATATTATTAGTAATGACACAAGTTGCACTTTTCAAACGTATAAAAGTGCAAAAAGTTATCGCATTATTACTTTCTTCAAGAATTATAGTGATTTTTATAAAATACATATGACATGCATGTATACCTACGGATATATACATACGTGACGTATATCTTCGAATATTATCATCATCAGTCATTGATCTGATGTTAGGTTAAGAAAAACAAAAATTCATGACAGCGTTCAAAATGAATTAAGTGCACGCTATTTGTATAGAATCCTTTTTTGTTTTTATATATATATATCATTTATATATATACATATATATATATAGGTAACAAATAGGAGTAAAAACTTTTGTAACTTAAGTGATTAAGAAGAAGAAGAATAAACGCTTGGAAGGTGCACGATACGATAGCGATTAGGAGTGACGATTATTAAAGAGGAAAAACGAAAATAGATAACGAAGCGACAGGTCCATGGTAAAAGCGCCGGTGTCACATCACGGTCGAAGCTTTTTGATTTTGGTGAAGGTGTGTAAAAAGCTTCTCGTTCGACGTCGAGGTCCTTTCATCCCTCTTATAAAGGACGCTCGAATCGAGTACGAACCTGCTTTATGTTTGTCTCGTTCGTTTGACCTGTCGTATTCTTCGAGACGCGATGTGAACCCCAAAGGCTCGATAAAAATTTCGTATACAAACAAGGTTCCTTAGATTTGACAGTTCGACGTTAGAAGGGATAGAGGGAGGTATAGTGGCGTTTCACGATAGTCGACAGGCTACGCACTAGGACTTATGTTAAAGATAAGCGGGTGTAACTTAGTACTCGTTTAGTTTCGTTTCACTTCTCTCTATCCCTTTTCTTTCTCCCTTTTCGTTTCTCTACTTGGTTTTCTCCGTTGGGTTATGAATAGAGAGAGAAGCGACCTCACCGTTGTTGTCGAGAAATATTAATTATTTCTACGATATAAGTGGTTACAGCTTATTCGGATCAGTCATACGCCATCTTGTAGTAGTGTATTTTATGTATGACATAAGGCTCGGTCGGTAATGTCACATTTTGTTTTGTAGGTAATGTAGGTTTTCTTTTAGATCGATATTTACATTTTATGTTAACCTTTTCGCTACGGTAAGCTTGTGAGAAAATATGATCGCTGTGAACGGAGCGCATTACTAACTAGTCAGTCGACACTGAGGTACGGAATGCTACGAACAGCTACGAATATTATACATATATGGTTTGAACGTTATGTACGCTCTTCGCACACGAGCGCCTACTTTTCGAGATCGTATACCTTGGTATATGAATGTTCATTCTTCGAGGGTGCATATGTACACCCTTCGGAGCGAAAGGGTTAGCGTTGAGAGCTTATTTTGTTTTCTTTTTTTACGCCGATAATTTAAGAGCAACAGCGTTTAACATGTTAACTAGTTAATTGTGGCGACCTCTTTGAAAAGTTTGTAATTACCATTAGATTATGTTGCCAAAATGAAGCAATGACGAGTATATTCACCAAATACAAAGTATGTGTAATTCTTATAATATTGAATTAAGTTCTAATCAAATGGCTATTTTATTTTTTTTTATAACATTATTAATTTTTATTACTAACATTTATTTATTTACTTAATTTAAACATATAATTTGCATATGAAGTTTTGCATATTAGTTTTTAATACAAACATTGCAATTTAAATAGTAAATAGTAATTATTTTTTCCACACGAATATACTCGTCATAAAACAAAATATTGCCATTTCTCTGTGACGAGTATATTAGTCAATAACAGTTAACTGATTGAACGACACAAATAAATTTTGTTGTATCATTGAAATGATAAATTCTGTATTTAATCTGAATGTTTTTAAAAGAAAGTTAATAATATAATTTTTAATATAAATATTAAATATAAAGTTATAATAATTAAATTCTTTATTTTGCCATACGTTATAATAGCTGTTTATTTATAAGACATAATATTTCACATATTACAATGTACATATACTTTCCAATCGTAGAATCGACATCGTGCGATCGATTGAATATTTACGCAATACTGCCCTTTAACACATATACTGTAATATTTTTAATTAATAAAACCAATCTTCTTTGTTTATTTATTAGAATTTTTACAATAAGACGTAATGCACGAGCTTCGAAATGTTAAATAAACGAGTATACAACAATCTAAAATCTAAAATTTAAATGAAGGTATTATATAAAATCTTGTAGACATGCGATTAATCTAAATACTTACTTACAGATAATCGAATGCATCCTTAATTTATTTCTAATTTGTATAAATGCATCGATATTTTTTCAAATAGAATTTTAACACCGAAAGAAGATACATAAATTTCTGACAAATTCGTATAATATTTAAATGCATTTCCATCGAATGCCGATTATAACGTTTTCATCGATATGCATATCAAATAAAAAACAAAAAACTTATCTTCGAAAATAAATAATTATATAGATTGTTCTATAGCTATATTTTCAGTTAAATACGAAAAATAAAATATTTTTGTCGCAGATTTTAACCCTTATCGGTCAAAGGGTTGATATAGAACTTATCGTTTCGTAGGAATTTTCTTTTTGGTAATGGTATTTTAATATGATTATTCCGAGTGAAAATATATTATTTTATTGTAATTTTATCTAAAATTATTTTTTGAATTATTATTGATACACTGATTTTAATTTAAATATAACATACAAAATATTTATTAGAAAAAACACTCTTTAAAATTAAATATTAAGATTTTCAAATTTTAGAATAAAGAAATTAATTGTTTTCTGAACGTAAAATCTGTAAAAAAAATAATATTTTATAATATAATTTATAAAGATTTTAAGCATTTTTAAAATGATTATAAATTAGAATCTTCAAAATTTTTATAAACTTCATCATCATTATAATAAATATTAAAGTACACGTAAAACAATCACTGAAGTATCACTATATTTGTTGACTTCTAATTTGTAAATTTTTAAACCTAAAAATAAGTATTCACAGGATGCAAGTTTATACTCGGCAATCAGTAGGTTTTTACTTGTTCAGTCTTGTCACCTCTTACGTGAAATACGACTGTTAGAATTAAAACATCACGTCAAAGGTAATATATAACCGACAAGGGCTAAAATCCAAAATCAACGGTAACAGAATAATGTTTCAGTTCGTGCGGAAGCTTTGATTTTTTTTATGTTTAAAGAAATTTTCTTATTTTATCACGCTCGATTCTTTGGCGTATCGTTTAAAGCCATCAAACTGGTTTCGCTACCAATAGCTTCGATTTATCATTAATTAATGAGACAATGATTTAATATGTAACTTGGAAGCAAGTGGAATATTATCATATTCTTCTAGTTCTTAAAATATTTAAATTACGCTTAGATCACACAAAAACGCATAAATTTTAATTAAAAGATTCAAAACACATTCAGCCAAAGAAAATAAATCATTAATTTCGTTAAATATTATTATAATGCACTTTGTTCCTGAAAATATCACGATAACTGATAAAATACGTATGTACATTTTTATTGAGCAAATGATCGATATGAATTATCTTCATTCACATATTTGTGGTGGACAGGCAACTGAATACAGTCAGAATTATTAGTTTTACACAAAAAGTGCAACGTAAGATCAGCTATTTAATTTTATACGGGAAAGTTGATAACAAAATATATTTCATATTCGGTGTTGAAACATTCTTGTTTTTTTTTCTTTTTTTTAATGACGTATTATTTTTTTCAGAATATTACATTTTTAATGTTATTAAAATGAAGTATTAAGTAAAATTAACTTCTACTATTGGAACCATAAGTAAAGGACAACAATGTAGAATGTATTAGTGCACTCATCTTGTTTTGATCAAATTTTGTGTCATACATTCCGGTCTGTCCACCAGGAATACATAATGAAAAAAGTGCTATCTAAATAAAACAAAAAATAGAAACAAAGAAACATTTTTAGATATCATCTTCTTTGTATGGAAAAATTGAATCGTTAATACGAATTTGTATCTCAAAAACACAATTTGAAATGTGAATAATGTTATGATTGACTTACTGTAAATTTCATAACAATATTAACGACAACGTTCGCAGATAATCATTAACTGTTCGAATGTATTTGTTTTTTCGTTTTGGATTGAATTGCCATTTAGTTGTTAGTTTCATTGCTAACAATACCAAGTAAAATCGTTTTACTCTGTCTTGCCCTCCTTCGAGCATGGTTCTTCTTCTTCTTCTCCATCTCGCTCATCATCAACTTCTCCAATATCAATAGAGCTGTGATCAGTCAAGTCATCTTTACCATCTTTATTACAACCTGGTTCCGATTCTTCAACGATATCTTGTTCTTGTTCTAGAAAGTCCGTAGGTACAAATTCCATCTGATCTTCGCAATCATTCAAATCCGGTGGATCAGGTATTTCGCAGAAATTTATTTCTCTGGTTTCATTATTGAGATCATCACCACCTGGATCATCTTCCTCGTGAAAACTGATAAGCTTTTCAAAATTCACTGGATTTGAGTTATCTTCATTACTTTCGGGAAATATTTCGGTGGGACTTAGAGGTATATCCAAGGGTTCAGTTTTTACTGTTGTAGGAGGAGATGTTGGTGTAATTGGTCTTTGTAAGCGAATTTTTGTGAAAGGTCGTGGCTCAGGAGGTTCCGATTGTTGTCTTTTTTGCGCGCGTTTAGGACTAGAAAGATTAGGGACGCCAGAAGTAGAAGGCTTTTTTTCTTTGGTTTCGTTTACAATATGTGGCACTACTGGTTGAGATATTAACGTTTTTGTTTGAGGTATAAGCATCGGTGGTTTCGAGTTCTGCAAACGAATGATATTCAAAGTTTGAATTACTTAGCTTGAAAATACGATTCCTATATTTATACTCCAATATTATAATGTAAATATTCGTTACCTGTGAGGAAGGACTAGGTCCAGCTAATCCTTTAACCTGTAATGCCTCAGCTGCATTTAATAATTGAGGTAATTTGTCATGAGCTACATTAACTTCACCGCGATACATGAACTTGACTAATGCTTCAACTTCCCAGAATTTTAAATCTTTCATTAAGATTATGGGATGCTGACAAGGATTTTCTCGTAACAAATCTGCCAGATAATCGCTACACGAGGATAAAATCATCTTGTGACATTTCAGAGATCGTCCTTCGCAAGCTAAGGTTACGTCAACAAACTGTTCCGAATCCAGAAGGGATGGGAAACTATTCTGCATGTTACTATGGTAACTATTCCACCTTAGACACACCTGAAATTAATACGAATCGTTTTAATTTGTTCGATCAAAGTAGCGTACGTATAATTTGTTTCAGATACCTCCGTAGGTTGTTGATGCACAATATTTTGTGGCACGCCTTGTGGAGTCTGTCTTGGTGGCATCTTAATCGTTGTTGGCGCAACCTGCTTCACCTTTAATGGTATCGTTTTTAATACAAGAGTCTTTGGCTGTCGTTGTTGCTGTTGCTGTGGGGAGGGTGCTGGCGCGATATTTCTTATATGTGGCCTCATAAACGATTGAGTTGCTATTCTAATGGTTTTAGTGGTAGTTGCATTAGATTGTGAGGCAGGCGTGTTGGACTGTAAAACTATAATGAAATAAAACTAGGGATTAGAATATATGTACAGTATGGTAAGAAAAAACATTAAAAGGAAGATAATTCGGAGATATATTATATTATAATATACAGTGAGCCACAGGAATATTCATACCCGCCACCACTGTCAATTTTAAATAATTGATATTTGCTTGTAATATAAAATCTCAAAATTTTTATGTACAGAAAAATATTTCAGGATTATTAAACTTTCAAATTGATATAAATTTTATTGCAAAAAGACATTTTATTGCTAGAAAAATATAATTTTACATAAATAATAAAAAATTAGTCTCACAGGAATATTCGTACCTACACAAGATATAATAAAAATATAAAATTAATATTTTTGTAAGCGGTGCTCAATTGGCCTTCCTTTGTATTTCATAATGCTTTTGAGACGATTAGGCACATTTCAATTTTGTTATTTTCTATGTAAAATTATATTTCTTTTATAATAAAATACTCTTTTGCAATAAAATTTATTTTAATTTAAAAGTTTAATAGTCCTAAATTATAATTCTGTATTATAAGAATTTTGAAAAATTGAATTATAGGCATAGATATGAATTGCTTAAAATTAGCAGCGGGGATACGAATATTTCTGTGAATCAATGTATATAGTAACAACAAATGAAGTGAAATCGTCGAAAATCAACGATTAGTTTCGCAGCATGTGGTTCTGTTGTTTACCGTGATAACTTCTGCCGATGAGTCTGCCTCCATGGTGTACCCTGAGATGCCGATGGAGGTTGGTGGTGCCGCATTGTCGAGGATTTGCGCCACCCCTGACAACAACGGCACCGCATATACGGCACTGAGCACGCAGCGGGTCATTCGCACAGAGGTCGAAGTGAGCCCAAACTGCGCTGGGATTGGCCATCGCTCGGAGACTGCGCGCGTGCGATCTCACCCTGTGGGTCGTATTGGTGTGCCTACTAGCAGCAGAGGGTGGAGAGGAAGCCGGCGACACAACAGGCATTCCATTGTCCTCGAGATAACAGTCCTCCTCATCTTCCGGTTCCTGCTTCATCGCTACTCCTTCGAGTTTTCTGACTGACTCGACGAGCTCGTCGTTCGAGCTTGTGTTAGCACCACCACTATCGCCACTCCCTCGAGCACTCAATTTTTGTTCTTGGATGATTCTGTGCGAAGTCAGCTTGGTGGTGTCCGTGGTACCGGCCACCAATACAAGCCGACCTGTCGTAGTTGCACCGGTATTCGCCGTCTTGAATTATTCTTATTCAACGCTTGGGTTATCAGTAGTCTTTCTTTTACTATTTCGCTATTCTTTTTATTCTACTCCCTTTTTTTCAACGTTTAAACTTTTGCACTATCTCGGTTCTCCGCTATGGCCCGAGGTGCGTCTTCTTTCCGCATTCTTTTTCTTCATCCAACGAAGTATTGCATTTTTATCTTGAGAAAATAATCGTTGAATATCTTTAAATTAGGCTGGTCTTTGGTTAGTACACAAGAGAGAGAACGAAAATTATACACTCGATTAATGTGTGTGATTCTTATAATTATTTTCTATGTTTATTAAAAATCGATAAGGAAATCACGTGACGATCTTTTTTTTTCCGCGAAACCAAAATTTCAGAGCAATGCATCGGCAAGGAAGGATAATTTTATTTCTTATTATTAATATTATACGTGAAGAAAGATAGAAGAAGAAGATAGCGAATATTTCAATTTGCTAGCGAATAAATTCGAAGCAACCACTTTTGACAAAATTAGACGAATGGATTAAGAAAGTTATTGAACTCTTAGGTGGTATGCTTGTCAATATGTCTTCTAAAAATTTTGGATACGTTCCAATGAAATCTATTGCATTTCCTATTTTCTACAACGTTGAGATATACAATCGGCCATCGATATGTATATTTAATAACACATATGAATTTTAGAAAAAAGAAATTATTACAATTTTTTGATGTCAAGGTCAATCACTGTGTAGGATTCCTTTATACATTCTTTAGAATAATAGTACTTCTAATTTGTACTGATTTACTAAATAAGAATAAATATAGACGTAATTTGTATTAGCAATATTTGAGTTTACTCATAAAATATTTGTGTCTATTGATATACTAAATTATTAAGTAATGAGATATCTATGCAAAATTATTTCAATAATATCTTACATTAGTCTCAGAAAAGCAAACGATCTTCTTCTATAATATATGCGATGATGTAAGTATTTAGGTAATACGTAACGTGACCGGTTAAAACAATTTTCGTGGATCATGTATGTGCACGTGATGATTCTTTCCCCTTTAAGCTATTACTAAATAAAGATGATTTCAAATCGAATCGATAATATGGATTGTTTTCAAAATTTTTATTCGAATGCTGTGAACTGAAGCATTTCAGAAATATCGCGGCGGTAAAAGGCATCGTTCGAAACTATCGTGGAAGTCGTTCGCGAAGGCTTCTAAAAAAAGCACCAACGATAATCGTCCTCGACGAGCCGATAAAGCATGCAACGTACGTCTTCTACCCCCTAGAAGCTCCTTCCCCAGTCAAGAAAACACGGTGACGAGCATGTGTTAATGATTTCTTCGAAACGTAGTAGAGTAGGAGCGGGTACTCAACAACTGTTAAGAGTTTTTCGAATTTAACAGATATCGAATACGTTTTCATCATTCTAATATGCTTTATTTTGAATTCTTTTCTGAAGCAACTTTGTATAGATTAAAAATAGCTATCTCGCAATATTGTAAGTTCCAAAATCGATATCTATCGATAAAGACTATCATTATACTATTCAATATTTGTAAGTCTCACGCAATATCCTCTATCCAAGATTATTATATTTAGGTAATATATAAACGCAAGTGCTTTAAAGATTTCGAGAAGTCCCAAGGCGCACGGGGAACACATTCGCACGCGCTACGTATTTCCCCTTCCTCTCTACCGTCCGCCCTTTCTCTTAAACCTTGTCGCGTGATCTTCTATATTTCTGCTATAGCAGTTTCCCACCCACTCGCATCGTTCTATCTCGTTCGCGCTTACTACCCCACGTACCGACCTACTACTCTCTCTCTTTTTCTATTTTTTTTCTTACTCCCTCCCTACCGACCACGTATGAATAAAAGCCACGACCGGCTATAAAATGGCTACCGTTGTGATGACACACGGCACACACCACGCTGGGTTGGCTCTTGTTCGTTTATCGAAACATAGAAAGATACAAAAAAATTCCCGCGCGAGAGAAGATAAAACGAAGCCAACTGTGCGGAAAGGGCGAGGAGGAAGGGGGAAGAAGCCACTGACGTCGTTGTTTGACTGTTCAATCACTAGTGCGCGTACCGGATCGGTAGCAGTGTTGGTTTTATCGACCCTGGTGCGTTTTTACGAAGATGTGTTCTATTTTTTTTTTTAAAACTACGATGTCAAATATTTTAATAACATCTTGGTTATTGTTTTTCTCTCACGCACCAGGATTTCTTCATTTATATTTAATCGCGCGATTCTTTTTATAATCAGTACGCTAGCTATTCTCTCCTCCCTCTTTCTCCCCTACTTCATATTTTCGATCCGCATAAAATCGGCTTGCGTTCACCGACAATGCGTCAAGTTAGCAGTGGCACGACCATAGTTACGGGTTAACGACGTATAAATAAATATATATATACATGAAAGCGTTTGCATAAAATTCGTTCTCTCTCGCATATAACACGGAAAAGAGAATGGCGACGAAAGAAAGAAAAAAATGAGAAAAAAGAAAATGTATGTACGTCGTCAAGTAAGATTGTGTATTTGTATTTTTATCTATAGAGTATATATATACATACATACATACACATATACATATCGTGTGTATATATATATATATATATGTAGGTATATATACGATCAGTTGAGCAAGGATACCGCGAAAATCGTCGTCCCGGCGTGAGAAAAGGCGGGACACGTCGTTGATCTCACGTAATATCGCCGATAGAAAGATAGGAAGTGGAAAATGTAAAACGGCAAAAGAGCGTCCTGCACTTGGGTGGTGTCCTCGGACGCACAGAGAGCGAGAGAGCGGAACGATTTTTCCCGAAGCCGAACCCGGGAGTGACTAAAATCGAAATCGGTGAACGAACATAGGGGCGCGTCAGGGCGCGCATGTGCGACGGCGCCGCCGGTCGTCGACGCATATTATCCGTCCGCGTCCCGTGGTCGTCTCGCGCTCTCTTGCGTGTGTCTGCCTGCCTGCCTGCCTGGCAGCTTGATTCCTTGCTTGCTTCTCTACCTACTAGTTTGCCTCTTGTTGTGCATCTCTCTTGAGAGCGCGCTCACCTACTAACCGAGCTGATCGCCTCGTCTCCCGTTAGCCAATCGCGAGTACCGAGTCTGGTCGAGACGAATAATCCCGAATCTAGTCGACTCAAGCCGAATCTGCCGGCCGGCCGGTGTTTCTTCGGTCTTCTTCGCGCGCCAATTCTCATTTTATTTCGTTTCATCGATCGCCTACCGACCGTCTTTCGCTAGCTAGACCCTTACTTCCTCTTGCTCCTTCGCCCCACTATTACCTCTTCTTGCCCTTTAATCTCCCCTCTTCATCCTTCATCCAAATGCATGTCTTTTAAAGATCGAGCCGATTACAGTCAAATTAAACGCCATCTTGTGCGAGCGACGACAAACGACTCTTTTGAATTATATACACATGTTGTTTTATGGCGCGTAAATTTACAATGTTCGAATAATTCGATGGTACTACTATTGTTTGAATTGAACGATAGGTCGAGGAAATTCGAAAGAATGTTTAATTTATAGTCATGCCAACGAGCGAATAATTCCAACTACTTACTTTTTCTTTTAGCAGTACGTTTCTTCCATCGCTGACGATCTTCGTGATTTTTACATTTGTCGATTTCATCTATTTTTGATAAAATTGTAACTGGTTCCATTTCATCGAATGACTGATGAACATTTCCTTTTTCTTCAGACGACACTTTTAAAAAAATTATCTTATGAATAATGGTAGCACATGATTTTAATATAATAATTCAATTAAATAAATGTTAATAACTCACTCATCAACACGCGTGGTTTTCCAAGTTCCAGATAACGTTTCCTCGCCAGTTGAGCAGCTGCAAAATTTGGTTTATGATTATGCTCCATACTTACTTGCGGCTTCGTGCAATTTTTTGTTGTTAAGAGAGTTCCTCTGCAATGGGTTGTTCTACCGACGCATCTCCAACGGATGTATTGAGGGTGTTTCTTGTGCATTGTGTACATGTAATCATTGTGAATCAATTTTGGACCACCTTTATTCGATAATACAATCTGTTAAAAAGTTATTTGTTATAAAAAATATATCAAATATACATATGTTTCAAGTGATTTAGTTTTTTAAGCAATAGTGGTCAAATATTTTACTACCTCGGGTACGGAATCATCTACGTTCACATTTTGACACTCAGATGAGGCTACCATGGTACCGCTTAAGTCATCTTGATTTATTTCCGTTGAACGATCATCGGACGATGATTGCATTTCCCGTGACATTTTTTTGGAATGTACAATCTGCAACGAAAGATGTTGATGTAAAAAAATGTTGGAGAACATGGCATTGCATCCAAAACATTTAATTTCTTTTATTTATATAAGTATATAATAATAATATTGAATAATACTATTATTTGAAGTAGGAGGTACGCGAGATCAAAGTTTCGATTAGCATGAAATTCATCGGGAATATTTCTGCGTATTCTACGAGCTTAAAATAACTTCGATGGACAGATGGTTGGCTTTCGATATGATTTTTGAGGTTACGTGTATTTGCACGTGATGTGAAATGATCGGTTAATTTTTCGAAGATCATCAGCAATATTTCTCGACGTTCGAGAAATGCACTCTGTCTTTTGGTAAACTTTGACGTGTATAAGATCAAAGAACTTACATTCTCTGATATATTATTTTTGAAGAGTCAACATGTGCGCATTTTCTTTGGCTCGATGTTTTATTTCGAGATATAATATAATATCTTATAATAATAATAATAATAATAATAATAATAATAATAAAAATAACAATATCTAGGGTGCAAACACTGGTTTATCTTTATTAACAAGTACATAAATATCAACAACTATGATATTTACGATGCACGCGATCCTTGCTGTGTCGAAAGATGTGGGTGAACGAAGAAAGCGAGCAAAGAATTGTCGCGTATTTTATACCTGCGAAAAGTGTTAGGTAGAGGGGGATGTGTGCAACGGTTGCGTAGGCCCGACAGGGAGACATCGCTGCTGTGTGGCTGCATTTTTATATAACCCTGAACAAGTAGTTTCGGATAGTCCTAATATCAAACAGTTTTAGGATAGCCCTGATTCCGATGACCATCGAACCTATCGCTCTGTTCTCGCAGACAAGAACGTGAAAGTTCTTAACCTTAACGGAATGGCTGTTACAGATATTAATAGTAGTAATAATAATAATAATAATAATAATAAATTTTATATAAAGTTTTTCTGAACAACACAAACATAATGATATTAGGAAAGAACAAAAATTGTCAACTTTCATATGGATATCTAAATGCATCAATTTACTACGATAAATAGTTAAGCGAACAGTATCATATTCTTGATTATTTATTTGTTTTTTTTTTATAATGACATCCAGCTTACGTGAATCGAGAGAAGAAGTTCAGTGTATGAACGGTTTTCGAGAGCAATCAGTTTTCGTTCGTTTTGAGAATTCCGATAAGAATGTTGTATCGATCGATTTTTGGATGATCAACTTCAGAATTAGTTAGAATAAAAATCGTTTCTCTTTAACGTTTGTGAGACGGGATGAAACAAGATGCACGATATAATGATTACACGAATGAACAACGAGAACCGTTGGCCCACAACGAAAGTGAGATCCTGCGCGTGGCGCTTCAGACCTGTCTCATGCCAATCGATAAACAGTACTGGAAAAAGTTATTAAATGAACAAGATAATTATTTTTTTTTAAAGAATATCACTTTGGTTCTTTCTTCTTTTACAGTATTCTGAAAAATCTGAAGACATTCTGATGAGTTTAAAGATGATGCTGTTATAAAAATTTTACAGGGAAGTCGCAAGGTAGTTGGACAGGTGTTGGATAATCGTAATCTTACATTCTTTTTCATAATTTTCAAAGTAATTTATAATAGTACAGTACAATATTAATGAAATCAATTATATATTAAACATCATTTGTTATTGTTGTTGTTTTTTGTTTTTTTGTATGCATTATGTTACCAGATAACAATACAGATGAGATTAGCAGGTGTTCACCTTTATTAGCGCTACCTTACCTTCCGTCCCCGGCGCTGGCTAATTAATTATTTATACGTTACCTTAAATCGCTAGATAACTTTTTATATATCTTCAATGGAGTCTTTCCTATCTATCTTCTTTTTTTTAATCTTTCCACCCCTCCGTTTGCCTCAAGTATTTTCCTTTCCGTCGCATATTGGCAGCGTTTCAATGGTAATAACTTGAAATAATTATTAAGGGAAGCCCACTCCGACTTACAAGGGCATCTTCATTATTTCTAACCTTAGATTTTTTTTTAACTTTGCATACTTATAATGGTCCATAAGGATTATACATTGCAACCGTGAAAATTTGCCAATGGCTAACGATTTGAGCAAAAAAGAAGGGTAAATATTATGTAAAAGTTTTTATTCAGAAATGGGTAGCAGCGCGTCTCGTGTCCCTGATGTCGCCGTATCGAGTCTTCGACAGGGAAAATTTTTTTCCTTGATTTTTAGAGAAGAGATGTTTAGAAAAAGAATGTTTAATTAACTGTATCTCTTTTTTATTTTTCTAGAATGCGTTATATTAATTTTATAGGGAACATAGTTAAAAAAATGGGTGCATTTATACTACAGAGCGTGTTAAGTTTCTTCTATTCGTAAACGTTTTTATTTGATTAAAACATCAACATTACGCAAGTAATATAATAAATAATTGTAAATAAAATAATACATAAAATATAGACACATAATAAATAACATATATAACATATAAATTAATCTCTTTATGTGCTTGGGATGATTCATTTTTTAGGGTGATATTCGTCGTACAGATTAAAAATTAATTTATATTAATTTTTGTGTTTTATTTTATTTACAATTATTTATTATATTATCTGCGTAATGTTGATTTTGTAATAAAATAAAAACTCTAATATGATGCACTCATTTTTTCGACTATGCTCCCTATAAAATTAATATAACATACTCAAGAAAAATAAAAAAAGAAATAAAGTGAGTGAAACATACTATTTTACAGTAACGAAAATAAGAAATGATAAAAATAAATCAAAGAAAGAAATTCTTTTCGTCATAGACTTGATTCAATGACAACATCAGAGACATGAAACCGCGCTGCTACCCCCGCTACTGAAGCAAAAGATATAAGTAAAAATAAGAATTTTTACGAAATTTCTTTCCACTTTTTTCCGCAAATTGTTGGCCATTAACAAATTTTAACGGATACAATGTATAGCTCTTATGGACCACTACAAGTGTGCAAAGTTTGAAAACAATCTAAAGTTGCAAATGATGAAGGTGCTCTTGTTAGATAATAAATTGCTTTTCTTTCTATCTCTTTGGTTTTTTTTTCTTTTTTAAATATTATTATTGTTATTATTATAATTAATATTATAATTAATATTATAATTAATATTATTATTATTATTATTATTATTATTTCTTTTTTATTCTTAGGATTATTAACACATTCGTGACCGGTGTTTTTTGGGCGAGATATTAAACTAGATATCATACATAATTACTCGAAATATAAAATATATTAAATTAAAAAACAATAATACAATTTAACAAGTTTAATAAGAAAATATAATCGAAATAAATACAAAACAATCAAACGAAATTAAACAAATTAATAATTTAAATATAATTAAATATAAATTTTGGTATAGGGCTACGTTACCGATCTCGAATGTATTAAATCAAATTCAATACAGAGATTAAATTATCTTAAAGGCACAGGCAACGCGTGGTACAGAATTGTTAAGTTATGATTGCTATCGTATAAATACTAATTTAAATACATAATTCGGAGGACAAGATGAAAAAAAGTCATCAATTAAATAATACGCCGAAAAACGAGAAACTGCGATAATGATGTTTTTTTAACGCTTAACATAATTATTGGCATATTCGTATCTATTAATTTAATTCTTTATTTCTGTTTAATAAGAGCATAAAAGCAATTAGTGGATATATATAACAACTCCTTAAAAAATGTCTGACTATATAAATGTTTTGGACTTTCCTTTTAGTAATTTATTTAAAACGTTTACGTTAGACATATTTGTATATCATTCTATGAAATCGTAATAACGATTCAAATTAACTTTATTTTTTTTCGAACAGATCTGTCATTGTTCTTGTTAAAAAAAATTACAAAGGGAGTAATGAAAATTATATATACCGCAAAGCTGAATAATAAATAAAATCCATTTATCATCTAAAGCGAAATAGTAGTATTACACTAGGGTTTTGCGGATTCATAAATACAAGAACATGAATGAATCTAACGAGTACGCCCAAATGTAGGAAGCTGTTATATAGAAAGTCGTCTTTTTCTTATTAAATAATCATCATAAGAGTTAATATAATAATGATAATAATAATATAAATATCAAGATAGATAAATAATAAATATTCATGTATATTGCACTTCTGTTACGCTTGTATTTCTACTACAAATCTATTAATTTTATTTGTTCTTTTTGTTTACGATTCACATGTACGAAGATAAATGGAAGATAGACGTAAAAAGTTGCCGATGCCTTCAAAATTTCTAGTTTCGTTTAACGTTTTTCTCTTGCTTTCTTTCTCTATTTATTTTTCTGTTTGTTTTATTCTCCTCCATTTTTCCTCCTTTTACCAAATGTTTATATCGTGACAAAATTTGTAAGATACGTAGAGATATTTTATTAACATTTCTACTTAGCACGCACATTCTTTTTAAAAAGAACATCTCAAAGCTGCTATTAATTATGTTTTCCCTTTTGCTTTTTCCTTCTTTTTAATAAGATGCATTAATTTTTTTTTTGTCAAGATTTTCCAGCAAAAGTCTGGCAGTTCTTGAAAAGACGCAATACGCTAGCTTCCATATGTATATATATATACGTAAGTTATGTTTACCATTTTGCTATATATGCGTATATCGCCATTTTATATCGTTATAATTCATCGTATGCGCCAATGCATTACGGAGGACTCAAGGATTTTTTTTCTAAGAATTATTCTAAATCATAGCGACGATGCCTTACGACGTGTTATCACTTTACGTCATATGGATGTAGCAAAATATCTACCTAGGTATCTTACGTCACAGAGTAAAATAAAAGAATGTCAGATACCGACCATATAAAAACATGACGAATGCGTGTTCCCCATATGATCTACCATAAATTATATTTGTTTCTTTTTTGTAGCTGAATCATCGGGGTGTACTACGCACGAAAAGCTACGCTAAGGGTGTCTAATTTAATGATAAGTGAATGTCATCGTCGTTGTTGTTATTGTTGTTGCTCTTGTATGATATTCTTTCAGAATTGACGTTGTTCCGTTAAGCATCAATATTAATAATGAATCGTCATTTTACAATGCATTTTTTTTACGAGGTATTGGTATATAGCGGGATATTCATCATTTACATTCACTTGAAAATATTTGCACTTATGTACGTCGACCGTTATTACACAATTTAGGAGATTGGACAATATCAATGCTAGTAATAGTATTAGTAGTATAGTAGCGGTATAGTTGTAGTAATAGTAGTAGAGTAGCAGTTGTAGTAGTAGTAGTAGTAGTAGTAGTAGTAGTAGTAGTAGTAGTAGTAGTAGTAGGTAGTAGGTAGTAGTAGTAGTAATAGTCATAGTAATAGTAATAGTAATAGTAATAGTAGTAGTAGTAGTAGTAGTAGTAGTAGTAGTAGTAGTAGTAGTGTAATAGTAACACTAGCAGCAGCAGCAACAGCAGCAGCAGTAGTAATAATAATAACGATAATATAACAATGATAAAAATAATAATAACGACGATGAAAGTAGCAATTATAATAAAAAAGTAATCTATAGTGTACCTACATGTATTTACTATATTTAATTGATAATGATATTGTATAATTTTTATCAAAAAAAGAAATTAAAGAACACGACAGAGAACGATGAATCATGGCTACATCTCTCGTAAATATAACTATCTATCTTTCGTTCTTATTGGCATAAGAATGCTTATTATGCATCTACCATATTGTGGGAACATTCACATATTTCGTACCTTGTTCTTTCATTGCTCGGTAACCGACACTCTTTATTAAATAATTCCTAGTCATTACTAATATTTACGAACAAATAGAAATGTCGAAAAGGCCAACTCATGGGAGCAAAGATAGCGCTTTATCGTCGGGGAGGCTGAGCAATATGGTCGAAGAACAATTCGCACCTTTAAATTATGCTCTATGATTAGCTTCTGCTTTGTATTGTGTTTATCACATTCGTTGGCCGGAGTTCTGAGCCGTCAAACAATCATGCGGCACATACGGAGTATGATAGACAAGAGCGAATAAGAGGCAGAACGGGCCATAGATCTATGTAACAGCAGAACATGTAATACTATCAACAGCATTCCAAACTGTACTGCTTTGTGAAGCCAATATAATCTGAAACACACGTAAAATAGATGAAGATTAGCTACTTTAATAGAAAGCAAAGCAGATCCGTTAGAGGCTCACTATATTATTTACTTTGTAATATGTGAGCGGGCAGCTGGCAGTGTGTTTGGGTTCTGTTTCATAATAAACTGTCTAATTCCCAATATATAATGTTCCAAGTACGACGGCCAATCAATCTGTTTGACGTCGAACATAAATGTTTGCCGATCTTCCAAGCTCAGTTGTTCACCTAATCTCCTCACATTAGAATCCCTAAAGTTCCACTGATTCGTACTGAAGTATTCCAAGCATTTAGTGGCTTTGGAAAGCTTCGCCTGTATATGAACCATTATAGGTCGTGAGCCCTTCAGACGAGCTAAAAGATCTAAAGTGTGAGCAGGTAGCATGTGCTGGAAGATTACGCACGCTTTATTTAAAAGTGCGGAACTACGGCACCGACCACCTGGATACCAAAACGCATTGTTTACTGGATGCATCCGACTGTATTTGAAGGATAAATCAACAAATTGTTTCCAGGTGATAGGATTCTGTTGGCCAGAACAACAATTGTATATAGTGATGGTGCCTGTACGCTGTGTCGCAGTTTTCCACGCAGCGCATATCATTAAGTTGATCACTATATCGACTGGAATTAGATCAGCTACTTTATTCTCATCACATAACATTGTTCTAAAAATAAAGATAAATAAGCACGATTAATCATGAGTTATTTTGCTTGTTAAGTGTCATAAATTATTCGTTTAATCTGTATAATTTCTACCTAAAGAAGCCTTGACCAGCTGCCGCAATGATCCCAGTAGGACCATTCCAATTTTCTATCCAACCAGCGACAGGTTCTCTTAAGGCTGATAACACAATCGATGGTCTAACAATCGCGACAGGTAGAGAACCACTTTCTCCTTGAAGCATTTTTTCCGCTAAAGCTTTGGTAAAAGTATAAGTATTTGGTCGATTAGCGATCAATTTCGGTGTTAATTCATCGATCATCTCGTCATCCATTGACTTGGTCCAGGAGATCACTTGTTCGGGATCTTTCGCAAGTGGATATATTTCCTCGGCTACATCCTTCCGATCGCAGTTGCAGTATGCCGTTGACACATGAATGAGAGCCTGCAATTAGCAACTTCATTTGCCTTTCTTTTCTATTTCTATTCAATCGGATTACATTATACGTATTTTATTTATAATTATTTGACTTAATATTTGAGTCTTTTTTTTTTTTTTTAAACGAATGAACACAATTCTTACCTCCAATTTGTGCATTCGATGGCACAATTGAATAAGACGTTGAGTACCTAATATATTTATAGTGACCGAAAGTTTCAAGGCCTCGTCGAATTTTACGGTGGCGGCCGAATGAAAGACGATCGATACGCATTGTATCAGTGTCTGTCTATCCGCTTCCGAGATGCCGAGATCTTGTTCCGTAACATCTCCTGCTACAGGCACGATTTTTGAAAGCGCACGAGGGAAACTACGTCGTACCTTTTCAAATAACTGTTGACAAAATAATTAAGTATAAGATCATTATTATTACTTTCTTTTTAGAAATATAATTTTTCAAAGCAATCGTTAACGAGTTACATCAGTGGTTCCCAAAGTATGCGTCTCGGCGCCCTGAGGAGTTGCAACTAATCTAACAGGGATGTCAGGACGAAATATTACATATTTTTACTTAACCCTTGAAAACAAATGATTGACTATTTCGCGAAGTGTATTTGTTAGAATTTGATATAGGGCGTGTTTTGAGAAAATCTGGATTTAGCAAGGGTGCCGAGAATCGAAAAAATTTTAGAACCAGTGAGTTTTATGAATTTCTAATAACTATTCTTGATGTTTATATTCAATCAAAGAAGTAATATATCTCGAAGAATATTAATGAACGCATAAACAATTATGCGTTATAAGCGTTGGAATAGTTAGAATTAATAAAAAATACAATCTTACCGGTACATCGAGGAGTTCTTGCAACCTTTGCTGCACGTCTTGTCCGTTTTTTGGCCTCATGAGCAAATAAATATTTTTTATACCCGGACATGAACGTAACAGCTTTTCAACAAGGACTTTCCCCATGAAACCAGTACCACCAGTGATAAAGATTGAACGATCTCTATAGAAATCCTTGACGGATGTGTATTCACTACCAGCCATCGTGGCCATGTCTCTTTTACTTTTTCCTTTCTAATTTCTTTCCTTTCTTCTTTTAACTTTTAACTTTATTCCTTTTTTTTTTCGTTTTATCTATTAATGATTTTATTTATTCTGCTCTGGTTTTTCTCTTGGTTTTTTTCACTTCCAGTCGATTCAAATAAATTCTTCCTGTTTGTTTCTTTTTTGTTCGTCTATCCTAACGTTGATATTTTCTTCTAGATTATTTCTTTAGATACGAGAAAACGTATTCTGGAATAAGTGGTGCGGCATAGGCTGGCACACGTATTTGCTTTCCCAAGATTTTCCAAAGGGATAATGCGAAGCGGGCACAATTACTGAACTCATTTCGTACCTTTTACAAGCACAATTTTATTCCTAAAAGGAAAAGAACAAAATATTAGCTTGAGCAAAAAAAAGTCTGTTTGCAGCGTTGTTCTCGTGCAAACAAAAAATGATACATATCATTGATTAGATAAGTCTGATATAAAAAAATTAAAAATTATTTATTTCTCTTTTGTTCTTTTTTTTGCTTTTAATCATATATGGTTTTATTTTATTTCGAAGAAGATCATGAAAGTTATCATTATGTAGAGTTCTATGTAAAAAAATGTATCTTTCTTTTTACAGAAGATGTATAAACTTATTGTTTGCCGACCGATCAGGGAGATTTCCTACTTTTTCTTTAGCAACATTTGCCTTGCTTCCTTTTTCTGCATTTATAAAACAGAATTTTTAGCAAAATCTTATAAATAATTTCAATTTAAAGTTAATGAAATAAGTTTAGCTGTCCATTGAAACTAAATAAGAAAAAAAATAGAGAAATATATACATATATATAATTAAATAATAATAATTTATTTTATAATATAAATAATTTGTATATATATATTTATTATATATATATTATTATTTTATATTTAATATTTATATTAAATTTTTTATTAATTATATTATAATTTATTTAATTATTTTTATTTATTTAATTATTTTTGGACTAATAATAAGTCCAACATCATTTCTCTATCTCTCTTTTTTTCTATCCTATTCGATTTATATTTCTCTGATGATACTATTTTACGAGATTTCTCATACTCTTTCTATTAAAGGGCTTCCCTCGTGTCCTTGTATTCAATAGAATCCAAAGAATCCATCGGACTGTTCCGTTAATGACAATGTTACATAACTATGTTATAACGTCATATATGATAATATGTTTATGTTATGGTTAATGTGAAGAAATATGGATTCTATAGAATGCCCAGAATATTTTGCTAAATCTATAAACAGTGCTTTATTTAGAAGTGTTTAGACAATAGTTTGAGATTCCTCCCACTCCCCGGTCTAAACACATCTCACTGAAGCATATTTTATAAATTACCCGAAATTTGTTAATGACAATGTGTACATAGTTTTAAATTTCCATGGTTTCTTTTATTTACACGTGTTTAAAAACACTTATTTTCGTCTCTCATACTATAAACACAGCCAACTGAAGCACATTTTAATCATTCTATAGATTAACCGAGCAATATATACAATGCCTAAAATAATAATGTATACTATAATGCTATAATATTTTAATAATTTATATATTTCTTTTTCGTTTACGAATATATGTCAGTTTTGAATAAAATTGCATTGTAATCGGTAAATTGTAACTACTTTTTTCGCATGATGAATATTACTCATCGATCATAGCTAATATTTTATTATATTTATGCACAAATTATCAGCCTTTATCACATAATAAGAAACGCATTTGTAACTTAACACACAAAACTCGAAATTAGTTTTCAGTTGGGTAAGAAAAAGAATATTTATTGTTAGATATATCCTGGTTTTGATAGCACAAACTTGGTTACGATTTTCTGACAAATACATCGAATTGTATATATTTTTATAAAATGACTCGTTGAATGTAAGAAACATTGATATAAGAAATTTGTGCTTCTTTTTCTTGTTCATTCTTTTCCATTTTATATTCAAAGATAAAAAAAACTGAATGAACGTGCTAGAAAAGAGTTGATGTACATAAGTATAGACAGCACGGACGCAAATAGATAAAATAAGAATAGAGAATATAAAACACGCGATGCATTGAAAGCGGAATATTACCGTTCTTATGTACCATATGTAATTATTCGGTTGTTGGAAAGGAAGCGTCGGTTACACGTATTCACGAGTACGTTCAAAGTACTTTATAATAAGACATGGTTATCATAGAATTACTTTTCTTACATATTTTTTTTTTCTTTATAAAATTAAATAGATTTGAATAAATGGGAAAAAAATGAAAGAAGAAATCTTATCGAAAGATGTGTGACAATCGCATTTATCTTTGCTTTATTTTAACGTCATTCATAAAATAATATATGTTAAATAAATAGGTGAAAGTGAGAGCGAAATAAAAAATTCTTAAGACAGATAAATGATACATAATTATGCATATAATTAACCCTTTGCACTCGAGCGGCGCCGATACGGCACTCGGAAAATTTCAAGTGTCAACTCAACCAAAACTAATTACAGAATGTAGTATTTATCAAAGTTTGTTTTTTTATTGACATATAAATGAATAAACTGATGATATTTTATTATTTCTATACGCTTGTTTGTTTATAAATGTTTTTAAAGTACCTGTAAAATGTCTACTTGATTTTCATTTAATTGAACCATTAGAAGATTCCGATTTTTTAAATTTATCTTTTGCTACCTAATATCCATATAACTTTGCAAAACAATACATTTTTGGCATGTTTATAAAACAGGATGATTTATGATTTCTGCGAGAAATTTCGAGGAACAATAAATTTCGCAGAAAATATCTCTGTAAATAAAGAATCAATGTACCCATGTAAATGAATTCATTTCATAATTGTTAACTAATATCAAGATACTATATAACAAGAATCTAACGATTGTGTAACATTTAATGGAAGTATCATAAGACACATTCGTAATAATTTGTTCGATAAATTTGCTAAGTTATTCTGTAAAAATTGAAAAAAAAAAAAAAAAAAAAAAGAAAAAATCGCTCACGCGAGTAATAAAAAGCTTTGAACCCCTTGCACTATTTTGACGAGTCTGACTCGTGATGAAAATTTTAGGCCAAACATGGATGTCACGAGTCGGGCTCGTTGTTCAGTTCCAAATCAAACATGAATATCACGAGTCCGACTCGTACTCGACATCTTGCGTTCGGTCGTGAAAATAGGTTTCAAATTTCGGCACGCGCGCTCCGCCGCGTTTCCTGAGGTTCCGAATAGTGCAAGGGGTTAACAGAGATATCATATTAAAAAAGAAACTATTTTTGTTTGAAAAATTGTATTTTCAATAAATGAAAAATATAATATTATAGGACAATAAAATTTCAGATCACTTTAACGTGATTTTCATTGAAGAAGAAATATTCTTATTTGTATGACGTTTGATTAGAATGACCCTTTAAGAAATAAACCGAAGAAATTAGAAAGTTGTGAGTAATGGTCAGCGTAGTAGTTGTGTTAGATCAAGAATGATATTTCACGCGTATACGTTCTGTCAAAAGAGAAAGAAAGAAAATAAGAGAGAGGTAGAGAGAGAGAGAGAGAGTAGAGAGAGTAGAGAGAGAAAGAAAAGTAGACGTAGACGGAGGAAAAATTTGAAATAGAGAATTGCAACGAAGCTTACGATGATGCAGAGAATTTTAAGGTATTCTAGGTCAGCGTTCCGGCTTCGAAATGGTCATCGGATGCCGCGTCTCCTTTCGATGCACGTATAACAACGAAGAGAAAGAAGACAAACATGGGGTAAAAGAGACGAGAGGAATCGCTAGTCGACCCCGTTACATGGAAACCCGTTATGCGACGACGACATTGATAGCAACCGACTAACTGACTTATTTTCACCTTCTCTCTTTTCTTTATTTTCCGTCGACACCATCTTTAATTTACCACACACATTTATTATTATTATTATTATTCTTATATTTCTATTATTTTTTTCTTTCTTTCATGACTATATTATTTCATTTTCGTTTTTACGGCAACAAAATCTAATTTCTCTATTAATTGTGGTAACCCCTCTTTAAAAAGTGTATATTTAAATTGTTGAGATGAAGTATATTCATCAAACACAGAGTTTATATATTGCTGTGTAGTAATATTGAATTAAACTGTAATTAAATGTTTTTTCTTTTTTTTTTAATATAAAATTAATAATTTTTATCACTAACATTTATTTATTTATTTAATTTAAACATATAGTTTGCTCATGATGGAAAAAAAGAGAAAATAATTAATTACTTAGAAAAGTGATTACTCAGAAATTTAATCTGTTTTTGTTGAATGATATTGAATAAAGCAGGGTTCAATGCATAATTACATTTCACAAATCGAATATCAATATCTTAATTTTTTCCTAATAGTATTTGTGAACTACTTTGTTCACACTATACACGGTATTTTCGTAATAAGTATTTATATTTTTTTTTTTCGTATTATCTCGTCTTGGTCTTCAAATATTTGAAATTTACGAATATATTTTAGTTTTCAATAAAATTTCAATTTAAATAGTAAACGTTAACTATTTTTTCCACGAGTATACTCGTCATAACACATCCATCGCATCTAACATAAGTGGTTAATCAATTTCTTATTTCTTTCCGTTTATTTATTATTATTATTTCTATTGATTTTTCCACGTTAATCTGTCTCTGTTTCATTGTTACGTTTTTTTCGTAGTTTATGAGAATTATCAAAACTTATCATCTACAATTAAACATATTGACTTTTTATTGATCAAAATGGGATTCATCATTTTTTACTATGTAATTATAATTCCAGATTGAATTTCTAGTTGCTTTTATAAATACTGAAGATATATACATAATCATCATCATTGATGAGTTTAATATAGGTAACATCTGTTTCTGGCGCGTGGCCAAATAGATTTTCTGAAAGGTACCCATCAGGAAAAACTAGTTTCTATTGATTTACGAGCTGTCTAATTCATTTATTTTATTAATGAATATTTATTAATTTGATCATCCTATTCAAATATATTCTTTACAGAAAATATACAGTTTTATAAAGTTTATCCTGTAAATATATATTTTGTGATTAACGAGCCTTTAAATCCTCGAATATACGCGAAAATAATTAAGAGAACAGAGTTTCTAAAAATTCGACAAATTCAATTGATGGAAAAAATTTTCTGTAAAATACAGTTACTCGATATATAACACTTAATGAAACAATAATTATGCATTTGTTGATATATTAATTTTTCATCTAAACCACATTCTTTATTTTTCTAGTCTTACTTTATTTTGATCATTAACAAAAATTCAAGTTGATAGAGACAAACTAAGAGAAACAGCATTTGTACATTTATGGTACGGAATTCCGTAAATCAGCAACTTTCTAAACACCATTCCAGTATAGTATAAACATTGAGTTAGAAAATGTATGCATTCGATAAATGCACGCGGTGCAAGAATTTTATATCAATTGTAATACTTTCATGTTGTATTAGAAAATCATAAAATTGTATCGATAATTATGAAAGTGGATTAAGTCAAAAGAAGAAGAAAAAAAAAACAATTTTATTATTTATATTTTATATATAAAATTATTTATATTATAAAATAAATCATAATATGTGATATTTTTTTAAATTTTTCTTAATTGCAATTAATCCACTGTTATAATTATCGGCACGTATATGTATACAAATATCGAAAGATGTTCATATTAACTATTTCATCCACTAATACGATAAAATTGATTGCTCAGTGTAAATCTACTGTTTTCTGCTAAAAATAAAATCCGTTTATTGTCACGCCATCGTATCAAAAACTATAAAGTTTTTTTTTATATATATACAGGGTTGTTCACCTAACTAGATCACCTTAAATATATCACTTATTTCGTACGATATAAAAAAATGTCAGAGGGAGAAAATATTCCGTTCGAGGACGCCGATAAATACGGTGATGGGCCGAATTTTTCTCAAGGTCATTTTTTTTAAATAAGACTACAGACATGAACGAGGTGCTGTATGTTGACTTTGAAGTGACTTTTACTGAAAAAATTGTGAAATGTTTGTTAGTAACTACAGTACGCGCTTGGGGGATGGTAAATGAAAGAACAAATGCAAATCAACGTGTAAGATATTCATACAAGCAAAAAACAAAAGAACTTTTCATGGTCACTCGAGGATCAATATGTTGCATATAGTTGGATTTGTTTTTTTATAAATTATAAGATTATTGTTGTGGAAATATGCGATACAATTTAAAAAAAATATGATGTCTTTGAAATCTCAAAAAAAAACATAACCTAAAGAAAAAGATTCGACCATTTTGCTTTTGAACAGAATATTTTCTCCCTCTGACATTTTTTCCTATCGTACAAAATAAGACAGACGAATAAATAAGACGAATTCTGACAGAAAAAAATGATATTTAATAGTAACAAACTATTCTGAATGTGAGAATGATTAAACACATTTGGATATTTTGCTATAAAAAAGTGGACACATCTAATACCGTAAAAAAGATTTAAAAAAATGTAGAAAAAAATGATTTTATATGTTTCGGGAAATGCACTAATAGAATTAGAATGATTTCCAATTTGGTTTAGGTCATATCAATGACTTACAGGAGAAAAAAAGGGAGATAAAAATTTACGATGTAACAACTTATCAAACGAGATATCAAAATAAAACTTGAACTATGTAATTAACCTGGACAAGTGATAAATCAATAAAATCTGTTTTATCAATTATGAGATTATACATAAAGAATTTAGCAGTATATTTATTTAATATCAATGATGAATTAAAGATAAGCTAAATTTAAATTGAATAGATTTTTTGTGTACAAAACTGGACATAGAATTAAACAATAACATTTTTGTTAAGGAATTCATAAATCAACGGTTTAATTAATTTTTTTAAATAATTAATGATAACGGAATATATTTGGATGTCGATGAATAATTTAAAGCAAATAAGCATATTGTTTATTGTAATACATACTAAAATAACTAAGCGGTCATTTGTTTTAAGTTTTCCGATAATTTCGAATCACGATGTCCTGGATATGTTCAGATCGATGAAATTCATTTTTTTTTAACCCGATCGAACTTATTTGTTCCTTATATTTATTATTAAAAATATAGTGAATAATAACCGACTATTATTTTTGAAAGTATTTGAGAACTTTTGAACTACAAATTTTATTTGATTTTTACATTTTATATTCATATCTAATATATATATATATATATATGTTTAGTATATATATGTATATGTATATGTATATGTATATGCATATGCGTTGATAATTATAACAGTGAATTAAATCGATAAATTCGAAGTATAGTTGCACAGACATTTAGATTTTAATATAAAACGTAAATATAAAAAAACAATTTCTTCTGAATATCTGAAGTACTTTTGATAATAATTGTTTGTTATGCTTTTAATTGTATAAAGAATGTATAACAAACTTCTAACATTATTAAACTAACACAATGTTTTAGCTATGTTAATGCAGTGACCAATGACGAAGAGAACTAAACGGAGGCCAATGAACTATTGTAATATGCATCCTAGCTTACCCCATTCTTTTCCTCGTACACTTCTACGTTGATCTTCAAGATTGTTTTATTGAGAATATGATAATCATTTTCAACTGAAAAAAATTCTTCTTCTCCTTCTTCTCTCCCACTATTTTTGAATACAAAAAAAAATATTGTTTGTTCAGTATTTCTCAATTTGTTAATTTTTGAAAGGATGTATTACTATACCAAGTAAAGTAAATAAAGTATGAGAAAGACAGGTCGGATAACGACACTCAACTGAGCTACATGGGATCTAGGTGGAGTTCCTTATACCTGTTGGCTGATAGAACGGAAAGATTTCCCCACCACGCTATTCATTCTAATGCCTCATCAATAATATCATTTTGTTCTGCTTTCTTTTGTTGTTGTTGTATAATTAGAGTACGATAATTTATCAAATATATGACATATGCAATGCCAAGTTTAATTATAATAAAAAAAAAAAAAAAAAAAACCAAAAGATTTAAAAATGAAATGAAAATGTCAAAATAGAAATTTTTAAATATAATCTTGAATTTTATTCATAAGCGCTGTTGAAATTTTAATTGACTCGTTCGTTTGGCAAATCGATTAATTGAAATTGAAATATATTTTCACAGCTGATTAAAAGAGTCGTATAATTATGCTTAATAAATTATTTATGAGCACGCAGGCGGTGATCCCAGAGCCACTGGAGACCATTTTCGTGATTATCACTTCAAACTGTCCACAAATAGTAACTATTATATCATAATTTATAGAAATCCATAATTGATTTGTCTAATCAAATGACTCTGCTTATAATTCATCACTGCAAAAAAATCTATAAAATATTACAGGAAATTGGCAATAGATCTTTTACTGATTACTTGTCTTGTAAATTAAATGGTGTTATAGAAATAAATATTATAACACGAAAAATATCTTATTTCCCGATTTTGGGATGAAGTTAGCGATATATTTAGTGAAATGTTCCGATGATGAAAATTGCATTTTTCCTTGTAATTGTAAAATTATTTTTTGCATGTTTTATATGCCATTATTTTCTTCAAACTCTTATAAAAACAATGGTATTATTTAAACATTTATCAGTATCGATATTTACTCTAACTATGTATTTTTTACTATTGGTTGTGTTGAGATAACGGGACGAAGTTCTAACAAAAAGAAGAAAAAGAAGAAGGAAAAGAGGTCACCGGTGACCTACACGGCAGTCAAAGTGTTAAAGAAATCTATTTAAAAGGGTCATTCTCATCAAAAGGTGATTTTGATTCTGATTTGAATTCTAATCAAATAGTAATTCACGATAAAGAGAACACAAACATTTCTGAGAACGAAGTAACACTATTGTAAGAGACAAATGTAACAGGAAACAAACAAATTTTTAGGTTATTCTTTGAAAAAGATTCCAAAGTCAAAGTCAAAGTCAAAGTTTGTATTTTTAAATGCAATTGTATATGTTTTTTCCTCTATTCTTATAAAGGATGAAAAATATGAATAAAAGTGATTTGCATGATCAATTATTCTCGGAATAGTTAAATCTAAAGATAGTTACAACATATTAAACCAAACACTCGAATTCTAATATAAAAATTACTGTCGTTAAGAAATTGTAATTAAGTGCTCAAAATAATTTAATAAAAATAATAAATTTAATAAAATAATTATTTAATAAAACATTAATTAATAATAACCGATTGTTTCAATAGATAATTAGAGTTTTTGAACTAATTTTCTAGGCAGATTTTCTATTTCCCGTGATTTTATTGATTGACATGTAGCGAGAATTCTTCGTTTCATATTTTCAAGTGCAGTTGATTTTCTTGATAAAGTAATTTTAGTTATAATATAAATTACAATAAAAATGAGTTATAATATAATTAATAGTAACTGAAATAACTAATATACTATTTAACTAATACATCAGAATTTAAACATAAATGGACTTAAGTAACTTTTAAAATAAACTAATAGTTAAAATAATAATTATAATAAAAATAATAATTATAATAATTATAATAAAAAAATAGTTATAATATAAATTACAATAAAAATGAGTTATAATATAATTAATAGTAACTAAAATAACTAATATACTATTTATAACTAATACATCAGAATTTAAACATAAATTGACTTAAGTAACTTTTAAAATAAACGGCTCATATCATTTTTCATGTAAAATTTACATCGTTTACCGCATCGGACGTTTGTCACTTGCTACGTGGCAAAAGAAGCATCACTTATTGTTAGCCAACCGAATTGACAAATCTCCTTATTTTGAAGTAAGTAACTGCATATCCAACTGAACAGATATTCTACCTTTACCCTTAACAACGCGTAAGTTGTGTCCTATTTAGTTCACTATTTTCTTTAACACTTTGAATGGCACGTTAATCATCGGTAACTGACACTGAACTTTCCGTTTAAACCTTGTCAATCACCGATGACACACTCAACTGTTTTTTTATTACCATTCAGCTTGCCTAGCCTAATTGGGGATTTTTTTGATAGATTCACGTGACACTCAATACGTTAAAATAAGTGAATGAAAAATTTGATTATTTCCAATTAAAATTAAAAACCTAATATTATTTTAAATATAAATATTTATAATATAGAATCATTAGATGGTTAAAAACAATTTGTTCTTCTTTATGTCTTTTAAGTAATGAAGATTAGTCTGCGTTACTTGCAAAAAATGCAAGCAGCGAAAAGCATGGGATAATCAGCATTGACGTAAAATGCGAGATGCTTTTTTCTGGTAAGAAATAAGAATGTAATATCAAAATTTGAACGCTAAAATTGTCAATTATTTTAACTGTAATATTGCTTGTGGGCGAAAATATCAGCGCTCGATATCTGAGAACAGTATCAAACCTTTGCCTCTTATCCAATAATCTTGCTCCCTGACCGCGAGATCTATTTCTATTTGTCTTCCTCTAACCTATAAATAGCAAAACTACATCGAGGTAGAGAAAATACGGTACAGGCATCTCTGTTATATTGTGACGAGCTATTATTTCTTTTATTTATTTTCATTTTTATTATTAGTACCATTTAGAAACATAAACATATAAAAAAAGTAAGTATTCAAGGTGACTTTTATTAAAATATAAGAGCTCGCAACATTTATCTATTTTAGAGAGTTCACAAAAGCTTCACAATTTATTAATAATCTATTTATCGAATCACGTGTACGTTTAGTGTACGATGAATTTTAAAAATTAAGTAAATTACCAGCGACTTTAATTTTATTTAAATAAAAATCTCATTATATCATTTGGAATAGGATATATATATGATAAATATAGTAACATACGTATATATTATCTTCATAAACGTGTTATATTCTATTTTCAAATAGATTTTATATTTTTTATATATGTGACTTTTATTTGAAAAATATAACACATATTTGAGAAATATATATTGTTAGAATTAATCTTTTTTAAATTGCTATACTTGTATGTTCAAATAAATCTAAACATATTTTAAGCGTCTCTTTTATATATACTGGCTTCCTTCTTTCAATGATTATTGGACCAGCTTCATGTGTTGGACAGTATTAATATAGAAATTATTCAAGGTTAAGATTGTAATGTTCATTTATTAATGCATTACAATTGTTTTCGTTGTTTAATACTTTTAATTCTTATTATTAATTTTTTTATCAAACTACGTAAGTTTCACAGAAGTGATTTTCCGTTATACGAATAATTTTCCTTAGAATATTTATATTTCTTTACCATATACAAATTAGAATAATATGCATATTCGTAAGAAATGGTTAACAAATTTACTAATTATATTGTGCAAACGATGATAATGTGCAAACAATTTTCACTTATCATTAACCGACGATAGAAAAGCCATGAAAAAATTTCATATGCAAGATGTGACGATTATCGTAAAACAAATATAAATATACTAATGTAATGGTAATGACAAATAAAATTTGCATTTATTTTATATTCAACAAGAAACAACACTTTGGCCGCTAATAATTAGAAAAAGTGACGTGAATTCGTCATAGTTAAAATCAAAACGTTCGAAAATTCTAATAAGATTTTAAGCGAGGTATTTCGTAGAACAAAATTTTACTGTTTTATTGTTATCATCGAGAAAAATGATCTCGTTGATTTTCATTACTAGTCGTAATTCTAAGTTAACGTGAAAAATTACGTTATTCGTAAGATTTTAAAAGAAAAGGAAATATGAAGATAATTGAAATATGCTACGCGTGCATATAATTGTTTATTACAGCATGATTAACAACTTAACAAAGTTTTTTTTGGGAATTACTTGTCCAAAAGAATCGTTTTCTTTAATCTTATAAAAATTTTTAATTAGACTTATTTATAAATAATATCTTTGATTTTAGTGACAAGAAAACAGACAAAAAAAATTACAATATTATAAAGCTTACATTTTGTAAAGAAATATTAAAAATTTTACATTTACTTATATATTTTACGTTTAATTAAAAATTTAATTGAATATTATAAATTTCAAAAGGTGGTGTAGATAAAAATTATGTTCAAGTTTTTCCAAAGAATAAAAATAATTTGCATAATAGTGTTATATTACTTTGTCCCAAGCAAATAAGAGAGTCTACACGAATCGAGAAAAAAATAAAGAAAATCCACAATTGAATAACTTTGTACTCGTTCCGTTCATTGTAAGTATCGTGTTTTGACTATTCTTACGATGTCTGGAGCGTCATATAATTTCGTCATCTCGAAAATATGTAATTTCCTGAAATTTTCACTGATTGCATCCTTTTTTGTGCCAAAAAATCTTTCTTAATACCTTTGTTTTTAAAGACCCTAAGTTTGAGAGAGGTTATACAATCATATATCATCGGTATCATTATTGTTTCATAGTTATCATTTTTATAGATACGTATTGCGCGATAAAAAAACGTGATTTAAATACTACGTTTACGATATAAAAACATACGTTGCAGTCTCTTTTTAATCTCCATTTTGTTATCTTTCGTAACAATTGTACCAAAGAATTTAAATAATTGAACCCGTTCATATGCATTACATTAATTATTCTTATGTTATATTTGAATTTTCGTTCTATTCATAAACAACTCGTAACCATATATTTTGGTTTCCTTCACTCTTTTTTAAAATTAATCACCAACGGGAATCATTTCAAGGCCTACCTCTTTTGCTGCATTAATTACAATTTTGGGGTTTTTTTTTTATTAATACTTTTCCTTTAGCAATAATTACATTTTTATCTCATTCGTAAAAGCTACAGGTTTTATAAAACCATCACTTTTTTTTGTTGCGATATCTGATATCATGAATATTTCATACATTTTATCGTTCTTTCTATCAATCAATCAAATACCTTATTAAAATTTACGAATTATAATTCCATATATTCTCATTTATTTTCAAGTAGTTGCCTAATTGTAAATATTTGATCGGTTGTTGCTTAATTTATTGCGACAAAATTCATACTGATCAATGATTTCATAATAAACATAAGTTTATTTATACTAGAACTGTAAATATTTTGTAACATACAGACAACAAATAGATTCCCTGTTAGTTATTGCAATCAGTTTTGTTTCCTTTTTTAAAGATAAAAATAATTATTGACTCGTTCGATTCTTTCGGTAGACTTTTCTTTATTTCATACCTCTGTTATTGCTTTTATATGCAATTCATTATGCATATAATGATTGGTTATGCAATTCACCTATTAGTTAATCAATTCAACAGTGTGAATTTTGTTAGCATTTACTAGAATCGCAGTCTTTATTTACTATTAAGTAATTTGTCAAAATACTTTTTCCATGTGTTATTTCTTATTTAATAATTTTATAAAAATAAATCTTTAAAATCGATTAATTTTATTATATTAAATTCTTTAAATCTCATAAATACATTGTATTCTTAATAAAAAAAAATTCCTTTTTAGGCCAATGTACCAAAATGCATTCTTTGTCTTATCAAGGTTCTCAGTTTCCTACTCTCTCGCTTTCCGTTTCGTATAATCATCAATTATCACTACTGGTCATTCAATTAACACTATTAGACCTCGCGACATGACATTCATATGTTGAGAATAATTCGAGGAAGTGACGTAGTTGTTGTTTTAAGATTTGCTTTATCAAAAAATATTCTTCTTTTTTAACACATTGACTGACTGCTGATCCAATCCCTAATCCATAGCAGTCAATGTGTTAAAGAATCTATAAAAAAATGAGCATGATTCGATAAAGTTTTAAATTATTAATCGATTTGATTAAATAATCGATCACATTTGTTATTGAAACAACGAGAAATAATAAACATAAAGAATATACTATAATTACTCATAAAAATAGTAAGATAATTGTTATTTTTTGCTGATTTTGTGTTAAACTCTTTCTTTAGGCAAACCTTAAATACAAAAAATAAAATAAAATGTGGATTATATTATAGCATTTCGACAATAATTGATTATTTCCCTTGTGAAAAGCAATACTTTGATGAAATAATTTTATAACATGCTCCAATCAATGATAAACTTCGTAATCAATTAAAAAATACATAAAATCAGAAAATTCTATAAAATAAATTTAAAAAAATTTAGAATAAAAATAATTCGAAATTATAGTAAGAAAATAATAACGTATTATAACACTTATAAAGAAATTTCTCAATGTTATTCCAAATGTTTCAATAAAATCCATTTAATAAATGCAAATATATTTCTTAAGATTATATGCGATTTAGTATTATTATTTAAAGTAAGTATTATTTTTGAAGTTTAATACTGCTGGTCTCGGAATTGACGCTGCACAAATGAAAAGTTTTGTCGATCCAATCATAGTAAATTGAAATTAATAGGTATTAAATCATATATTTTTATTTTTACTAAGAAGAAAATAAATTTAATTTTTTATTTTTTATTTTTTTCCAAAGAATATATGTGATTTTATTTGAACAAGTTCGAAACTAAGAAAATAATTGGAGAAAAATTGCAAAAGGTGAATTCCTGATGCCCACCGCACGCGCATTTTGTAACGCGAAAATAACGAACTTCTTTCTCGTATTGATTCACCTACACTACCTCATATCACATCGTTATTATTTACCGACACTGAATAATAATATCTTAAGAACACTAAGGAAAAAAAAAAATGACAAAAATAACTAAATAAGCATAACCGCTTCCATTGGATGTAAGAATTTATTGTTTATTTTTCCGAACATTAAATAGAAATAAAAAATTATTAAAAAGTGAATAGGAAAGAAGAAAAAGTTTAAAACATTAAATGATTGATTTTATTTTACGTTTAAAAAGGATTGCGTTAATTTATTTTTCACCTTTTTACTCGATTGGTAAAATAAACTATAATCTTGAAAAAGAAACAAAAACTTCTTTGAAATTTTTTTTCTTTGAAATTTCGATATAATTGGCAGGTTCGTATATTTAAATCAATTATCGAATTTTCCGGGAAAATTTAATTTAAGATGATTTGTCGAATTCATTAATGCACTTTCGATTCTATTTATCATTCAATGTTTCAAAGTTTACGTCATATACTCTTCTCCATTAATTAATTTTAATGATTGAGAATTTAAAAAATACAAAATAAAGGATGTATTTAATTTAATATGCATTCATTTATTATATGATTATGTTTAAGTCGTTCCATTATGCTCCTTCGAAAAAAAAAAACGTACCCGAGACAATCCATGTTAACTCAACCTAATGAAAAAAATGACATTATCGATTTAGCTCAGATCTTATTATCTTTTTGTACTCTGAAAAAGAGCTCCATTATTTTTTTCGAATTTTTTATTAAGCCGTTCGCAAGATAATTTTTTAAATTTTAGCAGTTTTTAATTTGAATGTTTTTTTTTTTCAAATTGACGCACACAATTCTAAAATCTTTGGTATATTTTGCTACCACATTTGATTTTGAATGATTTTTATTAATGGGTTGCTGAAACTCTTTTAATCCCCGACTATTGTAAAGCGATTTAAAAAATAAGTAATCTTGTTTAAAAAAAATAAGGAAATAAGAATTGAAATTTCCTTTACCTCCGTCTCTACGCAAACAACAAAAATAAAGATCATGTGCACATTTTTAAATCGTACAAAACAAGTTTTGATATTATTACGCGAAACAAAATTATTCAAAATGGATAGAATAATTATCTTTACATATAAATAGATAAGAAGAAATTCTTAGAATGATAAATATATAATTTTTTTCGTTTTTTTCATATTCTACAAGAATATTGCAAAAAAAAATATTCAATGAATCTAATTACTCAATTATCCTATATATAGATATCCTATATATAGATTATTTTATTATTCATTTACCTATCTATATAGAACGACAATTGATAACAAATAATTTTTGTCTCTGTCACTGTGCATAATATGTAACAATAAATAGATATGTACCGTAAGTAAAAAATTATTGTTTATTATGTGATATAATCTATAACCTTGTGCTTATTACCGATTAAAATAAATTTCTAATTTGTTATTATCTGAAAAATAGATACGAGCGAGTTCTATTTATTCTGGATAATATTGTTATATTTTCATTTTTATATATGTATTATTTTATATAGACAAATACATATAGAAATATAGTAATATATGTAATCTCGATCAAATATGGAAACAGAATCAATTTTGATATTTTGAGGAATTCAAAATGAAAGCTTCGGAAATAATTTAGCATAGAAAGTATAAAGAATTATTTATCAAAAAATCATACGTTGGTATCTATTGCTTGGCTGCTACACATCGTATTCTACTTTTTTCTTTTTTTTTTTAAATTTACACGTTTTAATAAAATGCAAGCGTAGACTACGTTAGGATAAATTGCGGAAAAGGACAATGTTTCCCCTAACGCGCTTTTAGTTCTTCTTTTACCCGTATTCGTCGCTGAAGTCACACACTATTCGAGCGAAAAAAGGTGGTGAGCAGCAGCTTAAACGCATACGTAACACCAACGTGCACATATACATACACAGAAATGTACATACACATAATAGATCGTCCGTTATCTTTCGCATTTTTTCATGTTCTTCTCTCAAACACGATAAAAAAAAATCTATCCGAAATTTAACCGATTATCTAATAACATTTATGAAAATGAAGTATGTTAGGGAGTTTTAATGCAGTAAAAGAAACGTAAACTTTAATCCTTATACATTATATCGGTTATTCCATGATACGACATGAGAGCGAAAATGCACTATGATGATGACAAGCGGCAGAGACCGAGGGTTCGTCTCTCTTCCGCATCTACCTTGCGCAGAACGTCGAGCAAGCACTATTATATACATAACTCTTTTATCTCTTGGCCATTATCTTAAAATCACCTCATCGCGTTAATTTCATTTCAAACGCGACATTTGTGTATTTAAAGAGAAAACGTTATCGAGGGTTGTAACGTCAATGAGAAAGAGAAAGAAAGAGAGAGAAATGAGGAGAGAGAGAGAGAAAGAGATAAAGAGAGAGGGGGGAGAGGGAGGGGGAGAGAAGGAGAAAGAAAAAGAAAGAAAAAGAGAGAAAAAGAGCAAGAAAGGGAAGATATGATCTTTTTCATACAATTGTTAAGGATAAAAATACGTCCGGGACATTCGGAGGGAGAAGGTCCGAGATGTGCCAAATAAAAGGAACAAGTTAAGAAATTGAAAATTAAGAAATTAAGAAATTGAGAAATTGAAAGAGAAAGAGAGAGAAAGATGTAAAGAGAAAAAGAAAAATTAAAAAAAAAAAAGAAAGAGCAATATAATAAGAGAGAAAAGCACGGAGATATCGGGCGCGCACCTTGGCAGTGCGTGTGATAGATAGGCGCGGCTTTTCGGCCTATGCCGCGCAAAGAAAACTCGCACTTATGTCACTGATATTCTTCCTACCTCTCGTGTCTGAGCGATCCCTTCTTCTCACCGAATATTCTCCTTTCTACGAGTGTCCTTAGTACTCCCGGTTTAACACAGGATCACGAACTTCTCGCGTTCTCGATACTTTTCTGATCGTGCCCGTTGCACGCCAACCGAGTCCGCCATCTTGGGGCAACTGCCAAATCCCTGCAGGCCGGCCAATTGTCCGCTTTAAAAATTTTACTTACGCTTCAAATGTTCTATTTTAACTTTTTCTCTTTCTTTTTTATTAATTTTTCTTCTTTCGTTCTTTTTTGTTCACTCTTCTAGCCTTTATCTTTTCTTACAATACGACTGTATAAACCGTTAGAGTTGCTTTTTCTTCTTCTTAACTATTTACTTTTATCTTTCTCTACTTGGAAGTAGATATATTTCCGATTAGCCGATAAGATGTCTATTTTTATTGATTAACATTCCTCTGTGTCTTCGTAGAAGCATTTTATACGTTTCTTCAGAACCAGCCATATCTCGTTCCTTTCTTGTCCTCTATTATGTTTTATACGCGCATGGTTATCATTCTTATTCACCTATGTTTCCATCTATTCATCTATCTATACCACACTGCTACATTGTTATCATTCGCTTTTGCGTCAGGTTTACCACCATTTTTTGCAACATTGTTTCCGCGAATTACATTTATTCCTTCTTTTTCGTTTGTATAATAAATACGATTGGGAACAAACGATTGTGAGAGGAATAATTTTTTTATTTCATAGACATTATACTAAACCTTTGCTAGTAACAACGTTTTTGCGTAAAATTAATAAAATTCGTGCAATTTTCATTCTATCGTTTTTTAGCTATGTATTTATGTTCATTTGAAATTTCTTTTACGGTTTCTTTCTCAATAAACTAACAAAATATTAGCTGTTTTTTGTTCAATTTTCTTGTTTATATTTTGTCATTCATAAAAATGTTATTATATAAAAAAAATTACACGCCAATTTTTTTTTTCATCCATAATAACATTTATGTTTTCAACGAAGCCAAACGAATAATTTTCGCGCGTTTAACTTTATAGTAGATTTGCAATATGATTGGTTACAATGTCAGTAACTAGTCGAATAAAAAGATCAGTATTTTCTTTTTTTACGAAAAACGAATTTCTATTATACATTAAAAAACATTTGAAATTTTTCATTATACTTGACAATATAAATTTTTCCTTATTAATATTGAAAAAATTGATAAATTTGAAATGATTTAAATTTCAGTGTAATTTTTCTTCGATTGGCAATACTATTTTAGCACCTGTCATTGACAGCAATTGACAGTAAGAGCGGTACAATCAATTTAATATTATTATAATATTTTACTACTTCGGGTGGTTTATTTACGTTGTTTTTTATTTCGACAGATGTGTATTTTGTACTTACAGTTAATTGGAGAACTTTTTTGTATTTGGTTCGCTCTTTAAATGATAAGAGTTTAATCATTTCATTTTTAAGATATTATTTTTTTTACTTTTGCAGGTTTTATAAGGTTTGTTCTGTAAGGTTATGTCAAATTTTTTTTTTTTTATTAACCCCATACATCTTTACAATTTGTCCATAGATATTTGGTTTAGGCGAATTTGTTCAATTTTGGCATCCATATGCTTTTTCTATGTTATTTTGGAATTTAGATGTTATCCCAAATACTTGACCATTGTTACTTGCGGAATTTCTTAATTATATAGTTGTAGTTTCGGTATTTGGTTTTTCCTCAGTGTAAACATTATATGTTTACACTTGATCTTTGATTCTGATCTTTCTATTATGTAACCATTCTTCAAAAGAGTTGATTTGTTTTTGTAATGATTGAATTGCTTGTTGCGGGTCCTTGTTTATAGTAAACATTGCGGTATCATCTTTAAATGTTAAGACTGTGCAGTTTGTGTTTATTGATATGTCTGCCACATAGAGGGTGTAGAGAATTGGTCCAAAGATACTTCCTTGTGAAACCCCAGCTTTGATTAGTTTGATGTTCGAATGAGTGTCTTTTATTTTTACATAGAATGTTCTGTCAGAAAGGTAAGATTTTAGGAGTTTGTAATACGAGTGTGGAAAGTGTTTATTGATTGTTTGTAATAATCCATGATGCCACATTTTATCGAAAGCTTTTTCTACATCTATAAAGACTGCGAAACAGTACTCTTTATTTTCTAAAGCTGTGGTTATCGTATTAGCTAGTCTGTATACTTGTTCAACGATAGAGTGTTTGTTTCAGAATCCAAATTAATGGTCAGGCTAAGGCTAAGGCTACATATGTATATAAAACGAAAATAATATTCGTAGTAAATACAGTTTAAGTATTTATTATTATAAATTATTAACAAACAAAGTCTTGATTATTCATCAGTTTTTTTATTCGTATTGAATAACACAAAATCGAAACGTTCATCACATGTCCGTTCTTCAGTAGTGTATATTGATGGATCTTTGAAAGCGTATACGTATGTCTCTTATTTATTAATCCTTTCAAAAGGTTGATAAAATTATATTTCGTGTTTATTCTTTCTTTATAATTTATTTAGTAAAACATGCTACAAAAAAACCAATAGAATCTTGTTCAGGTCCTATCCTAAGTAGGCATTTTGATTCATTTTCTGTTAATCCGTCAATACTATATCCTGTGTGTGTAAATGTTTTCAAATCTAATTGATCTTTGATAGACTTCAATTTTAAACACGGATATTTTTTTAAAGCCCATGAGACGATACCTTCATTCTCAGCTATTGTTATAGTACAAGTACTATATACTAAAATTCCATTTGATTTCAAAAGTTGAACGGCCTATATATATAATAAAAAGTAATTAAAATAATAACAGAAAATTTAAAAAATTGAATTCTTTAATTTTTATCAAACTTACTGTTGAAAATAGTGACTTTTGCATAGACACATATGAGCGAAGCTGCACAGCAGTAATTTTATTAAGTAGTTGTGGTCTTTGTCCTAACGCACTGCATGGACTGTCTAGTAATATACGATCGAAACTATTTTCCTTAAATGGTGGCCCATCGTTAATATTCGAATTATTTATATGTTTGTTACAAGCTTTTGTAGAATCATAACAAAAGATTTTTACATTACCACTTGAGAATTTATCACAGTTTGATTGAAGTTTATCTAATTTTGATTTGTTTCTTTCAAGAGCTATTAAAGTACCCTGAAAAATATAACACAGTTTATTTTCAAGTGTTAGTTTTTTGAATAGATATACGTTAATTATTTATTTTCTACCTCTCCTTTCATAAGGGTTGAAATGTGTGTGCATTTATTTCCTGGTGCCGAACACATATCAAGAATTATTTCTCCAGGTTGTGGATTTAGAACATGAGTACAAATAATTGATGGTAAATTTTGTAATAATGCCCATCCATCAGGTACTGAATTATTATTTAATTGTAAAAGTCGAGACGTTACATCAGTCATATGTACTGCAATTCCACTAAAGTTACATACGTTATATTAAAATTTGATTTGTACTAATTTATAAATTAAATCATTTTTATCTTATCAAGACATTTTACCTTGCACTTTGCCCGTTATTACAAATAATATTTTCTCTTGTTTGTAGAAGAATTCCATTACCCAAGAATGTTTTATTATTATTATCGACTTCGGATGGTTTAAGTAATCCTTTTCTACAACACCCAACAGTATCCGCAAATACACTTACTTCATCTCCTATATTTAAACCTAATAAATATAATATTGTTACTTGTATACTTTAATACATGAAAAATATCTAGACAAATCATTAGAAAATATACCGTGTGGGATTCCTAAAATTCCTGGAGCAAATACATGTGAACCTCTTAATACAGCTGATCCACATATTGCATCAACAATAACTTCTTTCGACCGCTTCAATAAATCTAATTTTATTGATTCATCCCAACTATGTACTGTAATTATCTCTGATAAATGAGGGAATGTTGTTATTGTTGGCATACGATTTACATACTGCTGAATATTATAATTTCTTTAGGATTATACGACTGTAAAGATCTGTACTTATTTAAATAAATGTTGATTTACCTGCTTTAATGCATTATTTAAATGCTCTATTACTTGTTGGACCGTAGTTTTTAACAAATTAACTCTATAAACAGTATTTTTTGGCGTACTATAGATCCATTTATACAGAGAATTTAATGTTTTCTAAATGTAAATTTAATTATTATAGCTTTATATAATGTAAATATATAAATTGAAAGATGATGGAAAAATTTACCTCAACTTCTGTTTCGTCTATATACACATTATTAATCTTAATTTTCTGAAAATCTTTTTTTAATTCATTATGTATTTCTGTATGAAATTTAAAAGGCATTTTTATATCAGTAACTTCTATAGCCGACATATTGAATTTTATATTTAATTATTAAACATTAATGATGTTTTTTTACCAAACTCTTAACTTTACTGAAACTATATATATTTGATTTTGTTCTAATTCAAAGAATTCCACACATATATATATAATACACTTATGTAGTTGATCTGAGCAATTTTATGCTCATGTGTTATCATTGCTAACCTAATAAATCAAAAATCATTGACCAATTAGAAACAACATCGAGAAATCCTCTCGACCAATCAAATACAACGATTTAAGATGACACGCAGAGAACGAGACCGACATGACACCTAGCAGAGTTTATTTGAACGAAAATAGATTTTGGAAATCACGTGATCGGTTTAACCAATAAGAGAATTTCGAGGATCCTATACGTGGCATAAGGCATGAATCCTTTCCACGTCCGCCATTTTGACATACGGTACTTTTCGAGAGTGTTGGTTTTATGTTTTATCGTTTCTCGTGAAAAATAGTCTTTTTTACTGAAACGTAAGTAACGTAAAGGTGATATATCTACGTGGAAGGTGTCGTTATAAAGGGTTCTCAATAATCAGGCCAAGTTTAATAAATAATGGAAGTTTGAGCGTGGAACCTTTGACGATTCGCTGGGGAGTAGGTCGAAGGTGACAGACAACCGGGTGTACGCAGTGGCTTCGTAAACCGCACGATATCCCACGCCTTGTTTGCAATACTGCGATATTGGCGTATTAAGTAGCCAAGACATTTTTAAAGTGCATAAACCTACAGCAAAAGCACTCTAAAGATATATATATAATATATATATATATATAAGGGTATGCAAGTCTGATAATCATAGCGATGTATTAAAATGAGAATCAATAGCGCGCAGCGTGATCATCTCGTGCGTGCCTCCACAAGTTTTTTCGTTTTTTTCATATTTTTCTTTTTTTTGGTACTTTTAATCAAATTCGTACTATATGTTTCATTAGATAATTTCTCTATTTTAATTAATTATATATATATATATATATACACACACACACACATATATATATATATATTACATGTATATATATATACTATATATTCTATATCGTGGTATTCAGGTTAACTTGTTAGACTTGATTGACAAGTGCATGATAAATTTTTATGCGTTTGTGAATTTGTAAGGTTTACGTAGCCAAAATTTTTTCCATTTTTTACGTGGGTATTTAATATGAATTAGGGCATTTAATGTTAACGTTGGAAAGGTATCATCAATAGCGTATTTCTTTTGTTTGATTTTTTTTTCTCTTAGTACAATGGACTTCTTTTTTATGTAGTATTTTATTCCATAAAATCGTGATTACAAATGTTCTTTGCAGCCTTTATATATATCTCATTTGTTGATAGAAATAGTAAATAATATATAAATACATATATATGTATAATATATGTATAATTATATATTGAGTTAATATAATAATGGCACTGTGACTGAATTGTGTGTCACGTATCTCACGCATCTTATTTTTTTTCTAGGTATAATCAAATTTGTCTACTTTCAAACAGAAATCGATTCAATAGGTACTTTTTTGTTTAGTGATTTTTAGAGTTTAATCAATTTTGAATAGGATATTCTATTAGGATTCTTGTGGGGTTCCATAAGCATAAAAAGTTCAGTAGCAATATTTGGAGCAATAGTATACAATTGACAGCGATCTTTGTAATGAATAACGATAAAGATTTAAATGTAATATTCGATGTAAAAGATAGTTTGAAATATTTAACTCATTAATGAACATTTGTTACAGGTATCTACATAACTAATACCAGCCATGGGGAATATGTTTGCAACATTATTTAAAGGCCTTTTTGGCAAGAAAGAAATGAGAATTTTGATGGTAGGCCTTGACGCAGCTGGTAAAACAACTATTCTGTACAAATTAAAATTAGGGGAAATTGTTACAACAATTCCTACTATAGGTAAATATAAACATATGCTTTTGTTTTATCTGTATATGTATTATGTAACATTTAAATATATTATTTAAGAATCAATGTTTTTTTTATCAAATTATTCTTATTTAACTTCTAATATACTGAACTAATAAAATAGTTTTTTTGTACAGGGTTCAATGTAGAAACAGTCGAGTATAAAAACATAAGTTTTACTGTATGGGATGTAGGTGGTCAAGACAAAATTAGACCTTTGTGGCGGCATTACTTCCAAAATACACAGGTATGTTGTTTCTTTCTGTCATATTTTTCAGATTAATTTAAGAAGTTATTTGTAACTGATTTTTTAATTGACTCAATACTTTATTGTTTTAGGGACTTATATTTGTCGTTGATAGTAATGATAGAGAACGTATTGGCGAGGCACGTGAAGAGTTAATGAGAATGTTAGCAGAAGATGAGCTCAGAGATGCAGTACTTTTAATATTCGCTAATAAACAAGTAAGTATTATATATATATATATAAAATAATTACTTTAAACAATTTTTATTTTTAATAGTTGTGACATGTTTGAAATTCTGACATAATAAATCGTACATTATTATTTATGTAATATATTTTAGGATCTGCCAAATGCAATGAACGCTGCAGAAATAACTGATAAATTGGGTTTGCATTCTTTACGTAATCGTAATTGGTACATACAAGCAACGTGCGCCACAAGTGGAGATGGACTTTATGAGGGTCTAGATTGGCTCTCCAATCAACTAAAAAATGCCAACCGCTAATCGGAACGTTATTTTGTCAACATTCAGTTGCTATATTAACATCATAAAAAAAAACAGCTGCACACCCGTCCCCCCTCCCACGAACGAATAATATTTTAAAAAGAGCAGTAACACTGTGTGCGAAGCGCAAGATCTTTTGGATCTTGAGTGGAGGGTGAACAGGTTATCATATGTTGTCACTACTGTGCCAGATGATGTTTTGGGGGGAGGGGAGTGGGGAAAAATGGTCGTGAGCACACACCATCGAACGACCACACAGGACTATTGCCTTGAGCAAATTATTATTATAATTATTATTACATTAGCATTATAGTTACACTTTTTACACAGAGATACCGCAAGAAATGTGGAACAAAACTTGAAGTAATTGTATTAAAGTACCTAAACTCTTGAAACATACAATACACATTAATTAATTAATTAATTGAATAATTTAAATATCTTTGACAAAAAAAAAAAGAAGATTTAAGAAAAAGACAAATGCGTAAAGTACCCACGGTGTTGTCAGTTTGAATGCGTTGGACATACTGATTATCATAATGTAGCTGCATATTGTACATTACATTATATAAATACGATGATAAAATGTGATCAATAGATGGTGAGAGAATGTTGCTCTGTCCATTAAAAATTGCAAAATGTTTCATAGGCCCATCAGTTTAAATAGAAGCAGAGAGTTAAAATAACTGACGGTGCAACGACTTACTGTTTCTAGTTACACGCAACAACAAATTCGTTTCTATTTTTTTAAGTTGTTTTTTTTTTTTTCACTAAATAGACTTTGAAATGGGATAAAAATAAACTTGGAATTATAATATAAACTACATATGATTGTTTCGTTAGCACTATGCGTGTATGTGTGTGTGTAACAGCAGGTGCAGTAATTGCACCCTCCTCCACCTGCTTAAACTAACACAAAATAACGAGTCAATCATATGAATTAAATCTCAGTGTATAAAAGAGATATCATTTATTTATTACACCTTGATAAAAAGGTTAATTAGAGAAAAGAAACAAATCGTCGACATTCCGAAATTATTGCAGCGACCATAGCGGAAAAAATTCAGGTGAATTATTAAAAAAAAATAATAAATAAAAAGAAAAAAAGAAAGAAAAATAAGATTATTCTTTAGGAAAAGAATCAAGAAATAAAATAAATGAAAAATCTCTCACGTCGATGAGAGAGGATAGGCCTCGCAATCTTTAAGCGCCAGAAGATCCTGGTTGATTATAGGCAAATACCAGCCTTCTATATCATCATTTTGAAGCCGTTTCACGAATCCTTCTTCTCGACGTCCTATAATATCTTTTTTCTTTTCTTCTTCTCTCCTTTTAAAATATATTGTTTTTAATTAACTAATCCTCCCCCTAATTGACAGTATCGCCTTTTCGTCACATGCAGAAAATTCGTATAATTATGTATGAATGTTTAAACAACTTGTGAAATATACTGTAATTGTGCTTTATATAGTCCATGTATTATTTGCCATTGAATGGTTATTGTATAACATTATTTTTTTCATTTTAACTGATTACTCTTCAGATAGAAAGTCTCGAAACGTATGCATACTGAACATAAAATAAGAAAACAAAGATCTCTGGTTGATATATAAAGAATCTTTTGCCATGCCGATTAGCATTTTTCTAATGTTTAGTTTATTCGTGGTTCTAGTTTAAAGAAAAAGATAAAAAGAATCCGAATAATCTCAATTCAATTGCAAATACGATTACTTTTTCATTGCCGAAGACTGCACTCCATACAGCATGTTTCATTTAGATACTTTTCTAGTCTTTTTTTTCTATACCTACTAATTTTATAGATTAATTTGTTATGAGTAAGTTGTCTTCTTATTTTTTCTTTTTAAGAATTATTATATACATCATTGAAATAATTAAAGTAGAATAATGTCGCAGATTTTTCTTTGAAATCTTTATAACGTATGTATGTTCATGAATTAGAAGTTATAAACTTTTTATGTAAGAAATAAATGATCGGAATGATGTGATCATGAAGATCATTTTTATTTGTTTTTTTATGCTCTACGAAAATATCGCAAACAAAATATATAGTTCCATTTAAAGAAACATCAATAACTTTCAAATTTCGTTAAAAAATATCCTTGAGGAAAAATTCTTTCAGCTATTAGAATACCCTCACCCTTTTTTACGAAAGTTCTACTTCTTCCTTTGTTGTGTTTTTGTTTTAATACGATTGTAAACGAAGGAGATATTCAGGTGATCCCATTTAGTTGAGATACCCTGTATATAATACAGAATCACGGAGAGTTATTTATTGTTTTTACGTAAATGATAAATGGGTCAATCCTGACGATTTGCATTCGCAACTCTTAACTGCTAAGCGTGACCTCAGTGTCGTGACATTTTCTTATTTGTAATCTTCGCTCTCTCTTTGTATATATGTAATTCTTATTTACATCTTTTCATACACGTGTGCTCAAGTCGTTGATTCTTAACACAAATGCATTACGTATATAGATATATTTAAAGGTAAATTTAATTTCGTTTTTCTTTTTTTAAATATAAAACTAAATACTTTTTTATTCTCTGAAAAAAATTGTTCAATATTTTTTTTGTTATACCGATTTGATGGCAGGTAATTTTATTTTATCGCGCCAAATGTCACGTGTTTTGTGCGATCGACGCGAGATCTAGCGGAATAATAATGGTGTTAAAAACGGATTTTTCTCGAAGAGCAAATAAATAACGACGTAATTTGAATAAATTTATTCCAATGCATTGTTGGAATATTATTAAGATTACGTATATCACGAGTGATAAAAATATTTAAACAAAAATCTGAAAAATTTGTTGACATTTTACATGTCGAATTAATTATGATAATCGTTTTAAAGATCTTGTAAATTATTCGGAGAAGATTCAGTTTTTTTAAAGATGGATGGAATTTTTGCGTTCTTGTTTTAAAAATAAATATAAAAAAAGTAACTATTAAATATTGCAAACAATTTTGAAACTATTTAAGATTAATGATCGTAGTAAAGTGAGGTTATAACTATAAGAAAATTAGATAAAATTAATTAGTTCATATTTAATTTGTTTATCTATTTCAAGGTCAATGACGAGAACAAAGAAAAATTAGTAAATAAAGAAAAAGAGAAACAGCTAAAATATCAAATAATTTTGTATCGTATTAAATCAGTGTCTGTTTATATTCATTTTTGTACGTATATTTTATGAAATTTTTTGTTGTTGCATTATATGTTATTCATATATATATATAATAAAAAAAAATATATATATCATATATGTTTTTTAACCTATTGTCTGGGTAGCGTTACGTACTGTCGTTGTCCGGTTCGTAATGATAAAATTAAATTATGCGTACATACGTGTCACCATTACTGATAAATACTTTTTAAATGAGCGCTGTGTCGCACAAGGACAGATATCGCGAAATGTAGAACAACGATCGACAGGGAGCTTGTCAAAGATAATCTTTTTTCGTTCTTACTCTAACTTTGCTAAACTTCTATTTTCTTTAAAAACAAATTATCCAACCAAAATTTTCATAATAATAATAATTGTGTAGAGAAAAAATTTAAGGATATCAGTCGATAAAAAACACAATGTTTGCATAAATAATATCTATTTGATCGATCGTTGGGTAATACCGACGAAGTTGAATTTTTTCAAGATACTTTAGGTGTAAGTCGGCCATTACGATGTCGCCTTTGTATAATAATGGCGGCGGCCTAAGATATATATATATATATATATGCTTATGGTATATATAAATTTAAATAGAAATATTAATCAAATTTTATATAAAAATAATTTAAATAAAGATTTACAAAATCAGAAATTTTGTTCGAATTGTCGAACCAGACACTGGTTCTTTTAACACTGTTTTCTTAAACGACAAAATGAATTCAATGATATTCCAATGATCGGTAATAAAATTTCTTTAAGAACATAGTAGTCAACCAAATTAGTACAATTTGAAAATATCCTATACGATCAATTAAATTTGAGTTTAGTAAACGTCATAACCTAAAATATATCGAGAAAATTCTTCAGTGTCTTCAATATACACGTTGGTAAGAATAAACCAACGTATGAGTTTACATGCCTGGGTTCTATGTTTTCCCGAGAAGGTAGCACGGTTATCAATTCACTTTGGACATTGGAAAAATATTATTACAAGTTCTCGAGTTGAGATCGATTCTACACATACACGGGCGCGGCCACATTCATGTATACAAACGTGCGCGCGCGTATACACACTATACACATCGATCGATTAATGTAAAAAAAAATATGATTTAGTTTAAAAAAACACATAGTTTGCAATCTTTAAAAAAAATTATTTTAGTAAAAAAATGATTTTATCGCTACATGTGTGTGATCTTTCAAATAAAGTAACTTCATCATAAGGATTCTGTCCATAAAACCACAAATAACGGAGATATTTTGGGGATCCGTAAATTTGAAGATAAATTAGTCTGGAAACTTGGAAAAAATTAGATATTAAGAAGACAGAGAAAATATCCTCCCTTTCCCTCGCCCTTAATTTAGAAATAAAAATAAAAATAAAATCTTACAATTAGTAGAAAAAAGAAAGACTGTCGTAGACGTCGATAAAGATTTAATCAGTATTAGAAGCATGGTGTATAGTATTTGATAGAAATCGGACATCGTTGCGCTAGTATGGTCTCGGTAGAATGAACCTGATTGTGAGATTGGATCGATGCGGATTTTACTTGACTCTTTTATTGTATACGTATGTGTAAACGGAGATGCGTATCTGATGTGCGTACGTGTGCGTGTGCGCGCGCGCATATGTGAGTGAGTGAGTATGTGTCACGTGTTTGTGCAAATGGCGCCAACATTCCCATCGTTCGACTACAAGTACGAGCCATAAAACGGCGAAGAATGGCACGCGCTAGAGTGGCCTATGTATTACATGTGTAGGTGGCGAGAAAGCACAACTTCAAATTCGATATTTATGTATATGTCTAACGACGATTAGGAATTATTACTTATTATATATACCATACATGGTATCATATGCGCAATAAATGTATTATATATATATTATATTAGTTATATAAAAGTATATATATAAATGTTGTATATACAGGGTATCAAATGTTTTTTTCGAACAGACATTGTTAGCGTAATCCACGTTCAAAAAAAAGAAAAAATGTTATGTATAAACATAAGTCATTTAAGGCTTTATTTAAAAGTTATAACATAAATTATGAAACTTTTTAAATGTGCTACTCAAAGATGATGTTTAGCGGTTCTGCGTAATTTTTTTTACTTTCTTGGAGTGGTTCAACGTATTCTTCTCTGAACAATAGCTTAACCACCCTACTAGATTTTTATTTGTGGGGGTAACTAAAATAAGAAGTTTATACAACTGAGATAGCTACACTTGATGTTATGGTAGAATGAATTAGGGATGCAGAAATTAATAGAAATTGACAAAAAATTGACCATGTCTTAAATGGCATATTACAGAGGTGTCAAACTTGTATTCGCGTAGGCGGACAACATTAGTGTAGGGGTAAAACTCTGATACCCTGTAAATAATATATATGTCTAATTAATTTATACCTTATAAATAATGTCAGAATTTTTAGTAGTTTATATTTAAATAAATAACAATAGTATTTTTTATTGAAAATGTTTAGTATTTCATAAAATTTTGATCGAATTTCATCTAATTGTAATAAATAACATTCAGTAGTATTTTTGTATTGAAAATATTTGGTATCTTATATTAATATATATCTAAATAAATAACATACAATGTGGGATATTCATTGTATTGAAATTTTTTAGTACAATATGTTTAAATAAAAATCATGCTAGAATATTTTTTTTATTGGCTAATTTAATATATGTATATACGTTTTTTCATACTGCATTCTCATTTGAATATCCATGCGCCCACGGCGTATTTGCACTATGTTGAATGCCGTATAATAAGCTTTTAATAGACCCCGTATCGATGATACCGCAAGCATGTCTTTCGATCTTTCTTGACCACGTCACTTTACAATCTAATTACCCTTTCAATATCCTGCTTATAATTTTTATTTTATTTGTCTAACGTCTTAATGTCTATTTACAGGTAAATCTTATTAAACAGATTTAATAATAGTTTTTTAAAAAATAGTTATCTTTGTGTGTTTTGCAAGGATGCATGTCAAATGTTTTTAATACGAGTATATCTAATATTTTATTCGTTTTTATGGGATTGTTCAATAAAATAATTTCGGAATTTTTAGTTACCCGACTTAAATAAATAACATGCATCGGTATAACATAATATAAGAATATTATATATATAATGTATAACTTAGGCCTAAAATAGTGTTACAAACTTTCGATGTAAGCCAATAAATAATTTAGAGGTTATAAAATGAAATAGAATTTTTGAAACGATATAACAGTGTGTTACTTTTGGCTTGAATGGCATTGAATGCTTAATTAATTATTAATTATGATATATTACACATAGTTAATGGAAATACCATTTGCTTCGTAGAACTTAATGAAATTATTCAGGAAGTTTTTAATGCATGCGAATTATATAATTAGACATTTTGTTTTCTCAGACAAATTTACGATAAGGTGTAACTACATAATCAAATGAAAATATATACACATTAAACATATTCAAGTATGTTGAACGTTTGTATCTCGCTTTTTGCTTACACATATATAAGAAGTCTAAAAGTTCGAGTGAAGAGTTTGAATAGATTAGCGGTAGTAAATAGCGAAGCCAACTTCTTCAGCATTTCGAAAGTATAGTTTACACGTTATTTTACCTAGCATAAATTAGCAAGGCAAGTTGTAGCGCTTAATTACATTGATTTCAACTGTTTTTATACATACATACATACATACATACATACATACATACATACATTCATATATGAATACATACATACATACATACAAAGGAATGCTTATTCGTCTCACGTCGAGACTTGCGTCGGTACTATACATTTCTTTTATTGCCAAGTGCAATCCTGTATTAACATAAGATGCAAATATTCTAGAAAGAGAGAGATAGAGAGAGAAAGAAAGAGATAGGTTTTACTTATGCACACATCGTTCCTGCTATTATTCAAAATGGGAGCCGTCGCGACGATAAGGTCGCTCGGATAGGTGTTGGATTTATTGCACGATTAAGATGAGAGAGCGGTAAAAAAATCAAAGAGAGAGGGGGGGGAAGGAGGAAAAAAGAGAAACAGAGAAAAAAATTTTGCACGTAGAAAGGGAAGAAGGGAAAATAGGTCGGCAATAACTGCAATGAAACAATGCACACTGACGCGTTATGAGACAGAGAGATAATGAAGGGTATAAATAACATGGGAGGAGGTTCGTAACGTTACTCGACTCTAAGATAAACTTGCTCTCTTGAAAAAAATCATATCGTTTACATATATGCTTATGTAGTACGAATAATAAGAACAAACAAAATCCGCAGTTACAATATTACAACATTTAATTCTCTTTTATTCAATCTATTGCTTAACCTAAACGTTTCTCAACCTATTTTCAATAGGCCGGAAAATGATCGCTGTTTCTTTATGCTAATGCAAGAAAAGTAATTAATTTGTAAAAGATTTACAAAAAATTCTACCAAATTCGTATTAAATGACGTATCTTTAAAATAATGCATGGTAAGTTCGGTCTACCAGATTCTTAAAAATTGTATATTATACTTAAGTATTTGGGCAATGGTATATAATTACAAACAAATATATTAGGCCTTATGACAGAAAGATTTGAGAAATGCTGTCTTACATGTAAAATCTTGTAAAGTAGGTATATATTGAAATAACAAAATTCACAATTACTAAGTCAAAATATTTGATTCTATAAGACTAAACGTAACTTTTTTACATGTACTGTATCGAGAATAAAGATTTTAATTATTCGAGGATCTAAATCAAGTGAAATCTTAAATTGTAATCTTTTTAAAAAGAGATCGAGAAAAATCGAAAGGATAGGACCAATTTGATATTAAAAAGAGACTAATTGGAGGACACAAATGAAAAGATGTGATCGGTCTGATTGGTCGTTCAACCGAGCCTGTTACAGCTCTCACACCGTAGTGTGATCCGGTCAGTTTGGTGAGTAGAAACGAAACGGTAGATAGATTGAGAGAGAGAGAGTGAGAGAGATAAAAGAATGAGTAGGAGAGCGAGTAACGTTGGATACGTGGGACGGATAATGCTTCCCCGGAGCGTATAATGTACGCGACCGGCGGCGCCGGCGCCTGCATACGTTTGGTCTCGCCGAGACCGGCGTATTTATAGTATTATTATTATAGTATGTTTACGCGACATGGCACAGATTCTTCGTTCCAATGCCTTCAACTAAATCGATATATTGCCTACATCTAACGAGTAGCAAAAACGTTTCCGGTATTATTTTACTAAAAATATCTTAATTTTTGTTCATTTTTATGAATTTTATATTATTTTTTTCTTAATATAATTTAATCTAATTTTTTATTTATTTATTTCGATTTAATATCGATATATTTATCGGTTTATATGTATTAATTAAACGTATTTATTTAAAGTGTTTTTAGTATTTTATATTTAAATGAATAATGGGATACTAATTATATATTTTATTTGAAAATATTTGATATGTTATATAAATGTTATTATTATTAGTAGTTTTTTTTTGTCAATATTTTTAGTATTTTATATTTAAATAAATGAAGATTATATTTTTTGATGAAAATTAATTTAATATCTTATTATTTGTTTGTAGAAAATATGTTTAATATTTTATATGTAAGTAAATAATACTATAGAGTATTTTGTTTTTTTATATCTAAATCAACAATATTGTATTATATTGAATATTCCGATATGACTTATTGTCCAACTCAATACAAACAAAAATGAAATTATTTGTATAATACAATTAGCAAATTGGTTGGCTCAATTAACATACATGCATGTTGATTTAAACGCATTAAATAGAATAGGCATGAATCGATTTAACATCAAGACCAATTAGTATAGCAATTGAATGATAGAAATGTCGGTATTAATTAGAGTCAAATTGTGATCGTTCGGAAAGATCGATGCCGCGGGCGAAATTTAAAACTACAGTGCGTTTTAGAATCGAATAAAACTTCAATAACGTTATTGTAATTGCCAAATTTCGTGCTTTTCTTATAATTTGACAAAACGAAATATTTGATTGTAATCTTAGCATCTTTTATTTATTTATATAACAGTATATTAGATGTTTTTAATAGATTTAAATAATTTTCAGAAATTTTGAAACCTTTGAAAAGAACTGTAAAACTACGAAGCAGTATAATTAGTGAATAGATCGATGAAGAGCAATAATAATCGTTATATAAGTTGTGCAGTGAGTAGAATCAATGGTGTACACGATTGGATGCATAATAATTATGCATGGTCAACGTTGCGAGCTTTACAACAGTTTGATTACGATCAAAAAATAGCGGAAAATGACAGAATTGGATTTAAAGCGAGTAGAACGAAAAATGGAGATTTTTTTTCGTCAGTCAACTTACTATTTTATTCTTATCTTGTCCTCGAGAAATGAGCTATAAAGATCAGTCAGAAGTTCCATGTCTTTCGATTAGTTTTGATGTCGGCTAAACAATCTGTACGTCGTCGTTTCCTGTTTAAATTGTAGTCATTAAACTACATAGGCCGTTTTTTTTCTTTTTTTTTCTTCTCTTTTATTAGATTGACCAGTAAGTAATGTTGGCATTTTTAATGATATATATATTTATAAATGAATAACAATATAATTATATTGTTATATATATAATTAGTATTATATAACTAAATAAATAGCATTATGTAATATTTTAGTTTTGAAAATTCTTTATAATTTATTTATTTAAAATACTTTTTATATTTTTTAATTTTAATAAACAACACTAGTATTTTTTAATCTGAAAATTTAAAAAATTACTTATAGCTCAATTCAATATAAAGAATTTAAAATAAATTTCGACGTTACTCATTGGTTGGTTCAATATATGTAAATATTATGTTAGAAAACAAAAAGAAAAATTTGTACTATTTGTTAGTTAAACACCATAAGAGAGATAAATCTTTTTCTTTTGCCACTGAGACCGATTCGTGAAAGCAAATAGGAAAGAAAGAAACGGAAGAAAAGAGGAAAGACTGGAAACATATTCACATAGCGTTACTCCCACGGTTAGGCTAGTCACCTAGGTACATTTTGAAAGAAGAACGTCAAGAATACGAAGAGCAGCAGGTGGGTGAAAAGGCGCCGAAAGGTCGTAAACCGATTTGTGTTCAGCCGACGTGCCAAGCAACAAGCAACAGTTGCATAGACTTTTTCTTTTTTTTTTCTTCTTTTTTTTGTTCTTTTTTTTTCTCTTTTTTTTTCTCGCCATCCCCAACTATACATATATATCTTGCTAGCTAGAGTTAGAAAGCTTATTCTAGTTGGTTGTTTGGAAAGGACGGTTTTCTCTAACTTGGTCATAGAATATTTGATATGAGGAAACGTGCCATCAAGCTTGGAGCCAGGATTATTCCGTCTGTCCAGACGGTTTTTAATGCATTGCAGTTAAAACGAATAAAGCTTAGCATAATGGTATTTCTTCGAAGTTATTTTGTCGTGTGTGGTTTTAGTAGGTTTAGGTATTTCAAGAGATTTTCAAGTGATTAATGATACTAAGAAAATCTTCGTCCTTTTTCTTGAAATTAGGATAAAGGATTAGAAAAATATATTCTTTTTTAATTCAATTACTTTTTGTAGATTGATGTGATAATAAATGAACGTTGATTAATTTCAATCTTTATGTTTTTTATGACGAGCATATTAATCATGTGAAAAAAACTGATGTGACAACTGTGAGATGCCATTTATGTATTGTACCGTGTTTTAAACAATATTTTTCTGCAAAATAGATTACATTTCAATTTTATTATTTTTTCAAATACATAATTTATCTATTTTTTTTAATAAAGAAATGATGAATAAGTAAGTATTTTAAATAATATTTATTCGAACAATAAAATTATTGATTTTTCCAAACATTAAATGTTACTTCGTTATAATTTAATTCGATTTTATCAACTGTGAGATGCCATTATGTATTGTACCGTGTTTTAAACAATATTTTCTGCAAAATAGATTACATTTCAATTTTATTATTTTTTCAAATACATAATTTATCTATTTTTTTAAATAAAGAAATTATGAATAAGTAAGTATTTTAAATAATATTTATTCGAACAATAAAATTATTGATTTTTCCAAACATCAATTGTTACTTCGTTACAATTTAATTCAATTTTATCACATCTACATATAATATGTATTTGAAGAGTATATGTCCATTATATTTTCATTTTTATGATATATTTGAAAAATAATGCTACCCAATGTAGTTGCACAGATTTTAATAGAGCTAATTATTATTAATACTTATTTACTAACTATTTGTTACTATATTTATGTATATATGTTACTATATTTACTAACTAATGTTAGTAAATTTGAGGTAAGATAAAAATTCTGGAAACGAACTATCGATTCCTAATTATTTGACTAGAGTAGGTACAGTTAGAGGATTGTTGTTATCAGTCCTTAAAAAGTCTCGCAAAGTTTCACGAGATCCTACGAGGGTTTGCGAGATGTTGAAAAGGTGTGCAAGATACATCGACGATGCGAAACTCTCCGCATTCCTTTCCTACGACAATGTGCATTGTGCGAGAGTCGCGTTATAGCTGACCAACAGCGAGTTTGATTTTATTTCTTCTTCGGGCTCAGCGTCCAACGAAGGATATCATTGTTAAACGCGGTCCAGAAGGGACGCCAGATTTCTCTTTCTCTCTTCTCATGGCGTTACATCCGTTCAATAGAAACACTCCTCCCAGAGAGTCTTCTCCTCATTCCTTTCCAAATTTTTTACTCTCACACTTATGACCACCAAGGCGCCAAGAATCTATTAGATTTGTCATTCCTGATTATGAATAGTCGTCGGTCAGACGATCCTTTCAAGTCTGCTTTAACCTCTTTCTTTTTCGTCCTTCATCCTTTCTCTCTTTCTTCTCTCCTTTTTCTTTTCGAAGGATACCCGACGAAAACGCGAGACGCGTTAGAATTCGATCGTCAAACCGCAACAAAAGCAACTCGGTGCCGTTCCTTGGAAGAATTACGTTGTTTTTTTTTTTATCTTTTTTTATTTTCTATTTTTTATTTTCTATTTTTTTTTTACTGTTTCTCATCCCTTTCTAGAAAGAAAAAAAAAAGAGAAAACGACGAGTTTCTTCTTTCTACTCTTCATCACGTTTCTCGAAGCGTAACGAAATACTTGCTTTTGTTGTCGAGCATGTTCTCCCTTTGTAGTTGCAATGAATCGATGTAATGAAGATCGATTAACGTGTATCGAGGAAATCGCACGTTCTTGATAATGATGATGATGATAATGATAATGATGATGATGATGATGATGATGATGATGATGATGATGATGATGATGATGATGATGGCGATGAAAGAAAATTATAATTACAGTAAGATGATTTGTTTGTTATAAAGTTCAAGTTTTCAATCAATATTCATTTATATATTAGAAGGATAACATTTTAAGAATCTAATGGTTAAGGAGAGCAAATGCAATTGAAAGATTATTTATATGAAGTAAGATTAATTGGAACAATTTATAGACTTGATTGACTCTACTTGGGAGTTCTACAGATAATCAGTGTTACATGGAGATATTACAAAAGGAATCACTTACATAAAATAGTCGATTAGTTTTAAGTACTACTAGACATAAATCTTAATACCGTATAACATAAATTTAAAATTCGTATGAATTGTTTATCAATTATTTCATTGTTTTCGTCATAAAAATTAATCAGACCAAGTTACGTGGAAAGTTGTAAAGCCTCTGTGATCTGAAATTGTGAGTACATTTAATTTGAAGAATTTAATTTAAAAAAAAAAATGTAGCCTTGTTTCTTATTAGAATTAAAGAAATATTAAAAACTTCCTATATAAATTAGTTAATAACTGTATAATAATAAAATAAATAAGATTTAAAAAATATATATATATATATATGTATAAATTTAGGTGAGTGCTTATAGTTTAAAGGAAAGCCTTATAAGGGATTAACTAATTTTTTCTCATATTGAGATATTTGCTAATTTGTTTAATAAGTAGTTTCGCTAATATAAATAATACTAATATAAAAATTTGAAATTATATAATATAACTTTTTAAACTTAAAAAAACAAAATATTATACAATACCAATATTTATGTAGTCAACGTCAATGGGATGAAACTTTTCCTTTTATGAATGAGCGAACCGATGAAGCGGGTTTGGGATCATGTCAAAGGTGTTACTCGGACGGTAGAGGACAAGGCCAGGATAAAGGTGTGTTTTGGAAGGGTGAGGTCGGAGGGGAGGTAGGGGTGGTAAACAAAATCTGCCGTAAAATTTGTTCTCCGCGGTGTGCGATATTTTTCTTGGAAACGAATTCAGTGTGCGTTGTCCACGACGAATGTGCATCCGGCTTAATGCCTGGTGCAGAACGAAGAATGCCGCAGGTATCTCACGTGGAATCTGCGAAAGCGTCGTCCCTCTCGCCTTCGAACAGCACACGACGACGCCAGGCCGCCGAGGTCTCTCTTCGTCATTTTTCTTTTCTCGCCTTGCGGTCTCTGATGTGAGCGCGTGTGCGACGTGTATCGTCGGCGTTCACGATTCCCTTTTCTCCTTCTCTCTCTCTCTCTCTCTCTCTCTTTCTCTCTCTCCGTGGAACCCTTTCGAGAGATATATTCTTCTTTCTCTTTTGCTAGGGTATTATCTTTGTGTGTTTCGACTGAATGCCGACAAACAGTCTTACCTGGTGTTACATGTTTCAACGGATTAGTAGATTAGTTTGAGATTTCGAGCTTGGTGTTCTTTCGAAATATATATATATATGTGTAACAGTAAGTTCTTAATCTCTGAAATTTTTGTTTTTCTAAATGTCTACAAAATGTTAGCTATTTAACAAGATATTAATTCAATGATATCCCTTTTCTATCAGATACAATTTGGATTGGTGGTTATGCTTCAAATTTATCAGGTAACTTTGTTCTTACAACAATAGTATGGCTGCTTGATTATTTTTTCTAAATGTCTACAAAATGTTAGCTATTTAACAAGATATTCATTCAATGATATCCCTTTTCTATCAGATACAATTTGGATTGGTGGTTATGCTTCAAACTTATCAGGTAACTTTGTTCTTACAACAATAGTATGGCTGCTTGATTACGTCAAAGGCTTTTTTTATAGCAACACTTAAGATATATCCTATTATTTATACGTTATACTGGCAGCGTTACAAATAAAAAAAAGACTCATGTATGCACTTCGCGAATGTGCGGAGAGCACGAATTTGCATGGTCGACGCTTGTCTAACGCATTTAACTTTGACGTCATTTCGACACGCTATGAAAGGGGCAGTCTGGTGGAAAGGAAACTGTGACCGCGCCTTCATTCACCATAATCTACTTAGTCCATTGATGTGTCTTACCCTCCTCTAGGATTCTTTTATCCTAATATCTTTACTTTTGTCGATATATTTCTTAGCTAAGATCCTTCTAATCCTATTTTCAGATTAACAAATCCTACGTTTAAGTTCTATCGACTACATTTATTATATTAATGAAATTCGATAGTTTAAGAATGTATTTAGAAGATTACATATGCGTATAATATTCGAAGACAAAGAGAGCGAGATACTCGAGGGTAGGTTGAGGCACAATAAACTCGAACGGTGAAATCTCGACTGGCCTGGTTTATCGCGCTGAATTTTCTATTTCCCGTTGTCGCTGCTTTTAACATATAATTAGATATTCATATTTCGCGCGCTTTAATCGATACTAATAAATTCTAATCATTTGAATTTATTTTCAAGTACAATTGAAACATGACACAGAGTACATAATTTATATCACAGGAGTCGATTAGAAATTTACTCGTTTTTTAGATTCTCAGTTGACTGGTTGTTGAAATATTTCTTTCTTTTTATCAACGATTAATAGTCGTACACATAAAATGAAAGTTTCATCATTTATCAACATTTATTTTTTTCGATTGTTGATGCAAATCGATAGGCTGGGTTGTTTAATTTTGAGAAGGGTTGCAATGTCGTGGTTCATACGTAGAACGTATCAACGAACAGAAAGTACGACCGATGGGCGCAGATGTGGGCAAAAAATAGTGGGCTCTCTCAAAGAATCTCTCAAGATTTTGCTGACATAATCAAATGATAGAAGTCAAAGTTCATTAGTTAATACAGGGCGCCAGTTGGAAATACGAAAAAGAACGTTATCGATGACCTCCTTCTCGATACATCGACAAACTATTCCTAGAATTTTGTAATAATAACAACAATAATAATAATAATAATAAAAATAATAATCTTTCGGAATTCAAATATATAGTTTAGAATTCTAAATTATATTTCGGCATTGAAATCAAAGTCAAAGTCTTCGATTTAGCCGGAGCACGTAGAGGGTAGAAAAGGAAGAATAAGTAGTAGTAGTAAAGGAAAAAGAAGAAGAAGAAAAGAGGTGGCGCCGTGGACCAGTAATAATGGTATTGGTATTGGTGGTGGTGGTGGTGATGGTGGTGAGAGGCGACAGAGACGCGCGCGACACCCACCGTGTGCGTTAAACGCGAACCTCCTCTCTTGGAGACTCTCTCAAAGCAGCAGAAAAAGAGAGAGAGAGAGAAAGAGTGAGAGAGTGAGAGAGGAGGGAGAGAGGGAGAGAGAGTTGAGATCAAGGTATCGGCAATGGAGTGAGTGCACTCGCGAGACGACACGAGTTCTCTCGGTTAAACCCCGTGTCGAGTAGGGAGTACAAGAGAGAGAGAGAGAGAGAGATTTAACGCACGCGTGTGCGTGTGAAAGATCTTCTCTCTCTCTCTCTCTCTCTTTCTCTCTCTGTTTCTATCTTGCTCTTTCTCTCTGGGATGTATTTGAATAGCGCGCGGCGCTAGAGGAGGACACGGCTGCAAACTGGCGGCTGCTGCTGCTGCTGCTCGGCTATCCCCATAAAAGCGACGGACTCGACCGGCCTGCGGACAGTTGTCATCGTTGTTGCCTGGTACGCTGCTACGTGAGAGAAAGCCGCGATTCTTCCTTCTCTTATTATTTTTACTTCCTCCTATTCTTCTTCTACATCTATTTCCTTTTTATTCTTATTCTTCAACCCTTTCACTGTGTATATATATTTTTATATATATGAAAGATAAAGGGAGAAGAGAGAAAGAGAGAGAGGAAGAAAAAAAAAAGGAAACTTGGTCTTCTTCTTCTTCTTCTTCTTCCTTCTATTTTTATTTTTTCTTTTTTTATTTTTTTGTAAAAATACACTGCGAGATATAGAAAAACGGTGTTATTAGAATTCGCGTTTGATAGAACGTGTCATCGTGTAAAAGTGCCAGTTTTTTTTCTAGAGATTCTATCAAAGTGAAGGATAACGTATATGTTGAAGATTTGAAGAGAGAAAGAGAGAGAGAGAGAGATAGAGAGATTTGCAAAAGAGAGATAAACTGAGAGAAAGAGAGAGAGAGGGAGGGAGAGAGAGAGAGAGAGAACTCGAGACGACGAACGACGGCGGCGATCGCGCAGAGAGAGGAGTGCGCTCGTATTTGCTCCTCGCCTTCTCCCACCAGTTTCGAGAGACCAACTCACTCAGTCACTCACGATCACTCAGTCACGGCGGTCACGCGTCGCCCGTGTCAGATGCGCACCGTTGTGCGTTGCTCCGTAAGGAGAAGAGGGTGGAGGTATATATATAAATATATATGTATATATGTATGTATATATACATATATATATATATATATATACATATCTACATATGTATATGTATATATAATATCAAATATATAATATACTTTTAGTCAAAAATAAAGAAAAGAGAAATAATAAGTTTTATAAATTATAGAAAAAGGTAGAGAGAAAGAGAAAGAGAGAGAGAAAGAGAGAGAGAGAAGAGAGGGAAGGAGAAAGAAAAAAAATTGCAAAGAAATGGCGGGAGTTTTGAGTTGTACTTTGCACATGCTACTTTGATCTTACCTTTCGCGATATCAATTGCACACTGGTGCGGCGTCTGGAACATAACGAGATAGACGTATATAACGAAAGAGAAAGAGAGACGAAGAAACAGAGAAATACCCGGACGTGAACGAAGAAGGTACAGTATACGAAGATAGACGACAAGTGCCAACGACGTCTGCTATTTCCTCGTCATCCTCTTCGTTTTCATCGTTGTTGTCGTAGTCGTTGCATCTTATAAAATGCAGTAGTTCGAAGTAGAAAAGATCGTACTGAACACGACGCCGAGGAAGACGACGACGACTACGACGACGACAATAACAACGACGACGACGACGACGGGTTTAGCCATCGCGAGTATATAAAAGGAGAGAAGAGTAAGAAGAAGGAACATGCGTGTACCTTAACCCATTAAGCATATAGCGGATGATGCGCGTTGCGTTCGACGGCTCCTTCCAATTGGTCTCTCTCTTTCTCTCTCTCTCTTTCTTTCTTTCTCTTTCTCTCTCTTTCTTCGTATATGTATATCTCTAAGTGTGTATGCGTATGAGAGAGTGTGCGTCTTGCACGGCAACGTTCGTTATCTGCAATAAATATTACACTGCTAGAGGTTTCTTTCAACCGGCTCGTTTTCTCTCAATCGTTATCGCGTGCTCGTTGACGAGATTCGCCTAAGAGGGACGAGCCTCTATTTCTCTTTTTCTTTTTTTTTTTCCTTCCCTTTCTCTCTCTTTTTTTCCTCTTTTTTCGTCTTATTAACTCTTTAATTTTTCCTCTCGCTTTTCCTTTTTCGTACCGAGGAAAAATAAGAGAGAGGAAAGAGGGAAAGAGAGGGCATATAGATACATACATATGCATGTACACGAATACGTGCACACACTCACAAACACAGCGCATATATAACATACATATACATATTAAGAGTGTGCGACTACAGTGCAGAAAGTTTTGTGCAGTGAACGGTCGTTAATAGACCAGTGCAGCGGTTCTGCGGAAGGAGACGAGAGGAAGAGGAAGATAGTTAAGTAGTGAGAGGAAAAGAGACGGAAGAAGGCACTATATGCGTTGAGAGGTACCGCACGAGTGCCAGCTAAAAGAAAGAAAGAGAAAGAAAGACAAGCACGATAAAGGGGGAAGAGACGTTTCTAAGAGAAAGAGGACCAGACTCTGTGTGAGGAGGACTCTCAGTGTGCTTTGTGTCTATGTATATGTGCGTAGTACTATAGTGATAGGGGACATAAGAAGAAGAAGAAGAAGACAAAAAATATAAACAGGGTGCTATAAAAGACATTAAAAAAACATCCAACAAGATGCATTTTCACGGTGGCCTATTGTTGACGATCTTTCTAATCGTCCTTTTTTGTCCTTCGACGCTTCGAGCACGAAGAGTCGCACCTTTGATGGAGGATGATTGGGCCAGAAGACCCCATCGAGCTGCCGGTAAGTTTTTCTCTTTCTTTTTATTTTAATCAATATTTTTGTTTACATTTAACCAAAATCTCTAATGCTAAGGGGCTAATCCAATGATAGGTAAACCATTTGAGTATTATTGGTCATTCCGATCTCGATTAGTTATCTTTTGATTTCTCAACATAAACATCAAGACTGGCGTTACTTTTCACCTTTCCTTTTAAAGCTTGAGAACGTTCGAAAATATCGAGAACGTCTCTCTCTCTTTTTCTCTCTCTCTCTCTCTCTCTCTCGTTCTTTTTTCTTTCTTTCTATCTCGAGTTGAGAGACTACACTCGAGATGCTTTTACGTAACAAGAACCGCGTGAAAAAGGCGGGAAACGGAGCGATCGTAAACCTTGAGTCGGTGTCGCATGACACGCGGGAATGTATCGGTGCATTCGCATTCGTTCTGTCCTCACTCTCTTTCAAGCCTTCTATCTGTCTATCTATCTATCTATTTCTCTTTCTTTCTCTCTCTCTCTTTCATTTTCTTTCTCTTTCTTTCTGTGCGTGTGACGTGTGTTAATCTAACTCCGTTTGAAGTGGGTATAGTATTGCATTGATCCCTTACACGAAATTTTCCTTCTAAGCGTATCATTTAAACTAGGGATTTTGTCACTGTACTCATCTTTCGATGATATTTGAGGTCCCTTTTAGAATCTCTTGGAAATATTTCTATTATCAATATAATTACAATTTTTTAAAGAGATCTCCAATGTTTAATTACAGTTGAATGATTAGTATTGAGTTTTTCCCGACTTTTCGTGATAACGTCCGTGGGTTAGTTTTAATAATAACCTTTAATCAATAGTTAATTGATATGTCTGTTACTTTACTCACTTTCAAGTTTTTCATTAATACCACGAAATTTCGAACTAATGTTGAATCGTATATTCACTTTTACTGTTTCTTATTCAAAAGCATGGTTTATATTTCAAACAGTTTCCACTAATGTGCGTCTCAATTTAAGCTCGTACAATAAAATCGCAGGAATTCGTCTTTTTTTGTCTCCCCCACGATTAATTTAAGGGTCAGTAATAAACTATGAAAATAATAATATAAGCCAATAATGTATTATAGGATCACGAATAGATAAAAAGTAATTAGAGGTAAATAGGCAACAAAATTAAAATAATAAAAACCGCAATCATTTTGACACCAACCTAATACTTTACTCTTGTTATATTTCTTCTTTGTTATTTGTTTTTATTTTTTTTCTTTTTTAACAAAATTTCATAGTAGTCGGGAAAGAATTTCAACAAATTCGTATGTATATTTCTAATCTTTCTTTGTGGATAAGAACCGAGCGACACGAGACCGGTCGTGGATGAAGTAATGTGCCAGGAAGTAACGTACCGGTGCTTAAACACTTCGAGATGACCCAGATGTTAGAACGAGTTAATGCCTCTGCATATCGGCTTTATGAATTCGCGACATTTCTATCTCGTTGCTACGAAAAGAAAATTTTTCTTCGACGAATTTTCTAACGTCTATAAAAATAATTAATGAATGTATTCAACGCTTTTATAACACGATACTCTTAAAACACGGTTCCAATATAACACGATCCAAAAATTGCGATTTCTCTTCTACAAGATGTTATTTTTATAACATGGTTTCTATTTAGCACGAATTAATTAATTTCAACAACTCTTATATAACACGAATTTGATTATTTTTATGGCCTTTTAAAAGCATAATTTCCATAAGATGCGGAACTAATTAACCACGTTATAGGAGGATTGAGTCTTCTATTCTGAATTTCTTTTCTTTTCAAGATTACTTTTATTGTTACATTTTGTAAATAATTAACGAGTTCTGATAGCAAATCCTTTAAGTGAGTATTAACAATCGAACTTTTCATTAGGAAAGAATAAAACTTTCCGAGAAATGAATTATTTAAACGATTTGATTTGTTTTAATTTTATTAAACATAATTAAGAATGCGATAAACATAAGTCATCAAAAAATTGTATATTTTTGCATTAATATAGTTCAAGTAGTTCGAGTAACTAAAAAACCCTTTATGTGCCATTTTTATCGTTGGTAGTTAAAAAAACCAAATGTGTCATCATTTAGATATTTAAGCGTTACGAGTGCCAATCCTATTTGTTCTCATTGTCAGATAAAAAAACAATTAACTGAGACTTAATTGGTACTTACATTGTTTCCTACAAAGGTAATGTTGGACATATCGGTGATATCATCTTTTAACGCTAATAACTATTCGCACAGGAAAATTTCCTTTAAATTTTTTACCACAGCTTTTCTATTGGTAAGCGGAACATAATATTATAAAAAAAAAACTATATGTTTTAATTTTCCATTTGTAATATTTTTTACAAACGTACTTTAATTATCGTTGTCATTTCAATCGTTCGTGTGAATAATTTCGAATTATATGCAGAAGAGGAGAGAAGTGTCGCTTGCATTGTAGAAAAGTTTATGTCAACATGAGGAGTTAATAGGGGCTGATACAAATGTATTATTTAACTCTCGTAAATGTGTTTTAAGAATGCTTTACACTCCGACTTACTGCGCAGTTAATTCAGATCGAATTTCTAGGAAATAACTTGCTCTTTTTCAATAATTCGAAACAATCGATAATTTGAGGTTATAATTATAACAAATAAGTCACGTAGGAACTTTCGATGTACAAAATACATAAGAATCGTTTATTTTCATATATTTCAAATACTAAACATTTTCATCAAAAATACAAATATTAATAATAGGAAAAGAAACAAGTAAACTATCCGACATTATTTATTGTTCAATTTAATAGAAATGAAACTATAAAAATCTACGTTGATATATCAGGTTAATTGATAAGTAATGTTGAAAATTTAATTATTCTATATTTAAGAGATAAATACTATTTTTTATTACTTTTACATATATAAACGTCATTAATAATTTGTATGAGCAGAAATGACATTAGTATTTTACGTCTGAATGAACAGGAACAATATTTTCACTACTACTTTTATTGGTATTTTTATATTAGTATTTTTCGTAATATATTTATCAATAGTTTTAGATTCACTCTTTACTATTTCTTATAAGTGAAATATTATATTGGATTTTTCAATAAAATAAAATACTAGTATTGTTTATTGCAATAAAAGTATAGACATTACTTATCGATCAATCTAATAGAAACAACAAATATAAGTAAAGAGCAGCATAGCTTACTTGTTCGAGTGCTACCTTGATTGATTTCTGGTGGCCGTCAGGGTAAGTGTACGGCTACCTGTCGACCCTGATGATATCCTTATAAGTTGTCTCTTGTTTTTTGGCTATCCTTACTTACAGAAACGGACGTAAGAATAACACGGAGAGAATGGAATACCTAAATTGGTCATGTCTGCGAGTCACACAAGTTTAACATTTACTATAAGATGAACATGCGTAGCTTTCGAAAGGGGAGACCGAGGAAAGATTTCATTTCAAAGAGAATTCAGTATGTCGGCTTAATACCAAAGACGCTATCGCTACCTACTTCCAACAGTTTCTTCCAAGATCACCTTTTTAACACTTACAAACCTGCGAGTAAAGCCAGTGCTAATCTTAATTAGTCTTTATTACCAACTTTTGCCGACGGTAAACGTCGTCGTCGTTGTCGAGTTTCCCTGCAACTAGGCTTAATGTCTCACCACGATCGTATTGACCTCACACGTAGCAGCAGCATATCCCGGATATGGAACAACCGGTAAGAGATTCTTGATTATAAGCTTCATCTGAATATTACTCCGAGCAAATAAAGAGATTATAAACGACACGAGAGTTTTAAGGTAAACTTTTTCGAGATTAACTCGTAATAATCAAGTTGAACATTCTGTTTTTAAAGACTACCCACGTAAATGGACCTTATTCACGTGTTTCTTTCTCTCTCTCTCTCTCTTTTTCTTTCTTTCTTTCTTTCTTTCTCTTTCTTTGTTACTCTCTCTTCTTTTTCCTCGTTTCGCGATCCTCTTAACAAGATTCGCGGCTAATTGGCCGCAGCCACGAATACAACGCTGCCGTTGTCCGTTAAAGAAGTTTAGTAAGCCAATGCGTGTCTTTTAAATAGGTAAATCATCATCACAGCTCTCTCAAGCGCCTTTCTCCGAGGAACTAACTTTCAGAAACGAAACGAGACGGAGAGTCTACGATGATTTTAGTTCGTATGCTTTGAAATTTATTTATAGAATTTCTGTTTTGTACTCTTAGGATCTCTAAACATTTGAGAAATTCATCATGAGAAATAGTTAAAAATTAGACTAGTTAAAGGTACCCGTGAATTGGATAATTTAAAAAAACAAAATATTCAATAAAAAAAGGAAAAATACAAATGTACCATTAATTAAATTAATTAATTATGCTTTGAAATTTATTTATAGAATTTCTGTTTTGTACTCTTAGGATCTCTAAACATTTGAGAAATTCATGATGAGAAATAGTTAAAAATTTCACTAGTTAAAGGTACCCGTGAATTGGGTAATTTACAAAAAAAAATATTCAATAAAAAAAGGAAAAATACAAATTTACCATTAAAATAGTAAAGTGAAACTTCATATAATTTTTCAAGTTTATATTTATACTTCTCTCAGTTATTTTTACGAACAATAAAATTATTATATTACGAATAAAAATTGGTTGCTAATATTAGATAATAAATTTTCTTTAATAAAGGATGGGGAATTTATTGAATTGGTAAATAAATAATGTTGTCATTTTCAATATAAAAAACATAAGTATTATTCATTTAGATATATAATATGATACTAACTGCTTAAATAGCAAATGGTAACTACTTGTTCCGTATGATAAGTATAACCGTCAATTATAGCTAATTGGAAAAGATATAAAAAGATAGCATGCAAATATTTAATAAGTGGAAATGTATTATATAATCACAATTCATTTTAATCGAAAGAAATTTAAAAATGTTGTTCTAATTTGGACCAAGTTATGTTAAACTTTACAATTAAAATTATTCTTTATTTTTAATAATATTATTTAAAATTATTTAAATATTCTATGATTTTATGATTTTTATTTAAAAACAGATTACCAACCCATAGATCACAACTCTTTGATTGTAGCGCTTTTCTATATAATTCTGGATGTACATCTTTCCTAAAGTTCTGGATAACTATTATTGCAAGTTTTATAGCAGTAATTTTTGGATTTTTTTTATTTCACGGATCAAAGTTCTTGCTTCTCGTTCCGTTAACTTATTTAGTCGACCTGAACGGTATTTATTTTTTATATTATTATTAATATTATTATTAATATTAATAATATGTCGGTAAGTGTTCTATAATACACTTATTATAATTAATAAAATATTTCATGGCAACTGTTCGCATACTTTTGTGAGTGACTGTATGTATAGTGGTTGATCAGATAAAAAAGAAGTTATAAGTGATATTACCAGGTTAAAAAGTATATACCCGACAAGGGAGAATTTGATATTAGACAACCATTTGATTTTCGGATATCTTTTTAGCATTATTTCCTTAACAGTAGAAGGAATTTCGCTATTTTTTTTGATCTCTTTTACATTTGGGACTGAATAATTTATTGCATGTGATTCTATTTATCAAGAAGTACAAACATGCAGCACGTGGTGCAAGAAAACGAAACTCGTGCTCTTGGGTTTGGCAATGCGTTACGTTCTTCTCGAGAAAGCTTGTCGATGGTTCGCAAAGAAGGACAATTTAAAATCGTCGACTTAGTTATTTTTAGATATCGTTCCTTTGTCTGCCACGGTGTTTGTACAGAGTCGTCACGAGTTTATTTATATCAATATATGTATATTCTGAGGAACTAAAAAAAGGAGTAGAGTAGTCATTTATAACGCAATATAAAAATACGAGCCTGTTATATTCTTTTTCTCTTTTCAGTCTGACCCTTAAAATTACTACAAATTATCTAATAAATATAATACGGATCTTATATGATTTCGTGATTTTTTTTATTTCGCAAAAAATATTACCAATCCGTAGAATAATTTTTACATTAAATTATACCAAGCTATAGTTTCATTTTAAATTTATAAATTTTGTCCAAATGTTTCTTTAAAACCCCACTTGTACTATTTACTATTTAAATTCTTTTTTTTTATTAATATAGAAATATGCAATCAATTCTCGAAGAAAATTGCGAATAATTTTTGCTGCCATGATTCATTAACATAAATTTACTATTAAATAAGCTATTAAAAATATTACAAAATAAGAAAAAGAGATAAAATATACACGATAGAAATAAAGTTTCTTTTTTTTTGAAATTACAATCTCTATTTTAAATTGATCTCAAATTAATTGAGAGTTGTGGTAATTTTTTACGTAATTTGGTCCAATTGATGAATAATCGTATTATAATGTTAACAATCGATGTTGAAATTAATATCGTTTGTTAAATATATATTATCATTGTGAAATTCTATTAACGCATGAAACGAAAGTAGAATTCTATGGTAAAAATCGATCCCAAAATTGAGACCGTAATTTATTATTCCATTTTTTTCCACTGAAATTCAGATGAAAATGTATCAAGGATTCAACTCGACGCAGTTAGCCATTGTAATTCAACGCATGTGTAGGAGACTGAAAGAGAGAAAAAACAAGAGTAGAGGGAATGGTTCGCACGGTGTACAATGCAACAACAATGCTTTTGAACAATAACAACAACAAAATAAAGGTTCCTTATTTCTCGTTTTTTTTTTTTCAAAGTTACATAGGGTATTCCTAATTTATCATTTGCAACGCAAGCTCATAAATTTATCTTGATACCAATTTGAGTAATCACAGTAATTAGGACTCGTGTTTGTAAGTATAACGTCTGGTAATTGCAACAAGTAGAAGGTCGCTTTATCCTACCTTGTGGTATATATCCTCCCACTGTGGTTGTGTCGTATCTGGTCGCGATCTACTTTGCTCTGGTAATTGCACTCGAAGATTGAAGATCCGACTCGGAGAAAGGAAAGATTTACGGTGTCCAAGTGGCGTTTAATAGTTTGTAACCCTTCGTAAAATTACGCAATAAGAAATTTCACATTGGCGCCTAAGATAGGATACTTGGATTTATCTTGGATGAACAGAAACGACGATTCAAAATCTTGACGATTTCTACCAGTTTGCCTTTCAAACGAGAAAGTAAAAAATAAAAAGATAGAGAGAGAGAGAGAGAAGTAGTTTTTATTTTTTTCTCTTTTTCATCAGCCTAACGTTTCCCTAATAAAACTTGTTAGCGTGCCGTAAACGCTGAGAACATCCAGACGAAGTACAAATACGTTTGACGACTAGCGGTACCTTGCTTTAATCTCTTTCTAAACACTTTTGAACTTTTTTTTCACGATCGAGATCAGAGAAATTCAGAGTATTAAGAAAAAAAAAATCTAGGATATGTAATGCTTATCGAACACAGTGTTACCATCTTTAACGTGTTCTTCCATTAATTCGCTAAGCTCGATTACAAAGTGGAAAAATTGTCGAAAATTTGATTTAAAAATTGGTCCGTGTAATAAAGAAAGAAAAATGAATGATAAAGAATTAGTGAAAAAATTGTCGATCGAATAATTTCGCAGCCTCTAACGTCACAGATTAATGTACGGCGCCTGTTGTATGACAAAACGAGGATATAGCCGTCGAGAAGAAAGTCCTTGCTTGCGTTCTTGCTAGATTTATGCCTTCGTACATAAACGTACGGGCGGAGAGAGAAGGTCTCTGAGAATCTCGAAGAGTCACAGGCAGGGCAGCTGTCTCTTTCCACGATGTTCATTTAAATGCAGCACGATGCAAACGATCCGAGGTAAAAAGACCTGAGAATTCACCGAGAGTTTCATTAAAAGGAAGAAATACAACAAATAAGAGCTTCGTAATTTTAGAATGATGAAGTTTAAAGCTACGTCCCTCTCGCCTCCCTACCCCCTCTCTAGATTCTAATCGCTTTTTTTTCGTCTCTTTCTGGTCTACTATTAGTTAACTAGCGACTTTATATTAGATTAGGGCAGAAATAATTACGATTTTCTAAGCACTATTTCTACTTCTTCAGGTGTCAAAAGACACCTTTTGAAATTTGTGGTTTAAATTATTATTATTAGTTTAATTGTTTTTCTTCAATAAATTTTTCATTATTTCTATAATGGTTATTTATTTGATTAAAATAAAAACAACGTTAAACAGAGATTAGTTTTTAACAATTATTTCCAAGATATTTGTATTCAAACGCAAAAAAATTGATCGAAATGTTAAAGATGTATATTATTACCAATAGCTAAAGAATGTCTGCTGCTTAACGTCTTCACAATTAATTTAAACTTATACAATTAACTCGAGATAATTAATATTTTTTTTTTGGTATTATTAATTCAACAATCTAAATTCCAGAATACCGAATAGTAAAAACGATAATATATTCTACCCGTTACAATGGCATATTACAGTATCCATAACTAAATAAAACATAAAGAGAAAAATCAGTGTTGTCATTTGAAATTAGTAAAAACCGTAATTATTTCTGCATCAATCTAATATTTAATATTTTATATTAATATTTATTTATTATATATTTAATATTTTATTATTAATATTAATATTTTATATTTAATATTTATCTACCATTTAATTCCAATTTAACTCTTTAACTTTTATTTACCTACCTATTTAACTACATAAAATAGTTCCTTTGCTTTTTTGCAACTAGAGTTGTGCGATTTATGAGTATAGTACTTGTACAGTACCTAGTCCGAGTCGAAATACATCCGATCTCGACCACACCTCCTATCGTTCGGGAAGTAATAGAAACACACGAATTGCATCGTATATCCTGCCGTGCCCCATCCGGTTAGAATGGAACACTTAACAAAACCATTCATCATCGCAAACTATAACTCGAGTGTCAACGAATTCCCAATCGATCTAACTACCATTTAACTAATGTTTTTTAAGGAGATAGGATGTTGAAGAGAAGAAGATTGAAGAAAACAGTAAAAAGCAAAGAAATTGCAGTAAAGGTGCTGAGTCGTTTTGTGTCTGCAGTCCGTCTAAATATATACATAGTGTCTCTTCTCCTCTTCCAAGACTGAGGAGATGTAGCTTTTCATTTGCACAGAGACAGAGATACACAAACGTTTAAAGAAAGAGAAAGAAAATAAGAGAGAAAATAATACATACCAATTTTCACCTTCGTTATACTTTTTTTAAACTTCCGTTGGAGATCACAAGTGTGATTCAGCTAACTACTTAGAGTGTTAAACCAATTGAATTGTTCGAGACACTTATACGTGATTACAGTAAAAATGAAAAAAAGTATTTATAAATGCTATCATGAGATTGGTCGTATTCAGTATTTTTTTGTTTTTCTTTAAATTGAGTAGTATATTTAATTCGAAGATTTTAATTACAAGAAACATGATTTATTTCTTGCTTTACAATGTACGTTGTAATGGCTTATTTATTATAATATTGAGCGTAATTAATATTTCTTAAAAATGTTGTTATATTTTTTATTTTTAAGCCTAGAATGGAACTTTGTAGTTTTAAGGCATAATATCACTTTAACCAAAAAAATAAAATGCGGTTTTTGGAAATTTGTTTCTCTAAAGCTAGAAAACTGTAAAAATTTTATGTATTGATTTTTTAGCTGTATAATCATTGTAATTTAATTTTACGGAAAAGTGCCTATTATTTTTAATTCAAAATGGCGCGTAATAAACATCGGTGTGCACTATAACTCCCCTCCGGGATGTCTGAAACGAAACAAATCAAAAAGATTTCTAATCTGCGTTTAAATGGCTATCGCGTGAACTAGATTAAATTAATTTGGTAAAAAATTAACAAAATTTGTAATTGTAGTAATCATAGTGTCTACTAATAATAGAAACAAAATATATTTACAATTAGAAATAAACTAAAACGAATGAGAAAATGAAGCATTGAAATAGCGTTTAATTGTAACGAATATAGTCATCGGGATAATCGCGAAAAAAAACCCACTGACTTATTGTTCATTGTATCGTTATATTGCGTTCTTTTCGAATGTTAATACTATACGTCTACGTCATACAAATTGTCGTATGGATTGTCTTCCTCTTCTCTTTTTTCTATTACTAGCAATAAGTGTGCACGAGAGCTTGAAATTATTGCGTGATAGGCTTAAGCGGATGTTAAGCTCAAATTACTTTCATAAACAAAGATCGAATTATCAAATTCTCTCTCTCTCGTGTTTTCTTGTTTTACGAATTAATATAAATGAAAATATTTCATGAAATTCCTAATAAATAAATTTCTACTAAAAAAATAAATGTTAATCGAATGGCTCGTATTGGTTTATTTATCGTCGTTTGTCAGCCGGTCTTTCGTATTATCACGGATTACCTTAATTAAACTCGACTAAATTCTACAATTTTTCTTAAGAGGATCGAAGAATCTTTCGTAAACGTTTATGCCCGAGTCTCTTATTATTGGATTTACTTTTATTTCCTCGTTATATACTTCACATTTCAATGATAATAACTACCAATAAGAGAAGTAAAGATTCCTTAAGGAAGAAATTCAAGGTTTATACGATTGAATAAAAAAATAAATTAACATCTCTAAATCACGATCTAAGATTGGCTTAGAGATTCTCTATCTACCATATGTTGCTATGAAAGATACCAAGAATCGTGCGGGTAAACATGTTTATTCGGAAGTTTGAGTAATGCGTGCAGTAATCAACTTTTCTAAAGGAATTCAGCGTAACTTGGTTAATCCACGGTCAAGAATGGTGTTCTTGGTTCGCGTGGAATTTGTCTCGACGTCGGTTGCTAGCCACTCGAAGTATAATATCTAAGTATTTAACGATATCAACAATTTATGCAAACGGCGTTCTATTTTCTAATGAAAAGAATTTATTTTTAAAGACTAGCCAAAATGAAAAGAAAAGAAAATTACTTTGAAAGTAACGACTAATTTTGTGTATATATTTCATAGGGTTACTTTAAAAAATTTAAGAGAATTTTTTTCATAGGGTTACTTTAAAAAATTTAAGAGAATTTTTTTCATAGGGTTAGTTTAAAAAATTTAAGAAATCCTATATCGTAAATGTTCAAAGAAATGTATATATCGGTTGAACGATCTCGATTCGTAACCTTGGATCGAATCGTTCGCAGTCTTTTCCTTATTCTTAGTAGCCGATCAATCGATCGATCGATCGATCCGATTAATTCCAACGGAGGTTCTCTTCCAATGCCTTGCACACACATGTATTATTCATTATCGCCTTTATTCACGGCGTCCATCTTCACACCGTTGAACTCGTTCTTTCAAAGGAAAACTTTACACAATACCTTGTCCTTTTTCGTCAGAAAATATTTTTCTAAAATATTGCCGAGTTGATGGGAAAATAACATTTTTTTTATTACTTTTTCAAATTGGCGTTATTTTTTCTATTGAGTCGGTTAATAAGCTGAATTTCGGAATGTTTATTAGATTATAATTAAAATTTTAACACCATTGAAAAAATGTTCGATATTTTATAACAAAATAAATAATACTATAGTATCTTTTTATTTCAAAAAATATATCTGATATCTTATATTTAATATAAATAATTTAAATAACACTTTCGCGGTATTATTTACTGAAAAAGTTACTATAATTTTATATTTAATATTAGTATTTTCAGTTTTACTTAAGTTTACTGAAGTTTAGTATTTAACTGAAAAATTGCTTAGTATTTAATAGATTAAATTATAAAGTATTACTTTATTGAAAACATTTTTAATATTTTATATGTAAATAAATAACATTCGTATTCTTTATATTATACATTTTGGCATTAATTCTGCTAATTCAATTTTTATCTAGTTACTGTTATATTATATACTATTGTAAAGAGTAAAATTGGTATTACTGATTTTTACTTATACTATTGATCTCATTATTTAGTATTGATCATTTAAAATCTTTAAATTAATCTTAGAAAAAAAACATTAGTTTACTGTTAAAAATAGAACTGTTTAAAATAGAAATCATGCTTTTGACTAACAAACCAAGAGACTGTTAGCGTACAAGTTACCTACTAATGTATGTACATCTTAATATTGATTTGAAAAATTTCCTAATAACATGAAAGCTTTAAAGATGAGAGAGTTGTAAATATTCTAAGATCCTATGAAAAATATTCAACGTTTAAACCACGTAAGTCATTAAATTTGATATTTAAAAGTCGCAAGTATTGTTGCATCAATCTAATACTTATTTCGATTATTATCGAGATCGATCATGAGAATCTTTTGGCTCGACAATTTGATACGTGCTGCCAACGCAAAGAATTCAATCGATGTATAGCTTAGGCAAGTCTGATCGTAGACAGACTTTAATTTCTTTAACATAAACTCAATATGATTTTTTTATAGATTTTCTCAGTTCGACCAGAAATATATTAATATTTACTTGCATATACATAAGATCAAATTTTAAGTACCAGTAATGAGATGTTAAACAAGCGATTCCGTTGTTTCTCAAAACAATACAATATATTTCTTATTTACAATATAAAAAAAGAAAAAATTGTTCTCGAATCGAGTGAATTTTTGTTTCGTATCGCTCAGTTGTGAATCGAAACATTCAGCTGCAAAACACACCAGTAAAGATACGACACAACAAATCTCGGTAACGTAACTCAGTTTCTGCGTTTGACTTTTTTTTACTGGTATTTGTTCTCTTAAGTAAAAACTCTTGATCATTCTGCAATGATCTATGATTTAGGTTAATAAAAAAAGGTGCATAATTCTTTTTCCGTTGATAAGAATAAAAAATGATCGACGATGAATGTTTTTTCACGTAAAAGAAAAAGATAGATGGATTGGTTGTATGCAGATAGAGAGGAGTCTCATTCATTTCTTGGGTCCTCTATTATTATACTTATTGTTATTTATACATGCTTATATATGTTCATTCCTTAGGTAAGTATCATAAGCTTAGGAGAGAAGGCAGCTTGCTCATCGTAACCAATGCTTATCAGCTCGAGCTTGAAGCAAGGAGGGATCGGTCGAAAGGCTTGGCCAATATGAATGCATCGCATTACGCGTGCACTGACTTAAAGCCACAGCCGCAAGGTCGGCATTTCTGACGCGGGCATGACATCACGTAGGCGTACACGATAGAATATGTCGCGAATATGTCGTGCTTGCTTTAAATGTGTATGGACTTTTAGTCTTCAAATCAAATGTTTATTCTAACCGTCTGTTAGTTTGTTTCACTGATAGAGAAAAATTTAATACGAGTTCATACGTTCTTTAATGTTCCATTTTTTTTGTAATTTCACTTCGAATTTTCTTTATTTAAAAGGATTACGCCATTTTGAGATTTTCAAAAAATTGAAATTTTTGTTTTTTGTTTAGATTTATTAATTGTACTTTTAAAAATATTTTAAGAATTTAATCATGCCAATATTATTAACTGAATTATTATAATTTTAAACGAACGAATATTAACTGATAAAACGAATGAATATTAACTGAGTTATTATAATTTTAAACGAACGCGGCAGAGAATGTAAGGAATTGTAATATATGAGACGTTGACGTGGTATTTTCTTTTCGGGTTTTTTTTTAAATTATTTTTTTCAAATTGGTGTAGTCTATATCTCGGAAATTACAGAATCGATTTTAATTAAATTTACATCATATTTTCTTTATACTATTATCTACAATGTTGCATAGGCTTAACTTATTTTTTATAGTACACAATTCTGAGATTAAGAAAAATTCATTTTTATTTTTTTTATCAATTTCTCTTTCTTCTTTATCGAAGATTAAAAAATTGGAAAAATTAGCCAAATTGTTTTAGGTTGTGGAACGAAGGAATAATCGGAAAGCCGGGGCTTTTATTTTCGGACTTTTTGCGTTTAGCGTAGAGCGCATTCTGTGCTTACGCACGCCGACGCTTTTACTATAAAGAGCGGAACGCGTGACGGTTAAATCCTTCGCGATCATTCGAGTTATTTAACACGACCAGTCGGGCAGATGCAAGACTGAGGAAAGAACGAGAGTATTAATGTTGACTCTAAAGCACGATGACTGACGACCCCGTAGTCTCTCAGATCCTTGACAGTATAAGAAAGAAAGAATAAGAGAAAGAAAGAGGGGAAAAGAGAGAGAGAGAGATGGAGAAATTTACAACAAGTACAAAATTACAAGGAATCTCTGAGTTGGTGCCCCCGATTTATTAACATTTGTAAGAAACGAAATGGACTCTCTTCTCTTTCAGGATTTCCTTAAGAAAATTCGAGCGAATTGATGATGATTGCGTGATTTCTTTATAAAAATGATTTCCAAGAAAGAGAAATGAAAATGGGTATGACGTGGTAGTCAACATCTTGATTAAGAGATATTAAGGTACGCTTTACGATATAGGGTAATGGCACTGAATATGAAAGCTCGTTATTGTTTGATTCATCGATTTTTACGTATTTTTAAGCATGTAAAATTACATGAAAAATATAGGTACTAATCATGAACGAATAAATGACATATTTATTAATATATTTCGAACATTAAACTATTTCAATCTGATAATTTATTAAATGAAAATTCTTAACTCGAAGCTATTACTGACCAGGAACGTTAAAACAAATATATTTTAATTTAAACGATCCAAAATATTAGTGGAGTACATAAGAGTATTAGACATACCTCAAATTTGTTAATTCGATTGTTAATTAATCGAAGGAAATGTATTTTGTAGTCTAAAAGCACGGAATATAAGATCGACGTACCGTCCTCTTCGAAATCCAACAGTAAACTGAAGCATTGTCCTTTATGAAAGTCGGTTAAAATTCTTCTATCGATTGTTGTTTATATGACTTTCCAAAGGATACGTGTATACGTATAATGAAAATAATATTCGTAAAGTCATATAAACAACAATCGATAGAAGAATTTTAACTGACTTTCATAGAGGACAATGAGCCAGTCTAACGGTGAATTTCGAAGAGGACGGTACGTCGAATTTATACTCCGTGTTTTTAGATAACAATATACATTTTTCGATTAATTAACAATCATTTAAGATTAATTTAACATCAAACACTCAACTATCGATCGATTTATCTCTCTCACACAAACACACACATACATCACATCACATTTCACTAATACTAGACCTTCCACATAATTTCGTTCAACTGTTGATCGATTGTGGATTCTATCTCACTCTCTTCCTCTCTCCCTCCTCTCCCTACTTCTATGCATCTTCTCTTTTCATAACGTTTCATAAAATTTCATCGTTATCGCCGTTTAAAAAGTTGTACTTCGCAAGGATTTAGTATGGAAGAACAGATTGAATTTTAAGGGGAAAAATTAATATGGCAATAAAAATTCATGCAAATAACAATATTATGATATATAAATACTATTTGTTAAAACATTTTCAATACAATATATGCATAAGTATACATATTTATATTATTATAAAAAACATATATAGATATAATATATAACAAAATAGAAGTTCCAGAGTGTCATTTACAAACAGAATAATTTTTATATGTTTATATCCTATCAAAAATCGGATTTAAACGGAATGGATTTTCAAACTTGATTTTCTCGAAAATAAAGTTTTGAACGAAGAAATTTTATATTATTTTCTCTTGGTTATTTCATGAGGAATCCTGCTGTGCGCGCTTGTACATATTAATTAAACGATCTGTATATCAAAATATACTTTTACATCAAAATCTATTGATTAAATATCAGGAAATAGAAAAAGAAAACTTAAAAGAAGTTTTAGTATTACTATATTTGTTATTTATTTATGCATACTTAAAAAAGATATTAGTTACATAGATACTTCTATTTATTATAAAAATACGAAAATATTTTAAAAAATACAAAATTAATGATCTTAACTTAAGATCACTCTTAAAATAAGAGTCTGTTTAAAATTAAAATTAAAAGCTTAAATTTTCATTTAGTTTCATTGCTTTTTTAAAACAATTTAGATATATAAAGGTAGCATCAGTAGTCTCACTATATTATTCATGGATCTATTTGTAGCATGTGATGCATAGAACCCATTGTACACCAACATGAAGAACAAAAATGCAAACAAAATAAACATTTTGTATCGTTATCCAAATCTAATTCGGAACTTTCTTCCTTGCCAGTTTGCTCTCTCTTTTCGTCTATATTTCACAAGTATTTCATATCCTGTGTTCGATAATAAAAAGTATCTGATCATGAGAATTATTTATTAATGTTTAATTTAAACGATAATAGAATATTTTAATAAGATTTAAAGCTAATGAAGAAACTGATCAATAACTTTTAATTTTATACGAAACGTTTTCATAATTAATTACAAAAACTTATTGTTAATAGTGTCTTATAGAAACAATATTTACTACGCGAACGACAATCTCATGTGAACTTTCGTTTGAAAAATTTCTGCAATATTATAGTCTTTCCTCGTAGAAATATTTTAATATCTCACATATCAAGCATATGTATGTTTCATATTCGGTACCGTTACTCTACTATTGTTTTTAACGAAAATCTTAGTCTTTGTAAATAGAAATGAATAATTTGTTAATACTGAGAGGTAGTTTGAATAAATTTCAAGTTTAACGATGGTACCACTTGATCTATAAAAATCTTTAAGCAGCGTGAGGGATCTTTGATCTTTGCGATGCGATAGTTCATCGGTATAGGATAGACATGTTCCCTTTTGTCCACATGGAAATATATATATTTCTCATGTTAATTGGAGCTTTACTTTCTACTACGAGAAAAGATGAAGATCGGCGTCTCTACTTTGGTTATATTATGCGAAAGGTATACCACGTAAGATGTACACGTCCAAGTAGTAGGGGTAGTGCACTGGCCCGTACCGCCCGAAATACACAGGACAACCGACTCTCTGATACCAAGTAACGCATTCTACGAGTGGCAGAAGAGAACCATGAGGTTTCTCTTTCGGCCGTTTGCTCTTCAACCGTGACTCTTCTTCTTCTTCTTATTTTTTCTTTGATTTTCTTTTTCTTCCTCATGTTCATCTTCTTTTTCTTCATGTTCTGCTTCTTATTCAGCCAGGCCTGTAGCCAAGAGAGTATCGGTAGCAAGGATCTGACTATGACGTGTTCTACGTGCAAATATATACCTACTCCAAGTTTTCTCATGATAGACGTGGTTCATGCTGATCAATATCATCGCTAAGTCACCCAATGATGACGAAGCTAAAGTAACTTATTATTCCGGAGATCATCTTTATGATCGTGACAGATAGAGAAAAGACTGTTAGCATTGGGCAAAAGTATTTATTTTTTGTGCATTTCTTTTTTCCTCATGCTAAGAATATATTAAACTCGATTTTATAGTTAGAAGTAGGAAAAGTAATCTTGTATTTACCGATATCGAGAGACGTGCACATATTAATACGTAGTTGATAAACTTGAGAAGAGAATATTAGACTCAGTGCCTGTGCTACCGCTATCATTCGTAATTCATAGCAACTTCGTGCACTGTAATTTTTATTCCAGTGACTTATCTACTAAAGAAGACTATCCTCTCTCTAAGAGTCTTATTCTTTGACCAATCTTTGAAAATCGGTCATCTTTGTTATTTTCCGGTACCTGCCGAGAATTGTATATTTTGTTAGAAACATATTTGAACTAAATCGTCTAATAATATTCTCTTACGATAATAAAGTATATGTATATTATCTGTATAAAATACATTTTTGTGGAATATAAGTTAAGCTCATGGCCAATTCTTCCCATATGTACGAAATGTACTCTTGTATATTCGTTTGCGTGGAAGTTGGTATATTAGATTGTAGATTGCATCGACGATAAACGATTGGTTCTTTTTAACTGGCTCTTCTAGTATTCCAAAAATTCTTTTTTCAATTTACGAGGATCTCATCGAAACTTTGCATATTCTTATTCGCGCGAATGATCTCGATTTAGATTTGAATACACTTATACGGCTCGTCCTTCAAGTGGTTGTGACAAACGACGAGGTGGAGCATGACAAGGAAATGACGAAGAAGGAAAGGAAGTGGGGGAGGAGGTGGCGGAGGACTAGTGTATCCTGCACAGGGTACACCAGACGTACCACGGTACTTGGCATGCTTAGTGAATGGCCCCTTGATCCAGATTTTTGTAGGGTGATTTTTGCACACTCAGGGCCGCCTATATATAGCACTCGCCACTCGGCATTGCATCGCCGGTTGCCGTCTCGACGACAGTGAACGACCACGATTTCTTTTTCTTTTTCTTCTTCTTCTTCTTCTCTTCCTTCTTCAACACTTTCTTCCTTTTCTGATGTCCCTTCTTCTTCTTCTTTCCTTATACATATATTCCTCTCTACCATGTTTTACTTTCTCTCGAAAGATCGAACACTTCTTTCCCGTCAATCTACTTCTGAATGCCTTGCCTCCAGACACATTGCTATTTAAAAGAATAGTTGACTTTTACCATGCTAGGATCACATTAATCGATCAAAATCAATTTTTACTGAATAATAGCTGAATTGATCAAGCAGACCTTGTCACGATTCACTTGTACGCATTTCCTCGTTATATGTACTTATAAGTTGAACACTTGAAAACGTAGAAGGGTATCGATTGGCGTCCGTTCGACTATAGATTTTTCTTTTCTTTCACATCCAGTTCTTGTCCGTGGCTGATTAAGGGTGTATCAAGGACTTTGTGACCTCCTTGTTATAGATGGCTTTCAATGGAGCCATGTTTTTTGCACAACTTCTTTCATTTCTTCGATATTTTTTTCTGTTAATAGAAAATAGATATATTTTTCTATATATTCTAGAATATATTTAGATATATTTATATTTTTCTATATATTTCTAGAATATTCTTCTAGAAATATTTTTCAGAGACTCTAAGATATTTATTTTCGCGGAAAATAATAATCAAATTTGTGAGGTTATGTACAACTATGTTGGTTTAGATGTGAATTACGTTTCTTTTTTTTTAAGATTCGACATATTCTCTTCATTTCGAAATTTTACAGAAAATGTATCCAATAGGAAAAAGACACTTTCTTCTTTGCTCTCTTTACGGACTTTAAGTGACAGTTAAATTTATTTCGACCAAGTAGAAAATACCGGTCCTAAACAGAAACCGATGCCGCTTTAGTTACACCGCATGCTTGTGAGCTCGAGCAAACGAGTGAAAGAGAAAGAGTGAACAAAGCGACATTGTTATCGAACTCGCAATAAAACATTAAGCGAGTGTGTCAACCTGCAACACGTTCAGTGCTGCATACATTTCGAGGGTTATATACATATGTGTGTATATATACAGGATGTTTCAATTTAAATGGTATGACTAAATATTTTCGATCTTATTACAAAATATTTCGATATTATTAAAAAATAGCAGAAAATTAAATCAACTAAATTTTTTGCTCAAATGTGTTGAGCAAATTATTGAAGAATATGCAATGCAGCAAACACGAATTTCGAAAATTGGTCGACCAACTACAGTTGCAAAACCTACGCAAACATTTTCAGAACCTTATACCAGCTACACCACTAAAAGAAAATCCACACGAAGATGTGGCGTCTGCTCAAGAAATGGAATCTGCAAGGAGTCACGATATTGATGTATGACTTGCGAAATGCTACCTTGTGTAGTATCTTGCTTTGAAAAATACCACACTGAAATCAATCGAATTTCTTAAAAATCTTATTTTCTTTCTTTAATTATTCTTCTTTGAGTTTTATCATTTTTTCATAATTTTAAAATTTTTAGTAGCAATAATCTTTTTAAGAATGAATTGTTAATTTTTTATCAAATAAAAATGTAATCCTTCCTCGTTTTACGTAAAATTTATGATTTTAATTACGCACCCTGTTGGGAATTTTTAAAACTTAATTTCGCAGTTCAGAGGTTGAAATTTTTGTCTTTTTTAATTTTCGTGATTTCAATCATTAAATATTTTGTAATATTGGTGTATATTGATGAAATATCGCTAAAAAGATACACTGTAGGTATTTCCTGGACGCGTATTGATATTTTCTACAACTTTTATTTAGCTTAAAATATCGATTACCATTTTAAACAATTGTTATAACTTTTATATCATGACAATAATATCCTCTATAAAATAGTTGCAATATACATTAAATTACTTTCTAAGAATATAGTAAGATTTATTTGAAATATTTGTTTATAAAGCTAATAAAATCATATATATGATCTTATATAATTAAAATTGAGGCATCCTATATTTGTTCAATGCATAGGAGACTTAAATTCTACCGTAGTCGTTTTTTTTGTGGTTTTTATAATCTACAGATATGTCTGGTTTGGTATCTATATGAGATTATTTTCAATAACGATAATCAGTTTCCTTATGTTCGCATTTCTAATCTTTTTTTCTTCGTGTTCGAAATCACAATTGGATCGAGTATTGTTAAACCTCTTGTCTTAAATGTAAAAGAAGTTTCTCTCTTTCTTGTTATGGGGCGACGAAGAGGAAGAAGTAGAAGAAGAAGAAGAAGTAGAAGAAGAAGGAAGAGGAGGAGGAGTATGGAAGTGGTCGATACAAGTGCGAGCTGTGCAACTCGTCTCGAACAAGCTCCGTGTGCAGCTCGATTTTCGGACGCTATTTTTTCTCGTTTGCTCTTTCAGATTGGCCGGCACGGTGATATACAGCCACTCACTACCAACTCTCTTTCTTTTTCTCTCTCTCTCTCTCTCTCTTCCTTTCTCTTTCCCCAGAGTACCTAAGTACGTAAGCAGGTATGGACATACCTTGCCAGGTTTGGGGCACGTGTCCTTTTAAGAGCAAAGACCAAAGACCAAAGACCAAAGATACAAAGTTTGAACAAAGTTCTTCCCCTAAGGAGCCATTTAAAAATGATAGAAAAGGAAGAGCAGCAGGTGTTTACTCTTTTCTTCTTATGCAACTAACTTGTTTAAAATGTTGTAAAGGAGGTAGTAGCGTCAGTGTTCGTCCGTTCATTCGTACGTAGTGGATAAGGTCGTTCTTGGACAGCCATGGCTCGAATCTTTTCGACAGAATTTTTCTCCGTAAAGTCCCACAGCAGCAGACGAAGAAGACGAAGACGATGAGAGGCTGTAAGTGGGCAGACACGTAGGCGACTTTCCTCGCGACTTCTTCGACGTCGTCGTCGTACGTCTCTCTTTCTCTCTTTCTGCGTGTCTCGGCTATCTATAAACCACGAGGACGAGCCGGTCGTACCTGCTAGCACTCGAATACGCAAGTAAGAAAGAGATAGAGAGAGAGAGAGAGAGAATCTTGCAAGCTTATCTCTGTTAACGTGTTGCGTCCAGAAAAATTAAAGCCTTCTCGACGAGTCTTCTTTTTGTTTATTTTTCTAATTTCCATTTTCCTTTTTTCTTTTTTGTTGAATCTTTTTCACAGTTCGATCGATGCTTCTTCTTCGTCGTCGTCATCATCGTCATTTTCATCATCGTCATCATCATTGGTCGTAGTACGAGTCATCGTCATCGAAGATATTATACTCCTACGTTTCTTCTTACCGATCATTCATCTCATTTTCTTCGAGATGATGATTTCCCCCTCTCTCCCGAAGGCATGAATATTTATAGACAACATTTATCTTCTTCGATGAAATTTATCTTTTGACCCAAGTAAACTTGTTCGTCTGCCAGAAACAAATATAAGCATCATCTGCCCCTAAGCAAGCAAGCAAGCAAGCAAGCAAGCAAGCCCGAAGAAGAAGAAGAAGAAGAAGAAGAAGGAAGAAAGATTTGTGCTTTCGTCCTATAAATTATAACTTATGAGACCACACAGTTGTCCTGGAATTCGGATTTAATATTTGAATGATTTTGAAAGAATGTTATATACATTCATATATTACCAGGTGTCTCAAAAGTCGTGGGTCAAACGAAAAGAAGGTAATAGAGGAAGTCATTTTTAATCAAATAATATCTTATTTATATTTTATCCGATTTTTTATCGTTTCCAAGTTTATAAATCATTTTTGTAATTAATGACTATCATTTCATTAAAACGAAATAAAAATTTAAAAAATGCAATCGAATCAATAGCTTTTTAACGTTAACTTTTGTTTTAGAAAATAATTCCATAAAAAATGTGTAAAATGACGTGTAACAAATATGTTCAACAAAAACTAACCTCTAAATTTCAGACTCTCGAGAATAAGGAAATAAAAATAAGATTTTCAATTAAGTTTACTTTTTATTGTTTTTTTTTTTTTAATAAAATGCTAATAACCTTTTTCTTTCGGTCTAATTTATACCATCGATGACAACTTCGTTTGATTAGAATTAAAACGCAAATGGAACGATACATGTGTAACTTGAAAACGGTAGAGAATCGGATAACTTTGAGTAAAATTTGTTGTTTTATTTGAAACGATCCATAACTTTTGAGACACCCTGTATTCGCGAATACACAGCTGATTTTTTATACTCCGTATGTTCTCTGTATTTACGTAAGGAACGTTTTGCGTCACGTCTCTTGCTACCATATTGATTGACCTTATAGATCTTCCACGAACATCTGTGCCGAGGTGAGAAAAAAAGATAAAAAGAAAAAGAACGAAAGTCGGTAGCTATCTTTAACTTTATCCCAGATTCGTTCTCTTTCTCTCTCTCTCCCTCTCTCTATTTTTCTCTCCTTCTTGTTTTGATACGATTTCTGTAAATTTCGTAGGATTTTTCGTAGAAACGTCCACAGTGTTTCGCGTAATATACGAGCGCTTATGACAAAAATCATAACTTCATATTTATTACGTTGTTCTTTATTGAGTTTTTTTTCTATATATAATTACATATTACGTTGATTACGGAAGCATGGTAAGTAATTACATTCATTGATAATATTAACTTTGAATAGGATTAAAAAACATTTGTCTGTATTTATCATTGCTATTTTGCATGATGTGATTCGTCCGGTATATATAATAAAATGTTAATAATGTTTGTTAATAAGTAAGTTTAATATCGATATGAGAAGGTTTATTTTTTGTTGAAAATATCTCTAATAATAAAATCTTCAACTCTGCAACACTGTCTCACTGTGCGACATTCGTAGTTGAGCCTCTTTAGAGACCCGAGGGGTAAACGTGCCAATAAAAACTAACAATTTTTCCCTATTTTTCTTATTATTCGCAAATTTGACAAAACAAAATTGACATTATTGTAAATTTTAATATATTTAGGACTCCTACATCAAAATCATGGAGATATTACATGGTACTTTTTTCTAAAGTTACCTTGAGGTTCATAAAAATTCCATATATATAAAAGATTACAAAATTTAATTATTTTTTTAAATTAAAATGACTTACTGATTTTTATTTTAATAATTTTTTATATTAACAAAAGTCGCGTTTTCATTTTGTAAAATTATTGACATCTTTAACGAAAATTATAAGTAACATTAAAAACTATTATTCGTCATTAATATTTAATTACTTTTAAGATCTTGCACTTGGAATTTTGATAAGTAACATTAAAAATTATTATTTAATTACTTTGAAGATCTTGCACTTGGAATTTTGGATTTTTGTTAATTGAGCGTAAGATATATTTTTTTTTGTACGGAACGGAATGGTGATATAAAATTCGTAAGCGGAAGTAGCACGTGTTTCTACATTTCGTATATTTCGTATTTTCACGAAGGCATATTATTTATTTTAGTAGCGAGTCGAGGACGTACTCATGGCGTTACATAGTCTCTTTCGATTGGACTCGTAAAAAGTCTGCTTTAAATGCGGCCATGATTTAAATATCACCAATGTTATCTCTTATTACACCTCTCTCTCTCTCTCTCTCTCACACAGTACGTATTTCGACTTTAACATTTTTCGTTTCGGAAAGAAAATGAAAAGTAAATTTTGCCATCTCAGATTTTCCACGTATCGACGAGAGCTTTTCAACCGAAATAATATTCCCCGAGTTCTCCTGTTAGATATTCGAACAAAGTTCATCGAACTCTCTCGGTGTGAACATTCATAGCAGCCCTCCTCAGTCACAGCAGCCCTCTTTAACCCGTCCTCTCTCTCTCTCTCTCTCTTTCTCCCTCTCTGAGAATAGTGCTCTTGCTAGAAGAACAGCAAATGTGTTCCTGGAATTCTTGATGAAAGTCGAGGAAAGCTGAATCTGATTTGGACAACCACCATATTTGTATGAGTTATTTGATTATCGTACTGACATGAGTTAAAATCCATTATATTTTGAATAGAGAAAGATAGATGGAATCAAAACGATGATCTCTGATATTGCCATCTTATTTCTTTTTTTTTTTTTATGGAAAACAACGCCTTTTCTTTTTTACCGTTTCTTTGATTATTTTTTAGGCTTAACGTAACTAAGAAAAAAAAGAAAAAAATATAAAAAATAGAGAATAGAGAAAGAAAGAAAGAAAGAACAAGAGCTGCACAACTCAACTCGCATATTTGCGATACGGTGGCGTGTCGAGGTTCTCCTCTCTGGCTCCTGGTTGCTTAGAACCGAGTCTGCGCTTAGAACGACTTAGTACGGCCAGTGCAACGACCTCGTGCAACGAGCCTCGCTGTCTCTCTTTCTTTTCTTTCCGTCTTTCTCGACGCATTCTCTTTCTCTCTCTCTCTCTCTCTCTTTCTATCTTTCTTTTTCTTCTTATATTCTTTTGACTCGTAAGCATCGTGACGCAGTATTAGAAAATTTTGCAATTTATTATCGTCAAATTTCAACTTGTCTCAAAGCTTCTAATCTAAAGGGTACGAATATTGGAAAGAGAGAGAAAAAAAGAGAGAAAAAAAGAGAGAAAGAGAGAGAGAGAATAATTATTATTTTCATTTCTTAATTGAGCTTTTTTTATGCGTTAAGTCACAAACATCTGATCCTATTTAACATTGACGATAACGTGTGCTGTGTAGTCACGCGCACGATCAAAGACAATTACATAACGTTTAGCACTCGTCCTCTTATGTACATAAATATATATAAACAGTGAGTCACAAGAGTATTCCTACCTGTTTCCATTGTAAATTTAAAAAATTTAAAATGAAAACTTCCAAATTTCTCTTAACCGAAATCAATTTAAAGATTATCAAATTCTTAAATTGATATTAATTTTATTGCAAAAGAAATATTTTATTCTTTCTTTGGGAGATATAATTTTACATAAATTTTAACAAAATTGATCTTACATGAGTATTCGTATCTATAAAAAAAAAATATAATAAAAATGTAATGAATATTTTTGTAAGTACTGCTTAGTTAGCCTTCCTTTGCATTTTGTAATGCTTTTGAGACGATTAGACATACTCCTGTGAAACCAATACTTTTTAGTAATATAATTTGTATCAATTTGTAAGTTCAATAATACTAAAATATGTTTCTGTGTATAAGAATCTGAAAACATTGCATTATAAACAGATATAAATTGTTTAAAATAAGCAGTACGAATACTTTTGTAACACATTATACATGCAAGTCTTTTTTCTAAATAGGAAAAAGTACAAAAATATCGAATATTATCTTTTTAATTTAATAAAATAAACATTTAAATAAAAGAGTTAATTATTGAAATGATGAAATTATCATTATCAAATTATGTTATAAATTTTTTAATTTAAAGCATAAAATTATGTTATTTTTTTAAATAATAATAATAATAATAATAATAATAATATATCAGAAAATATAATAAAATAAAATGTTCTCGATAATAGTTTGACGAAAAAAAAATAAAATAGATTTTATGCAATTAAAGTATTATCTTAATTGGTTACACTTATGTATTTTTGTAGAAAAATTTAAGTACAGATATTACAATTTGAGGATATTGTTATTTCTGGAAGGGCTCGTTTTCGTTCGACTTATTTTTACGTGGGAAAAAAAATGAGAGAAAGAGAGGGAGAGAGAGAGAGAGAAAGAAAAAAAAGAAGATTTTTACCCGGTGACATATGCTAGGACTCGCCTTTCATCCCTTCCATTCATCTATATTTTTTTCTTTCGCGAAAGAAGAAAAAGAAAGTGTAAGGGAGTGTCATTTTTACAGGTGAGGACGACCTTGTTGCAGAGTGTTACTCAAACAGATTTATCTAGTCTTTTGCCATCTTTCACCTGGCACCTTTCTTTTCCTTCTCTTTGTTTGTCTCTTTTTGTCCATCATCGGCACCATCCTCACGAGTAGATACACCTTTTTGTGTTATCGACTAAGCTCGGAAATGATCAACGAATAGAAACACATTTGTAATAATCGGTATTCTTTGATCGTAACCGAACATGCGCACTTTGAGTTATTGAAAAGCAACGCGCGATGCATATTTAAGATAATACTTACTCGAACGATGAATATGCTCTCTGCTACAGAGAGAGAGAGAGAGAGAGAGAGAGAGAGAGAGAGGAGAGAGGTAAGCAGAGAATCCGATTACGTTATACTTAAATTTAAGAATTCCCGATTACGTTATGCTTTAGTTTACAAATTGCGTCAGTAGCAAGGAATATCCGGCGCGTGATGACGCGATGTTTATTATTATTAACGTAACACTCGTTTTAATCTAATTGAAAATCATTCTAATGGAAAAATACACACAGTTTTATTTTTTTTTTTTTTTCTGTTACAGAATGCACTTTCGGTAAGCAGATTCGCGAGTTGGGATCTACCTGGTTCGCGGATTTGGGCCCGCCTTTTGGAGTTATGTACTGCATCAAATGCGAATGCATTCCGGTACGTATTAAAGTGGGTGTGTCACTGTATATGCCACGATTCTTATACCATACTTACTCTACATATATCTTATATATATACTGGGTGTCTCATTTAAATATAATATGGCCAAATATCTCCCATTCTATTGTGTCATAAGCAAATTGTTTCGAATAAAAGTTGCTATGCTTTTGATGGAAAAATTTCCTGTGTCTTGCAAATCGTATCATAAGGGACGTTTTTGTCAAGGTAAATAACTCGTAACAATTATTTTTAATAGAATTCGATATTTTAAAACTAACAAACATCGTAAAAAATATCAATGCGATCATCAGTTTTTGCTGTAATTATTTCTTTTTTAATTTCTATGATTTGTATATATATATATAGAATAATTTGTAATATTGATCTACACATTGTTAAATTTCAATGAACACATAGATCGGTGAAAAATTGACGAAAAGATTTGCTGTAGGTGCTTGCAGGATTAGCATTCTCTGAAACATTCGTTAGGCTTGTAATATTGATTATCATGAAAAAAATTGATATATTTTATGTTTTTTTTAATAAAAGTGTTCTCTAACAATAAGAGATAGTTGAAATACGCGATAAATTTTTGTCAAAAAATATAACAACTTTTGATTTAATTATTAGTGTGTTATTATATAAACAAATAGGATTGGAGATATTTGATGATATCATTTAAATTGAAACACTCTGTATACGTATATAATATAATATATATGTATGAAAAAATATAGTAGTAGATATGTAAGAGCTATTTCGCGCATGTACAAGCCACGCTATATATCCTTCGCTTACGTTTGCGTGCATTTTTCTTCGTTCGTTCGACCTTTGACCCCTCTCGTGTCTCGAGACTCGCCCTACGGACGAAGCCGGTCTGTGCGTTCAACATTACGTTTCTATGTAAGAGACCAACCCGACACAACTTCGATAGGAACACACAAGAAGATTTAACGTGTGTGCGCGTGCGCACGTGTATGTGTATTAAACAACCCGTATCGTACAGGCTCTTTCAAAAACATCATTTTTGATCATTGATTACATCAAAATTAGAAATAATCATTTTTATTCGATTAAATTCTAATCGCAATATTGAGGGATTCATTTGCCATAAAATAGAGTAATATCTTCGAACTAATCTACCCCATAATATTTGCTCCACTCTTATCAACAATCGATACCTCTTTTGATTCTTATCTAAAGAATACCATTTAAGAAAAAGACTGTAGATCAGAGTGGTGCACATAAAACACGACGATATCTCGATCCGGGTGACGTGACCCACGGAGAGTTGACGTGCTTTCTAATCCCATTCCTGGTCCCGAGACAGACTGGCGTCCTCGTGTTTTACGGATACCTACACACCGACTTTATGTATTTACGCGTGTATATCGAAAAATCCGCGGGTGAAGAAAAACGTTCTAGGACACGTAACAAAATATCTACTTGCTAATTGTTTCATTTTCATCGGATTTTTCTTAAAAACAAAAAGAAATAACTTTCGTTATCGGAATTAGCTCGCTATCGATAACATTGTCGTATGAATTTTCACTTACTCGAGACATGTAATGATCTTCATTTACATTCCGAACGTTTGCCGACGACAGCAGACCGTTTTTCGTTCCATATACGGTGAAACAATAGCGTCATCGTCTTTCGTCTACACCGAGGAGTCTTTCTGTTCACGTATTTTCTCCCTCTCTCTCTTTATTTCTCTCTCTCTTTGTTTTTCTCTCTTTCTTTCATCGTTTGGAATTTCATTACCGCGTTAAAAAATATCTGTTTGTGTATCGTTAAATGTTACCAACTAGAGACAGGAACAAATAGGGAAGAAAGAGTAAGGGGGATAAGGAGGGGGAACACATTTAATGACACTAAATAATCAATAAATGCTAATGGAACCCTACCTGATTGGTTTGCCGAGAAGAGGAAATTAATTGTATAGGCGCATGAGCCTTTCTTTGAGAAACCGAGCATCAAAATTAGATCCGCGAACGGGCCTATTTTCTTCGTGCACACTAACATAGGTTACATGGTTTTATAAATTTTAATTACCTATCGTTTATAAAGAAAGGTGTCTGTATATCGGATAAGTTACTTTCTTGTAATGTGTTTTAACCTAGTAATGTCACTCGTAATTTCTTTTTTTTTTCCTGTCGACTATTGCACAGTGTGCTAGCAAACGTTGAAAGATAATTATATAATTTAGAAACGATATTTTTGCGATATCTGTATTTAAATTTTATTACAAAAAGACGTAAGTGTAACTAATTAACGTAATATTTTAATTGCATAAAATTTATTTTATTTTTTTTTTCGTCAATCTTTTGATAAATTATTATTATTATTATTATTATTTAAAAAGATAAAAGTCTTATAATATATTTAGAGATAGATAATTACGTTAATTAAATTAATTAAAGTTACGTTTCCGACAAAGTGTATTAGAAAAAGCATATTATTTGGTAAAAGCAAATAAGAATTTTTGTAACTAAATTCTAAAAGTAAAAGTATACATGGTAATTATATTAAAAAAGTTATGGTGTCCGAATGTTAAATCGAGTCACTGTATATCTACTGTCATCGTGTAGTTTGATGACAAGGACGAGATCGAGATTTAATCTACACCCACACGTGCAAGTTACTTTTGAGAAAGTCGAGTGAACGAGTGAGGATGCAAGGCAAATATGAAAACAGCCCACGACAGTCTTCTTCCCTCGGTATATCGGCGGCTTATTAAAATACTCGTCTCATTATACAAGAGGCTCAAATGAATCCCCTTCCCACGCAATCTCCTCTTCCGATGTGACTCGATTCATTCATTCATTCACGAAAGTTAGTGCTCGGTCTTCTTCAAAATAAGAACAATAATTACAAACGGAATTGAAATAAAAATAATCTCGGAATTTTCACTTTTTCATGCCTAAATATATTTTATAATATTAAAACAATATTATTCTTCATTTATATTCAATATTAAACTTCATTTACATCAAATAAATGAAGAAAGTTCATATAAATTTATGTCCGAAAAAATGCTTTATTGAAATTTTTAATACAATACTACTGCTATTAATCCGAATAAAAAATATCAAATGTTACGATATTATTTGTTGTCCAACCAAATAACTAAAAATGAAGAAACAAGGTCATATTAGGTTAGTGCAAAAATTAATTTTGGCTTTTTATTATTTTAAGTTTGATATTCGTTTTTCTAATTACCTTTTATTTACAATCTGCTTGAAATGTAGATCATGTTTTCGGTCCAGAGACAATTAGTTAACGTACAATTGAACATTGGTTCAATTTTCTATTGATTCAATAGCTATTATTGAAAGAGATTCGTGTAAAGAAATTCTTGAAGTTTTATTAAAACTTTATGTTGATTATTCAACAGTTATTTGACATTAAAACCATATAAACTCTTGTCTTTAGAACTATAATTATTTTTTCATTAACCTAATATTAGCGTGTTGATTGTTTAATATTGTCATTATTAGAAAAAAAAAACCTAAAACATGTGGTGTTAATGAAAGCATCAGAGTAATTAAAAATAATGAAACAGTTAAAACGCTATACTTCAGAGCAAGAGCAATAGTATTGACATTGCGGTACGTAGGAAGCCGATGTTACAGGTATATACCAGCTACCGTATGGTAATGCGACCAGTCAATAAAGTTATCTATCAGTTACTTACACAACCACACGCATAACCACTCAGTGGAGTCGATTCTCAAGCGCCTACTTGAATAATCTTAGTGTTTAGTATCTTAATCGTCCTTTCCGTTCTCATTAAACATCTAGAAACGCTATAATCTTGAAGATAATTTCTTTGGTAAACATATCATTCGATTATATGAACAAACGTAATGTTTCTAAATTGATACAAAAAGGATATGTTTAATTTGGGCAAAGTTACGTAGAAACTTACTAATCCTCAATGATTTGAAATTTAGTTTTTCTTTCGGTTTTATTTCTATCGAGAATTTAAATTATTGGTTATTTGAGGAAAATATAAATTATAGTTATTAAAATATTAGTTAAATATTATTCCTTGCCGTTGTTGTTTTAAAATCATTTTTAATGATTTATTTTAATAGTATGTAGTATAATTAATATCATTAAATGTTTTTATTTTTTTTTTTTTTTCATAAATTTAAAATAAAACTATAAAATGGTAATTTAAATAATTGTATAATTTAAGATTTGCTCTATGAACTGGTAATTATTTTCCAAAATAAAGATAAGATAGTTATAGGATCTGTATTTTGTTTCATTAATTTTCCATCACTTTGAAGATTACTAAGTACCTGCATAACTCGTCTCGGTTGATTTTCCGTCTCTTTTCTAGTCTCTCTTTTTACATGGATTTTATCGATCGATCTCAAGTCCAACGTCTGAGTCCGTCAGTTGGATCTACGGTCGCGACCAGTTTTAATAGAGTTTAATTCTGCCAATCTTCTAAGAACGTGTCCTTGACTAGCAGTCTTACGTTAGTTTACACTTTTGTCGTGCGTCTCGGGCTATTAGATTTTGATTCGTCTCAATTAACACGTGCGACAAATAGTATTATACCCCCATATACCTAAATTAATAGTAAAAGAAGTATGCGAGCGTGTGAAAAAGATAAGAAGAAAAAATAAAAAACTAGTGTGTGTACTTATGTACGCACGTAAGAAGTTACGAATATAACCTCAATAACCTCAAAAATAACTTCAAAAAAGTAACTTCAAAAAAAAAAAAGAAAAATAATAATAATAATATATATAAGAAAGAATAAAAAAATATAAAAATATAGATATCAATCCACACTAAATATAAGGGAGATATATCGAATTACTTTATACGTCAACGGCCATGGCGTGGTGGTAGCACTAGTTCCCCCTCGATCATTTAGTCAAGCAGCGCTAAGTACGATTAGTACTTGGATGGGTGACCCGCTTGAGAAAAAGAAAAGAGGAGGAAGAAGAAGAAGAGAAAAGAAAAAAGACGACTTCATGCCGTAAATTTGAAATCGCTTTGCCGCGCATCGTAAATATCGACGAACTTCGTGGTGTCGTTTTTACAGACGCTCGGAACAAAATCACACACTCCCATCACATTTTCCCAAACGCGCCAAAAGAAGTATAACTACAATAAAAAAGAGACAAATAGAATGTAGAAAGAGAAAGAGAAACACAAGGGAAAGGTTGTCGTGGTTATAGTTGCAAGGAAGAGCTTATGGACGAACGCGCAAATTCTATTTTTAGAGTTGGGTGGAATGACAGTCCCTCTCGAGTGTGCATGAGGGGCTATTGATAGGTCGCGGCTTAGTGTGTTAGAAGAAGAGACAGACGCGCGCCTCGGGCCTATGAATCAGCCCCGGCAATACGAGGGAGACCGTTCTTGTTCTTTGAAGATTACGTTCTCTCGGCATCATCCTTCGTCTTATTTTTTTTCTTCTTATTTAACTTCTCCTTACCTTAACTATCAGCAAGATTTTTCGTTATGTTCTCTGATCCCAAAGAAATATTTCAAACGATTCAAAAGAGTCCTTTTCTTCCTTCCTTCCTTCCTTCCTTTCTTATCTGATCGGATCTGATAATAATTTTGACTCTTCCGCAAACGGCCGATATTATCGTCAGAAAGGAATCGGCAAGAACGAAAGAATTTCTCAGGTTTGGGATTAAGAAAAAGGGAAATAATCGAAATCGTGGCAACGCGCAGGGTTTAATGTCCCCGAGTTTCAACTTTCTCTCTCTCTCTCTCTCTCTCTTTCCCTCTCATTCTTTTTTTTTCTCTCATTTTGTCTCTCCGTCTCTGTCCTTTCGGTTTCTCAGGAATGCCGCATGGCTCTATAAAACCCTTCACTTAATTTCCGCCTCTCGGTTTATCCATGGTCAACCGGAACACGAATTCTCCTTTTTCGGGTTGCGCCCACAGGTTCTATAAAAGAAAGAAAGAAAAGAAAGAGGGCTTCTCCTTCACACCTGAAGAGATAACTAGGACGCTGTGTAATTTCACCCTAAACTCTACAATTTACAACTAACTCTTCTCTATTTTTCTTATTCTTTTTCTCGGTGAATCCAAATAATAATATTGAAGTCAAAAAGACATCTTGACATCCCAGGATCTATTTCTGATTATAAACTAGTTCTTTTCTATGTATTCTATCAGATGTCAATTACTTGCTGTGAGATAGATTCAATGATGCGTAAAGAAGTAATATACACTTTGTGCTTCATTTACATACTTGAAAACATAGCACATGGTTACTTTCCAACTTCAGCACTATATATATATATATATATATGTATGTGTAGGTACGTATACCTTGTAAAAGAATTTATCGATAAGAGAGTAGATAGAATTCATTATTCTTAGGAAACATCAATGAAAGATAACACTTGTTTAAATATCTACTCATTGCACTGAATTAATAATAAGTAAAAGAAAGATAAATACTTATTTTGTATGTTTTTGTTGTTTTAGGTGCAAAAGAAACGACGAATCATCGCTAGGGTTCAATGCCGCAACATTAAGAACGAATGTCCAAAGCCCACCTGCGACGAACCAGTCTTACTACCGGGAAGATGCTGCAAATCGTGTCCTGGTGATTACAGTACGTTTTCAAATGCTAGATAGCAATTTCATGAATAACAACAACAAAAAAGGCTCAAGTCGATCTTAGGCTTATGCAAATAATCGAGATAACATCGTGGCTGATTTATACGAGGCTCGCAATTTAGATGATATAACCGAATAACTTTGATTTTTTTTTATAAACAAATGTTTCTAATAAAAGTTACTATGTTTTGAGGAAGAAATTTAATATGTATCGCAGTTGTTTACTAGAGAAATCAAAGTTGCAGAGTATATTAATACAAATTCAACGAGTACCTATAGTGAACTTTTTTATCGATTTATGGTGTTTTGAAGTTTAACGATGCACGCCAATATTACAGAATCAAACCATGGAAACTGAAAAAGAAAAGACTAAAATCTTACAAATGCGTGAATGAAAATAAATAAAACTAGACAAAAAAATTGAGTGATAATTTAATCGGTTATCAGAAGTTATTAGAAATTAAAGCTACTAGATGCCGTTACTCGATAAAAAGGTAGACTATAAGTATTCGTTGGATTCTTATCAACATTCTCTACAACTTTTATTCAGCTTAAAATATCGATTATCGTTTTAACCGTTTTAACATAAAACGCGACGATCCAGCATTTCTCGCAGATAAATGAACGAAGCGTTATCGCGCTGCATGGCACAATCCGACACGGATTTTGAAAAACTCCTAGCACTAAAACGGTTAAACAATTGTTAAATGACTTTCATATTTTGACAATAACATTTTCTATAATATCGCTGCTATATATTATATTTCTCACTTCAAAACATAACGAGTCTTATTTAATCTGTTTATAAAATCAATAAGATTGTTTGAAAATCAATAGGATATTGGCCTTATCACTTAAATTAAAACCTATATATATATATATATATATAAATAAATATAATAATATAATATATAATAAATATTATAATATATATATATATATATGATTTAAAATATTATTATTAATTTTAAATATTATTATTATAATATATATTATAATAATAATATATAAATTAAAAAAGAAAGAAAAAAAAAATATATATATATATATATGAAGCCGTCAGTGTGCGAATTATTTCTTGGGTTTGCGTTTATCTTTAACCTTTTGACTACTATACTCGTTTAAAATACTACAATCAGCACGATTTTAATGACGTGTGCGTATATGTATTGTATTTGAAAGATAGAGATAAAAGACTAATGCACAAGTTATGAATTTATTCGATAGATTAGTTGATCCATTTTGTTCATGGTAATAACCCAAGCACACTGATGCGAGTAAGAGGCGTGGACAGCGTCAGAGAGATAAATTCGAAATTCCAAAAGGAATTCGTAACAACGATAATATTGGCTTCACAATCAATAGCTTGAAATCTATTGGTCTCTTCTGTGAAAAACGACTAACTCGTTATTTCAAAATGTTCCGCGCCCGTAAATTCATTAGTTTGATTTGACGATGAAAGGAAATATTCGAAAGGATTGTCAGACTCGACAGAAAATCTACCTATTTTCAAGTCGTAATTATTTTTTTTCCTCTTTTTCTCTTTATGACGGCTCGTAAACATTGCGAAAGTATACGATCACAATAAATCGGGACACATACCATTAATGAAAGTCAAGTGCCGTGCATAAATCATTTATCAACAATTACCACGCGCCTCTTTGTCGTGTACTTTTTTCTTTCCCTTTCTTTTCTTTGGTTAGTTCTTATCGATCGATCGATCGATCGATCGATCGTATACATTTACATCGATTAATCGACTGTCTTTTTATTTTTTTATTATTTTTATACAGAATTGTATAAAAAAATTTGCAATTTTTCAATATCAAATTTAATACCGAACGTACTAATTTATTTAGCCAATTGAATGCCAAACAAAATATTTTCTTTAATTTAGAATTGAATAATGTACATTCTTACAAATTATAGACCGCGGTCCATTTGACTACGCGCGTGGTAGGTTTAGTGTAAAAAACATATTCAGTTTTAAATGTCGAATACCAGTTAAATGATCAACGTTGAGTTCATATATAACCTTTCCAGTTGTTTTATGCGATTATGTTTTTGCTTTAACTAATAGCAAGTCTTTAATCTTTACTGTCAATAATTAAAGTATGTTGGCAACATTTATTATCTTCGAGACTATTGTTTCCATTAAAAATTATTTTAAATATGAAAAGTTAAACGTCAATTAAGTGTCTCGGCGCTAAAATGTAAAAAAATATTAAAAGTGGAGTTAATTACTCTTTGGCCTGTGAACAGCTCAATTGTCTCTTGTCTAAAAATGTAGTTTAGAAAAGAGGAGGTACGAATGTGGGATACGCATTTCAATTTTTACCATAAAATGTCTCAGAGTGCTAAATAATGAACAAAATCTAACAAAGAAATTTAGGAAATTTCATAGGGAATATGCCACGCAAAGATCAATATTGCAGATTTCTTAGAAATTTTACCTTCTTCTTCTAAATAAATTCTAAAACTGTTATTAAAGTATTAGTAGAAACATTTTATTATTGTAAAATTATAAGTGATCGTGAAAAATATAATAATGAAAATTTAATTTATATTTAACAATAATCACATATCTGATGTGTGGATTCTAGACCTGGAAAATATCACGGTGATAATTAAAATGATAAAACATCTAATTCACAATTTTATTTAACAGAAACTTATATTTTTTTATAATAGTAACATTCTGCATAAAAAACAAAGAAAAAATTTTTATCGCAAATATTTGTTCATTTCGAACCCGAGAAAATGAAATTATAGGAAGTTAATAGATTAACGAATAGATAGATCTTTTCTAGTGTAAATGTCTAAAGTCTAAGTCGCTTGACGAGTTTCTTTCGAAACTTCTTTCTCTCTCTTTCCATCTATCTATCTATCTATCCCTTGATTAGTATTAACTAATTCAAACAGTAGAACGTCTTATGCATTTCGATGACCCCAATAATTTATTGAAACTGATCATCTTCCTGCTAAGTTCATTAGTTAAATCAGTCATATTTCGTTTGAAACTTTGTCTGACTTCCTTCGATAGATATCACTATACTATACGTATATATAAAGTTAGATTTATAGTTACATTCTTTGTTCATTTTGCTTAGATATTTCTCGAGAAGTATCGTCTAGACATCCTTCATTATAATACGATAAAAGTTCCCTATGATGGCTTCATTAAAGTACCAATGCGTAAATATCTCTCTGTGTGAAACTCTTCTCAAGTGTGTATTAAATATCACGATCGTTAATGTATCCTTACAACGTTTCTCATCCTTAAATGGTTTATAGTTTATAGCTGTTTTTGCAATACTAAGATTGACTTATCTCAGAGGTCTTTATAAATGCCTCGTTAGAAAGGATAGAAAATGGTTAGACTGGTTTCTACAAATAATGAAAGCGAATAGATCGAACTTCGAAAGGAAATACAAAGTTCAATGTACGGATGATTGCATACGAAAACAATTAGAAAATTAGCTATTACATATCTATAATATATCCTACATAATAATTTTACTTACAATCTATAACCAATTACTATATTATCCATTGTCTTATCATCAATGATTGCATCGATTGAATCCGTAAATAACAACGTTCTTGACAACTTTATCGAGAGATACAATAATTACTATGGCTTATCGTTCAAAAATAAAACATTTCCTTTTTCTAATCGTTTTTCTAACATTTCCACGCGCAAAAGGATTAAATTCTTCGAAAAAAATCTATACAGAAACTTTATACGCATTTTACATTGAATATACGTTAAGCTGTTATTCTACTCGGTCAGCAGGTACCCGTGTACTTGATAAGATACTCGAGTCAAAGAAATATATCTGGATATATTTTACTCAAATACTCTACCCGTGTTACTCAAGTATTTACAATATTGCATCTTTTTACTTTTCCTTTTACAGGTTAGAGTCAATTCTCCATAAACACATTCTCATACCTATTCGACACTAGTAAAGCGGTTGCGTCTTTTTACCTTCTTTCTAGAACCAACAGCGCACAGGTTTTTTCCCCGAAAGGGTTACCAATCCATTTTACTACGTTGCTTGATTTTAGTGATCCGATGAGAACTAGTAATCCAACGTGTCAGACCGTTGATTTACAATTAGTATTTACGATAAATAATTTGTATTTTTTTTTAAAAAAAACTATTCAATGAGAAACGTTACGAGTGAAATATAAATATGACTACGAGACTATCGGATTAGCATTTTTCGTTTGATTAAGTATTTTTCCAAATACTCAAATACCCAGTGACTATGTACTCTCGAAGTACCCGAATTGCCAATAGTTTTCTTAAATGCAAATAATAAAAAAGAAAGACGATAGAAGAAAGATAAAACGTAAATTGAAAAAGTTGAAAAAAAAAACTAGGAAAGCTAGGGAAAAAAGTAACTCAATCTTGGAATAAGTATTACCAACAATTTGAATTTTTTTGTCAGAAGATCGTGTTATAAATTCAACGAATTAACGATTCGTATATAAATATAGATTTATTTTATAACCTTAGCCTGGAAATAAATTATGAACTACGGTTATAACCTTCGAATACATTATCTCTAAGCGCCAGCAACGACGACAACAGCAACTACGTCGCACTAGAGTCGCATTTCTCTTGCACGAATAAGAATAAGAATAAGAAGAAGAATAATAAGAAAAAGAAAAATAAGAAGAAGAAGAAGAAGAAGAGAACGATGGAATCGAACTCGTACATATCTCGAGGATAAGAGATTGTAGTGGTGAAGTTGATGCTCTGGTATAGTACTACCGACGGACGAGGTCGTGCCAAAGATAACGATTATGCGAGAGAGAAAGAGAGCGAATTGGTGGAACAACACAACAACAAAAAGGAGAAGAAAAAAAAAAAGTAAAGTAAATGATAAAGACAGAGAGAGAGAGAGGAAGAGAGAGGGAAAGAGAGATGTGAGAATGAGAAAGAGAAAGAAGCTAACGATGCTTGGCGGAGAGGGCGGGCGCCACGGTTTAGCGCCATGGCGCCGGCTATATTACTGCATGGCGTCACTTCGATTAAGCCGTGCAATCTAAATGTAAATATTAGCATACGTAATGATCGGGCAAAACGCGTGCGAGTATGCGGACTGAGAATAGACTAGAAAAGAAGAAGGAAGGTGGAAGGTCACGAGGAACTCGAAGGAAGTGATATATGCAGGATTTTACACCTATTGACTCTCTTTCTTTTTCACCATTTTTTTTTTCGCTGACTGAGAATGAAATTAAACAAAGCTAACGGAAAGTGGACGCAATTTTATATGTATATGTTATAATTTAGGTTATTAGTGAATAACTTAAGTTTTAATACGAAATAGCTAGGGGAAGCATAGAAAAAAAAATAGAATTTTATTATATATTTAAATTAATTATTTTAGGAAATAATTAAGTGAATTAGTTAAAGTATGAGATTGAAATTTGATCCATCTTTAAAGTCTGCTCTTTTAAAAAGTTACAACAATGCTCGTAGGTATCCGTTTTTATCTCTTCCTGTACTTTGAAAACAAATATTCTGTTAGTCGTCCTGTTCTGTCGGATCTAATCTATGGATCAAATTTCGTTCTTATACTTTAACTATTCGCCTTTCGTGAATTCTTATATTATCTAGTTGAGTATGTAATTCTGCCATTTTTCATACTTTAATAGGTTAGTACAGTTACTTCATAATTTAATGAATTTCACTTATATTTATATGTATAATATATTAGATTAGAGTAAAAATATTTCTTCGTATTTTCTCGTTAGAGATGGTTTTAAGGTCGCGTAACTCTGGTAATATTAATCAGGTCTAACAATACTTGAGTGATTTGAAAAAAAACATATCATAGAATAAACAAGAATAAAACGACGATATTTGTTTATTCCGCCAAACGTTATAACATTTTTAAAATAATGAAATAAATAAATTAATAAGGAATTCGGTATGTTCTGAATATTTTAATTATAAAAAATGGCAAGAATGCGACTTACACTACGAAACAAATTTGTTATATTTATGGACACGATACAATATCAAAATACGTGTGGTACAAAGTTGATTTAAGCGTTTTCAATTTAGAAATTTTTATATCAAATCATAATGTCATGATATCGTTTGAGAACTAAACATCGAGCAAAAGACAGTCTTCAAAAGCATTTGGAAAAAAAAAATTTGATTAACTTTTGAATGAAAATATGAAGAAACTTTTTCCCTGACCCATTACATACACATATAATATATCAAATCGTTAATTACTAAATAGTGTGAAATTCGTTTTGGCATACGTACAACTTTCTCCTTCGAAAGTGGCTTACATATTTCACCGTTTCTTTACATATGCCAATAAGAACGAACGGCTATATTTGTGATTCCTTTCAAGAGATAGTTTTTCTTATAAGCGCTTCCTATAGGATTAGTTTAAAGATTTCTCTATCGTTACGAATAAAAAAAAAAAACAGATATTAAGATACGGGGGAGAAGAGACTAGATGGATGAAAAATCATTTTCATGCTTGAAAGTTGTAGTCGAGAGAACGTGTTAACGGTACAACAACCGTAGGTGTATTTAAGTTCGAACACGACTAGACCAATAAATACAACAACGAATATACGTACTTTGCTTTCTACGAGCTTATATATATACACACGTACGTAAACGAAGACTCAGAATTCGCGTTCCTTGCGTCTAAAAGTGCGACAATAAATAAGTCCTGCATGCAAATGCTATTTATCGAGGGGGTTTTAACAATTCAGGCGCATGTTACACGCTAGAACGTTGGCATACGTTCCCTCTGCACATTCAGCGTCATGGCATTACGTTTTCTTTACGAGTTCCTTATTCACGAGTTACCGTTTTCTACTTTCCCTCCCACTCCACCCCACCCCACCCCCGTTTTATTTCTCTTTCTAATATATCACACTGGATTAGGAATGATTACAAAAGCGAAATTCCAATTACTTTAGAGAAATAGGAGGGAAAAATAGAAAATAAGTGAAAAGCGTGGGAAACAAAAGATTCGTCAAGTTGTTAGAAATTCTTCCGTTAAATTGTTCCTATCTTCCAGGATACACATATATGTATATTAATCCAACATTCCTTCCGTGTACGACGACGACACAAGCTCTCGCTAAGTCGAGAAACCAGATTTTAAAGGTCACAGCAAAATTCCAATTGCTATCTCGATAAGTAGAAGAAAAGGAAAAATTGTAAGGAATTGGCTCTCTCTCTCTCTCTTTTTCTTTCTTTCATTCTCAAACACGATTTGCAGTGGGATACGAGCTCCTTACGATTTGATTTTTTAATACTTGAATCCTGAACACTAGAACGAGACTTAAACTTGATTTACTATCCTAGTCGTAGAATTAATGGGCCAGGAATATCGATAAAACGATGTTTTATATTTATCCTTAATTGGGCCAAGTTATGCAGAAAACTACCGATACTCGATGATTTGAAAGTGAGTAAATTTTGTTTGAAAATTTTCATTTAAAACAAAATAATAGCTCTATTTCTATTAGACATTTTTAATCATATTTGATTTATTATTATTATACCATTTGATACCACAGTCCAAATGTTCATAATATAAAATTGTTTTAAGATTTGATATGTCGGAGTTATTGTACATAAATTACGTCAAATATACGTCTATTACTACGGTATTTTCGTAAACTTGTAAGAACATTTTACGAGAACTTTATAGAATTTCAATCAAATTAATTACTTTCCTCACTTTGACATAAGTAAATTGCTATCGTTTCGTAGTCTAATATTATAATTATATAATGCAAGAGTGATTCTATGGTTTGATAGTTTGTTAAAGAATAAACATCTCAAAGTTCTGAGATACGTATTGCGTTTAATTAATTTTCTTGTCATTTTGGGGGTTGCTAGATTTGTTCATAACTCGATCCAATTAAGAACCTACGTGTTTTTTAACACGCGTCTAAAGATAAATCGTCGAGAAATATCTAAATAAAGAAAATTATCGTTGTGTTCGTTTGTGTTCTGGTAATCATCTGACAGGCCTCATTGCCTCCTACCAATGGAAAGGTGAAGCCGTCGTACGATTAGTGATGCGTACAGTTTCCTTTTATGGTTCTCATCTTGATAAGAAACTGCGACCCATGAGCTCACCGATTGGACTGTCACATCGATTCTCATCGACTTTGAAACGACCGACGCACATCGCAAGAACGGACCTAAGAGTTTCTTTGTCGTTTGCCGTCGTCGTTGATGTCGTTGTTGTCATCGTTGTTGTTGTCGTCGTCGTCGTCGTCGTCGTCGTCGTTCGACGATCGAATATGGAAAAAGAGACGAAATAGGATGGAACTTGTTTGAATCTCCCGCCTCCTTGAACTCTTCGTGCTCCCTCGAGTTCCTTCGAGTTACCTCGAGGGCACTCGAGGTCGACTTACCAAGACCCACGACCAAGTCTTCGGAGGTCATCCTCCGCGAGTATCTACGTATGTACGTATATTAATGCAAGCGAAATCCTACGGAAATCATTTACAATATTTATCCTCTATATTCTCCGAGTTTAGTCGATTATGCACCATGATACGTTAGAAATGAACGAATAATGGAAAATATAAAGGAATTATAATAACAAATTAGAAAAAAGATAAGATAATTCACTCAAATGAATAATTATCAGGTAATCAACAAAATTTGTGACATAAATGCACCGTGACAAAACGTAAACTAGCTTCTAAATAACCTCGTAACAAATTGTAGCAAACCCCTTATAAAATCCAGTTTTAGTTTATATTTATTTAAAAAAAGTTTTAGTCTATATGGTTATAATTGAACTACAGTATAACTCCATGTTTCTCAAACTTTTTGACCGTATGATTCAACAGAATCGTTCATAATGGTACCACTACCGACAAATTTATAATATAAAATTATAGAGAATATATATATTCTCCGAAAACTTTCTATAAATTTGATATAAATCAATTACAAGATTGTAATCCGTTATAATTTCGTAGTCAATTAAAAATTGAACGCGATCCAATAATAAACCAGCGATTCATAGGTTGAGAAACACTGATATATCTTATATTTAACAAACCATTCATCTTGAAGATATGAATGAACAATGAATTTGACAAGTTCGATTCTAGCTTTGAAGTAAGATGGCTCACTAGAGTGTTAACTTGTCGACTCGTTACGCGTTTTTAGTAGACAAGCAAAGAAATTGATATCTCGCTGGGATCACTGTATGTATCCGCATTGCAATCACGATCGTATTCACGAGAAGGCAGAGTGACTTGCTTGGTTTACTTTTTTTATTTACATATTTTTTCTTCATCAGCGTTGCAATGATTTCAAGGGAACTAAGTTTATCGCTTACATTAACCCCTTGAAAAGTGGCGCCACTGAGAACATATGGCGTCTCTTCCCCCAATTGCTCGAGCATCAACGTATGAGAAGATCGAATCGATTTTTGGCCGGGTGTTGAAGAACACAGGAAAAAAAAGGAAAAAAAGAAGATCGGTCGTCTTATGTGATCGTTTAGTAAAATTTTAAACCAGCCGGATCGTACTTGTACGGAATGAACAACGTGGTGGGGATCGACGCGGCACAAGCGCCATAAAAGCAACATTCGAAGTAGCAGTAGGTTGGCGCCAACTAGCTCTTTTTCTTACCGTACGGTCATTCTTTATGGTCCGTACACACAGATCTCCCGGACTCTCAATGAGGAATATATAGATTCTCCTTATTTCTCTTGGTTTAGCACCACCAGCAGTTATTTTTGTTTTATGTTTTCACCCACACCAACTAGTTATTGATACTATGTCTGTTGTACGCGAGCAATCACTTTTTCAATTTTCTTTAGTTATTCTTACCCAAGCGAAAATATACGTTAAGTAATTTTTATTGTTTTGTTTTTTCATAAATTTTCTTATATCGTCGATTTGTTTCAGTTACCGACACGGTTCAGGATCTACCAGCTCAATTGACGTCGGAGGAAGAGGAACGAAGCTTGAAACGTAATTTCTCTTCACAATTTTTTTGTCTTTTTTTCCCTTTGGCAATCTCTTTTTCTCTCTAAGCGAAATGCTATAACTCAATTCGCACTGGATTAAAGTTAGCACCTACGATCGTGGCGAAGATATGCCGCTGATATACGAAGTTTATCGGTACGAAAGGAACGCCATCGTACCGGTCCAATGTTAACTCGCGAAAATCGTTATTTATGATTTTACGGTGTACCGTTTTAGAGAGCGTCGAGTTATTTACGTACCTTCGAAAAGAGAATCTTAAGTAATAATGCTGCGCTTACCAGGACGGTTGAATATCGTAAAATAGAAGTTGATTTTTATACCGAACGTTGTTGCATTTTAACCTTACTATTTTTTTATTCTATCAAATTGATTTTTACACTTTTCGTATCGTTCAACAGATTTCGGTACGCTAATAACTGGAAAAACGTCCCAGGCGATACGTCGTGATGACACAATATCAGCATCCAACTATATTAGTGTCTATAATTACTTAGCCACTGGTCGTTTCACGTTCCACCGAAAGAATTTGTATTATTCATTTTACCTATCAGCTGGGACACCTCGACCAAGGAGTATACAATTCATTGATAGCTCTGGCAATATTCTCGAAGAACAAACGATCGATGCCGCGGGTGGAGTTTATCAGAATGCAACAGGCAAAATTTGTGGGGTTTGGAGAAGAGTGCCAAGAGATTACAGAAAATTATTACGAGAAGAACGTCTTCATGTATCCTTCATTTGGGAACCATGCTCTATTTTGACGGGACAATTGTCTCGATATCGAGCACTGTCTAGTGAACAATTTACATCTTTGTTGGAACCAACAATGGGTGTAGATAGATCCTTGATGTCAGGTGCAGGCGGCACTGCAATTGTCTCGGCTTCTTCAGCTTCAGCACCTTCAATTCATGTTTCTCTTGTGTTCAATGGCGTCTTCTTACCAAACGATGTCTCCGAAGTGCCAATAATTGTTCAGCTCGAACACGTAGAGAAGGATTATATAGTACTGACGGAAGAAATTATTGTGAAGAAGCCATCGAACGAACTGAACTTTGGCGAAGTTCGTAGTGCTTTGTCTGGAGCCGATCTACGTCTTCTAACTCGAGGAAAGTTATCGATCAGTATAATGTCCCAAAGAGATCCACAGGCTTTGAGATTGTCTGGTATGGTTGGTCCACGAGTCAGTTGTGACATGTATCAGACGTTGTTGATATCTGAGAGTTCTTCGAAAGCTTCGGGGTTGGCTTGGGCTTTTCTTGATCGCACTGGTGCCTTAAGATATGGCGTTAGACTGATTGGTTTAGAAGAGGAAAGTCCATTGGTAACTTTAGTCGATGAGGGTGGCAAACGTCGTACAGAACTCGAAGATCTGACTCCATCTTTACGAGATGGTTTTGCTAATGGTACACTTGATCGACCTGGACCACGTTTCCTCGAGCCATTATTCAATGGTGAACTTTCGGTCGTGGCTGCTTCTCATTTAGGCTCCCTGCTACGTGGCCGTCTTCTTCAGAGACCAGTCGCCGATGCCAGAGACACCGCAGCTCCAGTTTTGTTGAGAAGGCTAACCGATGATTCGCAACATCCAGCACCAACTGCTTTGATTTGGACTGCCATTGATCTTGATTGTGCTCTTCATTATGAACTTGAAATTGCTGGACTTGAACAACCTAATATAAGCTCGAGCGGTGATCAAGATGGACGTACTTTTCGCTTGTATCTGGAAACTATGCCAATTCTCGCCCAGGGTGCTCCAGTTGCCAGAAGACTTCTCGAAGAATTCACGGGAAATATTCTCGAGGGATCCGTCACCGGGCTCTCACCTGTGGAATTATACAGGATCGAGTCTGGCATCGGCCTTCTCGAAGTGATGGACAAACAAACGGGCAGTTTACTGAAGGCACCTTTTAAGGCCAGAGCACCTCTCAGTTGTCTACCCCATTACGCCGACAACGACGTTGCCTCGGTCGTCGCTTACAATCTTCATCCGCCAAGATCGGAAATCGAAACTGGCGCTTGTTTTCATGAGACTAGATTTTACGAGGAGGGTACTCAATGGACATCCGCTAACGACCCATGCTCAATGTGTCATTGTTATCGGGGTTTGGCTCAATGCGATCCGGTACCTTGTCCAGTACTTGCTTGTCCTCAGGGTAAACAGCTCAAACCAACGACAGGACATTGCTGTCCTATCTGCTCGGGTAAACCATTTCTCTCTCTCTCTCTCTCGTTCTCTCTTTCCCCTCTCGTCTATCAAGATTCAATAAAAAAGATAAAGTTACTCGCGTGAAAGATTCGTCTTCTCGATTTCGCGGTTTCTTCTCCCACTTTGGTTAGCAACAGTTGACCAAGAGATCGAATACGATATCATGGCAACGTAAACACTACAAGTATCCTCGTTCTGCGGGTTTCCAAGTAGCTAATCGCGCATTCGAACGTGAAACTATTTGAAAATGTCTTTTCACATTAATTCCTTTCACAGCTACAGCGACGAATACAACGGCTAAGAACAACGTCACTTACGTAGGAAGAGGTTGTATTCTCGCGGGTCAATATCATCCTACTGGAGCTTCCTGGCATCCTTATCTCCCACCAGTTGGATTTGACACTTGTGCTGTTTGTACTTGCGACGTAAGTTTTACATTTGAAATTTCTCATTCTAAGAAAATTCTTATTGCGTTCCGAGATATAACTTACGTCAAACTTGCAATGCACTCGTTTAAAGTTTTACTTTCACTCGTTCGAAAGCGTTTTGCAACGTCAACGTCATTCCATATACATACCATATACCTCATATATTCTAAGTTATAATAAAAGTACACCTGATGCGCAGAATAATCCATAGAGAGATAATATCTATGAATTTAATATAAATTACGTAAGAATAATGAGATATATTATAAATTATGACCAGTCACATTTGATATTGATCGATGATTTTATTGGCGTAGGCAACCTCTGTTACAGTTATATTATTATTAAGAAAAATAATAAAAAAAAATGTTGATAAGCCTTACTTTAGAATAATTTCTTTGGTCTATCGCGATTATATGACACTGGCAGATAAAATCTTCTCAGAGTAAACAAGTTACTATCTCTTCTTATTCGACGTTTGTCTTCTAATTACTCGAGCGAAGAAGCCCTCGAGTCTTATTCGTTTCTCGTTCATTTATCTTATAGCCTGTCACGTTGGAGGTGAAATGTCCGAGAGTGCAGTGTCCGCCATTGGATTGCGACGAGAAGATCGCCTTTAGACCAGACAAGAAGGCTTGCTGTAAACAATGTCCTAGCACAACTCCAAGTTCGGCCACAGCGTTGACTGGTAATTTGGATGGGATGAGTTTACCACGAGATCAAGCCGCACTATCGATTCTTCGTTCACCCGAAGAAATTTTAGCTACAGGTGGTTGCAAGTATCCTCTCGGTGGGCCCTATGAGAATGGTATGGAATGGCATCCGAGAGTTCACTCCCATGGTGAAATGAAATGCGTCAAGTGTCGATGCAAGGTAAGAAAAAGAGAGAAAGAAAGATCGAAAGAAGGTCAGTTTCATCGAGTTGTGGATACGAAAGCTATTATTTCTTCCTTCCCCTTCCTAGTTTATCACGTGTTAGGTTAATTTTATTTATCGAGAGATTGCAATTGAAGAATTTTCCTTATTGTACGAGTACTCGTTGTTGCCAAGCAAGATTCTCCTCGGCAACAACCACGACTCGCTTTACTTTTGCTCCTTGTTCTCGCACCATCGTCGTCTGTTGCTCGCTCACACTCGTTAGAAGAGTAACCTCATTGCAATATCCAGACACGGGCACGACGAGAAAACCTTTAAGGAGAAAACCTTTAACCGGACTCGTTCGCCCGAACCGACCATTAAAAGGGTCCATCCATTACGATGAAAATGGAACACGGCCTCGGTGTGTATGCTCGCGCGACCGTATAGCGGCCTCGTATATACATATTTCGAAAGAAATCATCTGGCTTTGAGAAGATGAAAACAAATTTCCTATTCCATTTAGTATCTAGTTACTTTATTAAACTTTAGATCAAAATATTCACGTTTAGATTAGAGCTGTTACTACCCGTCTCGTTGGATATCCGAATACTCGGTAAGATACGAGAGTAAATGAAAAATATCCAGGTATATATGTTTTACTCAAATACTTTAATCGTGTTATCCAGGTATTTACAATGTTTCGGACAATTTATATTTCCCAAAAGATATACGTATCGGTTATTAGGAGTCTGCTTAATATCCTAACAATAGCGTACTAATTATAAGTAAGATTGTAGGTAACAAAAAAACTGATGTCAATGAGCATGAGAACAAAGAAATACATATATTATAAGTAAAATACAGTAAATATAGTAAATATAATATTCGTTTAATATAATATTATATATAAAATATAATATAATAAGCTTATAGCAGTATTGAAATCAGAATGTCGTTGTCTTTGTCCTAAAAAGTATTATTATTATTAATTATCATATGATCCATGATAATGCATGCAATACAAATATGACTGTAAATTCAGATTTAGATTTTTTATTTGCCTGATTATCTTACCCGGGTATCCGGATACATGTTGCGTCGAACTCAAGTTATTTTCTATATCTGAAGATAAATACGGTTACTCGGATATTCAGGTTACCATTAGTTGTAATAATTTAGATATTTAAATAGAAATAATTTGATAAGAAAAGCCTTAACCAAAGGATTAACTTAATATTATTTCAGAATGGCGAAGTCAGGTGCGAAAGGAAACGTTGTCCGAGATCTCTGTGCAACTCGATCGCCCATCAAATGAAACGAGGCGATTACTTGGTAGACGGCGACGATTGTTGTACAGTACAATGTCGCCGTGCAAGACGTCATCATCGTAACCATCATCATCCCCCGAGACATTCGGTGTCGCCAAGAGAATTGAGCTAAGTACCGGATATTCTTTCTTTACGGAGAAGAACCCTTACTCGTCCTAAACCGAGTGACTAACTTAGTTATCGTTACTCTTTTGTACGAGGAAGAACTCTTATTCTCTACTTTGGGCGAAGTACTGCTCTATGTGTACTTTTTACATTAACGTATATATCCTAATCCTTGGTCCACTGAAAACCAATCCAATGGAATTCGGAAAAGTAGAGAACGAGGAAAGGGAAAAGGGTAGTTCGAGAGTATTGATTCTCACTGGGTATCCAATACGATGGGAATGAATGGAGAGAACAATTTCATGAACACAATGAACAAAAAATTGAGAACTCTCTCTCTATTTTCTCTCTCTCTCTCTCTCTTAGTCTTCGTTCTCTTAATCGTTCATACGTCGGACCCCATGGCACCCAGAAGCCCGCAGCCAGACGTTTTATTAATCAATTGGCTCTCATCAAGGAATAAACGAAACGGAAGCTAACTGCTCTCTATTTACGAGCTACTATAAGGTACAGCAACCTTTTGAAGAAAAAAAAAATAAAAATAAAAAAAAGAAGGAGAGAAAGATGATGATAACGAAGATGATAGGATGATGATGAGAGGGAAAAGAAACTTTAGTCGTAACGGTATCGCAGTGCTCTACTGTACCCACCAACCTCATCGAGTTACCCAGCAACCAAAGAAGACTGAAGAACCTCCGATGGCGACATCAGTTATCATTATGCGATATCGCTTGCTTCATAATCTTACTAATTATTTCAGCTTATTATTATTATTATTATTATTATTATTATTATTATTATTATTATTATTATTATATACCATTAATATTGATATTATTATTATTATTATTATTATTACTATTAGATATATTATTATTGGTATTGTCGTAACTAGTACGAGCTACTACGGTAACTTTAATTTTTAAGACCTTACATATTATCTTGCGTAACGTTTTACCTATACTTGTAAATATCGGATATCGTTCCAACATTATTTTCATTCATACTTGCAATTTACCTTTCGCAATACCAACAATTAGAGTCTTTTCTTTTCATGTACTTCGTTTTTATTTAACACTTGTGTATTTATTATTGTTTCTTTTAGCTCTCTTCTTCCTTCTTTCTCTTTTTTTATCTTTCTCTCGTTGGTGAACTTCATAGAAAATCTAGTTTGCAATTACTTTTATTTATTTGGTCAGTATAATTATTAATTACTAGTAAGTATTTTGTAAAATAAATAATTAGTATATGTGAATATTTTATCAAATTGCATTTTGTCAGTTCATAAAAATGCCTCAGAAATTAATCAATAATGCATTAGAATTGCGTTAATATTTCGTCAGTCTACTAACGATTTATGTTATTAAATATTCATATTTTATTATATATGCTGACAATTAATTTAAAATAATAATTAAAAACTTTTTAAAATATTGACCTGATAAATATTAGTTGTATGCAATTTCATTTGTCTCATAGTATTTATACCTCATAAAAAGCTTAATCTTTCTTTCCTCGGACAATAAATTTATTATTTGAGAGGTTGAATTGGTACGTAATCAGTGCTGTCTTTGTTTAAAACAAGGAAATAAAAAATGAATAAAAAGAAAAAGTTATGAGGTGTAAAAAAATGTTTAGTGTAAATCCGTCGGTATGTATAATATTTTGTAAGCGTATTTGAATCGTTGGGTCTTTTCGATGTAGGCGATAAAACTGTGAAATTTTTATTTGTATATGTTAGACAAGAAAGTAAAACAAAGAAACAGAAAAAAATATGAAAAATATAAAGATGAGTAATGGCTCGTACGTTGTCGCGGCAGCAGGCAGGCCTGGTTGCTTTTTGAAAAGGCAACGATTCCTTTCCATCGAGCACAAACTTTGAAGCACAAATTTTTCGTGTTTCATGTTAAATAACGACGGAAAGTATTTCTTTCTTTCACATATTTTCTACGAAAAGCGTTGATCCGCTCTTAACCGTTCGTGCCTTAATTATTATTTTCGTGCATGCATTAGTTCGATACTATTAACTATTATAGGATTACATAAGATTTAACTATGAGTAAATCAGTCTGTTAATTATTGACAATTTTGTACATAAAAAGAAACGGAAAAAAAGAAACAGACGAACATATGTAATGTGTAATGAAATGAAGCATCTATCGATATACTAATGAATTATCAATTATAATTATAATTATTATTAATTATCATTATTATTACTATTATTAATATTATTTATACAACTCGATAGTTTATAATATATCCCTAATTGATTCCGCGATTAAAACGTGGTTTTAAAGTAACAACCTATCATTTGTAATTACAGTTATTATTATTAGTCATTATTATTTAAAATCATCTCTCCACTTACGTATGCATGTTATCGATCTTTATCTTTTTTTCTTTCTTTTTTTTTTTATAGATAAGCTTTACAATTTTTGAGTTAAATTAGATGGCAATGTTTTTGTTGTTCGAATCAATTATATGTCAACGTTACTATTTCAATCTTTTGATTAGAATCAATTGTAAAATATTGATTGTGTTTCTATGAATCAAAAGAAAATCTCAGTGATCTTATTTAATAATCATTATTTCATCTTGCCGCTTAGTTTACTCTGATTATGTTTTTTTGAACTTTTATTATAGTTAACTTAAATCCAGCACGTAAATTTATTTGAATTAAATTTCGTTAAAGAATATAACTATACTGTGCCAAAACTATTAAGTATGATTTATTAATTAAAAAATATTATCATTTACATTTATTGCCATTATCTCTAACTCCCATTGTAATTGTCATTATGTATGTATTACATTCAAGATATTATCTTTCTTGTTATACCGAAAGTGAAATAATGTACCTAACTATTGACATTGCTAATTAATACAATGAAGCTTAATAGCGAAAGAAAATGTATGCCGATTGCAGTATTTTCATTAATAAAATAAATTTACTCCAGTTCTTTTTGTCTGCACGACAAATTTCTGTGCAGTTGTTTGCACTCCAAACTTAAAAGTTACGAATTATTTGCTTGATACAAAAATAACAATGGAATTTTTAAGTACCAAATTAAAATACTTACATAATTTAAATATTGAACGATTAAAATTTAAATTTTTTTCAAATTATCAAGTTGTTTATGGATTCACTTTAATAGTATCCCTTATTATCAATAATTAGAGAATATCTACTAGAAATCATTTTTTCATCAGCCTAATATTTTCAATCTGTCATGGCTAAACTTGCATAAAACATATACGCGCACATGTATATATACACTTATATTTTTGATTTTATGGCAAATTTGAGTGCATCATCTAAAGCATCAAGTAGAAGATCAACGTGATGGTACGTAGAATTATTTCCCATCAAGCCAATTCGTATAATTTTGCCAACAGTTGGGCCAAGTCCACCACTTATTTCAACTCCATATCTACAATAATTTTAAATGATAATTCAAATGAAAAAATTTGTTTTTAAAAATATTTTACCTTTCCATAGCTCTAGCTGATAAAATTTTAATATCCACCCCACGCGGTATTTCAATAGATACAATAGTAGACAGTTGAAATTTCGGATCTTTAACGTAAAATCGAAATCCTCGTTTCGAAAGTTCTTCTCGCAATTTAGCAGCTACTAATTTGTGTCTAGACCAACGAGAAACAAGGCCTTCCTCTATTAACTCTGCCAAAGCCTCGCGTAATCCATAAATCAGTGTAGCACTCATCGTATGATGATAAATCCTTGAATTACCGAAACAGTTCCAATAATCACCTAAAATGGTCATATCCCAATAATATGTTGAAATTTTCGTACCCCTGCCGAAAATCTTTTTTCTAATTAGGAAAATTTTGAAACGATTAGAAACATTACTAAAATAAATCATGTATTCTTTTTATCATTAAATATCAATTACATACACTGCTAGAGGGCTGAATGAAATTGGTGTTATACCCGGCGGAGCTCCAAGAACTTTTTGACTACACGAATAAACAGCATCAATCTCCCAAGCGTCTGCAAAAAACGACTCACCGCCTAACGACGCTACACAATCGACAATAAGGAGTGAATTATATCTAACATAAAAAAAAAAGTTTTGTTAATCTTTCCGATAAATATAATTAAGAATGATATAAATTAAATGCACCGATGAACGAGATTTCCAACGCCTTCCAATGGTTGTTTCATGCCAGTTGAAGATTCAGCATGTACTACAAAAACTGCAGCAGGTTTGAATCTTTTCAAAAAAGATTCTAAAAGATTGAGATCGAAACCAACTCCATGTTCAGTATTCAGGAATTCAACCTATGATATCAATTGTGCTAAATTATGTAAAAACCTATTAATATTCCAAATGATAAAAAATTAATTAAACTCAGTACGGAATTCATAATTTTTCAAAAAAATTACTAACCCATAAAAGAACTTTTAGATTATACAACTATTAAAACTACTCAACCATAGTTTCAATTTAAGCTTTTAAACTAATGAAAATTTCTTTTATCCCACCAACATATTAAGCATCAAGCCTCTTATGTTGAACTTTCCGTACAGGCAACGACGATCTGTAAGCCGTGAGAAACATAAAAATGTTGGCCATTGGTGATTGACGCGGCCGGGACGGAAAGTCTAAATTCGGTCTGTAGGGATCGGCCCACAGTGGCCGAAAATGGAAAAAAACGTTTCCAAAATAATAAATAAAAATTTTTTTTCGGAGACTTTTAACCTTAGGAATATGTTTAATGGATCCTGTAGCGCATGTATAAACCATTTGTAATGGATAAGTATTTATCAACACCTGTAAATTTTTAGTTGAAACATGAACGTTAAATTTATGTGACTCATAGCTCCTCATAAATTTCGGTCATTTTAAGTTTTTTTGTTTTTTTTTTCGAATTTTTTCTTATTATTGTTTTAACCGTCATATTACTTATTAATTAACATATAATATCATCTTCAGTAATAATGATATCCGAATTATCCTCGATTTTGTATTCGTCATTTTTCTTCAAAAAAATAATATCAGATTCATTATTAGCAACCTCATAAAGCCTCAAATATTAATTTTAATAAACATTAAACTACATTTTCATATTTCGACAACGTTTGTACTATTTTCGGCCTCTGTGCTGCCTGGCGTCTTACGTGTTATTTTATTTTATAATTTTGTTTGAACTTTTAAAAATATTCTTACATGTGCACCAATACGATTCGCCATATTGCCAGCACGTTTACCCCAAATTCCACATTTAGCAATCAACACTGTTTCTCCTGACTCGATTAAATTTCCCAAACATGCTTCCATACCACCGTGTGCTGCTGTACTCAATGCCAAAGTCAATTTATTTTTTGTTTGAAATGCATATTGAATTCCTGCTTTGATGTCATCCATTAACTGAAAATTTATCGCATATCTTATGGAATTATTTTTGATTACAATTGTTTATGAATACCTTCAACATTTCCGGATGAAGGTGACCTATTATTTGATGTCCTAGAGATTGTAACACTCGTTGTGAACAATTACTTGGTCCAGGCCCCATTAATATTTTGGAGGGGACTTCTAATGGTTTTAAAAGTTCTTTGGGTGGATCTATTTCCATTTTGAATGAGCACTATAATTCTTACGTGACTTGGATTAAATTATATTCTATACTGAATGTAGTACAAATGAAATATGTTATGTTCTTAAAATAAATATTACTTCTCTTATCGCGCTTCATAAATAAGTTTTATCAGAAGTTTGTTTTTACGTAATATATACTATACATATTATACATACAGTCAGTCACGGAAATATTCGGACACCAGTATAAATATATCATGATAGTGCATGGTTTCTAAATAATATAAATACAAACAAATATTTATTTATTATATATGACTGTTTCGATAATGAAAGAAAACTGAAAAATAGCTAATTTGTAGATTACAAAAATATTTAGATACTGTTGGATATCATTAGTCAATTTAATAGTAGTTCAATTTCCAGAAAGCTATTAGTACAATATTTAAAACATAATGCTTGTAACATAGAAGTGCTAGTGTTTGAGTTTGATTTTTCGATATGGCGCGGCAGCTAGTCATTTTTCATCGGAGAAAGAGAAATATATATATATATATATAAATAAAAACAGAATTAATTTTATTCATCAAAGTGAACGTCCATGAATTTAAAGTGTTCGCGATAGGCGTGAAGTTATTATAAAAATTAAAAAAGAACAACAGACAAAAAATATTCCAAAAATAGCCACAATACCACAAGTAAAACGTGGTATCACCGTACATCCGGAAAACGTGCGAAGAGTATTGCGTATGCAACGAACAGATAATCAGGTGAAAACTGTACATTAATGCAATAAACAAAAAAAAGAACTTTAATTTATTAAAATTTACATTTCTAAAGAAAATAGGTAGTGGAATAATGTTATTTTTACTGATGAGAGCAAATTTAATATTCATGGTGGTAATGGGAGATTAAGAGTGTAGAGAAATACAGAACATAAATATCAAATTTATACTGATGTCCGAATATTTTTGTGTCCAACTATATAGCGTATATAGATACGTATATAATACATATACTGTTAAACTAACAAATATGTAAATTTATCAAGACAATTTTAGTCTTTAGTACCAGTAAAAGTAGTTTATTGTTATTTGGGTCTAATAAAATTATATTAAAAAATAAAAAAGAATAAAAAAATAATTTTATTGTTTATAAAGTAATCTCTCTCTTTAGTATGTTATCATATTTTTAAATGACTCTGATACGATCTCATACGACATAACCTGATTAAACTGTTTATCAATCTTTATACACTTAAGTTTCAGTGTTTTTATAACCGTAAATGATTTATACTTTCAGATAGCATTTATGATAAAATTGATACATATGTGAGAAATCAGTATAAATATTATCGTTTTTTGTGAAAATATATACATCATGCAAGTTCTAACATTTTTTTTTTATATTACATTTTTGTGGAATATTGTTGTACAATGTGGATCTTTAAGAGATCATTATTTTGTAATAGAAAACAGTATTATAGAAGAATATAAATTATTATCACCTCGCAATACAGGCCAACTTAAATATGATCCTACTTGGAATAGTTTAGATGCTCGACCTCTTCCTGCTTGGTACGACAATGCCAAATTTGGAATATTTATTCATTGGGGAGTGTTTAGTGTCCCTAGCTTCGGTTCAGAATGGTTTTGGAATAACTGGAAAGGTATACATTTGTATGTTTATCAAAAGAAATGATAAATTTGTATTATATTCAAATGTGTCTTCATATTATAGAAGAAACTGGTACTAAATATCATGATTTCATGAAGCAACGATATCCACCTAATTACACTTATCAAGACTTTGCGCATGATTTTACTGCAGAATTTTTTAATGCGTCTCAATGGAGCGAAATGTTTGAAGCTTCAGGTGCAAAATATGTGGTATTGACTAGTAAACATCATGAAGGATATACGCTGTGGCCATCAAAATATTCCTTCAGTTGGAATTCCATGGATATTGGACCACAGAAAAATCTCATAGGTATATTTGATAATCTCATTTATATATTAGGTAAATTCTTCTCTTCATTTTGATTTGTAATGTATAGGTGAATTGGCAGCAGCGTTAAGATCATCCACCGATATCAAATTTGGATTATATCATTCTTTATACGAGTGGTATAATCCTATGTATCTTGCTGACAAACAAAATAATTTTACAACAGATCTTTTCGTTACGCAGAAAATAATTCCCGAAATGCATGAGCTTATAGAAATGTTCAAACCAGAAATTATTTGGTCAGATGGTGATTGGGAAGCTACCGATTCTTATTGGAAATCAAAAGAATTTTTATCCTGGTTATATAATGAAAGTCCTGTAAAAGAAACAGTAGTTGTAAATGATAGATGGGGTAGAGATATTCCATGTCATCATGGCGATTTTTACACGTGTACCGATCGTTTTAATCCTGGTGTGGATTTATAAAACATTTGCATTTAATATTTTTTTCTATGGTAACAACATGATTTTTTATTATTATTTCTATATATTTAGGAGTACTTCTTCCACATAAATGGGAGAATTGTATGACTATCGATAAAAAGTCTTGGGGCTTTCGTAGAAATGCTGCTTTAGCAGATTATTTTACACTTAATGAATTAGTAAAAGAATTGGTAACTACAGTAAGTTGTGGTGGAAATTTATTGATGAATGTTGGTCCAACTAAGGATGGTATTATTTCTCCAATATTTGAAGAAAGATTACGTGGAATAGGTTTTATCATTTTTATATTTCTATATTCTTATGAAATTAAAGTATTAGGTAATATTAATATCACGATTGCGTTTACAATAGGTTCTTGGCTAAAAATAAACGGTGAAGCTATTTATAATACTAAACCATGGAAAATACAGAATGATACATTAACAAGTAATGTATGGTATACACAAAGTAAAGATGAAAAAAGACTTTATATATTAATTTTAGAATGGCCAAAAGAAAGTATATTATCTCTAGGTTCCTTACAAGTCCCAGATAATACCCATGTATCATTGCTTGGCTTTATAAAACATCTTGATGTAAGTTTATTTGATGCCATCTGTAATGTTTCATATTTTTAATTGTTGTTATTTATTATATAGTGGAAGCAATATGCAACTAAATTCGTTGTGCAGTTACCATATGAAGCTCACAAAGGTGAACCAGGATGGGTACTAAAAGTTGAACAGGAACAAAAAAGTTATAATGCAGATTTCTTTTAATTAATTTACATATGTACTTATTTCATCAAATTTTATGTAAATTTATATATGAAATTAATAAAAAGCCTCTTTCCGTCACCTCTCTTTATACAATTAAAATCTTGTAAAGAAATAATAATATAATTTCAATTTAATACTATATAATAATATATAACACATCATTGTTGTATTAATACCATGTTTAATATTTCTTGTACAATTTTGTCACTCCTTAAATGTTAGCAACTTCATAAAGATAAGCACCCAGTAATTTTGTCTGCAAAGAAATTATGAAGTTTATGGAATGTTAGCTAAGCTATATATAAATGAGTTCTTCTTTTATTATAATAATTAAAGAAGAAATATATATATATATATATACATATATACTTACTCCCTGAATGTAATTATATATGTTTAACTTCTCATTTTGAGAATGTGCACCATCATCACCTGCTCCAACAGGTAAGAGTAAAACATTTTTACCTGTGATTTCTTGGAATGTTAAAGTTACCGGAATAGATCCACCTTCACGAGAAAGATCAGGTTCAACATCATAGACGTGTTTAGTAGCCTTTCGTCCAGCTACATAATTTGGATGATCAGGATTTTCTGACCACGGTTTGCCTCCATGATTCATAATCACGTTAAATGTATTTGGACTTTTTCTAGCTTCCCACTTAGCTTTCAAATATTTTGTAACTTGTTCTACAGTTTGATCTGGCGTCATGTTGGGTACTAATCTAATTGAAAATTTTCCAATAACTTTTCTTGGAATAACAGTTTTTGCACCAGGTTCACTAAAAGCTCCTTCAATACCATGAAGGGAAAGACTTGGCTGTCTCCAGCGGTGCATCAGAAGTTGAATCTTAGCCAAACAAAATTAATAATAATTAATAATAAGAGATATTCAAGAAGGACAGAGTTATTGTTTCGCTCTTATACCTTCTCCTCATTATGAGGTAATTTAGTTGCTCCACAAGATTCACGAAGTTCATTCACATCAAATTCAATAGTTTCATAACTTTTTAATTCAAGATCAGTAATGGGAGCAACATTATCATAAATTTCATCTATCAATATTTTTCCATTGACGTCTACCAAGGTATTCATCAAGTAAATAAGATCAGCCATTGCTTCATGTACAATACCACCAAATGTTCCACTATGCAAATCCTTGCTCGCACATGTTACCTCAATTTGAAAATAACAGATTCCTCTTAATCCATATGTAATACAAGGTTTTGTAGTTCCCAACCAATAATTATCAGATATGCAAACATAATCTGTTCCTTTTAAAAAATTGTCTTTACGTTTCCAAAGTAATTCGTCTAGTCCTTCACTGCCACTTTCTTCCATACCTTCAAATACAAACTATAATTCAAAATTAGTTAATGTTCGAAACAATTACACTCTTTAGAAAATACCTTTAAGTTTACTGGAAAATCAACACCAATAGCTTTGTATGCTTGAAGCGCATGGATCCAACACAAAACTGGTCCCTTATCATCTGTACTGCCACGTCCATAAAGTTTATCATTTTTTTCTATAAGAACAAAAGGTTCAGTGTCCCATCCATCTTCTTTCAGCGCAGGCTGGACATCTAAATGCCCATATAAAAGGACTGTTTTTTTCTTAGGATCAGAACCAAGAGTTCCTAAGAGTACTGGTGGAAGTGGAATTTCAGAATTATCTGACAATTTTTGTATTCCTACATTTGCTAATTCTGTCGTAGCACCAAGTTCTTTTAATTTAACTTCCGTCCATTTGACCATTTTAATTATTTCACTTCTATGATCTGGCCATGCTGAAACCGATTTTATAGCAACTGCTTCTCGTAGATTATTAATGTATTCTACTTTATGAGCATCTATATAACTGTAACAATGTTAAAAAAAATGTATAATTCATAGATTTTTATATTAACAAAATTATGCATTTTTTATTTAAATTCATTTAAATGCACTTTAATTACCCAAATAATTTTTCTAATGTTGGAGAAAGAGATTTAGTTTGTTGCTTATTGTCAGCCATAGCGAATCTGTAAACAAAGAGACTAAGTTTTAAGGTACAAACACAGATTGTATTCTTTTTATTAAATACTATATATCCCGAACATTTGAAAATGAGCACTAAACGAGAAAGTAATATCTTGTATTAGCATAAACAAAGCACGTGCAAATAAAGATAACTTATTAATATGTCCTTGTAGATACTTTTTATCAGTTAAATATTTATGACTACTTGAAAATTAAGGTATGTGTGGCGGACACGCAACACGCATCAAAGATATATGTTTTTCAGAAGCACCATCTGGTGGTAAGAATTTACCATTAGGGGTCAAAGTATTAATAAGAATTAATATCGAATAAAACTTCTGATTTAATTTTTCCAAAAATTTTTAAAGATTTAAGCATTTAATTTGGTTTACCTAAACAGTTATATGCAAGCTTAGAAATAGAACATCTTATTTTTAAATTTGCATTGCTATATAATATTAAATCAAGGTTGATATATAATGTTAATGGACAATAATTAAATAAATGAAATAATAATATCTAATAATATAATGCACGGCGTGTGTTGTGTGTGTGAGTGTGTGTGTTCGCTGGAGATAGTTCTTGACATCTTGAAGACTTCAAATTCTATAATGGCATTAAAAATCAACGACGTTTCCCAAAAATTATTGTACGTCAAGGAATTAAGATGATTGAAACAAAAGTCTAAAGTAAAATATTATTTTTCTTTTATTGAAGTAATATAAAATTTATTATTTTTTTGTTATATAAATTATATATCATATCATATGTAGGATATATCCGGACAAAACCTATATTTTCAAATATCATGTTTGAAAAATTTGTAGAGTACGCGTTTCTTGAAATATCTTCGGATTTAGTTATATTTTTATCTGCAGAGACCTGGTTGTACAAACTGTTCGGATACATTCTGTATATGTATTATTTATATCATAAAAAAGAAGTTCGTTTAAATTGCAACAGCTAAAAGTTCAATTATTATTATTATTATTATTAATTGCAATTGCGATCTTTTCGAAAAATAGCGTTAATAATAATTATTATTTCTATTATCGACATTCGAATTTTTATCGACCGATGATGCTTTTTCGCGTTTTTTATCGACAATAGATTTTTTATTAATCTTAAGTGGTCGTTTCTAAAAGATGGCGTTGATGTCAAAGTCGATCGTATAACCTAAGAAATCACTTAACATATTTTTTTAAAATAGTAAGCGACATCAATAATTTTTATTTAAACAAACGTTATTGACTATAAATAAATACTTAATTATTGTTTGTTATACGAATTTATTGTTTGTTATTTATTAATCAAATAAAAAAATAAATATGTACATTAATTCAAAAATGAAGACATCATTACAAATTATTTTTATAATTATAATTACGTCCTTGCATCACATATCACTCAATAATATGATTGTAAATATTATTATTTATTTAACAAATTTTGTGCCATGTAGGGCGTATACTGAATTTTCAATTAAAGCCACTTGTAATTTTCATTGTAGAACGAAGAATTTTTAAATAATTTGATGTAAGGTCATTTATCGACATTTTAATAATACGCATACCGCTTTTATTGTATTGTGGACGTACACGGCTCACAATGACAAAAGTGACAATCATTTTTTTCGAGTGTCTTTTTTTTTAAACTGCACATATCGAATTTCGGTCTTTCATTTACTCGTACATCGTTGTGGTGGCAATTACTGCTTGATTAAAGTTGTAAAAGCTGGTATTTATTTACAATTAGTTCAGTTTATACATGCAGTATATTTTTACGTGTTTTTAAGTAAAATAAAACAACAGATATACGGTATGTATATAGTTATTTGAGCGTGTAGATTTGCATATTATATAAAAATTTATATCATAAAATTTTATAAATAACGAAAATATTTAGATATTTCGATTAATATTTTTCATTCTATAGTAGACAAACAATGAGATTAACGTGAAACTGAGAATTGTCCCCAACGATATTTAGAATTAATAGTGAGGTTATGGACACTAAAAGGGAGGGCATCAATGATGTCGATTGTTTTGAAAAGAGTAGAACGGTCTATCCTTTTCGATATGACCGAAAAGACGAAGAGGAAAGCAACGGGAAGTCAAAGAGAGAGAGAGAGAGAGAGAGAGGCGAAGGAGATTTTTAGCGTAGGAGGAGGTTGAACGAGGAGGGTAAAGATTTTGGCACCCTGCTGTGCATCCTAATTGCCTCGCCTTCCTTGCCTCCAATCCTCCGCGTCTTCAGTACGCCCTTGAACCCTCTCGTCGCTCCACGTAAGGCCCTAAAAGCCTACCAACCTCTGAAGTTCTCCTCCTTCTCCTCTTCCTCCATCTCCACCTGCACCCTTTCTCTTACCTTCTCTTTCCTCTTGCGTCCAGGACGCTGAATAAGCAACATCATCTATCACACTGCGCGAAACGATATATTTGTTTTTACTGGTTCTCTTTAATTATTTACAACCAGCCTCTGGGCGGAGCACACTTCTCTTTCTCATTTACAGAAATTTTCTTTTTTGAGAAGTTCCTTTTAAGAATCGACCCAATTTTCCGCATTTTATCTCTTTAATAAAACAGATAGACGATAAGTTCATTAGAGGTTTTTAGAATGAGTGTTTTTGTTCGATTATACACACGCACTTCAAATTTTTAGGAAAACATTTTATGAAGCTTAATCTCATTCGTATTTCGGAAGGATGATACACATCATTTAACCCTCTCTCTCTTTTTTTGTCATGTCGGTGGAATGTCCGCGATGGTATTCGTGATGAAACGCGATCTTGGTATTGGAACCACCATATAATGACTAGGAAGTCTAGAGGCGTGGTAATGAGGGCTGGCCCCAGGGCCTTACTCACTCTCTCTCATTCCCTCTCTTTCCCTCTTTCTCTTGCTCTCTCTTAAGAATCCCTCTTTCTTCATCTTCTTTTTCGTTTTTCCTCTTTCTCCATTTCCCTTTCTCGGTGTCTATCTCTATCTCATTCTCTCCGTCGGTGATCTTGAGCCGCGGGGCCCACAGGAGAATCGTTCTGGGACCGTCTTTTCTAGCCGGTCTAGCTGGGTGATAAATTACGGTCGAGATATCGGCACCTCCTCCTGTCTATTCGCCAAGGTATATAACGCAACGTCCTTTCCTTCCAAACGTGCTCCTCTTCGAAAGGTCTTAAAAAACCCACCACCCTCTCTACCTTTTCTCTTCTCTTTCTTCCACCTTTGCCTCTCTCACTCGACTTTTCTTCGTATTCGTATTCGTATTCTTTTTTTTTTTCATTTTTTTCTCGTATTCTTTCTCTCCTTTCACTTTGTCTTCTTTGGCATTCTCATTTCTCGAAGAAAGAGAAAGAGAGAAAGTTAACTCGAGATAACAATATTCGAGATAATCGATCTTGCGAATCGTCACTAAGTTTTCTATTTTTATTTGAGAAGTTTTAGTTTTTTAAACAGGGTGTATCGGGACGAGTAGTACAACAGACCGATGTGTGATTTTACATGTAAAAATAAGCCGAATGGCTTATTTGAGGGCCCGTTTCTCGAGAAAATTTATCTGAAAATTCTGTTGAGCAGATACGTTTATACCGAAGTATCTTCAGATTTAGCTATAATAAATAAAAAAGTTTACTCACACACACACACACTTGAAAGGATAATTTAGACATTAAAGACACCATACTAATTGTAAATCTATTACAATATCTTAAATATATATCCAATTGTATAATATATAAACTGTAAATCTTTCATTTAGTCGCTGATAACTCTGCGATTGGTTGATACGACATTAAATAAATAAAAAAAGAAATGTCAATGAATAATATAGTATCATCTGTAGTCGAAGGAAGAAATAAATGTTTCCAATCAAATAAAGCGTCAAAATAATGTGACAATTATTTTTGTAATTGATTATTTGATAATTACTTCCGTTTTGGTATAATTTTTCTAGCATAATACCTGTAACAAAATTATAACAGTTTTATATGCTTTGCTTACAAATACACAGAAAATTGTAATAAAATAGAACAAATGAAAAAAAATATCGGTCTTTCATATTTCGATTTTTATTTTAATAATATGAATGACAACCGAAAAATATTGGTATTTTAAGTCCTTGTCTACAAATGTAGTATAAAAAAAAAGTAGAGATCGAACATGATGTGAACGAAAGTTTCGTGTATGAAACAAAGGTATTTCGTTGTTTGCCACCTTTGTCTTCCTTTCTTTCAACAACAGAAGGAAAGAGTCGTGCATTCTTTTAGGATAAAAGCTTGCTTGTTTGTTTGTTTTTTTGTTTGTTTGTTTGCTTGCTTGCTTGCTTACTCGTTCGCGAGTTGCTCGAATTTGGAACAAGGCCGATCTAATGCGCGGACAATGTTAACTGATGAGCGGAGGCGGACCCATGTAAGAACAATGCCAAGGGAGGAAAACAGAAGAGAAAAAACAATCGGTCCCCATTAGCATCTACCTGGATCTCGTGGACTTTCTTTCTCTCGCTCTTATTTTCTTTCTCATCCTTTCTTTCTGTCGCCAGAACGTCGCTGTGAAAACGTGCTATACCACCAGCCGTTTACCAGAGCCATTCGACCGAACCTACGTGTTTTCGAGAAGAAACAACAGCAAATAACTTTCCTCAAGCAATTTGAGCGATCCTTCAGAAACGATAAAGCATTTTATCTCTCTTGTATCTATCTTTAAAATATTCCTACTACAAAGAACGATTTTGTTCTAGTTCTTCTTCTACTTGCTTTCTATTTTTTTAAATTGTGTCTAATTTTATTTAACATATTTGACGATTCCTTTAACAGTATTGTGGTTAGAATTTCTTAAAGATCGTCTACTTCAAGTTACTTAATTTCTGGCGCCTGTGGAATATTATATATCGTTTGACCGCAGGTGGAATCGTCTTTTGAAAGGCCATAAATCGTTTTTCTAAAATTTCTCTTTGAGCCTAAGGTATTTCTCCTAGGAAAAGGTCTAATCTTCCATGGCGATCATAGTTCGATCGAGTTTTTCATGCTAGTCCAAAACTATCCTATTGTTTGCTTTTAAAAACGAAAAATCTGTATTTTCGAATCGTTAAATCATACGAATTATCTTAAGTATTCAAAACATTTTAATCGATTTCACCTGTTAAATTGATAAGGTGATAGGTGCGATTTTGAGCAGGAGTCTTTGCACCTGTCCAGATCGTTTTTCTCTCTGCGGGGGTTGCGTCTAACAGGCGTCGAAACTTTTTACCTCTCCTCCTAAACGTCACGTAGTGACGTTGCTATATCCATGAAAAAGAAAGTAATGTAAGACAAGGTTAGAGAGGGTTTCTGAACGTGAATCGTTCAAAATGATTTCTTAGCATGATGTTACATCGAATCTAACGCCAAAACAGATGGGCGTGGATCTCAGCACCGATATATAATTAAAATTAATCGTTAGGAACTAACACAATATAAATAGTGTCTAATGAAATTGATTGAATTGAAAAAGTAACGCTGTAGTTAGTTTACGAAAAACCAGCGCGTGATTAAAGTTCATTTTTAAGCTGAAGAATCGATTCGATGCATGTCTTGTATGGAATGGGCTCGTATAAAATGCGGCAAAGATATTCTAATTATATTGAGTTACACTATAGATTAGTTCTGCTTTTTTCATTTGAAAAAAGACAATAAACGAAAAAATTCGTCCTCCCTAACGGGACGAATATATATTACGAATATATATATGTTCACTTTGTCAATTAAATTCAATTAAAAACATATTAAATATACGCATGTATCAATATTTCTCAGAATATTATTAACTTGCCTTATAATGTAATAAATTGATACATTTTTATTTTATCAAATCAATATTTTTCAATTTAGTTTGTATATATTTATTCAAAAATTGTTCTTAATATATGCAAAGAGAAAAATTTCAACAAAATATTTTAGTATATTCTTTTATTTAGTAATAATAATATTCAAACAAAAATGAAAAAAAATTGAAAACTATCAACTCGTTTCGGTTTCCTTTAGATTATATATTACATATGCGGTGCAAAGATTTGACGTTGGTCAGGTGTAGAGGGTTGAAGTGATCGTATCGAAGATGGGTAGCAACGTGAGGAAAAAATGGAGGAAAAGAGGATGGAGGTGTCTTTACGTGGGCCAACGATAAGTATCCTAAGATTGCTGGAAGATAAGAAGAGTAGCGCGTAGATCATGTACTACGATCATGATCGTGAGCAGATAGGGCCACTCGCGTTTTGTTTTTTCGGTGATGAGAGCAAGGATCAGATAATGCCTTTGCTACGACCAAGCTGAATATTTTCAAGGGTAGGAAGAGAAAGAGAGATAGTTTGTGATACCGGAAAGCTCGAAACTCAGGTTTGGGTTTAGGTACCTGTTGTCAGAATACCAGGTAAAACAGTATTATCCGGCTTGCTATCTTCTTTTCTTTTTCCCCTTCTCTTTTCTTTCATCTCGCGTCCGCGTGAAAAATGGATCTTCGAGTGGTCACGAAGTGCGATACAGTTAGAACGACACGAGGAAAACCGGAATAAACGGAAATTTACACGTTTCGACTTCGAAAGCAGTGACTACAGCAAACATAGCAGCAACAGCAGCAGTAACACAACACTGCAAAGGACTCGAGGACCTTCCGATTTTTATGCTTCATTAACAAACGAAATAAATGTTTTGTAACACGCTGTAGTACCACGCATAAATTTATGATATCTATTTAATTTCTATTTTAAATAGATTATTTATATTGAGAAGATATAATTATTTTATTCCTATATTATAATATATAATTTAATAATATAAATGTATATATATATATATATATATATTAAGTAATATAATATATAAATGCAGTGTGTGTGTATATGTAAAACCTCCAGTATCTGAATTAATAGAAAGACATACCTGTTCGGAGGAAAAAATTTTCGTATAATAGAACACTTATTTGTATCATAGTTTTAAGTGTATATTCAGAAAAAAATGATATAACAATTGTAAAAAGAGATGTAATATAAATAAATATGAAAGATATAATATTATATAAAGGATGTACTATACACACACACAGCAATAGTTCTGCAATATAAAATAATTTTACATTAGACATAATATAAATAATTAATATTAATTGAAATATAATAATTATTACGATAAAAATTTGTATATACCCATAAAAAAAAATCATGTATAAAAAAAAAGAACTCCAGAAGAAGTAAGAGTTGCAAAGAAAAAAAAAAAAGATAGAATTACGCCTCTTTTAGACGAGATCTACGTGGAAAGATGTAAACGTGGAAAGGAAATCAATACTCGAATGAAGATCGATCGATCGATTTCTCTCTCCCTCTCTCTATTCTTCGATTTTGTTTTTTCAGAAGCGTCAGTGACTGGCCGCAAACTTATACGCAATGTAGATTCCACGATCTTTTGGAATAATCTATTTCGAAAAAAAGGGAACAAGAGAGAAAGAAATATAGATCGTTTCGATCTTTGGTTTCGCTTTTCGTCTTGCTTTATGGACCAATCTTTGCAAGCAGGATCAGATGTTATACCTGAGAAAGAGAGAGAGAGAAAGAGAGAGAAGGAAGGAATGAAAAGAGGGAAAGAAATCGGTAACCGATCGTGCGAGATACATAAATGCATCGACAAGAGTACGTAACAGTGGCTTCTCTCCTTCGAGTAGTGATTTTTTTTTCTCCATATTTTTTCGTCTTTTGCATTTTCGTCTCTCTCTCTCTCTCTTTTTATTTCTTTTTCTTGATTTTTTTCTTTCTTTATTTATCTTAGGTGGTTACTTTTATCCAATCGTCTTCGATGTAGAGTATCCTCTTCTTATCGCTAGCTTTTGCATTGTCCGGGAGACATGATCGAAACAAAAAGTATGAGAGAGAGAGAGAGAGAGTGAGAGAGGGAGGGAGGAAGGGGTTAGGGAGAGAAAGCATACATTATTCAAGAGTGTTAATTCGCATATTACGTTCGTCTTGTTCTTTTTAGTCCAATTCCCCCTATCGTTTGCGTCGTATCGACGTTGACACTTTTACGTAAGTGTCGTTTTATCGACTTGGATTTTTGTCTGAAGTATAAAGTGCTAAAGTATAGTCGTTTGAATAAACAGACAAGGATAATTATATTTTTACTGGATTGAAATATATAAATAAACCTCATGAAATAAATAAACCTCATTATATATATAATAATAATTGAAATAAATAATAATAATAAATAAATAATAAATAATATATAATAATATAATAAATAAATAATAATAATAATATAATAATAATTGAAATAAATAAACCTCATTATATATATATATAATGAGGTTTATTTAGATATAATATACTAAAAAGTGTTGAAATTAACAAGATATCTTGTAATGTTATTTTATTTAAATATAAAATGCTAATAAAAGTTAAATAAATGCTTACATTAGTTGTTAGACTCTGTCCAACTTCTCTTTGTTCGCGAGCTATTTTTTCTTTCGCAAATATTTCCAAGATCAAAAAAGAGTACATACATGTTTCTTTTTATTTTAATTATTAATTTAATTTGGCATAGATGTTTATTTAAATTTTTATTGAAAAAAATTGATTTGCTTTACGGGACGTTGTCAATTGGACAGAGCAGATATCAGATAATAAATATTTGTATAAGGTATAAAAATTTCTTTTTTATAGATAATATTAAAATTTAATGAAAATATTTTGTTTTTAATATTACAAATTTTTAATACAAAAATTCTATATTGTTACATTATTTATATTTTGATGTAAGCTACACAAAATTTTTCAAATATCAATATACGATAGTATTATTTATTTATATAAAAAATTTATATTTTATTAAATATTATTTATATTATCAAACATTTTTTTACAATAAACATGTTAATATTATTTATTAAAGTTAAACGAATAATAATTCAGACCTAATAGTAATGGTAAATGACACATAAATAGTCAAACTCAGGGCTATGGTGTCCGTTAAAGAAAACTTTTTTGTAAACTGAGAATAATTCTAAATTTGACTGAGAATAATTCTCATTATCGATCTTAAGATATCATTATAGTGTATTGGAAATTAGTATTCTTGGATGGAAGAGAAGGTAGAACATCCTCGAAGAAGGGATAAGAAAAATTATCGATAAATACGAAGAAATTTAGAAATATTGTGATTCTTGGACAATTGACGATAATATTCGATCTATTCCTCTTTTAAGTAAAGTTTTCTACAAAACCACCCTGCCAAGGAGATTCTTGAGAATACGAGGGTTTATACCATGCGTACGAAAACACAATGCTTGACAGTAAGCGATCCTCTTCGAAAGAAGAAAAGAGAAAAAGAAAGAGAGACAGAGGGGTAGACAGGTATTGTGGTTTGACCCGTTGGAAAGCCGTGAAGCCTGTGTCAGGGGGACAAATTTCAGCCATAAGCGTGCAAATAAAGGATAAAGGCCGCCAAATTAGCGGCCAGTGAAAGCGACATAAATCAAAATATTAGAAAACAGCCGCGCGAATGGTTCGGCTAGCTAGCTGGTTGAAGGATTTATGGGGTTGCTCCACGTTTCTATGCGTAGTTGCATTCATCTACGAGTGTATCCGTGTGTATACTTCTACAACACAACGTCGCATTCCGGAGCGCACGGATCAGTGCGACTTTTGTTTAAAACATGATCTATCGGCTTAAATACCTTGACTGAACGATTTATGAGCATGAGGGTGGTCGTGAGGTGTCCGTGGTTAGTTGTACGGGGGTCAGGGGAATGAAGGGCTATTGCAGGGTGGATCTTTTTTCCAGTTCGCAGAAGCCACGCGTGCAGGTGGACTCTCACGCTTTTGTATGCCGGTCATCCCCCCCTTTCACTCCCTCTTAATATTTCCATTTCGACACGCTTTTCAATATTACTCTAATGCCAGTGACTATCTGGGCATGACAATCGTGATAATAAACGTACCTGTAAATATTTTCGAATATGTTAATATAATTTTTGGAATTAAACACGCTACTGTATGACTTGAGAAATGTAATGTTCGTTATTCACGAAATTCCTATTTTTCGTCCACGAGTGATAATTTCGATCGAGTTATGTAAAATTCTATCGATCTTTAAGATAATTAAATGTTAATCTCATAATTTTGTGATTTTTACTTTATAAAGAAAATACCAACCAATAGGACAACCCTTAGATTATACTAAATAGGAACTAAACTAACTAACTAAAAAGGAAGGAGTTATTAATGATACTACCAGGCTAAAGCACCTTACAAGGAGAAATTTGCCAATTCGATAATAGGTAACCATCCGATATTCATAAACCCTCTTCTAATATATCTTTGAAAGATTTTTCGAGTACATATTTTGCGATTGAAATAAATGAGTCCAACAATCATCGTAAATCATCGAGATTCGTCGTTGTCGTTCCGGACTCTTTCGATTTAGACGTCAAGAGCGTTATGCGTATTACCCACTGGCAAAAGGCAGAGGAATATCAGTAAGAGTAGAAAAAAGAAAGAAAGAAAGAAAAAAAAAAAAGAAATCACTTCCACGTTAAACTTCCTGAGGGTGGTGGGCTTGGTCCACGTGACCTGTATTGTGTCACAACGGCTCTAATGATTCGTTCTGATCCGGTAGAACCGGAGGAACCCTTCGCGGGATTTGTTCGGGAAACGATTCCACCGTTAGTTTCTTTGCAGTCCTCCCTACTTTTACCACTCTTGCCTCGTGCCACGAAAAATGACTCCGAGGGATGACTCGATTCGTAAAGATAAAGAGAGAGAGAAAGAGAAAGAGAGAGAGAGTAATGGCTTGGTAATACGATCCGGGGTGAGTTAGACCGGAAACTATTTGAAGCAACGATCAAGAAATGTCCCCTCCCACTCTTCTACCCTATCATCCTTAATTTATAGTTCGACAAGTGACGCAGCATCGTGTTTCTCAATAGACCTTTTTAAGATCCTTCTCAGATCATTCTTCAATGATGATTTTATAGATAATTCATTTCTCTTTTTGAAAAATTCAATGAACTTTTTTTTCAGGACATCTGCTTCTTGTTTTTCCCTATTTGTCGTTTTTGCCTTCAGGCACGATGTCTTTTCTCAATACACTTTTCACTGGTTCCAGATCTATAAAAGAAGGATTTTAAAGGGTATTGCTTAAAAGAAATTTCGTTTATAACATGATTCTATTAAAGCATCCTTGAAAAATATTGGATTATTCATTAAGTAATGCTAGAATTTGTACTATTTTATATATAAATAAACAAAATTATCAAATATTTGTTATAGTAAATGTTCTTATTATTTATATTGTTCAATTCAAGAATACAGTATAGCAGGTTGAATCTGAATTAAAATAGTACATTGTAATCCTAATAGTCAAATCTTATTTTATTTAATCTCGAATTTTTAGTAAAAAAAAATATAATATTAATGTTTATTTAAATATAATTTAATACAAATTTAGACATTATGATGGCAAGTTGAAAAATATAGTACAGTTGAGCTACATCTGAATAACAATTATTGAATACAGTATAGTATAAGATCGTATTGAGTTTGTCCTATTTTTCGAAAAACATTTTTCAGTTGTTTATTTCAATATTAAATAATCCGAATTGTGATATTACTTATTGGCCAACTTAATATTAAAAAGTAGTAATTTTTTAAGAACAGAGGAAGAAGGTTCATGCGTATAAAAAATCTATTCTCCGTTCGGGGTCGTTTTCGTTGAGTAATAATATATGTTATTAGTTGAAGGAACACCATGAAAAGGATTGATTTCACGCGTGATGATTTTTTACTTGTTAAACGATGAGGATCCGTCGGACCAATCGCGATGTTTTTTCTTTCTCTGCCTCCCGTAGAAGAAAGAGAAGAAAAATCTTATTTGGGCCCGTCGAGCATTCCGAGAGACTTCACAAAGAATGGGCCTCGTTTATCAGCTGACTGGCTCGCTTCTTTGTAATAAATTATTTAATTAGTATGATGTTTAATCAAAATCTTCTATACGTCCTATTGAAAAAGGATGAAAATAGAAAGAAACGGAAATAAACAAATCTCGAATAAAGTTGATACGTTGCATAACATTGGAAATGTAGTTATGTAGGGTTAGGAGGAGATAGAGGAGGAGGAAGAGGAGGAGGAGGACTAGGAGGAAGGTTTTTCAGAAAAGAAAATAAAGTTCAAATATGAGAGTGGGAGTGGAAAGGTGCGGCGAATCGAACGATGCCGCAGTTGATGTTGAAGAAGGAGGAATATTGGAGGATAATGCATTGGGGTCCAGACAGGCCTTGTTTATAATGGGTTGAACAAGGGTGCTAGAAGCCAGTGGGGGCTCGGGCCCCCCTAAGGTGCGGTCTCATGGGGCCAGATAGGGACTGGCGGTGTTAACCGGCGGGCAGTCTCACTGCACTCGGTGTTTGCTCATGAGCCGCGCGTGGTATTTAGGGATAACAAGAGGGCCACTTCATCATCCATACGAACGACGACCTCACGATCCCTCTTTCTTTCTTTCTCTCGTACAATCCTTAAGTTTAACTCTCTCATCGCAACCGACTCCAAGCCATATACATATTCCTATCCTGATAGTTCTTCGAAACTTTGTATATCTATGAGAACGGAAAAGAGATCGATAGGTTAAAATCGATATACCTCTAAACTCTCAGGCTAGTTCACACCATTTATTAAATTCTTTCCTGGATCGCCGGAGGTGTGTGTCCCTTTTATGGTAATCTCGCGTTTATGCGTTGACAGTCGTCGGAGCTACCGAAGCGGTCAGGGAAAGTATGCAAATCTAGTATAGTCAAAGATTGAATTTCATTTGGTGCGGTCGTCAGGCTGAAGGGGTCAGGCTCTCTGTCGTCGACCTCGCGACAGAACACGCGAGATAATCTTTCGACACCCGGCATTCGACGGCGACCTTTCGACGTTTTATTTTTCCTGCCTTCCATATGCATTAACTTCAAAGGCCAAGAAAGACGATGGAAAAGACGACAGACGTACAGTCTTATCTATCTTTCAAATTCTTCGCACGAGGTACTTCTTCCGTTTGTAAGAACTCGATCGATCGCATGCATCGAACACGAGTATCTTTATGTATAAAAGGGAGGGAAAGAAAGACAGAGGGAGAGAAAGACTGACAAAGACAGAGATTCCTTGACCCATGGTTCAACTCAATACTGTTCTGGTATAAATTGTTATAAAACAAGGGCTTCAAAATAAAATAATCTTTTGACCTTCCAGGAAGGAAATGCCACTTTTGGACGGACACGTAGTAATTCATTTAATGGATACAAATAACAAATTCTAAGGTTAACATTTACAAAATTTGATATCGTTAAATATGAGCAACGAAATGTAGTTTGTAATATTATCAAATAACTTTTACTGAATATATATTAATTTATCGGTAAAATCGAAACATATAGTTTAATACGAAATAAGTTTTCCATTTATCCTTTTGTCGATGCCCGACGTTGATATCGAACGCTGAGAAATCGTATCGCCGGCTTAAATTTATTCTTTTTTTATATAGTCAAGTAAACGTACACCGATAAGGAATAATGTCAGAACTTGTAAACTAAACGATTACCTAATAGAAAACGAAAGGATCATTACAATTCCGTCTCATAGATCTGCACCGTTTGCATTCTTTCTCTAGGTTCATCTAGATTAGATATTTTCAACACTATATTGTTGCATTTTTACGTTTCTTATTAAATATGCATCGACGAAAGACTTTTATTTATGTTCCCTAACGACACGATTCTTTACATGTTGCTTTTCGGATATTCACGCTCGTTAACATAAGGAAAAATTGAAGCCGATCAGATCGGATTGGTCGATTTTCATTGACATTCCTCCAATAGATCGGTCGAGCCGTCAAGAAGAAAGAAACCTTCGATTTTTTTTGTAAGAAGACACGATTTAGCTTCGATGTTAGATATTGCGCGAGCTATTTCTCACAGTTTTTATTAATACCCAAGTCGAGAGGAGACAGGGAGGGAGAAAATTAGGGGTGACATGGCCGTTTTCATTCACCGATCTCTTCGATCTGTTCTTTCAAAAAGAGATAACTATCGTTTTGTCCGTCGGATAGACTACCGTTGCGCTACCGTCCTTGCTATATATAGGCTATATCGTAACTGTCATGAGATTCTCATGAATTTGATGCTAATTTATCCCCTAGAACTACTCTTATTCTTCTTCCTTTTCCCTTTATTGCGATATTAACGATGAAAAATGAATATCGTGAAATTAATCGCGTCGCGAAAAATATAAGCAAATAGACTTGAAATATATTCTTGATTTTTGGTACTCCGCCTGCATGATCTCTGGGCGGATCGAGATCAGCGATCATGTTGCCGGTCCTAAGCCCGGGAAAAGGAGGAAGGTTGTTGGATCAGGTTAGCTCCCAACCCAACGTAACAAAAAAATTGCGGCTCATAGAAACGACACTCTGCCTCGGAATAGGACTGATCCACAGATGACGACCCATGCAAGGAAAAGGACAACGAAGAGGACAACAACAGAAGAATCGTCAGAATTGCACGGGATAAGTCACCGATTGGCCGCAGAAGTACGGGGCGCCCACGAAAACGATGATGCGACAATTTAACAGTGCAATAGGCAGAGAAACGTCGTTACGAAACAGGCAACTTGCCTAAACTAAAGAATGAAGAAGAAGAAGATTTTTGATATTACTCAGCTAAAAGAGAGAATACATTGGAAATGGTCGAAGTATACGCGTACATAGGTAGATCCATGATGCGCTCGTGATTCCCTTTAGGGCCAATGCATGCCGCGATCTAACGTTGGTCCAGCATCACACAACAGGGATAATAACCAATTATTTTCGAGTATATAATTAGAAAATTACGGAGTCAAGTCTCTCGACGCAGCACCGGATCTATCTTCGTTCATATCCTTTCTCCCTCACTCTTGCTTTCTTTTAGTTGCTTCTGTCTTCCGTCCTCTCGATCTGGAACATCTTTTCTTCTTCTTCTTCTTCTTCTTCTTCTCTGTCTTCCTTTACTATAGAAAGTCTCCTTCGTGTGGCGTCAGAATTAAGATACAGATACCAGGACGCAAAGTATAGAGAAAGCCTGTAAGCTCTCTCGACGCATGTGGACGCATCCTTCCACCACTCCCTGCTCTTCCTCTTCTTCTTCTTCTTCTTCTTCTTCTTCTTCTTCTTCATCATCTTCTTCTTCTTCTTCTTCTTCTTCTTCTACCTCTACTAATACCGCTTCCTCTTCATCGTCGAAGAGAGCGTGTAGGTGAGGGTGTAGAGGAGGGCCGCCGACCTTATGGCCCTGGGCTACCGGGCTACGTACCTAACTTGCTTCTTGTATACATGGTGTCTCAAATTCAAAGATATCTTTAATTAATTCACTATTTGAAATAAAATTAAGTAACGAGCAATAAGTATCAACTGGTTCGGAGCGTCTGGTTAAAAAAAAGGTACGAAGGATCTTCTGGTTCAATCTGTACCAGCATTTATGTTTAAATTTAATCAATTTAAATGTATTTAGTATAAGGAAAGGACGGTATTGATAATATATTAATGAATTTTGTTTAGTTAAATAGGATATTTGAGGAATGCTTTAACGATGTGCATCGGGAACCCCCTATAGATAACATTGGACGAGGCAATCACCATGCAGCTCGTGACGCGTTAAATTATTAATCCTAAATTCTTTCACCGCCATAATTCTCGGCTGGATGATTCGTCTCGAATTAGTTCCTATTAGCCCGGTAGCCTCGCGCCGAGGCTAATTCTTTTGCAACAACAGCAGCGGCACCAGCTCTTACGTGCAGTCCAATGATGCACTCACTTGCAATATAAAATCGACTTGTCCTCCACGATATCTTCGAGAAGGACCAACCAACCTCACGATGAGAAGCTATCGTGAAATGGCAGAACGGGTTATTAGGATCGTTTCGTAACGAAGAATCGTCGCGCAATTACGATTAATTCAGCGAAAGAGTTTGAGGATGAAGCGGAGTAAGGGAGGAAGATAGTTGTTCGTTATCGCGAGGTAATCGACCGAATCTTTATATCGATTACGTTCTATCTCGAAATAGAGAAGACAAAAAATACGAAGAGTACCATTTTTGCCAACCTTATTTTACTCAAAGCAAATTAATATTATTAGCTTGATGTAAAAATAATAATCACTTTTCGTTTATTTAATCAGTATTTTTTTCAACATTTTTCATCTATATTTTGTAAAATAAATTATCAGTATATTTGAATATTTTGTTCTATATACACAATTATTTGTAAATATTTTAAATGAATGGTCAGTATTAATCATAGGAACAGGATTGAGTCAAGATTACCATATTGATACAGAGTATAGAGTATAAAACACCTAACTTGATTATTTTTTATTGTTATTTTATTTTATTTTACGGGATAAACTCATTAATGCAAAATTTACAAGAAAAGGACGGGTAAAAAAATAAAGACAGTTACAGACCAATTATTACAAAATATGTAATAATTTTGTTTGTTTGATGTTTTATTAAATGAATTAGTTCATTAGAGAACCGAGATGGATAATGTGTATGATATGAGCGCTGAGAAGGAACAAATTGATCGATTACATGGTGCAGATGATTGTACAAGTAATAATCACCAACAAAAAGAATGCCAGAGTCAACGTTAAGCAAGAGAACTTCTTCAACAGATTTACCATGATTTTACATAAATAAAAATATACTGGAATATACACGCTATTAAGAACTAAAGATTAAATTTAAAGAAAAACTTAACGAATTGCTGTTCAATATTCTGTAATGAGACTACTAACTGACAGCTAAAAAAATGTTTACTAACAGCAATAATAACACCACTGCCACGCTTAAACGAATTATTTGAATTGTAACGATTTTGCCTATAAAAATTAAAGTTGTTTAACTTTTTAAATTGAACAATAGACAAAAATTTATTTTTACAAAAGTTACATGGTATCAAAAGGTGCATAATAGCTAGTTTATAAATACAAGCGTTTAGGAGGTTGAAAGGTTGATTTTATTTTTTTTTAACAGGATGTTTTATTTCTAATTGAAATACCAAAGCTAATTATTAACGGAAGTTTGATCATTTGTTTGTCTTATATTTGTGTTTATCTTAAAATGTTTATCAACATTTCGCATAACCTCCGTAGAAATAATTGTTTGTTCAATGTATAATTTAAAAGTTTTTCTAGATAAATAAGTTATGTGCCTCATATTATATATCGATGTGTTGACGTTAAATCGTATAATTCAGTTAATTTAGAAATTTTTTAATTTTTTTTAACAAGTAAGTTTAAATAGAGCCACTATAAATATAAATTAATTTTTGTTAGCAAAGTATTCGGTAAATCAATAGGAACGCCAAATAAACGTTACAAAAAGTACATATGTCTCAATTAATTAGGCCTGTTCTTTTAGTTAAACGACAGATCATCGCACATACAAATGCAAACAAGAAACGTTAAAAATGTTTCGTAAAGATAATATAAATTCGTCATAACAAATACTATAAAATGAAAATAATAATACAAGGTTAAATCAGTAATGTCAATTTCATCGATTACAATGTTGTATTACATGATCGTAACTAAAAAAAAAAAAAAACTTGTAAAATCAGTGATAAATTAATAATAATAAAAATTGTAATTATTTTTGCACCTATCTAATAATTAACGATTTGTGTGCCAACTTCTTTTAGCTAAATAGGAAACGATATTCGAAATCTTTCGTGATTAATTTTCATCTATCGAACGTAAATACGATAATAATTACAAGATTGGAGAGAAGAAAATAAGAATTCCCTGAAAAAAAAAAAAAAAGTATCTATAGATTTTATCTCGAAACAAGTCGATCGATCGATCGAGCGATCGTCGGAACTTTGCACACGTATAGAAAACTACTAAACATCCACTTCCCAGTATTGGTAGCAACCCTACCTGATCGTGATACCCCGCGGACTAATGTCGATAATTGCGTTTTGCAGTTCGTGAATTCCTTCTATCCTTCCTCGTCTGCTAATTCTGTTTCTTTTTTTTTTTTTTTCAATCGACTCGTACCTACTCTTAGCCCGATTTTCGTATCTAGCCGATCGTATGAGAGACGGAGAGAGAAAAAGAGAGAGAAAAAAGGAAAAGGAGAAGGAGAGGGAGAGGGAGAGGGAGGAGGAGAAGAAGAAGGAGAATGAGAGAAGAAAAAGACGAAGGAAAATAAATACTGCTACTGTAAGTGCTATCGATATTTCGTTTCTTTTTTTTTATGCGAACGTTACAAATGAATAGTTCGATAATCCAACTGATGCCTTTCACCAATTTCTATCTAACTTTCATCGACAATAAAAACATTGATTCCTTAATTTAATGATTGTTGTTTAAACCCGTTAGTACTTCCTTTCCGAAGGTTTTTTATGCTCGAGTTGCTTCGCGAAGACAGGGAAGTAACGGAAGAGGAATTGAAATCCATTGATTCTTTCTCTCTCTCTCTCTCTCTCTCTTTCTCTTTCCTTCTTTCTTTCTGATGCGGAAGTCTCTAGTGAAAGAGTAAGAAACGTTATCGACATTGCTTCGCGTTTTGCGAAGAGTATTCTAAAGTATGAGATCGAGACTTTTATACCGGCTCGTACTTGTAGGTAACTTGTAACACAGACACGGCGTCATAAATACGCAGCTTGACATCGAGGGCACAAGTGGTTCTCAGTTTCTCTCTCTTTCTGCTTCTGGTTTATATCATATCTACATATATATATATATATATATACGATTGAACATTTGAACGTGTACCTACATATCGGAAAACAAGTTGATCTTAGATCGCACTTTTCGAAAGTTTCGATCATTGATGGCCCTAAGGGATATCTCCGGATGGACGGCCTTCTACGTTAAAATGAATACGAGTGAAGAGTAAGGAAGGCCCACGAAAACTTTCGGCGAGAAGATAACGATCGAAGAGCCTGAAATATGCACCACGCCAATTTGCTGATCAAAATTATTATTAAGAGGTACCTGTGCCGAGGTAGCACGAGGTAGTAAAGGTAGACCGAAGAAGAGGCGATCGAACCAGGCTTACCCTACACCACACCGAGTCGTGCCTCTCTCTCTTCTTTTGCACCGTCAGCCTATAATATTCGATGTGCGAAAATCGGAAAGACTGCAAAGTTAAAGAGAGAGAGAGAGAGAGAGAAATACTTCTCGAGATGGGCTCTAAAGTCGGATAGAAGAAGTAGGAGGAAAAAAGCGAGGAAGAAAGAGAGAGAGAGAGAGAGAGAGAAAGAGAGACGATCCATGCCTCTTATGAAATATATCGTAAAGACTGAGTGAGTGAGTAAGAAAAAGAAAGGGAGAGAAAGAAAAGGAAGAAGAGAGAAAGGGGAGGTTAAGCCTGTAATCACGAGATTGCCAGAAGCTACTGCAGCTGATTGTTATCTTGTATCTACACCCACCACTTTATCGCCGGCCATCTTATTACCCTCGACATATTGACGTCACGCACGTATACGAACGAAGAATTCCCTCCTAACATCTTTTCTCTCTCTCTCTCTCTCTCTCCCCCTCTCTCTCTTTTTCTTTCTTCGTAGGAAAGAGCAGCAGCAACAGCAGCAGCAGCAGCAACAGCAGCAGCAGCATCATCGGACGTTCCTTACAACGATCGTAAAAGCTGATCGCCGTCGGCCATCGAGATGCACCCTTTCTTGGACATCTTCTCCCTTACTCTTCCTCCCTTTCCCTTCTCTTCTCCATGTGATCCCCACGTCATCGCCCGATTATCATTATTCGTGATTACTCCTGTTGTTGCCGGTAGCGTCAAAGAGAAAGACGTTCAATTGCTCTACAATAAATTTCTATGTATTTAAACGCGTATGTTTCGCGAAAGTTAACCAAGTTAAAGAGTTCAAGTCCAAAGGGTTAACATGTTGCATTAGGCAAAAGCATCATACATTTCCATCGCGAACCGAATGTCGTCAAAGTTTCTCGCGAACCTAGAATCTAGAATACCGAGGGTTTCGAATAGTTTCGTGCTTTAGGCTGGCGTAAACCACGAGAGAAAGATAGATAGATAGATAGAGAGAGAGACGGAGAGAAAGAGAGAGAAATGGCGGTCGATTTCAAACGCAAATTTGGCTAAGGCCTGAGGTTTCTCACCCGTGAATCCCATAGTGAGTTTCGTTCTTCTATCTGTCCTTCTCTTATTCAATGGATAGTGGTTCGCAAAGTTAGCTTCAGATAACTAAGCTTGAACTGGACTCTCTCTCTCTTTCTCTCTTTCTCCTCAGTTGCTATAATTTAATTTTAGTCTAGCCTAAACTATTCTCCTCGTTTTCGATCTAAAACACAGATAGTATTTTTATAATAAAAGAAAAAAAAGTTTAATTTTCTCGAATAAAAAATTGTTTTTATTTTCGATCCTTAAGAATAGATGTCATCTTCTTGTGCCGCACCTACCGATCGAATTGTACAGGATTTGCCGTTCGCGATCTTTGAAATTCGGCTCACGGAGCTTCCGGCAGTAAATAAAGCATTGTCCTCCATACCTCTGCTTCCTCAGTTCACTACTACTACTAATACTGTCATTCTTTCACCATATTCGTTCGTTGACATATTCCTTTACTACGATCTTTGCGTCTTTTCAAATAAACCTTCGTATTTACACATGTACGCCAGTCGATTGATTTTCTTTGTGAAAGACACTAACGTGTCGCTATGCGAAAACGTTTTAAGTATCTTCATACTCTTCCTTGGTGTTTGTTATAAATATAGCAACTAATACTTTAAAAAATGACGTTGTACAATTTAATGGAACGTGAACGTTGATAATAATTATTCTGATCGATGCTTGGTGAATTTTAAAATAAGAGAGACTAAATCAAAATTTATTATCCAGCAAGCAACCGTTTATCATCGATCGTAACGAAAGAGTACGGTATGTTGTCGTTGGATGGCAGCACACTGTTCTACAACTTCCCCCACCAATGAAAGAAAAAATATAATTGTAAGATGGGGAATCATTGAAGCAAGTTTTACCCCCTTTTTCCTCAACCCGAGCCGCATGATGCTGCCATCTGAGCAAGACATTTTCCAACTGAATTCTTCTCTCTCTCTACCTCCTTCTATTCCTATTAAAAGACACAAACCCGCCCCCCCACTACTCTTCGCTTTATCTTCTCTATCATTTCCGCCCTTCTTTATTTTTCTCCCTCATTTTTCTGCTTCTATACTATCAAGTTCGCGGGTAGTATATACTTCTACCGATAGGGAAAAAGCCATAGTATACCATAAAATCCTTCATAGCGTATTTTGTATTAAAATATTAAAATATTCATTCCCGGACATAAAAGCGGTCAAATTACGTCTGTTAGCATTCCCCATCCGCTTCATTTCTTTCTCTATTCTTTTTTTTACAGTCTCCGGACCTACGATACTTTTCGAATTTTTTATCATATGTTTCTACTTTTGGTTCAGGGTCGTAGACTTAGCGTTCAAGGTAACATCAAAAGTTTCTAGTGTTTTCCACAAATGTTTTCACATCCTGGGGACTCCATAGTGGAATCGAGAGAAACAAGTTGTAGCCGTGTCGTATTATCCCCTTTAGAACAAAACTAGGAGAGGGGCGGCTAAATTATGCGCGCAAACGTTCAGGTAGTAAAAGTGTTTCCTGTAGGCTCATAGAAATTGTGAACCGTTGCGAGTTTCAACCCTTGCCTCCCTTTCTCAGCTAGACAAACCAAGAAGAAATTTCTACCTACTACCTGTTCGATCCTAAGTAAATATTTCTTAAAATCATCCGATCAAATTCGACTCAATGAAGGCAAAAATTAAGTTTGAATTAGGTGCTTGATAAGTGACAAGAGAGATGTGGATGATACTCTTTTGCTTTTTAAAACTGATGCATCGTTTAAATTCTCGCCTCTTTTCTTTCGTTCATTTTTTTTTTTATAGAGGAAGTTAGAAGTCGTTTTACGGCTCGAGAAAGTACCGAAATATTGAGATAAAGTGGACGATTTCGTTGGAAGTAAAGTACTGTGGCAAAACCGATTAGATGTAGGAAATGTAAGACTTTATCGCTGCGATAAACAATTCTAAGTTTCAACACAAGACGGGTATAAAGATTCGAAAGTGTTTGAAACTCTTATTTGGTTAATCGGCCGTTAATCGTGCGTTAATCGTGCGTTAATCGTTCGCTTCTTTATTGCGTTGGGATTGTTCGAAACGATTGCGTTTCTAGTACTTTATCTCCGTGTACTTGTTCACGCGCGCGTGCGCAACGTCAAAAACGTTATCGGTCTAGTTTATATCGTTCGAGTTAAAGCGTCGAATGCTCGAGTCAAGCGTCTTCAGCATTTTAAGTAGAGCCATTCATAATCCGTCAGCTTTGGCCGATACATATGTAAAGACGATTCTATTATTGCTTCTTATTTATGATTTCTTACTATTCCAATGACACTTATGGCAGCAAGCCACGCGGTCAACTGTTACAAACGCGAATTCATGTCCTCGTGCCTTGCTTTTATCGGTAGCTCATATGTCAACGTGAAAAAAAGAAAGAAAAATGCGACCGAGGAGAACTACTTGTATTCATTTCTTTACTCGTATCTTTTCTTTCTCTTTCTTTGTTTTTATCTCTCTCTCTCTCTCTCTTTCTCTTTCCTTTTAGCAAGGTTTTCAAATCTTTTCGATCCTCATCGAGTAGAATGCTTTTCACGCGTAACTCGCAAGAAGGAAAGGCAGAAGCCTCGTGACCTAGTAACGTAACGCCAACTGTTGCATTCTAAGAAGGAAGAACGAGCTGCTTTGCGAACGTCTTTGGATAGTCGCTAAAAACGATAAGAAAAGAAAAAAGATTAGCAAAGATCGACTTTGTCTCGTTGTAGAACACACAGGTGCGAAGATAGGAAAGCCAGCTGGGTGGCTGTGCTGTGGTGTATGAAAGGGGCGCCTGCCGGGGCGAATTGGGGGAGGGGGGATGAGGGAGAGAACGCGGCGCACGATGATCTAACTCACCCCTCTTCAGGGGTCGCTGGCACGTACTGCATAATGCTGCTACCTGTGGCTCTCATTTAAATGTACTAAACCTCGCTTGCTGTCCTCCCCCTTTCCTTTTTATCTCTCTCTCTCTCTCTCTCTTTTCCCTTTCTTCGCTATTTGTCTTTCTCTCCCTCTCTCGCATCAGTCGGTTCGCGGCTGCACCGACGAAACACGCTTTTTTATTTTGTCGTTCCTATTGATACCACCTTCTCTCAGCCAAACGACCACCTTAGGGGTACAACTGGTCCATTTTTCTCGAGGTAATTAATCACTCCGAATGAATACCTGTTGTGTAACGCCGGAATCGAAGATACAAACTAGACGGACGAGCGAGAAAAATCTCGATATTGATAAGATGGATTTAATAGCTGTAAACAGACGCACACACGCACACACATATATATATAGGTATACCTGTTGAATTGTGGCTTAAGAATCGAAAGAAAAATCGGAAGAAATGCGTGCGAGTTGTGACATCTTGCTTGAAAGTTAGAGACGGGCCTCTTCGCGGATAATTACTTGGGGATTAAATTAGTACCTGTTGCTTGTAGGATTTCTGCGAGATCGTTGTTGGTAAGAAGAAGAGGATACTCGTGGGTTAGTCTATCTAAAGGTAAAAAAAAAGAAAAAAATAGAAAACAAAAAGAAAAGTGTGGAAAAGATGTGACCGAGGAAAATAAAGGAGCACGTAGTACTTCTGGAAGGAATAAAGAGGAAAGAGAGGCTCCTGGACGTGTGGAGTCTTCTTTGCTGCCGGCAGGAGCAACGGCGCGCGAAGAAGTTCGGTCGGTCCTGTAGTAGCTCGAAGAGAGGTAAAGCAGAGAGAGAGAGAGAGAGAGGGAGAGAGAAAGAAAGAGAGAGAGAAAGAGAGAGCGAGACCGATAGACAGCGAAGGTGGGTGGAAGGGAAAAAGGACTGGCGCCTAGGGTGCCTCGCCTGTTCTGTAGGCGCGGTCAGATTAGGTGCCGCCTGACAGTGACGTACGTCGACGGCCACCTTGCCAGCTGAACCAATCGTATGAGAGAACGTAGAAAAGAGTGGGGAATGGCAGAACGGTGGCGCGCATGACGAACCTCTACCAACCGCTCCGGGAGCCTCGGGAACCTCGGGCGAGCTACGAGGCGAGGCAGTCAGTCGCTCTCAGCTACGACATGCATAACGCATGAGAGAGCCCGAGCGAGATCTTTCTACGACCCGTTCTCTCCTTACCACGCACTCTTTCTCTCTCTCTCTCTCTCACTCTCTCTCTCTCTCTCTCTCTCCTTCGTTACTACTCGTTGTTACTACTACGACACATTCTCACACATACGACACTCCTCGACCAACAACAACAACGTAAACGTTCCTTGGCGTTGGCTATATCACACGCATCCACTCTTTCTCCCACAACTCCCACATACGACTCCAAAGACGACGAGGGTGACGACGAGGGTGACAACGTCAGCGATTACGACGACGACGACGACGACGACGACGACGACGACGACGACGACGACGACTACGACGAGGACGACTACGACACAGTTCGAAACGCGCGAGAGTGCGACCGGCAGCGAGAGCGAGGAGAGAGTCGCGTTTCGTCTTTACGATTCCGCAAGTCTTCGAGAGTGTGTCAACATTGTCTACGTCTTACTCCTCGCTCGGTATCGACAGTGATTATAATAAATACCTTTTTTTCTTACTTTCGTTTCGTTTTACGCGAGTTCGACTGCGAAGCATGAGTGATATCGGGTGATTTCGGGATTACTCTCGCGAGTGCTGTCACCTTTGAAGAAGGTAACTTGTGTGCTCTGCAATAACGTGTGACAAAATAGAAAACAAATTAGCTGGAGATACTGTTTTCGACGGGCGGAGTAACGAGTACGCTCGGAAGAATGCGGCTCGATCGGGATTTCTTACGTTTTCGCGAACGGTGGACCGGTGCGAGCGGTCGTTAATAGGCTCTGATATTAAAAAGGATTACGTTTCGGTAGCATATTCTGAAGAAACTTTAATCGTTTTTATTGTTGGAGGAGAGGAGGGTGTGGGAGAGAGAGAGAGTGAGACAAAATATCTAGATCCAGAGGTGTGCTCGCAAAATTAGCCGGTACGTAAAGATAGAACCGGCAGAGCGAGCAGCTAAAAAGACCTCTCGACGAGGGGAAGTAGATGGCCGCTACCACGTACATGCCGGTTAGTAGCGCAGTGTCGGCCGAGCTGGATGGTGGTTCGGGTACAACAATCGGGATGAACATCGCCGTGGGTGGCTATTCCTCGGGCTCGCCCCGCAGCGCCGCCGACGCCGGCGAAATGAAATATATGCCGGCGCCGCAGCATCATCATCATCATCACCATCATCATCAGGTGACGTCGTCGCCGTCGCCAAATGGACTTTCGCATCCGGCGGCGAGCCTCTCCTCGGCTAACCCATGGGTCAGTTTGCAACCTGGTAGCGATCCCTGGGCAGCTTCCATGGGGATGCATCACACGAGTCATCATCCTCATCATCATCCCCATCAGGCCAATACGAGTTTAGATGTGAAACCTTTAACGGCCGCTGCCGCGGCGGCGAACGCCGATCAAGGCATGCACCATCGCGGACCTCATCAATCCCCTGGTATGGCGTCGCCGCATTCCTGGCACGCGCCAGTCGTACCCTCGGCACATTACAATCCGAGCGGTGGTGCGGCTTCGCCGACGACCCTGCAACAATACCACGCGGCGATGAACGGCATGCTACATCAACATCCTCACCAACATCCCCATCAGTTGCACAATCACCAGGCCGGCCTTCCTCATCATCTCAGGGACGCCCACAATCACAGTCCACCGACAGGTCATCCGCTTCATCCGGGACATCCTCTCGATAGGGATCACAGTGCTGGCGAGGAAGATACGCCGACTTCCGATGATCTCGAGGCGTTTGCGAAACAATTCAAACAGAGACGCATTAAGCTCGGCTTTACCCAAGCGGACGTTGGTCTCGCACTCGGTACCCTTTACGGAAACGTATTCTCGCAAACGACGATATGCAGGTTCGAGGCGTTGCAGCTGAGCTTCAAAAACATGTGTAAACTAAAGCCTCTCTTACAAAAATGGCTCGAGGAAGCGGACTCAACGACGGGCTCGCCAACGAGCATCGATAAGATCGCGGCACAAGGTAGAAAGCGAAAGAAGAGAACGTCGATCGAGGTTTCGGTGAAGGGTGCTCTCGAGCAACACTTTCACAAGCAACCAAAACCCTCTGCTCAAGAGATCACAACGTTGGCCGATAGTCTGCAACTAGAAAAGGAAGTAGTAAGGGTGTGGTTCTGTAACCGACGGCAAAAGGAAAAGAGGATGACACCGCCGAACACGCTCGGCGACGGCATCATGGAAGGCATGCCGCCGGGTCATCAGGGACAAGGAGGCCTCCATCAGGGCTATCATCCGCAGGATCACCTCCATGGCTCGCCTATGGGCCATAGCCACAGTCCCCCGATGCTGAGTCCTCAAGGTCTTACGGCCCACTCGTTGGCGGCTCACTAGCGTTCGCCGGGGCCTCCCCCGTTGGGCCTCGCATTAACTTCTCAAAACGCGCCGAATTCCTCCGTGTCCTCGTCCGCGCCACCGCCACCGCCGCCACCAACGGCGGAAAGTCTACCGCACTTTTACCAACACTATCTGCAAACTCGTACCGGTTATGCCGGTAGCTCGTAGCTCTAGGCGGTCGGTCTATGCGAACGTACGCGAAATCAAGGAGGAAGAAAGTACGAAGAAACGATAAGAAAACATAAAAAACGGGATACACCAATCGTGGATGGACTTTATTCGATTACGAGGTTCAACGGGGCCTAACGAGGCTGGACTCTTGGCCCGTGCACACAGGGGAGGCTGACGAGCTCGATGCTCGATGTTCGATGCTGCTCTGTTATTATTGCTCTCGCTCTTAATATCGTTCCTTTACTTTCATTCTCTCTCTCTTTCTCTCTCTCTCTCTTTCCCTCCTTCCCTCTCCGTCTCTCGTACGACAAGAGAGGACTCGAAGATGATGTAAGAGAATAAGAGAGATGAATATAAAGGACGATCAACGTTGTTCACCGTCGCTGAAAATAAGCCGAGAAAACGTTATACGATCTATTAGAAACATGGACTTGGAAACGTCGCTCGTTCGTCCATTGCTCGACGAGTGCGTTTGTGTTAAACTCTTTCTCTTTCTCTCTATTTTCTCTCTCTTTCTCTCTAAATACTTATCACAGTGCGCGTTCCGAAGAAAGACTATTGGTGAAGAAGAAGAGAATTGGACCGAAAGATTTAGTGAATACGAGAAAGGGAGGGAATGCATGATAAATGAGCGAATGAGCAAAAAATAAAAAAATAAAGAAAAAATAAAGAAATAATAAATCAAATCAAAAAGAAAAAGAGAAAGAGAAAATGAGGGACAAAACGCAACGAACATACATACGTAGGATAGTGCTGTGTTCGTTTGGGATTTAGCGCGAAATGCTGCGAGTCCCGGCGAATGATGTAACATAAGTAAATATGGACTGTAAATAATGTACTAGATAAAAAGAGCTAGTAAGTTAAGTGAAAACATTTGCCGTTGGCGTCGTCATCATCGTTGACACCGTTGCCGGCGTCTCTCATCGTCATTGTCATCAATGCTGCCGTCGCAGCTGCCATCGCCACCGACACTGTCATCGCCTTCTTAAAAAAAAAAAAAGAAAAGAGTATGGCATGGACTAACGACATGGAAAGATTGGGAAAAAGAAGAATAAGAAAACAAAGCAGAATGTAAAAGGGAAGATGCGGATTGAAAGAAGGGCGCACGCGTCGTCTTTTGAGTCGTCGTCGTCATCTTTATCGTCATCGTCATCGTCATCGTCCTTACGGGGATACTACGCGAGCCGCACGTGTGCGAAATTCAACCAGACAGATCCCCATCAAACGAAAAAATTACTCTTCTGTATAAAGAGTAAGTATTATATATATGAGATATAATAATTATACGAGTAAACGGATATATAAATAGTATATATATACACATACGTGTATGATGACAACAAAAAATGTATACATATATATATATAAATATTAGATAGGTGCAAAATTAATTGTGGTTTTTGTTATTTAAAATTAGAAACAGGATTTTCTAGTTATCTTTCGTCATGTTATGCCCCATGGGAAAAGGTCTAATTGGAGATGCTGATGTTTGCTTACATTATTGTTTTCATTTAATAGCAATGTTGAATTTAAATGCTTAAATTAATCATATATATGAGTTTACATTCGAACGTTAAGTAGCAGAAACTCTCCTTGAAATATAAACCTTGTTTTTGGTCATTTAGACAATTAGCGAACTTACAACTCAATATCGGATCGAAAAATTTCGCGATGGAAGCGAAAGCTTCAAGATAAAAAGGGTCGTGAATGTTCCGTATTTATTGACAATAATAATTTAACGGACATTATTGAAGTAAATCCACGTAAAACAACTTGATAAATTGCAAAAGAGTTCAATGGTAATTGTTCAATAATTATTCGACGTTTCAACCAAGTCTTTAAATTCGATATTTAAGAACTGCAATTATTTTTGGACGATACTAATATTATATGAAAAAGATTTGCGGTTAAACCATTGTTCTAAAGGCTATAGTGTTTTGTATATTATTATTGATTATTTTTATTGTAATTATATAATTATTATTATTATTAATATTATTATTGTTATTATTATTATTAACATTATTATTAATATTAATATTAATATTATTATTATTATATTATTATATTATTATTATTATTATTATTATTACTATTAATAATATTATTTATGTATTATTATATTATTATTGTATTCTATATATTTGTTTATCATTCGAGATATCTTATCTCGTTGGAAAAGATAATTGTAATAATTACGGTTCGTTAATATTATTGTAATTATTGCGAAAGATTTTTTTCTTCTTATTCATTATGCTTATTATTATTGCTATTATATTACTGGTCATCATTTATTATTACCGTATATTATTACTTTATTTTTATGTTATTATTATTATTATTTTTATAATTATAATTACTTTATTATAATTATTATTATTAATTTGTTAATATTAATAATTGCGAACTATTTTAAGGAAGGACGTAAGAATCTTTTTGAAATCTATTCGAAATTTTCACTCTTTGTTTCTCTCTTGTTTTTCTCTTTTTTATGGTTGTAGTTTTTCTTTCAATGATCAATTTCAAGATTTTATCGAAAATTTCTCGTTAATTTCGTTAGGGTAAAATGGATTCGTCTTTCCGTTCTCACTTCACCTTGTCTCTTTTTCTATATCTCTCTCTCTCTCTCTCTCTCTTTCACGTAGTATCGTTTTTAGTCGATTTTATTTCGATTTTTTCCAAGATCTAGCGACTTTTGGATATTAACGAGGGAATGTCTGTTAGCCGCAGGCACGATTGTGTATAGAAAGTGTGCGTGCATGTGTATTTGAGAGAGGGAAAGAGGGGGAGAGAGAGAGAGAGAGAGAGAAGCAACGTTTTGCAACAAAACGCGAATTCATCTTCCGTTAGTGACGCGTAACAAAAATTCGATACGGGCGACCTGTCCGTAGAAAAAACGTTTTTTTTCGGTACTGTTTTCTTTTTTTTTTTTTGGTCGAAGCTCACCGAGTATAAATTCGCGCTCGAACGAGCGCGCGCGTGCATGCAATCGCGTTTATTAACGAGGTAGAAGGAGAATTTAAAAAACATCGATGTGTCTAACCTGGGGATGGTGAATGTATACTATATATAGATATATAAAATATAGAAAAAAAGGGGCTAGAGGAATAATGAAGAAAAATATGAGCAAATGCACAACAATCATTTCGATTATTAGCTAAGATATTTATAAGTATATTACGTATACTTATATTATTTTCGATAAAAATTCTTGTCATTTCAGTGGTATGAGTATTTTTCTCAATTTTTTCCATCTACTCAAAGATAGTCAACATCGATTCTTTTCTTTTTGTTTTTTTTGTTCATTGATACACGAGTAAACATAGTCAATTTTATCCTTCGTATCGTTCTTCGTTTCATTCTTTCTCTCTATATATTGTGTATATATATATATATTTTCTCGTCAGCCATGTTAGCGTGTTCTTTTCTTTGCAAATTCTCTTGGAAAGGGTTGCCTTTAGCTTGTCCTTTCGTCGTTAAGACAGGTTCGCGTAAGAAACTTGCTCTAAGATTGCGAATTTTTTCAAAGGTCTCTGGCGTACATTTTGAGTGAGCTGAAAGATCCTTATTTTTTTTTCTTTTTTTTTTATAAAGAGAAATGTTTTTTTTTATCTTATTTTTTTTTTAAATTTAATCGACAACGATCTCAGAATAAAACGCGCTCGTTGATCTTCCGGACACGTGTAATTCCATTAGACCGTCCCGTTCACTTCGACGTGTAAATCCGATGATAAGTATTTTGAAGGAGTACGAATAAAGTATGCTAAATTATGCAATGCATGTAGGAATGCGAAGTAATCTCTCGCATGATGAGCAAGACCGTGAGCCAGACGTTTCGTGTAACAATGCGCGCGCGTTCACTCAATGTATCTACCTACATACCTTGATAATATGATTCTAATCCTTTGAAATAGCCGTTTATGAATTTTCCTAAAACATTATACGTAAGTATTATTGTTAGTAATCTCTTACCTGAACGAATTGAAAATTTCATACATTTTTGATGAAAACAGAGAAATAAGAGAATATCGTTATCTATTTTTTCGGTCTTGCTACAATTGATACCGTAATGCGGGTCCGGAAAATGTAAGCAGTTAAAACAAAACAAAAAAAAAAAGGTAGTAGTTTCATGTGGGACTAGATTTCTTGTGAAAGAGTTTAGTATTTGAAAAATGAATGTCTCTCTCTCTCTCGTATAACGTGGGCAACTGGTCTCTCTCTCTCTCTCTCTCTCTCTCTTTTTCTTTCTCTTTCTCTAGGCACAGGAGGGACTTATGGTGGATAAGAGGAGGAGGAGGAGGAGGAGGAGGAAGAGAAGGAGGTGGTGAGGGTATATCGGAGAAAACCGGCGGAACGGGACGTCGTTAAATCCGTCGTCTCCCCCTAATAAACAAACTTCTCTCGGTTCTCTTCTTAGCTTCCCTCGATTACGTAAGATTTGCCACAAAACAGCGAGGCGCAAGTTCATTAAAACGTTACGTTGGCGATGTCGACGTAACGCCACAGCGCGCAGGTGGATTACGCGGCTTTATTATCCCTATACTGACTTGAGTTTGTGCTCGTGCACGATTATTTGCTCACTTTGCCACGCATAGGTGTATATAGCACTCTTATCTTTCTACCGAAGAGCTTCGATTGGTCATGTCTTTTATTTTTTTTCTTCTTTTTTTTTTTTTCTTTTTCCTCGTTCCTTCGTATATTTTTTTCTGTTTTTTTTCTTTTTTTTTCTCATCGATCGATTAGAACTACGTCTTCGTAGAATATTAACGAGTTTTCGCCAGAGTACGTTCGGTAAGCGTTTCTCGTACGTTAAATACGCGGAAAAATTTCTCACCCGTTATTTCCTTCTTGGCACCTTTAATTAATGAGAAAAACGTTACCAATGAGGATAATATTTGATTCGTTGGTTAAAGTATCAAAGAAAATAGTTTCATTTGATTGTGCTGAAAAAAGTATGAACTGTCTATCGAAATAGAAATATAAATGATACGTTGCAAAATCTGATGGAAGAATGTTAACGAGAAATCATTTTCGATAAATGAAGATATTTTGTAGAATTTCTTGTTACCTAAATACAGAAGCAGGCAAAGAGACAGAGAGACAGAGAAGGAAAAGAAAAATGCGATCGACTATCGGAAAGAAAGCGTTCGTTGCGCCAATTGAAATTCTGTTCGTTAATTATCGCTCGTTTTCTTAATATACTCGCGAGTCTATTTGTTTCATTTGGACGATATATTGCAAGAGAAATATATTTTTTAAATCTCGTGTCTCGGTAACTCACTAAGTACTCTTTTTTGTTTAGGTGTAGATTTCGATCGAATGGAGACGATGCACGGCCGGGATATGAGATTTTGTTGATACCGCTTGTGTTTCAACGAGACGTTTCAACGAGAGAAGAAATGTTTTGAGAGTGTTCGAGTGTTTTGTATCGGAGGATGGACAATGAGTTTTGGCGCAACGGAGAGAACGTTACTTTTCGGCGGTATACGATCGATATATAAATTTTATTCTTCCTCTATTATTTTATTTTTTAACGAAAATGATGTACATACAAAGAAAACAACAAAAAAAAACATACCACATAGACAGTAGAGAAGGCGATCGTACTGTTAGAAAATCGAAGGACCAGAATTTTTATTTGTACAAACGATCGATACGATCCAAAATAACGAAAGATCGAGTTTATCCAGAGAATCTTAAATAAAACTCTTCGATTTTCTTTGACAATCGTGTCGAGGAGCAGTACGCGTGCGTGATTTTTGCCGACGACGCACGGTGCAAATGATAGGGGCGACATGTAAAAAAAAAACGATACTTATGGGATTACAATCTAATACACGAAAAGAAAAAACAAAAGAAGAATGACACGCATCTGTAAACAATACCTACCCTCTCCCTTCTTTCATTGTATATTATTATTATACATTAATTAATTATTAACGATAAAAAATAATATTGAAATTCGGCGAGTGGTGTTTGACCACTGATTTTGTTAGAACGGCAGAAGCTAAATTACTACTGAATTTTAATTAAATAAACAACATTGAAAGTAAATACAAGAGAAATCTGTCGTTTTGTTTTATCCACACGTTCATTATTTCATTCATTCATTTATTCATTCATTCATTTATTTATTTATTCGTTTTGGGAACATTATGACTTACCTATCCTATAAAAGATTCTTTATGTGTCAAAGATGATAAAAATAGGTAATAACTCGAAAGAATTTTTACGACGACGTTAAATCGTATAACGGGAATATGCATTTATTCGGTTGTCGGCTCGATCATCGATCGTATATTCTTCGAGTGTTCTCAGATTTTCTGGTTTATAAAAACAAACAGGAAATGTAATCGTTGGGCGATCGATGATTGATCGACGGAATCGATCGATCATGGAGCACGATCTCGCGATATGTGAAACGATGTAAAAACTGATAAGATATTACCATACTCGAAGAAAAATTGATTATATCGATCATGTATTTACGTGCTCTTTAAATCTTTTGCGTTATCTCGTTTTATTTTTTTTTCTAATCGTTCTAAACATTTTTTATCTCGATTGAGAAAAAAAACATCTTTCGATTATTGATTCTCATCTTATTTGATTTTAGGCAAAATTGTAGGTCCGATTATTTTCGGCTAAAATTAACTCGTTTTCAAGTTTTTATTTGAATCAACTTAAAAAATAGAGACATAGTGAGTGAGAGAGAGAGAGACGGATAATGAATCGATAGGAAAGATCGAATTGGCGGAAGAGGGTGTGCATCGATAAACCGCATACTCTTGGGTAGTATCGTAGTCGCCTCGAATTTCGATATCGTTCACGATCTCGTATTCCAGTGGCGATCTTGGTCGATCGATCGTTAGGGGTGTTACCACGGAATGGTGTCGCGTTACGTTCGCACCGCCTACCTTTGAAGCGTTAGCATGATGGTGTGAATTCAGTGAGCTGCTTAAAAATAATATTCCACCATTAGGTATAATAATAAATCGGACTTTTCTTTCCTTTTAACAAAGTGAAGTACATTTTCGATTAATTAATAAAGCAATGTTACGAATTAATTGACGTAATAACTCAACTGAAAAAGAAAACGATGGAAAAATAGAAAAAGATAAAGAGAGAGAGAGAGAGAGATAGAGATAGAGAAAGAGAAGAAGAGAAAGAGAGAGGGACGGAGAATAAAAAAGCGCGCGATACCAGGTGCCAGGCAGGAAATCGTCGGATGGTTTCACCTCGTCGGTGCGTGACACGCGCGAACAATGAGTACCGTTTGAAAAGGGGGTGAAACGCGTCGTAGGTGTTAGAGAGAGAGAGAGAGAGGGGGGGAGAGAAAAAGAGGAGAGGGTATGTAGAGGAGATAACGAGGAGTCGTCGAGAAGAGAGGGAAAATCCGAGCGAGGGTGAAACAGCGCAAGCGTCGATCAACCACCACTGCCATCGCAACCCTCCCTGTTGCGCATGCGCTTTGAAACCTCCTTTGACCTCTTCGGACCTCCTCCGCACTCCTCTCTCTTCGCGATGCAATGTTCGCCGTCATTTCGTTCGAATAGGTATTACATAGGTAAATTTCTTGTTTTTTTTTCTTTCTCTTTTGTTATAAATCAGAAAAGTTAGCTCGATCGATCGGAGATAAATAATAAGATCAACTTCTAATCATGGGAGAGGGGGGTCTTTCCATTCCGCGATGATTCAAGTTCGTTGAAAACGCTTTATTAGAAGGGATTTCGTTAATCTCTGGCTATTCTTCAAGGAAGTCGTCGATTAGACCTGATAATCTCAACATGAAGAAAGAGAGAGAGAGAGAGAGAGAGAGAGAGAGAGTTAGAGACAGAGGACAGAGAGAAAGAGAGAAACAACGATAGTCGTTTTAACACGTTTTGAATTTTCCTACGGAACTGGCAAATCTTTCAAGGTATATACTCGTCTCGTCGACATTCCGTTGGCGCATTAGCGAGGCGCGAACAGATCCTGACATAGGCGCATTGATTTAATGACTGATGCCCACACTAAGATCCTCCTCGTCGTCGTGGTCGTCATTGTGAATGCAAGAGTAAGAGAGAGAGAAAGAGAAAGATAGAGAGAGAGGAGAGAGCAGGTTGAGAAGTATAAGCGGACGTATACCTACGTGCATACGCGCCACTTGCCGCACGCGTGTGCGGAGGAAACAATTGAACTCCATCCGTCCTCTTCTCCTAACTCTCTCTCTTTCTCTCTCTTTCTCTCTCTCTCTTTCTACCGCGCTTTTTAGTTCTCTAACTCTCTTTATCACACTCTCTTTCTCTCTCTCTTTCTCTCGTACTCTCCGCGGTTGAAGCTTAATAAGCACCGCTACCTACATTCCATTTCCGGTGCGCTGACGTCACTTGACAATCCGGCTACGGAGAGCTCATCAAAAGCCACGTACGAGTCGCGAGTCTGACTCGTTTCACGGCGTTACCTACGCCTCTTCGACTCTCTTTCTTATTTTTTTTTCCTTTTTCCTTTTCGAGGCTCGAGAGAGTTAAACTTTCTCAAGGTTGCCCTCTGTCTATACCTCTCTTTCTTTTTCTTTTACTTTCCGACGAATAGGTAGACAAATTTTGTTCGAAAATAGTTTTTAGGAACGTGCTTATAAGAAAAGAAAGAAAAGGAAGAGCAAATTTTTCATCGTTTTCTACGATTTCACGAAAAATCACGTATGCGTATTGTGTAGTAAAAGAGAGATAGAGAGAAAGAGAAAGAGAGAAAGAGAAAAAGAAACGGCGCAGCATGCCACCGTTCGTAGTCCGTTGTTCGAGTAGCAGCAGCAACGGCAGCACAAGCACCAACAACAGCAGCAGCAGCAGCAGCAGCAACATAAGCAGGTAGGCCTTGAACGAGTCCGGAGTCAGGCGCGCGCGCACGATCTCCTGTATATCTACGAGTACATAGATACGGTCAACTTTTTCCCACTCTATGTCTCTTTCTCTCTCTCTTTCTCTTTCTTTCTCTCTTTTTCTTTCTCTAGAAGCGTTGCCACCATCGGCCAAAAGACAGATAAATAAGTCAGCTATGGCATTGGCTAAGTAAACGAGCCTACGCGAGCTCGCGTTTGTGAAACGTACACCTGTAAGTCTTCGCGTCTCTCTTACACTCTCTTATTCTCTCTCCGTCGCTCCCTCTCTCTCTCTCTCTTTTTTTTTTTCATCGTGGCTCTTGCTGCTACGAGTTAGCGTGGGCGTGTTAGGAGAGGAGGAGAATCTCGTCGATATATACGAGCCAACTCGTTTATACGTTCCTTCCTTCCTTCGTTCTTTCATTCTTTCGTTCTTTCATTCTTTCGTTCGTTCGTTCGTTCGTTCGTTCGTTCTTTCATTTGTTCGTTCGTTCTTTCTTTCCTTCCTTCCTTCCTTCGTCACACATGTTCGTTCACTCGCTTACTTGCTTATTTGTGTGCGAAAAGTTCTTCTGGCTATGTTTATGCTCGACAACTCGTATGCTGTACAACCCGTAGAATAAAGATCGAGCTAAGCACTTTACGTTTTAGGTAGTCGAGATCGCGTCAAGATCTGCCAACACAGTTCTTCCCTAACTTTACGTCTCAAGATAAAGATACGCGTCTCCTATTCTTTATCTTTTTTCTTTTGATTTTTCTCCATTTTTGTCTCTCTTTCTCTTTCTCTCTCTATCTTTGCGTTTTTCTATCTTTGTTGGTCTTATTAATCGTCAATAAAATGCCTCAACACCCGCCACAGAAATTTTGGCACTTGCTGTGCAATGAACGTCGCATGCGGTGCTGAGATATACGCGACCGAGGCTACTGACGATCGGCCGCACGCCTCCTTACTCACTTATAAAGTTAATTGAGGGCAAACGTCTACCACAATCCTCTACTGACTATCTCGAAAACATTCCAGCCAAGATGTAAGAAGAAGGAGAAGAAGAAGTAAGGGGATTTTCCGATTTATTCTGTCGAAAAAATCCATTTTCTTTTCTCCATGTAAACAATTTTCATTCATTTTTGCATGTTTATCTATATATCTAAAAGACTCGTGCTAGTCATGAACTTTTGTCACGTTCTATGAAAATTTTTAACGCATTTTTCTCAAAAATTCTTTTCTTCGAATTGGCTTTCACGATAACTTAAAAAATTAGTAACCATTAATAAGATTTATATCGTTCGTAATTAAATCCTGCATTGCTTGGCTTATCAAAAAGAAGCGACAAATATTTTTCATCTATTTTTTAATTTTAAATTTGAAAGTATAACCGATAAATGAAAAAGAGCTTCGAACGGTTTCCGATATTTTGTTCGTAGGCCGAACGGTTGAGAGATGTCTTATAGAAAGAAATTTTTTTTTTCCCTTTTCGGGCATTTACAAAGGTGAAATCCCTAGGCAATGCCGTCAATCCCTACGTGCTCTGCGGCACAATCTTTAAATGGATGTTTTTTCTATCAGGAAAAAAAATTTTTAATCAAAATTTATATTTATTTTTTTAATGATCAATAAAAATGATAGTTTAATTATAAATTTTTATCTACTTAATATATCAAAGAGAAAATCGAATAAGAAACTTTTACCTTTCGATCCGATAAAAAGGGAAAATTACTTTAATTGTACTTTTAGCCCACCGATTTTCTCTTTTCGATCACGAAAGATATCGAAAGATTCTATTTCGAGCTGTGATCTTTACGATCATAATATCGAACCAGCTGATATAAGTTGCGTGTTATTTAGAGCGTGTCGTTGTAAGCAAGTTAAATGCTTTTTGAATACATTCGATCTTTTTCCTTCATTTTGACAAATTTTTTTTTTTCTATCCAACCCCAATAACAAAATACTTATATCCTTCATTACGTATTTTTTTTTTTATCTCGTAACACCCGTGTCTCTTAGCTCATGTCTAAAGACGACCTTCGCTATCGTAAAACTATTTCCACGTTAGTTCATATGGCGCGTTTACTTGCGCGGAAAAACATTTACCATAAGTTATTACGTTATTCCGGCCTTCGACTTGCCGCACCGAAGCCGTGGCTGGTCGATGGAAAGTGTGCACTGTGTTCTCCGAGACCTGTTTCTCTATTTTTCTTCTCTTTCTGATTTTACTTTTCTCTCTTTTCTTTTCTTTTTTTTTTTGACTAGAATTTTGTCATGAATTATCTATGGGAAATGTTACTGTTACTGTTACTGTGCTGCTGCTGTTGCTGCTGCTGCTGTTGCTTCGTTATTGTCATTGTTATAATTACGAAGCTTGTTAGAAACGAAATGATCACCCGTAGTATGAAAGTGAAAACTCTATTCAAATTAAGTTTACATTAATTTCTTATGGATGATACCGTAAGAAAACACGTTAGACGTCATTCATTCTTCGTCATTTTTTACATTTTTTTTGTCCACGTTTTGCCCGCAGCGCGCAACGTTACGCGCCCGCGTGTCTCTCGGCGTCCAGTCTGACAAATCGTCGAGCTAGACACGACGATACCTTGATGAATTATAGTAATGACGTGACAGCCTACAAATATTGAATCTAATTATGGTAATGCGACGGTAATCTATTTGCATTGCTGAATAACGAAGACACAGGTGGTATGGAAAGATCCTACGATGGTGATCGTGTGAGTGACCTACGGATAGAAAAAGAGATAGAGAGAGAGAGAAAGAAAGAGAGAGAGAGAGAGAGATAGGGAGTTCATAGCAAAGAAAATAAGAAGTGTGGTAGTGGTAGTTAGTGGGGCTTAAGGAGGTCGCACGAACGAGTAGGAAAGAGATGGAGAGGAAGAAACCGATAGTCCAGCTATTTATTTCTCTCTTTCTGTATCTATATTATAATGATTGTAACTGTAATATATTCGTTGAAATGTTGTCCAATCGATTCGGGAAAAACGGTCCTTTTGAAAATAATACTTGCGTAATCTCATTAGCAAGAAAGAGCAGTAAAAGTGTCAGATTAGAAAGGAAAAAACGAGCTCTTCGGACGATCGAAATAAATAATTGTCTTGAAAGTTTAGCGAGAGAGATAAAAGAAGATTAAGTCGAAAATAAAGGAGAAAGGAAGAAGACGGACAGACACAGACACAGACACAGACACGCGTTGATTTTATCTCTTTATATGCGACATTCGCGCATATGAATGGGCAACGCACGTGGCATAAGGTTATTTTTTGTTTTCCTTTTACTTTTTGCACTTGTATTTGCAGGTAGGCAAACTATGCGGGGACATTTTAATTTGATCGTGTGTCGCACGGATTGGTCGTTGGTTTAGCTCGAATTCGTGCCGTCACGCTCGTAGGACTTTTAACACGAGAGCGTGTGGCGTTTGCCTTAGAAGACACGACGAATATGCTCTTTTTCTCTTTCTTGGCTCACGCGATGCAAGCATTAGAGGATCGTGCATTCCATACTTTAGCATCTGAAACTTACAAACTCTCGAAAGATGATGCGACGTTGGAATCTCCGTTTTTATTTTATACGTTTGTTTTTTTATACTCTCTCGTGACACGTGCCACCAGTTCTGCAGCAGCAGCGTGCACACCAGTTCTCGCTTACCCGCGGGACCCTTTGATAAAACGTATGCAGATTAAAACATTTTATTTGAATGATAATATAACACTTGTTGATGCAAGCGCATTGGCCTAGGTTAGCATAATAAACATTATGTAGATCTCCGCGGATGCGCCGAGCCGAGCCGACTATCCGTTCCGGCCACGTATTACGCGAGCGTGTTAATGCGTTCCTACTCATCGTCCTTCTCTCCTCTTATTCATCCCCACTCTCTTTCACCCTTCTACATATTACTTGCTCCTTTTCTCTTTCACCCATCTCTCTCTCTCTCTCTCTCTCTCTTTTTCCCTCTCTATGTATCTACTCGTACGTTCTCTCTTTACGCTTCCTATCCTTCCTGTCTTCGGCTAGACGTTCATTCATTAAAAACCAGGAGCACGTGCATTCTTAATTTTATCGACGTTCCGATCGACTTGTCTCTCAATATGCATATATATATATAGGGTGAGACATTTAAAATACCTAAATATTTCCGTTTATTTATAGTTTTATGGAAAACAGTTTTCAAAACAAAGTTAAACTATTTAAAGATGCATATGAAACGGTAAGATAATTTTTTTTTTTTTTCTTGGAATTTCGAGTTAATCATAATTTTTCTTTTATTGAATGATATAGTTTTTAATAAATTTGTCGATGCAACTCAGGATTCTTTATAAAAAAGTATTAACCCACGAATGTCCACAAATTTTTTAAATATATAAACAGATATAAACAGGTATATATTTTTTTGTATACAGTATTTCAAACTGGATCGATTAACGTAATGAAAAATATATCATTTCATTCAAGAAGGTAATGATTATTTCGAAACATTCAAATAAAATTGATTTCTGAAAACGAATTATCTCATTATTGCACGTTGTTCTTTCGTATAGTAAACTTTTTCTAAGGGACCTTTTTTATGAAACCATAAATAACGGAGATATTTAAGTGTTTCTATTTTAATGCTCAATTCTGTATACAATATACATATATAATACCATACTACTTCTAAAATTTGACTTTTCTTTCACTTGTCTAATTGATTGTATTTAAAAAATAAATGATAAAATATGCTAATAAAAATTGTTAATATTATAGAATTTTACCGGATCGAATGTACGTTCTGATAATGTAAAATTTATATACTTATTTTGCAATGTGAGAATTAACGCGAATGAGAAGTCAAAGCGCATTTATTTCTTAATGTATTATCCTACCCTATCGTAAGATAATTCGGTACGAGCGATCTAATGAAGAGTCTTGTTATAGATACGAAACTCGAGATGCATTCATTTCTATCTACGATCGAGAATAGAATTTACAAGAAAGAGAAAGAGAGAGAGAGAAAGTAAGTGTGTGTAAGAAAGATAGAGAGAAGTGAAATGCAAAGTAAGCTTTCTGCCAAGCAATCGAAAAACGTCGTTCGATTCGAAAAATGGTGTAACCAAGGAGGATAGCCTTTTCCTTTTTTTCTTTTGAAATGAGAAAATCGGTAAGATTGTTTCGAATTAAAATGAGAAAGAGAGAGAGATTAAGAGAGAAAGAGAGGGAAGTAAGAGACTGGCATGCAGCTTCTCACTTCGGTGCTTATCGTCCTTACACGCGTCTTCCCACCTACCGAGTGGACAATAAAATCAAACTTTACGCAGTACCTTTCGTTCGAGCCCTTATCCGGTTCATCTCTGTCTTTTTCTATCTCAATGTTGCCTTGTGCGATGAACTATTTCTCTTTGGGTTGAGTGCATAATCGGTGGATAACTAATAATGAAATATTTAAAAAACAATTCGAAAAATGTTGTTTTTATTTTATTAATTTATTATTTATTTAATTTTTTAAATCAGCGTATTTCTACCTTTAATCATAGGCTATTATTGGATTGTGGAATGACAGTTGCTCCTTTACACTTTGCACGAGGAAAGTAATTAATTTATAAAAAGTATCTACGAAGTTTTTGTGGAATATATGTTAATAACAGTTGTGTCCTTGAAATAATAATGTATATATTTAGATTCTTTTTCATCAGGTTCTTACAAAATTTTATAGTAAAAACGTTTATCCTGCGATATCATGAAAAATGTATAGAGTCAAATGGTCAAAAAAGTTGAGAAACGTTGCTCTAAGTGACGAAAGTATATCTATGTCATTTCTATTATATTTGTACGTTCTAGAAATAAAATGTAAGAAGTTTGAAGTTGGGATGATCGATCCCGAAATAGGTCAGATAGTGTACAAAGTACATACGTACGATATATACATAGGTCTAGTTAGTATCGTCATTCCGGCACAAGTGGCCACGATAATGGGACCTATGACACGCACACACGATCACAGACATTAGGACGGATAAATTAAGTGTTTGACGCTCGCCCTGGAAGCGATGTTCAATTCAGTCGTAACTGTATCTATGACCCTGACCTCTCTTCTTTTGACCTTGAACGTGTTTTATTCGGTAAAAGAAAGAAAGTAAGATAGAGAGATGAAGTGAATTTCAAGAAAATTCTTTCAAAAATTCCCTCCGTCTTTCGGTAAAGCTTACGTAAGCATCAATGGCGATTATGATTGTTTGAAAAAGAAGAAAGAACAGAGAACACGATGGACGGTGATCATTAAATGAGAAAATAAAAGTTTAATTTGAAGGTTAAAACGGTGGTTTGGGAGAATGCACCCTGTTCGAGAGAGAGTAACCGAAAAAGAGAGACAGAAATACACGGATAGAGAGAGTGAGGGAGAGAGAGAAAGAGAGATTCGTAAGCCGGTAGCCCCCGGATGCTCTTTCAGGCCACTTTCAGGCCACTTTCAGTCTGCGTAGCGCCGCAATCGGATGTAAATGCCATGCAAATTTCCAACAGGGAGAGATAGAGAGACGTTAAAGAGAGCGAGAGGAAGAAAAGATAGATAGATAGAGAGAGAGAGAGAGAGCGCACGACACGCAGGTATACCAGGAACGTACAGGGTGACGCGATAAACGAGTCAGCTCCGTGGTAGAGGCGGCTCACCGACGAATTCAACGATCGTTCGTTAAATTGTCTATCTTCGATCTGTCCTTGGTGACGAAATATTTGCTCTTGGATAGTAGGGTTGTACGGGTATTTGAAATTACGGGTTCGGGTCGTGTCGGAAATTCTTTTCGAGTTCACGTCACAATCCCTAAAGTTTGTCGACACATAAACATATTCGGATATTCGGTATTTGTAAACATGATTTTCGATTCAGAATGTAAGGCTTGTATATTTTTGTCTGATCTTGCAATTAAACTTTGAAGTTGTGATATTGCTGTGGAATCAGATTTAAGAATTTTGGCAAGAAAATATTATTCTATGTAACGTGTGAAATATTATTATTTTATTTCAAAATTAAAGTAATCCACATTTTCTGTAATTTTGTAAAATATTTCTGTAGAAAATTTTGTTATGGTGGTTGTAACAATATTGTTAGCATCACGAAATAATTACTTGATAGAGGACTAGTGTAACATGTTATACTTATGGATTTTTTAGTTAGTTACAAATATTAGAAAAATTTCAAACAATGGATAGTTTGCATATAAAATGCTTTCTCGATTATTTTTACTTCCAAGCATTTTCGATTAGCGAACGATGAACCTTTTTTTATAAATTAAAATCGTGCAAATGTAACAAAGTTCCGAGCGTTTTCAGCAACTGGATTCCAGTTTGCTTCTAAGGAGGGTGAGAAGAGCCGTTTGCACCAGGATGTGACATGTATCGGGGGTGAGTCCTGCAGGAGGGGAAAAAAAACGAAAAGAATTAGCGGTCGGACGCGTGCAACGTGCATTGTTGTCCGGTCGCATTAGCACTGGCAACGGTAGTGTGCTAGTCCAAGAGAGAGAGAGAGAGAGAGAGAGAGAGAGAGAGAGAGAGAGAGAGAGAGAGAGAGAGAGAGAGAGAGAGAGAGAGAGAGAGAGAGAGAGAGAGAGAGAGTGAGAGATGGATTTCTTCGTGCAGCTTCAATCCACACCCCTAGTTTTTCTACTTTTGTTTGCTACGAAGGGAGCTATATAGAAACGTCGACTCGTGTCATGATCGAACACTTTCTCGTGCGTGGTATTGCACGATCGTAGTACTTCACTCATTGGTTCGATTTATTCCACAGTTTCTCTCTTTTTCGCAATCGTAAAAACATCACGAATCGGTATACTCGAAATTTACGTTATAAGTATTTACAAAGCATTACGCAATCAGAATTATCGATACTTTACGATAGAACATAATTATTGATAAAGAGTACAAGGAAAAGTTGGTTGAGATGAGTCAAGATTTTTGTTAAAGCCCTTAGCTTCGCTCCCTTTCTTATATCCTCGTACGGACGAATACTACACCTTTTGTGGAAGGGTCCGTCACAATGCGGCATTGTATCCGATCTATAGTTTTTGTTCCTCTATGTATTCGTGAGCCGTTCTAAGAGAAACTCAGTTGCTTTTCTGTTTCATCTACGACTAAGTCACGTAGATATCGTTCTCTCTTGTTCAGGGTCCGCAACCACCAGCTGCCCCTCGTTCTACGATTTTGCGCCTCGAATGCGACTTTTTCACTATCGACTTTTAGATTTTTCCAAGCGTTCCTAATCTCAAATTTAATCGCCAAAATTGTCCGATTATGTCATCTACCTTTTCTCTTTCCCATCGAATATTGAAGATTTCAAAAATAAATACGCGTTTATACCTGCGATACGTCTTTCTAATCCTATAAGAGACCCTTATTACGCTTCGAGAACTTTATTCTCCTTGTATCTTAACTTCTACGGATTATAAGCTGTTCTTCTTATTTGGTATTAGTGTTCTTTTTCGGTACTTTGTGCAGGAACCCTGGCAAGCTTTCATGATTCCTGCTGCGAAGGTACCACTACGTATGCTTGGTCTTAATCAAAAGGAAGAGTAATGATAAACTAAAAGTTCGTTGCGATTTCTTTTTTCGAGCTAACAAATAAAAAATAAAGATAATTATTTAGAATAGATCTATGTTGAATTTTTATATGTTTTTGAAACTCTCTTGGTAAAAATCATTGTTCTATAGTTTAAATAAATAGTCAATAATTATAGTAATAAATATCTATATGTAATATAAGTGGTCAGTATTACTCCCATAATATATGTAATTCTGACGAACTTATAACGCAAGCCTATTCTGTTATAAGCACTGACCATTTATTTCAAATATTGACTAATTATTATTCATATTGAATAAAATGTTTATATATATATTGGTTATATGTTAAAGATATAGTCACTTTGGACTACTAGTTCTCGTCAGATCACTAAAGTTAAGCAACGGGGGTGCAATTAGTAAAATGGATGAGTGACCTACTTAGAAAAACAAAAACCATGTGTTCTTAACTTTACTGAAGCCATAAAAGGATACGACCTTTTTTGTAGTATTGAATAGGTTTGAAAAGGTATTCATCGAGAAGTGTATCGAATTAGTAAAAGGGAGAGTAAAAGGACAAAATATATTGGTTATTTATTTTACAAAATACTATTTAAAACTATTGAAAACTGTTGATCAAATAAATATAAGTAAAAATCTTTATTGTTCTTCCAACAATGATAATTGATCATGAATACTAAAGAATATTTAAACTTCTGTTTTGTTAACCTATTTCTTTTTAATATTTTCGTGAATCTTTCATCGTCATAAATATATGATTGCCTTTAAAGTGGATCCTCGAAAAAATTGGCGATGATTTATGAACCATGTCTGTTCCATTAAATTCATTTAGTTTAAGTTGTTACCAAAATTGATGATTTTTAAAATCATATGAAACTGCTCAATCATATATTTTTATTTTAAAATAAACTTCAGTTATATATTTATCCATGTGATACCTGTAGTGTTTATAACGAGAAACGTTACTCAATTTCTACTTTTAATGAATGTTAGTATTAATTCTAAAATGATTACTATTTTTTGTTTTCCTGTAAGGTACAATTCTGACATTCCCGTTGTTCAAAGAATATAAACTGTATTCAGATAGAACTTCCTCTAGGATCATAACTACTGATAACCCTTATTTGCTTTATCTACCATCTTCCATTATTCGAACTGGATAACATATTCTTTCGATTATCCCGATTGATTGTCACCGTTTAGGTCACAAGTCTTTTAAAAAAGTATCGCAAGAAATCATCCAAATGTGAAATGATAAATGTCTTATTCTGAATAATTGGTCAAAGAAAAAGTTTGCTCATGGGGAGGTCAAGTTCGTTGTTGTTATTGTCGTTGTCGTTGGCTAACATTCGAGTCGTAACCTCGTTCTTCTCGCGACCGACCAACTTCCTCGACGATAAATATCTTTTACGAGGTTCTTTATCGCGATGTACATTCGTCGGAGGAGAGAAAAAATATCATGAGCCTGCGTTCGTCTCGCTGTTTGCTTTTTCATAACAAAAAAAAAAGAAAAAGAAAAAAAAAAGAAGAAGAAAAGAAAAAAATACGAGGACAACGATTCGGAATGGTGCGATGCTTGGATAAAGCTGGATCCATAATTTCTCTTTTTCTTTTCTCCTTTCTCGCGAGAGAACCGTACCATTCCTTGTAATTAATGAACACCGGGTAGAATAGAGAGAGAATTATCGCATGTTCGTGTAAGAACTTCTCTTTTACGAAAAGAGAAGCAATGTGTTCACTCTTACAATTCTTAAATGGAATAACATGTAACTTACAAGTCTTACATATGTGCTTACATGTTTTGCTTTCGAGAAAGGTACACAGTTTTTATATTAGACAACCAAGAAGTTTTGTGCAGTTCCTAAGTTTGTGCATCATTATCTCTTCTATTGATTAAAATTAGACGAACTTTCTTAATTACCTAATATTGTGGTAAACAGCGTAGAACATGAAAATATATAAACATTTAAATACCAACGTTATTTACGAGAAACGTTTTTACAAGTAATTAAGATAAGATTTTCTTCAAGGTCATTTAGTTAAAGAAATTTCAATTAAATCACCATTTTTTAGAATGAGATTATAAATTTTTTAATGCACCAGTTGATGCAGCTAGGCATTCTCTAGAAAAAAATATAATTTATGCGTATTAACAAGTTATTAATTCAGGAGATATTGTTAAGTAGTAACTTGTGCTACGTAATAAAAATATATAACGTTGCTTGAAAAAAAATAATAATTACGCCTTGAAATTAAAAAAAAAATTACCATTAAAAGAAAAATTATCATAGCTCTACGCGTGTCTCCTGAAAAAGTGTAACTATGAAAAATCGTATCGTAATAGAAATAAATAATACGCAAAACGCTGAAAAACGCGCAAACATTTTTGTTTACGTAAAATAGAACGCTATATATAAATCAAAATATAGATGTAAGGATCTTATGAAACATATCTAAGGTATCGCAAAAAGTTAACTGGCTAAGCTTTCGGATTGATCTTTATATATCGCTGGTAGTTTTCAGCGAGGAATGCAAAGTTATCGATGCCGATCTATTGACGGATCTTCCTGGATACGATTAGTGGGCGAACGTCGTTTAGAAGTTAAAGAGGACGTTTGAGAAGGTAATAACGGCAATTATCGTGTTAGTAGCTATATTCCGAAGGCATCCGTCGCTTCGTACCTTTCGCCATGTAATTACGTCTCGTTAAGATCTCGGGAATGTAATCTGGCTCTCGCGGACGAAACTGGGAAATTGTGGAGAACGATACCGCCCCAGGTATTTTACCTACGTGTAGACGTACATATGTATATAGTTAGATATGTGCTAGAGAAGGTAAAGTACTCAACATCCTGTTGCTTTCATCGATACTTTTCTCGCAAACTTCATTTTTATACCGTAAACTAAAGATAAGATAAACAGAGGACAAGAGAGAATCGGAAAGAAAGCAGGAGGGACAGTTGTTGATCTTCGACCACCAGGTTTACGTGACGGAACCTTTATTAAGGCAATATGCTAAGTCTCTATTACGAGACCTAGACAAGTTACTTATTTATTACCTGTTTACGACACGAAAGATCGTCGTTTCGAAAAACGCACACTTTTCGAATTTAACGCGTAAATTTATCTCGTTCATTTGATCGTGAAGCGAAGATTTGTGAAAGTTACCGGTTGCTCGACTAAACCAAAATAAAGGGTGAAAAGGGCGAGGCCAGTATAGGGACGACTAATCCTTTGGGTCTGCTCACTAGGCACGATCCTCTTTTCGGATATTATTACGAAAGTAAAGTTTCGAAGAAGTGTGTAGAAATGATACTCTTAAATTTAACTGTAAAAGTTTGTTTTGAAAACTCCAATTTGTCAAAAAAAATGTTCTAGTTTGCATTGACATCGATAAAAGATAAACAACTATCGATACAAATAGAGACGTTAAGAAAATTTGTTTATATTCTCGTCGTAGGTATTCTTAGTTGGAGAGCAAAGCTTTAGTCCTTTCTATTCTCTCATAATATCGAAACAAGATTCGAAGCGGATTGTTACTATAAACTCATGCGTGTTAAAGCCAAGGTCAGAATGAGTTTAAAACTCCTGTTCCTGTATATTCTTATGCTCGTAAAACCAGTCGTATACGATTTCCTCGATGCGTTGCTATTCATGGTTTAAACTGTACGATACCTACGGAATCTTATGGTATAAGGTTTCTAGGTGCATACCGAAGAAAAAATCTAACATCGAATGGACAAACATATCCAGACTCGAGCAACGAACTTTGCCGAAGGAAGTTAAGAAAAAGAAAGAATTCCTGTCACGCCTGGCAGTGCCCGGAGAGTGCGAGCCACTAAGAGAAGTTTTTTCAGGAGTGAATCTAATGGTGACAGATTATCGATTCCGAGCAACGATCGATCGGTTTAGTCTCGTTGCAAGGTTTGACGAGGGGAATGCTTTTCGGGGGTCGTTTTATAGAGATGGAAAGAGAGAGAACCGGTGGCCGTGTTGCTTTTGTCGCTTACGCGTATATTGGGGTGATTCATCATAGGATAAATTCGATATTTTTCTTCTCTCTTTATCCAATGATCCTGTCCGAAGGCATCATCGATCGATATTTCTTATGGAAAGTGTTATCATCTATCGAAGAACACGTGAGTCGAATGGCTCTTTTCGAGACGTACCTTTTAGAGATGTTCCAAGAGCTAAGACTCCTGTATGTGAGCGTATGTCTATGAGAGAGAGAAAAGCAGGTAGAGAGACGATAGCCAGCAGCATGGTTAGAGCAGCGGGTGCTCTGGATCCGACTGGACCGGTTTTGCCCGGATTCCCTAGGAGTTCTAGCCTTCGGGACTCGCAAGAGTGGCCGCAGGATTCTCACTGGTCACCACTGGTCAGTACGATGCAGAAGAAGACCGGACCTCGGTCTTTGGCTCACCCGGCTATCCCCTCTCCATTCGATCTCTTCCAAGTTCTTCCTTTTCTTTTTTCTCCCCCGTTCTTTCTACTTTCCTCCTCTCCATCTTCGTCCCTCCGGCGCGGCTCAGAGTGTCTGCTCACCCCAACAGGGAGAAACTTTCACGCCGCATCGAAAAGCCAATTCCCCGCGCTTACCACTACGTTTCATCGTATCATTTATCATCGAAGGAACGAACATGAGAGAGCTCTCATACCTCACTGATGATGACTTGATACCAAAGAATCTTATGACATCGATATGTTCTTGATACCTTCGATAATCTGCAATCAAAGTCAGCTTCTTTCGAATATATCTTTATAAACTACAATAAATGATGCATTTTTGAACAAGCAAAATACACAGAAATAATCTCGTTTTCGATTCCGTTAAACAGCTCTCTCTCTCTCTCTCTCTCTCTTTCTTTTCTTCATATCTACTTGTCTCGTGGCATGCTCGAAATCCAGTTTCGGAATCGAGTTCAGCCTTCTCAAACGGTCCAGGATGACCGTTGCCACTGGAGCGGAAGGTGACTCGGTCCACGACCGGACAGCCAACCGTCATGGTTTTGTCTTCTTGCGACAGCGTGCCTGAAAAAGGTGTCGTTCGGTTAAGTTTGTGAAAGAGAAAGAGAGCAAAAGAGAGCGAGAAAGAGAAAGCTAGAGAGAAAGAGAGAAAGAAAGAGAGAGAGAGAGAGCGAGAGAGTAATAAAAAGAGTTGTCCATAAGATACACCGCAAAGGGAAAGAGAACAGCTACTATTTCTTAACTCATTGTGCCGACGTCTCGATGATGAATTTGGTCATTAATTAAAACAACAAAGTAGCAACTCCCCGTTCTCATTTTTCAGCCCTCTTTTAAAGAGCCAACTTTTTGATACGCTCGTTTTCACTCTTTTTCTCTTTCTCGATCCCTTAAATCTTCCCTGTTTGAAAGTCAACAGTTTGGAGGGAAAATTGAAAAAAAAAAGAAAAGAAGAAGAAAGTTCATCGAAGAATACTTTTTTTTCAATTTTTTTTTCTCTGATTAAAGAAAAAAGGAGAGAAGGAAAAACTTAGGTCATATTATCGCGTAAATGTCGCGTGTCCGTTCCATGAACACGATGACAGGTGACGCGTAACGACTATAAGAGATCCCAAAAGGATTCGTATGTGAGATAGGGAGAACTTCAGAAGTGAAACGTTAGAATTATCAGCCGTTGTCCGGCGTTTAAAGACACCATTAGCTACGCCGTGTCAGGACGTTTGTAAAAGCGCTACTGATGAATGGCAGGATGATCGCGTCACGGTTGAAGGGTGGGTTCCTTTTCTTGTTCAACACCCCCTCTCTACACAACTCTCATTGACCTCCTTCAATTCATTTTCTCGCTAAATGAACACTAAACTTTTACCACTGTTCATTTTATTCTTTAACTAGATCGATGTGAAAATAATTACAGTTTTTAAGGATCGTTTTTAAGGATTTACATGCATTAAATATGAAATATTTGTTGAATTATCGGTATTGAGTTTCTCTCCTACTCTTTTCATGTTATTTTGTTTGAATTCGCTTTAATAATGGACCTAATATCATAAGCGTTATTAATTAAAAGATGATTTTCTTCGTCTTAAAAGTTTTCATTTTCATCATGAAATCTTTGGAACACAATACAATCATGAATAAATAAAAGATTAATAGATAAGCCGGCGTCAGATTTAAAATAATAAAAACCGCTATTATTGTTGCATCAACCTGTTGGTTAGTTTAATAAATAATAAATTCAGAATGTTCTCCAATATAAAAAATATATAATGTTGTTTATTTAGATATAAAATAAAAAACGCTTCTAATGAAAAATAATTGTTATTAAAAATTAAATAAATATTTGGTAAACAATTCGACGTTACATTATTGGCCGATTTAATAATATTTTAACGCCTTTCGGGGATTTCTATAGATAATAGTGTTTAAATTAAAGGCGCCACTTAAACGTTCTGAATACTTACTCGTCAATCTTATTATTTAGAAAAGAAAAAGTGCAGTCGGTAGATATTCTTGTAAATAATTGATTACACATTTGCTTAAATATTAATCATTACGACTTAACGAGGAATATTTTTACATATATCTTCGATCTTTCGGTATAATCGATTCACTTCAGCTGTATAATAGTCTATCGGATATTGAAATATTGAATGTCGATGATGCTTGTCTCGCTGGAGTAAACGAGTCGATCGAAATCATTACCTACTCTCTAACAGAACCGTCATTAGCACGATATTAAATGGTTATTAAAGCGTTCATAGAGAAAAATGCGATCTTTATCGACCGAGCTATAAATTGAGCAATTAAAGTTAAAAAAAACAAAAACACACCAAACTAGTAAAGAAGAAAAAGATCGTATATATGTAACTAACATTTATGATGTAATTTAACCGTAGCAATTATTCAACTATTTGTCATTCGAATAATTGATATCAAATGCATTACATTTAAAATTATCGTAGAATTGTTTTGATGATTTAATAGGTGTATCTTTAAGATATAGATTTGGATTAAAAATTTTCGATGAAGAAAAAGAAAAGGTCTTGTAAGGACCTGTACTGTTTGGAACGAAGGTTCCTATGTAACGATCGAGCACGTATATAATGATATTAATCAGACTGGTGCATTCGGCTTCCTTAAAATTGCCGGCGGGCTCAATTTCTCACTTAAAATCTAATTAGAGTTTACCTGAGTTAGTGGATATGCCTGTAGCAACGGTCGGTTCGTGGTCGGTTGGTGGCCAGTTCGTGTCCGGTTTGTGGCCGATTCCTGGTCCCTTGGAGAAAGAATTGAAGGTGAAGGGGGTAGTCGGTGCGAATTTGACCCCAGAATAAAGACGGACCTCGAAGCTAAGGCCGTACTTTAGAAAATTGCAGTTTTCTCTCGTCGATTCAGGGTTCGATCTCTTCGCGCACGAATATACGACGAGTTGGAAGACGAGATCGGCTACCTTCTGCCGGTCGCTTCAAAAATTCTCTTCTTTTATCTTTCTCCTCTTCGTCTTCTTCTTTGTTGGTTCCTCTTTGATGAGGAACGTCGTTGAATTCGAAGTAAGAAGGACGTCGAGATAAGGGCAACTACTGCCAATCTGTGTTCTTAACCACCGGGTTTTATCGAGAGATATAGAAAATTACTTAAATCTTATCCGAACCGATGGATACCCAGGTACCCGGCTGAACTACTTAGGCAAATAAAAAATACAAATCTTTCTTACACAGAAATCTTGGACAACGTTTCCTTCCGCGCTTGATTTCGCAATTTGGAAATAATATTAATTTCATTATTGTTTATGGCAACTAGTAATTACCTAAGTATCCGAGTATCCGTTTTTATTTTGAGGTAAACAAAATTATTCGAGTTCTACCTAACGGGAATTCGAACAAACGGGTAAGATAATAAAGAATCAAATAAATACAAATGTTATAAATTTCAACTACACTAATATTAAACGCATCATCATGGATTATAGCGTTCACTTTATTATTGATATCTTGATTTTTATAATTTTTTATTACTTTTTTTATTACTATTTCTAGGAGAGATTTATTGTTTTTGAATTTTATTGTTTTGAAGAAGAAGAAGAAGAAGAAGAAAAGAAGAAGACGTTAAAAATAATAGCTAAATTTTCTTTCGAATCGACGATATTCGATGAACTGTCTTGTCAAATCCATAGATTTTTATTATAAATTTGTCGCTATATATAATTATTTATTTATTGTTTGAAAAATATAAATTATCGAAACATTGTAAATCCTCGTAGAACACGGGTAGAATACTCGAGTATTTTTTATTTACGTAGATACCTTTGTGGGTACCCGGGTACCCGACGGATCGGATAGTAACAGCTCTAGTCGAGATATCGAGAGCGAGAGACGAAGATGTTGGGAAGGCTAAAAAAGAGCGTTGATCGTTAGCGAGGTACAAATTTCGCCATTTGCCGCAATAAACCTTCGAACCCGCTTGTAACTTCTTCTTATGGGAGGCATGAGTAATCGCCTTGTTAGCCCTTATGGTCTATAGGCGTTCATACTCGCGTATGCTCGCTTATTCGCTTACCTTCTCTTGACCATGAGAAGACAACAACAACAACGACAACAACAACAACAACAACAACAACAACGGCAAGACACCAACAACGAGCGACATGCACGCATCGAGGAAAAACGACAAAATGCTCGCACGACACCATAGCATTGCACGGCACGGTATCGATATGCGCGTGCTTCGTGCTTCGTGAGAGGAACAACAAGAGTGTAGTAAGGAAAAGGACGGAGAGGAATTACGTTCCTTTTCTCTCCTCCTCCTGTTATCCTTCTTATCCTCTTTATCGATCTTTTTGATTTATATTTTGAATATTTATTAATTAAGTGATATATTAGAATAATCGTAACTTAGCTTCGAATTCGGTGCTGATAATTATGACGGATGGTATTAGACGATTAGAGAGGGATGATAAAAGATTGAGGTCCTTCGTGTTAGGCATGAAAGTTTACACCAAACTTTTACAGAAACTCGCATAGTCTCATATTTTCTAAAGAAGCCAGAGGGGGTGTCTTCCATGTGACATCGAACGAGGACTGAAACTGTTATATCTTTAGCTAATTAATAATCTTCCTTAACTCCTCTTTCTCTCTCTCTCTCTCTCTCTCGATTTTATCTTTGGAATGTCCCTTGATATTTTTCTCGAAATTACCAGTGTCTTTCTGGTATTTGAAGATGGTAATTTATCACTAAACGTGTTTCTTCTTCGATTATTTCTCAATTAGATCTTAATCAGTTATTGACGTTTTTGTTACAGCTTACAGAGTCATCTCTAATAGTCCTTCTGCGAGCAATCGTTCCAGAATTCTGTCGCAGCCAGGCATCCTGTCAGTGTGTGGAAATACATTATTACATAGAATTACGGTATAAATTGTGTTAAATCAATGTTAATGGCTGTAGCGAAGTGGGGTATTATAATAAATATATTATTTTATGTATAATCGGTTTACATTTTGTTCCGAATCCTTGTTTCGCAATCCTTTTTTCAAACTCTTACAAGTACATTCCTTTTACTCGAGGATTTTTCGTAGATAAAATCTTTGTAGAACTAACGAATCGTGTTACGATTACGAGGCAGACTCGTAATCGCTTTAAGGATGTTTTCGGTAGCTTACGCTGCAAACTTTTTCTAAGAGACAAAAAGAAGTCGAAGGGTTTTTTTTTTTCTTTTTTTTTTATTTTCTTTCTATTTCTACCAACTCGTTCCATGAAACGCGGGAGAGAAAAGAGAGAGGATCGTAAAAAGAGTCTGCAACGGTCGGCATCTGCGATGTACAATTAACGAAAGGGTTTGCTCTACCCGCACGCTGTTCCCTTGCTCTGCCTTTTGATTTATAGCTTGCTTTTATTTTTTAATTCCTCTGTTGCAAGTGTCACCACTTTCTTTTCTCCTATCGTGCACATTACAGTAGTCTCCTTCGAACTTACATTCATTTCTTTGACTTCGCTCTGCTATAAAATAAAAAGGTTACATTTTTTTGTATAAAATCTTTTAGCAAATACAAAAAGGATTTAAAAGGACTCGCGCTTAGTTTGGGATTATAGGGTACGGAGTATTTAACCCTCGGGGATATGTTATGAAATGACTTTATGGTAGATCAGAGACTCACTTTAGATTGCGTAAGGGGTATACGCTGACAGGAGTGTATAGGTTTCGATCTCTTCGTGTCCAGTAGATCGAGAAAGTGGTTTACCCATGAGAATTTCGCAAATGGAATCCTGATTACGAATATCACGGCCGGTAATCTCTTGGCTTCCGATCAAGTACATTATAAATTATGAGAATTTTGAGAACCACTGTAATCAAACAACGAGACTTATTTTTAAAAACGATTAGCTCAAATGATAATGTACCTGAATTTAAATATATTAAGCTGAGTAATAAATAATGTGGAAATTTTCAGTATGAAAAATACGAATGGTTTTTATTTAGATACAAAATATTTAACATATTTTCAGTAAAACGACAGTACGATATTAAATTTATTTTTATTTAAATGTATTTTCTTTTTATTTGCATATAAAATATATATAAACATTTTTAATAAATAAAAACTATATGGTATTATGTGTACTTAGATATGATAAGATACTTAATATATTTACAAATAAAAATATATACTATTGTTTTATTTATTTAAATATAAAATACTGTATTTAATTAGTATTTCAAGATATAAAATACGTTTACAAAAACTTACATCCTTAAGGTAAAAAAAAACAATAGTAGGTGTCTTTTTATTTTCATACGAAATATTAAAAATTCTCAATAAAAATATACTAATATGTTATTTATTTATATATAAATTACTTAAAATTTCAGTCTTCTATAAAAACTTTAAGAACTCACAGCTCAATATAAGTCTTACAATTAGAATGTTAGGTATGGAAGAGGAGGGGAGGACCTTGAGTCAGTAACTTTATGCGTACGTTCGAGTTTGAGCACCTCTTCGTAATTTTACGCGGCCGTAGGGTGGTTAAAGCTGACGCAGTGGGGTAGGTGGTCGTGGTATGCCCAGTAGCCAATTCCCGGCTCCGGGCTCGACTCGGCGGGTCCATTCATCGCCGAGCACTACGTGACCGGTTTACCAATCCTCCTCGCTCCTCTTTCTACACAACACACCAACGCCGTTGGTGCTCGATTCGTGTTCTCTTTATTTCTCTCTCTCTCTCTCTCCCTTCCTCTCTTTCTCTATCTATCTATCTATCTTTCTTTCTCTTTCTCTTTCTCTCCCTTGCTCGTTCACTCGTCGCAACGTTGGTGCCGAGTCGGCGCCGGTGTCTACGTAGGTATATACCTGTGTACGCGTACGTGTATCCGCCAAACAACCCCTGGAGTCATATCGACCAGCACGAATGGCCCTTCTGTCTCTTCCACCACCCCGCAATTCTCCTCTTCTAGTCATTTTCTCAAACTTTCATTTACCGCGCGAGTCCTACTTATTTCTTTAATTTCGTCTCGTCTCGAGACTCCTTTATTCTCTTCTTCTTCTTCTTCGTCTACTTTCGATCTCGTCCACGCCCTAACGAGAATAAAGTAAAAGACTCGTCGTTCTCTCTTCCTCCCTCTCTCTCTCTCTCTCCCTTTTTTCTCTTCAACTTGTTCGATCTCTTTCGAGAGAACAAACGAAAACGCCCACGAGAAGATCGAGGAAAGCCATCGTTGGTTGTCCTTGTCGTTTGTAGGAAAAAAAGATGAAGAAGACGAGGGAAGAAATGGAAGAAGTGAGACAGTCGATGACGACGCAAATAAAAGAGAGAGAGAGAGAGAGAGAGAACGATTCGTGCTCGATCAGCTCGTTCTCTACGCGATGATGACATGTTAATGTATGGATGCGTAGTACATAAGCGTGTCTGCTGATGGAAAGAGGAGAAAGAGGATGATGAGGAGAAGAAGGAAGAGGAGGAGGAGAAGGAGGAGACAGAGGAAATAGTGGTGTCGAGCACGAGCCAAAGGAGGGACCCCTTCGTGTGCCGGATGGTGTGTCCCGGATGGCTTTCTTTTGGTACGAGAAGGCCCTCCACTCGTCCCTCCTCCGAGCGTCCCGTTCCAGACGAGGCCCGAGTCATTGTCGCCCTGCCTTCTTCATCTGCATACAATGCTGGAGACATCCGCGACTCGAGCCATCTTTTCTCTTTCTCTTTTTCTTTTTCTCTCTCTCTCTCTCTCTCTTCCTTTCTTTCTCTCTCTCTTTCTCTATTTATGTTTTATCGCAGTATTCTCGATATGGATGCCTATTCGAATAATCCATCTTGACCTGCCTGCTTGTTTGATTGTCTTTCGCGAAGCGATGAATTTCAAAAAGTGTGTCACTCACTCGTAGCGACATTGTTTCTTTAAAATGAGGAATAAAGTAGAAGGTGGTTGTGGAACTTGATTTTATAACAGAGAAAGAGGAAAGGGGAAGAGACACAACATCGAATCATAACTGTTAGCGGCGCTCCCTTGCCGAGCAAATAGAGGCAACAGTTGCGGTTTATGAAATTAAATCGTTCTCGAAACCTGAGGTGGGTGACACGCTTTATTCCCCTTTTTCCTTTTCTCTCTCTTCCTTTCTCTCTTACCTAAAAAGAATAGAGGGAGAGAGAGAGAGAGAGAGAGAGAATATTTCGTCTCTCTATGATCTCTATTGTTCAAAGTACCTCCTTCGTTGAAGGAAATCATTCATTTATTCGTTCGTAATCGTAGTTAATTTCAGACACGTGCATTAATCGTACGAATTATACGCCGAGATTTAATGATCTTAGGTTTCCTACGCGAAATTAGCTAATGCACGCAAGTTTTTATCGTCGTGGAAAAAGTTTTAAAGGGAGAGGTAGTTGAAAAGTCCCCATTGCTATAAAGAGGTAGAATAAGAGAGAGAGAGAGAGAGAGAGAGAGAGAGAGAGAGAAAGGGACGATTTATATTTTTTGGTGGTGGGGGGAGGGGTCCCCTTGGCTATAGAAAGGCGCCTCGGCCATGGTGTATAATAATATCCAGTAGCACTCGTGCTAGCCACCTTTATCTCTTCTATTAACCCTCATGAGGTAATTAAATTAAATGATCCACGGTCCCTCGATCATCCGCCTTTGTAAGTGCCTATTTATTCCGACGCCCTTCGACAAGAACAAAAGTTTCTTTCTCTTGAGTATGTGAAAGACGTCTTTGCAAATATCTTTACTCGAATTCGATTTATCGGAATGATTGAAAAATGCTAAACAAACGAACGTTATGTTATTAATTTTGCGAATTTAGATCGTTTGTGTTTTTAGTAAGATACGAATCCGTTTATTTTTCCAAATCAATTTACTCGATGAAACAAGAAAAACATAAGATTGACAAATTTATATTCTTACATTGCCATATCATTTATTTTTGAACGACTACAAAGGTTTTGGAATCATTTACTAATTTTAAGAAATAGTATTAAATAGATATATTAAGTATCAATTAAATAATACGGCATTAAAATTGAAAATAATTCAATGGCTGATTTACGATTAAACAAAGTTTCATGCGTGCAATATTGGTATTTATACGTTAGGTTGATTTATTTTAATGTTGATAGAATAGTATTGATCTTTTCCCAAGGAAGTTTTAAGAAAAGAATCGACACAGTCAACTGTTCGAAAATTCAAGGCAATACATTGGAAGGAGGTCGGAAAGGGTGGTGTGTAGTTCCTTTAGTTCCTCAGAGCTTTCTCTGTACGGTAAAGCGGTTGAAAGAAGGTGGTGGAGTCGTTTGAAAGTGGTGCGTGTCGAGGACCACCGGTATACCACATTGCGCACGTGTTGGAGATAGAGGAATCAAGTGAAAGAGAGGGAGAGAGAGAGAGAAGGAAGAGGGGGGAGAGGGAGAGGGAGAACTCCCTTGGGAGCTACGGTACCATTTTGCATAAATCGCGAGACACCCCGTAGTCGTAGCTGCGGAACCTCGGGGAGATTCTTCGGAATAGGTCGGAACCCACCACCACTACCGTCACTGGCAACTGGGATCACTAGGATGAGAAGGAAAAAGCTTTAAGCGGGAAAAAGAGAGAGCATAGGCAGAAAGGGGAATTCGAAAGTGGCGGAACCGAAGCAACTCGATATTTTGCTTCTTTTCTGCGGATTCTACGAATCGAAATAGTATCTTAGGCTTTTTTTTTCGTCAAGATAATCCGAAGAAACTGAAGAGAAAGAGAGATTATTTATTGATATTCTTATTTTTATAGTAATATACAGATTTATAATTTAGAATTCTTATAATGTATTCACAATGTCTCCTGCTTCTCGTGTTTATCATTGATTCTTCCTTACCATTAATTTTTACATTTTTTAGAATTCGTTTGGTAACCTGTTTTTTTTTTATAATCTTAACTATAAGTATTTGCATATAATATTATAATGTTATATAATTTCAGTCCTATGGTATAAACTGCAGTGCTTGTGTGCAGCATACTTTGGTATATCTGTCACATTGTGATATGACCTTCATAACTCGATTTTATGTTTTTTGAAAAGAGAAAGAAAGAGAAAGAAAGAGAGCACAAGAGAAAAATTGAACTCTTATTTTCTGTAAATTCTCTTTCTTGCGTATTATTTCAAGAATGAGAAACTCTACCTAGCGGTCATTGATGTCAGTTCCGATAATTCTCCTTTAATATATTGGCAAGAAGCCGAAGATACATTATGCAAATCGCGAATGCGTCCTCACCGAGATCAAAGTACGGTGAGAGGATGAAATTATGCGATTTATATATATATATATATATTTTGTTGTTGTTTTGTTTTAGATCGAAAGATTGATGATCATTCGAACGGTACTGTTCCCTTGATTCTGATATACATCTATATGCATTTCAAATGTATGTATGCACCTGTTTATATTTATAAGTTCCACTTGAAATATCAAAAAGCATGTTGTGCATTCTTTAAAGTCAAGGTCAGGGAAATAAAAACGAGTATATTTCGAGAATATAGAGGATTTATTCAGTAACTGGGCTAGATTATGATTCGTATTTTTTTTTATGGATAGACGAAGTTTGTAGAAGAAAATTGTGCATTGTTTCGCAAGCTTTATTATAAAGTAATATGAATTCTTGAATACTTACTTACTTCATGATAAGGCTTGTTAAAAAATGTAAAATTTTCCTTTACAATTTTGTTCTATCTGCAAATACATTAGCGTTTTAAATTATATAATTTTGTTAAATCGTAAAAACCTTAAATTTTATCGGAAAAATCGTTTTTGGGGAAAAGCATATAAGAAGAATTTTATTATACATTTAAACTTATTTTCTCATGAAATAACCAAATAAAATATGAATTCATGAGAGGCGACTAGTTAAAATATAAGATTGAAATTCGATCCGTTTTTAAGGTTTGCTTTTCTTTTTACAACAATACTCGTAGATATCCGTTCTTATCTCTTTCTGTACTTTGTAAACCAATGTTCTGATAGCCGTACTGTTCTATCGGATCTAATCTAAGGATCAAATTTCAATTTTATATCTTAACTACTAGTCTCTTATGAATTCATAGATTATCTAGTTGAAGTATGTCATTCTGTTTTCTTTCATATTTAAACGGGTCAGTATAGTTATTTCAGGGTTTAGCTACTAATTTCACTAATTAACGGATTTCATAAAGTAACGCTAACACATATATTACCATAGAACTATCTGCTGCTTTCCTCTTTAGGACAGACAATCTGTTAGTCAATCTTGCACAAACGACGATTCGAAAGCAAAATTTCATGGATCTTCTTGCTTACAACTTCAGGGAAGAGTTGATCCTAGAACGAAATAATAACTCAGGGTACAGTTAATGCAATTGACCATTGATTGAAGAATACTGATTGTATATAAGCCGTTGCAGCCCTAATCGTATTAGATTTGACCGACAAAAGTCGACTCGAAAGAGAAGCTATGGAATCGATGCGTATTACTGGATTCAAATGCACGGATTTGGGTACACAGAACGTTTGAGTAAACAAGCAGACAAGCAAGCAACCAAACAAGCAGCACGGTCAAAGCAAACGAGCAGGCTTACGCAAGCCTCATATCTATAATTTAAGATTAACCTTGCTTAGCGGTCTCTGAGAAGACCAAGGGGACTCGTCGTCGGGACTGTGGCCTGGCTAACCAATGAGGACATTTGACGGGATTAATTTATGTCGCGTTTGGTAACCAAACGTAGTCGATACGACTGACCGCATTGAGAGAAAGAGGATGAGTAAGAAAGAGAGAGAGTGAGAGAGAGAGAGAGAGAGAGAGAGGTAAAAGTAGATGTAGAAGAAGAAACGTAGAGGTATCATCGTACAGCGTTCGTGTTCGCTCAGGGACATCGGTTTTAGGGAATAAACAAGTTTGTCTTCTTCTTCCACCTCCTCCCCCATCCCACCTCCTACCATCTTCGAACTCTCTAGCTCGCAAATCTATCTCGAGGGTTAACGGTGAATGGACCACGGTGTTGCCAAACCGGACACTTTTTTATTCCACAATATCCTCTTCTTCTTTCTAGCGAGGAACAGCGGAGCAGCTGCTGGCAAGTTCAAACGGAAAAGGGAGAAAACGGAGAAGAAGACGACGATAACTTCTTACTCGTGACACTTATATCTACTAGTCGTCGAATTCGAATTGGTTGGTTCTTGGAAAAGATAGAGAAAGGAAGAGAGAGAAAGAGTGAGCAGGAAACGAGGTTGCTTTTCTTCGAGTTGCCGACTAGACTCGCGTGAACTTTCGAAGAAGAAGGAAATCGAGAGGTTTCTTCTCTACTTTTCGTTCTTTTCCTTCGCCAATAACGATTATCCAAACGTGCCTTAGGAAAAAGTTTGGAAAATCGTGCGCGACAAGTACGATCAGCTACGGCACGCCTTAAACTTGTAAGCACCAAATTTACAGCTCCTGCGCTTTAAAGCTCGATCGGTATCGCGATTTAAAGTCTGTACAGATAACTGGTACATAACGATGTCTGTTCGGTGTTATATTTAGATAGGTATTTTATGCACACCGTACCAATAGTATTAACAGGACAATAATAAAGAGGAACGGTGCCTCGATCGGTATATGCGTTTCGGATCGTTGAGCATGGTGCAAACGTCGTTCGGGTCGCGTTTGTAACCCGAAGAACGAGACTCGACAAAGTGCGCTAATAACGGTGCATTGTCAGATAAGCTCGTGGATCGAGTCTGAAGTAAAGCGGCCAAACTTGATTTGTATGATACAAATTTCGCTATGTCCAACATTACAAACGTGATATATCTTGAAATTTTACGAGCTAAAGGGAAGGAGTAGAAAAGATGAAAGGGATGGGCAGAGCATATATCCGGATCGATATAGCGATCGAAAAAGGATAACTCGGCGGACCCTTAGAGAGAGAGAGAAAGTGGGTGAGAGGGAGGTAGGAAGGAACCTTTGCCTGCGGACTCGTAGAAGGTGCCTTGTAGAAGCTATTATCCGAGGTGGGCTATCGTCGAGCTCCATCTCTTCTTCTCTTTCTCTTTCTCTCTTATGTTAGTTGTCCGTGTGGGTGTCCGAGTGCCCTTAAGAACCCATAAGTCGAGTGCTACCCTGCAGAGAAAAGCGAGCTCGCGGAGTGGCACGCCTAGACACCTTCGTAGACACCCTTTCAATTTCCTATATGTGCGATAATCATCAGAAAGGCAAGTTGAATCTCTCACCGCGGGAAGGAACGTCTAGAAAGACATCGCTTATCTCTTTCATTCTCAGACCTCTTCAAGTAAGCGACACCAAAAAAGGTTGAGGTATATCGTCCTATAGAAAAGAATAATAAATTAAACGGAAGTTGATATTTGTATTTATATTGTCATTTTTATTAATTAATCATTAATATTTTGTAAAATAAATGGTTAGTATACATGAATATTGTGTTTAATATAAATCATTAATTGAACGCATTTTTGTCAGTGCATAAAGTTGCTTCTAGGTTACATCAGTTTACTGATATCTTGTGTTATTATATACTAACGTTTTATTATAAGTACTTAAAAATTATTATATATTTACATATATTTTAATTGAAATACTGACAATTTGTGTGAATTAATCGTTATCGATAACGTAATTATTTTTTTTATAAAAACTGATTTATTTGAAATATCTAAAAGTATTGACCTAATAAATAATATCTAAACAAATTTCGTATCCTACATCAGTAATTGTTGGGATAGACGACACCGTTTAATTTGCAATTATATTTAGGAGTCTATTATTTTTTTTGAAACCACATCGGCCCTTCTCGTGATCCCTCGAGAAAGGTCGTCGCGACGACATATTGTTTCCTTCGCAGAGGCTAATCTATAGCGGTTAGATTTTCTAAAGTATTCAATCATCCGTGCTATTTTTATGCAAACTACTCAATGTCTACGGGTGTTGGGTTCTCCCAGTTTTCTTTTCTTTCTCTTTCACTCTTCCCTTTTCTTTCTTCCTTTCTCGCTCTCTCTTTCTCCCTCTCACCACAAAAGTACAATAACCGAGTCTAGGAAAGTAAACTTTGCTTGCATGTGATTAAACGGACTTGTATTCGATCCTTTACCTGACAGAACCTATTCTCCTAGTTAGATTAAAACGAAAAGGACAAATTTGCCAATTGAAATTGATAGGAGATCGTTGAGATTCTTTCTCTTTCTCTCTTTTCGCAAATTATTCCTTAGAGTCATAGAAGAAGGAGAGAATTCGATTCGCGGAGTAAGCCAAGCCGCGGCGTGTAAAGCATCCAATAAGTAAGGTCCCGAACATGGAGAGTCGCTTGTAACCCTTCGTTTCTCTCGACCCCTCTATACCGCTCGAATACACAAACACTGCTTGCTTACGTCTTATAACATATCTCGCGCGTATCCGTGCGTTTTTAAGGGGGGAAGAGAGCCACGAGGTCCATGACTATAAAGAATATCTCTGAGACGAAAATAAAAGTGAGTTGACTTATTTGAATTGGCAAGAGTGAAAACGAGAGAGAAAGAGAAAGAGAGAGAGAGAGAGAGAGAGAATAACCTTACTTTAAGGGTTTAAGGCCCTTTTCGTAGAAACCACTGAAACAGCACGCTCAACAATTAATTTTTTCTAACGAAAAAATTCTGCGTAGGAGAACGTTGGAAAAATTAGAGTCACGAGAGAAACTTCTTTGATTTTCGGACTGAAAGACCAATAGTATATAAAATTGAAACAGAAGGTGTACACTAGTAAGGCACGCTCCTGCGGACATATGAAAAGGCGTATAACAATAATTGCGAGTGACGGTAATTATTGTTAAAACAGTGACTTTTCGCGGTACTCTTGTCATCTATTTTTAGACATTGAGTCAACGTTGAGCAGTCCCCGACTAGGCTGACTATTTTAGTCTAGGCTTCTATACATGTAAACACACGCAAACATGTAAATGATACTTCCTAATTTCGAAAAAACGTAATCCTTATTTTTGTTATTTTGTTTCTCCTTTTTGGTTGCCTTCCATCCAAGGAGCTTAAAAGATTTTAGGAAATGACAAGAAAACAATCGAAATTATTCACGTAAGTAAGGATTTTTCGTTTGAAATCATTCGTTATTATCATGATCAGTTCGTTGGGAATAAAATATAATAGTTAAAACGTGATATACATGCGATTATTTAAGGCTACTGGTTTTGATAAAATAAATTTCAAGCATGTGGCCACGGACAACATTCTAGGGTTTTGTACACTTAGGTTGTATGTTTGACAACACAGTTCTAGATTATTTATAGATGATAATAGAAAAGCCGATGAGATCGTTGGAACATTCCTACTTAAGGGTAGGAAAATTATTTTTCTCTTATTGTTAGCAGTCAAGAAGCGAGTATATATCTACGAGTAGTTTGATGCCTGGAACAGTGGAGGTACAGAGAAGAAGATAGCGGATCCTTTAAGAAATAGGAATGTTTATCGATGTAATATTTACTCATCCACATCCGCGGTATACGTTAGGGATCTTACGACGTCAGAATTTGCTTAATTCGTTAAGTGCTAACTTTATGTAATTCTTTTCACAAACGTCACGGAATCACGGACTCGAACGGGTGGAGAAATATTCTCTAAGTGCATTCGCAAACAGTAAACGTAATGGCAGCAGGCCGCGAGAGATAAATGACGCTCCTTGGACGCGCGACTACAGTATTTTTTTCTCTATACCTAATTATAAAAGCGAGAAATAGTTTAACGGAAAAGGTAACTAGAATAAATACCCACACACGCTTATAATTATTTATACAAATTATTTTCAATTTCTTCCTTTCTTCGAAAACGGAGAGATGGTTTTACTTTTAAGCTCCGAGAATTCAATTCTTCTTCATTTTTTCCAAATATTATTCGCGTATATATTATTTTGAATCATTAAGTGCGAAGAAATGATAAAGTTTAGATTGTATATAAGCGAAAAATATGGATAATTGTAAAGGAAAGTGCTCGAATATTCTGTTGATATCACTCACAACTCTATTCTTTTTGTTTATAGTTATCGAACGTTGAGAGCTGATTATATAAATTAATTTGCATTCTATAGTGATTTTTGATTTTTGAAATATTTGCAGATTAACATTTTATATTTATTAAATTATCACTCTTAGATAATATTTTTTATATTTCTTTCATAATTCTTATTGATGTTATTCATCGCTTATTAATAAAAAGTTATAGAAAACTCGTTATAATTAATAATTACTATAATAGATTATATTCTAATAATTCTCTTAATTTAAAAAAAGAACAAACATATAAGCGGAAAATATCTGTAATTTCTAAACTTAACTTTTATAAGAGTCGTCAATTTATGCAATGCTTTGATTATATATAATTAAGTTTATTTCTTTCTTTTACCTATTATTAAAAAGTATTTTATTTAATATCCTTAGCAAAAACATTATAATAACTTTCAAAGAAGTATTATTTAGTGTTTTAAATGAAAAAATATATAACGTGTGATTATGATCCTTTTTTTATTACTTTTTTTTTTATATTTCATTCGCTAATAAAAAATATTAGAATTTTTTGTAGTGTTATATTCAGATTATTAAGACCAATATTTTTATTCAGAATTTTTAGTATTTTACAGTAAAATAAATTAGTTAACTTTATTATAGAATATTTTTTAAATTGTTAATGTCGAAATTTTTAGTTTTCAAACAATTTTATATCCGATATTAAACAACGAATATTTTATCTATAAAATAATCATTAGAAATATAAAAACTTTATTGTGCATAGATAATTGTAAAGAACATTCAAGGAAAGTATGATTAAACCATCAATTATACAGTTCCAATCCTTTTATAATAATACATTTAATTTATATGTAATTTTCGTAAATAATTTTAAAAAAAAATTCTCAGTCATTCGGGCAACTTTTCCAAGAATTGAATAGGAGAAAAAAATGCAAAAAAAAAAAAAAATAGACAGAAAGTTTAATCATAAATCCGCTTGTGCGTGTTTTTCATGACATGGCTGGTAACCCTAGCTCTCCCAGTTTCTTTCTCTTTCTATCCAACCTATTTCCTCTCTTTTTCTCTCGCTCTCTCGCTCCCTCTCTCTCTCTCTTTCTTTTCTATACCAAGTTAGTTGCGAGAGCCGACTACCGGAATGTCCTTTCCACTCTCGTTATCTGCACAACGTTTCACGCCCTGTCGAGTACGAGAACGACGACGTCCGCGCGTCTTTCTGTCAACGTGTGAGAATATCGAGTTGAGTTGGTAGCTAGAGAAAGAGAGAGAGAGAGAGAGGAAGAGAGAGAGAGAGAGAATGGATTCGTTCCTTTGTAATTTCTTCGACACGGAGGATAAGTACGTCGTCGTGCACTTAGGAACAACACACTCCGCGTTGGTCATATAATGTATCTACGTTTAAGTATGCATAGGTAGGTATACTCGAAGTGGAAGAGAATGACGACAAGGATATGGATGAGGAGGATGATGATGATGATGATGGCGAATGCTGGATATCACGATGGACTTCGAATTAGATGCGAGAGCGTGACTTTACGACGCAAATACGACGGGTACAAAGTTTCGGGCCACGTTGACGACAAGCTTCGACAGTCTTTGCTTGCCTTTCGAAGAGCGAGAATTCTTCGACCGGTTCTGTCTCTCTCTCTCCCGAGGCAAGGACGAGAGAATGAGAGAGAGAGAGAGAGAGAGAGAGAGAGAGAGAGAGAGAGAAAGAGCGAGGTTGTTTCTAAACGAGAAATCACATAGAAAACTCTGGCCTTTGGTTCCAACCATCCATCCATCCATCCATCTATCCATCCATCCATCTATCCATCCGTCCGTCCGTCCGTCCGTCCATACGTCCATCCATCCGTCCATCTATCCATCCATCCGTTCGTTCGTTTGTTCGTTCGTTTCTACTCGAGCGAATGAAATTTCGCTGAACCGATACAATCGCATATTCGGTTTTCAATAACCGAGGGGTCCTTAAATAATCCATCGGAGGCAGTCGCGCGTATACATGCTCGTAGTATATGATATTAAAATTGCAAGAGAACCGGCGGCTTTCGATTAAAATTTTGGAACGCAGAATTGCGACGAATAAAATGGATATATCCCGTATAAAATGGAGTCACGCGTGTATGCATAGCTACACATAGATAGGTAGATTGGTAGATTCACCTTTTTTTTTTTTTCGAGAGAGAGATGCCTCTCTTTTATATATTAAACGTGCTTGATTCTCTTTTATTTTCTTTTTTTTATTGTTTCTTTTTTTTTTTTTCTATTTATTTTATTTCCAAACTGAGTTCTCGAAAGTATCGATTCCTACTATCGTGTCGAAATTCGTTTCGAATCACCGAAGACACGGTTCCAACTCCAAGAATTATTCGCGAATAGCGTAAACACGCTCTCAGTGAATGAACAAGGATAAAAAAGAGAGAGAGAGAAAAAGCAAGACGAGGCGTATCCTCGAGCCAGCATCGGCATCGTGGTAGGCCTTGTCTGCTTTCCGCTTGGCGAGTGTATCCCTCTCTCTCTCTCTCTCTCTCATACACACACACTCTTTTTCTGGGACCAAAGAGGATGAGGAGAGAGAAGCGATACACGTTTTGGGCCTCGGGCTACAGACGATTCTCGCATACGCACTCACTCACGCATGTTATAGAAAAACAGAGAGAGAAACAGAAGAAGAGAGAGAGAGAGAGAGAGAAAAAAGGTGGGAGGGAGGGAGGGAGGCAGAGAAAGAGAGAGATATAGAATGGTGTGCGCCCACGCGACTCACTTGCGTTGAGACGACTGGTTTTGGCGGATATAACGGATCACGTTTGAGCCATCTTCTTACTTTCCCCAACTTCATCTAACTTGACTTCGCTCGAGAGACTCCAGAAGACTTTGAATTTGTTGTCTCTTTTTCTTCGAGTCTGCTCCCGTGAGTGCTATACTTATATTCGCTTGTTAATTCACATTAGCATTATATTTTGACAAATCTGGTAGTCAAGAAGAAAAACACCAACATCAAGGATGACATCGACGACGTCATCGTCGTGCTCACCATTAATCCTTTACCTTACGCGCCATCATTAATCACTACGCTTTTATCGTTTCCATATCGTTTTAATAGAAAATTTTCCTGCCTCGCAGCCGTGTCACTTTCTCTCTGTTCAGTTTATAACATCGCTTTAATATTGCACTCTAACGAATACTTGCGTCTGGTTAATAAATAAAAAATGGTAAAAGAAAAAACGAAGAAATATGAAAAAAGAAAAAGTGCTTTGGTGCGAGGACGGTACGTACACGTTATTATCGTCCCGGTGTTGTTATTAATAATGCGATCACTATCGAATTCTTTTACTGAGCTAGTGATTTTTACACGAATAAAAAAGAAGAGAAAGAAATTGCTAGTTCTAGCTCGCTTTCACAATCAATGATGCTTCCTTTTTTTCTTTTTTGACAAAGAAAGAGAGAAAGAGAGAGAGAGAAGTAGAGAAAGAAGGTGATTTTATGTGGGTCATCGAGCTGAAAGGGCGTTCGTCCGAAATGTCTTCTCTCGCTCGCTCGTTCGAGTTTACAGAAAGATGGAAAAAGTGTGTCTGGTGGGGGTCTGTCGGTCTTTTGCACAGGAATGCACCGCACGTGCATATGCACACACGAACGGTGCATACGCGGCATACATTAGCATAGCTGTGTTCGGCACGGGCTGTTTCATAGGTGGTTAGTTGGCACGCGACCGTCAGAGGTCGACGGGATTGCAGCCGAGCTCGAAAGAGGACCCTCTCCGTGACCGTTGAGAAAAAACAAGGAAGACAGAGACAGATAGATAGATAGAGAGAGGGAGAGATAGATTTGGAGCACGCAACGTTTTTTTTCTCAACGAAAGCAGCTTGTACGTCGAACGGGTGGTGCTCGTTACATGGCCCCGCCGTAAGGAAAACGGAAGAGAAGAGAAGAATCGTCTCTAATGTTATGCGAATTTCTTTCCCCGCATTGTTAAAGGCTGGAAGGGCCGAAGGTTGTTTCGCGCGCTCTCTCTCTCTATCTCTCTCTCTCTTTCATTTACTTTTTCTGGTTGGAAGCCGTTAGCCCACTTGTTCCTTCGTGTATTAATGAGGATGAAAATGAGATGACTACGTTTATTTTAATTTCATCAGGTGCAAGGACGTCGCCCTGTTTAAACCTGTCAGGTACGCTACGAAACATAATTTATATTCCTTTCCTCTTCTTATTTATTTCCTCATAGAAATTTAGTTTCCTTTTAAATAAGAAACTCGTAATTTCGTGACAATTTGTTGAATCTTTTATTCCGTTAAATATTTTCAAGAAAAATATCTAAATTTTCCGTTGGAGTCGTTAAAGATACGAAAGAAACGGTTAAAAGTAGCAATAGCAGTAGTCGCTTCTTTGCCTAACAATGCGAGATCTCTCGATCCTTTATTGCTCTTGCGTGTGTTCGACATGAGAACGTTTAAGATAGACGAAGAAGAAAGCTGTTTACGTATGCACGATCATCTCACGTACGTCAGTGGAAAGAAAGTAAGAAGGAAGGAAGGAAGGAAGGAAGGAAGGAAAGAAAAGGATAAGAGTGGGGATGGATGTAGGAAAAAGGGGTTAACCTAGAGGATTGGATCTCGTGAGCAAAGAGACGGAGCATCCATCTCTTAGGGGTGTGATCTTTTATCTCCGTTCTCTTGGACGCGCGGGGTCACAATGGTTTGCATATACTTTCCCATAGGGATGACACCATACGGATCTATACCTGGTCCTTTAAGCGCGCCAAAAAAGGAAGAGATATATACCTATATAACATATGGAGATATATGCAAAATCGCACTTACCTGAGGAAGGATATATCCGTCCGAAGCTACCGGAGAGCTACAGAGGGTTAACCCTTCTCTCGCACACACAGTAAGGGCATTTATTGTTCCAGATAGGAAGGAGAAGGGTTGCACGCTAGCCCACTCTCCCCACCCCAGCCCAGTTCACCCTTGAATTTGAAATTATGCAACGACCGGCCCGAGAGAGACACGCTCGTACCAGGTATATTCAAATAGGCATATTACCTGGGCTCTTCCTATTCAAACAGCAAAGTTACCCCTACGAAAGCACCCTTACTTTCCTCCTCCCTGCTGTCTTTCCTCCTTCTTAGTCCTCTCGCTCACTGATCATTCGAGATTTATAATAATGCCGCGCGAACCTCTAGTTCTTTGCCACCAGCAAAGAACTTTCCGAAAGATTCTCACGGTGTATCCTTTGGTCGCGTACCCTCCCTTCTCCATCTTGCCTGTTTTGCCTATCGAACGAGCCTAAAAGTGCTCGATGCTCCGACACGCTCGATGTTTGCGATCATCCTTTGCGATGCTCCCGAAGAGGGTTCAATCGCATCTTCCTTCAGTCATTATCGAGTATCCCACGAGTCACGAGTAACCGTTGCATCTAACGGATTTTTCGTCTCGTGGAGAACGTTATCGGTCCATTTCAAATCAAAGTCGTTTTTTCGTTTAAATATGTCAGACTTCTGTTTTACGATCGTTTCCAAATAGAAAGAGAAATGATATTCGATTCTATATCTATAGTGGGTTAAGGTCATCTTTATGGAATAAGAAATTAGTACGAGGTGTCGCAGAGCTCGATTGTCTAAAGTCACTAGGCATAATATGCAAATTATTTCGTAGGAAGAGAGAGAGAGAGCAAGAGAGAAAGTAAAGCGAAGGAGGATCTTTACAATCTTTTCTTTTTCTTATTCTCGTCTTCTCGTTTATTGTACTCAGTTTCTCTTTCTTTCTCTTTCTCTCTCTCTCCTTCTCTTTCTCGTTCTTATTGGCTCTGCTTCTTCTTCCGACAGATAAATAATTCATTGAGGCCTGCATGCTTTATGACGATTATGCTAATTCACATGAACCTGTTAGCACTGCGGAATGGATGGGATACGTCGACGGAATCGCAGACGATGATCTGACCACGTCCACCCCCCAAAAAGGACCAATGGTGGACAGGTGTCAGTGTGTTGAAGCTACTAGCCTCGAAAAATATGGGAAATAAATGACCTACTCTTTGATATTACGGAGCCCTTTTGATGTTGCTTGGCCTTGACACAATAACCTTACCAAGGTACGTTCAACTCGTAAAATTAGCTCGCTAATTCAAAGTGGCTTTCGTTACTCGTTTCCTAAAGATGTTTCCGAATTCGGAAGATGCTTGTTAGACGTGTGTAGGTATATAAGAGAAGAAGTATTATGTTTGGTCGATTAGAATCGTCATTGTAAGGCAGGATCGAGAGATTCGATATTTTTCTACGTTTTCAAAGTCCAAGAGTTTTGCGTAGGAGGATCTTCTAAACTCCAGGAATACGAAGAGATATCCCGGAAACGTTCAGTGTGACGTTCGTGCATCCGACAACCGTGCACTGTGGTCTCTTATCGCTTCTTCTTCCTCCTCCTTTAACCGTACTCCGCGTTATTAGCATTGCTAGTTATCCGGGACTATCTAATAAATTGTTCACGAAAGGGCGTGAGTGCGTATCCGTTTGTGCGCGTGTGTCCGTATGTATATGCGCGCGCGTGTATTTACTGTTAGAGATACCTCGTCTATTCGAACGAGAAAATATTCGCTCGTGGCAGCTTCCGTAGAAGTTTGTACCTTTCGAAATTTGCATCCAAAGATCTTTTCTTGGGATAAAGAAATCCGTGTGGCATCTAACGGCAAAAACACATCACCGGACACGAAAGTGGTAAGCTCTTCCAATTTTCCTTTACATTACTAACTCGTGTAAAGTACAGTCAAAGTATACGATACGTGTGGATACATATACTTGTACGTAGGTAGAAACTGTGTTGTATATAGAGGAATAAAAAGACGAAAATGAAGAGGACGATGTTGCGTCAATGGCACTTCCTCCAGGTGCGGGTGACAGGCTCGGTGTTAGACCTGTTCCTTCGAAAGGTGTCTCCTTCCAACGATTACCAAGTATTTTTCAATAGCTCGATACTCGAGTACTCAAAGCGAGCTATTCGATCGTCCCTCTCTCTCTCTCTCTATATATATATATATATATACGTATATCTATATATATACATTTTCATCTTTTCAAATCTCTCCCTCCCTTTTTACTCAATCGAATAACCCCAGAGAACTAGAAAATCTTCACGTTGCTCTTGGGAGAGTGCCACGAAATCGATATAACAGGTATAGCAGGTAGTAGCCTGTGGAGGGTGCCTCCACACGCAATACATCGTTCGCACCGTGCATTTCCTGTGTCGTTTCACCTTTGCTGAGAGAGGACGAAGAAGACTACCATCACCACGTGGTTAGCGGGCCAGCGACATACTGTCGAGAAGGATCTTACGAAAAGCATCCGCCGATGGCTACGGACCGAGTTAATATGTTTCTTTTATTATACGAGGCAACTCGAGCCGAATTTTGAACGCTGCTATTACCGTACTGTATCCTTCTTTCTCTCTCTTACTCTTTCTCCGTTTGCCTGAAACCGTTTAGGGAAATTTCCTTCCACTGTTATTCAAACGAGGCTCCAACCGAAAAAGTGTGCCTTGTTTCTTTCTCTCTCTTTTACACTTAACCATATGCATATCGATCATTCTTCGATCGAATGAATGCTAGAACAACCCTATACTCTTTTTCTTCGACGACCATCGCACGACCTGCGCCAACGGTTTTTTCTTATCCTTAACGGCTCCCGCAAGTAACGCCTGTCTATTCTTTCCAAAATATTACTCAACGTTTAATTTCGTTCCTTTATTCTCAAAAGCTAAACAAACTTTATCAACTAGCCAATTTTTCAGATGACGTCAAACGAACAGCATTCATCGAGGATTTGTTTGCTTGCTTGCAAACACAAGGAGGTAGAAAGACGAAAAGGACTTATCATTTATGAGTCTGTATGCGAAGATAACCCTGCTCCAGACTTTCCTTCTATTTGTGTTTGACAAGTAAATTACAATAATCGAATAGACCCCGGCAATTCACCCTCACTCGTCTTATCCTCGCCAACTTTAACCTTTAACTTCCTTTTCCTTCTCTCTTTCTTCTCTCTTTGTTGCAGAATTTGTGCTAAATATAGGCGAGTAATCGCGTAGCTTAGATTAAAAAAAGAGAGAAAAGCATATCGCCTCTGTCAAGACTAGTCGATTAGATCATATTAATTAGCGGGTCGTAACTTTGAAGAAACTGGTATGGGATTATGAGGCCACAGAGTAATATTGCGCGATATTGAAGTGCGTTTAGTTCACGTAATCCGATATTAGATATACGATTGAACAGGTTAAGTAGCATTACGGAAAAAAAAACATATTCGAGGAATGTCACTTGTTTCTGCTTATTAAAGTGTTAGCATTATATCCCTTGCCGCTCTCGTCGTCAAGAATCGAAGATAAAATCTGAACAGAGTCGCGGGTCAAAGAAGCCACGGAAAAAGAGTACTTAGAAATTTGTTGTGGAAAAGTCGAATAGTGGATTAGCTCGATAGTTCGTGCTAATAATTTCTTTGGATTACGAAAGGCGATCAAGAAGAGAGAAAATATCGTAGTTGGCCTACGACATTCTTCCTCGCGATCCACGTACCGCAGCATCCGCGAACGGATCGTCGTCGTTGGCGATCGCAAAGAAAACATTCTTCGGCTGCCTCTTACGCAGCTCGTTTCTTCGATTCGAAAGGAGTGGAATACGTAGACAGAGAGAGACTGGTTTCTATACGAGAAGTTACAAAACACAGTCTACGGATATCTCAGAGTCTAGTCTCAAGACCATTTCGATCTTCTTGGGAATGTAAAATCGATCGAGTCTATCTTTTTCAAATACGAAAACGTAATATTTAATAACCAAGAAAGCTCGTACAATTTTTAGGTTAGCGTATCATCGAATAAAACGACTCAAACTTTTCTTAGTTACTTGATATTATAATATAGAAATATTACATACTAATATCGAGTAATCGAGAATTTTTCTGCCGTCATGATCAATTATACGAACTTTAGGAACGATACGAAATTTCTCAGTTACTTAATATTTTGAGGATCGTTTCGAGGACGACTCTCTTACTTCGAGGTTTAGAAAAAGAGACATGTTTGTAGAACGTAGAAACGTTAAAGAACGATCTACGATAGACAAGAAACGAGGGATAGAGAGATGGAAGAAGAGAGAAAGCTTGAAAAGAAGGAGGTCGGAACTCGAAGCCAAGTCGCCAGCGAGGATACTCAAGAGGCACAAAAGCCCGACCAACAGCCGCCATTACCTTCGAGATTCGTTTCAACTTCCAAGTATTCCTTATTTGTTTGCCTTCTCCGCGGACTCTTCCACTCGTGCATTCGTCTATTTTCTCTCTCTCATTCTCTCGCGTGCACTCTTACTCACACGTCAAAATTTCGGAGTCTCGAGTACCAAGGATCTCGAATGAGTTGAGTTACGATACCGAACATAAGACGTAAATGTGAGACCTCATAGTATTTCCACAAGGAAGGGCTGCTGGTAATGTTTAAACTATTTTTAAAAATTACAATGCCGTTCGCACGAGAAAAGAATTGTTTCAATGCGATACAATTAAGTTTTTATAATTATTTATAAAAACGATTTGTACAACTTTAAAGTTATTTGATTAGTAACTTTATTAAATTAAAGCTTTAAAATTATCGAATCATTTTTTTCGAACCTAGGATGTTCCTAATATGAAATACCTACTTGTGAAACACAGAAGAGAAATCAAGTAGCTACATAAATAGTTTTTTATCGAATTAGAATGACAATTCAGAATATTTTTGTTGTTTGCGTTACTATTCTAAGAACCACGTTGGTGTACAGCGGGATAAATGATTCAAGTGTTACAAATGGGCATATCTGGGTGTGCGTGTGTGTGTGTGTGTGTGTGTGTAAATTTTCTTGATATATAAATATAAAATGATAATGTATAATCTCTGTAGGAGAAACGAGTCGAAGGATTTAGCTAATGAGACGAAAGAAAGGGATGTGCTTTTGCATGGATTTTCTCAAAGTAGATCGTAGAGGTACATTTATGGATTTTTCTCTTTTCGTTTCGAGAAGAGACAGAGCGAGGATGAGTTTCGGAGTGCTGCGAAATAGCGTCGTGGAATGCCCGCGGCTAGAGGCAAGAGAGAGTCGGGTCCCGGTCCCGGTTCCTGGAGTAGTACTGGCGACTGGCGATTATAAAGAGGAGTAAAAAAAGGAAGAAGGTTCGAAAGGAGGGAGAAGGACGGAGTTATCGGCTGGGACAGGAGAAGACGTAGATAGATAGAGAGAGAAAGAGAAAGAAACAGAGCAGGAGAGAGAGAGAGAAAGAGAGAGAGAAAGAGAAGAGAGCTACGGGTATAGGCATCGTCGTTGGCTGTGTTTAAAAAACCAGTTGTACGAGAGAGTCGACAGCGACGGCGCGTTCGAACCGAAGAGCACACCAGCTCCAAGTAAGAAGAAGAAAGAAAGAGAGAGAGAGAGAGAGAGAGAGAGAGAAAGATGCGCGTGGGCCGCACGAGTCCTCTCGCGGAGCCTCTTTCGGAGCCCTTTCTCGAGCCTCCAGCTCGATTCCACGAATTTTTTCGAAGCAACGCGACGCTGACGGAAGATCCCTTACCGTTGTAAATTTTCAAGCTTTTTGTCTATTTCGAAAAGCAGCGGAGAGAAAGAGGTCCAGGGTGACGTCCGAACGACCACAACAAAGAGGAGAATACTAGTGGTGGTGCCAGATGCAACCAAAATTATGCAAATACGATGCAAATCCCAGAGTGCCGTGACGCTAATCCGCGTCACAATATTGAAGGTAATTGGCCGAGGAAGGTGGTAGGCGGCTTGGCTTTCTTTCTTTCTTTCTTTCTTTCTTTCGACCTCTGAAAGAGGTTCGAGGCAAGTTAGAGTGCGCCAGCCCGGAAGTCTTTACCTTTCTATCTCTCTTTCTTGATAAAATGCGGAATGAATTTCACAGCGTTACGAGTCGAACGCGATTACGTCCCCGCTTGTTTTCGTTTTCTTTCATAAAGAAAAGTAATCGAAATTTGAATAATCACAAGGTAAGGAATTTGACTCTATAATGCAAAGAAGTAGATATTTTCTGGCGAGTATAAGTTGGGATATCTGAGAAGAATCGTCGCGTACCGACTCGTCGTCTAGTTCTTATCGATCCTCGCACGTTTTGTCGACCCTCTCGGCGAGGGCACAAAGAACGAGCGAAAGTAAAGGCGACCAGGCCGAGCGAGCGAGCGGGTTCATTCATGGGACTCTCGCAACGTGCCTAACGAAGAATTATCTTGGCCTGGCCGTTATCTGTTCTTTCTCTCTGTCGTACGTGCGTGCGTAGTAAGGCTTTAGGTAGTCACGAAGCCGAAAGAGAGCAAAGCCTTCCTACTGTCTGTATGCGTGCGTGTATGGTGCGCGCGCGCGTCTGAAGGAAGATTCGAGCGAGCGACTGCTCAAGGGTTGATGAATGACGCTCACTCAAACACGGTACCACGCTAAGGTTATCAGGGTAATCTGAGAAGGCGAGCTCCCACTGTCTTACGGCGGCTTTTATTATGGTATGTTTCTCTACTTGGCAAGGGCGAGGTCAGCGCGCCAGCGTGTTGTGCGCTGTGGCATGGAAACGAGACTGGGTCAGACCCGGTTGCATCAGAGATAGAAGATCCTCCGAGGGCCTCCTCCACCTTCTCCTCCTCATCTTCATCCTCCTACTACTCCTACTCTTTTGCCGACTCCTCCTTCGCCTCTGACGCGTCTGCGAAAGGGGAGACCTTTACTGCCCAACATTCCGAGTCCTTGACCCACTACTAGGCGCGTGTATTAGCGTACGTCTCTTGTATGAACGCCCGCTGACCAGTTTCATCCGATAATTGCATTATTTTCTATCTTTACGTAATTAATACATAAACTCTCTATACTCTTTCGAGATCTCAGCGACATCTGCTAATAATAAACGCGGAGATCTTCTCTCGAAAGATCGGTAACCTCCAGGTGTGACAAAAAATATAGGATGCGAGACCGAGATTGCATATCTCTGCAGCACCCTTTCGAAACTCTGCCGGTAAGTCGAAGGGACCCGAGATAGAAGGGCCTCGACGAGACCCTTCCTTCTTTCTACCTTCATATCTGCTTACCGACACGGTGAAGTTTTACTAGACGAATTCGTACATGTTTCTTTGTTTGCGTGTGCTTTACGGATTATTGAGAAAAAACATTTAAAGTCTATAATTACGCGCACTTGTCAAACGACTTTTCAAAAGGTCAGACGGCTTGTTTGCCATTGCGTTAATCCATCGCTACGATGATCAAGAAGTACGATATTCGAAAGCGTCTATCTAGATCTTAAGACGATTATATTAGTGCGATATCTCAACCTACTCGACCGGTTCATTAGAGACGATTTTTGAAAGACTAGAAAAGAAAAGTAAAGCTCGGACTATACGCAGGTGTTTTATATCCCGTGTGTCGCATTTCGCGTTTTCTCCGCTGAAGTAGGATTTATGAGTTTTCATGCGATAGATTACACAAACAAAAATATAAAAAACGAATAAATTATTGACAACGTAATATAAGATTTATGGGTTTGACTAGACAGCTTCTTTGTTTCAATAAGCATAAAATAAAACATACAAGTTATACGAAGTTCATTTCCTTACATATTGAATTGATTTTTCTCGAATACAACATGTATAACACGCAGTACGTAAAAAAACGTTTATGTGCTCGAGATTCTATTCCCTCGGAAAAGATGCGACGTGGAGTATTCAACTTTCGTACAATTCTAATTGAAAAAAAGAGAAAATAAAAGCAATCGGTGTTTTTAGAGAAGGACTCGCGATCCCACTCGAGGCTTCTCCTCTTTGGGCGCGTGCCCGATCGCGAGATAAAGACCTACATTTTCTTCAATCTTTCTTTGGAGATTACGATATAAATTTTTAAATATAAGAATTTCAAGAAATTTCCGTAAGGTGGTATCCAGCTCCTTCATTCATGTTATATAAGAGGAAGATAGAAAGATTGGTTGTTGAGATAAATTGCTTCGGGTCGATAGAAAATTTCCATAACTGCAGTAGACGAGAAGAAAAACGAAAAAAAAATAAGAAATAGTAGGATAGTTGGTCGATGAAGTAGACCGGTTGAGAAATTCAGTTTTAGGTCCGTTTGGGACACGGCCTTGTTGACGATGACATCATATGAGACATTAAAATGAGAAACGAAGAGAACGATATTCAGCGCTCTTTCGGTTAAATGCTTCTTGTTTCTTATTTTCTCGGGCGAAGTTCTCGAACGACGCGAAGGTGGACAAAAAAGGTACTGCGTAACGGGTGGAGTTACATGTGGATACGTGCGTTTACGTATAAGGAATTTGTTCGCTAAAGAAAAAAAAAAAAAAAAAAAATAAAAAGAAACCGAAGACAAGGAAAATCCCACGAGGACTTCTATTTGTTTTTTTCTTTGTTTTTCACTGAAGTTAGTGGAGTTATTGGATTCACCTGGAATAAGGTATTACAATTTCGAGTTGTAACGGTAGAGACGCATTCGTAAGTGATAAACCAAGAGAACTAATAAGAATGAGTATCTTGCTCTCTAGATAGGCTTCCACAGTGAAAGAGAGATAAACGATGTACTCTCTCGCGTATAGTGTACGCTTACTATACGTTTCTCGACGCGCCATTCACCGGACCACTATGAATGAACAAGCGCACGGACGAACGCACGATGGCAACTTTATACGCGGCCTGGAGAGTGGTCCGACTCTCCGATGGCGGTAAGAAGGAGGAGGAGGAGGAGGAGAAAGAGAAGGAGGAGAAGGATAGGAGGAGAGAGAGAAAGGCGCGAGACGCGGTGCTACGAGAGAACCTACACCTAAACGTATGCACATTCAACGGTTTCTCATTGTATTATTATTATTCAATAGGTATAGAGTAATTGATCTCGGAACACACACGTGCAAGTTTGTTTTACAAGAGGGTTGCTCAAACGCGTTACTTTTCTTTCCTTTTGATTTTCTCCTTTTACGGATCATTATGAATGGGGGAAAGAAATGGATAACAAATATGTTCAGTTTTGAACGTAGGTTGCTTGTAAATCGAAGATGTTCTGATAAGAAGGAAGGAGGACGTTCGGTCCCTTGTGAGATCACAACTCAGTATATCCGTAGAAAACTCGTTCCCGGATCGAAACGCAATCCCGCGACAAATATTTCCGGCGAGAAACAAAGCTTCGCAAGAGTTTCGACGAAGGAAGAGGATCGAAGCCGCGCGTATATTATGGCGCATTTGTCAAGGCGCAGCAACCAACGCCATGGCCCTCTTCGACGACGTCCTTCTCCACCTCCTTCTACTCCTCCTTCTCTCTAGTCTCTTGTACTTCCTTCCCTTGGTAAGTATAATTCTCGACGCGTTGTTTGTATGCACATGTAAATGCAAAGGTATTGTGTTTGCTGATGCCACGTTGGTTCTCTCACCCTCCCCACCCCCCTTTCACGTGGCTCCCTACCTCTTCCTATCCTCTTTCGAAGACAACCCAGCTCGCAGAGATGTACGTACGTCTCACAAGCAGTGCCGTCCTCTCGAATTAACGTCGTTATATTTGGCTGAATAGAGATTTCGTTAAGGATGACGAGGAAATCGAAGAGAAAATTTCAAAGATAGGGCTCTCGAAATTCTGTGAAGGTAGTTCCGAAGGAGAGCGTGTTTCCCTCGAGGCGTAACCATTACGATCACGAAACCGATTCCTCTTTCATGGAATGTGTTTTCGAACGTTTACCGCACACGCATATACCGAGTATACATGTAAAACATATCTGCATGATGAATATTTTTCAAATAAAACTCGTTCGAGTTTTTTCGATTGACGTATCGAATGATCATTGATTCTATCAGATTAGCATTTACGTAAAGATATTACATGTGCCTCGATCATTCTCACGATTGATTATATTAATCAGAGCTTGTAGGAGGAGGAAGAACAATAAAAGAGGTTTTATTATCGTTAGCTTGTTTTTACGAGAAAGATAAGTGAGTCGATGAAAAATAAGTCGTAGGTTGAGTAATTCTTAATGGTGGACATACATTTAAAACGTAGAATCTAAATAATATTACATCGCGAAGTAATAATAACGAAATATACAATTTGTTATACATTTAACTTTAATCGAATATATTTATTTATTGGTAATATTAAAGAGTAAAGTTTAATGCATAATCGATATACTTTTTCAAGCACGTGCTACAGCCGGAATACCTCTATTTGTTTCTTTAGTTTGATTGTTATTGTTGAATTTAAAAAACGTTAAAAGAATGTATTGTAGTTTAAACAATCCTAAATATTAGTAGAGTATATTATTCGACATACCTTAAATGATTGTTATTGAATCGAAGAAAATGTATATTGGAGTCTAAAAACACGGAGTATAAGTTCGACGTACCGTCCTCTTCGAAATTCACCGTTAGACTGGCTCATTGTCCTTTATGAAAGTCAGTTAAAATTCTTCTATTGATTGTTGTTTATATGACTTTACGAATATTATTTTCGTTATACGTATACGCGTAGCCTTTGGAAAGTCATATAAACAATAATCGATAGAAGAATTTTAACCGACTTTCATAAAGGACAATGCTTCAGTTTACTGTTGGATTTCGAAGAGGACGGTACGTCGATCTTATATTCCGTGCTTTTAGACTACGAAATACATTTCCTTCGATTAATTAACAATCGAATTAACAAATTTGAGGTATGTCTAATACTCTTATGTACTCCACTAATATTTTGGATCGTTTAAATTAAAATATATTTGTTTTAACGTTCCTGGTCAGTAATAGCTTCGAGTTAAAAATTTTCATCTAATAAAATATCAGGTCAAAATTGTTTAATATTTCAAATATATTAATAGATATGTCATTATTTTTAACAAATGTACTTTGTATCTTTCTTACTTTAATGAGTAGACTAATTCTATTACTGAAAAACATTTAATGTTTTTATTAAAAACGAAGGATAACCAATTGTTACATATGAAAAACCAGATATTCCCCCTGTTTTTTACGGTTATACTAACATGTACAATTTTTAATGACAAACTTTTTCTCACATTATTTTCGGTTTTTTTTATTCACTTGTTATATATGAGGCTTTCAAGTTAAACTCGTTAAATACATAAGATAAGATATACTAATTATTTAATTAACTACGCTTAAGATATACAAATGTATTTATTTCTAAATTTTCCTCATTCTAAAACTTTATGTTAATAGTGTAACTGTGTACGATGTGTATTCGGAAAAGTATGTATAAAATTGTTGTTCATTCAGTTTCCATCTTTTCTATTTCTAAAATGATACGAATGGCTTATGGTAACTAAAATATAATACAAAAACCTTAGTTTCAATTCGATCAAGATATCTTTGGAATGATGCATCGATGGTTGTGCTTAATCGCGTTGTCGTTGCAATGAAATTATTAAAAACTGTGAAATGTAATTTTTAAAAATATCTTTAAAGGCTGTGATCTTTTCGATGCAAAATTCACCTAAAAATCGCTAATCAATATCATCGGCATTTTATCGTAATTATTATTTTTTAGAATGTTAGAAACCATAGGAATTTATTTGATCAAATTTTCGTGAATGGATTCTATAATATTTTTTATTCGAATTATTTTACTTTAGGAATTATTATATTTCGTTTAACGGGACACTCCGAACACTTTTTACTCTCTACTCTTTATTTTTAGACTTTTCTTATTTTTATATTGGTCAACTGACGACTGACTTTTTTCTTTTTGTGCATTTTTTTTCTCACCTTTCTCATCCCCATTCATCCTTCCATAAACGAACTTATCTCACAATAACTATTAATCGATGTATCTCATACACACATACACGTACAACAACTAACCCTAGAGCCTTCCATAACCTCATTCAACTGTTGATCAACTGTGGGTTCTATCGCATTCTCTCTTCCTCTCTCTCTCTCTCTCTACCTCAATGCTCATTCTCTTTTCATGTCGTTTATAAAATTTTGTCGTTACCGTTGCTTGAGTAATTTCTTTAAAAAAATATATTAAAAAGTATTTTCAGGATTTTGTCTATAGTAGTAATCAACACATTGAATTTGTATTAAGCAATCGAAATTGATATTCGTTGTAAACATGTTCACTTCCAAGACCTCTCGTGAACCCAACTATAATGCGAATGCAATACAATGAATCAGATCGAGAATAATAATGATATTTTAGACGCAAAATAAAATATCTTTTATCGATAAACAGTACTAAACTTTGTATTATTTTAAATGTTCGTAGATTTGAAAAATAAGAAAAATGAATAAGATTTAACATGTATTGTAATTTCAACGTAAATTTAAATTTGAACATTTTAAAGACTTTTGATGCTAGACAAATCGCATTACTTAGACTAAAAAACCATAGCATGAATACAAAGTTATGATTTTTCGTCCCGAATGTCCATATATTGATGCGAAATACTGTAGCATAAGAATAAGAAAAATGGTATCGCTGAGATAAAGATTGAAACGTGCGGAGGATATATACCTACTTGAAGGAGGAGCCAAGTATTTGGTAGCGCGTGTAAATATCAAGATGAATCGAATTCTTCGTAACGACATTGCCGTGCCGGCACGAAGGAGTGTTTCTCTTTCTCTCTCTTTCTCTTGTGTTCCTCCTCGCGAAGAAGCAAAGTTAACGCCGGTCGGCGAACGATCTCGTCGGGGGCCCCCGACGCAGGAAGAATGCCGTGCGTTAAAATGCCTACGCGCTCGTGTGCTTCGAATCGTGTGTGCCTGGGCCCTTTCCCTCTTCCCTCTCCCTTTCTCCCTCTCTCCCACCGTTCCTCTCTCTTTTTCTTTTTTCTGAGCGCTCGTGTGCCTCGGGCCCTCCTCGGGCATCACCTGTCTTCCCTCTCTTTCCTCTTGCATCCCTAGCCCTCTTCTATCCTTCCCAAATTCCTCTTCCTCTACACCCCTTTCACCCGTACGAGTCTTCCTCAGAAAAGACACTCAAGTAGCGTTTGTAGCCATGGTCTTTTCTCTTCTCTCTAGCCAACTAACACGACTCGATTGACAATTCGTCGTTCTATCTAGGAGGAATATTTTCTCCTAAGACTTCTCAGCCCGTTCAACCGGTTAAAATGGATTGTTAGTATTATCTCAAAGTAGGTATTTACAAAAATGTACGAACAACTCAAATAAGTTCGATTACTCGATATTTAATGATTTAAATAAGTACCTATTACTATTCGGTATACAATATTAATCATTTATTCATTGAAATCAGTACAGTTGGGGGCGGGGGAACCAAGACGACGATCGATATACGCAAAGGAAAAGTAAGCGTTGCCGATTGATTTCGATTGGAGTGCGTGCGGGTGGCCCTTAGAGCGTTCTACCGTTAAATCGACTCGCACACGCCGTCATCATCGTTTTTCCTCGGTAAAATTGACTCGAGGCGGCCTCGCGAAACGCTCGCCGATTTTGAGTTCGCGGAAAAGGCGTGTTCTTCGCGTGAGGACGGCAAATGGCAACCCGACGAAATTGCAACGTTAAACTGGCTCTTACTCCCTCTTTCTCTCTCTCTCTCTCTCTCTCACTCTTTCTTTTTCTTTCTCTTCGTCTCCATTGACCCTTTGCATGCTCTTGACAATTATCGGTTGCAGACGCAACCTAGACGCAGCCAGTTACAAGAAAAAGAGAGATATTTACCTCATGGAATTTCTTTGTATTTTGAATGATTTCATGCATAAACATGCTAAAAGGAGAAAAGGAAATAGATAAATAGATTCTTCTATTTTGTAGACTGAAAGTATCGCGTGCCTACTGTGTTGTAGGTAGATGGTGGGACGACCGCGGGACGGGAGCGGGCGCGTGCTTGCGTTTACGGGCGGTTGCGGTTTTGTGGTTTTTGTGGGCAGCTCGATCGTTTCCACGGCTCGTTCTTGAGATAGAGAAAGAGAAAGAGAAAGAGGAAGAGAAAGAGGGAGAGAGAGAGAGAGACGATCTAAAATGCTTATTGCATTATACGAGAGGATGCGTGTATTATCGTTCGGCAACGCGTACGAACATGATTAGCGGTTCATCGTTGTCGCCGTGAGAAGAAGCCAAGGAAATCATTTCGCATGGGGAATGATATTTGCGGTTTGCCAAACTCCTTGCTAGGCCCTCGAGCTTTTTTTTATGTGTCTTACTCATGTGGAAGAGAAAGAGTAAGAAGGATCATCCACAACTTTGTATTTTCGAGCGTGCTCGTCGTTGTCAAAAGAGGGCTCACTTAATTTGTTTTCTTGACTGTGCACGCGATCTATATCCTTCCACTTTGCGCATCTCCTTCTAAAACGCATTTAGCCTTTAGGAACTATGTCCACTTAGAAGTCCGAAGAAAAAGTCAAAATTCCGGATTTTTTTATTTTAAACGAGATTGGTTGAAGTGAAGAGAATCTTTTTTATTCGAAAATACATGTAAAGTTTTTTATTTATTGGATTTATATTTTTCAATATTTTTTATTAGTATTTAAAATAAATAGTTAGTGTTACACTAATTAATATAAAAACTATCAGGATTTTAAGTAGACACAGTTAGTAATATGGATAGGGGTCCGTTCAAAGAAACACAAACTTTGTTGTTGTTGATTCCAGAGAGGCGGTAAAAAGATGCGACATCTTTGGTAGTATTGGATAAACGTGAGAAGATGACCATAGAGAAGTGACTTAAACCCGTAAAAGGGAGAGTAAAAAACGCAGTATTTTAAATAGATGATACGTTATTATAAGAAAATATTATATATCTTGTATTAATATGTACCTTAGAACAATCCTATTACTACTATAAATTCTGGCTATTTATTTAAAACGACGATAAATTATTATTTGTACAGAATCCAATATTCATATTTTACAAAATACTAACCACATAAATAGAAACTGTTTTAAGAGTTTTAAAAAATAAAAACCTTATAAAAACATCATAAAAAAAGAAATATAGCTGCCGGCAAATAAATATTTTTTTAATCTCTACTCGAACAGTCTACTTAAATAAAAATCGCTGATTTTTAAAATTGATTTTTACGAAGAAATAAAACTCAAGGATAAGGGATCTCTAATTGTAAGAAAAAGTCATTATTTTTATATAATTATTAACGAATGAGAAGCTAAACGTGTTTCTCTAACTAAAACTAGTTGATCGATTACCTACAAGGCTCTTTTTTCTTTCCTTCAAGGCAAATAATTTTCAAAAAGAAATAAAGAAAATAATATCGATTTTAGTTTCCTTATCTGAAAGAGGAAGACACTTGGAAAATGCTATGAAGACGAATTTCGAGAAAGAGTATTTGCTAAAGAGGTAAAAGAGAAGAGGCAAAGAGACTCCCCATCGCGAACAGTGGCGCGAGTTATCCCTCTAGGACGTAATTCACGTCCGATCGTTCGCATTGTCCTCCGCGAGGACTCCTTCCTCTTCTTTCGGAGGAGAACTAAGGAGCCAACCCAGCAAGAGAGAAGTAGTCTCCTATCTTTCTTTCTTTCTCTCTCTCTCTCTCTCTCTCTCTCTTCCTCTCTTTCTCGGCGAACCTTTGAGGTCCCGCATTCTGCGTAGCGTCACTTTATAATATTTACAGCCCTCCACCAAATTCCTTCCGCCGCCGTTTTATCTTGGCTGGGCCGCTGAGGGGCCGGCTTTGCTCCCCTCTCTCTCTCTCTCTCTCTTTCTCTTTCCGTCTTTCTCTTTTTCTCATGGCAGAGTTCTCTAACTCGAGAGTAGAGCAAAAAGAAAAGGGAAAAAGAAGGGAAAAGGGCAAGAAAAGAGAAAGGAAAGAGGAGAGAAGAGAAAAGAAGACTATAGAGGGCCAGTCGATGGTGTGCACGCGTGTCTTCTATTTGTTAGGAGGAAGATGCCCTCCTTTGGCATCCTTTGCTTCCTAGCCGCAGTTCTCTCTCTTATAAGTCCTCGATGGGGGCCCCCCAATCGGACACATGAAAGGCTAAAAACCGAAAGTTGTCGTTGATCTAGTGCTCCAGCGGCCATTTAACTAGGGCCCGATACCTTCGGATAAGGGCTCCCGCTACCCATCGACGTTTTCGACTCGACGAAACCGCCGTCATCTATTATATCCAGCAAGAGTAACAAGTCCACAACCACTAAAACCCTTCTCTTTATTCCTTCTTCGGTCTTTCCACGATTCCCTACATTTTTTCGTTAGACTTTCTTTACCTTTTTCATTTTTGTTTTTTTCTTTTATTTCTAAATAGAAAGACTGAAAACAACGCCTGTTCTTTCTTGTGTTTTTTTTTTTTTTTTTTACAAAAATAATTGAATTCTTCGACAAGGACGAGTAGGATTGTAAAAAAAAAAATGGAAAATTGCGTGCGCAGATACGCCTACACACAACTAAGAGTTTCTGAAATGGTTGGCAGTAAGCCGAGATTCAAAGCTAGTGTTGCAACGTTCTTTCGTCCAAGGTTTTTCACGGCCTCAGAGTGATGTCGACGACAACGGTAGGCATATAGGAGGAGGCGTCCTGTAGGCGTCTAACGTTAAACGCATTCCACCTTAGAGGTTACAAGTTGTGAAATCTTCGCTGCGTGCGAGAACGTACCAAGTCTCGTTAACTGCGATTTTATTCGTCCTTGCGTCAAGTTCACTAGCTAGACCTAAACGCACAAGCGTTTTCGAGAAGCTCGATGTGAACTTCAAATTAGAAAAAAAATACTTCTATCGATTATTCATTTGTAACCCGATATTTTTTCATACAGAAATTATTTCCTTTTTTTTACCTAAACTAGGTATGTTGAATTATAAAAATATGAGAAGAATAAATTCAATAATTAAATTATTAATTAATAATTTAAATTCAAATAATTATTGTCTGAAATATGTATCTAAAAGATTCTATATTTCTAGGATAAAATTTGGAAATGCTATATATATATTTTTAAAATTTACATTAGTATGTTTTATAATATAATATTATTAAGATGTTGTATATTACTATATTTGAAAAATACATTTAAAAAAACATCTTGTATATGAATAAACAAAAAATTTTATTATTATAAAATAAATAAAATTTTAAACGTACTAATTTTTTTCGTACGAAACTGAAAATGTTAGAATTATATTGATGATATTGTTAGGTTCTCTAGTTGGGATTTAACTATTTGAGATCTTTTGTTTCTTAGTTGCAAAATAGTATTAGTTCGGAAGAAAGTATATACAATACGTATAGTAGTACGCGGAATCAAAATCAATTGTCAGTGTTGAATGTAACTTTAGAAGATAGTACGTAAACCCCATGTTTAATATAAAGTAATTATATCATGGTACAATAAAGTTGAAGAAAAAGTAAATGTAGAAGAATGAGAAATTACCTGCACGACCTAAAGTTAATGTAGAGACCGTAGAGCGTATTCGTCAGTTGCACAACTAACGGAGCATATATCGAGAAATACCAGTACCGGTAACAAATACTTTAACTATTTCTGATTTTCAAGTCATCTTTTTATATCCTAATAATAATTAATTTTATCAACATTTTTAACTTCATCCATCACTTGTGAGCAACCTGCGTATACGTAAATCTGTGACCCTAAAATTACTTATGTTAGGGTTATAAAAGGTTAATCATGGTATATTGAAATTTTCGGCAAATTGGAAAAAAAATAGCAATATTTAAATAATGACTATCCAGGAGAATAAAATTTCGACACTTGCGTCAAGGATTAATCGAATGTATAATAAATTGAATATAGAATAAAATAATTATATGTTCGGAATGTCAGTTAAATGGAAAAAAGAAGGGTGTAGGGGGGGAGGGGGCCGAACGTTTTTACGGACAGTACGAAACGAAGAAGACTAAAAGACTCGTGTCAGACGAAGAGGCACGTCGAATCGAATGAGGTCGACCGTACGAGAGCTCCGGGGGAAAGTTCAATTTATGGCTCAGTTTAGGAAGAACGACCTGTTTCTAAATTCAAGCGAGTCGCGATAATCGCTATTAACATGGACGAAAGGTCGCTCGTGCGCTGGCGAGAATTTCAGGCCTACTTGCATCGCATTCGTTCTCCTTTATTCTCTTCGAAATCTTTTCCAATTTTTTCTCTTTCTCTTCTTCTTCTTCTTCTTTTTTTTTCGCCTTTCAGGTCAAAGAAAGAAGCTTTTCGCGAGACCTCGTAACAGTAGTATGTTGATTCGAGTCGATTCCTGCCCCACTAAGCCATTTTCTTTTCCACTTTCGAGAGCGATCACGAGCAATGTACAAGCTATACGTTACGGTGTGTCGTTTCTATCCGCTCGTTTAACAAGCTCTGTGGAAACGTCTAAGGAGCAACATCGAAGCCAACCAAACGACTTCTACTTATTGCGTAATTTTCTTGCGATGAAGGCGAGCGAGATCGCCGGCTAAAGCATTTATATATATATATATATATATATATATATATATATTAGGTATAGCAATTAATTCGGTGCCTTGATATTAAATTCATTACATCAAAATCGCCGTGTTTTTTTCGTCAAGAAATTCGGCTGTTGCCTGAAAGATGAATCAAAATCATTTAAAATAATAGACATTATTTCGAACAATAACAGATGTTTTATGATTACTTTATAAATAAATATTAAACTTGTTTAATAGACGCTTAATTAATTTTATATGTTGCTGTTACTTCGTGAAATCCGTTAACTTCTGAAATGACCAGCTAAACCCTGAAATATAACTTATATTAACCTGTTTAAATATGAAAGACGGTAAAAATTACTCACTTTAATTAATAATTATAAGTAATATATGCATTTAGAAGAGGTAATTAAGGTATCAGATTGAAATTTGATGTCAAGTATAAAAAATATATTCGTCGAGTACGATTCAGTACCAGTATATAATGCACTGTTGTAAATTCAGAGACAAAAAATATGCGTTACTTCGTTATATGGTCTTCCGAGTGAAGTTTATCGAATCTTGCAATAGAGTTTCTCCATTGAATTAAGATATTAAATTAGGTTTCCTTCGAAAACTATGAAAACGAAAATAAAATACACGCGAACAATGAGTGTTCGTAGAAACGTTCTTATATTTTTTTGTTCTTTGAAAAAAGATTTGGTGTCAGTCGTGCTGTTCTATCGACTTAAATGCTCGTCTCTTGTGAATTTATATTGAATATAACTTTCTCATTTCCTAAAACTACTAGTTTTAATGCGTAATAAAATTCTGTTTACATGCTTTTCTAAAAATGCCTAGTTATTTCGGTTAAGACCTAGAGATTCCACGATTTAACTGAAATATACAATATAACGCTGACATAGTTGTAAATATATGGCTTACATGTATGTTCAACGTAAAACGAAGGTATATGTACGCGTACAATGCGAATTCAAGTACTTTTCTCTGCTTGTGAGTTTATATTTTTTTGATATTATTATCTTACTTTAAGGCTTTCATGGGAATCTCACGGATTTTACTAGTACGGAATTTTTCTACGAGTTTACTCCTACAAGTTTTTCTCTTTTACAAGAGAGAAGAAGCCTTCCACGTTTTGCGACTACGCCGAAAGCGACGTTATTTGCGGCTTATTTACGGACACGCTCGGCCCGGCAAACACGTTCGACCGCGAGAACGAGGAATAGTTGTCTGACATTTAGAGAAACGCCAGGGCCGAGATATGATCTCTTTCTTTCTCTCTCTCTCTCTCTCTCTCTTTTTCTTTCTCTTTCTTTTTCCGTATTTCTCGAGGATGCTGGCCGGAGCCGAGCCGACAGTATGAAATCTTAGAAGTCTTCTTCGTTTTTCAAAGATGCGTTGAACTCGCTTGGTTGAACGTTAGCGAGAATAGTGTTTCATGTAAACGCGTCTCGCAGTAAAACGTACCTATTACCGATAGGACAAGGTTAAGTCTAAGGCTATGACATAGGCATACGCGTGCTAGCGCAAGTGCGAGCGCGAGCGCTAACATGCAGCAATTTATATTCACTCCATCGTTTCCCCGACTTTGTGGCGTATCATTGTAAGTAACCACGACGACGACGACGACGACGACGACGACGACGACGACGACGCCAAGCAACGGCGTAAATTATCGCACGAGGTGAACGAGAGTAGGCAGTGGCTACTCGACTCGCGATCGAGATAACGGGATTACTCTCGACAATCCTTTCCTCTACAACTTGAAAGGCCACACTAAAGTAGACCGTCAAGGACGATCATCTATTCACGACTCATTCAACAGGGTTACTACACCCTTAACACATTGTATTTTTATTTGAACCTTGCTCGTATTTCGCTTTAAACTTAAATCAAACTTGTCTCTTAGAATTTATGTCTCGATCTTTAATACTTGGGAGCGGCGATATAAGATAAAACTGGTCTCGAAGATTGAGTTCATTTGGATCTTACCGAAACTCAAAATAATATTAAATTAATATCTTTATAACGTTTAGCGCTTAGTGAAACTTGAGAGACAGTTAGCGGAACTTTAAACGCGATCTCCTCGTTAACGCTCGCCTCGTATTATCTCCGATGGCCATCGAGGATCGTTTTTAATTATACCATGATCGAATGTTCCTTTAACGGAGACCGTATCTCTGGCGAGATACTTTCAAAATTCCTGGAGGCATAGTTCAAGAAAATGTAGAGAGAGAGAGAGAAAGATTGACAAAATGAATTCTATTATATTATATTATGTAGGGTACTACTGAGTGTGTGATGTCAGCTCGCATTAATAAAACAAACATAATGCTCGTAAATATTCGATTATTTTCTTATGTATGAAATAATTGAAAAACATCTCATTATCGTTACAGACTGTGACGTTTAAAAAGAGTTCGTAGATTTTTCCCCAGGTGTATTTGTGCCGATATGATTCTGTCGATGATGTAATGACGACAGCTATAAAATGTCGTCGGCCTTCCCGGTATTCGTCCCTCTAATCTCCCATGGAATCCGAGGATCGTGTCTCTCCTTCCCTTCGCTCTTTTGCGCCTCGTCCCTGGCACCTTTCCTCCTCGTTTCGTAAACGCTCTTTCTCTCTCTCTCTCTCTCTCTCTCTCTCTTTTCTCTTCTCTTTCTCACATTAGTTGAGCGAAATTTTACAATTCTTTTCGATGTTTCGTAAAATGAAAGGAATGCTAATGTAACGGTAGTGTAGCGCGATAAGATTAAGCAAATCGAAACGAATGATAGCCTCTTAATAAGTTCGAACTTGATTGGACGAGCCTGCGACACGTCAATATGACGTAGTTTTCTTACCTATGTATAACAACAATGATGAAGCTCTACGAACGGACGTTGCGTATTGCGTCATATCATTACTTGAAAAGCTTGTAACGTTTTAATATAAACTATCCTTAACGATAATAAAATGCTGTTCTTTAAAACAGCACCATTATTTTTCTATCTAATGTCAAATAACAAAGAGTCAAATATATATTGTCAATTTATCTATATATTTTCTTCTAATGAAAAGTATTTGAATATCGGATAGTTGTTTGTTATCAGATGAATATGTTTCTCCCTTGCAACATAGTACAACTTTGCGATATTATTCACAATTATTCTCTTTTTATTCGGCCACTGCACAATATATTAATTAATTTTGAGAAGTGATTATATAAATTATTTGGCATTCTAAAGTGAATTTTTGTATTTGAAATATTTCAAATTTTTTTTTATAATATTATCTTTTCGTATCTTATGCTTTAAAACTTGTTTTCTAAACTCTTATTAATATTATTTTTAATATATTAGTAAAAAATCAATTTTACATTCGTAACAATTATTGGTTACAAAATTTAAAATCTTCTTAAATTATTAAAAATTATTTTTTTAAAATATCCTTTCCCTCGGATATTTTTCAATCTTTTGCATATGACGTATTCTGAGTTATTAGATTTTTATGAATATGAGCCTTATAAATTAGTACGGAAGTCCATATTATTTATGTGTGTGTATTTGTGTGTATGTATCAGCGATAAGAGCATTAAGGAACGTTTCGACTGTGACAACTGTGACATCAGGCCCGTTTAATGTAAGAAGAAGACGAATAAACGATCCTGGATTGTTTTTCCTTTGTCTCTCGAGTGAGCTCGGATCAGACATGGATAAAGATCGAAAATTATTACCTGCCACGGTTTTTTATTGGCAAATTTATAATCTACTTATCGAAATACATAAAATACACGAATTAAAAGAAAATTCAAGGTAAGGAGTAATTTGTAAATATTCAACAGTTTTCTATTTGTAAAATAGTCACTGTTAATATAATAATTTTATCGCGCATAAAGTTACTTTATAATCTCGAATAGTAAATTTTTATATCTGAATTTTTTATGAAATTTTTTTCAAAGAGTTCGCAACGAGTCACTTATACGCGAGTTGCGAATCTGACCGCAAGTTGACCCTGGTTATTATTAAATGAACAATAAAAACAAGGAGGAGGATTTGGACATGTTTCGAAGAAGAATGGAAAAAAAAAATCAGCGAATGATGAGTCAGGATTTGAAGGACGATACTCGGTGGTCGCGATGACGATTTCTAGGTAGCACGAGCCTCTTCGAAGAGCTCGATGCATCGCGTGCTAGTCGTTTATAGGTGCATTCTCGCGTGCATATCTACTTTCCTATTTAACTCGCTACAAGACGATGTATCTCTTCTTCTCTTAAGCAGACTCGAGCATGTGGACGGGACGGACGATTAGGCGTGCTTAAACGGGTACAATGTCATTGGTTGAGCCGCATACTTTTTACTTGTCGATGGATCGGCGTTTGTGACTCTGTTATTACGATAATTCTTCTTCCAGCTTCTCTTTCTTTCGTGTAAACTCACCAAACGTAACTGTTAACCGTCATAAATTACGTATACTTATATTTATCTGTTCAGTTCAAACCAATGGAATTCATAAGTATCTTAGCATATTTCATTTGAAAACAAATAAACATTTCCGGCACTTTGCATCATTGCTATGCTTAACAAAAATCAAAGGGAATAATAAATATCCTTTTAAATTGTATTTTCATCGATATTACATTCGGGTGGTTCGCAGAATCGTTCCTATTATACCTTTTTGTTTTTAGAAGAAGAGAATCATCTCGAAAGATTATTACATCGAATAAACTGTAATTTCTCTTAGAAAATTTCTGTGTTAAACTTTAATCAGAAAGATATACTTAATGAATAAGATAAAGAAAAAGAGAAAGAAAGATACCCAGAAACCACGCCTTAATAGACGACGAATGAAAGACGCGAGAGTGGAAGCTGGCGAAATATAAGAAGGCATATCGAGTATATCTTTTTTCTCTCTCGGTCTTACTTACATTTTGTTGAAAGAAATGTGTAAGAGTCTGCTGAACGTGAGTTTAATAAATCGGACAAAAAAAAGGATCAAGAAGTATTTACGAGAGCATTCGATTTCGATCGGTAAGCTTACGTTCGCGGACGATTTTCTCCTGTCTGTTGCGAGTCGAAGGAGCCGAGGCCTCGGTGACAAAGTGAGCGTTGGGTGCGCCGCGCGTACGCAATCGGAGTTGTTCACGCATACACACATACAATGACGTCCTATGATACACCTGTGTTTCTCGCGCGTAATTCGCATATCGTTCACGCATATAACCACGCACACGTTTATGCGTATACGTGAAAGAGAGAGAGAGAGAGGGAGAGAGAGAGAGATAAAGAGAAAAAGAAACGATGACGAAATCGATGTCCGTCCAAGATACAACCCGTCGTCGTCGCCAACGTTCTCTTACGAATAGCTAGCTAGCTAGCTTCTCCAAACGACTTACTACGTCTCGCTTTTCACGTTTGCCTCTACGTATAAAATATATTATAGTTGATCAAAGTCGTCTAGTTTACCTTTCCTATTTTATTTGATATAAATGTAGCCATTATTTTAAAAACCTATTGGATATGTTAAAAATGAAAAAGATTTCATAGTAAATTATAAGACTAATTATTTTATTAGATTTTAATTGAATTTTTATTTTCTTTTTTTTTTTTTTGGGACTCTTTCTATAATGCTTTATTATTCGAAGTTACATATTTGCGTATTTTAAATCTTGTTTATTTTATTTCATTTTTATTTCTATTTATTTGGTCAAAATTTGTATTAATTTATGGTAATAATATTTTGTACAAAATAACGATCGGAATAATTATTATTAACTAAGAAAAATGAATATTTGGTTTATTATAAATAATTAAACGTCATTATCGAATCGCATCTTGTCAGTACAATATTGTTTATAACCTTTATTTTCAGTTTATGTTATTATATGTTAATATCAAGATATTATATCAAGATATTCATTTAAAATAATTATTTAAAATATTAATAAAAATATTTTTATAAGAATACTTATTCGATAAATGCCACGAGGGTTTCATTTTATCATCGCACACGTCTTTGTTGGTACTTATCCGAAGTTTTTATTTTTTTTTTTAAGTATAAATAACAATTACTATTTATAATTGAATTTTATTGATATAAATAACACAAGATATAACTTTCAGATTACGTCATATTCTTGTAGATAGGAGAAAAAATTGGGTTGTAGAGGGTTAATTTGTCATGTCATATAATGAACAACGATCATGTTTGTGAACCCTTACTTGCGATAAAATCGAAGGACTCGAACGTACTACTTTCATATTGTGTCACATCGATGATTTGGCCTTGACGTGCGTAGGAAAACGTTAGGAAATAACGTTTGCTACGTCCGTAAAGTCTTACGTGCTATTTTTACTACCCACATTACGCACACATGAATCTTCATCACGTGGACACATCATAAAAGGAGAGATAACTATAGATAAAATAAAATAAAATCAAAAATAAACAAGAAATAATCTTACAATTTAGGATCTTTCTACACTTGGTCCAGCACTCTATTATATCTCAAAAGAATCCGAACGAGTTTAATAATGGACTCAGAAATGACTTTTATAGTCGAAAACGAGAAGTGTGAGCGCGCGCGCGCGCGCGACAACAAAAATATATACATAGATATATACGGTATGCAGATGGTATGGTAATCGTGCGAAGGAGATAGGCACGCTTGCGAGTGACGGAGGGGTTACGGGGAGACTCGGAAAAGGAGATCGAAAGGAACGATCGTGGATCGACGACGGAAACTTTCGAGTTTCGAGTCCGAGAACGGACTCGTACGCGTATACGTGCATGCACACATACATATGTACTAACACGCATAAGAGGCGTTCGACATTGTGACAATGAAAGATGGAACGAACAAGTATATATACCTATAGGTAGCTACCGCTGCTGTTCTTTCACGCAAAGAGACTAACTTCGACGAGAAAGACGCATTTGTCGTCAATATCTCCCTCTCCCTCTCTCTCTTTCTCTTTCTCTTTTTGTCTCTGTCTCTGTCTCTCTTCTTTTCCTCGTTCTTCTCTTTTACCTTCTCTCCCGAATTACGTACGCACTGGTCTTAATCCTTTCTTCGTGGAAGAAGGCAACAAGCAGCGTACTCGTCTCGTACCTGGACGTTTACGTCGCGTCGTCAAACTGGTTTATTTTACGTTGCTTGTGCGTACGTGCGAGCAGTAAGAAAATAACCCGAAAAAAGCCACTTTACGAAGGAAACATTTGCTTACCGTCCATAGAATTTCCACGGAAATTAAATGAGAGAAAAAGAGAGAGAGAAAGAGAGAGAGAGAGAGAGGGAGGGAGAAAGAGAGATGGAGTAAATATAGAGATAGTGATAGAGGTTTAATCGCTATGGCATGATCACTCTCAATGGTCAGGGCTTAATCGACAGATTAATTATTTATAAGGCGTGTTTCATTCATTCATTAAAGCTCTTCGCTTCTCGAGATCATTATGACGTGATAATGTCTTAATTAATGGCAGTTAACGAATACCCCTATCGGCGAGATCATTTTGTTTTATAATGCGAGAGAACGATGAATTAAGCTGTGTTTAATAAACCAAGTAAAAGGAAGCACCGCGCACGTGCTGCTGTAGCATAAATGCTGCAACGAAGAAGAAGAAGAAGAAATAGCAATAGGTAACGTTAGCGTTAGCTTTTAGAATGAAGGTTGAGGAGATCTGCGTTCCGGTCTTCGATCATGGCACGTAAACGATAGTGATAGAACATGTACTCTAAGGACCGAATCGTTAACCATTTCTTCCTATTACGTCTAGCGTATTAATTACGTTGACGCGGTGAATCCGCGCGTACACATTGTAACTTCCTTCCTTGGGATAATGAATAGCACCGGGTAAACACGAAAGGAATCATCTTAACGCGCCGTGACGTATCTTGAACACATGAAGTCGTGAAGCGGGTATTAATAATGCTCGAAGGAATACGAGTGCTCTCGATCTTGACACCTTTCTAATAAGGAATTTCTCTCCCTCTATATATTTCTTACTTTTTACCTGGCCAATATAATCTCTCGTCATCGTAGATCTCCGTCGAGATATTCGCAATCTTACACCGATTTGCCTTTCCAAATTTCACCTATAACAGATTTACTAAATTGGTACATGCCATTCAGAAGTAAGAACGAGAAATCGACCGATTAAGTTTCGGATCTTTCTTTCGAACTGGCCTGGGCTGGTTCTCTCTCTCTCTCTCTCTCTCTCTCTCTTTTTCTATCTCTGTCTTCTTACTGGCCGATAATTCTATTATGTACGGTTTAATGTACAATTAACCGATCACTTAGGTCCTGACATTGTGCCGAGTCACGATGTCTTATTAAGTCTCTACCTAGCGCCAGCTGAGAATCTTTCTCTCTTTCTCTTTCTTTCTCTCTCTCTCTCTCTCTTTCTCTTCGTTGACCACGATTCGCCTGTACGGTGGCAGACTTAAACCAGCAGCAGCAACAGCTCAGGATTCTAGCGTGCTTCTTTCAAGATCCCCACTATCGCTTCGTCTTAGCTCTCTGATTTGCGATTATTTAACCGCACACGAACATTGACCCTTAATGTAAATTACATAATCAAAAGGATATCTTTCGGAAAGATGACGCTTTCGAGATAATCAATAGATAGATCTAGAGCAACTATTTAGAATTAAAAAAGAGATGGAGAATATTTCGGCACGAATCGAGGATCGGCCAATTTAAAAGTCTATAAAATTGGTCGGTTCTTTGGTCCCTTGTTCCACAATCCGATCCCACTCTCTAGGAGAAGAACAAGGAAAGCTCTCAGCAGTCGAGAAAGCCGCTTAGTATGTGACTGCAGGTACCCTAACAGACCCACACCGATGATATTTCAGTGTTAATTGCGCTCGGTATCTACCGTTCGAAACAGGGACGACTTCTAATCTTGGAGTTCATTAGGGAGTTGGACGAGCACCGAACTATTTTCAGATCCGGAGGTGCGAGAGCTGAACCGCTCAAGTGCAACCCTCCTTGATGTTTCGCAAAGGAGGAAAACATGGCCAGTACAAAAAGTAGGAGAAAGAAAAAAATAGGAGAGTCTGGGTTTCGTCTACTCGCATGGATTCAGCGAGTACGTGCAAGGGAGATGGACCGAGAATGTCCGACGAGCGAGAGAGAGGTTGAGAGATAGAGAGAGTCATCCTCGATTTCCATTTTAATTGAACTCAACGCAACATCATACTTAATGCCAGAAACGCGTCAGAAAGTCCAATTAAACGGCGACGCCATTTCACTTTATCTCCTGGTACATTCGTCCTGATTGCTTGCACCAATCGTCCTCGGGCATCCATCGATTACGTTCCTTCGATCCTCTTTTCAAAGGATCTTCCTCTACTCCTTCTTCTTCTTCTTCTTCTCCTTCTCCTTCTTCTTTACTCTCCGCTCTCTGCTCTGCTCTGCTCCGAGGAAGAGGCCTCGTCGCGATCGCGTGCGTGCTTACCTCTTTCTTCCTTTCTCTCCCGAAGAGCGATTTACCGAAGTGCAAAGTCTCTTGGGAGAGATACTCACGCAGGTGTCAAATTATTGCCTCGAGAATAACAAGTTGAAATTCCAAGAGGAGAGAGATAAGAGAAACATCGGTCCATTTTGCTATTTAGGAGTCAAGGTTTCTCGTTAATTCCATCAAACTTTTCCATTGCAAAAAGAAAAAAAAGAATTTGCAACGCAACCGTTCGTTGTCAAATGGCATGAATAAGGAATCAGTAAAGAGAAATGACGATGCGGCCAGTAGCAACCAAGAGGGAAGACGGGTATCTCGAACAGTGGAGACGAGATACTAGAAATACCGAAGCTGCCCTGCATGAACGAACTAGCTTGATTTATTGACAGAAAAATCTAATCGCTTTTGTGGTCATCTTAAGTTAGTAGATTCAACTGGTATTTCGTCACTAATCGTATGAAATTTCTAGAAACATTTCTTAACAAAAATCAACTCTTCGTTTCATCCGAGAATGAAAGTCTTTATTAACGGACCAAAGTTCAGGAACGTGTTTGTGTAGAACGGCGCGTGTCGAGGGTCAAAGTGAAAAGGAAGTCATCGGACCTGTGTCATCGTGCGTCTTAAGGATGGAACGAGAGAGAGAGAGAAAGAGAAATAAAGAGAAAGAGAGAGAGAGAGAGAGAAAGAGAGAGAAGGCAACAGGGACACGACAAGAGAAGGAAGAGCCGATCGAAGCGATCGTGCTCATTAGCCGGACTTGTCGCAGCTTCGATGTATCGTCTTACGAAGCGATAGCTTCGTAGTAGAAATTGACCGAGTAAAGGACGATCCCTTATCTTATAGAAGGCAGTCGAGAGAATAAAAAGTAATCGAAGAGAGAAAGAAAAGGAAGAAAAGATAACGAAAGGTTGACGAAAAAAAAAAAGCATCTTCCTATGGGTCCATTCGATGTTGCGGGAAACGAGCACACGGGAGGACTACCTCCAAATAAATATAAGTTCCTTAATTTAATTCCTCATAATCCGATTAAGCCGACCATTAGCGGCGTCCGCGTATAGCGCATACAGCGCGGAGTAGAGGCGCTATCGTTTCCCTCCCTTTGGTTAACCGCGTGCCACTGCTCCGTGGCTACCGGTGGACTAATGGATTTTTCAGATTGAGACACACTTGGTAGCATGCCGTCCTTCGATAATGTCCGTTTCCTCCGGAAAAAAAAGAACAAAACGAAAAAAAAAATCAAACGAGAGAGTCTTCCACATGGCACCACTAGGAACGAATTATAAGCTCGCATCTCGCTTCGATATTTTGTCTTAATTAGGTTGCTTCTTCCTGAGTAACTTGGTATGCACTCGGAAAGAGAAAATTAGAAATAGATAGGAAGAGAGGGAAATAAGGAGAGAGAGAGAGAGAGAGAAAGATGGTGAGAGATAAAAATTTGCTCTTCGCGAGAGCTCCTTCCGTCGAGTATTCGGAGACGTAGGTATCTCGAGCGATTAATCGCGATATCGCGTCCTCCGAGTTTCTCTCTTAGAAGAGCCGAAAATCGGGCTTGGTCGATCGGTCGGTCGCGTCGGCTAGGAACGAGAAGCAGCATTGAGATGCAGAGAGCGTCGGTGCTACCGTGCGATGCTCCCGATACCGCCTAATGGACCGTCCCCGCCTCCTTGCTCCCTTGCCCCTTTACCAATCCTCTCTAACCCTTCCCTTCTCCTTTTCTCTGCCAACCTCCTCCGCCTCTGAACAGCATCGACTCCAAAGAAGAAGAAGAAGAAGAAGAAGGGGCTTGCTTCTTCTTTCTCTTCTCTTTTTCTTTTTGGAGAAGCAGCGATAACAACGACGAACCAAGACTCGAGGCTTCCATCACAAGCAACCACCCACTAGATATCCTCTCACGCTGCTGCTGCTGCTGGTCTTACGTTTACCTCGCATTTTCTATCGTATTTTTATTCTTTAGCTTTGCCATTGTCGCGAGAATCTTTCTAAGATGCGCGAAAGAAAACCTATAGAGAAATTCCTGATGATCTTTTACGTAGACGTACGTCGACAGAGAGAGAGAGAAATATAGGCGGAGAAGGAAAGACAGATAAACGGACGCAGACGAACGGAGAAAGAGAATGATAGAAAGAGAAAGGACGGGCAGACGGACGGACGGACGGACAGACAGACAGAGGCAGAAACAGAGAAACAGAGATAGAGAGAATTCGCACACGGTAGCGCGACTATAACCGCGTCGCGGCATCATTTATATTTACGAGACACCGCGTAGCCGAGCCCAGGCCGCATTGTTACTGCCCAAGGGCCTTATAGCCGCCGTCTGGCCCTTATAGGGTCGTTTCACAATCTCTTTTCTTTCTGTTTCTTTTTATTTTTCTGTTCGTTCTTGTTTCTCTTGTTTCCGTTCTCTCTCGGTAGCCTTAAGGCGGCGCAGGACGGAGAAAGATCGTGCTCATCCGACCGCCTCGATCTCGATCGATCGAATTTACCGTGCCGAGATCGCCCTTTTCTCTCTCTCTCTCTTATTTTTTTGTTCTTTCTTTCTCTCTTTCTCTTTTCTTCCAAAACGCGGCGCATAATTGGGTCGAAACATTCGTCGTTGTCGTCGGCTCGCCTTTCGAACGAATCTTCATATTATTTCATTCCGCTTTTTTCCTATCGGAGCTTTTAGTTTGTTAATAAATGAATGGTAGTCGAGAAAAGGGAAAAAGAAAGAATCGGGAAAGAGACGAGGATATTTCACGGTTATGGCCGGATAAACCACGACCTTAGCGCCAGATGTAGCGTCGTTCGGGGAATAGACCGCATCAATGATGCAACCTTCGACCGTGTGTGCCGTCGAACTCGCGCGTTTGTCTTCCTTTGCGGAAGTTTATAGTCGCGCCTATCGCCTACAAGATCCCCGATAAATTATATTCTTCTTTCCATCTCTCTCTCTCTCTCTCTCTCTTATCCCTTTTTCTTTCCCCTTAATTTTACGAAGGAATCGTTTCGACCGATTTTCCGCGTCGAGAATGGACCTGCGAAACACCACGATACTGATGCTTCCAGGATTATATTATAGCTGCTCCGATGATAATAAGATTTGTCTTACGATACTTTGGTTTCTTCTTAAATATTCGATATTAAGATGGCAAATTTAAAGTATCATTTTAAGATTTGCAATTAAAGATTATAATAACATGAATATTAATTTAATATAAGGAATACGAAAGTTTGGTAAGATTGACGGGACAATACTAAACGATAATACGATAGAAGAAGCGTATTTAGGGTCTTTTAAATAAGTTAGCGAAAGAAAATGAATGGTTTTGTTTCGTAGTTTGTCGATTGTTTATTATTAAGATTATTATTCGAAGCATAGCTAAGAGAATTAAGGTTTTTTAATGAACTTAAAATAAAGAAGATATTCGAGGTATGCCAATAAGATTAAATCTGTTTATTCGAGAAAAAAAAGACACGCGTAGATCGAAGGCAATTTTCCATCTCTCCGTCTTTCTTCTTCTTCTTTTGTAAAACGAAATATCGTGAAGAAAAAGTGTAAAGATATCGAGAATCTCAATGACCAGTCGTCCTAAGGTACACTCGCCTGGCCAGTGCAAGCGAAGCTACGAAGCTGCGCACTCTTTTCTGCTGATCAGCTTGCTGAATCCCAGAGTTTCCCTGATGGGGTCGTTGCCGAACTGTTTCCTTCCGAGGGAAGAGAATCGACGACGACTACGACGACGACGACGTGTTTTAAACCACAATTCGATATTTCCGTGCTTCTGGACCGTAACCAAGCCCCTTTTTTTACTTACCCTCCTTCTTTAACTCGCGTTTCTCTTACCCCCGAGGGATTTCGTTTCGAAACGAGAGGGGTGGCACCAGGGATGCGTGTGCTATCCGTAGAAAAATTGGAAAAGCAAAGTGGCTTGCGTAGACGTTTTCTTACGTCGTTGTACGCGATGCTCGAAGGGTGTCGATTGGGTTTACTCGATTCTTACGTATTTTCAAAGTCATTTATCGACACGGATAGTTTACGATACGTATTGAAATATATTATTTGCAAAACAACGAGGTATCTCGTCGAAAACGCACCGATCCAAGTCCGGCCAGTAAAATCAGAACCGTGTCGATGTATTGTATCGTAAGTCGATCGGCATATCTCCGGATACGACCGCGAACGTGACAGTCCGTGGAAACGGGAATAAGAAATCACGCTAGAAAAATCTAAAATTCCATCAATTCACGCACTGGTTGTGATACCGAAACTCGGTAATATATATTTTTCTCATCGATGTTTTCGTACAAAAAAAGAAGAGAGAGGGAGAAGGTTATACTTTGCCTTACGTATTTGGGGTTTCAGACCTTATTAATGATTGATCGGGGGGATATCGACGTCTCCCCTCTGACGCGACCGATGTGTGTGTCTAGATCCTTCTATATATATATATTATATGCTATATGGGGTGGCTTACCATGCCTTTGCACGTGACACAATAAAGCGAGTACCGTCGCGTTCCGTATCGATGGCTTATTGCGAGACTTTTTATCGATCTCGATAACACCATTCTTCTTTTCTCCTCCGTCCTCTCTTCCTTTTTCTTTCTTTCTTTATTTCTCTTGGCAGCCTAGGGCTACGCTCGATCGATCGGAACTTTGTATAAATCGCACGTGTTTCTTTTATCGGCGAGCCGAACTTTGTTTTGCCAACAGATTAGCCCGAGAGCGCGAGGTCCTCGAGAGGATTTTCGTAGCCAAATCGAGTGCGTATCATTCCGAGATTGATTTATTTGTCTTCGGAAAAGAAGAGAAGTGATCGATCCCGAAACCCGCCGTCATAAGAGAGAGAGACCGTTCGATCAACGCGACATTATCATCTATCCAGATCTGATTTTCGTTATGCTTCTAGAACGGACGTTACTTTTGTCTTTTATCTATTCCGAAGAATATCCGAATGAAGATATATATCTCGGTGATATTTCTCAGAAACCGAAACTCAAGATAATTTTCCTGAAATGTCTAGATATTCTCTCGATTTCTCTCCCGCTTCTACGATAGGGGGGTAGGTAACTGAAAGACGATAGGTAAGTCAAGAAGAGCAAGTTAGAGAGAAGAGAGAGAGAGAGAGAGAGAGAGAGAGAGGAAGCACGTGGATCCCCCAAGGGTAGCATTAATCCCACGTTCCACCTTCTCCAGGCAGAATACCACCTTGGTAGTATGCTCTCGGCCAACTAGACGTAGCGAAGACGAAGCAATCATATTTTCTGCCCCAGAGGCACGATACGCGTCAATGCGAATCAGTCTCAACCGATCTAACGCGGATTCCTCTGCTTTGCTTTCCGATTTACTTCTTTTTCTCCTAAAAGTATCGACAATCTCGTTCTTCTCAACTCTTATTCGAGATTTACTAAAATTTCTAGTATCGGGGCGTAACATCTATTTTCTTTTAATACTACGATGAAGGATGAAATAACTACTCTGTGCGATTGAAGTATGAAAGAAGACAGAATTACATACTTTTACTAGGTATTAAAAGAATTCACGAGAGGAAATAAGGTATAAAATAGGTTGAATTATGAAATTTAAATTTAATCAGTAGTTTAGATCTAATATAATAGCACGATTAACAGAACATTCATTTTCCAAGTACAGGAAAAAATAAGAACGAATAACTATGAGCATTATTATAGAAAAAAGCAGACTTTAAAAATAGATCAAATTTCAATTTTATACTTTAACTACTCGTTTTTCGTGAATTCATTACTTGATTATTTCCTAAAACAACTAGTTTAAGCGAACAATACAATTCTTTTTATATGCCTTCCTAAATTTTTGGGTTTCAACGATTTAACTGAATTATACAATTTACAACGCTGACATATATGTATATTTATCCGCACCTATAAAGATCTTGTCTGTGAATTGAATTTTATAAGGCATAAAGATTTATAAAACTGCTTTCATGAGATAATCTTTTAAAAATAAAGGTTAAAAAACCTGTACGCCTTTTCGACAGATGTGACTTGTTCGAGAAATAGTTGAATTACTACATACATGGTATTATAGAATACATAAGAAAAGATAAAAAAACTAGAAAGACTGCTATTTATTAAGTAAGTATATTTAAATATTTTTAATCAGTTTTTTTTAAACGGGTAGTCAGTACTTATAATAAAAAATTACTATGTACTCTATATCAATATGTAACTCTTATATAATCCAGTCCTAGTGATAAATTTTAGTCACTTGTTTAAAAAATACCGATAAATTATTATTTATATTAAATAAAATATTCATCAGTATATATAGACATTTTATTATATGAAATATTAATAAAAAATGTTTAAAAATATTGATCGAATAAAGAAAAGTGAAATAAAAAGATTTGAAAAATTATTGAGGAGCAAGGCCAATGGGCAACGTCGTCGTCGTTGTTAGAGGCCTTCCGGAAATTTGCGACATTCTTTTCTTCTCGTTTCTCTCCCTCTCTCTCTTTCTTCTTTCTCCTCTTTCCCTTTTCTATCGTTCTGCCTATTCCTTTCTCCTCTTCTTTTCATGCTGGTCACGTCTGTAGCGAGAAAAATTGCAGCCGGGCGCTTTAGCCAGTTCGCGTTCTGCACGCTCGACCCTTCTCTTTCCTTTTCCCTCCCGCTACTACTTTTTTTTTTTCTCTATACTCGGTGCTTTCGTTTCCGATCAATCCTTGCGATCGAACCAACGATCCCAACGATTTTTCATCAAAAAGCTTTCTATTATTTTACTCGGCAAAATAGTACCTAATCGCATTCGACGTTGCAATCGGAGAAGGTGCTTTCGACGAATCGTGCGTAACTTTTGATCTGTACGGGCATCTTCCATAAAAAGAATTAAAGAAATAGAAAAGATTGTAACGGAGTAATGATACAACGAGTTCTCTCGTAGACAAACTGATTACGAGTGATTATGCGGAAACGTGTTTTAGCAGTAATATTCGAAAACAGTGTATACCAGTGTTTTTATTCGGTTTCTTCTTTTCCTTTTTTTTCTTGCATCGAAGGACACAAGAAGATGCATGCCGCCGCATGTCGTCGCCATCTTCTCGCGATCTCTCGGCGATAATGCAATTACCGCCTCCATTCTCGCTCTAATTAAGCCCAACCGAGGTACTCGACCCGCTGACACGCTCCCTACTTTTTTTTTCTTTCTTCCTCTCGCTCTGAAAGGTTCACAATTTCCCGAGAGAGAAAGGGAAAGAGAGAGAGAGGCAAAAGGAAACGATTCTTTATCGAGCGATCTCTTCCACGATCCTCACGATCCTCCTCTACTAGCTCGCTAAGCGGAAGCAGCCGCGCAGGTCGCACCAACTTTTATGTAACCGACGCTACGTGTTCCTTTCTTGAACACTCTTTCGAGTCAAGAGAGAACAAAAAAAATATATATATATATATATATATAGAGAGAGAGAGAGAGAGTTAGAAGAGAGAGAAAGAGAAAAAACTGACTGACAGACAGACAGACAGTCAGACAGAGAGAGAAAACTAAACTGCTAAGGGAAGACACGCGCATCCTGCGTTAGCCGTGACGACTCGCGCGTCCGTTTCCCCCTGCTTCTTCGACCAACTTCTCCTTTTTATGGGATCGCTAACTCTATTGCTTGTTTCCAAGGTAAAAAAACAACGAATCCTTGCTTCGAAATCTCTTTTTGGTTACTCTGTTTCTCTCTCTCTCTCTCTCTCTCTCTCTTTATCTGTTTTTCTTGCTCTTTATCTTACGCACTCCTGTTGTCTTAAAGTGCGCGCGCGCGCGTGCATCGTCGGTCGAGTATGCAAATGTTCATCAGTCGAAGATGAAACGTGTTCGTGTTTATCCGCGCGCCACGTGACATCTTAAGGATAACATCGGCAGTTTCTGATTTTGCGCGTTAGAGAGAATAAAAGAGAAAGAAAAAAAAACGGCGTTGAAAATAGTATTGAAAATGGTTTAGAAAAATGACGTGGAAGGATTGAAATGCGCAGAAGTAGCGATGCGAGTGTAAATACTTGCACTCTCACTTTGGCTTAGCGTACTACTACTGTGTCCACAGGCACCAGCTTGATTAGCATCAGCGAGCAGCGTGTTGAACGTATAAGCGAGCACAAGGTCGGCATACCTAGCCAGCTAGGCAACGAGTAGAACGCGGATGGGGTTGCTTCGCGGTGTTACTGTTAGTACGGGGTGGGGGGGGGGGGTTGCCGTTGGTGGTGGCTATGGCGGGTGTTGCGCGCGTAGAACGCGGCATAAATATGTAAGAGCTACCCCCTTTTCAGGCCGTTAGCCCCCCTCCTTGTATGCCCAGACCTTGCTCAACCCCCGCCAGCGTGTAAGAGAAGAATAGAGAGAGGGGGAGAGAGAGAGAGAGAGAGAGCTTCGTCACCGCAAATACAGCGTCGTCGGTGATCGAAGCCAGCTGACCGATTCCAAAGCGATTTGCATCCTCGCCGCTCGCTCCGACATCGATCAACAACGGAATGCGTGCGAAGAGAGAACGAAGACGATCCTTCTAGCTTTCGTACCATCCGCTTGAATGCCGGTAGGAGAAGAGAAAGGAGGAGAAGGAGGTGGATAGGAGGTGCTCATTGTGATGAAGCATGAGTCTGACCTAGTGGGGTAGTGGAGCAGGTCGCAGCGGATGATACATACATATTTATGTCGCGCACCGCGTACCACCCTCTCTCTCGTTCGTTCACAGGAGTCAACCCTCTCTTGGCTGTGTGTGTGTGAACGCGCGCGAAAACGCGCCTTCCATCTACGACAACTACCACTATTATTGTTGCTACTACTACTACTACTACTACTATTACTTCTACTACTATTATTATTACTACTACTACTACTACCACCATTACAACTACCCCTTATGATTCGCGCGAAAGAGCACCTAGGCAGGAAAACGAGCAAACAGACAGACAGGAAGGTAGTCAGCAGAGAGTGTTCCAACTAGCTTGCCTGTTTCTACTACCTCTGCCAGGCTACGCCTGCCATTGGCCTTCGCTCGCTCTGGATTGCTAATCAGGCCGCGAAGGTGCGCATCCTGAGCACGCGCTGTTTCCACGTTGCCGTTGAAAAGCGCCACGAGGATGCCACGTGAGACGAAAGCGTGAGGATCCGACGTGAAAGTGGAACGCTTCCGGGATCGCACACATTCCAACCGACCCCAAAACTTTTCTTACTCCTCCGAGAGAGAATTTCTAAATTCTACACACAGTTCTCTCTGTCTGTCTGTCTCTCTCTCTCTCTCTCTCTCTTTATTTCTTTCAAATAAATCCAACGAACGCAAACGCAAAGCATTTCTATTAATAAAAGAAATAATTCGGCAAAGTTTCGTCGATCAGCGGGTTACTCATCGATAATATACGAATTGGGCGAGGATTATTAATCGATCGACGATAGTCGCACGCTCGTATTAATCGTCCTGGCCTAATGGCAAACAGAATCTCTCGGTTCTCAAAACGGCTACCGTCGTATGAGTTTGCTCTCGATGGTCACGCGATCCCGATCACCTATCAAGCCTCGCGACGTGCAATTATAACGAGAATGCGCCGCGAACACGCACTTTCTGAGTTCGGACGTTGCCAGTGTCCCGTGCCTCATCTTATTCTACCTACCTCGCCCCCACCCCAACATCCTTGGGTCCATTTTATCCGACACGGGTATGCGAATATCGCTTCTCGACCGATCTATCTTATAACGCGAAATATCCCACAACGAGAACCAATAACTATCTGTTTACGTCCAAGTTAGACCAATATCTTGATTATTATTCATTATTTTCGTTCCGTAGAAAGACTAATGTTTCTTACCGACCGTCTTATGTATCTTTTGAAACTCCTTCCTTCCTTCCTTCCTTCCTTTTTGCTAAATCGAGGGAAATGCGAGAAGAGAAGTACGGAAGAAGGCACGGAGGCGGTGTTGAAGGAACATGTACGCTTATACTCGAGACGCTTGCGCGATGATCGACGATACGCCGGTGCAAGATAACACGGGATAAGAGAGGACAGGCGAGTGTAGGTTCCGATTTATCGATCGATTATATCCTTACGTAAAGTGTTTATGCTGCGGACGGACCATTAATAAAAGCGTTTACCGTATCTTTTCGACGACGGGGCTGCCTTTTTCGCAATAACCGCGCCTCTCTAGTCGTTCTCCATTTTCCTGCTGTTATTCGATTAACGTTTCTTTCCCTTCTTTAAATATATTCGAACTAAGATCTTAGCTTTTTTCTTACATAATTTTATATTCGGTCCTAGAAGAAAAATGCAATAGAAGTCAAATTGTTGAAAACGAATAATCGAGATAGAAAATAATCTAGTCAAATTAGCTAAACCTTGTATAAAGTAAGACCAGGTAAAGTGATCAGAGCGGTCAAAGTGGATAAACAATCATTGGTTATCGAGATAATATATTCGACCTATATTAAAAGATTTAAATTTATTGTTTATCTATTCATTATGATAAGGTGTACGTTTGTTTATGCTGATAATTGCAGTTATACAATTATGTTTATTTTTCAATTCATATCTTCGAAGACGCCACATAAAGAAAAACCTAGTTCTATTTTTTATTGAGGAATAAAAAGATACGATAATTACGTTTTGTTTTATAGTTTATATACTCCACATTAAGTTACGGATAATAATTTTCAGTGAACGAAGTTGATAGATAAAAGAAGTGATATAAATATCCTAATTTATTATACAATTATAATACTTGACAAAACAATTATTACATGGATTTGAAAAAATGTTTTATTATTCATTTTTTGTCGATTAAATTTGAATAAAAGAATATTATTTATATGTACGCTCATACAAATAAATTATATTCTTTTAATAGTCAGCATGAACAAAATAATACATTTTGTATGTGAATCATATTAAGATATTTTATATATGTATCAACTTATTTTGCTCAGTGGCAGATAGATACATTTTAATTTTACCAAATAAATATTTTCTAATTTATTTTCTCCTAATTTTCAGAATAGTTTTTATTTAACAATGAATTGGAAAAAAATAAAAATTTTAAAAACATATCAACTTGTTCCTCGATTTTCTATATTTGAACAAGCAATTAATTTCTAGACAACGCTGAAAAAGACACGAATCTTGATCGTGTATACAATATCTATCTCGAAATATATCTCGAGGGATATCTGCAGTATTTCAATCGGTTATCCAATGTAAATAAGTTTGTAGTGCTTTCGCGTGGGAGTAAAGGCGCACGCTCTTATTTGCAATATCTTTTGAGGATGAGAACAACGTTCCGTAATCCTTGAATTAGCACCTTGACAGAGCTCGCAGTATCGTTCAGCAAAGAAATGATTGCCTTTAGCAGGTTGGTTTGAATAACTGTTTCGATCTACCTGACATCGAATCGTCTTCTTTGTTACGTCAACCGTGAAAGAGATAATGAGGCATTAAATACGATTATGTCTTTATTGGATACTGTTCATCTTGTTACGTCGATCATATCTTACTTATATTCTAGATTAAAGATACTTTCCTTATTCTCCGCAACGTTTGAATTTTCCAGGTAAATCTTTTTTACGATCTAATCCAAAAAATGTTATATCATAGCCATTCGCGTATACGGGAGCAAACCTAAGAAAAAACAGTGATACGTTTATACCTCGCTCTTTATAATAGCAATTAAAGAGATTATGTCGATCGATCTTTAATCATTAATAACTCTGATCGTGGGTAATTACGGGCGACGATTTATTGCGAGTAATGGTGTGTAATGAGCGTACGGTGGCTCGCACGCTCTCCTACTCCTCTATTTCTCTTGATCCCTCTTCTCTCTTTCTAGAAATCGAGACTTGATTACGTCGACGAGGACATATCTTGGCACTTTGCGAGCGGACTGTAAAGGCAGGACTCGACTAGATGTCCTTGCGCTTTAAATAAATGAGAAAACAGTGCCGCCTCGGCGCTCCTCCGTCTTAACGCAACATCCACGTTTGTACGTATGCACGTATGCGTTTGTATGTATGCAAGAAAAAGAGAAAATCAAGTTCTCTACGCCTACGCGATTATATACGCCTATGTGTGCCTTCTCTTGGTTTTCTTAGATATTTTTTTCTTCTACCTTTCTGTCCTATATTCGTAATACTAGATACGCGATAAAATTGAAAAAAAGGTATCGACTTTGCGTTGGGCAAAAAAAAGAAGAAAAAAAAAGGAAACGGAAAGAAAGAAAAGAAAATAAGTCTCCCGAAGGAGAAGGAATGAAAACGATCGGCTCTTCCCTTCCACCACACCCCAATTTTAATCAGGAGCCAAAGTATGCAAGCAGGATGAATGCCTCGAAGCTCTCCCAACGTCCTACTATCTACTACCGAGCGTTACGATGCATGTAATTTATTTTTATTGCCGCCAATTTTTTTTTCCACCCCTCGATATCGACTCCTACTAATTTCAAACCGGCGCCGATCGTTTGCTTCTTTTCTTTTTGCGTTTAACTTACGGAAAATAAAGACGATAAGAAAATAATAAAAATCACTTTCTCTCTAAGGACCGGTGTTTTTCTTTCTCGCTCGAATAAGTGTCGAGCTTTCTCTTACCGCAAGAATATGTCTCTATGCGACCCTCCCAATCCGTTCTCGTGCTTTTCGTCAAGTATCGACTTTATATGGTGGAAAAGAGGTAGTAGAAAAGAAGAGAAGAGAAGAGAAGAGAAAAAGGAGGAAAAATATAGTGAACGTCGAGAAACTCTCACGACACTTTTTCGGATTCGAAAGGACGATACGCGTGCCCCGGCTCGTTGTTCCCACTTTAAAGGTGGGTAAGATTTATAGCAAGCTTGGGACGTGTAGGAGTTGGAGTTGCGCTAGGAAAAACGGGGAAGGAGAGGCAAACGCGAGTACGAGAGGGAGCCTTGCGAGGAGATACATAGAGTGAACGCTCGGTTTTGAGTTTGAGCCGCGGGGGTTATTGCAGTAAGCCTTCTCTTGGGGGTTCAAGAATATTACTATCCCCGTGAAGCCTACCCTACGCTTTCTCTATCTTTCTCTACCAGTTTCTCTCTCTCTCTTTCTCTTTCATACATTTAACCGTGTTCCGTCTTGCTTTCCTCCCGCGACCCTCGAGAAGAGCGAGAGAAACGACTCCCTCTCGGAAACCAAGCGATCATACGTGCCTAGGCGATCTTTTTAAAGGCGTCCCACTTAAAAGAACACGGTTTACGTTTATGGCCACTCATTCGCCCGGAGAGAAAGACAAGAGAGAACGAGAAAGAAAGAGAGAACGAACAATTCCACGCAATTCCGGACGAGGGCCCCTATCGGTGGGGGTTACTCGGCTTCTCTCTGATAAGCAATAACGAGTAAATGTGGGGGATGCAAGACCGTATGTTTTTTCACTCTTTTCAGACGAGAAAATGAGAAAATAGAGAGAGAGAGAGAGATCTATGCGCGGTAATCGATGATACTCGACACGATTAAAGTTTATTTTAAGGAAAACGTTAGCGCAAACAAAATTTCACTTTCCTCGAAATAATAATAATTCGAATGAAATAAGGGATATTGTTGAATCGTTTGAAATAAAAAGAAAAAGGAGAAAGGAATAAGAAAAAGCGAATGAAAAGTAAGTAATCCGTTCGCTGATTGAGTGGGACCATGTACGATATAACAGAGGACTTTTCAAGATGGAAAGTAGCTCGGTTTCGCCTCGTGATTCTTTTTGTTCTCTTGGGGATGTCCTTGGGAAAAAAAGCTGTCTAATTAAACGCGCAGGGTCGATCTAGCACGAGCGAGCCATTTTCTGACAGAAAAAGAAATCTTTCCTCCGCGCGTCGAAAAAGTTCATTTCCTCGTCGTAGTCGGTGCGAGATTCCTTATTAGCGAAGGAAATAAAAAAGAAGCAGCACGGGAGGACGGAGCTCGAAATGAACGTTCTGGTCAATAATTTTTCAGGAAACATAATCTGTTTCTTCTTTCTTCTTTAAAGGATCGTATCAGAGATAATTCCTAGAATTTACCACAATTTACCGGGGAAGATATCCCTTCCGTTCTCTTTCGATGGCTCGAGGAACATTACGTCTTCGACGAAATCCCTTTGGAACTAGGAAAAGGGAGCAGGGGGCGGATGGGAATCCTTGTGGGGTCCTTCTAGGGTCCTCAGTCCATGGTAGGCTTCGCCGCTTTTAAGGACATTTACGTTTCTAAACCACAGCTCGATATTAGGGTCGGCTTAGTCTCGTTTTATTTAACGCGTGTTTAAAACTAATAAAACTGAGCAAGGGTCTCTATCTCTCTCTCTTTCTCTCTCTCTTTTTCTTTCTATCTCTGTCGTTTCGAAAGATCCACTATCAAAGCTAAAATTCCGCGACGGACAAGCGTATTAGCGTTACACTGTTCTCTTTCTAGAAGACGAAGAAGAAGAAGAAGAAGAAGAAGCTGACGAGGAAGGATAATGCCTTGATTAGCTTCCAACTTTTGCTCGAAAACTTTCTAATATCCAAGCTAAACAATTATCGCTTAATCTTCTAGGAGAGACTCGAAGTAGTATCGTTGCAATCATCGGTAATAGGATAACAGGGGTAGCATCGAGTAAGTACATTAAAATACATTTCACTTAAGGTAAGATTATTTCGTCAATCTGTCGGAAGAATGGCAAAGAATAAGATAGCTCTGGTTGCTTGATTTAAAGCAAGTAGAAAAAAGAAAAAAGGAGCAAGGTCACTCCCTACCTGGTGAACAGACAATGAACGGAATTGTGCACGCAAGTTAGGGAATTGCCTGCCGTTTCGACTGCTGGTCGTATTTACACGGGTGACGGGGATCGGCGGGTGGTCGGGACCCGTTTACATGGTAACCATTTACAAGCGACGCTCCGTACGTGTCTCGAGGCTCGTCTCGGCCCTCTTCCTCTCTTTGCTGACGAGGTCGCTGACGACGCGACTCTTCCTAAACCGTTATGGATGTTAACTTTAGTCGCTTTTACTCGTCTAAACCTGTAAATCGGTTAGAATTGTCTTTTTCTATAGATTTCTTTCTCTTCTTTTTATTCTCTCTTTCTCCCCTTTCCTCTTTCACTTTTTCCTTCCTTTCTTTCTTTCTACCTTTCTCTATGGTGATTTTCCTTGAACCGATTAAAAAGCCATTGTTATTCGTCTAAACTCTATACCACTACTATATGAATCGATTGTTCTATACTACCATTATAATTTTCTTTAGCCATTCATAACCTAAGAAAGATTAATGTCTTCGGAGAATACCTTCGAAAGGTACGACAAGATTAAAGCTTGTCTATAATGTCATAACTGAGGGATACATAATATAGATCTTCTTTTGAACTTTGTCAAGTTTTATTTGAAAAATAGGTCGGTAATTTGAAACACGTGTTTTTGAAATACCTTGACAAAAATTTCCGACAAAAATTTCCGACAAAAACAAGGGACTATTATTCAAAAATAATACAATAGACGACTGTATAAAGGTGAATAAGGTGAAAAATTTTGAAGGAAGGACAAACGTTTGAAAAAAAATTCACTTGAAATACATATGTGCAAGTTTCATTTTGAAAACAACCATAAATCATTGGGTTTTTCTATACCTTTTCCGTTATACCTACGGAAGATCTTACTTTTCGTTTGTTACTATTTTTCTGTTTTATTTCTTTTTTTTACATTTTTCAAATTTTTGTCGATAGTTTTTTTTAGAAGAGTACAGGCGATATAATTTGAAAGGACGAAATAATTTTTGGTGCTTTTAACGGGAGTCAAAAGGTGGTCGTCGGTGTTTCGTGGCACGGCTAATTTCCTCTTGGCCGGCACCGTTCAAATGCGGATCGGACCTGTCCACGCCTCGGAATCATTAAAACCAAGTTAAACGCCCCTGAAGGACGGCTTTACGAGTCGGCCACATTCAGGGGCCTAAATTATTACGTTATAACGCGGGCTAAGATCTGAGATTGGAGCGGTCTCGCGAGTGAGAAAAGAAGACTGCTGGCTCTTATTCTCCTACTCGAGGAGATTCGAGAAAAAACCATTTGTTGTATCTGAGCGTCGTTTCGCCTGTACTGTATATTCGGGAATAAAAGGCAAAACAAGAAAAAAGAAAAAAAGAAAATCCGAATAAAAATGTCGACAAAGCGGAAAGCTTCCTAGCTTGTAGAAATTACGAGTTAAACGCAGTTTCATCGTGCGATCATAATTGTGAAACATGTTCGCGTTTAATTATAATAAAATGAGAAGCTAAGTCGTACGCCGTAGGATAATCCTTTTTGCCGGAGTTGAGAGTTTTTCGTACGAAAAGGAGGAGAAGAAGAAAGTGCGAGAAAAAGAGAAATAAGACCCGGTGTGTCTCGTCGTAGAAAAGGAGAAAAAATGCAAACGAATAAGAACGAGAAAGAGGATAAAGAGAAAGATAAAAGTAGTTATATACATAGGTGTACGCGTGCGTGTGTGTCTGCGTGTTCTTCCTTAAAAGCAATCGGCTGTACGACTGTTTTGAACATTTCGTCGCGGTTCAGCCCTGAGATATAACCGCCTGCGATGAAATTATAGCCAGCTAGGTAAAGCCAAGGTAAAAGAGGGCCTCTCTCTAACTTATACGACTAGCAGAACCGCTAAATTATGTAACGCTTCGCGTAAATACTTGTCTCTCGTCTCTCGCTCGCTCTAACTTCAAACGTTCGAACGTTCTCGTCTTCTCTTTCTTCTCTACGTTGATTTTAAATCCACGCGTTCGCTCCGAGTTTATCTTAACCCTTGTTAAAAATTTTCAAATTTGACCTTGTACTCTGAAAGGGCACGCGTAAGCCTCCCTCTATTTTTCTGACCGATTCATTTTCCAGATAGCGAGAAAGAATTTTTTTCTGTTAAGAGTACAATCGCTTTTTAAAGAGATAGCCTTTTCTTGCATGGAGATAGAGATAAAGAGAATAAAAGAGAAAGAAGGATACTTGTCCCCTTCTGTGTCACATCCGCCGTGTTTCTTTCTCTTTCTCCATCTGTAAGTATCTACATCTCTCTCGCTCTCTTTTTACGTACGACAAGAGAAATGAAAAGAATCGAGCGAAGGAATGAAAGAAAGGATTGAGTAGTTCGGGCCTGGGATGTAACTCACAAAAAGGGTGTCGAGCGAGGCAACGATTCTTCTACAATGCTGTCCTGATAAACGAGGTAACATTGTCCGCCCGTCCATCCGTCCTGGTTCTACTCTTTTTACAAATTGAAAATATCCGAAAGAATCAAGCTTCTGTTGTCCTCCAAATAATCCATCCATCTTTCTCTCTCTCTCTCTAGCTTTTTCTTTTATTCGCATCGAATTTAAGGCGCGAGAAAGCGAGTCTGCGTGCATCGCAAACGATCGGAACGCACCACCGCGAGACGGAAGGAGAGAAAGAGAGAGAGAGAGAAGGAAGAAGATAGAAGAGAGTTGGTTCAAAGCTGCAATTTATGTTTAACTGCCCTGGCAGTTCGTTAACGAGGCTGCCCGCTACGGTCTTTATAAGCGCGACGTGTATCTACGATCACCCGGCTCGAATTGGGTGGACACATCGTTCTCTCTCTCCCTCTTTCTCTCTCTTTTCGTGTGGCTTTGCTCTTCCGTTTTTTTGCCTTCATATTTTCACTCGTTTAATATGCCCGCCAGCGCATAAATAAATTCCTAATTGGGCCGAGGCCTATTTGTTTCGTCCGTCGACGCTTTTCGCTCGGCTCCCCTCCCCTCTGCTCCTTCGAGAATTCGCCTCATCCTTTGCACTTATCCACCTAGCGTTATCTTAGATAACAGCCCAATTTCCTGGATTAATGTGCTCCTCTTTTAATTTCGCCCTTTCTCCGGATCCTATCGTATTATAGACGCGCTTCGCTAAGCACTTGTATACCAAAAAGAAAAAAGAAAAAATAAGAAAATAAAAATAATAGTATCTACTATACCTTCTCGAATAGTTACGTACGTAAATTATATTTGTTTTTTTTTCTTTTTTTTTTTTGCGAAGGCTGACCTCGAATCGACTCGGCCACGATTTAGATTTCGTTCGAGAAGCGGAATGCATTATTCATGCGTGTCGTTCGCTTGGAATATACAAAGTTTCATACAACATAAAAATTCACGCCAAAGTAACGCGTCTCGTAGCCTTGAAAGATCAATCGATCTTTCGATCGAAGATAAGATGATACTTTTCGAGCTAAAATATATAAGTTCTGCGGGAGTCTTTCGTGAAAAGTAATTATAGTGCGTGCGAAGGATCGCGTACGAAGAATGAAAAATAAGATAAAGAGAGGAAGAGAGAGAGAGAGAGAAGGATAGAGCCAGAGAGAGGTAAAGAGAGGGAGAGAGAGAGAGAGTTAACGATTTTCTGCGCCGCCACCGTCTCGAAGACGAACACTCAAAGTCGTAATCTCTAGGGCTCGCGAACGAAGCCGGTAGACAGGGTGTTACCGCTTGTTTTTGCCACCGAGCATTGTCGTCGGAATTCTCGTAAAATAATTAAGAGAGCCCGGTAGCTACCGCGACGATGGTATTTTAAAGGGTCGTAAAAGGGACGTTAAAACCTCGCAGTCTCGCTCCTTTTCCTTCCTTCCGAAGACGTCCGCCATCTGGAGGATCGCGGGACTTGAACTGTCCTTTCTTCTTCTAGTGATTCTTCTTTTTCTTCTTATTATTATTCTTGTTCGTCTTCTTCCTCTTCTCTTTCGCACCTTCCATAAACTCTTAATATCTACACGTTTCACGTAAGAAAATGTGTCCGGATAAAAATCAACCTATTTCAAGAGTCGAGAAGAAAAAGTCATTGAAAACACTTAGTACGTTTATATACGGGTAGATAAATGACTTCTGTCTCCCATTTCTTCTTTCGATCGATAAGAACTTTGAAAGAAATATCTAGCCCGTAAAATATCGAAGAAAGACGAACACAAGCTCGATTATACGCTCTGTTAACATAAATGGAATCTGTTGGCGTTCCGCTCAATGTCTCACTTTTGCAATACAATTAAGATTAAACGAATTTGATATCTAACGAAGAAAATTATTCCCACTGCAATTTGTTATTCGTAGCACGGGGGCATAGCCGTGGCAAGCCATCGGTGTTCTGTTCATCGATTATATGATAATTTAATATCTCTTTTAAAAAAAACTGCGAAGCGTTTTATGATAATATACCAATTAAGTAATAAGATACGATTAACGAGGATTATGAACGGTGAAAATAGCTATTCTATATAAGACTATATATATATATATAGCGATCTTATCTTGGATTTTTCATTATTATAAACTTCTAAACACTCTACTCGCGAATATCTATAGAAAATCTTTCTCATCGTTACTTTTACTTTCTTATTATCGTTCATTCGGTTAAGAAAAAAGGAAGGTAAGCAAAAGGTAGGAGGTCGAAAGACAGGAGAACCTTTCCAAAAATGGTGTCGAACGTCGTACGCTCTTGGTACTCCCGCGAGCAACATGGAAAACATGGACGGTTAATCGAAACGTTCGATTCTTAGAGAGGCAAGGGAGGTAGCGAAGGTGGAAGAAAAAAATTAGAGGTGGAGGAGGGCAAACGAGTGCGGCTCCGATGCCGCGCGTTCGACATTGCGACTGAACGAAGAGAGGTAAGTGAGAACGTATGTAAATACCCGTTGCGGAAGGGAGGGCAAGAGCAACACCGAGAACGCCGCAATTAATTATGTATACGCGCGCGTTCTAAAGTAAGGCTCGCGCTTTCGAGTCCGTAAAAATCGAAAGGGTGCTCTATGTGGAAAGAGAATATTCTCGAGCTCCTCCTTATTACGTGACACTTTCGCAAAAGCTAATTACGATTATATGTATGTATCCTTAAATCACGAGACACTAAATTATATAGGAATACGTGCCCAAATGTCGGATACTTTTGTTTTAAAATTAGAATTCAAATTTTATACATTCGAAAATTCTTATCTATTAAATATAAAGTAACTTTAAACAACCTTCTAGTTATATCACCAAACGTTCTTTTTTTTTACAGTTATCTATGCAAAATAAAATTGTTCTATTGACAATTACTATTTTGAAGATACAAAATTGTTTGTTTACAATCATATTGGACTTTTTTAAAGGCGAAAAGAAAGGATTATTATAATCGAATAACGTTATAAAAACCTTTTTATTAAAATTATTTTTCTTTTTACAGGTAAATAATAAAATATTTCTTTTATATTAAGCTAAGAAAAAATATTATTTTTGTATAATTGATAACTTTGGCAATGAACAAATTTATTGAATTTAAATTTTTTATTGAAAAACATAATAGTATTAACAATAATTACAAAAGTAAATGTAAAGTAAATTATATAGGCAATGGCTTAGACAATTTAAAATAATAGTCTACAAATGTTTCAGAGAAACGAACATTCGTTATAAAATGCTTAATAACTTATGTAGTTATATTTCAATGTTTGCTTACACACTGTATAGTGGTTGATTAAGAAGAAAAGTGTTGCGAGTAATACCACAAAACTGCAGCACTTCGCAAAAAATAATTATCCGAAAATTGTTAGATAACATTTAACGCTGCATATTATTAATATCAGTTATTTTGACTCAAAAAAAGAAATAGGAATAAAGTATGTGATATTAGAATAACCGTTTCTTCGTCGAAATTCATTGAAGTAAAGCGGAAAGTGGGCCGACCGGGCACGATCCGGACGGAGGAACGAGTTTGGTGACATCAGTGATGAGTTGTGTTGGCCCAGCTCGTCCGTTCGCTTTCAGACTCGTTCTCCTATCTGTTCGATTTTGACTACGAAGAAGAGAAATAGAAAAAGAGAGAGAGAGAAAGAGATTGACTCGGCCTAAACCCTAGAGAGAGCGCGTGTGCATGTTCCTACCTAAGCGCCTACTTCTTCGCTTGAAAAATTCGAGACTTTTGGTCTCGCGTATAATACATATGCATACGTGTAAGTATATTTATATATATATATGATTTTCTCTCGGTTGGTTCATCGAGCGTATTATAGTATTAACCTTTTTTGGAAAGGATATTTGTTAACATTACATGTTGAAAATCCAGGTGACCGGGAGACGCCACGCGAAGTATATCCTAAGAAAGTAGATCTCTTAGATCTCTTTGGCGAGCGTACGCGATGTAGAAAAGCATGGCTAGAGGTTATGTAGTATAGGTATGGGCAAGTCGAGGTGGTACGTATCTCGGGGTCCTCGTCCCTTAAGGTTTCGTTTTATCTCGCATCGGGTATTGTCGCTCGCACCGGCTGACGGTGCTGTTGCTGCTGTTGCTGTTGCTGTTGGTACTTGCCGCAAGGCCCTATCGAAGCCATAGAGAGAGAGAGAGAGAGAGAGAGTGAGAGTTGGGGAGAGAAGGGGAAGGAAAGCACGGGGCTAGCATGTAAGAGCGTAGAGTGCCAGCACGGCACTCTCCGCAAGGAGAGGAGATCCCCGAGAGATCGAGAGATGCGAAAGGACCGCCGGCCCCGAGAAACCAACGGACTCGTCGAGATCGAACGTCGAGACTTGTCTTTCTCTCTCTTCCTCTTTCTCTCTCGTACTATATTCACTCGCTCGAAGGAAGGAGGCTGTGATCGGTCCAAGATCGAGCAACGACGCGACACTCGCATGTCACTCCTTCTTCTCTCTCTCTCTCTCTCTCTTTTCTTTTTCACTCTTCGTTCCCATCTCTTCCTCTTCTTATTCTTATTCTTCTTCTCGAAGACAAGTTGCGTCTTGCGAGATTCTACAATTACTCGAGCTTCTTTTGCTAACTTACTTTTCGTACTAACAATAAGTTTACGTCCGAAACGAGGGAAAGGTTCGTTGCGTAAACTTCTCTCTCGTTTATACCTTACGCAACGACATCTTCTTGTGTAGTGTATATTATAGACTGAGTTAGTAGAAAGATAGAAAAGCGGGGTAGTAGTGGTACCTTACCGTCGATAAGAGCGTAAATTAATACTCTATGCAGAGAAAATGCTTATATATATATTTATAGAGAAAGAGGAAGAGAGAGACGGAAAGAGCCGCTAGCGGGATAGAGGAAAGGGAGGGTTCGAGACTGAGACGAGGGATCTAGGCTCGGGGACATCCAATCCATGATTTCCGGTTTACTCGTCGTCACATAAATTCTCCGAGTGAATGGGAATCGGTTGCTTTGGATGCCACACGGCCGTTCGCGATACGACCGTGCGGGCGTTCGGCTCGTCGCGTCTCTTCTTCTTCCTCTCCTTCTTCTCTTTCCCATCCTTTTGCCGGTGGTTCTCCCTCGAAAAGAAGAGGATCGTGCGCGTATCCTCGACGAAAGGTGCTGGACGTATCCTCGAAATTTAAATAACTTACCCGATGAATCCTTCTCGGCGAACTAAGACTTTTTCGAACTCTCCTCTTGCTACCCCCTCTCTCTTTTTCTTTTTCTCATTCGAGCTACCTCGAGCAATCAAAATCTCGTTTTCGGAGTCGAACGTTGCACGTATCGGCAGCAGCATCTCGATTCCTTTAAAACGTGTACCTATCTAAAGCTCTCTCTCTCTCTCTTTCTCTTTCTCTTTTTTCTTTTCTCTTTTCTCTTTTCTCTTTTCTCTTCTCTTTCTCTCATTGGTGTTTGTTGCCCTTCGGACTTAAGACTCGATCGTATCGTTACGGAAGGTACCTACCTCTCCGCGACGTCTTCGCGAAAGCCGCTTCGTTTTGCTTTTCCCGGGGATCGTATATTGCGAATTTAGTGGGAAGCTGGGACCCTCGGAACGATCGGTTCGATCGTAGCTGGATCGCTGCCCGATGCCTCCTCTCTATTCTTTTTTCCCCGTCTTTCTTTAGATCCGACGCACACATATATACGTATTCCCTGGAGCTTGTTTTTATCGGCAAGAATGGGACTTTATGACGTCCCGTCACACTTCTGCCCGATTCTGTTTCTGCGTTTTCCTTTTACCCTTCTCTCCCTTACTTACGAAAATACTTATCGTGTCTCTCTCTTTCTCTCTCTCTCTCTCTCTCTCTCTCTCAACGACTTTGTAAGCGCGACCGATCGCAAGAATCGATCTGGAATATCCTCTCTCTCTCTCTCTCTTTCTCTCCCTTTCTCTCTCGGTTGCGGTTTTTGGTTTCCTTCGACTCACGGAAACTCGTGTTCTACCTATGTTTCGCTTCTATGCCCTCGTACACCCACGCGCTTTGGAATGCGCACCTTTATCCACGATTCGATAACCACTATGGAAGAACGCAATTTTCTGCAAAATCTTAAATACTTGTATTTTAATCTAATCGTCAAATTTGGTTACACGTACGACGCTTCGTGTTTTGGCTTCTAGTATTATATGATTTCGAAGAATGATCCATGTGAACACGTATCGCCGCAAGAGTTATCCAAATAATTTGTAAGTCTCTCGGAGAATGGACGGATAGTTCTTCTCTGGTGATCTATAAGTTAGAAAACGGAAGGAGTTTCGGAAGCTAATCGTTTCGACGACGAACAACAATGTCGTGACTCGACATATCGAAGTTTGAGAATTCGAGGCGCGTCCTTTCAGTGGTCGGCTAATCGCGAGCCCCGATCGGAATTTTCTGACCGCGAGAGCCCAGCCACGATGAAGTAATATCGTACGGTATGTCGTTCATTAAAGGATCTTCGAGAGATCGCTCTGCGAGACTTCGAATCGACTCTTACGATTCCTTCCTCCTGTCGCTTCCGACTCAGCGGGTGGTAACTCCGCCACCTGACGTTCATTGAGATTTATGTCTTTTTAGCTCGACGTAAGCCCTCCTCGCGAGAAAGGGATTCGTCTTAATTGGCCGGAACGAGCAAACAGATCGTGTGATCCTTGACGCATCGCGATTGCAAGATGCCCTCTCGCCTGCTCGAGCTTTCCCAATTCGAGACGAAGGGGATTGGATACGAAAAAATTACCGCTCGCACTTCGGCTAATAATTACGACGAAAATGTACATTTTTTTCTCTTCTTTCTATCCGTGCATTAATCGAATTAGGTATACATATATATATATATGTATGTTAATTCTTAAATCGGTTATGTAATTATTGGATTGGCCAATGAATAGTATCGGGATTTATAATAAATAATATTTCTGCATTTTACTGAAAATTTTTGGATATATTTTGCAATCAAATAAACAATATTAATAATTTTGTTAATGAATATTTAGAAATTATTTTCAATTATTAATATTATCGTCGCGATATATTATGAATTAATACTACCAGATTGATGAATAAATCATATTGAAATATATAGTATGTTTATATTAATAAATATTGCGATAAAATACGCGTATACTTTTTACTCTTTTCTCTCTCTAGCAATGTTTACTATTTTATATATATATATACAATAAACAAACAAAGCAGTAATTTATACTTAAAATGTTGAATATTCTATGTATAAACAAATAACATTAGTAATGTTTACTAAAAATTCCGACGTTACTTATTAAACGGATAAATGCGGTTTGTTTTAATCGATTGACAATTAATATAAGTTTAATAAAGTAAATAAAAATAATAAAGTCGGTAATTTATTCAAAGTGATATATGCTGTTGTAGAGACGGCAAAAGGTTAATCGGTTCTATTAAAACGATTTCTCGAGAGTATCGATTTCCGTCATGATTGCTTGTATAATTGCATCGCAATTATGATAGATTATTACGATCTTTTATATTTTTTCTTTCGACGATAGATACTATCTCGTTGTAGTAAACGATTATACGAACTTCTACGAATTTTTGTGGTTCTCGTTCCAGGAGGAAAGTCTCGTTGAATCAAAGAAATCTTTCATAGTATCTCCCGAAGGCGCGCATCCTCGCAATAAAAATAGATGCACGCAACAGGTTTTTTCTCTCTCTCTCTCTCTCTCTCTCTTTCTCTAATCTCTTATTGCTGTTCGCGGTCGTAATTGGCGCTAATTGCCGATAAACGGTGATTCTCGGAAAAGGATAAGTCATAGATATGTAATGCCTTTAAATCGCGACGACGTAATTAGTCGAAAGTAAAAGCATACAAAATTAAGTAAAGTACGTTCAGTGATTTCGATGAAAAAAACGGTTCGATTGTCTGTCGGAAAATTAATCAAAGAAAGCTACCAAAAGTCATCTCGATCTATCGATCGAGGAAAAATAGTCATGTTTTGCTCGTGACATCCGCAATACGAGCAGGTATCTTAAAAGACGAGGACGGCGACGGCGACGGCGACGACGACGACGACGACGGCGACGATGACGACGATGACGGCAATGGCAACGACAGTGTGCATCTTTTTCTGGTCTCGTCGGCGTTGTGTCGTGTCTCGTTTCGTTGCTTCTCAGTCTCGTCACGCGAGATCGTGTCGGCTCGAGATTTTCTTTTTTACGGCGCACCTTTTCTCTCTCTCTCTCTCTCTATCTATCTTGGAGCCGGTAACGAAGGACGCCTGGGAATTTTCCGCGCGAGACGGTCGCACCTTCGAGGAAAAGCCGCGCGCGCGTGTCAAGCTAAGACCGCCGAAGTATATTTTTCTCGTGTAGAGAACGTCGCGTCGCGACGTCCGCGATCGCACGTCCGCAATAATAAAATGCCTTCGGGGTGATCTATCGGTCGGTGAGCGAGCGCGCAGCATCTCGAGAGGTAGCCTGGAATTATCGCGATGTCCCTTGATCGATGCGATATTCTCGTTAGACTTGCGGTCTTGGTAGAGAGAGAGGGAACCGGTATTTCGCACGATTAAAACCGACAGCTTCGGACTCCCCTCTCCCTCCCTCTCCACCCCCCTCTCTCTCTCTCTCGAAGATCGAACGCGATAAAGACTTAGCTTCCATTTTCTCTTATCTCTATTCGTTTTTTTAATACTCTTATCTAAAGCTTAGAGTTATCGTTAGAATTTTCCTCCCGTTCGAAAAGACGACGACGACGACGACGACGACGACGAGTCATTTATTCGACGAGTTCAAACTGGATAACACGAGTTTCCTGCGCGTGGCTTAATCGAGAACGGACTTTGAGCGGTCGCGCTGTCGCTCGTGTCCTTCGCTGCTTATAGTACCGGTCGCCTTGGTTGCGTAAGCGATCGATCGCCCGGTAAACGGGTACAGTAACGCGTTTATACTCATGGCTTACGCTCCAACGACAACCACAACGACGACGAGCATTCCTCTACGATTCTACGATCGATCCCGGAAATTTATAGAAAAATCGAGCGGTTTAACTTCGGTTGAATTGACAAAGACAAACAAAAAAGAAAGAACTCTAGGTACTATTTATTGGCTCGGATCAAGTCTCAAGTCGATTCATTTTCAAAGCACGATTTGACCTAAAACCGAGTAACGTTAGGCTGCTCTTGTCTAGTTTACGAGTCATCGGTTGTCCTCTTTTAATGACTATCAAAGGATCGTCGACTCCTCGTAACGCCGGTTTCTTGGAGTTACGTTTAGAAAAACATTGATTTCACTTCGTCGGAATGGTGATACTTATAAGCGCCAGTTAACCATCTACGTTGCGATCTTCTTTTTTTTTATCTTTTTCTTTTGAATATCAATCGTTAGAAAAATATCATCGATAATATTCGAAATATTCATATCGAGGGAATGGAAAATATATCGTAGAATAGCGATAATATAGCGAAAGGTATATCGTATGACGACTTGTGACCGGCAGATGTTGTCACTCGGTCCCACCTGCGCGTACAGCATTCCGTTGTCACGAGAAACACGATGCACTGTCTAGCTGCACACCTCTGCGAGAAAGCGAATTCTCGCCCACGAATGAATTCTCGACGCGAGCCTCTTCATTTTTTCGATCCTTCTTTTGAAATAGGTCAATTTACGAAAAAAGGTATATATCCTCGATTATTACAAATGAAATAAATTTCATTTCCAAATTTGAATTATTTTTATAAAACTACCTTTATTTCCATTGTAATCAGATTACATTTTGTTTCTTTTTGTTGGTTTAAAGTGGTTTTTTTAAAAGCTTATTTAATAACGAATAATATATAAAATTAATAAAAAATTGTCTTTAATTTTGTACATTTTTTTATGTCAGCAATTTAAATCCAACATTTTCCAATGAAATTTTCTAAATCTTCAATAATATTTACTATTGTAAGCGTCATAAGAATTTGAACGATCTATAACAATGAAATTGCATATAATATTGACAGATCTGTAAAAAATATTCTTATTATCATCGTACTTAAATATGCCAGTTTGGAAGTTTCCTACAAAAAAAATTATAAGCTTTAAATAGAACCATGACTTTGTAGTTTGAATATTTAGATGATGTAAGAATTGTTCTATAGTAGGTTGATTACTTATGTAAAATAAAGATCACGGGTCTATGAGGTCGGCATTGCGTGTAACTTTTTTCCATTTTGAAAGTAGCTAGATTTATGTATAATTTGGCTCGTGTATTATTATTATTATACGATTTCTCCGATACATCTTGATCTTTTCTTACTTGTTGGAAGAATAAAGAAAAGCTTCGGAAAAGACAGAAGAATATATTTGAGAGAAAGATGATCGGCAAAGCAAAAGTAAAGAAATATCAAAGATACCAGTGTGTAAGTAAGTATACATTACTTGTCCCAGCATATCCCGATGCCCTTACGATCTCGCACACGAGAATGTGGTTATGATAATGCACTGACCACCGTGCTACGCGAAGAAAGAGATACAGAGAGAGAAAGAGAAAGAGAAAGACAAAGAGAGAGAGAGAGAAACGCTTCTATATTCTTGTGCATTGCACGACCGTACACCTCTTCCGCACGCGACCATTTATCCATACACCGATAACCGATTTTGGCAAGCCCCTAGTCGTCCTCCTTACATCCTTTTCTTTTCGAGATCCTATCGTTTCTTTGCAGTTCCATTGTTCTGAACGTTTGCTTGCTCGATCCTCCAACAATATTCTTTTTATTCGTCTATCCTATTACGACTCGGAAGGTGTCGCCAGAGTATTTCTTAATAAGGAAGACGAAAAATTCAACGGAGAAAGTCTTTCTTCGTATGTTTCGATAATACTTTCTACGTCTTTCGTCGTTTGCGAAAAGACACAAAACTCTCTCTCTTTCTCTCTCTCTCTTTCTCTCTGTTATCTTTCTTTGGTAGGGCGAGCTAAACGGATAAATTGTTTCTAGTCCATTAACCGTTAACCATACCGGGGATTTGGATTCGAGGTTTTCTCCTGTATCACGAGGATTCGAGACGAGGAAACGACTCGAAGGGACTGGCGTTAAGATGTAAAAAGAGACATACCCGAAACGGTGAGACCAAGAAAGAGCTAGCGAAATAGAGAGAGAGAGAGAGAGAGAGAGAAAGAGAGAAAGAGAGAAAGAGTATGGTCCACGGGCATACTCTCGCGTTTCTTGGGTGGTGCTACGAGTAGGGGTGGTTTTTAAATAATTCCACTATTTCCATGCATATTGCAGGAAACAATTACAACTGTAATTGCTAATAGAAGATTCCAGACGAGCCCAGGTTTATCTCGAGGTCCAAAACCCACACTCTTTGCTTCCTTCTTCTCCACCCTCTACCACCCGTTCTTGTATCTTACGCTTGTAGTTGTTCTTATCCCTTACGAGCAAGAATCTTCACGGTCATAGATCGTACTTATTTTTTACTAATAACGGATATTAATATATATAAAATTATAAACTATTTTGATCTTATTCTCTCGATTAACGATTTCAAATCAAAATTTTTCTATAGAACGAGGTTGCTTTTCGTTGCGATCGAAGAGAAATAAAGATGATATACTAAGAAATGTTAGTAGGGAGACTAAAGACAGAGAGAAAGAGAAAGATAAAGAAAAGAAAGAAAGATGCAAGATTGGAAGGGAAAAAATCAAGCAAATTGGTATGCAGCACAACAAGCGTCGGAGGGTGGAACGAAGGAAGGGGGGAGGGAGTTAGGACAGCTAGGGGTTGCTACTCCTAGAGGGTGAGATCAATACTCTCTCTTTCTCTCGTCTTCTCTTCTCTCCAAGCTGAACGCGTATACAAAGGCAGCCACATAGAAACGAAGGTACCTTTCTTATTTTCTTTCGTTTCTCCGCGTGCCTGCTTCCTACCCTTCCACTTTTATTCCTTTTCTCTCGAACCGCCTTCCTTCCCTACGACCCCCGATGGTAAATCCCAAAACAGTCGAAAGATATCGTTTCTCTTTGCGACGTGCCGATGGATCATCCAAAATGGGATTCTTTTTCCTTAGACGCAAACTTAGCCTTGCACGTTGGATTGAAATAATTAGATTCTTTTCACGCTAGATCTCATTTACGTTTCATTGGCATAAGTATACTTAGGTATATAATAGTTATCGAACACGAATGGTGAAAGAAAAAAGAAACGATAACACGGTAGTGCGATCTTCGAAGCGAATCGCAAAGAGTTTTGCGCCCGAAAGCACCGAGGACTCCGATGAAAAAGACTTTGTTCGGAATTTTGCGAGAAAATTTCAACGGACCGTGAGCTAATATAATTACGATATTTCGAGAGCGCGAATATACCGAAGGATTAACGAAGCGTATCCGCGCGGAATAGCACTAGGCAGTAGAAACTCGCCCTAACCAGAAAACGTGTCTCCTCTTCCCCTCTTTTTCACTCTTTCTCTTTCCCTCGCCCTCGCGAAAGGGGTGAAGAAAAATTCATGGATCTCCTCGGCCAAACTGCGTCGTTAACGAGGTCACTCTCATTTCATAAAATTAAGTACTCCTCGCATAAGATGCCGAAGTTCAAGATAATAAAATAGGAAAATAATCGACTCTGTATATCTGTCGTAGTTAATGAATTATCATCGAAAACTAAAGCTACTTATTTTTCAGAAATTCTTCTGGAGGAATTAGTAGGAACCCGGGCGCACGTACGCTAATTATTCCTCGAGTGCTACGGATTCGCGAGAAACTTTTAATAAGATTTGCATTTCAAAAGAAACTCACCCTCTTTCCTCCTCTCTCTCCTTCTTTCCCACTCTCTCCTCCACGAAGAGGCCTCTTCGAAAGAATTTTGCGGATCAAATTTGGTTTGAATTTCTTCGTTCTCTTTATCTCTCTCGAATAAGAAAAAGAAGAAGAAGAAGAAGAAGAAGAATAAAATAGGAAGTTAAAAAGAAAGGAAGAAAGAAAGAAAGAAGAAAAAGGAAAAAGGAGAGAAAATGGTGGAACGGATAAGAAGGAGACAAACGGGCACGCGGTCACGTCCTGGGTTAATGCCGCATGGAGTAAAGTCACCGGCTTTATTTAACAACCGAGAAGAAGGAAGAACGACGAGGAGCTATCGGGCAAGTTTGAAGCCGCATACCGAATTAATGACCCCACTGAAAACGAAAGTATCTCCATGTTCTAATACTTCTTTCGTGTTTTTCTTCTTTTTCATCTGTTTTATCTTGCTTTTCTTCTAATCTTTTCTCCATTTGGAAAGAGAATGATTGGAGAAATAGGTCAATCGACTGAAAGCTGTTCGCGAAAATTTCGTTTCATGACATTCACGCTCAAATAGTATATATATATATATATATAGTTATTCACGATTTAGATTCAGCGATATTCGAGCTCGTTGCTTTCTAATTTTTCCTTATTTCTTTCGAAAAATCCGAGTCGTAGAAAAGTGCTGACGGTCGGACATAGTCATCAGTCGATCGCTTGTAAAATTCCACGTTGTGTTCGATTAGCATAAGGAACAATCACTGGGAAGCATTCGGGTGGCGATTTCCTGTCGGTTGACCTCGTCGACGGAAGTCGTCTCACGGAAAGGTGATGACGTCGAATAATACGCCTCAGGAAACAATGCTAAAGTCTCTTCGCACATGGTACCTTGCGACCCAAAGTTCACGGTTGTCGTAGCTGAGGTTAAGGGTTAAAATTTCCGACAAGCTATTTCTTGCATACCAAGATCGATCACTTCGCGTGTTTGCTACCTTTTCATTGTCTGCACTATCATTCGATTCATTTCTATTTTGATCGATCAAATATTCGTTCAATCGATTTTTAAGCAAAATGTTCTCTAGTATTTTATTTAATATTATAAATCATACATAGAGAGTATGCTAATGCTTTTTTAGCGCCAAAAATTAATATTCTTAACATTTAATCAATCTCTCGCTTGAAATAATTTGGATTTTTTTCTATTCGACAGGAAATTGGATCGTTATCAATTTTCATTAGTCTATCCATCGCGAAACTTTGGAAATCGTGTTAAATCTTTATATCGCGATACATATAAGATATTTTTTTTTATAATTTATATCGCTTTTTATTTTAGCAAAAATATTAGATGTAGGTATACAAAAATTTTATTTTTTATTTTCTACAATTTCTTATTTACATATACATGATACATGTATTACAAAATAAATGTTAGAAATATTTCTTTCATTTTGAATGACTTTTTCCTATCGTTCTCTTGATTTATTAATTTTGTCTCGAAATAATATTTTTGGTAACTCCTACCGTATAACCCGCGACGAAAAAAGTTTCAAAATTATAGCATTTTATCACCTATCGTGTTTACTATTGTTTTATAAAATCATTTTCATCGGTTAAATAATGAAGTGAATATTTTAAACGCATCAATAGTAAACAAACAGTTACACCATCTTAAAATCATTTTAAAACCATAAAAAAGCATTAAAAAATTTAAATAAATATACCATAATGAACTATATTTTGAAGTGATATGTTAAAATACTAGTGTTTTATAAATTAAAAGTACTCTTTTGGTTTTAGAACAGGAAAAATTACGTAATAGGCAAAAACTTGACGTTACTTATTAGCCAACTTGAAAATACTAACGCTTTTATTTTTGTTATCATAAATTTGAACGAAACAGTTACCATATCAAATTCGATAGCACATTATCTTATTACCTATTTCCTAAAAAAGAATCCTCAAAAAATAACACGTATATAGTTAGATATTTATGTTTTTTTTCTTCCGCTTAGTTTTACCGGCTGTGACATAAATTTTCTTTTCCAAAGATAAATCGTAATTTATTTACGGAGCAGCTTTATCGGCTATAACGGCCTCAAGTTAGCGATTCGAGCGACAGTTGGTCGACGATGAGGATGGAAGCTAGCTAGCTATTGGTGAAAAAGAAAATGATGAAAGCGAAAGAAAGAAAAGAAAGAGAAGAGAGCGAAAAGAAGGAGAAAAATTGGTGGCTGTGGTCGAAACGCGTAATAAATAATAATAATTGCAGCTACGTGTTTGCACAATACAGGCCGCCGCTTAAGCCTCCGCTACGGAGGAAGATGCGATTCGTGCTAAGCGAACCGACGTGCTCGTGTCTGAAAGAGAAACCATGTCTTTCTCTCTCTCTCTCTCTCTCTTTTTCTATGGAGAGATTAAAAAGCCCATGTACGAGCCCATTGCCGGAAGTCTCGTCAAGGGGCATCTCCGACATCGTTATTTTACATTCGAATCGACTTTAACTTACAATTTCTCTCTTTTTTTTTCTTTTCAAGAGCAATCTTCGTTCAAAAAATAAATAATTGATAAATAATCGTTATTTATTATATACACTTTAGTCAATATTTCAAGTAAATGATTAATACTTATATATAATAAATATCAGTATTTTATATAACGAATCAATACTACATCGATTAATATAAAAACTGTCAAAATAGACGGTTAATATTTATAATAATGTAGGAGTTTTAGCTTAGAGGAATGATTCATAAAATAAAAAACTTTATTAACGCAATTTTTTGGCCGACACTATGATATAGAAAATGTCATGTGAAGCTGGCAAAATTACATTTTATAAAGATAAAAAAAGAATTATTCTAACTGTAATGATAATCTTTTCGAACAATAGTAGTTTTATAAATTTACTCAAAAAATTGTTCGAATTGGACTATTGCTTCTAATGAAATTTAGTCACAGACATATAAATCAGATATTACAACAAAAAGGTAAATTAATAAAATCCTAATTGCAGTTGCAATTGAATGCATCTTACAATTAGTAATAACTTATTCGTTTTTCAAGAAGATGAATATAATCAAACAGGCCACAAAAATAAAAAAGAAATTCCATTTCAGCAGAAATATTGAGAATCGAACTCACCTAAAAGTCTGAAGCATAATTTTACCTCTACCGATTACTAATTCATCAAAATAGTGACTCAATCTGGATTGAAAACTGTTAATAATTAAATGTTCTTTGTTTTTTTAAAACATTGCATCGATTTCTTACTGTTATTTAACTCATATACCTATTAGAAAATATTTAACACTAAAAATAGGATCTTTATTTCTGAAGATTTTAAAAAATATAGTAAAAAATTACTAAATATGCATATCTTGTATCAATATATAAACCTGATACAACCCAGTCACAGAAATGAATTGTTGGTAATTATAATTGTTGTATATTATTATTATATATTACAAAAAAATAATTACATATACCAAGGATTTATGTAACCAATTAATTGTAGCGACTTCTTTTAAATTGTGTCGACAATATGAAACGATGACGAGTAAACTCATCAATCACAACTAATTGGTTAACATAACACGACTCAAATATGTTTACAAATATTTATCAAGCGAAGAAATATAAAAATAAATTACGATTATCGTGTAAATCTCTGTTATAAAAAAAAAAAAAAGAAAACAAACATTTAGTTGGGGTCTTTTGTAATCCATACTCCTTTCTAATTTAATTAAAATCCTTGCGATACGATTCCGATTCGAGAACGAAATTACGTGGCTCAATCAAAATTCTTCGTCGTCTGTTCATCAACGACTATAAGAGTCCACGTTACGGAAGCAGCAGAGCAGCGTCGTCGATTCGACCGGATATGCGGAAAGCTGGAGAGGAAGATTCAACGCGGCGCCGTTTATAAAATATTTCAGCGGCTTTCCACGTTCCGCGGAGGCCAGCGAAGTTCTCGACGCATGGTCTACACGAGAGGGGAGATTCCCTGGTTACAATGGGCTTGCGGATATGAATTCTTATTTTACCGATGAGCTAAAATATTTGAGGACCGACCCAACCACTATCGCCTCCCCCATAAATAAGATTTCATCGCTGTAATACGTAATATCGCGTGCACGCGTGTGTAGATATTTTTATCACCCCCCATCGTTTTAGGTTACATAGTTTTATGGCTATGTCCATCCCGTATATTGTCCACTTATATTGGTATACTCATTTTCAAACTCTTTTTTGATCTCGTACACCTTCATTTGTCTCCTCACCTGGTGCCCTACTCTGTTTCTCTTTCTCTATTCTTATTTATTTTGACAAAGCACGTGCGTGCCGGCGCATAACTTTATAGCGTCGTGTAGGACACCTGTCCCACTTAGCTCGCTCGTTATTATCACGTTTCCTTATCTATCAAGCTTTCGCGAAGCTCCTTAAAGCACGAGATATTAGGTCACAGTATTATCTCTGGTAAAAAACGAAAAAGGATTAAAAGTAGAAAGGGGGGTAGAACGGAAGTTGGCGCGCAGAAACAACGGGTCATTATTTTGAGGAGCTCGTATTTGGCGCGTTTCGCGGTTGTAAAATAAATAAAGAAGGCGCGGATGGAAATAAGAGAAAAGATTAAATTAAAATCTCAGAACGTTTCTTGGTTCGATTGTTCCTTGCGAAGAGGATACACGCGCACGTATAAAGCAGCATTTAGTTAGGGCCAGTTAAAGGATCTCGCGAGATTAGGGGTTATTAGGTGTCGGTGTCCCTGTGTTTCCAACTCGGCCCCTCATAGACCGCTCTTTAGCTCGAACGTGCGAGCCGTTTTCGTTTCGACGTTTTTGGGTCCGAAGTCCCCGGGCTGCCACCTAACGTATCATTACGTGTCTGGCCGACGAGTAAAGCGAAAGATAGAGAGGGAACCGAGAAGAGAAAGAAAGATTAAAAGAACGACCGAGAGAGGGATAGCAAACAACAACCCTCTGGACCGGACCCATCTTGACAGTGTCTCTCAATAAGTCTTCCTCGCGATACATTTTTTACTCGAGATATCGATAACGACAATTATTCTTGTTATATTCAAATCAAACTTTGATGTTTACGTCTTATGAAGACAAAATGACGAATCTAAAAAATCGCTTTGGGCGAATATTTGTTATGCGGGGGAATGGGGTTGTCGGTCGTTATATATTATTCAATAGTTAGCTCCTAAGGAAAGAAGAGATCTCTTTCTGGGAAAAAGCCGACGTAGTTTTGGATAATAGACCAACGAATTGGAATATAACGTGACTAAAATTATCTAATGAGCGAGAGTGAAGGATAGCAAAAGTTCCAACTATCGGTTAACTTTTTTTCACAGACGAGATTCCATCCGAAAACTTTAGCTCGGAGGTGTACGCTACTCTCCGCTAACGTATCTACGAATATTTCTTCTTCCTTCGGGTATGTTTTTACTTTAGGGATTTTTCCGGGGGAGAAAAAAAAAGAACACGGAATGTGAAGCAAGAGCCCGATCGATTTTTAAAGCAACCGCAATATTTGACAGGAACGCCGAGAGAAAGAGAAAGAGAAAGAGAGAAAGAGAGAGAATAGGATCGTGGTTTTTGCGCCACCTGTTTCCCGACCCTCCAGCCTCTCCACCCACGTTATTCTACGCACTAACACGGGAGCACGCAAGCACGCAGGAGAAAGAGGGAAGTAGAATCCGTCGGTGTTTGGGTCCACAGAGTTACTCCGCAGAGCCCGTAACTGCACCATGCCGGCAGACACGCCGCCAATAAGTGAACATCGGTTGCGTTCAACACCCTCACTTTGTTACACCCTCCCTTTCTGTTATCCGTAAAACGTCGGCCGAAATCCATCGGCGAGCGACAAGCCGCAACGATCCCGATTTCATCGCTCTTCAATTCCAGCCTTTCCGCATATCCTGTCGCTTCCAATGAAAGCAACGTCCCGTTTGCCTGTTTGCGTCAGTGTGTAAACTGTACTCTCGCGTTTCTTCTTTTTCGATAGAACAAACTTTTATATACCTATAGTATCTATAAATTTACAAATCTATCTTTGCTTTTATGCTCTCTCTCTCTCTCTCTCTCTTCTTAGTAGCTAAGTATTATAAATTGTAATCGGTTAAGCTGCCGAGTTAAACTAACTTCTCATTTTTCGCAAAAGATAAGAAAGAATTATAGAATGTAGCGAGTGAGAAGAAAGACCAATGCTAGACGACAATGCCATGACGAATATCTGCTACAACCCTCTGTACGAATATATCGGATCATTGGACGACATTACTATGTTATATGCGTGACATGTCACGAAAAGACTTTGATTTATACGCAAGCGCCAAGAGTCAATGCTTTTCTTCAACAGTTTCTTGACCTTATTTCTCGTAATCCATTGTCTACGATAAAAAAAAACCCATAGAGAGATTTAGAAATTATTATCTAAAGAATAATATAAAATATTGTTTACGTTATTAAAAATATTGTCGATAAAAAGAAGAAAGAGAAAAATATAGAAAAAGAGAAAGAGAAAGTAGAACAATTGAGTTTCAAAGTCAAACTTCGATATGATATTCAAAGAGAGCCGAGCATTGATCGATCGTACCGTAAAAGAAGAAGGATAAATAACTGTGCAGAAGGGTGGCTTCTTCTTCGTTGGCATAAGAATTCGCATGTCTACTCGATTTTGACGGAGCGTGGACATTATTTATTTTAACCCCGACCTATCGGTTTGGACTGTAACCGGGGTTGAGAGGAAAGGAAAAAGTCTTGGTCCATGATGCATTCTTACGAGACGTCACGTATCGCGAAGGTAGCCGAAGGGTGTCGATGGAAGGCGATATATTGGCATACCTAAACCAAAAAGAATTTCCAACGCTGTCGTAGCTTCCTTCCTGTCTCCCTTTTCTTCGCTAGCTAGCTAGCTAGCTAGCTGGTCAGATCTCGTGTCATTAAAGAGAAAAAGAGAAAGAGAGTAAAAGGGAAAGAGAATCTTGTGATGGATGTCCTTCTAATGTTGGAATGCGAACGACTCCTACGCATACGACTTTGTTGTTCCAGAAGCGATTACTTCTTTAATGGTTACAAAGTAACCGCAAAATGAATATCGATTAGAATGTATAATGCGATATTAACAATCTCGTATTTTAAGACATAGTACTTTTGGGCGAACGTAGGCCTCGTTCTATAGGGTATCCCATAAAACAGCGTTCATCATACACAATAGACAACCATGAAAGTAAAACGCCGCGGCCGTAAACAGGAAATATGTCAAAGATAATAAAACAATTAGCCATAAAACATAACGACTCCCCTATGTACCGTATAGTCGGAACGGTACCGCGGTCAGAAACAAACGTCGAAAGAGGAAAGTGAGAGAGAAACAGAAAGAGAGAGAAAGAGAAAAAAGAAAATATTAGGGAGGATGAGTATAGTCAATCGTAAGCGAATAAAAAGAAACAGAAGGAAATAAATATGAAGAAAAAAAATACTTTCACGAAAGTTTCATCGCAACTGGTCCGAATCATGCAAAAAACTACCAACCATCGATGTTCTGATTTATTTCTAATGGATATATTATATATTATTTCTTTTTATTATAATTCGTTTATTAAATAGTAAATAGAATAATTAATATTATTTAAAACCTTTTTCAGTTTACATGCGTAAAATAAAACTATAGCTTGTATAGGATTTATATAAATTTGTTATATTATATTTGTCATTTTATTTCAACAAACATTATGTAATCCATACTTTATTTAACTAATTTGTTGTCATTTAGAGAGCTGCTAGGTAGGTTTTTGGATATAACTTGGCCTAATTTTCTCATTTACGAAGTTAAAAGCGTAGAACTTGGGGCGTAGGCATGGGTTATTATTCGTAAGAAAAGAAATGAATTTCTAGACCGTTTGTCTCGTCACTCCCCATTCAAAGTAAATTCCTAACGAAAAGAAAGCACGATGCTGCTCACGAGGCAAGTAACGAAAGGGAGAGCGATTCATTCCTTCTAGCCCATTTTCTATATACACTTACACACGCATAAACGCATTCTCTTAACGCTAGACGTAGCACGCAGTGTAAGAGTTGTCGTATCGGCTCGGCGGTAATGAATTCGGAGATAAATGGCTGTAGATATCGTTCAATATGTAGAACCTTCATTGTAACTCTCTTTCCGCTTCTCCAAATCTTAATCACTAAAAGAGACATGAAGTGTAGAATAAAAGGGATGACGAAGATACGCGAAGCACTTATTCGTAGTTTAATAATATGCATAATTTTATTAGCTTCGTGCTACGTGCTGCTAATCGAGATATAAATCGAATTAATTCGTTTTTATAGTTTTAAATTGAAAAGTTTTTTTTTAACTTAAAATAATGCGAAAGTGTTTTAGATGACGACGAAGACGAAGACGACGACGACGACGACTAAGATGACAACAATGACGATGGTGTAAAAGCGAAGTGAAGAATATACTAAATATAAGTCTGGGGTTAAGTGCATTTGCTTTTGCGGCCGGAACACGCAACGGAGGAATCTTCTTTTATATACTCGACGGCATCGACAACAAAGCTACGTAATAATAGCGCGGAACACAATGCACGATGCGTGGAGCAAGACGCTTTCGCAAAAAGGAAAGAAAAAGTGGAAGGCGGAGGAGAAGGAAGAGGAAGAGGATAGAAGAGTACCTTTTGCCACTTGCTTCGTTTCCGGGGTCGTGCCTCGAAATAGAAGTTGCAAACCACGACGCATCATTCTCCCTTTAGCTCAGTTTTACGGCCTGCCTACGAGCTATCGGTTCGTTTGACGGCTATGAATCTTGTCGACGCCATCGATGTGGCTTTGACTAGTATCGGTGGCGAGCTGATATGATGGGAGTTTATCAACTAAAGATCCCATTTCGTATTGTCTATCTAACATTGTTAGCTTTTGCAATTATTACAAATAAGGATCTGTAATGAACATACTGAAAATAATCTTACAAATTTATGTTTTATCTAAAAAAGAAAACTAAACATCTTAATTACGAGACCCTTCTGTATACACAGAGACAGACAACTCTTAAGATTAATTTATAAATAATGTTTCATATTTATACACATATCGTATAGAGAAAAACTTTAGTTACGAGCGCTACGCAAATACACATCTACATAAATATGGCGTTAAGAAAAACATCTTTATGTTTTTCCATCAGGATTCTCGTGGTTTTAAGTTTATCGAGTAAAGCAGCTTCTGACAAATCTTAGTCAGGCCACTCGAGCGACGTAAAGAGTTCTCTCTTGTTCCGAAAGACAAGGGTAGTAGAAAGCTTACGCGTGCCACCCACCGAAGAGTAGGGGTCTAAAAAAAGCTATATTTTCCACTGTTCTTTCTTCCACACTCAACTGTGGTGGCACCCCTTTGTCCTTTTAGATCTCTTCGTAACTCGAGTGAACTCCCTGGCTCGTAATGTAGCTACGTCGTTTGCCTGAGGAAAAACGAATAGAAATAAGAAAGCGAGAGGGAGAGAACGATTCGGCAAAATGATTCTATTAATTTTTCCATTGAAAACGTCACTCGTGCATACAACCCTATTTACGATTTTCAACTCTCGAATTGCTGCTCCTCGTCATTTCTATTCGTAAAAGAACGAGATAAAGGGAGAAAGACTAAACGCGCTTTAGCATCTTGTTATTTCTAGATTCTCGAAATTTGAATAGAACCTCGCAACGATGAGCTCGGATTCTTAAGAGGATCTGCCCAGGTAAACTAAGATCTCGTGTTTGTGTTTTCCTTTCGAACGAAATAAAAACTAAAGATCGTGAGGAAGAAGAGAAAATACATATAAAAGTATGAGAAGAATGGACAGAGCTAAACTAAAAGCGTTAGGAGGGATCGGTGAGGCGCCACCGTGACCTCCTTCGACCTCGAATCATCCGTCACTCCGTGGAATCAATGTGCCAGTTACGAAAAAGGGCCGGGTCACGAATCCGATCTCCTGCGGTCGGTAAAGAACTTCTTGCCCCTCCTTCCTCGAGTCTTCCCTTTTTTTTCACGAGGAATTGTGCTTCGTCTCTGAACACTATTAACTCGCTCGTCTAAATTACTGTTTACAAGAATCCATATCGATTTATCTCTTTTTTAAAATGCATTTTGTTACAAAAAATATTAAATGCTTAAAGATCGGTAAGAAAAATCGGCCGTAGACAACCTGTTAGTTTCGTATCTAGACACAAGTACCTGCGTTCTCGTCATCAATATTTGTTCTTCTAGCGTAGCATAGTGTTTGCCATTGTTTAACGACGAAGCAGCGAAAAATAAGAACAGTAGCAAACTTTTTTGAGGTTCTTTTCTAACACGTGGGCGAGAACCAGAAGTCGAGAAGAGATTAAACGACCTGTGCCCGTACTCGGCGCCCTACACGATCCTAACATCGTTCTGAACAATGCACACGCAACTCCCTCGAGGCCGTCACTGTTCTCTCGGGAGAGAAGTAAACTACGATAAAAAGTCCGCGAAGAAAAAAGGAAAAAAAGAAAGAAAGAGAGACAGAGAGAGAAAGAGAAAAGGACTAAACTTCTTCAAGGACATGCGTGTCCAGTTGACTAGCTTTAAAAACGAAACGATTCTTCTCCTCCTTATAAGATTACAACGGTCTTTTGGCGAGATCTTTCTTGTACGGAGGCGTGGTTATTTCGAAGACCGAAGGGTACCAATGTGCGTAATTGTATGTCAGTATCGATAGGGAGAAAGCGTGGTGACGCGTCCTACACGTTTTCTCAACATTGTATTGCGCAGAACCAGACTCGATCTGACCCTTGCACGATCGTAGTCATCGTCTTCTCCTCCTTCGGTCTTCATCTTCTCCCTCCACTCTTTCTTATAATCACAATCTCGATTCCACGACATCATCGTAGCACGAACAACGCGGACGAAAGACTACATGAATGGAAAGACTGAATGGATGCGCCAGGGTGAATGCATTCGAATTACGAGACGAGTTTCTCTCCGTATGGAGTACGGGAAAGGTGCGCCGAGAAGGGAGAGGGGAGATTAGAGGCGGGGAAAGACAAGTTCAGAGACAGGTCAACGATGATATTGTACCGGTACACCCACGAGCAACGTCCTTACAAATCGTCTAATCTCCTCGACAAAATCACCGTAGTTCTTTTAAGTTCTAGTTTGTGAATAGGCCGAGTAAGATATAAAGCTGGATGTGAATGATTAGGAACGTCTTAGGTAAGAGCAGTTACCTGCCCTACCTCTTTTATTTTCCTCGGATATGGACGGACGAACGCGACGAAACCGCAAATTAAATTAGCGAGTCGAAGAACGAGCGGAGCTTGGCAAGAAAGCGTTGGCTGCCTGCTGTTTAACCCGACTTAATTACCAATTAGCCAATAAAAAGCCACTGTACCCGGTCGCGCATTATGGCCGTCTTTAAGAACCTGCGGCGCGTAACCGAACGCTGTGCCCACACGATCATCCTGGGAAAAACGAGCTTGTATAATTATAACTGGCAAAACAGCGGCCACGCCGTTAAGAGAGCGCTTCTCCTCCCCAGGCCTATCTCTTCTTACAGTCAGTCGATACTTTGGACGAGAGAAGGAGAGATAAAGAGAGAGAGAGAGAAAGAGGAAAAGAAAGAAAGGAAAAAAAAATATTGGTAGAAGACGAGCTCGTTCGAAAGACCGCGGTTACTCCGGTTGCCTCCTACCGTTCGTTATGCGACTAGCAACGGCTACCTATTCATTTGCGGATGCATCACGGATGCGCATTGGAATATGGCCAATAACGATTTTCGTGGAACAAACGAGAAATAGAAAAGGAGAGATATAGCCGAGATCTGTAAAGCTTTCAAAAAGTTAAGATCGAGTTAAGACACCCACATCGTTTTCCCGCCGCCGCCGCCAGCACCGCGACGACGACGACGACGACGACGACGACGACGACGACGACCATCCGGAACGTTAGGGAAAAGAATCTCGCACGAAGGAGTAGGAGTGAAGGAGGAGACAAAAGAAGAAAGAGAGAGAAAACGTCTCGCTCCTCAGGGGTTCTGATAATTGCCGTCCTTTCCAACTGTTATTATTAAGCCGATATTTTACCGAGGGGACACACGTCCGCGCATATAATTTGCGAAAGCCTCTAATTATGGGTTAGTGGGTAGACTCGCGCTCGCACGCGCGCCCTCCTATACGAGGAGCAACTATGGCCGCGCGGAAAGGGCGAGGCCCATCGGGCCCTCGATTCGCCTACGCGTCACATCGAGAGATGACTTTCCCTTTCGCACTTTATCATTAATCTATGCTATATATCGCACTCTCTGAAATACGGTACATCCTTAGCGAATTTCGTTTCTCTTGGTGAACAGTTCACCTACCAAGGTAAATATGGCTATCTTATTCGAGGATCGAACAAATGTTTCTTAGAAAATTATAATAGACGAGCGAGGATGGATCGATCTAGAGCTGACTCGACTGTCTATTTCGAGATTAAGGTGAGAAAGAAAGCGAGATAAGATGGAGACCCCCGGAAGAGCCTTCTTCGAGATTGACATCGCTCTAAAAGAAGATCCGAATGGTGGTGGCCTTGAACGTAACCGTTGTCATTGTATAATCACTCCTCTCTGGGAGATTCATCGAACGAGAATGTCTCCTCCGTTATCTGTCGGCTTTATCGAAATCTTGCGCTTTTTGTCCTCGGACACGTTGCACGAATTATTGCGCGTTGTTATAAATGATGCTTCGAAGAGTCCGGAGCGGTTAGCTCGCGGCTTGCGTTTCTCATAACTTCGGACCACGGTAAAGTAGAAGAGGAGGAAGAGAAGAGAAGAGAAGAGAAGAGAAGAGAAGAGAAGAGAAAAAGAGCTTTTGAGTGACGTGAGCATAATGACGCGCCGAGCTGCACCAAGCACCGTATATATGGCCAAGCGTGGAATCCGTGTTGCGTCTTTCTCGATGGACGCCTTCGGGCTCTTCCCGAGCAGGGAGTAGGGTAAACCGTGAGCCGAGATAAGGAATCTGCGATTTAATCGCTCCTTACCGATCCCACCATTAGGCAACGCTTCGAAGCTCGAGCGATTGCTAACAATCCTTCGATCCAACCGAGTCCTCGTACCAACCGACCGCACACTCGGCTTGAGATCGATCGAATCTACGAACCTGCAGAGAGCGGTCATCGATCTGTTGTTGTTGTACTCTTCCGAGTAAGAGGAAAATGTAGGAGAATCGATTTCGAGTCGACGTTGACGTTGGATAGGTACGAGAGACCGGTATGTTTCTCTTTCGATTCACGAGTGTTTACCCGAGGACAAAGAGGTAGAGGATGATCGAGGATCAAGGATCCTACGGAGTTAACCCGTGTAGGAACACCCCGGCCAAAAATTACCACGGCACGACCGCCATCGACGACATCATCGGGAAACGCTTAGCCTCAACAGTCGGTGGTTGGCTCCCACTCGATATTTGTTTTCTCGTAGGCGGACCCGGGCCCCAATCCAATCCGGTCTCTCTTGGATAAGACCCGAGTTGCAAGTCACGAGCCAACAATAGTACAAATAATAACAGACCAGAACGGAGGTCCTCCTCGAAGAGGCATCCTCTTGGTCGACTCGCTCGGCTACTACGCTATCCCCTAAAGTCTTCTTCATAATGCGACCTCCGCTTTCGATATCGATCTTTGATCATTTTATCGAGAAGAAGATTTTCATCCGAGAATGGTATAATTCGAGTTTGTCTATTAAAAGTATCGACGCACCGTGTAACGTGTAAAGACATAAGCGGAAAAAAAACGGAGATCGATCGGTGTGCGTGCGTCTTTATCCGGCGTATTACATTCTCATAGAGGGCAACGCGCAGACTGCTAGCCGTAGGTCCGAGAAAGCGAAACGTTCATGCCGCGACTACTACTATCTTTCCTCTCTTCGAGTTCTTTCTCGAGGCCCACCCACAATGCACGATCTCCGTCGAGCCACTCTCGCTACCGGTATTGAATCCGGTGCATTGTTTTTCTCCGGTCATGAGAGGAAGAAGATTATTTGCATCGGAGGCAAGCGAGCGGCCATGAAGAAGAAGAAGAAGAAGAAGAGAAAAAAGAAAAGAAATAATAATAAGAAGTAGAAGGAAAAGGACGTTGTAGGTGTACGTCGAGTCAGTGATTTGTCGTACCACCCCTTGCGCTACCGTATATCGCTTTCGATTTTTTTTTACCAAAAGACCGGAAGAGACTAGAGAGAAGAAACGAAAAATGGAAGAGAGGTAAGAGGAAGTGGTCTCCCGCGCTGCCGCGTAATAGCACCTAATACGGGCACGTATGTAGGTATGGGGAAAGGCCCCTGCAAGAAGAAGGTATAGTTTATAGTGATTACATGGGGTCAGGTCTTGGCAATAAACCATCTCATGGTGGCCATGGCTATAAGGCCGAAGCTATGTCTGTGACCGTTCTCTTCGCTTCCTCTTACTCCTCTTCGTCCTCTTCTACTCTCTCTCTCTCTCCCTTTATTTCTTTCTCCGTCTAGTCCCGGGGGACGCAGAGAATCGCGCCTACGCACGACCGGAGCAAAGCGAATTCAAAAAGCAAAAGGATCGGGACGAGGGGCGACTGGTATACGAGAGCAAAAAGCCCGCGACTGCGCGTCCATACGAGAAGGGGATATATCTAGAGTGAGCGGAAGAGAGAGAAAGAGAGAGGGAGAGAGAGAGAGAGATGGTAAAGAGGAGAGCCTCAACACCGGGAGCCATCCTACTGGAATTTAAATAATAATTATAGTGTTTAATATCATACGCGCGCTGGGCCCAACAGTCTTGAGAGAAGCAGCCCTCTCGTCTCGTCTCGTCTCGTCTCGTCCCGTCCCATCTCCTCTCTTCTTCCTCCGCCTTCTCTTCCTCCCTCGCCACCCGTTCTTATAGCGCGACGACCAGAAGCCCGCTGGCGGCTGCCGTTGCTACTCGCTATGTGGATGTACCCGGTAAGGTTCTTCTTCTTCTTCTCCTCTCCTTCCATGTGCAGACACGTGCAACCGTATGGCATACAGGCTGCCCAGGCCAGCCTATAATAAGCCGTGTCTGCCAGATTGGAAAGCAATCATGGATTCCGTAAGAACGCTATGGAAGACCGAACTTGATATTTAAATAGTGCCTCGTTAGACAAAGATTATCGTCCCTGCCCTTTCGTTCTTCCCTGATAGAAGGAAAGAACAAAAATTGTTGCCTATGCCGGAGAAAAAAGAGATTAGAGAGGACAGGATCGAACGATATTTCGAGGAAAGATATTCTTCGATTTGAGAAGATCGGAAATGTTAGCTACTTCTTCGGTCAGGCGGAATCCCGGAAGACCGAGGCAGACCGAGTGGTCGCTGCTAGCCGCAAAACCGAAGCATTATCGCTGCAACACCGTGGAGAAGAAGAGCTTACAACGGGACGAGAGGTTCGAGTAAGCATGCTCAAGCGTACAATGCCAGTCGTCGTTATATTGCCCTGCCACGAATGTATTAATAAAATTTATTGACCGACGTAAGTGCGCTCTCGCGAACGTTAATGGATTTCGTGCCACCGCTGGCCTCACCATGAGTCGGTAGCAAACGACAGCAACGACAGCAAATGAGCCACTCAAGACGAGTCTCAGTCCGAGACGATAACTCCTTACACGCTTTAACGCGCTAAAACTTGACTGAAATGATATTGCTGGGGCGATTCGCGGGAGAACCACCGACCACCAACGTCCTCGTTCCACACCGAACGAACGAACGAACACAGCTACCAACGAGAGGCGGTATCCTACTCGAATCATTGTAATTTCTAATTGGAAAATAACATTATCGGGCTTAGAAACGGCATTTATTGCAGTCTTATCTCTCCGAGAGTTATTAAATTTACCGATAAATCGATCAAAGCATCGATCATAAGAGTTCATTATACGAGTAATGCGTCGGGTTTTACTTCCTGATGACACATTCGTAGTATTCGACCCTAATAATCATAGAATTTTCGAATGAACGTGAAGAGAAGCCCCCTTGTATCGATCGATAAATTTCCAATGGAAGTGAGAGCGACGTAATCGCAAGATCGATCGTTCGAAGAAACGAAGTAGTTAGACGTACGCTTCTGGTACAAATAACTTACACGACACGAACTATTCGAGCAAAGTAGAAAGAAGAGTCTCTTATATGCTACTCGCGAGTAGTCAAGATGAAAGAGAAAAAGAGGAGGTCGACGACGTTGCCAGTCAGTCTATACATTGAGCATACGTCGACTATTAATCAACGAGCCCTCCTAATCGCTCGACGAACCAATCGATAAATCAATAACTTTCATCCTCGGGTAGGTCGCGGGGATAAACCAATGTCATAGGAATCGAAAAAAAGCTATAATATTTTCTCGACGCTAAGTTATTCACCAATGAGAGAGAAAGAGAAAAATAAATAGATGACAAATTTGCAAAAGAACCTGCGCATCTCGCAAATTAATTCGATCGTATCCGAAAGTACCAACTTGTCTATAAGAGCTGGCTATAAAAGCCGTGGAAAGAAAGAATGCCTTGGACTCGTTATCCTTATTGAGAAGAAGGATCGGACGAAGGGAGACTAAGGTCGAAGGTGGAGGGAGGAAGAAACACAGAAGGAGAGATAATCCGACTATTAGAGGTGTCCCCATGAGACTCTCCCGGAGGTCATGGAAGCCGATAGATCGGTTCGGGGTCGTCGATGGACAAACCTTAGACGTCGTATAGGTGAGGTCGCTCGAGAATATCTCTCGGCTTTTGCCACGAGCAGAATGGTCCACCAGCCAATTTGTCCTAACGGCCGAGTAACACGCTTTTTTCCGACTTCTTATATCCTTCGACCGAGTACCATGCCTCTACGGAGTATCGCGCGATATGGTCTCCCTAACTGGACAAACTGAATCACATTGATTGACCGTCCGATAGACAAAAAAGCACGCGAGAAATTAAATTCGCTGAGATGGACCCAATCGCTAAATACTGTTTATATTATATTTTTCCATAAAAGATTAACTTAATAATTTGTAAGTTGCGTAAAGGAAAATAGCTGGCGAAGGACGCGTCATCGATTTAAGTAATCAAATTTGGCAAGTCGTTTCGGTGCATTATCGACTCTAGAGATCTCGAATAAATTAATTACCCAACAGGTTAATCGAGTTAGTCCATCGTCCCGATCATAACTCTACTTTATTACGCCGGACTATGACAATGTTCGCAGTCCGATCGGATTAAGTTTCGAAGCGCAATAAAAAGATCGGATAAAGCACCAAACTTTCTCCTTTGTTAGTCTTTGGTTTAGGATATTTTCTATCAAGATACGAGGAAAATACTGGACGGAAAAAGAGTAGGCAAGAAAGAGAGAAAGAGAAAAGGAGGAAAGAGAGAGAAAAAAAAAACAGCAGCACATACACCCTGGTGAGTTCGATTCCACAAGTTTAGTTGCAGGACGGGACAGGGCTGCCGCGCGGTCACTAGTGATTAATGATCCAACCAATCAGATATAGTCGCTCGCCGTGGAGAGACGAAGATGGAGAAAACAAGAAGAAAGAAGAAGAAGAAAGTTAAGAGATGAAAGGAGAGAGAACAAAACGGCTCGATTCGAGAGACGGGAAAAGAAGGATAGAGAAAAAGCTAGTAGGATATAAGAGCAAAAGCGAGAGCGAGAGCGGGAATGAAAGTGAGAGCGAGACCGAGAGAGCAACGAGCTTGATATGTTGCGCTGTCACTGCGTTGTACTCGTGCTCGGGGGACCTTGCTATTGCTCGCTTTGTAATATTGTATTTTACTGTTTGTTGCCCGGTGTTCCGTGATCATCCAAACGCTCGACGTGCTGTCTAAATACCGCCACTGTTTCGACTTAACTATGCGTATGAGCTGATACGGACGCATTCCAGCTTTCTCGTGGATTAAATAGACCACCAATGAACAGCATCCTTTTATAGAACAAATGACATTCCATAGAAATGAGCGAATAGTTGGCTAGGAGTCGACGAACGATATTAAAGAATAGCTTGGACTCGTTTGAGGCGCGCTTCTCTTTCTTTAGAACGTAGCACGTTGTTTCGGAGACGGTGCAGCAGCAGCAGCAGCAGCAGCAGTCCGGCAGCGTATAATCTCGGTGGTTATTAATGGCGACGGTTTGGGAAACTGCTACCGGGCAGCCCTCCACTTTGCCTCTCGCTCGATCGGCCTCTTCGTCTTTCTCCCTCGGCGCTTCAATTTCTCCTCCTGCGCCTCCTTCTCTCCGTCTCTTCTCTCGGGCGAAAACTGCATTCCACGCATTATTATACCTCCCCACCCACCCACCGAAACTTTGCAGTACGCGGCCTCTTTTAATTACCTGTCTATGTTCTCGAGCACGGTGATGCGGCCCGGAGAAAAGGGAATGAAGAGCTGCCGCTGCCGCTGCTGCTGGAAGACGACGTAATGGAAATGACGGAAGCGAGAAAAGTTTGTTCTTACGTTCGTTGAGCATACCGAGAGGAAGAGAGCGCAAAGATGAAAATGGTCTTTCCAACACGACGAAATCTGTGGGTTGCTCGTAAATCGACTTTGCCATCGAGATATACTCTCAGATAGCCTTCCTCGACGATATAAAAGAGCGCTAGAAGTTCATTTAACGGGCCATAAAGGGAAAGGAAGGTGTGGTGGTATTAGAAGTTGCCGTTTACCGGTGGCGTCTGCTTGCTTTTGCCATTCCTAAGCGAAGGACAGAATTGAGAAAGAGAGAAAAAGAGACGCAAAGAGAGAGAGAGATAGAGAAAAAGAGAGAGAATGAAAAAGAGAGAGAGAGAGAGAATAGAGTGTCGAGCGAGTAAGTTAGGACAACGGGGCTATCGGTGATCAACCTTAGGGGTCGAATCCAAAGGCTTATCTCCACGAGAGAAAAGCTTACCAGGGTGAACGCCGTGAGGATCGCCGATAGGCTCTACCTCTTTACTTCTTCTACTTCTTCTTTTTCTTCTACTTAGCTTCTTTCACGGCATCGATCGCGATATCGGGGCCTATCTTAATCCACTCCTTTACCTATTTCCTTTTCAAACACGATCATTAACTGTTACGAACAAACCTTCGACTTTTTATCGTTTAGTTTAACGATATAAAAAAGCTACCAAGAGATTTCTTCTCTTTCTAATTACAATTCGCAAGGTGTTTCTAACAAAGTATAAACGTTTATCGACTAACGCGATATTTTTGTTTGATCCGATCAAACTGTCGCGTCTCATAAATGCACTCTTTGTTTGTCACTTTCTCTTGTTCGCGAAGAGAAAGAAGAATAATAAGAAATGCTCTTTGGAATAGTCTTAGTCGCGTTCTGCCTAATTTAAGAGGAACTTGCGCTTGGAGAATGCTTCGAAGAGTCCTTCTCGGTCTTTGCTAGTACAGGGATGAAAACGAGCTCCGACCAAAGTAGTAGCGAAGCTAATGGGGTACTTTGTTACTCTGGGGATGTAGCCCAAGGGATTGCTCGGGATTAATACTTCCGCATTCGAATATTCGCACCGCTCGAGAAGAGCGCTCCTACAAAGTCGTAAAGTTCCGAACCGATGAAAGCGTTCGCTCACCTTTGAAAACGGCGCATTCCACGTTACGCTCGCGGGTCACAAGGCATTCGAACGTTTGCAGTTTCATCTTCGTCTTCTTCTTCTTCTTCTTCGCGTTAAACTTGAGCCCACAGTAGTAAGCATCTTAAAATTCCAAAGAGATCCTTTCGAGTTCGAAGTAAAAGAAGCAACCATTTTCCGCTCGCTACGCGCACTGATAGAACGCAGCATCGATTTTCTGGACTGCCAGTCTTTCTCAAAGTGAGAACTTCTTTTTTCCGTTACTCTTCGATGCTCGCGAATTTTGCCATGAATGTTTATCTGCCCATACTGTACCGGAAGAAGATACGGTAAGGAAGCACATTTTTCGACATTTGCTTTTAAAAAGAAGACAAAGAGAGAGAGACGCGTTAAAAAATATCTTCTCTGTTCTTTCCTGAGAAAAAATCGTGGCGTGATCCAGCTGCGACGGTATTTGCGTTAGCAAGCCGTTTCCCGAATGGACAGGCTTCGTTGTGGCTGGCCGACACTGATTGCCAATCAATATGCCCATCTCGCAGGAGTCTAATTCGGCAACAATGTTGATCAATCAGTACGCACACTGGCTGACCGGCCAGAAGCTGCCGTTCCATTTCGCGTTCTATCGTGTTCCGCCAGCAATCGCGCATCCACAACGAACCAGCGAACGAATGGACTATCGAATGAATGAACGAACGAACGAACGAACAACTACGTTAGAGCGAGAGGATGAATCTCTCTCTCTCTCTCTTTTTCTATCGCTCTCGCTCTCGCTCTCTTGTTATCACTTCCGTTTCCGTTTGTCCAAGGCAAATAGTTCTATCTTTAAGAAAATAAAAAATAAAAATGTACAGAAGAGATATTTGCATTTCTAATCCGTCAAAGCGATTGAATCGAAAAGGTAATTCTTTGCGAAATCTCTGACTTAAATCGATCGAAGTACCAGAGAGAATCCTAAGCGTGGACGGACACAGACAAATGTCTTTCTTCCGGCGTTAGTGGTGGCAAGCTAAGGGGTCACTACCTTACATTCGATATACCTATAGCAAGTGCATATTCGCGAATAAGCCATGGAAGATGTATGCTGACCGGAAGGCACCGTACCCGGAAACCATTACAGCCCCTCTAATTTCTTTACGATCGGGCTGCCATTGGTCACGGTCCTGCTACGCCATGGTTTACTTCTTCGTCCTTTTCACGCCGAATCTTTTTTCAATCTAGAGAGACATTTTTTCCCTTCGATCGAATCAGAATATCCTCGACAAAGAGAACATAAGTCGAATATAGAAAGTCGTTGTTAAAGACATATAGAAAAATTGGAAGGGCACGAATAAAGTCGAAGAGATAAGCCAGCATGCGTAGAAGGAATTCGAGCAAAGAGAACGAAGCACACAGAGGACAAAAAGAAAAAGAGAAAGAGAAAGAGAAGGAGAGAAGAAAAGTAACTGGCGAGATTCGTCGGTGTTAGTGGCAGATAGAAACGAGTGGCTCGAGGCACAATGAGCCTATCAGATTATATTTCTATTTTCGACACGCCGCCTATCGTACAATCCCATCTCCCTGGTTACCGCGCAGCTACCGCGACGCTCAGCCAACACATAGCGACCACGTCGATACACTCCTACAAACTTATATCCCGTAGTCAAAGCCAGACTAAAGAGTTCAAGAAAGAGAGAGGAAGTACGAACGTACGTGTACGCCACGGTAACCGCAGATACCACTTTACCAGCTGGACCATCTTACAAACGAAACAATGCAAGCAATCTCTAAGACACACGAGTATTAGTTACTTCGGTTTTCCGTTTAGTCTATTTGTAATTTGTTCTCTCGGAAGGTGCTATCGTTGGTAGAAACAAAAAATAATAATAGAAAATTACGTGCAATGGTTTATCAATCGAAAGAGAAACGGGAATAAAGCGGAGAAGAAAGAGCTCTATACGAGAGATATACTTTAGTTCGGTATGCAGTCTCTGAAGGCTTCTCGGTAGCTCCCGGCTACTACGAGTATAGTAGTCCGCGTTCTCTTCTCTCTCGATGGCGGTCCTTCGTCGCGTTTGCCGTCGCGAGTTGCTCGCCAAGTGTAGTGGCAGATATCCAGCTCTTTCGTTCCCTTCATTTCCTCTACGTTCTCTCCTTGCGTTCTCCCTGCGAGAGACGTTCCGGATCGCGAGGATGATGGCCGTGAGCCCGTGTGCGCCCACACGCACATACCTTAGACACACAGCAACCTGCGTGAACATAAGCAAGAAGAAGAGATAGAGAGATGGAACTCGAACTGCTTTCCTTCCTTCAGGCGGTACAGCTTCTCCCTCTTCCCTTTCTAACCACTGCTACGTCTTCTTTTTCTTATCCACTCTCATCTCTCTCTCTTTCTCCCTTCGTATACGTTCTCTTTCATTCTCGTGGATACGTAAACTACCCTGGTCAGACCAAAGTTCAGGGAAATGCCTTACAGCGAATTTTCGTTCGATTTATCAACTAATTAATGTTCCAATTCTAATAGAAGACGAATAAAGTATGTTCTCTCTCGATTAATGGAAGACTTAGAAGAGAAAGAGAAAGAAAATATATACCTCGGGGTGATCTCGACGCAATAGAAAGAACGTGCAAGTTGGCAGATGGTTCTTGAGCATAGCGAGGCTGTCGTTCTCTTTCCTCGTCGAAAGGACAGTAAAAAAAGATTAAGTAGAAGAACTACGTTACTTCCTAGCTGTTCGCTCAGGAAAGCAAAAGAAAATAAGAAGAAAGAATAAGAGAAAGAAAAGGAAAAAGAAAAAAATAGCAGTTATCACGACGCTTCGGTCGCGATGTGCTACGCGGTCGTAGGACGGACGTGTACGTGCACGCACGACACTGTAAAATTACCGCGTCAAAAACAATTACGTTACAGACCAACAGTTCGCACGACCCGTCCTCGAGACAATGAAAGTAACCGGACTATACTAGCGACGTTACTGCGGATGCTACCTCTGTCGTTTCCATTTCTCCTCGAAAGCATATTTCTCAAAACACAAAATAAAGAAAAAATCTTACGCTTTGTCGACGAAAAATATGGATTGTTTCTAAGCATATTACGATGCTTATTAAACTGGATCTCAAGCTATCCAAATGCAATAATGCAAACGTAAACTAGGTGCAAATTTAGATCGATCGAACGAAGCGTCTATCTCTCCCCCTCTCAACCCCCCCCCTTCTCTCTCTCTCTCTCTCTCTCTCTCTCTCTCTCTCTCTCTCTGACATGAACGAGGACTGGAGCATAGTGCAATTATCAATCTCTTGTGAGCGACGATGGAACACGCCGAAATTCGCGAGTACCGTGATGCCAGCAGGGTGCTTGATAATATCAACGATGTTGGCTCACTCGTGGAGCGGATTCGAGAGAGAAAGAGAGATAGAAACCGAGAGAGAGAGAGAAATCGGTGTAGGCAGCGGGGATGGTGCACCGTTGTCGAGTGGAAAGGGGTCCAATCAATCAGCCGCAAATCAGTATGCACGGCACGTTCGCCTAATGCCGCCACTCTTTCATTACATTCATTTGATCGCGACCCCCTCAGCCTGTGCACGCAATCGTTAATGGCGCTGTTTAAAGATCGCTACCGATCGATGTCGAAGCAAACCCATCGATAGATGGAAGAAAAGAAAAATAGATAAATATCCCCTCGAAGAAAATAATTTCGTGGCTACGATCTAATCGATGAAGTACCGCGATCTAAAGAGAAAGAAAGATCGGGTCTAGATCGTTCGAGTTGTTCTTCTTCTTCTTCTTCTTCTTCGAAACGACCGTCTGTTACTTGTAAAGTGTTAAACAGATTACGGACAGCAGACGGTACGTTGCCAGGAGGCAAATACGTCTTTGGCTCCGACTGGCACGAGATCGAGATGGCAGGAGGCAGAGAACCGGGCAAATACGTAATCCGGATTATCGTGGATCCGCTTAGCTTACCGGACACTTGCGCCATGGAACGATACGGCGTCGATACCGGTGTCCCGTTTTACTTTCCCCCCACCCACCCCCCGCCCCCACTTATTTCTCCCCTTCCCGACCCTGCCCTCGAGCACTTTTTAAGAGGATTCGTCTTTAAGCCTTCATATTTTTAACGAGCCATTTTTCTTGACCGCGTACGATCACGTTAGAAAATAACCGAACTACCGAGAGATTTACTATCAGTTTCGAAACATCAAGATACCGATCGAACTTTTCGATACAAACTCATTTCTGTGTTAGAAAGTCATCAAAGCATATAAGTATCAGGAAGCGAATAAAAGAGCAAATAAGAGAGGAAGGCAGAAATGGGAAGGACGGAGGAAGATCCAATTTAAGCGCAAAGCCCACTGCGCAAAAATTCCTCGGAAGGCTCCGGCTCGGTTCATTAAATGAAACCCAATAGCGGTTGTTTGCGATACCAGACAGCGAATCTTTCGCAAATTGAATGCCATATTGCATACGTTCCGCCTACATTTTCTATACCTGCAGGAGAGTCGGCTCCTGGTAGATGGTTTTCTAAACAAACGATGATCGGATAAGAATATCTATCATTTTCAATCCTTTTTGTTTTATTTCAAAAGAAAACGTTGAAAACATATGAAATATAGTTTAAATATAATTAAGCTCTCAAATATGTGGTGCGTTAACCCCATAATAGACCACGAGGATACCGCCATCGCACCACCAGGGTTACGTGCTGTCGAAATAGATAACGTTCAGAATAAGTCACCCCGAAGTTAAAACTCATCCCTGCAGCTAACGCTATAGGTCCACTCGCTTTGAGTTAACGTCTACAAAGGGTGTAGAGATGCGACCAGGAACGAATGGCTACCATCGTGGACTACGACACCGACTATGACTACGACGATGGCTTAGGGTTGATATTACTCCTGCTAGACGGAGGGAGACTGCCAGTGACGTCACGAGCGATTAACATAAACGATTTGAAGCAGTTCCTTCGGCAATTTTTTTCCCCTGAGATATTTTGAAATTCTTTAATCGCGTTCGAAGATGCGCCCTATAAACTGTTTTTTCTTTTTTTTCTTGTTTGCAGTGTTCGTATAATATTCGATACTTTTTGTTTGTTCGATATGATACATTCGTGTTTTAAAGCGAATTTCTACAACGAGTAGTCTTTATGTTCAAAGGGAGTACTCGGATGCGTCAACCCTTTTATTATGGGACCGGATGACAGTAACTATCTAACGTGACGATATTAGCGGAACCTATTTGGCTCCGGCATTATTGTTATATAAACGAATGCGAGAGGAAGGAAAGATACGGATTACGAGACACGAGTTGCATACGTATTACCCTCGCCTTTGCAAAACTCCGTTTACTGCGACGATTTTTTACGATACGTAATGAAAATAAATGTTACGTTTTATTGAAAAAAAAAAAAAAAAGATAAAAATAGAGTGCGAAGGAGTCATCTGTTTACAGATATTTGCAATAATCTAGCGAAGAAGTAAGGTCTAACGACGACTATTAAAACACAGACAATCGTTAATACAACGTTATCCTCCTTATTATTACAAACAATGAAGTTTTATTACTACTACTTTACAAGATCTTAACGATACTTTGAAGAAACAGATGAACTAATACAGGTTTGCTTTATTACCTGGCTGTCCAGAGCTTGGCACGATCTCAATTTACAAGGCACACCACGAGTATTCAAAGTGGAAAGTAGTGCTCATAATCTTTCCTTGCTCACGAACAGCGTTGATCTGCGTTTGCCTAAGTTGCGTTAGGCACGAGCTGCTAAAGAATACGCGTTCAGCAAATAAGTTCCCACGTGCCGTACATGGAGAAGACCGCCATTAAATGAAACGACGCGAGATCGCGATTTATCCCGGAGCACCTCGTAAACTTTGTTCCTGGCTAACGTTAGACGAGATGAAAAAAAACGATCATGTTCGAAAATGAAGTGACGATACCGTCGCGCGCCTTTACGCGTCGAATATAAGGATAAAAAAAAGAAAGGTTTTTTGATAAAAAAAAAAAGGAAAAGAAAAGTCAGAAAAAATTGACAATCAGCACAATGCTTCTAGCATTGAATACTCGCAGAATCGGGAATCATGTTAAGGGGAACACGTGTACCAACATCTCACCGTACCGAGGCATCGCGAAGATCCCATGCATTCCGCGATCTTGCATTACAATTGCTAATAAACGATCCTCCCTCTTCCTCTCTCTCTCTCTCTCACTCTTTCTCCCTCTAGTCCTCCTCGTCCTACCGGTTTCACGAGCAAGTCGCTCACCGGTACTTGGAACGCTTCGTCGTCCCTTATCGCCGTGTTTCTCTCGTTCCCATTCTCCACCCTCTCGGCAGCCTTCGTCTGCACCCTTGCATCTCTACCTATGTAATCCAATTCCTATGCGGGACTAGAACGAAATATTAAAAGTAAGCGTTAGCGACGAAATTTCAAAAGAATGAGAGAAAGAGGATAGAGAAAGTATAGAAGAGAATTTGATGGAAAAAAAGTACGACGATCATCGGGGAAATTTACCTTATTCATACTTTTGCATTTGAAAGCAGTAATTTATGCGCGCACCGAAGCGAGATGGAATTCCATCGAAGGAACCTAGAGGAAGAAAGAGAGTGAGAAAGAGAGGGAGATGCGGAAAGAAAAAAAAAAGGAACAAACGTCACTATTATAATAGATATGTAAGCGTGCAAACTCTGTCTTTTATGCGTTTACTGGTACTCGCCAGTGCCGGGCTGCTTTATAAGAAACGTGGATCTTTCGACGGTACCTAGTACGACTCGAAAGTAAATGCATTTCCAAAGTTTTCCCGTTTATCATAATGATTCTCGTTTATGACCGAAAGCGATTGTAAATTTCGTCTTATATCAAAGACAGATATCGTCGAAGAATTTCGTTAGTGCTACAAATACGATTGTTGAATCGATCTCCTACGATTGATACGCTCCTGACTAGCCACAAGCGTTGCGAGTCGGAGGCGGCGGCAAGATATGGGGGAGGGGTAGAACAGCGGTGAGAAGAGAGATCGGGGGTGGAGGCACGCTGGTGGTACGGTGGTGGTGGTGGAGATGGTGGCGGTGCTTCGCGTTGCGTCGCGATACTTTGGAGGGGTAGAGAGGAGAAATACGAGGAGCTTCGCTTCGTTGGAGAGAGGAGGAGGGCCAGGGAAGGGGGCGGTGGTAGCAGGGGTGTACCTACTTACCATACTCCCAGTATACCAAAGTCCCGCAACGCGGCCACCGCTTTCCGTGTGCAACTGCTTCTTCAATGGTAGTCGCGCTTGCCGCGCTCGTGCCTTCCCCTGTTTCTTCATCGAGAAAGAACGACCGAGAGGAAAAGAGAGAAAGAGAGAGAGAAAGAGAAGGGGAACACGCGCTACTTTCTCGCGAAAAGACAAAAAGCCGCTAAGCAAACACGTGTAGGAACTAGGATAGGGAAATAAATATGCCGTCAAATTGTTCCTTCGACTTCCACAGTTCTTCGACTATGAATTATTGAGAGATAAGCCGGAAAAATGGGAGAGTGAGAGCGTTCAAAAACGCGAGTGTATCCACATGCTTTTTCGTGTTTCCTGTGTTTCCGGTCACATGGATCACGTGGTCGATGAAACCCCTCCTCTTCTTTCGTAGTGGTGCTCTCGAGAGGAGGGAGTACCGGCTCGAAGGCAGGGGTGGCAGTTGGTGGTGGTGGTGGTAGTGCCGATGCTGGAGGTTCAAGAGCGAAAAGAAAGATAACGAAGAGGATGCGAAAGAGGATGCTGTGCCCTCGGGACCGAGACCACGTGGGTACGTGCGTTTCTTCTGCTTCTTTCTACATAGGTCCTTTAAACCAAATTTTCTTTTTCTTATTACGAGTATCGGAATTATTTTTCCCAAATAAAGTCAGTAAAAAAAAGAAGAATCGATTCGATAGACGTACGTTCTTCGATAGAAAAAATATCGTCTCGGTGCCAATCTCCAACGTAGATAATTCACGATTCTTCCTCGGTGGCATGCGGGGGATAACTTTATCCTCGCTTAATCGCCTTTTCGATAGGTACTAGCCTATCCCTTTGTTCAGACAATATCTCCACACTGTTCCTGCTAATGTATGCACCCGAGCCTCTTTCTCCGTCCCCTCTCTTTTGCGCTCTCTTTGGGATGACTCTGGCACTCCTAACTCGCAGTAGTAGACAACGCACCCCATACGAACAGCTATGGAAGCGAGGGAGACTTCATACTCGTTGGCCTTTATTGAATTTTGGGACGTTCCAGTCGGGATAAAGAGAGAGAGAAAAAGACAGAGAGAGAGAGAGAGATAAGTCGAACGTAGGAAGATTCGTTCTGTATGTACTCTCGTTGAAAGAACAGAGAGTGGAAAGGACGGAGAAAGAGAAAAAGAGAGAGAGAGAGAGAGGGAGAGAAAGTGAGAGAGAGGCGAAATGTAGAGGTGGAAGCACAGCGCAAGCCAGAATTAATTCACATCCCGCCGCTGCATTGCTTTTTACGATATAACTGCGGTTTGTTAGTCGTTATTCACGGTACGAATTGAATTTCGTGTCCGACGCGAGCGAGAGGAAACTCGTATTCGTTCCTACCTCTATTTTCTCTTCTTTCTTTTGGATGAGTCGCGATCGGCAAAGTATTTTTCGTTTACGCGTTGAACGAACCAACGAGAATTCGATGGCCTTTCGAAACGTTCTTTCATTTTCTTTCAAAGAGGATTTCCAAATTTTTCTTATTTATAGGATTATCGTCTTTCTCATCGACAGGTGGTCGATTCTATGCGTCAAATATGCGCGCGCGTGTAGATACGTGCCAGAAGTATAAGAGAAAAATACCGAAAGATGAATAGAAACGAAAGAGAACGAGATTCATACGATTCGTAGAGGAAGAGTAAACCGGGAGAGTGCTTTAACGGATGGCGCGATAAAGCACGTCAACTAACGCGAGATACGACCAATTAGTTGCTGTGCCAAGTATAGGATTTAAGGCGAATAACCGACATTATTACCAAATGAGGATTTAAGGGGACATCTTGCGGGCCTCGGGAAAGAAAGCTAAGCGATAAAATTTTGTTCTCTCTCTTTCTCGTTCTCTCGTATCGCGCACCATTTCCTCTTGATCTATGTAGAATATCCGTGATAATAGATTTACTCGATGCTCTGCCAAAAATAATCTTCCGCATCTTTCTTTCTCTTTTACTCTTTTGTACTTGTGTACGTATATGCATTTCGCGCATCGCAGTTTACATTCGTAGCCGTTTCAGTATCGTGACAGCGGATTAAACCAATGTGGCGACTGTTACACAATCCGGCAAACTCGATACCAGAATGAGAGAGATAAAGAAGAAAAGAAAAAGATAATAAGAGGGAGGTGAGCCAGCCTGACAGGACACAATATTGCAATAACTTCAATTACGACGACACGACGACAGTGCTTTTGACTCACCCCGAAACCATCGCCATAGCCACGAGCTATTCTTTCCATCTCTTTCTCTCTTACATTTACCTCCCACTCATACCCTTGCAGCAACTCACTGTTCCGATCTTCGCTCCGTTCCATCCATTTATATATCCGAATGACACAGACACGTCGCGGTCGAATTGGCTGTCGGCTTTTGAGAGGAAGGGGCTGCCTTTAAACAAGTGCTTCTTAATAAAGCATTGACGCGCGAAACCACCCTCGAAAATGTACCCCTCGGCGCCCGTGTCGCCACCCTTTGCTATGCTGTCCATGGAGCCGAGAAACGAAGCAATGAGAATGGGACATGTCGTCGAGGGACTCCTCGTTCTCATTACTTCGTTAAACTATAAAAAAGTCGAGCACTTCTTTTGACTGAGAATAAAGAACGCCACCAAGCTCGCGCGAGTTTTCCGAGGAAAATTTCTAAGAGAGGTACGATTTGGTCAAGTTAAGCGAAAACCGACCTAAAAATCCTTAAATGACAACTAAATTATTTCACTTTGAGACTTTAACCTTATCATTTTGCTACCAAGTCATTGCTCGATTTTAAGATTATAAAAAAAAGAAAATTTTAAATATAAAAATGTTATACTTTTTAAATAAAAATTTTCAAACTAAATTTACCCAATGTCAGATAGTAGAGGACTGGTAGCTTTCCGAATAATTGGGCTTTTTATCGTAACTGCTGTTTTAGTGACAATAAAAAAATTTAATAGCCAAAAATAAAAATGAATAATACGGATAAAATATACACGAGTAAATTGGCAGCATTATAATACTATTATTTTGACAATTCCGACTTCGTTGATTTATAGTTTTGGTAAAGTGAAATAAGATATGTTTGATTTCATTCGACTTTTTTTTCAAAGTCATACGCGATTCTTTTTTCGGAAAGTCTTCACTCTAGAAACCGTTGCTATAGAAAATCCTTTGTTTAGAAAGCATAATAATTTGGTATATTTTACTATATAAGAATTATGTAAACATAATAAGACCTATTTTGGAAAACTTTGAAAAGAGAAATGACGAAGTAAAAAAGAAAGGGAAGGAAAAAGAGAAGAGAGGTTAAGTAATTAACACGACCCAGCAATATCGTCGATTCGTTCGCAGCCTCGCGTGATGCCCTCGCGTGACTCGTTACGCGATAGTTATTTGTTCGCGAAGTCCTTTTTTCCTCTTTCTCTTTCTTCCTTTCTGTTCAAAATCAGCGATCAGTATTCGTATTTCGCGTTATCGCACCTACGACACTGTATAATTAACATGCTCGTACGTTAAAGTATCTTGGACGCTTTTGTAGTTTGGCGTTGTACTAACGACGCGATGAGATCTCGTAATCGCGATTGGGGTGAAATCAGAAATTTTCGTGATATCGTGATCACGCAATTTTTCGGACAACATTGAACATCGTAATGTTTCAATACGTGTATATAGTACGTAATAAAAGGTGTACCGTTAAATATTAAAGAAAAAACAACATATGGAACGTCGAATTCAGATATACTAATTCCTCTCTATGGATTCTGATAAGAGAAGAAATTAAATAGGCGTGCTAGCCATGCGGTAAGTAAACTCGTACGCATTGTGGCCGACAGCTGTCAAATAAATGTTAAAGAAATCGCTAGGCGAGCGAAATTTCGAGTGGAACGTGAGCAAAGTGAGAGAAGGGTGCGCGTCTACCCCCGTGAAGAATACCCTTAGCCAGCCCGGGGCAAAAGTCTCCGCGCGATTTTTCTACAGTTCGAAAGCCAAAGCGAAGTGCCGTCGTCGATAAGTCATCGTAGATTTTACGGAGAATTACTATGACGACAAAGCAACAGATCCATGCCATTTCAATTGTCTCCAAGTTTTATTTTGATTTTGTTTTGCGTGTACGATAAGTCGACGAAGAAGAAGAAGAAGAGTTTATCGCGGTACGTCGATAAATCCAACGGGATTTTGCAAAAAGTCTTTTTCCCGATTCGTTTTCTCGAGCTCGTTGCCTCATAGCATAGAGAAAGAGAGGGAAAGGGAAGAGAGGGAATGAGAAGGAGGTTAGGAGACAAGCTCTTCGTACTGACCGGTAAAATCCCGATAACGAAGCCGTGGCTCACGCTTCTTTTCCCCAAGCGAGGTATGAAGAATAAAAAGAAGGAAACGAGAAACTATTTCTCGTTGGTCTCATAGTGTGCGATTGAAAGAGAAAGAGAGAGAGAGAGAGAGAGGAGTCACGGGGAATGCATTGAGAGAGTCCAAGCCTGAGAACTTTGTCAATTAGAGGCAACAATTAGTCGTAACGCAGTGATCTCGTTCAACCACGTGGTAGCATGTAGTGCATAAAATGCGTAACTCCGCCGAATGATACGTAAGTTGTAATAACGATAATCTTAGATCATTGACCGGTTCACTCTTGTTAAAAAGTATTTCTCCGTGCGATATAGAAAAGGAGGCGAAGAGAATGAGATCGTTCGAACGCTGATTTAAAATACATTCGAAATCTATACTGTTGTTTTTTCGACGAAGAAATGTACGATTTGACCAAAGTAAGATAAAGGAAGGATAAAGGACAGGGAGAGAGAAAAATCGCATAGAATGTCGTTCCCCAGCGGAGATGGTCGCACCATCAACAGCATGCGTTCGTCGAGGATTCTTACGATCAGTCAGCGCCGGACACCGGACTGCCAGTCGAAGAAAAAGCTGGCTGCCAGGCTCGCTCTCTCGTGTACGTGAGTTACGTGACGCCCGATCGACTGTCGATTTATCGTGATCTTACAATGTATGCGCCGGGAGACGAGTCGAGCCAACCGGATGTGGACTTCTCTCGTTCCTGTCGACCCTTTTCCCCTTTTACTTTCCAACGTTTTATCATTTTTATTTTCAAGATCGTATCTTCCTCTTTCAAATTCAAATCTATTATATCGAATCAATTGTTCATAAACAAGATTTGTTTTTTCCATTGCTTTCCGCTTTCTTCTTCTCTTTTTTTTTTCTGTATTAAGCGTATCTAAATCGAACGATGGGGGGGGGTGGTGGCAGAGAGATGGAGGAGGATACTTAAAGACACGCACCGTTATTAAAGCGGCTCGTTGTCCGTTTGGCAAACGAGCAATAAAAGTGACGCTTTCGAGGAGAGCCTCGGGGTGTGGATGGAAGTACGCAGGAGGGTTGCGTCTTTTAAAAATCGAATCGTGAAAAGAAGAGAAAGAAAGAGAAAAAGGCACGTCAGTAATTTTCGGGATGGTCGCGAAATAATGATGATCTTTATCCCTAATGAAATTAGTCCTGCTCCTCCGAAGCGCGGGAATAGACATCGTACCGTGAAATTACTATAATAGGTGCTGAGCCAGTAGATCTCTCTCCAATACATGCTCGAGTCTCGTCATCTTTGAGAGTGCGTACAAGAGTAAGCGTTCGATCTTTCTTTCTCTCTCTCTTTCTCTGTTGTTCTATTTAAAGAGAACGCCAAAATATAGTTACCTTTTTTTCGTAGGAATTTAAAATTACGGTCGTAAAGAAGCCCGGGGCAAATTAGTCCGTAGAATTCGATCCCCGATCTTTCTTTCTCCTTCTTTCTCTTCGGAGGCACTTCTCTCTTTTTTTCTGTCTGTCTCTCTCTCTCTCTCTTTCTCTCTCTTCTTATTTTCTTTTTCACAAAAAAGAAGAAGAGAGTAAGCTAGAGAGAAAGAGAACGTGTTCGAGGTGGTCGGAAGGTAGAAGCAATGCGAAGCATATCCGAGCAGGTCTTGGCAAGGGTCCACTTTTTTCAGGCGGATAGGCACACGCCGAGGTCGGAAGAAAAACGGCAATGTCTGAGAAAAAGTCGACGAATATCTGGCAACCGTATGTGCCGTGTACGTAGGTACTACCTACGTTCGATAGGCTGCGCGTGATCGGCTTTGAAGCGGGTCGCGGAGCGTTATTTTTACTTTTTTATGAGAAAAACGAGAAATAGGTTGGAATTCGATCGGTTTTAATAGATATTACGTATAGTTTTTGCGATTTAATCGAGTAGGTATTCACAACTGAGAATAGAAAAGTGCGCGAACCTAAGCTGGCCCTATTCTCCGTCTCCTTTTTACTTTTTTACTCTTTTCACCTGCCTCAACACAGAGACGTAACTCTATTAGGTAGCCACCTAGCCTATGGCATATATGGCAGCACTTCTTGGCACTCTGATCGCGACGGTGTCGAGACCCGCAGCCCTATGGGTTCGTTCTGCTGGAAACAATTGCTGCCGCGGGGCATCATTTACATCATAAGCAATCATAATGATCGAATTTTCGGCGAACGACGATGATCCAACGAGTGGAACGAGGGGAGCCAATTCAGAAGTGGGTACCCACTTACCGGCTGTACGAACCACATTGTTCTCTCTCTCTCGCGAGAGAGAGACTCTGACCCTCCTCCACCTCTTTCGACCCCATAGCTTCGGGCTACCTGCGCGCGTTTATATGAACCGACACCCATTTCTCTTCTTCCACGTCCTACTCCTCCTCTTCGTTTCGTTCTTCTCCCAAAAAAGTCTTTTCGGAAAAGGTAATCGCTAAAAAAATATGTTCAACGCTCTGGTCAAATTTTTTAGTTAGATTTCTTTCCTACCAAGCCATAGATCTAGTCTAAATTAATTTTCATAAAGAAATCCACAAAATCTATCTGTTGCTATACTTATTTTTTCGTATTTTCTGAGTTTCGAGCGTTCGAATTGCAGAGGCTACAGGGTTGCCAGTATTTTCCAAGCGAGGGTTTACCAAAGACGGCGAGAGCTCTGTTTTGGGCTTTGGCAGAGCGTTCTCTCTCTCCCACTCTCTCTCTCTCTCTCTCTTCCTCTCTCTCTCTTTTCATCTCTCTCTCTCTCTCTCCCTCTCCGTATATACGACTGGACGTATCAGTATGCGGACCACGAAACGTGGTCGGACCCTCCCGGCTGTCGTCCTCTCTCACTCCCTCTACTCTCGTCCTCTTCTCCTCTCTCTCTCTTCGTCGCCTCTCCCTCTGGTGCACGAATCCGAGGCGAAACGTAGGCTGTTTCAGAGAGAGTGTTTCCAGCGTAATGCCGAAACAGTATTGATTGCAGGCTGCCTAGCTTAGCTCTACCACCTACTGCAATACAGACGCCTAAATTTGTCTATTCCCGCACCGTTCTAGGTGGAAAATATTTGGAGAAAAGCAGGCTTGAACGACAGTAGAAAAAATAAAAACTCATATTCTTTGATAGGGAAAGCCAATTTATTTGAATTTTCTAAACGCGGTCGAATCGTGAAAGGTTCTTCGATCGAACGAACAAATCTGTTTTCGGTCGGTATCAGAGCTACGAGACGGAAATCGTCGTCGTCGTTGGCCAGGACCGAAATTGGTTCGAGGACCGTACTAAAGGGTAGTAACGACGTAACAATGACCTCGGAAAGAGAAAGAGAGAGAGAGAAAATGGAAAGAGGTAGTAGGGTAGTTGGCATCGCTGACTCGAAGGACCAAGGGAATGGCAATTCCATCTCTCCGAGAAGATAGGGTTGCCCTATCGTACTTCGGCCAGATAATTAGACGGGTAATCGAGACGGTCGGAGCCTCCAAGTATTACGGTGCTTCGTAGTTTAATATAGGCTGACAAGCCGCTTAGATTTTAGTTCGTAACCGTGTAGATGGTTTACTACGACTTCTCAAGATCTTATCACGAATCGAGTGGATTCTTGAGTCGTTACCTTTCGACTCCTCGAAATAACATATATACGATTCTCGTATATATTTGCCGATCGTGTTTTCGAGTTTCCCATGAAATCGAAGCATGCGCGCGCGTGCGCGCGCCTCAATGTTCTGGGAGTATCCTTCAAAAAAGAACTTTTCCAGAGGGTTTGGTGACATAATGAGGTGGATCGATTGCCTAACGTATTACCATTACAATAGTAGACACACCCCTGCCGCGGCTGTATCTAACACAATTGATAGTTGGTAGGAATTTCGGAAGAAAACGGGAAAAAGCGGGAACTGCCGCCCGTCGCGAGAAAACTAAGGGAAAAAGAGTGAGAAAGAAATGGAACGAGAAGGGCGACAGTTCTCGTGAGAGAGAGACAAAAAGGGAGAACGATCGCATCGACGAGCTTATTAGTCAGCAATGTGATCTATTTGCCCTGTACTTGTACAAAGAACCTACGTTATTGTGCCACTATGTTACGAAGAAGGGCGTTATTGTCCAACAGGGACCTCGAGTTAGTCCGTACCACCAACCCATGCCAGCCGTATATCGGTTATCGTCCTTTTTCTCTTTTTTTCTCTCTCCCCTGTTCTCTTTGGCTCTCTTGGTCGTTCCTCGAAACCCCGCCGGCACGCGCTAATATACCGGTAATTTTTCCTCCATTCCGAATATCGCTTTATTATTTCCACCTACTTCGTCGTGGTTATCGCCCAATGAATTCAACGCGAAACAGCCGAGGGAATTTCGTTGAGTATTCATTTTCGCGAGAGACCATTCTCCAATGGTTTTTGTTAATCTAAAGCGAGATTTAATAGAAATCAAAGGAATTCATTGCAGTACTTTTTTTCAATCGTTTTAAATAAAATTCTCCCCGACCGACGTATTTTTCACACTGGAGACAGATTATAAGGATAATAAAGCTCGATCACATCGTTGACTCTCTTGCATACGATTCGTAGGCATTGTTTAACATATCCCGCGAATTCGTTCGCATATGACTCACGCGATTGGCTTCCGTTTGCAGATTCGATCGAATCGCACTTTCTGCGCTCGCTTGGTTTGGCTCGCAATACTGACGTCAGCGTGAACGCGTCAACGAGAATGCAGGTGTTCGACGATGACCGACGATCGATCGATCGTACGCTCGCTGCGTTTTCGATCTCTCCAACGTCACATCGGTTAGTCGTCCTGCGAGAAAACAAAATTCCAATTCAAAGAAGCATTATAACTTAGGTTTTTTCTTTAGTCGTGCGCAGAGGAAAGAAGGGCGAGGCTCGGTATAGTCGCGAAGCAGCGAAACGCTTTCGGAAAATCCATAGCGTCGAGGAATATACAGGGTTCCACCATAGACGAACACAATGGCACGTTGTAGAGAAAGGTAGGTAGGGCTATAAGAGCGAGCGAGTAAAAAAGACAGTCGGAGAGAAGGCCAGAGAAAGCGAACGAAAGGAAACCAAACGATGGAGAGAGAGAAAGAGAGACGAGGCAGAGAGAGGGAGAGAGAGAGAGAGAGAGACAGGGAGACAGAGAGAGAAGAGCTTGCGGCGTCGGTCCTTGCCCCGAGTACGTGCTCCGAGTGACAAAGTTTTGAGCATGAGACCAACCGACCGACCGACCGTACGAACGACGAAACGATGCGACGCATCAAGGTCCTGTACGATCGATACTCACGCTCCACTAAAATCTACGTTCTTCTTTGCCACTGCAAATCATTTCAAAGATCTCAATGATCGAAACATCTTTTCTCGATCTGTCGATAGTCGGTGTAAGGACGATCCGTTTAGTCGGATCTTCCTATCGGGGTGGATTAGAGGTCCGTTTTTTGGGGTGGCAACGTAGGTGTCGGCAGATCCATATCTAGCCCTATCTTGCCATTCCCGTAGCCGTTCTCGGGAGCGTGAAATGAAATTTGACAGATCAGAACGATGCGACGCAGACGTGTCCCTCCCTCTCTCTCCGTCTCTCTCTTTCACTGCAAAATGGCGTTGGCATTCGCATCGACTCCTCGCACCTCCAGGATGCCCGTGGGGCAATGGAAAGGAACGGGAGACGAGGAGTACCCCTCGCTCACCGTGGGGGCCGTGCACCCCATTTTATACAATTCTCTTTTATCTCTTCCCTCGGGGCGGCTGCTCGAACGGGCCTTCTTAGTTCCAAGCCGACACCTTTTTACAAATACATCACACGGCCGTCTGACCTTTCTTTCTTCCGTATTCCACGCGTAGTGGGTGTCGCATTTGCCTAAGTACATCAAATGCTTCGGGTCACTCGGCTCGCTTAACAGGTACTTAGCGTAAGTGCCCGAGTGCGAATCCTAGTCGGTAGGTGGTCACTGGGTAAAGCGTCCTCGATATTTTCTCGCTGTCTCTATTCGTAAGATTGTTTTTTTATTCCTCTTTTTATTTTGTTGTCAACAGAAACATTCGTTAAAGCTCGATAACTCTGTCATTGGATCCTACCCTGATGCAATTTCGTCGCAGGGCCTAACGAGTTTTTTTTTTCCGTCTTCGCGCCCCTGATGATGTGACAAACGTAATCTACGATCAAAGTACGGGTACATCGCGTGTTACACTCCCGACGAATTTTTTGGTCCCCTTGTATCTTGTACCGTCCTGCGAATCGCGCCTCTTCGTACTACACGTTCGATTCGAGCGACAGCTGTCCCCGCATCGGAAACCAAATTATATGCTCAAAGGATCACTGATCTCTATTTAGATTCTTATCTTTCTGCTCGTGATGCGGTACGCCAGATGACGTCGTCAACGCCATGTCGTACCTTGACCGTGATCATCTTTGGCATTTTCAAGCTTCCAGAGAAAAAAATATCAACATAATGGTATCGAAAAGATCGATCAGATATAATACTATATTTTATATTTTTTCTCTCATTCTTCTAGCCAACAAAAACGGTCCGGAGATCTGTTAGAAACGAAGATAAGAACGGAATGTCGAGATATAAAATTGAAAAGTTCGACGTTGGTAGCGCTGTTTATGGGACTTTTAGGAGGTAGTAAAGTCGCGCGTTATTCCTCCTTCCGCGGGTCGTTATATTTTTCTCAGCCGCGATTCACGGTCCCCGAGCTCTCGCACAGAATTCTCGCTTCCGTTCTCATTCACGGTGGTGTTTGTCGCTCGGGCGAACGATCAACCCTCTCCTTTCTTCCCGCGTAAAACTTTTCTTTCCAGTTTTACGAGGATCACTTTCACGTGTCCATCACTTTTCTTACAGCCTTCTCCTTCGCTATTCCTTACGAGATCGTTATCTCGGTCTTAAACGAACGATCATGCAGATCAAATGAGAAAAGATCCATCGATCTCTCGGCTATCTATTGGCCAACTTTTGAATTAGACGCTACTTGGGAAACACGCCACATGGTAATTAGCTCGAAACAAGGAATCGTTAGCCGTCGATAGAGATCGCATCGAAGCATTCCAGGGTCGTTTAGTGCTCGCATTCCAGAGATCCCCGCGGAACGGTTAATTATCTGAGGATTTTTCGTTCGAGTCGTGATAACCCTTCGTCGAACAAGAGAGAGAGAGAGAGAGAGAGAGAAAGAGAGAACTTAAGGGGCTAGCAATGAACTTCGACTCAGTAATGAAGCGAGCGCGCCCCTCCTCGGCTAAACGAGTCGTCGCCTCTGCTTCGGATATATTTTATTGCGTGGCCGCTCTGCTTTATTATCACCGTCGTATCTTATCCCTCATTCTCTCTTTCTCGTTCTCTCTCTACACCCTCTTTTGCTTCGGCTCCTCCCCAGGCAAGAGAAAGCGTTAGGCGTTTCTGCCTAGATCAACCCTTCCGCGCACTCGGTAACGCCGATTCCAACCCTCGGAAAAACAGTGGCGCTCAACGAGCCGTGCTATCGCGCACGAGTTCGCGCGAGATAAAAGGGTTGCCTACATGTATACGACCGATCGACCGACCGACCGAACGACCGTCCCTTCCTTTAGGCCCTATACAGCTACCCTCTCGAGGAAACTCACGCCTCCGCGTAGTGCAGAGTCATGGCGACGACGTTTTCTGGCGGACCGGACTTTGATGACGTGTTTGCACGCGAGATTCTTTATTGTCGTCGTAATCGTTCGTTCCTACAGAATTCTCTAAATGACGAATTATCCTTGGTACATGAGAACCTGCGGCCTTTAATGGCACGAGCTTAAAACTATAATGCGCCCTAATCCGGCAATATCTCATGCTGTCTTGCGGGATTCGTCGTTCGGCGTGCAGCCGTCCGCCTATTTAGTGGATCATATATATTATACCATTCTCATCAACGGATCAACCCCTTAACGAATCGAGACATCCCGCCTTTCGCATTCATTTCCAAGCCAATCGTCCAGGATAGGTAATCGAAAGACGGAGGTTCTTAGATCGTTCTAACAACGATGACGACGAAGGAAGGAGAACGGATGGAGAAGGAGAAGAAGAGGGAAAGCTTGTCAGATCGGCATCTGTTCACGAAGGAATTACGACGTAACTTTGTCTTGGAAGATAGCGCAACGGTTACTCTGGAGCTGAGTGCTACTCCGAAAGAGGATGGAAGGAGTGCGAAGCTTTGGAGACGAAGGAGAGACCGAAGAAAGGGGTATATATACCTATGCGAAGAGAAGAGATGAGGAAAGGGAAAGAGATAGAGAGAGATAGATAGATAGAGAGAGAGAGAGGATGAGAAGCGAAGGAGGTGGGCTTGCGAACGGCGAGCAAGAGAGTGTGCATGATGGGTGAGGCTCCTCCGAGGCTCGAGTTTCCATTGGGGTTGGTTCTTGCGATATAAGCTCTCAGAGCCACAGCACCAACATCCCCGTGCGTCTCCTACGAATCCTCCACCTTCGTCCCAACACCACCTTCGTCTCTCCTCCTCTACGTCTCGTTTCCAGTACGCAGCTCGGCCGCAGACCCCTACGAGACATACAGCATAGCCACTATCACCCGCAGATAGTGGTGGTTCGGGTCGTCTCTCGGTGTGCTACGGGGTGTCGCAAGCCTCATACATATTCAGCAAATGCATCACCCTCCGCGTTGCAACCCCCTCTTCTCCAGCAGCCCTCCTTCTCTTCCACCCTGACGACCTCCGTCTACCACCGGTCATCTATTGACCCGATATCCCTGAGGACCAAGATCTATCTCGCGTCGGACCAAAGTTTTCCTGGGTCCTCGCTAAACTCGAATTACAGAGCAGTTTTCGAGACCGATTGATGTTTAGGCATTTTATCAAAACCGAAAAGCGCTGCAGGAGTTCAACCCGCTCGTCTCGCTTTCCCTAAACTCGATGTATTCTCTCTCCCCCTCTTCTCTCTCTCTCTCTCTTTCTTCCTTCCTCCCTCTCCATCCATCAATCTCTATTTCAATCGTATGTATCGAAACATTAAAAGACGCGAGATCGATCCACCAATACTTTACGTTTCTATGAAGCCTACGTGTATTGACGTAATAATTACAACCGCAAGAACGGTACGTAATTGATATAAATACAGCAAGGCGATGACGCGGCGCGGACAGACGTACCGCAGACCGTGGCCGATGGGCAACCGTCATTGTATATCCATGGGCTGCTCGCGCATAACTTAGCATAAATAATAAATAATATTGTGAACACGTGCCGGCATGAATGCGCGTGCGTCATTAATAGCCCCATGGTACGATTCCTTCGTATATACTTATGCTTATGCCGAACCTGCCAGCAGGTTTGCCGGCAACTCGGCTGGACAGGGTTCGCCGACAAGTTCGGCGGCAGGTTTAGCGTCGAGATCTGGTTCGGCCTCTTCTTGGCGAGTTCGCGACGGCATACCGGCTGCTTATCGTCCTTGATTCATGCAACGCTTTAAAGCGCTCGAGACCAAGGCACGTCCGAGCCTGACGAATCGCGTCTCGTAATCGCCGAGAAGACGAGATCGATCTCTTGGAGAAGGATCGTTCGATCGAAACGTCGCAATAAATCCTTCCAAGGTAAAATGCCAAGAAGAAGAGCGAGAGGAGTAGGGGAGGAGGAAAAGGGCGATGCGGTGGCTGCGGCGGTGGTAAAGAACGTCCGTCTTTTCGAGGTGATAATGACGAGGAACACGGCGAAACGCACGGTAGCTATCGAGCCGGGTGTCTCTTTCCCGTGTAACCGAATAGCGATGATAATCTTGCCTCGGTCCATGGATACGTGGAACGAGAGAGCCCTGCGTGTCCGAGAGCCATCCAGGTCGAGTTCCAGTTCCAGGACCGGCGCCGGCCGTCGCTAGCCCGGTGTCCGCTTCCAGTCCTAATACCCTTTATCGCGAATTAAGATGTTGTCGGGGTGTGGTGCCCATTTCCTCTTTCTTCGAATTGGCACCGAATGAATTACGAAGTACCTTTCGCCCGTTACCAAGAAGAAACGATCGACATCTCGGATCGGCAAGATAAAAGTAATTACGCGAAACCACGTGCGTTTATCCACCGAAAACGAAACGTGCCGTCTTCCATCGAAGGTGTAGCTTGCCGATAAATTCAACGAGACACGTCCCAGCGTCAGCTCTCTGGCCTTTCTTCTCTTCTTTTACACCTACGAGTTTGTCTCTAAATAATTTGTCAACTCCAGTAACAAAAGCGATCTTGTGCAGGTAAAGGCGTGCGAGCTAGCTTCCTGAAATATGCCGCGCTTTGCGAGTTAGTTTAATATGCAAATGGTCGTCGAGATAACGGGTCGATCCGTGAAGAGTGGAGAAGACCAAGTCGTGATTCCGGTAGCCGTGTCTTCCCAAGCCCTACGTCTCCTACCTTCTTCTTCTTCTTCTTCTTCTTCTTCTTCTTCTTCTTCGAGCTTTCGACGGTCTTACCGAGAGGCGCTCGAGTCCACGGAGCATGGTAGAGAAGAAAGAAGACAAGATGAGAGAGGGAAACAGGGAGCCAGCTTGCTCGCTCCCGGTGAGTGAATTGAGAGATAAGGGGCCCACGCTTAGCCCCCATGGACGGCCAGGGACGCATCGTGCACCTTTCCAACTCGACCAAGATCGAATCGGGAGATCTGTGTTAACATCAATCCTTTCTTCCTCTCTTTAGTCAAAATTTAAAAAATAAGAAACAATCTATCTGCCAGGAAACAGAGAATAAAACATAATGCGATAATGTAAAGGAAATGATTGCAATTGTATTTCTTATAAATCCAATCGAAAAGATCCCTTTAAGTTATCTTCCGAGCGATATGCATGCAAAGAGTCAAGAATCGATTAGATAACGTCGACTGAGAATCTTCTCTCGGACAGCGAGATAATCTCGAAAGGATTTTCCGATCGAACGCGTACATCCCTGCATGCTTAATCCTGTAATGGTCCAGCGAAGATGTGAGCGTGTCGTGCGGAGGTGTATCTATTCTCCTTCATCCTGTAACGGCTTCGGCGACTGAACCTCTTCTTCCTCGCGTCTCCCCATCCCCGTCTTGACTGTGATCGCCGCTTCGAAGGTGGTGAGAAGAAGCTCCGAACGAGAGAAGCAGCACTGTCTCCGTCTCGTAGAGAAAGGACCAAGACGACGACTACACAGACTAAGACTAAGACGACGACTTAGAAGAGAAAGGAGAAAGGCTTACCGCCTTGGCCTTACCAGTATTCGTCGCTGTCGTCGGAGGCTCCAGAGGGAGTCGAAGGTTGGGGAGAGTCGAAGGGGGTTGGTAGCTAAGGTAGGTAAGCGCTTCATTAGGCCGCGAGAGCTCCCTAATTACACACGGCCTCATTAGCGGCATCCATTCTCTCTCTCTCTCTCTCTCTCCTTTACTCTACCATTCCTTCTTCCACGCCTCCGAGCCGCGGCCCTACTCGTAGGTATATCCTCTGAAAGTACCTCGTCCTCCGCACTATCTCTCACTCTTCTCCGCAGATATACGAGCGGTATGGCAGCGAGGGAGCGAGAGGCGTGTATACATGCTAGAAAGAGGGAGATTGAGAGGAGGTGGAGGACGAACTCGGGGGAGCCACAACGCCGTGTTCGTCGCCGCAATGAGCTTCCCAACAACCGACTGCAGCTATGTGTCTACCTAAACGAACCAACAAACCGCAAAATGGCACCTGATCGTTCTACCGAATATTCGTGAATTATTTCACGTATATAAAGAGAAATAGAGAGAGAGAGAAATAAGAGAAAATGATGGATAGAAGGATCACGTGGGAGGTAATGGCGAACTTCTTACGAGCGTGCAATAGGTACAAACGTGGAAGCGTGTAAAAATCGTGCGATGTAATTAAAGCGTGACGCGATCAAAGAACCAGCATAGCAAAAGAAACAATGAAAATCACGGATAAAGCCGTTTCGCGTGACTCGTAGAAACCTTACGGACCTTCGAGTATTGTTCGCGCTACCGCAATTCTTATTAATTAACTTTCTCGACACTTGGAAAGGTTCGTCGAAAAATGAAGAGCCTCGTATACCTCGAGGTCCCCACACTGTCGAATACCAACGGACGTTCCGCTAATAGACCACTCATTATTTATGCATTTAAAAGGCAGGGGCGGAGAATGAGGGAGAAAATAAGACTCCCTCTCTTGACAACCCTTTCGCGTTGTCGTCCCTTTAGATCGAAAATGGCAACGATGTCATTACGAACCCCTTTTAACTACCAGCTGAAAAAGGCTTAAAGTCCAGGGCATCCCCGTTGCGATTGGAAACATCGCTTAGCGGAAAGAATGCGTTCCTCGGAAACGACAAAGAATTTCTGTTCCGGCGAATACACCTGATCGAATGGTTTCGTTCGCGATCGATGTTCGTCGTCTGTCCGTCCGTTCATTCGTTCGACGATCCGTCCATCCGTCTATCCATCCATCCATCCGGCGCTCCTTTTCGTCAGGGTTGAATACGTAGACGCGCGGATGGGAGGGGGCCGATGGTTGCGGTGGTCCGCGGGGCTCCGCCGGAAACGGTCCATCACGTGACCACGTGACCACGTGACGGTCTGGCCTTTGTTCCGCGCGATCATTAGTCTGTCAATATGCCCAAACGACGACGCTCTGGCCTCTACTCTCGTCCTGGGTCTGTACGTTCGCCGACGAACGTACACCGAGACCGGGTCTATCTATATATGTAGGTGTATCTACCTGCACAATGCGTCCATTGTCTTCCGTGCTCTCGCGTATTATACTCTCCTATTATGCGCGTAGACGCGTGCGTGGACGCGTGCGTGCACGCTCGAATCGCGCGAAAGATCGTGATTTCGGGACGCTGGAGAACTATAGTAAAATACAAAGAGAATCGTATCGCGGCAGATCCGTAAATCACGTTCGAGTCGATTGGATAATCCGAGGGTGTTAACGTTCTCGCCACCTCCGTTTCCTCGGGATCTTCTGATGATCCCGAAGGCGTCCTTACGCATCTTCGTCGCTCTTCGTGTTTCCAGAGAGAGAGAGAGAGAGAGAGAAAGAAAAAGAGAGATAGAAAGAGAGAGAGAGAGAGAGCGGGAAAGAGAAAAGGCGAGACTCCCTCTAGCACGCTAAATCCAGATATATGATGCGCGCCCGTGACATGCAAATCTGGTCAAAGCCCGACGCCATTACGTTTTCAAATCTTTAAAGTGTGTTTAGACAGCCGTCGCGCGAGTAACGACGATGCACCCTCCTCTTCCTACACGTGTCCTTCTCTAAACGATATCGGAATATTGAAGATAGATAAGCGGGCGAAACAATACGCGGTATGCCAAGAGAAATACTTGAAATCGATCGCGATCGAGCACCGCTGTGTTTTCGATCGACGAGTCTTCGACATGGACGATCGATGCGCATGACGACAACGCGACAACGACGACGATCGAAGACGAGTTTTTGTCCTTTGCCGAGGCCGTTCATCGGAGTTTATTTCGTTCGATTCGTGCGGCCACGCAACAGGGCGGTCCGCGCAGGCACACTACTAAAGCTGTAGCATGGCAAACGCTATATCGTGTGCACCTCGTTTTACGTCTTATAGCGAGCCCAATTAATGTCCGGTAAAAAGTCGCCAGATTCGAGGGTGGTCGACACCCACCGTCCCCGAGAGCGGCCATCGATCGCGTTCGAGGACATCGCCAAAGACAATGACGTAGATGATTCGAGTCGAGATCGAAAGAGTCGGGGTCAAACTCGTCTGGTAAGATCGACGACAAATTTACGGACATTGTTCGGTGCTGATAAGAAGGGCTTCTCTCCATCCGTCCGTACTCTTTTTCGTTTTTGTCCACTTCAAGCCCACGAATATCCCATGAATCCTCTACCGCTAAAGATTGGAAGACAAATAGACGAGAAGATCGTTTCGTGGTATTCCGCTTCTCGATCGGGTTTCGACTTTTGCTCCTTGTTTTCTTTTACGAACACGCCCAAAGGACGAGTTACGTCGCCGATGTCAGAGCTCGTCACTAAGACCCTAACTTTTTCTCCTCTCTCGCAATTCTCTCGCAAGTTAGCGCGTTTATCAAAAGCGGTAGTCCAAAGGTGGGCCGGTAGTGCGCTCCGACGTGTAATAATAATAAATACCGGAGCGGATTCGCGCGCGATTCGTAAGCGTGGAAGCCGCAGAACAATGGACTCGGACCCGAGTCCAAGCAAGCGAAGGTACCCTCTCAACACAATGGGAACCAAGCTGCCGTTCTGACCTCTGACCTCGAGTTCTCTGCCGTGGTCGGCGTACCACCGCTTTCGGATTCGTCCATTCGATTGTGTGCTAATGCATCGCTACGTCGCCCGCGTTCTCCGACAGTCGTCCTCCGCGCTTTCCCTCCGTATTTTTCCTCCACCTTCCTTTCAATCGATCGAAATATCGATTTATTTATGTAGCGAGAATTGTGCATAGAGAAACAAAGAAAAAACAGAGAAAGAGAGAGAAAGAGAAAAAAAGGAAAAGAAACAATTTCTTTTCTTGACTTTTCTATCTCGCGTTACGTTTGAATCAACGCGAAGGGTGAGTCCGTTTTCCGGTGGCCTTGCACCCAAATTCGAAACTTTCCCCGTTTGCTCGCAACATGTGAGAGGAGAGGAGGGAAAGGAGAAGAGAAGAGAGCGTGAGACAGAGAGATAGAGAGAAAGAGAGTCGGGACACGAAGGTCAGTGTCTGCATAAAAGCACGCGAGCTGCCGCTGGAGGCTACAGACTGTCGGTTCGAGACTGCTGAGGCGTTTGCTATGCGGGCTGCGCAGGCCGCGACTACGTGCCCTGCCTGACGAGCTACGACTCAAATTCAACTCAAACTCTGCTTTCTGCGTCTGCTATTCCGCTTTCCCTCCTTACCGATCTACGTATGTGTACGAAGGTGGATAGAGCTGCGCTCTAGATTTCGATCCAGGTCGATCCAGGAACTTTCCATGCCAACTTTTCTCCCTCGCGAAGGGAAAAACGTTTTTTTACCGGAAAGAGGTATGGAAGACAACCGAGGGACAAGCGAGGAACAAACGAGGGAATCTCGATAAATATAGGGACGATTATCCGACGTTAGAGTAATTAAAGTGAAATAAAAATCCATCCGCTCGGTCGTTTATCGATCCTCGCTCGGACCATTTTTCGTTGTCACTCCGCGCTGTCCCGTGACCGCCCTTGCTGTTCAACGCTTTCCAATTCTCTCCCGCGGGTTCTCCCCCAAACTGCCATGTTTTTCTCCTACATCGTCGACAACTCGCTCGTGTCCGGCCTGCTAATAACCACCGTCAACGAAATTATTGCTTTTCGTTTTCCCATTCGTTTCTCAGTTCAACAATTTGGAATGAGAAAAAGTTGAGATACTTATGGGTCGATCGAACGTCCATGTCGTAAACGTGACTCTTCCGATCTTGTTCGTAGTTAAGTATGCGTTAGCGTCGGATCAGCTGACTAGCAAGCTGACCTAATTATTATGCATTTATTCGCGCGTATTCAAATGCGCCGTGCGCCGTTGCCTGTTCTCTTCCTCTCCTTCTTCCTCTCCATCTTCCACTCTGGCACACGCATTCGTACGATCTATCGGTCTCCTTCGCGCCGAACTTTACTATGCTCTGTTTCCGTACACGCGTAAGAATCGAACAATCGAGCGATCGCGTTCATAAACGAAAACGCTTTGACATCGGGTCACGCTACCTAATGTGTGACTAGACTTTATCGACGTGGCTTGACTTTATCGACCCACCATCCGCTTCTCTAATCTATCTTTAGACTTTTATAATCAATAACTTATAAAATAAACGGCACGAAGAATTTCTTACTATTTCTCCAACTAAATCGATAACTAGTTTAATCGATAGCTAGTCGATATAAAATGATTTCAAAGCTAATCGGATTGCGGCTAAAAAGAATGCGATCGGCAATTATAGAATCGATCGCGAACAACTGTGTAGCATGGCAGCGAGTAACAGTTAGTACCAGACACCAACGTTGTCATTTCAAGGATGAAATCTGCAAGACGCGAGGACAAAAAATTGCCGATTGATCGGCAAACAGTCGAGAGACCGAGAAAAAGACTAAGAGGGAGAGATTTTGCAGCAGTCGTGGAAATCGAAAAGGTGATGGTGTCGCGAGATCGATAAACCGGTATCTCGTCGAGGGAACAGGTGTAAGCCGAATTCCCACGTCCTATTGCTCCTACGATCCGACGTATCTCTACTGCTCGCAAGAGCTAATCAGCGTACCGATGACTTCGGGGAAGGCATTCCAAAACACAACGATGCAGCTCGCTTCGATAACAAGCCTTGCCGGAATAGCTATCTCGTGTCGATCGTCCAGCCTCTTCCTCCGTTAATTTCTACCATTCCACTCGCTCTCCTCTCGTGTCGGTCTGTCAGTCGGTCGGTCGGTCGGTCGATGGTTCGGTCTCGTCCGTGATAAAGCAGCCACCAGCAATGAACAACAACGAAAGAGAGAGAGATAGATAGAGAGAGAGAGAGAGAGAGAGAGAGGATTCGCACGCACAGGCGTCCTTTCTCTACGCACAGGCGCGTGTTCGTACGTACTGTGAGTAGGAGTAGTGCGGGAGGGCGTCTCGGCGCCATGCTGATTTGCATGCGCCGCCATGACGGCCAGCACCGCTCAAGCGGAGTTCGAGAGGGGTTGCGCGAGCCGACGGAGGGTTCGGAGGGTGAACATCGATCGCTTTCTCCTTTTCCCGCCTTCCCTCCTCTCCTCTCTTTCCTTCCTCTCTCTCTCTTTCTCTCTCTCTCTGTCTATCTATCTATCTATCTATTTCTCTCTGTTCGAGGATATTCACCCTCCTCGGAGTGGTCACGGTCTCCACCGCGAAATTCGCCTTCCTTTATTGAATGTCGACCGAGAAGATCCAAGTACCATGAACCTGTCGTCAGTTACTCGTCACCGTTCGTTTACGTTGATTCTACTTTTACGAGCGCTTAATATACGACTCAACGCTTATCTTTCTACGTATATAATCGAATCGTAAATGAAAGAAAATAAATAGAATAATAGGAATTTGAAATTAGCCGAAGATATCGATAAACTTTCTTTAGAAATTTCTAAGTTAGTTAGATAAAAAGAGAAAGAATGAGTAACGCGGCGAATAGAAGGATGAAAGGAAAGAACGAAGGAAGAAAGGAAAAAGGGGTAAAGGAGAGCAGCAACGACCTGGCGAATAGCGAGCGTAGCCGTCTATTTACTTATGCAGTCGGCGATAGGGATGAAGGGGTGTAAGGGGTTGAAGCCTCCGGCTCTGTTTGTTTTCGTTGGACCACATAGCGTGATACGTTTGCGTAATGCGCTACGTCCGTCGTCCTTTCCTCCTTCTCTCTGGCAACCCCACTGGCATTGCCTCCATCCCATACACCCCTCTCGCTCCCACAACACCCCTTCCGCTACCTCCTCCGGGGGTAGCAACGGCTGCGGTGGAATCTGCCAGGCGGTAACTCATCCGCACGCCCGTATTCTCGGATATGTTTTTGCTCATTCTATCTCTCTTTCTCTCTCTCTCTCTCTCTCTCTCTCTCTCTCTCTCTCTCTCTCTCTCTCTCTCTCTCTCTCTCACGCGCACATATATATACAATTGCTCTATCTCTATATTTTCCTCTTTTCTACGAGCACCCCCCACGCCTATACGTCTATCCTATCGTCCTTCATTTTCATTTTCGGCAAAGAGCAGGAACGCGTCGAGACAAAGACCGCAGCCGGAAAAAGAATAACAGATAATAAAAACGTTCGACCGCATTAAATGCACCATAAATCACTGTCGGATAAAGCGTAACGTTCGAACGTTATTCCGCGCTAAATCGTCGTTCTCTCTCTCTCTCTCTCTCTCTTATTCTCTCGTGATAACTAGGAGGCTTTGAAACGAACACCAAACTAGAAATCCTATCTCATTGTTTAATTTAACTGGCTAGGTAATTATACGCGAATACTAAATTATACTTTTTCGTTAAGATCGAGACGTGATTTTTCCCCGTCAACACCCTACGATCCGAGCATACGGTTAAATTGATAAAACGGATATTAAAACGGCGTGGGTACGTATCGTTATCGCGTTGGTGTATACTTACGTACGCATTTATTTCCTCTTTTGTTCTTTTTTTTTTTACATTCCTCCCGCTCATCGATGACTCATCGATTTTATCTAGATTCGGTTAAATTTTGTAAAAGAAGTATTATTTTTTAAATTGAAAAAATTCAAGAATTTGTTCGACATGAAAACGACTACGACAATGAGGCAACGGTGACCTCGATAACCAGGAAAACGAAGCGAAGAAAGAAAGAAAAGTCGATTCGAAGAAAGGTCTTACAGGATGCTTTCCAATGGAAGCAGCGTCGAAGTATAGAAAGTCGGCAAATATCTGGAAAGACTATAGTACGTATAGTTGTATAGTTTAGAGTGTGAGTCTTGTCCACATAACGCTAGGTGTACCTACTCACGTTCTTTTCTCAGATATCTATGTAGTATGAGGTGGATGGGAGAAGAGGTTGAAAGATGCGAGGAGAAAGATAGAGCAGAGAAAGTACGGAGTAGCGCGGGGTAGATGGTGTGGACCCCTTGGATGGTTGCCTCATGAAAGATGCATAAGACGACTCACCGGGGGCGCGATAAAGAGTCGACAACAGACAGACCGACAGTCACCCCTGTTCACCCCCTTCCTAATACCCGTTGCAATACAGTACCACCCTGCGTATAGGAACACCGAGATGCGGCTACCACCCACCACCACAGGAGGGTGGGTCCCGCTATCAATTAATTATAATCTAGATTGATGGATCCGATCCATAGCCGTATCGGAGATTAGTCTCGCTGCTGTCGTTACCAAGGCTGCATCCGAAAAACTACCGAAAAGAGAGAAATAAAGTACAACCTTCGTCGTTCGAAGCAGCAGCGCAGCAGAGTTCGGCGAGACGAAAAGCGATGTTCGTTTTTTCGACTAGGATGACGAGTCTTAAAGGAAGAGAACAGCGGGAAGAAAACGGAAGCGTCGACGTTATGTCGAGTTACGTTCGCGGGGTCTCTAGGCTAATGGCATGCAAGCGAGCGCCGGTGCGATGGCGGCAAGCTCCCGGCTTGCCCGGTCGATAGGAATTAGCATTTTTATGGGTCTATCTCGCTTACGTGCTACGATGCCCCGTGGCACCAAGATTCTTTCGCATTGTTCACGCACGCCTTCTCTTCTCTCTCTCTCTCTCTCTCTCTCTCTTTCTATCTTCCTATCCCACCTCCTTATCCTTCTCGCGTATTCGCGTCGATGTAAAACGATCGTCCTCGGAAACTTTCTTCGAAAGTCATCCACCTCGAAACTCACGGCGAACGAACTGGAAGATCCAAACGGAAGAACGTATTTTCACCGATAAGCGACTACTCGTTATTTTCTTCTCTTCCACGCTCGATTGCCTTCTTTCTTCCCGTCCTCCTCCTCCTCCTCCTCCTCCTTTTCTTGATGCACTAAGCTTCCGTTCTACGATCCGTAAACTTCTCTTCATGGAAAGATTCGTTCATGGTTAGGTCGATGGTGTCGAAAGGTTCTTCGTTCTGTGTGGTCTCACTTTTGCGCGCTCTAAATAAAAAGGATCGATAATAAATCGGTTGCCGCTACCGAGCAACCGAGTATCCATCTCTCTCGTCTTCCTCAGAGGCGCCGCGAAAAAACTTGCGCCACGTAGAAAGATCAACTTCTTCGGCAAATCAACCGCGGCCATCGACTAATTGCCGATACCGTCGCGCGACCAACCATCGAGAAACGTTCTTTCTACTACTTCTTCGAGGATCGCTCTTACGTTTATTTCGAAAAACTCAAAGTATCGATTGTTGCCATATACGGACACACCTTGCCATATTACATGAGATATAGCCGCTTGTCATCGCGAGATAAAACAACCGACCCTTACTCTTTGCCAACTATTCAAATCGGTTTAAGATTCTATTAAGATATACACGATCGTTATGACATATACCAACAGCTGGCCTCGATCTCGAAAAATCAAGTTTAACGCGACAAGATCGAGATCGAGATCGAGATCGAGATCTAAAGATTCGAAAGTAGCGAAGATCGGCAACTATGGTCGAAGGTTAAACACACGTGAGCCGAGCAAAATACTAGCTTAGAAGCTATGAGGTGTTTAATGCGTATTACGGGGGTAAGGGCCGCCATGAGGGATGGCATGTAGACCGTCGCGAAGAGTTGAAGCTAGACCGTGGACGAGAGAGTGGAAGAAGAGTGAGAGAGAGTGAGAGTGAGAGAGTGAAAGAGAGAGAAGAGAGAGAGAGAAAGAGAGAGAGAGAAAGAGAGATAGGAAGGAGGGGACACGTCGAAGGGCCGGAGGGCATTCGGTGAAAGGCGCTTGCGCGTTTCCATGGGCACAGTGTCTCTATACGCCCCTTCTTCCGCGAAAGAGAGTTAGGTATACATCCCATTCCAGCGCATTCGTCCCCCCTTTAGTCACTCCATCTCGTTCTGTCACTGCTCGTTCTACGCGCCCCGCTGCCCACTCCAAAATCCTTCGCTCTCTCTCTCTCCTCCCCCCTCCATCCTCTCTCTCTTTTCTCTTTCCCTCTCTCGCTATTCTCTTATTCTTACTTTTTGGATTCTTCCTCCACGATTTTCTCATCTCATTCGATTTCCTTGTTCGACCAGGAGATGGTTGACTTTGCCGACATTCTTTATTTTGAAGAATAAAATTAGAGCAAAGAGTATTTTACTTATTGCTAGATCGCAATATTTAAACTGCAACTATAAGCGAGACGTCCAACGTATTTTCGCTTCTCTGTCAACTTTATTTGCAGCGATATAGTTACACAAGACTCGCCGCAATTTCAAGATATACCGGTATATCTTATCTTAATGAATTCTAAAGCGGTTTTTTTTTTTTTGGAACCGTCCCCATTCTTGCGGGGTCAGCGTGTTAAGTGTAGGTGTGTTCCGGTCGCTTTACTTTAAACGACATAAAATCGACCAACAGCTTCTAGTTTTCTTTTTTTTCTCGAATACGAGTTTAGCGATAATTCTGATTCGTTTTATTTCTGTTCTAACAAAAAGTAGGAAGAAGGGATTTTCGAAGAAGGGTTCTTTAGGTTACCGAGTGCTCATTTGAAGGAAACCAAAGATTAAAAGTCTACGACGATACGAGAAGACCGCAAATGCTTAGAATTTCTCTTATACGACAACCTGTTTGGCAAGATACATTATCCCACACCATTTCTGTCGTGTGTGGGTTACGACATTGACAGCTGGTTGTGTTTATGGCGAAATTCGAGCGTTGCGAGCGACAGCTTTTCGGAGAGTCATCTTTTTGTTCTAAAATAGGGTATGAATAATGAAACGAAGAAATCAAACTCGTAAATAAGTCAACTTGGAAGACGAAAAAGAAATCCGAAAGGAAAGGGCTGTTTATGATTTTTCTATTGAAGCGTAACTAGGTGGCACGCAATGTTGTACGGGTAATAAAGTCCTTTACGCGGCAACTAACCGCTACGAGGGTTCGAGCGGAGCACCGCTTGCGTTTACCGTTTACTATCGACGTTACAGCTGGTTGTACACATAAATCGCTTTACGATCTGTCGCTAAAAACGGATTTCATGCGAAAGTAGGTAGCTGCTAGAGGTAAGTTCGACTACCTCTACTTTCCATTTTTCTCTACTAGAAAAGCTGTGTCATTTCCTTTTAAAGAAAGAACAAAAATTAATATCGTCGATGATCGCTCGTCGTCGGAGTTTGCGAGGACAGAGCCTAGCGGAGGGTACGTAGCGCGCGCATGAGATGGAGTAGAGCGAGAAGAAGGGCGAGAGGACACGATGATGGATGGTTCCTCTCTCTCCTCCTCTCTTTCTCTCTCTCTGCCACCTAACCCTCAGAATCGAGAAGTGAGGGCGTCTCGACGCTGACGACGATGCTGACGCTAATGAGCAAAATATGAGGCGCCACTCTTTCCTCTCTTTCGTTTCCCAGACCGTTCTCACTCTTTTTTTTGTCTCTCTCTCTCTCTCTCGCTCTTTCTTTCCCTCTCTCTCATTCTCTTTCTTTCTCTCTCTGTCTATCACCCCCGTTCTTTCTGCTTCTCTTCACTCTACTCTCCCTTCCTTCCACCATCGTACGTGCCCTCCTCCTCCTCCTCCTCCTCCTCTTCCTCTTCCTTCTCGGCTGCTATCGATTTCGTTCTCCGAAAGCGCGATAGAAGACGAAAGCTACCAGTCGAAAAGAAAAGAAAAAGACAGAGGCTTCTTCATCTTTCATCTCTTTCTCTTTTTTTCTTTTTTTCTTTTTTTTAGGATAGCCATTAAAAGGGCTCCTGCCGTTGCTCGGTCGCACCTCCGCGCCCGAGGACGCATTCGTTCGCGCGGAAACGCGAAGCATTAACGAGAGGAACTCGTCGTATATCCCTCCCTACCTTTTCTTTCTTTCCTCGAGTCCACGACCCCGCCCTCTTGCTTCAACTCTTCGCAAACGCCAGTGCCGGATGTCCACACTCGTTTTTACCAAGTTGACGGAAACGGAGTCCGAAAAAAGGACCCGTTTAATTTCATTTCGTCGGCTACAGACGCCCGCCCTCCTACTCTTCTTTTCTCGGCAATCCTCTTTTCTACTTCTGCGATCTTTCTCGAACGCATTGAAATTTTTCTTATCCGTTTGATGTCCTAAGAGTCCGAGACGCGATACAGAGGCAACGCGAAAAAGAAACCTAATCCTCCACCTTACGTTTTACGAGCCTTCGCCAACTTCGACTTCCTCCTCGTTCTTCCTCTTCTTTTGAAGGTTCTTTTGAGAAGATCCTTAGCTTTGAAACTAAGTTTATCGGGTAACGCTTTCTGCTTCCTTTTTGTCTCCTCATCTTTCTCTTCTACGAATCAAACGATGCGTGCAGAAAGGTCTTGTTAGGAATGAACCATACCACTCGTCTTCCCTCGCGAGTCGTTAACGAAAAACTATTATCGCTTCTTCTCTTCGTGGCTAAGATTATTCTCGCTTTTTGCCTTTCGAATACGACGTAACTAGAGTTGGAGAGAAAGCTTCGGAGAAAGATCGACAAAGTCACTAGGAGAGGAGAAGAAGAAGAAGATGCGGAGGTGGGGCAAACTAATTAATTTGGCAAATCATCGCGTCCCAGTGTAAACAGGGTGCTTCGATCTGTCTTCCGAGTACAAAAGGAAGAGTGGAGGTGTCGAGAGGGGTGAACAAGGGTGCGCAGACCGGTATGTAGGTAGACTTTGGTATCGAGGGTTGGAGAAGAAGGAGAATAAGGAGGAGAAGGAGAAGGGGGAGGAGGAACGGAGGAGCTTTTCTAGTACGCCGGTGGATATCAAAGGGGAAGACGAGGGATATCAATCCCTGGAGAAGCCATCTTTCGTCTCTCTCTCTCTCTTTCTTCTCCCAGCTATACAGTCGATGCTTCCGCAGTTCTCAACCGCGAAATTTTCCACGCGGAATTTATCGTCGCTGTATTCTCCTCCCATTTCACGGGATCGGAATTTTTCAAGCAAAAAACGAGAAAGACGAGTTGTTCTTACTCTCACCAGTTGAGGGAACTTTTTCGAGAATAAATTTTTCATCGCGAGGAAGAGAAAAATCGATCGGTTTAGCGACATCGTGTGGGGGACTTGATTTTTGGAGGACAGCCGTGAAGTAAAGTACGCGGACTTTCCTTCCTTCGTCGCCGTCTTCGACCGTTGTCGACGGTAGCGCCTATCTTATCGGTTCCGTAAAATCGAGGCCCACGCGAGGTCAAGGCGGACCTGCACGAATCATTGGCCCTTTCTATGAGGTCACTCCTTTTGTATGACTCTCTCTACAGCTTACATCGTACATCGCTTTGTCTATACTTTTTTGTTCTCTATTACTTTTTCTTTTCCTCCTGCGTCGCGATGAAAGACAAATTTAGAATATGAAGGAAACCGTGAGCACCCCTACAGACTCCCTTGCTCTTCCGTCATCGCGTTCTTCTCCCTCACACCTTCTCGCGCTGTCCGCCTGTCTATCTCTCAACCCACCCATTCCTCAACCCCGTCGCATACCCCTGCGAGGGCCTATCTATCTATCCAAGCGCGGCCGTCGCTCTGTCTCCATCTCTTTCTCTCTGTCGCGAGATATAGGGGTCGAGGGGTACGCCAGGAGGAGCGCGCGAGGGTGGTTCTTTCCCTCCTGTGACGGAGGAGTTGAGAGTGCCGTTGAATATGCATGAGAACTCTCCGTCTCCTATCTACCGTCCCAAAAACATCGAGTCGCGCGAGGCGACCGTTCTCTCTCTCTCTCTTTCCCTTTCACTCTCTCCCTCTCATAAACTTTCTTTCTCTCTCTCTCTCTCTCTAGAGCGCGCGGTCGCACGCAGTGGTCTCTCTCTGTATTCACCCTCCCATCCTCCCTCTGCCACCTCACCTTCTCTCAACGCTCGCCAATCAATGTCTACGCCAGCTCTCGCCAAATTTTCCAACCGCTGACGAAAAACGTCTTCGATGTACAGAAGAATTCATAAAATCGTGCTTCTCCTAATGCTCCAATAGCTTTTCGATCCAATTTTTTCTTATTCGCTTCAGTCGGAAATAGCGTGACTTTTTTTTATATTTTGCGAGCTCGTGGAAATCAAGAGAGATGGCAAAAACGTTCTTTTCAATAAATTATAAAAAAGTATTTTAAACACTCAGCACGTGAAATACGTATTTCGAAAGACATACATAAATCAACTCTAAGATAAAAGTTTGGAAAATCCTTGTCGAAATCTCGTGATAGTTGCGATTTTGATCTCTGTAAATTCTGTTGATAGAAATAATCGGATTAACACGCGACAGAAGGTACTTTGGTACAATACGTTTCTGCCCTTGAATTGCTAAGGAAAGAGGTGAAAAGAAGACAGAAGAAACGAGAAAAGAATTTTAAAAAGCTAGTCTCGCACGATTCTGGAATATCCATCGACGATGATGACGACGAGAACGAAACAGGTACGTCTCGCGCATTATACATCTCTTTCTCTTTTTTATGTCTTTCTTTCTCCCTCTCTCCCTCTTCTCTCTTTCTTTCTCTCTTTTTCTCTTCCTCTCTTTCTCTCTCTCTCCGTGTATCTCTATATCTATCTCTATCTATATCTCTACCTCTATCTCTCTTCTCTCGAGTTGAGGTGAATTTGTCGCCATCTCTTGGCGATACCGAGAAATAGGGTAGCCATTTTGTTTCTGGAGGTGGCCAGAAGGTCGCCGTGGTGTCGCGGCACACCCGCGCATGACCATTGGTCCCTCCTACGTTGCGAGCGAGTCTCTTTCTCTATCTATCCTTGCTCTTCTCTTCGTTCCGTGACGACGACGAAGAGAACGACGGGGAGAACGTCGGAGAAAACAACGACGAGAACAACGACGAGAACAGCGATGAGAACGACGATGAAGACGACGACCAAGTGCGACGGCTTCTTTTTCCATCCCCTCCTCGCCTCCTCCTTCGAGAGTCCACCTTCCCTTTTCCACCCACTATTGTACACCTTCCGTCAATTCACCATCAGCATTACCGAATCTTTCTCCTCCTTATCCTTTTCTTTTTCTTCTTCCGCTTCTTTCGCTTTCGCTTCCTCTTCCTTCACTTCCAAAATAAACATTGAGATTAAATTTCTGTCTCCTCTGACGAAACTGGTGGCAGACATTAATATGTTTATTTTATTCGCGATTTATCGAGATTCATCGAGTACATCGTCACCAAGCAACGTTAGTCGGGGGGTCTACTCGTTCTCTAATTTATTGATATGGGAACGTTGTTATGGTATAAAGGAACGTTACGTCGTAAATCAAGACTACCAGAGATAAACCATCGGACAAAAGGATTAAAGCTTGTATTCGAGCTGAAAGTCTTTGGCGGTCGTTCGACTCGCGCTTTTTCTCACGATTAACTCATGGAAGACGATGAAAACGAAGCTCTGTTCGTATCCATTTGGCAGAGCGTCATACTCCATGGTTTACATCCTGTTTCTCGCACGTGCGTGCGCGCGCGCACTAGATGAGATCGTGTGCGTGCTCGGAAGCAGAGATGCACGCTAGAGTGCTTTCGAAGCGAGTAGCGCGGAGACTCACGATGTGCGGTGCACGGTCCGATGATTAGCGCCGCCCCCTGGGGACGGTAACCGCCAATCGGTGAAGGGCGTCGCGACGCTCGCACCACCGCCTGAAGTCCGCACAATCGCGGATAGACGCACTATACGAGCGCTAGAGCGGATAGCTTTGACCAAAGCCACGACAAAAATCAATCACCCGCTGCTTCCTCCCTACGGAGCCGTCACCACCTCCCAAACTCTGCTGGAACGCGAACTCCGCTGGTTGCGGTTCTTCGATCGACGCGATTCCTATCGCGGCCTTTGCCAATTGAAAACGAGATTAGAAGATATCATAATGTATAGATGGAGAGAGGACGTCTCTTCCGCGAGCGACTTTCCCGCGGGATCTTCCCACGTTCTCCACTGCGTTCCACCGTTCATTCTACTATTCTCTAACGTCGATTCACGTCCTCCTTGTTATCCATCCTGCAAGAACGACTTGCCGAAGACAATCCCAGCGTGTTCCGACGTAGAGCGAGCGAGCGAGCGAACGAGCGCAACCTGTCTTGAATTCTTGAATTTCATTCACACGCGACGAGGTCGTCCGAAGCGCGTGACTCGCGCCGAATATCAAAAAGCCATTGGAGCAAAAGAATTCGATATTTCGAAGCCCTTGAAAGAGAGAACGTCGATGATCGAATCAATCTCAAATTCTTTTTCTCGATCTTAGAATTAGTTTGGACAAAAAAATGTAGCACACAGGGATGATGGCCGATAAAGAAGGGATCGCTCAAACTATGCTTTCGAGAGAGAGAGCTTTCGACTCAGACAACTGACGGAAGTCAAGGCGCTGCGTACCGCCGGTGGTGATCGAAAGCTCACAAGCTCGTATCTACAGAAATCTACTTGGCCCTCCGTGCTTTCCTCTCGCTTGAATATGGAGGTAAAACAGAAATCTCGTAAGTTATCCTCTTCCTCCGAAGAGGCTCGAAGCTCGAAATACTCCTATCGGAAAGGAAGGAAGAGTTTCAATTGGAAGGAAGAATATACTGACCGTTCGGAAATCGTTTTGCATAATAATTGTGATTCCCACGTTCGACGACTAGTATAATATATGACCGTTGATCATTGTTGGTACGACGTTGGTCATTCTACGTAGATACACATATATATAAAGAAAAGAGAAGAAACGGAAGGCGGTAAAGAGGAATCGCGTGCATCGTGTTCTGGCGAACACGATAAAGCGCAGCTGCGCTTCAACGCAGCCGTACGTTTCCTTGGGATCCTCCGCGATCGACGCTCCTCTTCCTCGCTCTCTCGCTCCCTCATTCCGGAGGTCAACGTCAAAGATCGTTGGTCCACCTGCTTTCTCGCGAGTCTTCACCTGCGTACAGTGCCCGCCCAAGCACTGTCCGTCTTTTCCTTATCTTCGCAATATTTTTTCTATATTTATGTATATGTTATTAATAGGTGAAGTCTACCCAAGATAGGAATATAATAATAAAGAAAAATTGTTTACTACAATTATTCCTATATTTTCCAGCTTCACTTATAATTAGTCTAGGTGAAAAATTGTACGTGGATGTTAAAGAAGGTAAGACGATCGAACGGAGAAACGATAGAATGAGAAGAAGTAAAGAAGAAACACCTTGCGGGACAGGTGCCTCGTTCAAAGTATACGCGTACCTGCACCTTCGTTTTTCTCTTCGTGTTTACCGTTCTCGCTATCGTATCGGTCAGCCGCTGGTCTTCTTCCTCTCTTACTGTCTTTCTCTCTCTTACTTTCTCAATTTACAGTCCACACCATGGGTAGATCGCCAGCGGAGACGCTATCGTCGCTACTTAAAAATATGTTAGCGGCAGGCGCATAAGCACCGTGACCTCCCCGATACGATCTAAAAAAGAGGCTTTGCTCGTCGCGATGCTCGTGTCCACCGGTACTCTTCGAAGAAGGGGAGAGACCGTGACTGTAACCGTCACGCCGACCCTTGGGGACAGCTATCGGTGGAAAAACGCCGAAACGAAGCGAAGCCTTCGAGCTACTGATATATCTCTAAGCGGCGACAACAACACGGCGACGGTGACGATGACACGACTAGCGAACCGAAGCACCGGGCCTGCCAAGAAATTATATACACGCACCGTCGTTTCTCTTTTCCTCTTCCAACTTTAATCGAGAATAAGGCGTGGAAAGGAAAAGACGAAAAATCGATGGCAAGGCGATGAGGAAGGAAAAAGGACGCTTGGAAAAGAGGTCGCGTCATTGCTGGCCATGCTCGTGATCGATGGCGTTGGCCGTTATCTACGCCACCCCCCTTCTTGTTGCCGCGGTAATTCATCATCTTGGTCTGTTTTTCACTTACTTTATATGCAACATATTCCATAATTTTTATTCAGTCAAGCAGCCGCCGCCGCCGTCACCTCCACCTCCAACCCCACCTTCACCACCAGCACCAGCATCGTCTTTTCTCCAACACCCCATCTAAGTTGCCCCTTCTAGCCAGCAAGCTACCTCGTAAAACAACGAACCGTCTCTCGCGGTCCATCGAGTAGGCAAGGGTGGATGAGAAAAGGGCGCCATTGGCTCGCGCTTCTTCTTCTTCTTCGTCTTCTTCTTCTTCTTCTTCTTCTTATTCTTCCAACTAACTCTCGCGACGTCCGAGGGGTTGTGCAAGCTGTACTCTATATGCTAAAGAATCTCGATATGGAGATGCGTTGCTCCGTCTCGGTATCCTCTAAGCTCTACCACCCAACTGGTCAGTTTGATTTATTGGCTCGAATCGGCGACGCTAAATTTTCCGAAAAATATGCTGTCTCGTCCCGTATATTCTTTCCTCCTTTCTTTATTCTTATTTCCATAAAATGAATTATTAGAGTTTACGGGCGCGGAAGGGAAGGAGAGTAAGTAAGAAAGCGTAAGGAAAAAAACCCCTAGGATTGAGTCAGATTTCGTAGCCTATGTCAATTTCTCTTGACGAAGATAGAGAAGGAAGAGAAGAAGGAAGAAGGAGATAATATCGTCCTCGCGATTTCGTTGCTCTCTCACGTGGGTTGCCTCGTGGAAAGTGGAAAGTGGAAAGTGAGTCTAAGCGCTAAGTAAATCCGAGCTTCGGATGGAGGCGCGATGGAAAGCGTCGGCAGGGTGAGAGAAGAGAGCTTCGAGAAGGACCGCAGAGGAAGGTGCCGTAGGAGGCGTGAGAGCGGAGCAAGCAGGGAGGTAGGTAAGCAGGACCGAAGAGGCGCTTTCGATGCTCGAGAGTCGTGGCAAATCTGCATTTCAGCCTTCCATCCTTCCATCCTTCCATCCGTTCTTCCATCCGTTCCTCCGTTCCCCGCGCACGGCTTCGTGGAACCCGAGAGCTTTCGAACAGCTCGCAAACACTCCGCACCGCGGGAAAGCTTCTGCACCTACCTACTACAGTGTAGCTACATGCATATATCTACGCATATACGTCCGTGTGTATACGTGTATCACTCTACCAAGAGTATAACCGTTTGTGTGTAACGGCCCTTTCCGATCTTCCGCTTCTGTCATCCTACTTTTGCTTTCGCTCCAGTATTTGCCTTGCAAGAGTGCACTGCGAGCCTTTTATTCACTCGCAGAGATCAGCATTTTCTGAAAGCAACGTTGCGTCTACTACTACACTTGCTAGCGAGAGAACGAGGAAAGAAGAAATCACTCCAACAAGACATCGAACGCTCTTTTCTCTTTCAACCGGTTTTTTCGAGTATTCAAACGAACCCTCTTCCTCTCTTTCTCTCTCTCTCCTTTTTCTTTGGAGTAAATTACAAAATCACTAGATTTCTCGAAACACTGTTCATCGATATAACCGAGTAGTAATTTAGTCAAATTTTTCTTCGAATAAAAAATTCTTTGAGAAAGAATCAAGAGAGAGTGGACTAGAGTGAAAAATTGTTTTCCGTGGTTAGCCACGCCGCGTATCCGGATACGGAGGAATGGAAAGGAAGGCGACGGGTAATTAATCTGCGGTTTTTCTTCGTCTAATTAGTTGGATTTATACCGTTGGTCCCCTTATCCACATCACCCTCCATCCCTTTTTCCTTCCTTCTTCCTTCCTCTAGCAGTTTCCTCCAGACGGTGATGGTGGTGGTGCGGTTGCCTCGGCTGGGCACACTTTCGTTCGCGTTCACGCCCGTACTCCGACAACCAAAGTCGGCTTGATGTATGGAAATGTATGCGGGGAGACGGAGGCTCGCATTTTTCCAGGCACGGTGCCTTCATTTCCACCGCGGTACACCCACCCACCCACCATCTTCCCTAGGCAGGTTGGCAGGCTTACCAGTCAGCTAGACATTCAAGTTCCATCCCTTAATGATGCGTCTAGTCTTTAAATACTTGGCTGCACGATCTCGCTTAGTATCAACATTGAACTTTGCGACATTTTCAATCTTGTTCGCTGTATTTTTAAATAATTTCTGCACTCTCGATAAAACAAGTTCCAGCCAAGCAAGTAAAAGTGTAAGAGTGTTGCAGCTGATGTGGAGCGGAAAATAAACTGGAAGAAAAAGAACGAAGAGGAGGCAAAAGTACCTGATCAGCAGAGCGGCAACACAAAAGAATCGCGCGGCCATGTCGTAGGGTCGCAGACGTTCGCGTACGCTGTTCTGCACAAGATGGCTGCGACGAACTTCCGGTGTCAACCAGTTCTCCATATAGTAAAAAATGGAACGTCGCCATTTCGTTACCGCATGGAAGGGAACAAGTTGCCGTCAGAACGTTCGATAATCTTAAGCGTCCATAAAAAAAAAAACTACATTTGAAAAAAACGCATGTAATACCGCGTGTTATTGAATAAAATCGATATCGGTTGATCGACTTGACACCTATTGCACCGTTATCGTGGTTAACAACTTCATATAGCTAATAATAGAAATATTCACGATCGAGTTCGGTTATATAGTAATTATCGATGTTATGGCAAAAGTAGTAAAACAACCTCAAGGTCGTATCGTTCCGAGTGAGCGCATCTCCACCATTACCTATTTCACGAGCCCGTAAAATTAGTATTTTGTGCTCGTAGAAATATGTTTGAAAAGAAAGTCCAAAGTAAAGTACTATCGCAACTCGCTAAATTCTCGTCCCTAGCCAAATTCCCGTCAGTATCGAGGGTCGCAGATCGTCGAACCCTAATTCGAAGACAATAACGGACGAATGGAGAGAACAAACGAGCTTGGCGCGAGGAAGAGACGGTAAAATAGAGGAGAGAAAGAGAGAAATAGGCGTACAACGGCAATGGCCAGTCGCGTAGCTAGTAAGTAGCGGGTACGTAATGGGTAGCAGGCAGTAGGTGGCAAGTCTGCGTGACGAGGCGATTGCGGACCGTGACTAAAATATTTAAAAATATGTATCTTTCTGGCCGGACTGCCGTCCAGTTCCAGTTCCACTCCCGGACTTTGTCCGGTCTCTCTACCCGCGTGTACACTCTCTTTCTCTCTCTGTCGGTGCGCTCGCTATATTTATTTCGCGTTTCCTTCCTGCTAGAATTCACGTACCGCCAGCCGCAAACTCGACTCGTTTTCCTCGCTGAACTGGTCGGACCTTTTCCTACGAATCCTAGATCCCGGCGAGCTCTCGCTCGCGCAAGATGAACGTCGATATTTTCTTTTTCTCGGTTATTTCCATCTTTTTCCAAGTCCGCTTTGCAATTGGAGAAACGGTAGGTATCCCCTTGGTCGATCCCTTCGAGCCGGGTGCGAAGGGCCCGACAAACGGTCGTCGTAGCTGGCTCCGCGCGATGCATATTCATGATTCTGTTTTTTCTGATCGGCCATCGCGGGAAAGAGGAAGTGAGTTCTGACCGACGTACAACGCGTCGTCGCACGTTAAGGACACGCAACCCGCAGGGCTCGCAGCAACGTCACAAGGTGCATACTAATCGACGAACGCGCTTTTCGACTTCCTCATCGAACGAAAAGGATCGAAGGATCTTCTAGCTATTCCTTCGCGCGAAACAACCAACAAAATATACTCGACTATTATCCGTTATACTCTACATATCGGACAATTTTATTTATCTTTTCTTTTTTGCGCCCATTATATATCCGTTACTTTGTTATTTATATTTATAGTTTATACTCTACTTTTTATGCTCTGCGACGCAAAAAGTAGTAGCTTTTACCAAAGTTCTCACGATGAACGGGCGGAATATGGTTTGTTATCGGGAAGCAGTTATAAAACGGGTGTTTACTTATTCATGTCTATGCCAATCATATCTCCCAAATGAACATAATTTTCGATTGTACCGATAACGATTGTTTTAGATTAAATCATGCAAGGAAGTTTATAACTTTTACGTTCTCACAACGATGAAAATCTCAGGGATTTTTCTGTACTTGTTTGCACGAGACTTCATTTCCCGTGACGCGTCAGCATGATACTCGACTCAACGATAATTCCCATTAAGCTACGAAGCGGACGAACTAACATAAACATTGAGTAAAACAGAAAGAGGGAGAGAAAAAGAGAGAGAAAAAAAAGAGAGAGTCACTGCTAATGGGGCATTAAATAAAAATATTCATTGGCGAGACTGGCTGAGGAAGGCCGTCGCGCGGCTTACCGTTTTATAGGCCTTAATTGTCAGCGAAACGTGAACTTGACATTTATTTTATTCGCGCGGATCTCGCCGTTTATAGAGATCGCCGTTCAAGTAAATTCCACTTAAACGCGTTTCTTTTACTCTTACTTTCTCTCTCTCTCTAACGTTTACTACTTTAAATCGAAAAAGAAAAGGAAAGTAATGGTACCATCTTTGGTCGTGTTACCGGTGCTATCGATAGCAGTAAGCGCCAAAATAAAATAAGGACGAGGCGCACAATGAAAGACAGGGAAAATAAGTCGGCCCTTATCTCGTCCTCGTCGCGTCTCGTTTCGCCCATGCATATTCAGGAGCCACGTACTTTCTCTCTCTTTCTCTCTTTCCCTTCGGGTGGTGTTTAGTTTCTTTCTTTTTCACCCTAGACGCTACAACCATTCCCTGATTCTCGTAGTTACTGCCACGAGCTCGTTCGTACCTCGGCGAACTCTATACTTACGTATGTTCGCTACTCGCTAATTTCTAGGCTTCCTTCTTTAATTGCAGCACCTAGGTAATAAAACTGTTCTAAGATCTCTCCACGATGGACGCTTATGGACGAAGGCGAATACCAAATGACTCGAATTTGGCTTGGAATTGAAAGTTCTCGCGAACGCTCGAACCGTAAGACGCGTCGTATCGCCTCAATCTTTGAAAAAGAAAAAATATATGAGGATAGAAAAAAAGACGAGTCGGAGGTAGAAAAAAAAAGAAGAAGCAGAGTAAATACCTTGACCCGATCGACCAAAGTCGTGATCCACGCGAACAACGCTTAGACGATTCAGCATGCAAGTCGCGTTTATTTTAGTGGAATAAGGTCACGCACCGGGCGACGTTCCTTCGTTCTCGAAGGAGCTCGAGTATGGTATCGGTCGAGTCGACATCACCTCCGCCCCGACACAATGGCGTGGCAACCGACGTCTCTCAGAATGGAACGAAACGGAACGACTTTGCATTGTTCGTACAGGGCCGGTGTTGGCGTGACACGCGTCTTATCGCATTCTTATAACGCACGTGACACGCACGGCGTACCTACTTACGCGTCAGCTATATATTCTCAAAGTTACTAGGCATATAAACCGCCATATATTTTATTCTCCGACGGTCCATCGCAAAAAAGAAAAAAGGGAGAATCGATCGCGGCGAACAATTCGCAACGAACAATTAACCGAGAAAGTTATATTTTTTACGAGACTTTAGGATTTCGAGATTTTAGAACTCTTTTATCCCGCGAATTTGACTCTCGATCGGGAAAGAGAAAAACGATCGAGCGATCGAACATATGCATCATCCTTTTCGATTAAACGCGTAGTCCCTAGCCGGTATTTTTGCAATACCGTTAGAGAGCACAGATATTACGCGAATATTTAGTTCGGTTAAACGCGAGGCCTTTTGACTTCTTAGGCAATAAACTGTATTGTGTTTTATTTTCATTGCTCGAATCAAAGTTGAAAAATGTGTCAAACGGTCTTTCACGAGAAAGAGAGAGAAATCAAGCGCGTGGAATCTTTCGAATCCCGTTAAGCGAGCGATTGGTTGCGCGCGAACGGTAATTTCGACGACGAAGAGGTCGTCTATTCGACTCGCGAAAGGCCCTTCGCGGATCGAGAAAAGATGGGCGCGGCATACGACATTCCTCCTCGAAGAGCTCCGATGGCATTGTTCCATCGCGTCGCACCTCGATCACGCCTCTGTCACGTGGCCCACAATTCACGGGACGTGACTCCTCGGCCCTGTTAAGGTGTCTTCCAAACGACCGTCGTCGTGCACACTCCGCATCCACTTCGCGGACGCTTCAAGGTTCCATTGTTCTTTTCTATTCTTTTCTTCTTCTCTCTTTGGACGTATCTACTCGTTTTCTTCTTTTTCTTTTTCTTTTTCTTTTTTTTTTGTTCCAACGTCACGAAACACAACCGACTAGTACCTCCTTTCTCTAGTCTTTTCGATGTAAAATATTAGAAAATTCAACATACGTATTATCTTTATCTTAGCATCCATCTTAAATATGAACCCTTCTAACTATCATATAGTTGTGCTCTATAGAATTTATAATTAACTTAGAATATATTACATTAATTTAGAATTTAAATGAAATTAATAATAGCGAAAATCACGTAACATTTATAATATTTTTTTTTGTTTACGGAGTTTTACCTCTTGCTCGAACAGTCTCACGATCAAATAGAATGCTAAGGTCTTTCTTTTTTTAATCGAATAATTGAAATAGAGAGAAAGAGAGAAAGAAAGTAAGTACGTGCATTGGCTCGCGCGTTTCTTCGCTCTTACCTTCCTTCGTTCGCTCGTTCACCTGCCACTCATTAGAAGCCTTATCGCTAATTAATCCCTACAGCAACAGCAACAGCGTCACGGCTCTTGTGTCGTTCGTTGGCTCGCTTTCCCTCTTCGCCCTTCCCCTCCACTGGTTGGTGAAATAGCTGCTGCCATTACGGCTATACTTCCTTAACTCGTCACCCTACCCATCGTGTGCTATCCGCGATGCGTGCGAGAATTGATAGAAACTAAGCTCTTTCTTCTTCGAGCCGTACTCGCGATTACATCGGGTATCGTGCTATCTCCGATCGAGAAATCGAACCTGCGAGCAGAGTAGTCGGTTGCTTCGTTCACGACAACGCCACTTGCCGCGTCTCTTCCTGTCTTCCTACAGCGTCGTCGATAGCAACCTACACCGACATTTACAATAATGTATTCGGACAATGTGTCAAGAGTTTCGATCGTTGTTTCAGTTATCTTGCCGCGCGGTGCACGCTGTTAAGCCATTTAAGCGGCCGCTCGCGCGCTCGCGACAGCTGGCATAGGTCAGTATCATTATCTCGCTGGGAACGAGAGTGAAACGACGAATCGATAGACGGATGTACGGGACATTAATAAACATGAAGCTCCTACTAGCGAAGGGACATCCCCTCCTATTCCTTCAACCGATACTACCGACAACTTCCTCGCAAAGTCGCCTTATCATCATTCCTATTTTCCTTTCTCGAGTTTCGATCCTACTTTCCGTGGGAATTTACTTTAAAATATGAAAAACTCGAGAAATCACCCCCCTTCTTTCCTCTGGCCTTTTTCTTAACTCGATTTAAAAAAAAGTTAACTCGACTTTCCACGAATACCCTGGACTTATTTACTATATTATAAATATGGTATCTCTCTTTCTTACAAATCACGCTTTGCACGATATCTCGAACAGCTGTTTTAACATGAGCATCGTCGAATCGTAAGATTTAATCAAACGTTGCGTATGCTCGTTCCAGCGGAACGAGGAAGACCGAGCTAAGAAAAGAAAAAGGATAGCTCGAGAGGGAGAGCAACGGAGAAAGAGAGAACGAAAGAGACGAAGAGTAAACTCGCCCACCTACCGGTATACGCGCGAGGAGCCGGCAACTTGTTAATTATTAATCAGCATGTTTAATTCATATTGCGCGCGCCTGCTGTTTGTTTCCTTGATGCGCGCTAAGGTCTTGTACTTACGGCAGTGCTTAAACATTACCACAGGTAAGCAACGCGGTCCGGGTGCTTAGGAATTCCCTCTCCTTTTCCCTCTTTCTCTCTCTGTCTCTCTCCCTCTCTCTTTCTCTTCATTTCTTTCTCATTTCTCTCTTTCTCCGGGCGTAGTCCCACGACCGTCGTCGTCGTCGTTGTTGTCTACGTGCAGCGTGCGCCTTGGACGTATAAACCTACTCTCCTCGACTACTTATTCACCTCGTGCATTACCATCCTTCGAGCACAAGGTCGTTTCGACCAACGTGCATACGTATACGTCTTATTAAGCTTACAAGCACGACGCCTTATGGTCGTTTAAAACCAAACGATCGGACATGAAACGTCTTACGCTCGTTTCGATTCTCGTCCTCGACGTTGTTCCAAATGATAGCAATTATCTCGAAATTATTTTACAAATGGATTCTTACTAATCTTCTAAGCTCGTTTCATAACTTTTCCCAACCGAATAGTTTCTCTTCGCAGAGATAAGTGAGATTACATCGTTCATCAATTTCCTTATTCCCTTATCTTTTCCCGTCTCCTTCTCTCGGTCGAACGCTGTTTCGTCGTAGAATACGAGAAGGACTTTCACGCGAGACGCTAAATACGGGCGCGCGTGTACTATTTGTCAAGATGCGAAATCTCGATAGGCTCGTAGACTCATACGCGAAGGAACGCGAGGAAAAAAAAGCTGAGGAAAGGGGAGAGTTCATCGATGCGAGATCCTCTTGGTTGTAGTCGCGGTATCGCGGAGGGACGTTTCTAGCGGCGACTGTGCGGAGGGCACTTTATGTATTACCTAGACTCTCGACCGTTTCGAGGCTGCATGGGGTGGACGTTCGGCTTTCCCACTCCGTTTCTCGTGTATCGCTAGGGGTGTTTATGGGTTTATTATACGAACGGTCTCGTCGAGGCAGCCGCTTACGTACGTGCGCGTGACCGAGCGTCCTCTTCTTGAGCGAGCGTTGCGGATCGGACGCGTGCGAGAAGTCTATAACACGTGCGGGACCATAAAAAAATACCCATAGAAGAGTGAAAATAAATCTAACCTCTAGAATCCTACCACCCCCTTCTTCTCTTTTACCATCCCTTAACGTGAGATAATAGAAACGAACGACTAGAAAAAGAGGAGGAAAAACGGAACGAGCGCTATTTTTACGACTTTTTTCTCTGATCTCCCGAGCATACTTGCGTTTAATCGTTATTGTTTTCCACCGTCAACGCTAACGCATTGTTTATTTTTCCCAAAAGATAGAAGAGAGAGAGAGAGAGAGAGAGAGAGAGACGGAATGGTATTCTACGTAGTTGAATAAACTCTTGCCCGTTCGTTGCTTTTCGCAAGAATTCTCCTTACCCTCTCTAAATGACGTCCTTCGGTTGATGGATCTTCGAGACGGCCCGGCAACATCTAATCGTCGAGCTCGTACGTATCAGAGGAAACTTCTCCGACGGAATGAAACTGGCATATATATACAAGGAGATAAGATAAATTCCGCTTTTGCCGTTTTCCAGAAGGAGCAAAGCTCGGGGAAGCTTCACAAGGATAAAGAGAGGAAGAGAAGGGAAAATGTTATTGAAGGATCGCTCTTGAGCGAAGAACGGAGAAAAAGAGAACGCGTGGAAACGATGGAAGAGAAGTAGCGGCCTGGGGAAAGACAGATATATGTATATGTATATACATAGAATGCGTGAGTGAGAGTGAGAGAGAGAGAGAGGGAGAGAGATAGGGGATGGAAAACAAGAGAAGGGAAGAGCGCATTGGGTTTACCGCAGCGTTACCACCCTTAGCGCGGTCTGAGTTCATTGCGCGAGTCATCAGTATCCATAAGCGATGAGTTACCCCTCTCTCGCTTTCTTCTTTCCATCTCCCTCAAGGTGGTTCTTCGGCTCGGTGTATCCACGTCGATGCCGAAGGAGCGAAGGTTGTGTTGGGGCACCTGCTTCGGTTGTTCGCTGCACTCTTCTTCCCTCCAGCTTTTCTCTCTCTCTCTCTCTCTCTCTCCTCTCTCAACTCGATGGACCGCCACCTCCGTTCTCTCCGCCATCGACGGTGGTGGTAGTGGTGGTGCAGAGGCGGGCGCTTGATTTTCTTAGGTCAACGTATAATGAAGCCACCGAGGAAGAGAAGAGAAGAGAAGAGAAGCGAAGAGAAGAGAAGAGAAGAGAAGAGAAGAGAAAAGAGAGAGAGAGAGAGAAGAGAGCGCGGACATCCACCGTCCTAGACCAATCCCTGAGCTCGCTCAGCGTACACCCCGACGCGGGGGCGAGCCAACCAAGCGACGACTCCGATCGAGCGATCATCCTCTACCTTCTGGACCAACGTTCGACCTTCCTAAAGCTTACGCTTTCGCGCACATATATTGAGTACTGGAGTTACTCTCGCGCAAAGAAAGACTACTCTGACTTAATAACGGATGGCTGCAACCTCTAGTTTGTCCCTTTGGTGAGCGATTTAAAATAAAGGAATTTTCGATAAATTCGACATTTCTTTCTTTCTCTCTCTCTTTCTCTCTCTCTTTCTCTCTCTATTTTTCTTTCTTGTTTTTCCCGCCATCTAAATCGTCTCGTTTTCCTCGTTATTATCACCAGCAAACACCGCGAAGACCTTCGATCTTCGTCGTTCGCGGCATGATTCCCACGGGATCAGAAACTCGTTAAGGAGCTTAGGCAAGCAATCTGGCATCGCTTACATCCCGAGATCCCTCCGAGAAAGAGACAAGCTAGCGACCCTCGAATTTCGAGTCGCGTATGCGATGAACGACGTCGAAGAAAGTCCAGCCGAATCACCAAAGCGGAAGAGATAGAAACAGAGAGAGAGAGAGAGAGATGGAGAAAGATAGAAAAAAAGATCGTGGCCGAAACGTGGAAGATCCGTGTTCTTGGAGGTAACGGGGCGAGATGGAAAAATTGCCTTGATGTAAAAACATGAGAATCGCTTCTCCGCCATCCACACTCAATAAAAGGAGCCGGGACCCGAAGAGATACGCGATCCAACATCCCGCATAGAGATCGCACGCACACGAACACGCTCGAATACTCAGAGACTCTCTTTTCTCGTTCTCACTGTTACTCTCTTTCTCTCTCTCTCTCTCCCTCTCCCTCTCTGGTCATCCAAGGACGAGGCCAAGCAAGAGGGAATCAGCATCGAGTCGAGTGGTCAGCTATCGAAACCTCCTTCCACCCTTCTTCCAAACCTCCTTCTACCCCGGGGAACCGACTGGAGCGGCCAATAATAAAAAATATACGATCTGTTGGCTCACACGGACAAGAGAACGGCTGGCATACTGGAGCAATGTAGAGACGGCGAATTATACTTCGAGTCCGGTTCTAAGTGATCGCATTTCCACATAGACGAGCTACCCCGGTACGATATGAAAGACTGCCCCCTCCGAGCCGTTATTGCCGCGTGTGCCTGAGAAAACTGTAGGTGGAGTAGACTGAAAAAGACCACTACCGATCGAAAAAGACCACCCGCCGTACCGTCCTGCTAGAGGGCGAGACGTTTTCAACCGAAACGTCCTCGCTTCTTCATCGGCATTACTGCCGCGTGGATATTTTTCGGATTCTTTACGATCCTGAAAAAAGAGATAGAGAAAATATTCGACGTCGATAGACCGAACGACCATCGAAATGCGAACGCTCTATCCACCCTTCTTTCTATCCCCCAAAAAATTATCCAAAACTATCAAGATATTTTCCTCTTTATTCTTCTTATTCTTATTCTCTTTTTCTCCAATGATTTAATGTTTCTGCGTTTTTTTTTTTTTTAAGGCAAACGTAAAGATATAAAGAAAAAGTAAATAGAATCTGTTCGTCGTTGAAAAATAAGATGCAGAGCTACGAACAATTACGCGAAATCTATCAGCATCTCTCCCTTACGTATCGTTACAACTCTACCCGCCCTAAAGGAGGGCTAACTTAACAGAAGAAAGATGATCCATTCGTCATAATATAAAAATGGCCGTGACAGCGTTATCTGTGGCCATTTCCTGCAGCCGTAACGCCACTTCCCCGAACTCACTTGTCACTATACCGGAGGTAATGATCATTACGGAGGGTCTCTCGCTCGGTACATAGGTATATACGAAAAGGAAAAAGAGCAGTCGAGGGAGAAGTTTAGGAAAGAAAAAGAAAGACAGGCCAAAGTACGATGATATAGACCTTGCCTCCACCCCATAGGCCCCCGCCGATGGGTGGGACAAGATGGCCGCTCCTACGACTTTCCGACCTGCTTGGGTTTATGTGTCGTAATAAATGGTAATTTAAAACAGCGAGAACTAACAATTTCTTTCTTCATTTCTATCTCCGTCGCACCTCGCTTGCTCTTGAAGCAAAGCACACGCACGAGGCACACATACGAGATTGCAAAAGAAATAGGAAAAAAAGAGAGTGGAAGGTGAACTCTTCTCTCGCGAAGGTGCTAAAAGAGGGAAAGACAGGGACAGTTTTCCGAAAGAGGGATCGAAGGAGTGAGGGAAAGTCGAGCCGGTGGTAGAGCTTTCTTTGAGATATACCAACCAAGAAGCAGTGGAAGCAGCCAGTCAGACAACCAACCCACGTAATATAAAGAGATATGTGCCGCGGAATAGCATTACCATTAGGAGATATAGTTTAGTGGAGGCACCAGATGAAATGAGATACTGCGGCTGAATCATGCATGAAGCCGAAGGTGCGATTCACCACCTTCGTGAGTTCGCGCCCGCGCTCTACCAACCAAACTTGTGTCTACGTACTCAGTTCGCAGATACTCTTTACCCTACCCAACTCTTTTCCTCCTCCTCCTCCTCCTCCTCCTCCACCACCACCACCACCTCTAACCCCTCCTCTTGTCCTCTTCCTCTACCTCCTCCTTCTTTTCACCATTCCTCTTACTCTCTCGTTTCTTCTTCATAGCCGCAATGAGAAAAGTGAATATGCTACAATATTCAAATGGCAGCAGCGCGACACTTTATTAAACGCGCTATTTGCATCAGCGCCTCTACCGCTCGACCATCAACTCTCTTTTATAGGAACCCTTCGAACTAGCCTTTGTCGATCAGATACGAACGAGTTCCTTTGCGCCAGGTCAATTAAAACTTCAGACAGCAAATGCCTGGATGAAATCGATCGTAGGACTTTTATCAATCGAAACTCGCTCAAAGTTGAGCCCTTGGTTTTGAGTAAAATAGAGCTTCCCAGAAGAGGAGGACGATAAATACGGAACGTGCACGTTACACGGACGACATGCGGTGCGCGTACACGCATTATGCTAATTTCTCTTTTAATCTCGTGCAATGACATCGTAACCTTCTCATCGTTCTCTCGCTAAATTTCTTACCCCTCCGGATCGTTTAAGAAAAGGCAGTTGAAAAAGCTCGTGGAGAACATATTGCCGAGGAGGACGGTCCTCCTAAATATAAAAAAAAAAAAAGGTTACATTTTCTCTTGAAATAAGGTACTACTTAAGGGAAACATTTTGAGTCGATCCTGAGTTCGAGGATCGTCTCCGAGACGCGACTCGGAACGAAAAGAACGAAATCGTTTCTGAGGAGAAGAAATCGTAAGGTGGTATACAAAGAGGAAGGCGGGATAATGGAGCGACGGTGGTGGAGGTAGAGTGCCGGTGATGGTGGTGACGACGACGCCAACCCAATGCGGTGGTGGGAGCACTTATGCATTTATGCATTCGTATTTCCGTGCTCTCGAAGACGAACCGTAAGAAGTCGTCGGCGGTGTCCCCGTAACGTCACAGGCACTTCGACCAAAGTCGTAGTGCGGCCCATTCAGGAGAATGGTAGGAGAAGGTAAAAATGGAAAAAAAAACGAAGAAGAAGGAAAAGAAAGAAGAGGCGGAGAAGAGAGAGGGAACGACGGTGGGCGTAAAGTTGAACCGGAATAATAATATGCACCGTCGTTCGCGCCCACCCAAACCAAAAATCTGAATATATGAAACGTAATGACAGAGCGTGGAAGAGCGTACGAACGTTTTTGCTCGCTCCAGGTGGTCGCACCTTTCCCGTCTCCTCCAAAATCGTATCTTCGGATGTATCCTACCCTTACCGATGATCCTTGGCGGGCAACGAAATTAGAGTCGATAGAACGAGGTCCAGATTGGGGATGACAAAGTTTACGCATAAAAGGACGATGGAAAAGAATGAAGGTAGGTAGGAAGAAACTAAGGAAGGAATGAAGGACGAAAGGAAGGAAGGAAGGAAGCAAGGAAGGAAGAAAGGCAGGAAGGAAGGAAGGGCGCCGTCGTAGCCCGGGACCTGTGGCTCCGCCTATCGGTGCGCCGCCTCGCGGTAGTGAATACATTTAGCCTGGTTAGTTTACAAATGAATACAGCGATTGAAGCAACTTATAATATCAATGTACCTCGGGCCGTCTCGCTCGCACGGCGCGCGCCACCCCTTGCGGGTATCCACTTCCACCCACTTCCTTTCTCGCTCGCTCTCGCGCGAGGTTCCATACAGAATGGCCATATTAACTTGATAATTAGCTCGGTTATACGACTTGCAGATGAGGAAAGACTCGGGACGGACGTCGGCTACCCCTACCCGGAGTGGTGCCAGTGTTCCTTGCTCTGCTCCCTATGCTATGCTCGACTCGGCCCTGCTCCTCGTCGCTCGCCGGATGGATATAGAACCCTTAGTTCGTATTTCTCTCCCTGTCTGCTAGGAACCCCGTCGCGATTCGCCGTCTTGCCTGCTGCATATCTTCGTTCCGTTCTCGCGAGTGTCCTTTGATTTCTCGAGGATGTGTTTCTCGCTAGTGTGATCGTGCTGCTCTAGTGTGTTCTACTCTTTGTGCACTTTTTCTCTCCCTGTGCCCTCGCCGTCTATTCTCCGGAGGTAGGTCATGAGCTGCCGCGAACACGACGATCTTCTAGGTGGCGCCTTCTGGTCCCAAAATGGCCGCTCTGGTAGCGCCGCCGTACAATTCTTCAAAGAGATCGCGCAACCTTCTTCTTTCGTCTCTAGCGTTCGCCGAAGAAAAGCGACACTGGGAATACAAAGTATAAAGGCGCATTCCGAGAGATGACTGGCATTGAAAGCTGCCTTTGGAGCCGCACCCGGTTAGCCTCCTCGGCAAACCGACCGGAATACAGAGGATGGCAGCCATATTAGGCCTCGCTCCTCCTCTTCTTCTTCTATCACCCCCCCTCTTCATCCTCCTCCCATATCCTCCCCCTACCAATCCCCCACCCTCCCTCTTCCTCTCTCTTTTCTACCGACGTCTCTTCTTCCGATCGAGTTTACATTCCTTTAAAATGCGACAAACTCTTTGTCACGTGCTCCCGATCGTATTTCAGCGTTCGTTTTCGCTAAGACTCGCGCCGCCAAGAGATATGACGAGATTAAAGAACACGTCGAATGACGTCAAGCATACCCACGAGAGAGACGGATCTTTCGATACGCGCGTGCCTACGCGTACGCGAGGAACTTTTTATTAAAATTTCATTTAAATAAAGCGACTACTCTTGGTACCATCGTTGAGGATACTTCCTATGACTAGCGCGTACTTTATCAGCCGTGAGAGAATCGCGCCGTTTATCGTTTACATTCGTCGCTCCTAAGACTCGCCACGCCACCGACCCCCCACATCATCTATCTTACGAAAAACTCTAACCGGTTGTGGATCAAACACATTGACGCATAACGCATGCCAATAACCGGCTCTTTACTAGCTAGAAATTGAACGATCAAACGATGGAACAAATGGCATGCGCGTGAACATAAATTCAATAACATAAGTGACGCCCGTATAAAGAAATCGAAGAAACTGTTAACAGTTGGGAATGTTTATAAGAGGGTTTACTGACACAGCTCTAGTCGGACAATTATTTTCTTCAAGATTATACTTGAAAAGTAAATTGCAGTAGACTAAGCGTCGGCAATCGCGGAGAATACGCGCGAATATACGTTCACGGGATGTTGTACATACGTCGTCGCACCTGGCCGCATCGCGGTGTGGGTGCCACGAGGAAGAAGGCAAGAGGGCCGTCGAAACTAATGTATGCACCCTTGTAATACGCACAATAGAGTCCGCGAGCCGAGGAGGGACACCTGAGCCTGCAGCCGCAGCGGAACGTTATTCGAGCCGGCTGCTCGCTCGTTCGATAATCGCGCCTTGCACCGATCGTTCTAACTGCCTCTAAAGAAAAAATAAATTAAATATAAAAGAAAAGCAAAGAAGAGATGTGCGAGAGAAAGAAAACAGAGGGGTACTGTGCGAGCGGTTTAAGTTATTTCGAGTGTATCGCGAGGACAATAATCGGCGACGATGATAACGGATCGAACGAGTCGGAATAAAAAACTCTTGTTGTTAGCATACCACCGTGATTATTTTCATTATAGTACCTACGTACACTCGTTGGAAAGATCGTTATCTCAACTTTGTGCCTTCCCACTGTGCGTGCGCGCGCGAAGTCCTGACTTAGATTTCATGTTTTTTCTTAATGATTCGAGCAATTAGCCACGCTGAGTGCCCTGACTTCTCGTCGTTCCGGCGAACTACTTCGTCTCCTCCCTCTTCCTTTACATCTAAGATCCCCGCGCATCGTCATTTTTCCTTCTCCTCTCGAAGATAAACGACGGAACCGACGGACTCCGACTGGAAAAAAATGATTGCAACTCGTTACCACAATCGCGTCTACAACGGTATTGCTCGTTAGATTCTCTTACTCGATTTCTACTAAATAAAGATAGAAAGGCCACATTTCGATCTAACGAATAAAATAATATAATAGGAGGAGCGTGTTTTATACCAACTCCAAGGATTTTTGCTTCTCATACTTGTTCTTCTTCTTCTTCTTCTTCTTTATCTTGCAAGGCTTTTTCCGAAGATGAAAAATTATCCTAACGAGAGGGAAGAAAAATACGGGGCGCGAAACTCTCGCCGAAGGAAGAGAGAGGGACGTGCTGTGTTTGCGCATTGTTATGTTAACGCCTCGGCAAAGTAACAATCGGCTCGAGGACAATGGCGAAATCCTTTTGGACGAAATAAGGAGGGAGAAAGAAAAAGAGAGAGTAGGAAACGACGTTATCGCATTATCGTATTGCGGCGCGGCGCTGCCTTTACGTAAATTCACGCAAAAGTGCATCGCGTCTTCTCTTTCGTTCTTCCCGCGACTTACGTCTACGCAAAATCTCCTTACCGACGAAGACTACTGCTCTTTGTCCTCCCCCTTCATTCTCGTCTCTTTATTTTCTTTCGCACCCTTTTTTTAGTATTCTCCGTTGATATAATACTGCGAGAGATTTCGCACGTTCGCGACATCCGCATCGACAAACTCGTCACATTCGTTTGATTCCCGTGATAATCTACTTTTGGACTTGTTTTATTCGTAATCGTTTTTTTTCTCGAAAATATTCGTAAAAACGGATAAAAGATTTATTTCTATCTCGGAAAAAATAATCGCGTAGAAAGAAAAATAAAACAGATTTTACCCTTATCATTTCGTTGCGCATTCATTGCGGTCTAACAGTTTTTCCTTGTGCAGGTACTTTTCTGACTGTAGATATACGTAAACTATAGGATACGTTCGGTAAAACGGGCAACCCCTATACTACACGAAGGGATGGTCCCAGAGACAGAGATAAAAAGAGAGAGAGAGGAAAGGGGCGGCTCTTGGATGGGTGGACGAATATGCAAATGTAATTGATATTACTTTTTAAATATTCCCCACTCTCTCCGGCAGCGGCCACCCGTCTGTTGTTCGTTCGTTCGTTCTTTAGCAGCAGAGGGTGCGCCTGCTTTATACACTCTTACTCTAAGTGCTTTTTACCTCCCCTTCCCGTCGCTACCGCCAACGACGGCCTCCTATACTGTCCTTTTTCTCTCTTTCTCTCCGCTTCTCTTTAGGTGGCGTCCCCATAAGCAAGGCTAATTAATAGGCTTTACGAAGAGATAGCTACCGAGATATCTCGGTCAGGATTACCGAAAAGGTTATTCATGTATCTCCTTGGATTTTACGAATCATTACACGTTTTTTCAAGAAGCTGACAACATTTTTATCTCGCGATCGTAATCCTTTCGTTCCTTTTTTTATCCACGTTCGTAAATATACGGGGATTATTGGAAACGCCGAAGAAATCAAGATCGGTCCATTGGGTCAAAGCGACACGCGGCATCATTCATGTAGATGAGCTTGATAAATTCAGTATAGAGGAATATAACTGCAGGATGCAATATAACCGTCTCCTTTTTTCTTTCGGATCATCCGTCAAATACATATCATCGGTCTACCTCGTTGATTGATTCAATTCTAGCTAGAGGCGAAATCTAGTAAATTATCATATATTAATTTGCACGCGGTACCCAATGAATCTATTAATTGAATGCACCACATCGACGATTCGTTGATTATGATTAATGAGATCATAATAGGCTTGCCTGCCGGCATTAGATCGGGAAGCACGAGTGACCCGTATTTAATTAGCACTCTTACCGAAGGCAATGCCTTTTTTTTCGTCAAGTCAACTAAATTCACGCGAATGAACAATGTCATTCCTCCCGAACATCATTTATCCGGTTAACGAGCATTTGCGAAATGATCGAGGCTACTACTACACTTACGGTCCGTCGGTATGACATCGAAAAGACGATTCGTTGACTTTTCTATATCGCAAAGTACAGATATTAAATATATAGATTCCGAAAATCATGAAACATTTGAATAATTAAATGTTTTATCGTTTATAATCGATACATTTCGAAAATTTATACCATGCTACATTTATGTATCTATTTAAATATTTATCAATTATTAGAGAGCGATTTCATTTTCATTTTACTTAGACAAATATTAATTGGAATTAAATCAAACCATAAGAATTCCAATGAAATTGACAAATTTTACGAGATAATCGCGATTTTGTAAGTTTTTTAAATAAATCAATAAAATAATATATCAAGGTAATCTTGATTAAAGCAAAGAATCATTAGTTCTTTTTCATATTGATAAAAAGTAAAACAAACCGGTCTAATCCATTTCCTCCAGCAAAAAACAACGTGCGTAGGCAGACGTCATAAATTTATTCGCTCCGATGTTAAAATAAGTTTTACGAGTGAGTAAATGATAACGTTCGAACGAATGGAAAAAAAAAAGGAGATAAAAATCGCTAAGACTAGAATATTTTCTTCTGGTAACAGAGGCGTCGAACGATCGTGGAAGTCTCCGATCGTCATTGCGATAGCTCGCAGAAGAGAAAATCGTTTCAATTACTTGTATACACGTATATAGGTACGAAATACGATAATCTCAAAGGCGTATCGCACGCCTTAATAGAATGACGTAATATCGTAATGGTAAACGGCTGTCGAGTCTTCAGGTTCTTTCTCTTTTTCCTACGTCTAGCCGAGCTTGAGCAGCTGTTTGAACGTTTAAGTAGAATAGAGAGAGATAGAGAAAGAGAGAGAGAGTGCGCGTACACCGGCACGCTGGCAATAAGATTTATGATAATGCGTCGTCGAGAATAATTAGGTGTATACATACCGCTCTCGTATTATACATAGCAACTGCGAGCATATACCTATATTCGCGTAGCGCACAAGGCAAAGTTTCCGGCAGCGGCCGGGGAGAAAATGCACGGAGCCAGATCATTGGCAATCGCTCAATTAAGACCGTCTTCTAATAAATATTAACAAGAAGTAAACACGACAGCATGCAACCGTTTACACCTCACTTAATGTCATAATAACGCTTTTCCCGTACCCCTAACATGTACTTTCTTACTTTCTTTCCTTTAATGAGTTGCGGGCGCATTTTTATCAAAGGTTAACTTCTCCTTGAACCTGAACGAAAAAGGATGTTCGTACGCTCCCTTTCTCGATCGTGGAAAAGAGGAAAATGGAGAAAAAATGTATGAAGATGACGGCGACGACGAGTGATGAGGAAAAATATAAGTGTAGTTGTGTGCCACGAGTAGGTAATTACCAGGTTTCCCGTGGTAACCCAACAGTAGAGCAGAACAGCGATGGCGGATTCTCTCGACTTGCTTGCTCGCTTCGACTACGAAGGATTCAGGCATTCGGGCATTAAGGCGACGCCACGGTACGATGTTTCCGTCACACCAGTAGTTTCAACGCCAATTAAACACCCGCTTGTCAAGGAGACACCAGGAGAGAGAAAGAGAGCGAGAGAGAGAAGAACTAAGGGGGACGCCCACGCACGCATCGAGCTCCGATTCGTTGTCGCACGCAATAGGTTGCCCTCGCACGAATTCCGATTATTACTTCTCATCGCAATGGCTAACGAGAAACCATGCGACCAATTTTTGGATGAACAGATTTTTCTCGAATACTTACAATTAGTTATGACTCGAAGAAATTCCAGAAGGCATCGCTTTTCGATCAACATAAAAATTACTATTGGATACGCTTTGTATTTTGTATATTTTATTTTATTCAAAAGGGATATTACCGCGTTCCATGTTTTAATACGACTTACGCATTGCAGTAATTTCTTATAGTTTATATATTCTGCGAGTACAAATTTATTAACGGCATTTAATTACGAAGATCGAATGGCGAGGTTTCTTTCGATGTTACCCCAAGATAGTCGCTCGTCGTAAATTCAACCCACACGCGGCCTTGCAATTAATGATTGTTATTAAATATAAAATCCAAATTAATGCTAGCGATAGTGCGTGCGCTAAATGAATAAAATCTGCTGCAGTCGTAGCGACTTGACAAATGTCGTCTTTATCGGCTTACCTCGTTCGCTTTTAAGTGCGTATCGTCGAATCGTAACGCAGCCGGAGTTTCTTTTACCCTCTCCCTCCTTCGTCGAAGCAGCAAAAAGGGAGGAGAAAAATTGAGAATGCATTTAGGTCGGAGTAGGTACGGCAAAATGCGCGATAACAAAAAAAAAGCCGTGTGCGTGTCTCGATAACAATATATTACGCAAACTCGCGATGCGCGTTTAAACGTAGCGCTTAATATAATTCTCTACGCTAGAACATTCTCAAATCGCGTTCGATACTTACGTAATCTTTTCTTCGAAAACTAGATCGTCTAATCTCGCTTATTTTATTTTACAGAGAAAGATATAGATTTTGAAAACTGCGCGAATAAATTTTTTAATGGAAGACCGTATTCGTTTAAACACCAAATACACACACATAATATTTTCACCCTCTTGTAACTGATTTATAAGTACTTTATATCGCTACGTAGAAGTTTCTTAGTAGATAAGCGGATATCGGGTCTCTCACCGACACATGTCCGGACTAACTAAACGACATTTTTTATCGACGATCGTTCTCTGTAATACTTTGTACTTTGCACCGATAGTCCTTGATTCCGATGTTTCCCATTGTCCTCGATAAATCGAATATGAATGCGGTAAAAAGAATTCCTTTTCCGAGTAGAAAGAACTCTTTCGTGCGGGGAGGAAATTAGCTTAAGCACGTGGAGAACGGAAAAGCGACTCGCCCCTTGGACAATCAGCCCCCCGTGGCTTTGGTAGCTTAGGTTCAACGTCACTTTTAATCACGTCCCAGTCTTGGGGTGCACGCCACTGGCACCCATGGGGCCGTTTCATTGAAACACTCGCTTGTTGAATATTCGACTGCTTTATTAAAACCATTCCTATCGTGCATTCTCTTCTTTTTCTTCTTCTGTTTTCTTCGCCACTTGTACTGCTGCAAAGGAAATTATCGAGTATCATAACAGCTTTAAGAAGAATAACACTTTGACTTACAAATAAAGGAAATTTTAAACAAACGAGGATAGCGATCGTTTTCCGAGTCGGTAAAGTTATTTTGCAAAGGGAAAGTCGAAAGAAGAGGATGTCGCGAGTATGCAAGAACAGATTGCGCATACCCAGAGTCCGCCATGATATCTTTTCGCCGACGGACTTTTACGCAAGAGGAAGACCGTCGATTATCTCGATCACATCGCCGTTTCGCGAGCTAATTAGCTATCCTGCTACTTGGCAAATAGCTTCCGCGAATCGCCGAATCGTAATCGCTCGCCGCCCCTCGTGCTCGCTTGTTTTTCTTTTTTCTCATTTAGAAATCTTGCTCTAGTAGAAATTCTACGAGAACTCGTATCCTAAAGATTTCCCGTATTTTACTTTTGCCTCCTATGGAGAAGCAAAAAATGAAAACGAGAAAGAAAGGAAAAAAGAAAACTAAGAACGAGGAGCACTATGCGACATCCTATCGCGAAAGCATACAACGGCATCTTTTATTAAACTCGACCCTTCTTAGGGGGATGAGGGTGCTACCCAGGAACATCCTGGATTTATCCCTGAGAGACCTTCTATCATTTTAAAGCCTGCTGTGATCAAATTAAACGGCCGATTTCACGGGAGAAAGGAATTATCGATTGCTCGGAAAAGTTTTTCGAATCGATCGTTGGACGATTTACCGTTGTTAGGTAGAATTTCGCGGCGATGAATTGGTAAAAGAGGAAGATGATATAACAACGATGGAATCTTCCTCTAAGAAAAGAGTCATTCGACGTCAAACTTCGTAGTCGTAAGATCGACGGCTCGCAATCGACGACGCGTGGAAACAAATAGCGTGATCGTCGAGGCCTCGACTTAGCAGCTACACCAACAAGAGATAGAGAACGCGCGCGCGTGTATTTGCACGTGGAATAATAATCAGCTATCGGATCTTCGACGATGCACGTTCTTCGCAAATGACGTGTCAGGTGCAGTCGTTGCGCATCGTTCCGCAATGCGGGGCCCTCTTCTTTCGCCTTATTACTCTCTTTCTCTCTCTCTCTCTCTTTCTCTTTCTTTCTCTTTTAAAGTCCAACTCCAAAAGTGTCTCTTGTCGATCGTCGTTAGTTCCTCGACGATGACGACCAACTTCCTTTCGACTTTACAATCTCAAAATGATAATTATCAACCCTTTACCTACCTTTATTTCTCATTTAATCGTTAAATACCTTCGTCACACCTTAATTGACAAATTGCTATCAAATCCCTATGATCATTCTCGTCATTATCCTATAATATCTCTGATTTAAGAAGAAAAACCGTTCATAAAAATATAATCGAATTACCGAACTATCCGTGATACATCTTATCACTAATTAGCGAGTTGAATTTCAGCAAATTTATGTCGAGTTTTTATCGAAGAAGAAAAAAATACGATAAATTGGGAATCAATCGTGAAATCCAAAAGATTACGATAACCGCGAGAATACTCTCTTCTCTTGACTCGATCAAACGATCTCGACGTAGAACAATAAAAAGAAGTAGAGAAAGAGTTAAAGCAACGGCATTGCGGCATAGCTCGTTGATCATAGCGGCGCGGACGAATAATCGAGAAGAGGCATAATAGAAAGCACGTTGTTTCCCACGGCGCGGCGATTTGAGCTCGTCACGAATAGCATGACGGCGTGCGCGTGACGAGAGAAGGACGAAGAGGACGCCCTTACTTTCGTGAACCTTTATTCGTTGACAAGGAGAAAAGAGAGGAAGGGAACGCTAGACGTTTCTAGCCTAGATCCTGACCCTTAATCATGACGTAATAATACCCGATCACGAAAGATATTGCACATTTCCGCGGAATCACTGCTATTTCATGCTGGTAACGAAGAAGAGGAAAGAGAATACGAAGCTAAAAAAGAAGAAGAAGAAGAAGGAGATGCACCCGTCCTCGGTTGTTTGACTTGGTTCTCTTTTACTGTCCGTCGACATGCGATCCAAAATCCTCGGCTCGGCTATCCTATCGAACGACTTTTGATCGTTTCACTCTTGTCCTGCTTTCTAGCCTTCGCTAGTAATCCTAAAGAATCGAAGGATATAGGACGAAAAAGAGGATCCTTGGAGAAAGGGCTGTTCGACGGGACGGGTTTAAAGCGGCCGTTTTTACGCGACAGTGAAAGAACAATTGGAAAGAGATCGGTGATGGGCCCAAAGGCGATGGGTTTGAAAAGACGAGACGACGTAGGCGTCCGTCCTACGGGACCGCACGAAAACGAAGAAAAAGAGAGAGGGAGAGGGAGAGAGAGAGAGAGAGAAGGAGGGAGGGATAGAGGTGGAAGAGAAGGGTGCCTCGAGCCAGCCGCACCATTAATCATCGGGGTAATTCCATAGATGGCTCTTGGCTGCTCCGAGGAGCGAGCGATGCATGCCAAACTTGCCTCGTGCTTTGCTTGCCGAACGAGCTGCGAAGAGATGCATTCGTTTCTGCAAGAGAAAAGGAGAGATAGAGATAAAGAGAGAAAGAGTATAAGAGCGAGAGCCTCGAAACGAGGCCTTTTGAATGATATGTATCGCTCGGTGGTATTCCGGATGAGGGAACGTCTCAATGAGTATCGAAATATTCCCTCTTTCTCTTTTTCTCTTTCTACATAAGTACAGTTTCACCTCGTAATTTTAAACGCTATTCCCGAGTCTTGTTTTACAAGATTGTACGGGTATCTTAGCATGTTTCAAATTAAATGTAGATAACCACGAGTAATTAATAATCGATATAACCGGTCGGTCTTCGTTGTATATAACTTATCTACCCTTATGATCGGAAAGCTGAGTCGTTCGAAAAGATGGATCCTAATCGGAAAAGTATAAATATCAATTCTTTGTTATCGTGGAAGAGTCGGATGAAATTGAACGTTAACGAGGTAGAACGAGTCGTTAAAACCTTGTTGCGGGCCCATCCGTACAACGTCGCGTCTACTCTCCGGGCGAGTTTCTTCCTTCGCAAGAAGTCTCGTACATACACATATACTTTCTTTCTCTCTTTCCCTCTGTTTCTCTTTCTCTCTCTCTCTCTCTCTCTTGTTTAGTTCGGCTCGTTGTTAAATCCGTCGGAGAACACGTCGAACGTAAAATAAGGGATCTCGAGGAGAGGGAATCGCAAAAAAAGATCGAACTCGTCCGCAGAGACACGGTGGCCACCGGGCCGTCCGAACAATGTCAGGAGTTTAATCAATGCATTTAGCCGAATTCCTGTCTGGCCCAAATAAAAGGCGAGACGAGGGGAGTTTAAGCGCAAAAAACGGGCACCGCACGTCGCGGCCGCCCACCAGCACCAGCACCAGCACCACCCCCCTGCCCTCTTCCTCCTTCTTCTCGCTTTGTCTCGAGCAGGACTTTTCGACCGTCTACCCGGTCTACGAAAGTTGTTAGGTATTCCGCGAGTGTACTCTCTCCCGCCGAACGAAGGGAGGGGACGAGGTCTCTTCTTCGAACGACGTACGTCAAGTACGAAGAACGTTGGACGAGCGACGGCCGCAGCCATTCGTCGACGACGAATTTCTAACATCGGCCCTTTCCATTCACGATTTCTCTTCGGGCCGTCGTCGTCGTCGTCGTCGTCGTCCTCGTCGTCGTGCCACCAGAATCCACTCTTTCTCCTTCCTTTTTCTATCCTTCTTCATTCCTCCTCTGCGTTTCTTTTAGTTGTTTTTACAAAAAAAAAAAAAGAAATAATCTTTCCTAACATCTCTAAACGCATTTAAGAGTAAGCTATGAATTTCATTGAAAGTCGACGAAACTACTGTGCTTCCTTCTCTCTCTCTTTCTTTCTTTCTTTCTTTCCTCATCTCTCGCTCGCGCGTTTTATCTGCGTGGACATCTAGGATGGCAGTTGACTCTTTTGGTCAAAAAAAGAAAGAATTTCCGACGAATAAATTTTGAATCTGAGCCACGCGTGCGTTTCATCTTACTTCTTGCGCTCTCTTCTTTTTCCGTCCGATCATCGAAATACCCCGTGTGTCCTATTTTACCATTTTCATAAGAAAATCCAACAATACGCGTCACGTATAAATCTTTCTCTTTCTCTCTCGGTAGGCGACTAAATCGGAACGAAGTAATAAATATCGCGAGAGCAACGGGGCGAACTTTGATTCATGCTCTCCAAAATCCTTTTGGAAAAGTATATTGAAACTCGTCGAGTAAAAATCTTGCAAGGATTTTTTGCTAAAGATGATTCCAGAATATTTATTAAACGAAATAAGAAAATTACAAATCTTTCGCGAGATTGGCATACCCATCGACTAAAGAAATAACAATTATCATTTAGAAAATCGATACGAAAATTAGCTTTGACTAAAGTATTGTTGGATTCTCCTATTGCGAATTGGGAAATATAAATGAAACGTTGCATCGAACAGTACCCGTAGCGGTTTCCGATGAAAATGAGGATAACACCTCCTTAGTATTTGCCATGGAAAATAAGATATTACATTTCTTTGTTGTTTCCATGAGAAACGATTGAGTTATCGCGTTTCTTATCAAATCGTGATTATCATCATAATCATCATCATTATCATCATTGAACACATACCGGTATCTCTGCTTTTCCGAGCGCGAGCCTTCGTGTTACGCACGAAAATCTTGTGTTAAGATAGCAGCGAACAACGCCACAATGCCGAAGGCGATCGTAATTTTTCCTGAGAATCTAATTGTACGAACGGTTGGTGCTCTCGGCGCGAGCAGATTGCGCGTTTTCTCGATAATAAAAGAGAGAGAGAAAAGTTGTAATGAAGTAACAACCTCGAGAATACTGTTACTCGGTAGCGAAGCTTGCTCTCGGAAAAATCATTTCTTAATAGAATAATTAGTCGAGATAGGGAGTAATAATAAGGAGATAATACTAACATTTTAGTCCGTATAACGTGATATTACTCTTACCAAGGTGGAATCTGATAACCAAGCCAGCAATAATTGGATCCGATGCATAAACCATTCGTTTTTCGTGTATAGACTCGTTAAGCGACTACTTTCCGAGAAACGGAAACGCCTGGACGCTCGTAATGTAACGTAGTCGTTAATGTCCACGGCCTTGAACGATCTTAGCAAGTTAATGGAGAACAAGCACCGTTCCGATTCGTTTCTATTCGTATCGTTGGAAATTTTCCGTCTCTTTCTTAGCCTTTTTCCAAGCACGCTCTCTACGTCCACCATTTACAAAAGCCTAATTCTTTCTTTTATCTCTTTCCTCTCTTTTTTCTTTCGAAAGGGAATAATAAGCCTTCTCGCGAGGTTCGCGCGAGCCAGAGAAAGAAGAAAACTTAGAAAAGTCGAGTCTCGAGTAAACTCGGAATCGTGGGATAATCCGAGATGATCGTCTAATAGCTTTAGGAAGGAATCGACTGGGGGGTAGGCGACTACTTAAAATTAGCATAAGCTCAGACTTGCCGACTAACGAGCGGAAGAGACGAGACCCCAAAAGTGCTGTGACGAGGCCAAAAAAAGTAATGACAAAAGCTAACATCGTTCGTATCCCGAAGGAACGTGTTCTTTCGGATGGACAAGAAATTTTTTTCTTTTTCCGACTCTTTTTCTCTCGTTTTTTCTTTTTTTCTTTCTTTCTTATTATAAATAGTACGCTTCGTTAAAAATCGCAAAAGATACCTATAGTACGATTACGAGCGTACATATCGCGTTGCTATTTGCGATCTGCTCTTCGACCCGTTTTAAGTCCGTAGCTCTTAATTAACTCGCGTAATTAATACATTCTTTGGAGTAAAAGGAAAGTATCTTTTTCACGCTTTTCCTTGCGTAAAGCAGCGTAGCGAGGCAGACGGAGAAGCCGTTCCACGGCACTTTTGATCTAATTTTCTTTCTCCAACAAAATCAGTGTTAAATCGTAGAGACATATAACGTTAAGGGAGAAAGAAACACACAGCAAATATAGAAAGAAGAGATCCGATCTGATCTGCCACGAAATGACAAGACAAAAAAATACAAGAAAAAAGGAAGAAGAAGTATAACGTTGTAAAAGACGTCAAGCACAGCCTCGCTTTTTCCAAGTCCACCGAAAGTCGTAAAACGTCCAGCACCCACGTAGAAACGTGTATCACGTAGCCGGTGGCTCGACCGTGAGTTTGTGTACGTATTATCACGTACGTACAGTCCGTGAGACCAGTGCTTCTTCGAATGAAGATGGATACTTTTATAAGAAACTTTTTACCATTATTTCTAACTTAATTGTTTCTGTTTCCTAATAGTGCTCGATATATCGACAATGTTATTTTTCGAGAAATATCGTTGCGTTAAATGTCGATCGAGAGAAGAAATTTGGCTAGAAGTAAGGAGGAAAAAGAAATCTTGGTGGTACTGGTGCGTGGGACTGTACCTTACGCATAGAAGCTCCGGTGTATACGTGCTCCGTCGTTCGTTGTCCGTCACGAGTGCGTGCGCGAACGAATGTCCGGACGAGACAAGAAAGAGAGAGAGAGAGAGAGAGAGTAACAGAGAAAAAGATCCTCGATCATGGGACAAAAGTCGGGCCTACGTCCCGTGGGAACGCGGAAAGTCACGCTCCTTTAAAAAGTACGATCCGCGGTGCACGTTCCGTCGGAGCAACTCGCGGATTCTCGAGTCGTGCTTGAAAAATACGCAAGTCGTAGTACGTGTTCCTTCGACTCGGTCTCCTTTCGTACTTATTGTCAGATGGATTATAGGAAAAGAGAAAAAAAACAAAAGGAAAGGAAAGGAATTAAAAGTATACTTACTTTTCCTTTGCTCGGAACAAAAAAAAACTAGACGAATTCAACGGCATTAGAGGAAATGCAGCAAGTTTTTTTTAAACGCAATTATCGCGCTGAATATTTAAGCGCGCTTAAGTGTTAGCGGAAGAAAATGAAATTCTTCGAGTACACGCGAGACGTATTATAATTCGATTAAGCAGCTCATTAACCCCAAGAGTACGGTATAATTATTTAATCTCGACGAAGAGCGTTTAGTCATAGCAGAGTTTCCAGTATAACAGAGCTGGAAGTACTATTTTTCCTTAATAAAATAACGACGAGCGAAAGGAAAAGGGAAAGAGAGAAGTGGAAGGGACGATCAGCTCGTTAACTCTGTGGGCATCTGTGAAATCGCGCGGACAGGTCAGGTGTATCTTGCTCAAAGCGATGCACCTGTCCAAGAGCAAAGACGAGTAGAGCCAGGTTGCCGTTCGTTCATGGCGTTTCATTTTATAGAAAGGTGCTTCTATCAGAGATCTATCAAATTGCCCTGCCAGATAAGAAATTAGGGGAAGCGTAGAGCCGACGAAAAAGCATCCGTGACGGACACACGCTTGGCTATTATTTTGGCAGCGTCACCCTCGATCTCGTTTCGCTCGAAATATCTGCTTCCTTTTTCAACCGATCCTTCTACCGATTTCGTAGAGCCTCACCTGCTCGAGAAACGTGAAATAGCTTCTCGCACGACACATCTGAACTATCGTACTCGTAACGTCTTACTTTTATTCCCTCTTTCAAAGCGTTGCTCGACACGATCGAAAATCCAAACAAACGGGCCATTGCCTTCGATCTTTCTATGTTTAGCAATATTTATTAACTTATAAATTAAGTAATTAGAGCGCAATAATAATTCAGTTTGACAGATAATTAGAACAGGGAACAGAGTAATTGAGTTAATTGAGAGCAAGATTGTACGCGTTGGAACGTTACGCAAAGCTTAACCTGATATATAGAACCGTTCGACGCGCACAGATGCATATACTCGTATACGTAAGTATATACGAGTATCTCTAATCGCCATAATCACAATTATTCCTCGATGGAAATAATACGAAAAGAGGAGGAAACTTTGAACGGTCTTGGCGCGTCACTATCGTCTTGCAATCTCGGAAAGTCTACTGTTCGGATCGATCTGTTAACCGTTGATTACTTCCGTTCTTTTGTAGGAACTTTATATAAACGATGAACCAGGCCATTTTACAAACGATTTTAATTTTCTATCAAATACAACGGGAACTACTGTCATCTATTTCTCTATTAATTAAAAAAATTTTTAAATATGGAAACTTTTATTATATAAGAACGATGAAATTAATTGACTTCTAGAAATATTTACGAAATTATTTATATGATATGCCATCGAACCGATGCGTTAAAGTTTACTGCACAAATCGGTATGGTAGTAAAATGGTTAATAAATAATTATCCTCTTTTGACCAGATCGGAAATGTCTACGTCGCTAAGCTTCTTCCATCGACATACAGAGAGGGTCCCTGTTTTTAATGGTAAAACTTTGTCAATATATTTTATGGGTTTCGGTAAGAAAAAAAAGACTATATAAATATAGGTTGTTTAAAATTTTCTTAACAAGTTGAGAATGGTATTGAACTCGCAATTATTGCCAACAATAATTAAATAATTATTTCTCATAGATATTTAACAGAGATATCAAACAGGATATTATTTAGTTTCAGAAGCGCTGTAAATATCTTCCTTCAATAACCCCATAAATTAAACAGATCAAATGTAAATATTGTAAATTTATTCCTATATTAAATCGAAATAACCGCGAATCCGATTTCATTACCTTTGTATTCCATATATTTTTGTTCTAACTTTTTAATAAATCTTTAAAAAACCTATTTTTATATAAAATTTATTTCTTATCGAGACCCTTAGAATACACTGACAAAATTTGTCCATTAAACATTAGAACATCTTATAGGTCCTATTCTAAAGAACAATCGCAAGACACCGAAAAGCGACATCGTCTACGGTGCGACGGGCACATCCTGGACATCTGTTTCAAAATAATTTTCTTCTACGAGGAAAGATAAGAATTTTTCTTTACCTCTTTTTTTCAATTCAAAAACGACGTATCTACAATAAAGGATCTAACCGTTATGATACAACACGATGGCAATATCTCCCGATATTCGCAATTTTACGTAAGATACCATCCACTCGGTGCGCTCGCTTATTAAAGCGAACTCAAATAAAGCCAAGACGCTTTTGAGACAAGACGAGACGAGACGAGACGACGACAACGACGATGCGATCTCGTCGATTTGATCTCACGAGCGAGACATAGAACTGGTCTAATGCATCCATTCGATACATTTCACATAACGTAACGCGTCGTACAGGAAACCGAGTTTGTTTACGTAAGGAACGCTCGCCTACGTAACGATTTTTTTTCTATCTCTCTCTCTTTCTATCCATTATTGAAAACATTACATCGCTCTTATTTGTATCGTTATAACGAAATATCAAGCTGGTAATATTAAAGAGCGAGGGGAGTAGAGAAGAAGAGGAAACTTAGAAGAGAAGTAAAAGATGTTCGGAAGCCAATTAGAGTAATTGTACAAAGAGAAGTTTTGTTTAGCTCGAGTTTGTTATGTCTTTCTCTTCCTCCGTCGAACTTTATACAAGCAGAAGAAGAAGACGGATATGGACGGGAAACTCTAGGTTCTTAACATAACTAGATAGCGTTATGACTTAATTTCTCCATTAACAGCAGTGGTATCACGTATACGACGCAATAATAGACTTGAGCATAAAACGCGACGACAAATTTGAGTAAAGAAAGGCGCGAGCACACGCGGTTCTCTTGCTTCGAGCGGGGAAGTGCTAATTTATCCACATTCCTGATCAATAGCCTTACGCTATCTAATCGAACGATCTCGAATACATCTACATGTTATTAAGGAGCCCGACGTTGCTGTGTGATAGTGCGTTAAACGGGAGAGAATATATTCCGACGATGTGCATAAATGCAACTAAGTAAGTGGCTTTATGCCACCTGTGCCGTCGTTACCTTTGGAGACGTATTAATCGCTCTTCTAACAATTAATTAACGTGAATTATAATGTCATTAACGATCGACACGCGTCGATGGTGGTGCTTTCCGCAATTTAACGGCATTACGGCCCGTATTCATTCTTTTAGCTCTTCTGTCTGCTACATTATAGAGAAGCGTTGATTATAAATGCCGATACAAAATAACCTGGATAATAAACAACTCGCAATCGAATTTGCCGATCTTTAAAGAGCACGCTCGAGTTCGCGTTACAGATTCCCCTTTCGTGTAGAAAAGAAGTAAAGATCGGCATGCGGTAAAACGTAAGGTAGCTCGGCGCGATGTAGGCCGCACCGCGCGGGCTATTCAGGCTCGCATTAATTTTGTACCGTTGTCACCGGGAGCAACATGCGTATTCATGAGACACACCGAGGCTTATAAACGTCGGGCTATTAGTGATACGATTAAAATGTGCATTTCTCGGCGTTGTTTTAAACGCAAGCACGACCACGTTCTGGCCGCGTACCGACCGCGAACCAACGGCCACGACACGGCCAGTAACTACCTTCTCCTATTTTACCTAGGAAATATTTTATTTGGCCCTTCTACTCGCGAATGTACGAACATTCTTTAAACGATAATCAAGTCGAAATAATAAGTTCGAGAGCATTTTAGTTCTCGTTGCAATTCGAATGTATTCGGGATGCATTTCAAATGCAAGTTCGTTAGAGCGTCTAACTCATTGTCAGCGTACACAACTCACCGGGGAAGGTGGCACGAATCCGAATTGTTTATGCGTCGTTTCGGAGTCGAGGCCGGTGTGTCTCGGTGATGCTGTTGTTGGTTGTTTGGCCGGAGAGAAAGAGTCGAGCACACATATATGCGTATCTCACTCGCAGGAAACGCGCATACGCGTATCAGGGAACGATGAATATGCATACCTTAATTCGCGAGGCTAATTGAATAATTTGTAAAACGCGCTGAGGTAGCCCGAACCACCGCGACCTTTTTGCATTCTCCTCTTCGTAGGAGGGAGCACGAGTGCCGCGAGCTCGCATCGCTATATATGTATATATAATCAACTCGTGTATATATATATATACATATATATTCTTCAAGAAGAGTGATCTACCAAGCGTTGTATGGATAGCTTGCCTAAAATGTGTTTCGGCAGCCGCCTCGTCGACTCATGAACCATTCCGGGAATCAACTTTATTCCATAGGGATACTCTTAAATTCCGTACGATTCTCGAGTCTCGTTTAAAAGATTTTACGAGACCCTACGTCACTTTTCTTTTCAACGACTATACGACTCTATGTCGTCCCATCGAAGACGAGAAAAGTCCTCTTCGAAGTCGACCCGGTAGACGAAAGCGGTGCTTCTTCAGGGGTCCTACTCTCTCCCCGAGTTGCCTGATGAATGGGCACAAGGCCCTCCTTACTTATGCGATACGTGCCCTCGCCGGCATACATCACTGCCAGCTAACTTTTTTACGGAGCACGATGCGAGTAAGAATATGATTACGCGCGTTAACATTCTTGGAATATCATCCACATGGCCGTCGAGTCCAAGGATCTCTAGGCCATTCGTCTTTCTACGCGAAACGCGCGAGGCCAATGTGGAAGAGGACGATCGAGAGGACGATCAAGAGGGCGATCAAAAAGACTATCAAGAGTACGATCGGAAAGACGTTCTTTTCTCACGTCGACTGGCTACACGTTACCTCCAAAAATCCAATCCGATACCCTTCTCCAAACGAAATCAGTTGTACGTCGAATCGTTCCAACGACCAACATCGTCGAGTTGGAACAGTTAAACTTGCTTTCTGTCTCAAAGGCAAACCAATCCCTCTCCTCTCTCTTGTATCCAACCATTCGTCCATCCATCCATTCATTCATCCATTCATCTATTCATCCATCCATCCATCCATCCATCCATCCATCCAACCATCCATCCATCCATCTGTCCCTCTTTATCGTTCGTTCATTCGTCGAAGAGCAAAGGGAAGAGATACGAGAACGCAGAGGTCCTTTGATCCTCGGCACTCGGTGTCGGCAAACAGGAACTCCGCTGGTGAACGCAGCCACCGCGCTTTAATACCTCATGCAAATTTCAGGAAAAGGGCACCCCCGTTCGCCCTTCCACCACCCCCTCCTCCTCCTCCTTCGACTCCTCACCCTACTCCACAGTGGTGATAGTCCGCTATATTGCTTCCCGAACAAATCGCTATCCGCTTTTCGTCCCCTCGCATACTCTCTCTCCTTCCCTTCTCCTGTCGACTTCTGCAACGAAATTTCGGTATTATTTGCGAAACCTTACCGCTCGAGTACCTTATTCCTTCGCGAAACGAACTCTTTGTTAAGTCACATCGATCGAAATCGAATCAAGAATACTACGATCGAGCAAGTTCATAGAAACAAAAGAAATCGATCATTTTCCTATTATTCTTATAAGTTCTAGTAGGATGATTGTTTGCCAACGTAAATAAAACACAGTCGTGGATATTTTTTTCTAAGGATTTTCGGGTTAAATAAGAAGAAATAAGTAGATGTGCTAAAATACCTTGTCGGGTCTTCCTCATCAGTTCTGTGATCTCCTTAAGAAACCCGGACCTTGCTGTTTTCTCCTTTATTCCATAACATTGTTCTTTCAGGTACCAACTCCCCCTCCGATCTACCGAACTCGATATACATACAATACGGTGCAATGCGGTATACCAGATCAAGCGTGTAGCTTGCACACATAAGAAGAGCTTTTTTTCTCTCGTTTGATCTTTCGTATTCTTTCCTCGCTAGTTTATAATCGAACAACGGGGAGCTAACCTAGGATGTTGGATTCGTGAGTTGTCTGCGATCGATATTTTTATACTTAAATAGTATCTATCATTCGTAATTGTAAGAAGAGTAAGTTATCATTCTTTATCTGTAAATCTTCTAAGACATTATAATATATATTTTTCTGTTTCGTCCTATGAATAGAAACATCTACGATGGACATTATTGCAGAGAAGTATACAAAAGAGCAAGGAAGATAAATTCTTTTAGAAGCGAAAAGGGAGTACCAAGAGGGTACAAGGAGGACAACGGGAAGACAACCAGGCGGGTACCCGTCGAGGAAGTATGGAGTCGTCCTTTCCCGGGCAAAGGTACCTTTTTGCCCTGCGAAATGGCCCAGAGAATGTCATCCAATGAGGGTGAAGTAAGGGGAAAACAAGTAAAATAATGATAAAAGGCGGAGCCCACGGCGTGATTTGATTGGTCGAGATATCGCCGGCGTTCGAGTCAACCCGCGAAGAAGAGGGGGATGTCCTCTCTTTCTCTCTCTTTCCTCCCCCTCCCTCCTCCTCATCCTCCTCTTCCACCTTCTCCTCCTCCTCTTCTTCCTCTACCACCGTCTTTCCTCTTTCTCTTTCCCTCTTCTCCTCTTCCTCCACCGCTTCTCTTTACCACACCTTCCTGGGCTCGTTCTTTCCGTCTCTCGTTCTATCTGGCTCCCTCCTCTTTTTCTTCGTATGTACTCACACACGTACACGCGCTAGAGCTTACTTTATTCTCCTCTCTCCACGGGTCCATGGTACGCGATCGTGTTCTGACTCTGGCAGAAACATCTTTGCCCCCCACTCTCGGGTTCTTACCTATCCTCTGCTGCTTCTTCTTCTTCTTCATCGTCATTACCTACTTTTTCCGTTTCTTTTTTCTTTGCTCGAAAAGCGTGAATATGTCTAACGTCGTATAAGTATCTACACCGGCCGGTCCTCTATATTTAATTCTAAGTGAAATTTACTCCTACCCCTACCCCTAACCCTACCCCTTTTTGAAAAAAACATTAAGCGTAAGGAAAATAAGAAAATCAAAAAAGAAACTATCGTAGAAAAGAAAAATGCTTTTGGCGTTGTTCTTCGGACGAATGTATTCAAGGATCATAGGTCAAAGAAATTATTAGTGACCGTAACTAAAGTTCCGAACCCGTCACGTGTTCTTCGAAACCGAGGGTGCTTCGATGCGGAAAAGTATATTGACTCGTGATACGCCATCTGTGCGGAGGAAGCACCCTCTTCGCGGCGTTATTGGCAAAATTAATAAGACCGGCATCACAATCTCTTTCTCTCTCTCTCTCTCTCTCTCTCTCTCTCTCCCTCTCTTCACAAATTCTGCAAATGGGAATCAGTTAATTCTGGCTTTATCCCTACCAATCTAGTTGTTGGTGGATTAGAAACGTTTCCAAACGAATAGAAATTGTTTGCACCCGTCCGTCGGTGACGACGAACTTAATGCACAGGGGAAAAACAGGAGAGAGGCAACAGAGAGGTAGAAGATATCGTTATGCTTATTTCAGTTTTTAAAGATAATATCTACTATAGACGATAAATTACGCGAGTACGCTAAATTACCGTGACCAAGATCGTTCATTATGGCACACCGAGCGATCAGACTCTCTGCTCCGTTAAATCATGGTTTTGATCTTTCACGAGAACCAAGTTGTAATCTCTCGAGAGTGGAGGAAGACATCGATGTAAATTAATGACCGATCGATTATTTCCAAACGTTCCTCGTTAGCGAATTTTTCCAATATAACGAGACGAATTTTTGTCTCTAATCGGCTGAGTGATATTGAAATACACATTAGGGACAAGTGCACGTTCTTCGAGTAATTATTACCGTCCTTAGAAACATCTTGGCAACTTTCTACGCGACCTATAATTTGATATCAGTGCGCGGTAACGCACGTTTCTTCTTTCCATTCGAACCGGTTTCCTTCTTTGTATCGTACTTTTACAAAAACATTTAGACATTGAACAACTATCTTTCTCATTCTATCCATATTTTTGTACATAAGATGTAATTATTTTAAAGAGCACTTATGCGTTAAATTAATATTTTCTCAAATGTCCTTAAAGCTTGCTCAAATAAAAAGAATAAATTCATGATAGCACGTAGCACATAGGAGCACGTTTCTTTTCCTTATTGTCTGAATTCACGTGAATTTTTTCATGCGATATAAATGACTGGTTACCGTTGAACGTCTAGACGCTTTTAGTTCGTGTGCGTTCCTATATAAATTGTTCCCAGAGACAGAGTAGGGCATCGAAAATTAACACCACCGCGAATCAAGACGACAATGTGATTCATCAGTTAAATCCGCGTGTATAATCCTTTACACGACGTCCGATCCCGGCCGGGATGGACGGGAATGAGGAAGGAAGGGGAGCTCGTGCTTGCTCCTGTCAACGGGGGCTGCGAATTATAATCACAGTTGTGGTCGATGCGGTTAGGGAGGGACGGTTAGAGAGAAGAGAGAGAAGAGATATGAACTATGATGCAGGAGAACAACGAGGTCCGGTGCGAGGTCTGTAGTCAGCCACAACCGCGGGTGGCGGCAACGACGGAGACGACGACTACGACGACTACGACGACGACGACGACGACGACGACGACGACGACGGCGACGACGTCAACGACGATGACTACGACGAGTAGAATCCGTAGGGGTTGGGAAAGGGTGTATTTACCCAACGGCAGTACACACCGGCGCCACGGAGGACGGACCTAGATGGAAATCTGCGGCATTCAGAGGCACTGGCCAAGAAAATTGGCTGACAACATTTCGCACGGACACCGAATTGCCGTCCATTCCCTCATTCCACCCCATCCCACCTTTTATCCTTCGCCTAACCTATCTTCCTTCTTCCTTCCTTCTTTCCCACACGTAAAACTTCGTGAACACGCACAAATTTTCGCCTATATATATATTTTAAAAGAGGAAATTAAATTAATCGATTAAAAAAAGAAAAGATAAATCGATGAAAATCTTTCTCTACGTTAGTGTTAGTGACATATTCTCTCTAAAAAGAGACGACGCAACAAAGAAGAACCACAGTTCGCATAGGAACGTTCGATTCAAAGGTAAAAGGCTTGAAGGCGTTTCCAATGGGAAGGCCCTAATGATCGCCTCGTGCCGGTGATCACCGAATCCTGGCTAAATAAATCCAACTTGATTGAATCATTGTTAAGCGAAACCGCGTTAAATACCCGTGAAATTAAGCCGGACGATCCATGTTCGGCACGCGATCCGATTGGCTCGAGGGTATCGCCTTTAAAGTACTATTAGAGGCGCTTCCTTCTCAGCCTGCGATTAATGAGTTGTTCACGACAAAGGTAGTATCCTAAACGCTATTTTAGAATCATCGAACCTTCTCTACTTCTTGTCTTAAACTTTTTCACTTCTCATCGTCTAAACATATTCTTCGAAAAGCGGTGTCTGTCCAACGGGAGTTAATGAGATCGGCATTCCAGTAAACGAATATCAACACAAAACTAAATCTGTGGTAGGATTCGATCTTAAAAGGGACAACGACCCTTTTCAGATCTCTTCGATGTTTTTCTCGAACTCGTTCAATCTCTTTTCACAACTATTTTTTTTGTTCTCTCTCTCTCTCTCTCTCTCTCTATTTTCATCCAATTCTATCATCCAAGCAACGTGAAACATCGTGGGTGGACACGATCGACATTAAGGGTGAGCACCATCGTCGGACATATGGGAGCACCATGTGGTCATCACCGTATCGTTTCGCCGACGAAAGCAAAGGCCGACCCTCCGATGCCACCGCAAGAGGAACCAACGATGGGGATAGGAAAAGAAGCCCGCACAAACTTAAACGGTTCCGACGGATAAACGCTCGCCGCAATTTGTAGCAATTTGTTAAGTAGCTAGCCAGAACATTACCTATATTACGTTTACTCTCCCTTAAGCGAACCGGAAGATATACGGGGGTACGTTCAGATTTATCGTCTTTCTCGACCAGAACGAATCGAGCACCGCGAGTCTCGCGAATCCGTCTCGACGCGAACCTTTTACGCTAAAGTCCTACCGAATTACTCGAGATTCTGTGATATATGAGACGAGCTAAAGTAAAGTTTATAAATATTCGATAAAATACAAAAGACGACATTTTTTTTTTTCTTTTTAACTGTGACGATCGATCAAAGGCTAAGAAAAAGGAAAGATCGTATCTAAAATGTTAACAATATTCTATGGCCGAGTGATTTTTAAGTCAATCTTGAAGTTTTTAGAAAGAGAGAACTCTTTTGCGATAGTAAGGTGCTCTTCGGAGGCGAAGATTCGAAAATAAAGCAAAACGACTTTGGCTTTCTGCGGATGCTTTTAGTCGATGAGTTCGCTTCCCCATATCCCGTTTCGGTTTCCTCTCGTTCCGTACCATCACCACCAACATCGTCGTTCTGGCCTAACCCAGCTTTCTCATCCATATGTAACAGTCGCCTGGTATTAATGACAAGGGGAGAGAGAGAGAGAGAGAGAGAGAGAGAGAGAGAGAGAGAATAGAAGGGACATGCTGAATTCTTTATGTCGCGGAATCTTTCCTTCTTTCCTCCTATTCGCTTTTTGCTTCGTTTAATAGATTATTGCGGTTTTATACTTGTCTTTTCATTATATAATAAATATAATGAAATTGTTTATATATCTTTTGTCCAACGATTACGTCATAGTCTTCTTGCTAACGGCAATCGTTTGCAATCGCGCCATGGATTTATAAGAAAAAGCAAAAGGATACTAAATAGTTTTTGTTTTAAAATTATTAAGCAGAGCAAAGCCATCTCTTCGAAGATGATCGCTGGACAATTGCCAGTAGTTTGATTCAGGGTATACCCACCGTTTAGCGTATACTTGATCGTCCAGCGTATCGTTTAATCGATATTAAACATGCCTTCGACGATTGTATCATCCACATCGAGATAAGAGCAAGCGTATAATCATTGAGCAGACTTCAACGGGTTGGACGTTAAAAAATTACTGACATCCGTTTATTGATTATTTTTCGTAGAACTCCAGTCGCCTTTTTCCAGGTCATGTAACAACTTAACGCACGATCGCAACGATGATCGATGTAGTCGATTATGATAGCTTTACGAGAGGACACTGTGCCTTCTTCTTCCTTTCAAAGTCAACGCTGGCAAGTCTATTCTTATTTTTCACATGCAAAAATTCTTTTTTTTATTTTGGTGCTCTATTTTAATTACGTTTACGTAACACTCATTAACAACTCGTTGCGTCTCAAAAAATATAGCATCCGATTTAGACCGCCCGGATTGCGTTCATCCATCATTTCAAAAATAGATACTGGGACGAAGAGGCAATAGTGCTTTAAACGTAAAGCATGTAAAGCGAACGTTTTTCTGTCTCAAAGTTAGCTTCCAGCATTTCCTCGTAAAAGATCCGAAACGTTCCAGTCGCAAAGACGCGGGAAACAGTTGAATACGAGATCGGCACCCTTTGTTATAACTGTCGTAGGCATATGTCAGAATTAGTCACAATGAACAGCGCGGCAGTGATGAACGTATAGAAAGAGAACGAGTCTTTTTCTCTCTTTCTCTCTCTCTCTCTCTCACTCAGTCATCCAACCACTTTTTCCGTCGTCCATAAGTACTTGATAAAGAGCCCGCAATCGGTTAACCTTTTTAAGCAGTACACGATGACGGATACTCACCTGCAGCTCAGTGGCACTCCGAGGAGAACGACAAAGAAATGAAAAGGTCGAAGAAGAGTAGTAGAAGGGATGAAAACGAACGTACGCGTGTTGTCTGCTTCAATGCTACCATTCGTCGACATCAGTTACGGTCTCTGGACTCTCTCGCGGTCTCCCTTTCAAAGAATTTCTTGTCAGCGTCGAATAATCTTACTTCTTTTTTGTCTCTTTACTCCTTCGTGCTAAAGAATCGAAGAATTCTAGGCATCTTTTACTTTATGTTTTCTTTTCTTTTTTTTTTTTCTTTTACGCTTCTAATCAAATGATTTTTAACGCCCTTTCAATGCCCGGTGAACGCGCATAAGGCGGCATTAACAAGTAAGTAGGAACGATTCGATTCGCGCTCGTTGAAAATGGTCCCAACGCGGCAGTTAGCCCAATGTAAATTGTCTCCTACTCCCTTCCTCTTCTTCTCCGAGAACATCGGCCGTACGAATTACGCGACGACGGCGGAAGACCCTATATTCCGAAGCACCGAACCGAACGTTTCATGCCCTGCGGCTTGGATGAAGAGTGAACAAGCGAGAGAGAGAGAGAGAGAGTCAAGATTCGAACATGTGGCATCATTTGTTACGTGCAAAGTGGGCTTTCCCTTTGAGGCATAGCTTATCCAAGTCCGTTTAAACGCACCCACATACCCGGAAAGCCAAAGGCGTAAAGGAACGAGGAATTATTGAACCATATAAACGCTTAAACGTCTCCTATCGACGGAAATCGAAAAGAATGGTTAGGGAAAGGGCCGAATTGCGTAATGCGTTGCGTTTACTCTACGTCGTTTAAAAATATGCGATCGTTCGATAAGGAGACACTTTCCTTGGCTTCATTGAGAACGTAAGAATCGACGAGGATACTACAATTTCCGACATAAACGAGTTTAACACCTTAGTAGGGTCCGACAGAATGATTTACATTCGAACGCAACCGGTGACAAGTTGAGAGATAGGGTCGTCCAGAAAATATCTACCTTGAATGGCGAAAAACGTGCGTAGACTAGGCGAGAGGGGGAGGACGGGGGTGGTACCCCATAGGGTTCCCGCTTTCCGTGGACATATGGTCAGACCGTGGCATGGTCTCGTCGTAACAAAAAAGCGGTATAGAAAGTGCGACAGAAGTTGGGAGTGTCGGTGGGCGATATATCAGGGCTTAAACTGTCTCGTCGTACCAAGCATGTCCTACCACGGACTCATGCTCGGTAGCGACGTGCTTCTAGCGGGTTTTCGATCGACTGGATGCTCACCGGCTTGCTTCGTTGCTTGCTCGGCTGGTGCGCGTATGGCATTGCGTTCGACAAGGGTCTTGGCATTAGTTAATAGGACTGCCACTGTATCGAGGACACACGCTAATGCGTTAGGAGGAAGAAAAAGAAGGGATATAATGTCAGGAATAGGACCGATCGACGTCTAACCAAATGCGGTTTCCAATCTGTTACGTTTTTACTAGCTAAGCCTAATACTATTCTAATATTATCCTAATACTATGCTTTGCGCCTGAAATAGTCTGGATAGATTATATCTAAGATCCAACATCTTTTATTTTTTCCGAAAGAATCGCTTCCAGCTACATTTAGCTGACATAAATATCGATCGAGTGGCTTCCCTATCTCAAAGTCATACGCGCGCGCGAAAGTCGAAACGAGAAGAAACTTACCATGGAAGTAACTCGATGGCAAAAGTACGTAAAGGCAAAGCTAATCAGAAGAGCTGGTCCACTCCATCGCCAAGGGGAAAACTCGTTACACATTCAACGTGCCACTGGGATTATCATATCCCGGGTCCTTTGACGGCTGTGTATAGTATATGAATGTATATGTATATACCTACGTGCAGCTAGAGACTCGATTTCTCGACGGAAGACTCTCGACAAAATATAAAACATGAAGAATCTCGGCGCTTACGTCTCTGCGACGATCGCTTCGGTTATTGCAACGACGACGACGACGACGACGACGACGACGACGACGACGATGACGGTTCTTCGTCGTATTCTCGACCGGCCAGCTTACCGTCTCGAGGGCAAAACTTGCCCTCGACGCGCGATGAATAAAAATCGTTTGATGTATCGCTAGGTGCAAATTAATGCATAATCGTCAAACGTAATGAGCTGTCCTGACGATGACGCGAAGAGGCCGAGCGCGGTCCCGTAAAACGTTGTCTCGCTACTCGAGTCAAGCTTCCCCTTCTACCATCTCGAAAGTTTGATTATTTTTATAACGACTTGGTACGTCGAGTGCGCCGACGGGAAAGTAACGTGTCACGCGCTTCTCAATTTCTTCCATCTTTCTTCCTTCGGACTTCCCGACTAACTACCTTTCGGCTTTTTTTTCGGTTCTTTCACCCGGGCTTACGAAAGTATCGCTCTAACGACCTCATGTAAATTCTTTACATCGAATGATTATTAAGCAAGGTATAAAGTCACAAGCTATAGATGAATTTTATTTTTACAAAAGTACCGGTACATTCAGTGCTCCTTCGCTTTATAATATTTCCGCCAGTCATTAGTCAATCGAATACACCTGTGTACGCGCGTCAAAATAATGATCGCGGTGCGTGCGTGTCCTTCGAATCGAAACGTCGATCAGGATTCATCGAAGCGTGAGAGGAGTAACTAGACGCGATCTAAGCTTTTTCCACGGTGCTTAGGCAACCCTTCCTACCGATCTTGGTGATGCTGGATCACGCGGTATCAATTAATTCCATCCATATATCTCGTCGCAACGTACGGAGAGTATAGCACGTTCGAATCATTCTCTTTCTTCCTGTCTCTCTCTCTCTTTCCATTTCTCCTCGTCGTTTTCTCGGGGACCGGTCGTCGTTCGACAAAACGACGACGGCCACGCTCGTTTTCTATCGCGGCACGTGGCCCGCTAACAACAATAGTGCCAAGTGACTCCCGTTGCTTCCCCGCATCATCATCAATCGCCATGGTCTCTCGCCCTTTCGGACGCACGCCCACCATCCTCCCCTCCCCGGCAAGCTCTGCCTTAGTTCGAAATACCGAAGGCAAACAAGAGGAGCAATGCTAAAAAGCGTTTCTTCCCTTTTTCTCCTTTCCACTCGCGTTCGCACGCGAGAAAAACGTGCCTTGGGCGTGTCACTCTCACGCACTTTTAGTCCAAGCTCCAACGACCTTCCTCTTCTTTTATTGCTCCGAAAATTAATGAGATCGCGTCGGATACGCACCGTCGCTAAACTTTCGGAAGCAAGTTCTAACGCTATCGATACCTCGGAACGTTTCATTATTCTCTAAACGCATCCTTTTTCCCAGTAAGCGTCGAAACGGAACCAACGAAAACTTTGTTACATCTGACGTTAAAGTTGCGGTGAAGTAATCGCCAAGGAATCCATCGACCTAAGGATAAAAACCACGATACTCGGGCTTGATGGATGAAGATCGATGGCGTGTACGCGGTAACGGCTTGCAAAAGCAACCACCACCCACCCACTCCCTACGACGGCAGCTACTCGCGGGCGCACGCTCAATATCGTTACACACCTCATATCCTGCCCTCCGAGTTAATATCCTCTGACGCGTGCGAAAAGCCCCTAGGATGCAAAAGATAGTAAACGCGTCAGGTGCTTCTCGAAACGACAAAGGTGTTCTTTCTTTATTCCAATACCCCCAACAGCTACTTCCTCTTTTGGCTAATGTACTTTTTATTTCATTTTTGTTTATTTAGTTAATATTTTGTCGATATTTTAAATAAATAGTTAATATTTGCTTATACCATGATTAGATATTGATACAAAAGATATACTGATATTTTATGATAAATATTGACTAGTTGTTTAAAATACTGATAGTTTTTTGTATTAATTTGTGTAATAGAAATATAGGTTATTCATTTTATTTTTGTGTGTGTGTTAAAATTCTTAGAATAATTATAAATATAAAAATCTATCTATTATAGTACTCTAAAGTATAGACATAAATATTATGAATCTTAAAATACTTGGGATATTTTTACTTTTTTAAAATGAAACTTCTTAAACGGCGGTAAATTTTACGGAACGACATAAAAAGAAAAGGAGAGAGAGAGAGTGAGAAGAACCCATAGTCGATCAATAGTTTAACAAAATCATGAGAGGTTCTAATAAATTATGATTCTTAATTTAGTATGTGTGTGTGTATGCATGTTTGTATGAGATACATCGATCGATAGTTATTAAAAAATGTGTAAGAGTAATATGACATACATACCTCAAAGGATTGTTAATTAATCGAAGGAAATGCATTTTGTAATCTAAAAGCAGGGAGTATAAATTCGACGTACCGTCCTCTTCGAAATCCAATAGTAAACTGACGCATTGTCCTTTATGAAAGTCGGTTAAAATTCTTCTATCGATTGTTGTTTACATGACTTTCCAATGGTTACGTGTATACGTATAACGAAAATAATATTCGTAAAGTCATATAAACAACAATCAATAGAAGAATTTTAACTGACTTTCATAAAGGACAATGAGCCAGTCTAACGGTGAATTTCGAAGATGACGGCACGTCGAACTTATACTCCGTGTTTTTAGATAACAATATACATTTTTTTCGATTAATTAACAATCATTGGAGGTATTGTCTAATACTCTAATGTATTCTACTAATATTTTGAATTGTTTAAATTAAAATACATTTGTTTTAACGTTCCTGGTCAGTAATAGCTTCGAGTTAAAAATTTTCATCTAATAAAATATCAGATCGGAATTTGTTAATATTGAAATATATTAATAGATATAAAATTTTTAAACAAATGTACTTTGTATTATTCTTACTTAATGGGTAATAAACTGATTCTGATACTAAAAATTTATGAAAGAGCAATTGAAAGAAAAATACTTATTCCTTAATAAAATAATAATAAAAAATATAAAACATACTACTCATAAGTTTTATTAACAAATAAATCTATCTCGGTTACTCTAAAAGCATTTATTTATTCTTATATTATAAATATACCGTTTCTCTGAATTTACATAATAATTCCAAACTTTTAGTCGATAACTGTATTTCAATTGTCAATAATTTTAGTATATAGCCAAATATTAATATTCAAATATTTTGTATGTATAAGTATAATAGAACATCAAGTAAAATTAAACAATCATCATTAAATACACAATTTATTTGATTTTGCAATAATTACATAAATAAACTGTGTTTTCTAGAACTGCCCAATTATGATTAGCACATAATGAGTAAACTAAATACTGAATCTGCAACTCGCCTTTAAAATCTTCATATTACCAAATATGCACATTACATCATTTGATTTTCTTTGTCTATTAGTATTTTCTATTTCTATTAATTAATCATTTCACTTTCTCTTATTATATCCTAATCGAAAACAAGTATATAATATTTCAGATCTTCATTAATATATAAAGTATTATAAATTACTTACTTTTTAGATTTTTTAAAAATTACAACAGAAACCAAACTAAATCATTGAATGAGTGAACGATAACTATGAACAGTAGCTACTATAGAAGAGAGATCTTAACTATTATATATTAATAATAATCACTGTCTATAAATTATATATCAATACTATGTAAGTAGTTAAAAACCTTCGTGTCTCATACTTCCACTTTATCACATATGCGTACTCTCTTCTCTACAGACCACTTATATGTTATACTAATATTTTACAATAAATAATAGCCATTGATTCAAAATACTGATCAACAATGTTTAGTTATAATATCTCAATAAAAACAAGTCTTTTTATTTTATTTTATTTTATTATATTTATTTGTAAAACTCATTGAGCCATATAGCCAGCCAAAAATAGAATGTTTACGAGTATCTATCTACCGAGAAGAATTGGAATCCAAAAAGATCCAGCAGCTTAGGCTGGCCGAACCTGTCAGAGAGCGATTATTGATGATACGCATTGATGGCCATCGAGAAAGAGCTGACCGCCGACTTTACTTGGCAAAGATCGCTAACGCGGATATAATACCGGCTCCTTCGCCCCATCTTCATAAGGGCGGCTAACAATACAATTTTCATTCTCGGACGAAGGGTAAACGTTTCCGCTCTCTTTCTTCCCCTCTCTCTTTCTCTCTCTCTTCGTTCTTGACGTCGCCATCATTTTCCATACGAGTAGGATATTCATTTTGACGAGGCATCGTTGACGCTTCCCTCTTCGACGTTATCGTTCTTTCGCGGACACATCGGAGGTAATGGCGTGTGCCCTTTCGAAAGCCCTCCGTCACGGACGATTTTGCCTCACGGCGGCGACATTATTTATCATTTTCCAGTGAAGTTTCTTCCAGTATGCTTTATCCTTTCGGTTCGTCTCGTAAAAGGCTCTAAAGGGCATTTGCATATTTCTTCCGTACGTTTCATTTCTTTAGGTACGCTGTAATAACTCGTCTCCAGTTAGGATTATCCCGTATCGTTGGAAATAAGAATGAATAAGTAAGTGGAAGGAGAGCACGGGCAAACAAAGCTGACGCGAAAGTGCACGTGTGTTTGCTACGCTACCCGCGGTGCCCTGCGAGAGGTCCATCAGAACAGAGATAGGACTCTTCCGTGAACCTTTTCTGCGGCTCGGTGTCTATCTCTGACGCACGAAGACCGAACGAACGAACGAACGAACGAACGAACGAACGAACGAACGAGAAAGAGAGAGGGACGGCAGACCCGTTGCGCAAATCCGTGAAGGGGAAGTCTCGCGATTCGGCATCCCGTCGAAGGGATCGCCCTTGCCACGTGACGTTAGTGTTTGCTGGGTACACAGGGCTCGGTGTTTGGTACACATGGTTCTGGAAGGCACAATGCTCGATGGGTTACCAAAACAGCGGCGCGACGCCAGCATAAGCGATATTTGTGTCAGCATAAAGGGTACCCTCTATAAAGCCACGTTAAAAGAACAACCTTCTAACTTTCTCTCTCTCTCTCTTTCTATCTCTATTTCTTTCTCTTTATTTCTCTCTTTTTTTTTCACTCACGCTTGCTTATCGACTTTCGCGCAAATTTTAAAACAATCATAAAGCAAAACTCATTGAAGGAATTCAAATGCATACTCAGCAATCGGATTAATCTTCGAATATATACGGAGGGACGTCAAGAGTAAGAGCCGCTGCCATGGGATTAATTGGCATAGATAGTCGTGTAGCGGAAGATTATGATGGCTCAACTAGAGTGCGTCAGCTCCCACGGAGATCCGACGGAAGACAACCCTTTGTACACGGAGAACGCATTTATATGCAACTTTGGAAAACAAGTAACACAATTTTTCCTCATTAAAAAGCGTATATTATTTAAGTTCGTAGGATCTTTTAAAGTTATTTTTTCGTCATCTACTATGACGCGAGAACAAGGCAGCTGAAAAAAGTTATCGACCATCGACTGCTACACTAACTGACGCCCCGAACGAGGATTTTGAGCTAAACGACCGTTGACTAATGTCGCCAAAGACGAAACGCTTTGCAGCCGGTTCGTACGCCGACGACAGTCGCATTAGCCACAGGACGAGATTACAATGGACCCCTCTGTTTTTCACGCTCGATCGGGGCAACTCGAAGGGAGAGGTAACGTAGCCTTGCCAGCCACCCCCTTTGCTTTATCCTTCAGGAGCGCCGTATTTGCCGGAGGAGATTTGCGAACTAGTCGCGAATGCTTCGAACGCGTCAAAAATTTATCGACCACTGATTACGATTCCAACCACTAAAATGGACCCAAAATATTCGCGAGATGGCCAAAGATTTGTCTTCCTTTTGCTCTAAGAAAGTAAATAAATTAGATAGAGAAATAAAAAGAAAAATACTTCGCGTAGGCTGGTTTTACACCATCGGTGTCACGCTAAATCTCCGATGCATTGTTCGCACCCCTTCTCTCACCGCCACGATTTTCTATTGGCACCCCTCGAAAGCGCGTCACAGTCAAGCCAACCTCTCTACTCCCCGTTGGACTTTTCAAACCTCATTCCCCTGCTTTCCAAAGAGCAACGGGGGTGATCACGGAACAAACGCGTATATCCGTCAAATCGATTTTACGACAGTTATGCACTTGGATCTATTGCATGCAGAAACACCTAGTAGCTCTTTCTGTATACTTACCACTCGAACGATTCTTTTCTATTCTACCAATTTCTCGAATTGAAAATAAATCAAGAAAATTCAATCGACAAAAATTCCATCAAGAAATAAATAAATAAATAAATAATAACGGTCACATAGGCGATTCGCTGATTAGCAAAAGCAATTAATAATGAAGATCTTTGGCGCGGGACCCTAAAAAGCCGCGGGCAGTCTCCTCCGCCGTTGAGAACAGCGGATAATGGCAATTTACGCGTCCCGCGGGACCAGATAACTTCATATCTACTTGCTGATCATTTATTCTCTCAATGGCTATGATATTGCCAAATTGAATTAGATAAGCGAAAGCATGTATCTTCTGCGTACGTGCCTGGGCGCAAAAGAATACGTCTCTCTCTTCTCATTTCATTGCGTCTCGTATATTATGTCTGACATTTTTCTGACGTTATTCAAGGACGATATTCCTTACGCTATAATTAATGATTTTAACAAAAGTTTAAAGTAATAAAAAACTAAAGTTAATACGCATATTTTAAATTTCGGTCTGCTACATTTTCTCTCTAACCATCATTTAGTGCCAGTAGTATATGTAGGTAAAAATTGAAATTCAATTTAAATAATACAAATTGAATGCTCGAAAGATAAAATAACCTAATGTGTCGTTACATTTATTGTTAGCGAAGTTCATCGTGGCTCATTGGTGGAGATGATCAGGGCGGGAAAAATGGTGGTGTTTTTTACCACCGATGGTGAGTCGTCGACACGTGGCCGAGATTAATGTGTTTTGATTTTTGGACTTTGTATTGTAACCATCATAAGCCTTCCCCGTCGTCGTATAGAACGTTCTCGCACGGCATGGTGCCAGAGCCATTCACCCTGACTCCACGTGGTGCGGACTGTACTAGCTCGCGTTATTCTTTTCTCGTGAATCCTCTAGGATCCTCCTGGAAAATCGCATCGATCTTTTTGTCATTCCCCCTGACTTTTTTCTCTCACGACGGATATTTACCCTCGAAATATTTGACAAACTGATTTGGAAATAAGTGAATCTCCGTGAAACGATGAAAATTCGAACGCGTAAAGTATGCGAGTTGTAAGACGAAAAAAAGGAAAAAAGAATAAGTTGCTTGCTATACACGTCGTTTCAATTTATCTCCCGTTTTTTAACGTTTCAATTTAATTAACGACACTTGAGCGAGCTAACGTCGTCGTCGGTCGCATAGACGGCGGGGGAGGGAGAAGGGGGGAGACGACCCGATTAATTCCTTTGTCGCCTATCCGCCGTTGAAATAACAAACCTCTTCGGCGGACGGGAGTCGAGAGGATACAAGGACGATAAAATCACGAGGGTTTACGAGATAAAAAGGCGGCTCGAGGAGGATGAGGAACGAAGGGTGGTAACGGCCAGAGAGGAGACGACGATCGAGGATAGAAGAGTGGAATAGGGATGGAGGAAACGGTTTGTGAACCTCCGCCACTCTCCCCACCTTCATTTTCCAGATTCGTGAAAGCCGACGGAAGGGGGAATAGCAATTAAAAGTATCTGGTACAATCTTCGTTAAACTTCTTCCTTGTTCCTCGTCAATACTAGAGAGAAGACATTATTAAAAACGTACACTTGGAAAGATAAACGAATAGAGAGGGATCGCATGCACTTCGGAATATCGAAACTATACAAAATATGTAATATTCTTCTTTCCTTCCTTTCTTCGCTTTTTATTATATCAGTATGTATTTTTTTTGTTATCTATTACAGGGCATTCTTTAAATTTATATTTTTCGTTCCATAGGAAAAAACGCAGAAAAGAATCTAATAATACGAAAAGAAGATCCAGTTTCGCCATTATTCCGTTGACTCTCGAAATACGGTGGAAGCCTTGGGTAAGGACGAAAAGAAGGATAAGAGGTGGAAGAGGATGAGGAAAGTAGAAGGTCTGTAGTCTCCTGTCAGGAGCAAAACGTCACGAAGGAAACCCCGGTTTATCGAGAATTTTGAGAATGGTAATGTAGAGGGTAAGAGAGCCGAATTCGCAGACGAAGAAAAGAGGAAGGCGCAGAATCAAGGGAAGAGGAAAAGGAAGAAGCGGAAAGGTAAGAAAGGGAGAACTTCTCCGGGTCTCTCCGAGTAATCCTGCTGCTAGCAGAGGAGGGGGATGAAGGTAGGAGAATATAGGATGAAAATACCTGGAGTTAGAGAGGTCTTACTTGACTCACCCTCGTACTCTTTCTCTCTCTCTTTCTCTCTTTCCCTCTCTCCTTCTCTCTTTCCGTCGCTATCCACGGCTTTCTCGAACCGCAGCACACGCCAGTTGGTCCTAAATAAGACAAAAGTCATCATATAATTCCACGGCTAATACTCAGCTCGCATTAATTTCTTGCGAGCTTTGCCCAAGTTCTTTTCGAAATTCTTACGAGGAAAAGTTATATCAACGAAAGCCACCTTCTACCGCGTTTCTAACTTTAAATTCTACGTAAAGAAACCACTCGATAGGAGGGAAAACTTTGACTAACTGTGGAAACTTATGAGCGATAGAATTACTAGAATGATTACGGAAGAAATTCAATTGTGTCCCAGTTGTCGAGAATGACATCTACATTTACGATTGACGATCGTAATGCACATCATGCAAATCAATTAGTTTCATTCTAAACTAATTTCTAATTGGTTGCATCACTTTTATCGCTGCTCGTTATTAGTTTATCCTTTCTCGTTGCTCGTTAAACACACACACATTGTTTAATATAATTCTAAAGGTACTCTGTTATATATATATATATATATATATATGTATAAACATTGATATATCATTAAACACGTACGAAAAATAATTGCACATTAGCAATAATTATATATGTATGAGATACGTGTATGGAAGATATGTTAATCTTATTGTAAAATGAACATTTTAATTTTCACGTGTAGAGATAAAAGAAAAAACTTACTGTCTTAATAATATCTATAAACAGAACTACCCGAAACGAATAAGTACCTTGCTTGAGTGACTTTGAAGAAAACAAGTCGAGCAGAGATCAAGCGTGACTTATCGCGTTAGTAAAACAAAAGAACCAAGGCCGTCAATTGAAATAGTATCGTTATATTCTCTAACTAAACGTTATTGTATCGTTTGTAAGGAATCAGAAGTGAGAGGGAGAAAGAAAAAGAAATTAAGAGAAAAAGAAAAAGAGAGAAGTGGAAAAGCAGCAAACGAAAGAAAAGAAAGAAATGAAAAAAATAAATGTCGATGGAAAGGCGAGGTTTGACTCGATGGTGCTCTCTTCTCAAAGAAGAGAAGTAAAAGTAGGAGGAGGCGTAGGAAGCGGTGGAGGAGGAGGAGGAGAAGGAGTAAGAGGAGGGGGAGGAGAGGGTGCTTCGAGAACACGACGAAGAATTCCGTCACGATCTCGTCCACGTTCGCTTTGTCCTCGGCTTTGATTTCTTTTCTTCTTGTTCCTCCTCTACCTAGAAACAAGAAGAGGGTAAAGAAGAGAACGAGAGAACGAAAGAGAGAGAGAGAGAGAGTCCACGGAGAGATGCAAACAAAGAGAGCAGAAGAGGAGAAAGAGAGTAAGAGAGGGAGAGAGAGAGAGTGAGGGAGGGAGAGAGAGAGGGTTCGCTCGGTTCAGTACCAGGAGAGTGAGCGATATTTACATGCGATTTGCATACTAGTTGATCCCTATTGCTTCCATCTCCAACGAGCCAGCAGGGGCGGCAGACCTACGCCCGAACCCTCCGTCACGGTTCGTCCTCTTCCTCTTCCTCTCATTTCGCGATTCTACGAGTATCTATATCTCCCGTTCTCTCTCTCTCATCTGTGCATCTCTTTCCGAATAGTCTCCGAGTATAGCACGTATAATATATACATTTCGCGCACTTCTGGTAGAAACGCGTAAGCGAACCCCTTAACTACTAAAGCGAATCCGAGAAAGCGAGATTCGACGTTCTTCGAATCCTTCTGTGCTCGTTATCATGGCCCTTAACGAAGTGTCCTGTAGATCCCTCTGGTTCTCTTACTTTCACATAACTATCGCCGTGTGAGTGTACACGCGTCGACGACACATCGTCGACGCATCGTCGCAATATACATATTTGCAGGATTCAAAAGAAACAGAAAGAGAGAAAGAGAGAGAGAGAGACAGAGAAAGAAAAAGAGGAAAAGAAAAAACTTTGGAGAGATAACACAACGGCAATACTGCATTCTATAGATACGCTCGAAGAAGCACTGCTAAAGCTTTCGGATTTCGGTAACAGGCTTCACGGATTTAACAGAGTTGGCAGACTAACGTAATCGGGTCATATAAATGTAACTGGCTAATTGCAGATAGGCAACCCGGATTGTCTTACACGTTAAAGACACCGTGGTAAGGTAAGGCGAATAGCCACAGGATATTTTGTTACTTGATGAGCGGAAAGAGAGAGTAGGAAGAAGAACTCGGTGCTCTTTCCTATCTTGGAAAACCAAATGGACAAGGGTAAATTAGCCGGAATAATTAAGGTAAAGGCAAAGAAAAAGAATAAAAGGAAGAAAAATTGTCTTCTTTCTACGAAGAGAAAAGATAACTGACGATAAATGTAACTTTCAAGTATCGAAAATATGTTTTCTTCAAAGCGACAGGAGACGTTGTTTAGCAAGTTTTGAAAGAAACCGCGCGTGTCCTGGTCCATCCATTCTCGGATAGCTACCGAGAGAGGAGCCGATTGATATCTGAGCCTCGTGCCACGTGAGCTCCCGAAGCAAAGCGTCTAATTAACTCCGTGACTGGCTGACCCCTCATGACCCGTGGCTCGTTGCATGCTCGTACGATGCGCCAGTGTGCACAGCCGCCCATATGAACTTTTCTCCCTCTATCTCTCTTCCTCTCTCTTTCTCTCTTTCTACCTTCGTGATTCAACCGTACACACGTGTTGCATTCGCTTGCACACCTAACGGATCGCTCTCTTTCATCACGAATAGAGACATCATCGTACCGGCAAGCCGTTCTCCGCGCGTTAGCCTTAACGCTGCTACTTCGTCCAGAACACCACCTCAAACATCACGTTTCTATAATCCGCTTCTGATATCGCGAGAACCGCAATTTCGTTCGATTCGCTGTTTTATTATCTTTTAGCACTGACAAACCGACCCAAGAATCTCCGAGCTGTAACTCTTAGCTGCGCGAAAAATAATTAATCCGATTGAATTTGTAATTGGTATGTTCTCTCCCTCCCTTTTTCTCGTTCTTTCGGTATATCGTTAATTAAAACGAACGAACGGATTAATTTTATGCGGGTGGCGAGTCCCGCTTGGTATGCACGGCTTTCCCATTATGGCAATGGCTCCTTCTCTTCAGCTGTAACGCTCGTCCGTTGGTGTCACACATGATCGTGCTCGCCAATCGCGTTATCATCTAATTACTAATTTGTACGACTTTTCAAAATCGAAAAATGCGAATCTATCGTATTAATATAACAAACGATAAACGCAAACACAATTGAAAGGTAACGAGCTCTTTCAAAATACATTCGCGTTTTAACCATTTGCCCGTATAAAAATGTTCCAACGCGGGAAAAAGAGAAAGAGAGAGAGAGAGAGAGAAAGAGAGCGAGAAAGCAATTGGAAAATTTCGAAAGCGCTATGCGACGAGGAGAGCTGTGGTAGGTAGCTGCAGGGTGGAACCAGCGTGGAACGCAGGGTGTGGCGCGTGAGAGCTAGCTCACCTGAAACAACACAACGTTTTCAGATCGCTGATCCCATAAGCGTCCACGTTTGATCCCTTCGTTCGTTGTTTTGCAAGCGTATTCGCTTGCCTTCCGGTTAATTCACAAAAAACTACATTGATGTAGTACTTGGACTCGCCGAGGATCCTTGCACCGTATCAACCAATACTGACTGTGTTACCAGGGAAACAATGAAGTAAGTAAATTCAAAAACTATTAAAGCTCCTTCTATCCCAGTACAGGTAAAGTTTCGATCGTAAAAAAGTCGTCCCACGAGTGCGAGCGGTGCGAAAAAAATCGCTGAGAGAAGGTGCTAGAGAAGGGTGTGCGTGAGGTAGGGTGAGAGCTAGCAAGTCGCATACAATGCTAGAGATATATCGTGGCATAATATGCAAAGCGGATCGGCCGTACCCGGTGGGGGGTGAAAGCAGGAGCCAAGGGGTGATTAGTGGGACAAAAGCCGACGCCGCTACAAGTGGAACCAAATTGGTAGAAAATTGATAATCAACCGCCAATATCAACCTCCATCGGAAAACATGGTATGGTATAGGTACGATCGACGAGAAAGGAGAGAAGGAGAATGGTAAAAAAGCGCGAGGGTATACGGGGGAACAAGGGACAACAAAAAAAAAAAAGAAATGCAAGCGCGCGTGCACGTTTGTCCCTTTACCCTGTACCCTGTTTTACAAGAGCAAAAGTATTTATCCCTTCGGTCGGTTGAATATAAAAGGAAGAAAAAAAGTGAAAGAAGAGCAAAAATGAAAAGCGTTATGATTAAAAGAGTATTGGTAGTATTTGAATGGGAAAGTATCGGGGTGTCGCATCTATCCAAAAAGTTCATCGCTCGAAAAGGCTCTACTAAAAGAGTTTTCTCTAGAATGCGCGAGCTAAGTTCAGAAACGACGTGGCAAGTGTGTAATCGAAAGAATCGTAGAGCACTTTTCTTATGCAAATACGACCCGACGTTGTTCACAGGGAGATACGAGTAACTTTTTCTTTGGTCTGCTTAAAACTTCAAACTTAGGTCCCTTTTAAATTTAAATGCTTTCGCCTCCCCTTCTACCTTTCCGGCTGACTCCATGTGTTCCGCTTCTTCGGGGTGACTCGCCGAGGTGAACCGGATCGACAACGAAGAATAGCGGAAAATAATAAAGTAACTTCACTGACAAATTGACGGCTGAACTTTCCAACAGGAAATGCACAATATATTTTCTTCTTCTTTTCTAATCGAAAACATACACGTATGTATATATTAATATACACGTTGAAGAAAAACAAAATGGTGAAAAGTAAGAAATGTAAAGCGCACTTGTGTCCGATTTCGCCTGCGAATAACGTTCGATCGAACGACACGGGAGGAAGAGGAGTTATTAAAATGTAAATTTAAATCGACAGATTGTTTGTAAGCCAACGTGTCCCGTTAAGCACGATAGATATCGCGATTTAGGTAAACCTGTCTCGAATAAACACAAAAGTGCAACGATACTCAAAAATAGTTTTCGATGAGGACAAAATCCAATCGAAATGTTTTCTCGAACGTGCTTAAATTCTTCCGGCTATATAGCAAGCGAGTTTTTTAAAATACTATATAACCTCCAATGAAAAAGAAAGAAAGAAAGCCATAACAATAATTTTTCTCACCTCATTAAAAAAAAAAAAAAAAACAGTCGAAAAGATTCAACTACGATCGTAATAATCGAGAAGACATTGGAGGTCTTCTTCCGCAAAGCTGCTGGAAATAAAAATTTCTCGACATTCTGCTTCTTTTTTTTACGAGGAGCCTCATAAATTTATGCCCAGGGATCGAACGCACCCTGCAAGTACGCCTTACTCTCTTTCTTTCCCTCCTCTTCCTCATACAACGTTCCGTATTCCGTGTCGCAGATTTATAGACTTATAGATTCTTCCTGCTTCCTGCGACTTTCTCTGGATTCCACGAGGAACTCGAATACATATAATCTTGAACAGTAGACAACTCTCTTTCTTGTGCTTTTCTGCGATATTTCTCGTGCCAGTGTCATCGTTTTTGCTTCTAAATTACTATGCGGAAAACAAGAAAGAAGTGGAATCTGCTTGGGCCAGATAAATGTAAAAAAAAAAAGGAAAGAGTATCTAAAGTCAGCATGAGATCACGGAAGAAACAAATACATCCGCTAAAGGCAAGCTATGACAGGATATGACAGTAATCACAAACGATTCCATCCACGACTGTAATTTCATTCTTTAACTCTTGGTTCTCAATCTTCCCTAATCTACACTCTTCGGCAAGGGGTCTTTTCCTTCTTCTGTTTCCTTTCTCTCCTCTTTCTTTCTCTCTCTCTCTCTCTTTCTCTCTTTCTCTCTGTCGTTCACTCTGCACGCCAGCAGCCGCGATAGCTCATAAATATTCAATGGCCACGCGGCCAAGATAAACTAATTAAAACTTAGATCTCGGTAGTCACTTTAGATTTTTACTTACACAAGAAGCATTTCAGTGACGGCTGCCCGCCGCGAAAAAAAAAAGAAGGGAAAAGATGGAAAGAGCAAAAGAAAAAAGGACAAAAAAAGGACAAAACCAGAAAGAGAAGTCCATACTGGCAATCGCGAATCCGATTGGACTCTCCCCCTCGCACCAAAAGATTCGCGGTTAGGGTTTCGAAGCAAAAGAAGACGCTGAGAAGAAAGCTTTACTCTGTACTTCTCATTAAGGAAACCAGGCTTTTTTTTTCTTCTTCTCGTCCTTCTTTTGTTCCCAACCTCAGCCCTCCGCCAAATCGGTATCTTTTTTCTGTAGAACGCATCTTTGTACCCTAACGGGTGTCCTCGAATCGAACGAATCGAGTCTCGTGCATAGGCGAATAGATATAAATACACCTACTTTGCGAGGAGTGAGGAACTTTAGTAATATTTTATCTTCTAGGAAAAAAAATCTCCGTCTTCTCGGTGGTAAGATTTTCGAAAGTCACAATTCGTTTACTCTCCTCCTCGTCCCCCGTATTTTAATTCGTCGTTCGTGTTTTCGCGTATTCTCCTCCTCGTTGCCCATTTTCTCTCCCCCCACGACTTTCGTCTGGCAACTTACTTTTTTTCCTCCGTTCCCTAGGCCAGGTTTACTTAAGATATTAAAGCAACCATCCCATAGTCTCTTCTTCTTTCCTCTTCTCCTCTTTTCTCAGAATCGTACTCGTCCTCTTTTCTTTCCTCGACTCCTTCCAAGACGAAAACTCTCAGGGGAATTCGGTGCAGCTATGCCTTAATTTGTAAGCGGATTTTTGCACTAATCAGAGAATTTAAGAAAGCTTACGGGACTGAGGGAGCACGTACCGGCAAAGAAAAGCGAGGTATGGTTGGGGGAAGAAGAAATTCATTTGAATTTATTTTAATTATACTAACGAACAAGGCGCTGAAAGGAAGGCCTAACGAATTATTTGCTTGAATATGATTGCGCGGAATTTCTAACGAACGTTCGGCTGATCTCACTTGTCCTAAGTTGTCTCAGCGGTTAAAAAAGTGGAGTCAATTTTTCGCCCAGAGAATAAACAAGAAAAAGCGACATCCAAAAAGCAAGATGATTGATAGATTGGCCGATTCTAGGATCTATCGCGAGCGAAGGCAAGGAAGAATGCAATCGACTAGCGTGACCATCGAGTTCCCGCTTACAATGAGCCCTCAAGGATACATCGTTAGGGTTGCTCCAATGCCGTGAGTCATCGCGCTTAAAGATTCCAGGCTCCTTCTCCTACTTCTCTTCTAGATGCAACCCTGACGCAGTGTTTGACAATAAAACTGAAAACGATTGAGAAAAAAAAAGGTAAAATAGCGATGATTGTTGGCAAGCATCGATCAGCGCACGTTTCATTTACGCCACGTGCAAAGTTATTATCATCTTTCGCAATCTCCAAGGAGGAGGCCACCCCCTGGCTCCGTCGTGACCGCAAACGGCGAAGTGGCAGAGCGACTGTAGAGGGAACCGAATGCCGTTCCCTGGCACGCGGAACACGGAACATCCGTTTTAGTAATGAGCTTACTTTAAAGCCGCGCACTCAGCCCACTCAGCCCACTCGGCCCACTCGCCCCTCGCAACCACCTCCAGCTCGCGCGTGGGATCCGTATGCGCGATGGAGATCGGTAATTAATCATTTAGGAAGCCTCGGAGTGCCGGGGCTAGGCCCTTCGCTCCTTGCTCCTCGCTCTTCGCTCTTCGCTCTTCGCCTTTAGCCCTTAGCCCTTAGCCCTTCACCCTTCACCCTTCGCTCTCTTTCGATAAGCCTACGAAAGGCCTCCGTGAGCGCGCGCGCGTGTTTATATATAGATATATGCGCCTAGAACGCTCGAACGAGGAAACGCCAAATGGCCAACCGGGACTGAGATTGGCCCCGGCCACGAACGCGCTGTTCCGGCTTACTTGGAACTGGGGCTTCCTTTACATACGTACCACCTTCCTCGCACCGGCGTAGGATCGAGGGACGCTTTACGAGGCCTTTCCATTCTACTTAATTACATTTCTCCAAGATTCAAACAGATACCAGATATTTGTTCAATTTCATCGTTATCTGATTGTTAATAACAAGTTTGTTTATGTACAAAGATAAATATAGATACTAAGCTTTGACCGATTACTTCTTAAAATCAATAAATAAAGATGCAAAATCGGTAAAAAGAAAAAATCAAGATCGAAGGAAAGTTTGATAACAAAAGTACAAAGGGTGATAGGAAGAAAAAAGAAAACGCTACTACTTACGACGTTGACAGTGGGCTGCGTAATACGAAAGTACGTACGTAAACCGTGTATCCTACGTATGTTCCACTCGTTATCACGATCTCGACCCCGTTTGATATAACAGTCACTGTGACGACTATCGTCTTCCGACACGCAAGGCCGCTGCGGGGTTTTACACAAACGCAAGGACCTCTATGAAATTGTTACAATAGGCGAGGTAACTAATGGCGATGGCGATAACGACGATTGGTAAGTGCCAGCATCAAGCGTAAAAACGTTAGAGTCAGAAAAGGAAAAATCGATCATCGACCATGACAACAAAAAATTTGCTGCAATTCGTGAAATAAGAGTTCGCAAAGTCGCTTTTATAAACCGAAAGGATTAAGGAAGAGGAGAGGAAGGAGATAGGTGAATTTTGCGAAACAATAGAGGAAAGGGAACGAAGGGAAGAACATTTGAACGTCGAGGAGGACAGGATTCATAAACGTCAAGCTTTCGATCCAGAACAGTTAGGAGGTGCTAACGAGTGTTCCCTCGTGCTCGAGCAATCCTTCGAATCCGAGCACTGTCCCTGGGGCCGCCATTACCATTGCTTTCTCCGTCTCCGCCATTATCCGCTACGAGTACACCCTCGCTTTCGCGACCCACCCCCGATACGGGGCCACCCTGGAATCACGACCCTCCTCGTTAACCTCGAAACGATCCTTTCGTGGCTTTCCTGCTCTCTCTCTCTCTTCCATTTCTCTTTGCTCCTCCTCCTCCTCCTCCACCATCCCCGTCTTGTTGACACGTTCGTCGCGAGAATAAAAGATACATAAACGTTTTCTTTTACTAATAAACGCTACTCTACGTTCTTCCGTTGAAACTTACGCTACTGCATGTAAGATTAAATCTACGACCTTCTTTTCCCGAAGAAAAGAAATTGGAAAAGTTCGGTAGCGGAACGAAACGTAGCGCGGAAATATAATTTAATAATAACTGTAATTAGATTTTCTAATTGGCGTACCGCGCCGAGATCGCATAAAAGCGTTTCTTCCCATAGCGTTCATAAAAAATCCACGCGTATGAACCTGTCAGTAAACGTATAGTTAATTGTAAATTCTTACGATACGATCCTACACGTGTAATCTTTTGGTTTAAAATTAAATTCGATAAAACAGAGAATCTTCCGTTTTCATTCGTCTATCTCTCTTCGATAGTTTGTCTTGACAACGCTGACAAGGAAAACTACTTTTTCGTTTTTAAAGATGACTTTACGTTAAGTATAGAAACGAAATATGCCGAGGATGTTACATGGCTCCATCTCTCCATCGAGTTTCCCGCTTGCAAAAACAAACCGGTCTTGTTTTCACGCGGTGATCGGTCCACCGTGAATCGCCGCATCGGCAAGTAACCCCCGCTAACGTACCTTGTGTTTTTGTAAGTAGAGAAACAACAGTTTCATCCTACTCGTACGAGGTGGAACATTATTTTATCGAGTTGGAGCAAAAATACGTTCCAACCGACCGAAAAATACCTTTCGAAAAAGTGCATTTTTCCTAACGACATCTAATAATATTTCGAAAAATTCAAGAAAATATAAAGCTGATTTTACAGAGAAACGAAGAAAAAGATAAAGAAAAATCCAGTCGGTAACTCGTCGTAAATCAGTGCCGGCGCGAAATAACTGGCAAAACTGGCAATAAATCAGGGATCTTCGCGGAGAGACCGAATTAGGAAATTGGCTGCTTAAAAAGCGTCGTTGACGTTAATCCCAGCAAAAGAGAGACGACAAACCATTTTACTTTTCTCCACTTTATTTAGCCAACCAACGGTGTTTATTATCGACAAAAAATTCCATTTCGAGCATTAATTATTATAGAAACTCGAAACAGTCGAACAGTAATATTTGTTATTGTAAATACGTACAGATCATTTGTCCAAAGTAAGTAGATATACCTCTATAGAGAAAGAGAATTTCCTCAATTTCGTCTTCGATCAACGAACCTCTCGATCGTGAACAGGCTCGAATAAAAGCAGAATAAAATCAACGTAAGTCAACCGGGCGCTTGCTTGTCTTTCGAGATCAACCTTCCTGCTTTCGACGCTGATAAATGTTCGAGTACCTATGTACGAAGGGCTTTTCTTTTTAATTCCTCCCGTACTCAATCGGAGAAGCAATAAAAACTCGAAGTAGAGAAAAAGAGAGGGAGAGAGAGAGAGAGATGGAAAAAAAGAGTCGAGCTGGATCGAGTTTTAATATTTGGACGCAGTTTCGGGCTGGTAAGCGAAGAGAAATCGATCAACTCGAACGTACGCGGGACCGAACTAAAGGCGGAAAATGCAAGCGGATAAACGAGCCAACCGACGGACGGTCCCTTCCGGAATATGAAATGACGCGTTAATGAGTTTTGCCCTACGGCATTCTATCCTAAACGCACACCGAGTGAACCGTGGAAAGGACACGAAGCAGGAGTGCGTTTCTCTCGGAATATTGTCGAACAATTGATGGATCGACGGATCGGAATCGACGGACCGATCGAGCCGAACGTATTCTCAACAAGATAAACGTTCCGGATCGATGCATTGATCGTCCCATTAATTGTCTAGATCCATGCTAATGATTCTTGTAATCTGTCCGCGGTTCCTGCAAAATATTACTGCGAGAATAACGAGACGGACTAAGGGAGAATAAATAATCGTCGTGGAACATTACATTATTATAGATTTTTCAAAACGTACGGTTTTTAAAGTAGACACTTGCCGTGCAAGTGAAGCCGCGTGCATCGCGAAGCAAGTGTACGGCTAAGAATTCTCTCTAAGGGGGTGCGTGCAAAGAGCCGCGGTTACGGTTATTACACGCGTCACGCGGAGTGCCACGGTCACGCATCCCCTTCCTTTCGAACCCTCTAACCGAACAAACTTCAGAGAGTAAAAGAGGTAGAGGTAGAGAGAGAGAGAGAGAGAGAGAGGAAAAAGAGGCGTAAAAGAGAAAGAGGAGGGAAGTAGCTTATCGGCACCCTTTATCTTGTCAGGCCAGAACGCGGCCTATTATGCCACTTACGGCGTAGCTTACACGCTTCGTGCCGAAGACACAAACCACCGACACGACTACTCAACTTTACGCCCGGAACAGCCTGCAGGAGAGAAAGACGTTGCTCGGCACCTGCGATCAACTGCGATAAAATCCACCTCGTTTTCTTTTTCTTTTACTTCTTTTTTTCCATCCAAATTTACTCTCGCTTCCTGAAGTAAAAAGCAAAAAAGAAAAAAAAACAAGAAACCAAGGAGCAAGCACTTTTTTGATAACGACTGACGTTTCCAAGAAAGAAAAATGGAAGCAAAGGATGAAGAGAAGAAGAAGAAGAGGGAGTCAAGTCAGTAACAGTAGTAGAAGCAGCAGTAGCATTATTTTGAATTTCGCAAGACAGAAAAGTAGGGAGTAAAGAAAAAGATGGTCGCTTTTCTACATAAGCCATATGAGAGAGAGAGAGAGAGAGAGAGAGAGAGAGAAAGCCGATATAGAGCAGACAATATAGTCTAGCCTTGATATATAATGCCGAACGAAGGAGTTTCGTCATCAACATAGCCAACGTGTAGTCTCGCAGCGTCTTAAGGGGGCGGAACGAAGAGAAGAACCGCCACCGTTATCAACTCAGCCGGCGATTGGCCGTGCCACGAGAAGCTTTCCACGGAGGGCCAATGGCGCACTGGTCTCCGCTTTTCAAGGAATCTGCCCCCAAAATCCTGGGTGTGAGCGAAAGAATCTTTTCTCTCAAACGGCGAACGCTTCCTCGGAGTTTCTCTCTGTGTAAGTATCTACTTACGTGTCCCTCTGTATAAGTGTGCAAGTATAGATCAAACCGTCCCCGCTTGCCCGCTACTGGTCACTTCAATTCAAAGACGACTATCACCCTCTCTACTTCTCACCCTCGCTTTTCCTTCTTTTTCTATTTTCTTTCTTGCGTTTCTCGTCCAGTCAGGATTCAGGAAGAAGCCAAAGCACACAATGCTATACAGAATATCTACATAGTACTTCTGCCGTTTTCTTTTCGACTTTTTGAAGAACGAGACAAGTATTCTCTCTTCTTTTAGACGTTAATCTCCATCTCTCTCTCTCTCTCTCTCTCTCTCTCTCTCTCTCTCTTCCTCTCTGTCTCCTTTTTTCCGAAGAGTTATCTCCGAAACGAATTCCGATACGTGGACGAGACTTCCCGCTTTTCTCCACTCGAAAGAAGAATTTATGACGGAACTGCGGCTGACGCGTTAGACGTGAGACGATGTAAGAGAGATTCTTTAAGATTGCCATCTCACCTTCCACCTAGCGTTTTTTTTCCACCCATCGTCTTCTCTTGTATCCCCCATTCGACTTCGAGGAGAAAGCCGAAGAATAATAAATTCTTGTGGCTGCAGGATCGCTCGACGGACGGGAAATAAGCTGAATGGTATTGGTAAGGAGTTAAGTCGAAACTGAACTTGTAAATAAGCGATATAAGGTAAAAATAAGGAGAAAGAGAGAGAGAGAGAAAAGAAAAAAGAAACGGGTTCGTGGTATTGATAAGATTATCATAAAAGCGACGTTAAATGGCCTCCCAGTCTGGATCGCGATCGTGAGGGCAAAACGGCCGAATAAATGCGTTTACTTTGTACTATAAAAGAGGTGTGCTTTGCTTGTCGGTGTTAAAATGTATACGGTAGTTACGCGTTACTGTACATTCTCGTTTCTGTGTATGAGAAGAAACGGGAGCAGCGACGCGCTTTACGGTAAAAGCCCTCTTTGAGGGATCCGTTTATTGGTTGCTAAACATCGATATATTGCTTTGGAGATTGCGCAAAGAGTAGTGCTGTGCATTGTCCTCTATATATTATACAGGGTATTTCATAAGCTTTTTACTAAACATCACGAGCATATTTTTATCATTAAAATGATCAAATTAATTCATATAACATGAATTTGGATAATGCTTTGTATTCGAGTCACAATTGACAATTTTTTCCCTTCTTTGATCTCAAGCTTAAAACAATATGGTATTACATTTACGCGAATGCAATTGATAGTCCAAATTTGTGATTTTATATGTTATTTTAAATAAAGAATTTAGAAAGAAAAAACTTAAAGTCGTATATATTTAACGACTTGAATAATTTTTGGCCGTAAAAGATAACTTCTTCGCATTTTCTCGCACGGATAAATTTTGTACAGTATTTAATTTTGAACAAATTTGATTGCAACCTATGAGAGCAAATGAGCGATATTTTCAATAAAAACAAAAATACAGAAAAATAACACCGAATACGTTCAAACGAGTTACTGATATATATTTACAGAAGTAATTAATTATTTTTATATTTTCTAATTATCAAAATAATTTCTCGAAAATAAATTAATTGCATAAATGAATTACTTATATCCTACAATTAAATATTAACACCAACCTTCAAATCGTTCGCAAAAGAAAACATTTCCAGTTTTATATCTTTAAGTGACTTCTTTTATTATTTTTATCATAGAAATATACCATTGAAATTTTACCGAAATCTCCTGAAACACCCAGTATATCATTCTATTTCTCTCTCTCTCTCTCTCTCTCTCTTTCTCTCGTTTCCACGCAAAACTCTTGCACAATCGCACTCGAGCGTACGAATCTACTACGCAGGAGACGCGTATGATGATGCCAACTACTTACTTACCGCGAGATATCGAATAACGCTTTCTGAGCTTTTGAAAGCATCGCCGGCATTCGTGAACCGAATAAATGCCGAATAAATGTCGAATAAATGCCACTCTTTCGAGGAAACGAACTCTCGCACGTCTCGAAAATTCTTTTAAAATATATTCCCTCTCTTTTTTTTTCTTAGATCTTACAGCTCCGATCTTACGACTCCACCACGACACACCTCAAGATATTCCATACGCGTAACCGAACTCGAAGACAATCATGATTCGATTTCCTTGCCGATTTTATATCCAAGAAAAAGAAAAAACGAATAAATGAAACTTTGTATTCGATGACGAACACAATGATCTCTACCTTGAAAGTCTCTACCTCGGCCAGAGAAAACGTTTGTAATGTTGAAAGAACAACGTTCACGTAGCTGGACTACGATAACGACCACCGAAATTTACATGAAATTGCTTATTAAATTACTAAGTTTTTCGTGATGATTTAACGGTAGGTAGGCCATTTGTCTCTTTGCCTTTTATTCCCTTCAACGCGTTAATGAAAGTGCTTTACGGTTAGGCTTTACGTCCGCGTTGCTAGAACTTTTGGCATAATTCTTCTCTCCGAGAGATACTTTCAGAGTTTACCGTTTCTGTTATATCGACGTTAAATCCTTTCGTTCCCTGGCGAGTAAAGTTGTTGATATCCACAGATATTCAATAAGAAAGAGAGCTTTCCAAGGAACACTCGCGTAAATGATACTCACTTATGTTCCGAATTAAATTCTTTAACTAATGGTCTTACAGCTGACATATATATAAAAGAGAGACGAAATGATACAATCTCGGTTTTAAATAAAAACAGACAGATTTTTGAGAAAAATGAACTAAAAAAAATAAAAGAAAAAAGTTGATATTTATGGGATCTATATTTTGAGTAGATGATCAACATTTACAATAAAATATCAATATGTATCCTTGTGTATCTATATGTAACCTAGATGTAGTCCTTTTCCTTTAAAAAATACTCTCTGACCATTTATTTAAAATACAATTAAATTATTATTTCCACTGAAAAAAGCATTCATCTACACTGACCATTTATTTTACAAAATATAGTAATAATCAAAAATGTTTAAAAATATTGATCAAATAAATAAAAGTAAAAGAAAAGAAAACTAGACGCATGTGTTTGCCATCCTTTAAATCCCGAAGACTGCAAGCTGCAAAGACCGAAAAAGGGTTCTTACGGTCTTCGTTTCCAGTTTCAGATAAGCCGATATGCATTCATTATAATAAGAAATGAAAGGCGCCAAGTGAAAAGTTTTCAACGCTGCCCCGACTTATCAACTTGCTCGGAATTTTATATCATTTACGGGAACTTCGCGACCCTCCGGCTCTTTTACCTTCGTAAACGTACTTTTTCCTTTCTTTCTCTCCTCTGAGCAATACACTCCTGGAAAAATGCGAGCGGGTAGAAAGTTAGCACTCGGCTTTCTTCTTTCAATCGCAAGAACCAAGATGTGCAATACGTGTTTCCTAAATTCACAGACTAATATCTTTTACGTAATTCTATGCTGTTCGCTACTAGCATAAATCACTGTAATTTCGAATTATTTTTAATTATATGTTAACAGCGAAGCAATATAATAATATTAAATAGAATCGAATAAAACGTCTATATATCAATGACATAGCTTATAATTTTGTCGAAATAACCTTATACTCAAAACATTTATCAAAATAATGTTTCTTCAACTTTCTGCTTTTTATTATACACGCTTGTACAAATATTGCCTATCACTGGAGTCACGCTAATTAGTTCAAATATTCCGCTGTTAGATGGCGCTAAATGTCTCCTCTGAAAGTTCTTTACCATTACAGTTATACACTAGGATAATCTTCGATATTCCTAACAAGATATTTTGACCCCTGTGGTAATATACCGAGATATTATTGGAAAAACTTATATATTTAAATAAAAAATAAATTCTCATTCCAGACTGATTTTAACAATAAGTTAGTCGTTATGCGAGGAAAGATATGTCATTCTAAAATTATAAGTGGTTAAAATGAATCGATCCGCTTTATTTGTCCACTATTTTATCCAATCGTCGCATCGTTCAGTCGTTGTCGTGTAATGATTGGAAATGATCTAGTAACTTTGTAAACTCCTTAAATAAAATAATATTCCTATAAAGAACTAAAAATAACAATGCAGTGATACCAACTTTAGATGTATTAAAATCGCAGTACAATGTGCTTGGCCTATTTCATCCATACAACTGCCGAAATATGAACCTTCGCGTTGTGTAATTGTTGATTGTCTGTTTTATTGTCTGACGAATTATTCGAATATCGCATTTTTATAATCCAAACATTTGTAATATTATTTTCACGTTAATAGAATTTATAAAGCTAAAATAACATTGATATTTTATCTTTCTGGTCGGTAGAAATCTCACCGGAGAGACTCATGTCTTTTTGTTCACTCGGTTTTTAATGTTTTGTATCGAATATAGACATAAGCATGGATGTCCGGAAAGAGGTAAGTTCTAATAAATTAATAATTACAATCCATACAATTTTAAATATTATCTATTATGATCTATCTAATATATATGTTCTCACTCTACTATTTATTAGAATTTAGGTTAGAATTCAAACATTTTTTATCTTTATGAAGAATTACTTCATTCGATGACTTAATTTTTGAGATTTACCTATAAAAATTAAAATATTATATGATCATTATAATTATTTCAGTAAATGTTTGAAAAAAAACATAAATTTATTATATATGAGTATAAACCCCTCATGGTAGATATATTGATAAATATACCTAAAATGAATTTTTAAAATATTCTTCCAAAAGATATACATTTGATTTATTATTCATAAATATTTATAGTTAAACAATTGTTTTTTTAGCAAAAAGTTTTATCAAATATTAAGATTTGTGTGCAGTACACATGCACGCGCGCAACGAACAGTATTGATATATATATATACATTTTCTTTTCTTTTTTTTTTACTTTCTTTCCAGCTTGACTTTCAATTTTTGGATTTGCACGACTTGGGGGATAGTGATAAAAATGAGTTGATGGCAATTTTAAAATCTAATAATGTTACGGATGCATTAAAACTACCATGGGATACCATTGATAATAACCATGAAACAAATACAAATGTAACAGAAATATCGGAATTGCAAAATCATTGGTATCAAAATGGTAATTGTAATAATTTAAAGTATTTATAATTTGATTATAATAATTTTCTACTTAGAAATTTATGTTAATTAATAATAATGTTTATTGATGCTGCAGCAGGAACTGAAGAAGGTTTTTTAAAGTGCAATAATCCAACAAATGTTGCCACTTCTATTATCATGTCAGCAATTCCACAAACACATCCTTATAGTCAGCAAATAATAACAACAATGTGCAACGATTGGCAGCAACCTATGTATAACGTTCCTACCGATGCTCATATGCAATCATTTATGCCTGGATTAGCTTATTCACCCGCTATTTTTCCCAATGCGGGAAATGAAATTCGTGATAACTCGTATCTAAGAGATAATGGAAGACGTAGTCGAAGTAGAGGTATAAGAAATAATTTTAGCAGAGGTATCAATCAAACTAATGAAATCCATCCAGGATACATGAGCGAACAAAGTCAATTTCACCAACCGGTATCTGTTATGTACATTTTGTCTGATCATACTTTATCTCCGCAACAACATCAAGTTACTGGACAAATTTATTACCCACCTATATATACCTCGCCAACAATCCATCCACATACAAATACACATCCACATGCACATCCTACTTATCCATTGCCCCATCAGTCCTCTAATAATGTTAGATATAACAGACAATCGCAATCTGTTAATACGCAGCAAAGTCAAGAATTATTAAATACAACGACCGCTGCTAAAACACAAGAAAAACGTCCACAAAATTTATATTCATCTGTAAAGCCATCTAATCATCAATTATCAAATGACGAAGACAAGAATTCCTCTCAGACCAATATTGTAACAACAGTTATTGTAAATAACAGTAATAGAGAATCTTGCATTGAGAATGAGAATGAGAATGAAAGTACTGCCACTAAAAAGAACACAAATAACAACACTAAAGTATCACCAGTTAATGTAAAAATAGAGCATAATATCGTGTCGACTGTTAATGAAGCATGTAATGGTACAGAGAAAAGTGATATACCATGTGTAAATATTAATAGCAGCGTTGAAGTTAAACAAAATGGTGAGAGTGAGAAAGAATACACAAATGAAACTGTTTCTAGGATTAAGACCAGTCTCATAAAAACATTATCATCGTCTACATCAAAGTCTGGTGAAAACGAAGTACAAATTGAAGAAAATAGGCCATCCAAAAGCATATCCGATGAGCCTCTTATAAAAGCTTCTAATAATTCTTTAATACCTACAAACGTATCTACTACTCCAAGTTCCTTGCCTTCTATTAAATCGAATATGTCTTTTGCAAATGTTCTCAAGAAAGCTAATTCAGAATTACAAAGTACTCCTTCGACTCATAAACCAATGGCACGTATTAATCCATTACCACCTACTCCTGTAATCGAACAGACCACATCTCCAAAAACACCATTACAAACAGTTGTACAAAGAGATCAACATATTGGAAGTCCATCGCTTGAAACTGAAAGTCTTCCTCCAAATGTGCACAATATATCAAGTGATCGTACAAAAGATCAAGCAGAATTAACGCTAAACAAATATGATGATCCTACAGTTTTTAGAATGGGTGGTAAGTAAACAATAGAAGAATTTGAATATAGTCATTTATAAAAAGATACAAATTTAATTTTCCTTTTTTTCATTACAGAATTTTTATTAAATTATCAAATGGATAAGCAAACTGTAAGCTTACTCCCGCGTGGCTTAACAAATCGTAGCAATTATTGTTACATTAATAGCATATTGCAAGCCTTATTAGCATGTCCACCATTTTATAATCTTCTTATGGCTCTGCCACATTCCAGAATCAATTGTAAAAACTCATCCACCCCTCTCATAGATAATATGTAAGTATATAACATATATTAGTATTTATTTCCTCTATGATCTCTGTTATTTATTTTATATTTTATATTTTATATTTTATATTTTGTAGGATAAAATTTGTTAATGAATTTACACCTCTATCAGACAGCGCAAGATTAGCTAGAAAAGATAGAGTACATAAACGAGGAGAAAATTCAATTGTAGATATCCAAAGTGGTATGGCATTTGAGCCATCATATGTATACACTATGTTGAAAAATACTTCATCTGCTGGAGTATTTTCTGTAGAAGGGCGCCAAGAAGATGCAGAAGAATTTCTCTCCTGCCTTTTAAATGGTATTAACGATGAAATGTTAGAGGTATGATTACTAGATTACTACTATATTCTTATAATATACAGGGCATTTAGAGATCCTTTCCTACTGGATCGCACCATTTTGCGTGAACTGAATTTGAAGTATTAAAAGCAATTATTTCCCAAACTTATTTCATTCAAAGAAAATGCCTTGTAATACTAACAAATCTTGTCTAGATGGAAGTGATTCTAAAATTTTAATATTACCTTTTTCTTTTGAATAGAATTATGTGTTTTCACTTACAATTAGATATATGTGTAGCATGTTCGGTGATGAATTCATCAATTTATTTATAATATGTTGATTTTTCAATGGTATTTATTGCACTTCAAAACTTGCCTTTCTTTAACGTTTCTGTTAATAAGTCAATTTATGATGGTTCATTATATGTCATCTGTTTCTATGTCGTGAGAATCTTCAATGGTATTTTATATATTAATTTATTTAAAATTATTTTCTTATAGTACTCCTAATTTGTTTTCTCGTTAGTTAGGTATTGTCTACAGAAGATATAGTGTCTTCTGTGTTGATTTAATACTTATAAACCGTCATGGCACTCATATTCAGGTAACGGCCAAAATTCTAAACAGGCTATAGTGCTTATATATGTGTGGTACTTTTGTTGATTATGTACTTACGAAAGATATAAGTTGATATTTGGAAGAATATTTCATGAATCACATCATAGTGCTTCAAAAACCGAAAATCCGTTGTTTTCTTGCAACTAGAAACTTTAACACATTTTACTTCCTCCACAAGCTTTTTGTATTTCACTAATGACATTTGCACATAATTAGAACTGATTAGTAAAACTTTGAATTTTTCAACAAATTTTTCCTGAATCAAATTCATATTTACGAACTATAATCCTGACACGTTTGAATATGATAAATTCAAAGTTAATAGAAGAACACGACTAATAGAACACTTGTTTTCAAACTACAGGAAGAAATATGAATGGGTAGCTAAGAGCATTGTTGTGTAAATATAAGTTGACCTAAGCAGATCAAATCTCAATTTAATACTTTAACTACTCGCCATTTACAAATTCGTATATTACCTAATTGAAGCATGTAACTTTGCCTTATTCCATACTTTACCTGGTCGGTATAGCTATTTCATGTAATAGCTGATTATTTTGTATTATTACTAGATTTATTATTTTATTTAATTATCAGATTTCACAAAATAACGGTAACATACCTTATCAAATTCTTGTGAGCTATCAATTAGACGTCTAACGCCCGACTCGAGGGAGATAATTGCAATTAACGCTTCCAATGGAACAATGAAAAGATGCAACTATTATATATCTCCATATATTCATCTACCAATTTTTATTTTACATCGAATATTGTTTGTTCCAGCTTATAAAATTAGTAAACAATGAACCAAACCCAAATTCTAATGCTGAGACTAGCATTAATTACAATCATGCGGAAGAAGAATGGAAAGTAAGAACAAATATTTTTTTAAATTTTTATTAAAATTATAAATTAAAAATATGTATATTATATAATCAATATACACATATTGCAGGTAATGGGACCAAAGAACAAAGGGTCCATCACGCGATGTACCGAATTTGGTCGAACTCCGTTATCTGATATTTTTCGAGGCCAATTAAGATCTAGAGTATCTCGGGTGGGAGAGCAACCAACCGACAATGTGCAACCTTTCTTCACGTTGCAACTTGATATAGAAGTACAATTACTAACTATATATAATTTATTTATAAATTTTACTTATACTATTTATTAACATTATTTACTTATTTATAATTATTAGAAGGCGGAATCTGTGACAAGAGCGCTTGAAATACTGGTTGGAAAAGACCAATTAGAAGGGATGACTTGTAGTAAAACAAAGCAGCAAATAGAAGCTTGGAAACAAGTTACTTTGGAAGAATTACCAGTTATTCTTATATTACATTTAAAGTGGTTTGACTACAAACTTAATGGATGTTCAAAGATATTTAAAAAAGTAGAATTTCCTATAGATTTAAAAGTGGATGCCAGTAAGTTTTTCGTCAGTTTCCGTAAGAATGATAGAGACAATTTACTTTTTATATACATATATACATATATTAATATACGTGTGTATCTTTCAGAATTCTTGTCACCGAACATAGGAAAAAAATTAAATTCCAAGCAAAAACAGTACAAATTATTTGCCGTTACTTACCATGTTGGAAAAGAAACAACAAAAGGCCATTACGTTACGGATGCTTTTCACGTAGGATTCGGCGGCTGGGTTAGATACGATGATAGTTCACTACAAGGTATTTCAGAAAATGATGTTTTAAATCCAGCTCCTCCTAGCGTACCGTATTTACTATATTATAGAAGGTGCGATACTATCGGAAATAATCAATCAAACCCAGGTAGAACTCGTTAAAATCTGACTATTCATTTGTGTAGATACAAGTCCTATTATTAAACAAAAAAAAATAGTGTATCACTTTTTACGATTTCACAATTATTGTTGATATTTATATTTGAGTAAGCAGAATGTTTGTTATAAAGTATGGTAAAATTGAATTAATATTTCCTTTTATCTTACTATACTCTCAACAAATATTTATACTAAACTGTTACTAGTGTTACGCGTAGTTTTCTTGATACATAACTTGTGAAAGTAGCTAAGATAAAACACGTGTTCATACTACTAGCACATTTTATTAGCGTTGGATGCTTATAGTTTATAAAATAAAAACTTAGATATAAATTTCTTGTATATATGTTTCTTCTAAGAATAGATGGTATTATATAAGCGGCCGTGTGTTTACATGGAAAAGTAATTTGTAATGTGAATTTTTATAATCACGTCAAATTTTCTTTTTCTTTTTTTTTTCGCAAAATGAAATTACATTTTAATTGTTTGTCATGAATTAATAATTATTATGGTATATCATTTAGAAATAACTTTCTAATAACATTTACTTGTTTAAGTAGCATCGAAATCTTTGTTCAGTTAGATTATGATTGAAATATAGAACACACTGTTATACGTATTTAACATTTAATCATTCTGGTCAGCTTTATTAAAAAGAATATTATATAAGTTGTCTTATGTGTTACGTATATGCGTGTTATTGTTCTGTACAAATATTTTCTCTAAGTTAAATCTACTGAATTCCCACTAGAATTTACTGTTCACATTTTGATATTTGTTACTCATGTCTAAGATTTCTTAGAATTTCTTAGAAAGATAAGACTAAAAATTACAATAAGTAAAAAATATGTTTGTTATTAGGCAAGTGTGAACATATTTTCCAATTTTGCCTTAAAATCTTTAGCACAGACTGCCTGTCATAAAAAAAAAAAAACAAATTAATGTAATAATCATTAAACTCATTAATGTTCATAATTCACGTATTTTGTTAAATACAGATGTCTATAAATGTGTCATTTCTCCATATGAAAAAGTCATTTTTGCATATTTGTAAAAAGACCAGCCTATAATTCAAAAATCATTTTTTTAATGAGCTTTTTCTTGAACAGTAAAGTTATAGTATTTGCATTTTTATATTTTTTTCAACTAAAAAAAAGTATTTTTTTGTCAATTTATATATCAAAATTACCAATTTAATCATTATTAAAGTAAGGATTATTATGCGGTAGTATTGTACTGACCCACCATTATAAGATATATTTACCATGATATCGTAAACTAATTATGAAAAATTTCTTTCGAAGTGGTTATATATATTATATCTCTATAATTTATATTTACTGACAATATTTTCAATATTTGCATGAATAAAAGTCTGCAAATTTATATTCGTTAATGATGGTAAACTTATCACAAACAAATAAACAGAATGTATATATATATATATATATGTATATATTTATATATATATATATATGTATGTATATATATATACACACACTTTTATGAAAACCTGTATAATATTATGTACACTTTTATTTCTTGTAAAAATACAAGAAATTTAAGTATCAAAAATAAGAATATTATAGTTATGAAAAATAGTAAAATTAGAAATATTAATTATAAAATATCATATTTACATACATACATACATTATCTATAAATTAAAATGTTTATAATGTAGATAAAAAACTGATATAAGTGAAATTTTACAAGTGTATGTAACTAAACAGTAAAATACAATATATTTCTTTTCATTTAGTATATATTAAATTGTAAATAAATATTTAGAATTTATTAAAAAAGAAAAATATTAATGTACATTGTATATAGATTATCTATAAGCTATCATGTGTATTAAGATACAATATATGCAATATAGGAATATTTTACTTCATCGTATATTTCTGTAGCACATGAAAAAATATGTTTATCAAATTGCAACTATTTAAAATGTATCTAAAAGTGGCTCTTGGTTGATCATAATATCAACAAAATTGGACAACAAATTGGAAATTGTTATAAATATACATCGCTCTTATAATTTTGACAATACAATGGACTGATAAGTAGACTATTAATTATTTAGTGTAACTTGAGTATTTTTTAACTCTACGATGCTTACTTTTTTATATATAATATTTCAATTATTTCTGCTTACTAATCATAAGTAAAGCCAATTAATAGATATAGTAGATTAGAAATATGTCATTTCTTTAAGAAATTTTAGTTTAATTTAATAAAGACTCGCTGAACTGTGTGAAATTTAATCTTATTCAAGATACATAATACTAAACATTAATAATAAAACAACACGCGCACGTGAGAGAGAGAGAGAAATAGAACAATTAGAAAATATCACTGAGTAACTTTAAAAATGTGGTAAACATACTTTTCCTGCAAAAAGTTCAGAAATAACTGTGATCCATAGTGCCAGAACGAAGAGGATATAAGAGATTCCTACTTGATGTGAATTTGGTAACTGATATGGTTGTCCTCCAATTTCATCAATGTAAAAACCCATTGGAAATAGAACAGCCGCTAAGCAAAATAGAACCACTGAAATATTGTAGTGTAATATTATTTTACAATGTAATAATATCTATTATATGCACTTTGAAAAGATTTCAAATAAATTATTAGTAAGTATGTTATATATAAAATCATTTTATTTTATTCCATATGGATGGATACTGTTACTATGAGAAGAACAATGTGCAGTATTACTTATTTAAAACTACTTACTCGCTGTAAATCCAACCCATCGAGCATATGGAATTACATTACGATCCCAATGCGAACTGATCAGCAATATTATAGTTGTTGTTATTAAAATACATCCGACTAATATAAAAATAAGGGCTAATAACCATTCAGGCTTTAAATCAGGTGTGTAACAAACTTGTGGTCTGTTATATAATGTCATACAAGACAACATAAGGCCTAATCGTGTATCTCCTATAATAGTTAATAAAAACAAGTAAATACTATCTATATTTATCAATTACTTTTCCAGATATATACTTTCTACAGATTTATCTTTACATATAAAAAAAATAAACATTCAATCTTTGAATTACTATTTTATTTATATATTTACCGCCAACATCAGTTATAATCCAATCAGGCATTCCCAAACTAACAATTGCAAACATATCAGCTGCCAAAAATAGTGCTCCCGAAATAATTGTTAGTTTATCCATTTCACGATATTAATTTATCTAATTGATCTTTTCTTTAATATGCAATAGCATGTAATATTTAAAATTTTACATATTTAATAAACAAAAATATAATCATTAAATATCTTAGTTTTATAAGTATTCTAATGGATCAAGTACACATATTTTCATCAACTTGACAGTAACAAACTTTGCTAACCTCAAAATAATATTGAATCAATTATATTACAAAATATATCTAATAATATGAACAGTTCTGATTTTCTTTGACATTTTACTGTACAAAAAAAATCTGTTATTATTATATACCATTCTTCTTATTACATTTTTACTATAAAATTAGTATCAAAATACAAAGTTGTTATTGTAATGAATCAATATTTTGATTCCTATAAAGTCAATCATTTTGGAACTCTACTTTATCGATGAAGCTGTGTACAAACCATCTACTGCCATCTATTGCCATCAGCTGTTTGTTAGGTATTACCTGTTACTGTTATTTATGATCGATCTAGATTTATCTAGATCACTAGTGTTTTTAAATTGATTACTTTGTTCCATTTCTAGATCACTGAAGCATTAATTAATTCATATATATATCCATATTTTACAATTGTGTAGTTCTTATAACCGAAATATATTTGACCGAATAATTCTATTTAAGAATGTTGTATATATTTCACCAACATGTTAACGGCCTAACCACGTTGAAATACTAATTTCCGCCAGATCGCTAAAGTTAAACAATAATGGGTAACGTAAATAGATCGGTGACCCGCTCGAAAAAAAAATCGTGTACTGTTAGCTCCAGAGAGAGTTAGTAAAAGACGCGACCTCTTTGGAAATGTAGGATAGGTGTTAGATGTTCAAAGGAAAGTGATTCCAAAACCCATAAAAGGGACAGTAATAAAGACAATATTTCACCTATGTAGGTGAAAACTTTACAAATATAAATAAAAAAACAAGGGTTTATTATAAAGGTGTCTAATATATAAACAAGAATTTGAAAAAGAAGTAATGAATTTTGTATTGAAGGAAGCTGAGCTTTATGTGGCGGAAAAAAATTTAATAGCAAAAATACGGTTCAATACTGATGGGCTCAACAAATTCTTTATTCTCTTCTACTAATAACGTCCTCGATTTAATGCAATAAATTTTCGTGCTATAACCGATGTCATGGACGCGTAAAAAATTTGTTTGAGAAAGTGAAATCTTTTGAGGGATGAATGAGAAACTGTAATGAAAAGGTATTACTACTTTTTCGTTCAAATATCATGTTGCGTGTCAGTTATGCAACATATCTCTATGATTAATCCGCATAAAACCAAATTTTTATGGATTTTTGAAGAATTTAAAAGAAAGTCGAGGAGTGAGCGGAAAAAATAGAATTCGCCCGAGTCAGTTAAACAGAAAATTGCTAATTGTAATTGTTAATGTTTGCGAAAATTGTAAAATTGGATCTTGATACCCCAAATTTCTAGACATTTTATGAATAAAGAAAAGCTGAAGTAGTACATGCGACATAGGGATTTAATGAAATGAGTATACATATATATATATGTAGCTAGCTTTTCCAGATGTCGAACGACTACAATAGGGTCGTAGAATTTTACGAACTATCGCGAGTGTATATTTCGGGAAAAAAATTGGTAAAACCGGTTACACCCGCTCGACCGAGTGCTCGAACATATGCGGAGAACTTCCACACTCATACACGTATGTATACGACACGCAGTACACACGCCAGTACCGTGTGTTCGTTTCTAGCCACATACAAGCGCGAGCATAGCTATATTGACGATGTACATACATATGTATATACACTCGAATACAGGGTTGCCGGTTTAAGATTTTTCTTCAAATTTTTCTATTATAGAAAGAAAGTTGATAGTCTCCAATAAAAATCTCGAGCTACGATTAATTAAGTCGTAATTATTGTAACGATTCAAAAATATAACGATAAAGAAGATATTCTTCACGACCAATTGTTATTTTTAGTTAATGAATCAAAGCATTTGACAAAGTATAATGACCACTATGTAAGAAATATTGTTTAAATTACGGGACACCTCGTGAAAGAAGGAAAATGTCATCGACGCAGTTCATACCGTTACGAAAGTAAACAGGACCGAATGTCTCCTCGTATCTTGCTCCGGTTTTCAGTGTTAGCGCGCATCCCCTTTTGCGCCGAATAAGAAATCGAACGTTCACCAAAAATAAGGATTATTTATTAAAATGGTGCGTTGAAATTACACTTAATTACAGTATTTCAAAATCTTTTAAATAAAACACAAAAATGCGATACATATTACTTTCGAGAACGAAAAGAATATTAATAAATACATTATAGTTAACATTGATCAAAGCCATCGGAGTTGGGGAAAGAAAATCATTCGTACGTACCTGAGCACGTCGCAGAGCCGGCGAGGAGGCGGTTTGCCGCTCAGTCGAGCCGCAACCACGGAGCGGAGATTTTGTGTGGTGTTTTGGTATTTCGTGGTTTTTATGAGAAAAGAACCAGGGCAGTTTCACTTTGCAAAACGCGACTTACCACAAGAAAAACATACAACGATGCTTTTGATTTGACGTTCTGCGTACAAGAGGGTGATAAAGTGAGAGAAAGGGGGAGGGAGGGAGGGAGAGAGAGAGAGAGAGAAAGGAAAAAGAAAAGGGTAAAAAGAGAAAAACGAATATAAAAAGAAGGTCCGGGAAACTCATTCATGTGGAATAGTACCTCTCATTTATGCACGTCCGGCCATTCGTTTAATAAACCCAATGAGTGAAAAGTGCAACGATCGTAAACAAAAGCTTCGGTAAAGGGTACGGTAAAAGGCACAAAAGGTGGCAATACTTGTGACATATATACATACATATACAAATAGATACGCGTACACACCGGCTTGGAGTAAAGAGGAAGGAAAAGGCAAGTCGATCGACAGCGAGTGAGCGAAAAGAAAGTAGAAGGAGCTAAGAGGCTGTAACACGTTTTGATCGACGCTGGACGATCGACCAGATCTGGATCTGGCGCGTTTTGCCGGTGCACCACGCCGCGGGCCTCGTTTCTCTCTCTTTCTCTTTCTCTCTCTCTCTCTCTCTCTCTCTCTTTTTCTCTCTCTCTCCCTTTCTCTCTGCAAGTAACAGTACTTCCTCGCGCTCCATGGAGTAAGCCTCTCTCCGAAGAACGGGACCTAACGCTGCTGTGTCCGCTCACCATACTCTCATCGCGCCTCCCTCTTGTCCTCCCTCTTGTCCTCCCTCTCGTCCTCCCTCTCAGTTCCGTCTCGCCTCCCTCTCGATTTCCCCGTGCCTCCCTCGCGCCCGCCTCGCGCGGTTGCAACGCAGCAGTCCGGCTGGTCGGGTCGAGAGGTTTCACGTAAAACCAGTCCTCTACCCTTTCCCTTCCTTCCTTTCCTTCGAACGGATCGCGAATTACTCCCTCCTTTACCGACACAAGCCTTCCGTCAACTGGCATCTGCTGACTGACTCTTCGAACTTCGTCTTCCTTTTGATTGTCTTACAAACCCCTTTCATATTTATTATTGATCCTTTTCTGTTCCAAACTAAACACAGGGATGTTCATGTTTCCATGCAACCTTGGATGTTGCATGCATTATCAAAACGATCCTTCCAATTCGTAAATAAAAAAACAACATTGCTTATTTCTCAAGTATCATAGAAGGGAAAGGAGAGCAGAGAAGACATTTATAAAAAGAAAATTGTTTCCGATCATTGAAGTTTGCTCGATTGAGAAAAGAAAGTAGTCTCCCTTCTCAGGGTCATCGTCATGGATTTAACGCGACTTTGTCACGTGGTTCATCACATTTTCAAACGAGAGTGAAAAAGCCGAGTTCAAAGAAAGGGTGAGAGAAAGGAAAAGAGATAGAAAAGGTAGGAAAAGGGATAAGAAAAAGAAAAGCTCCTTCTTTTCTTAGCGACAAAGAGAGTCGCTTGAGACGAAACGGCGCGCGTAAAATGAGCGAGGGACGTCCTTTATGACGTTTAGAGCCGTTGTAACAACGAGAACGGCACGGGTAGAGTGTAAAAAGAAGCCTGCTGCTCGTCTATTAGCCGAGCGAAGAAGGCGTAAGCGAGTCGCGAAGGAGAGAAAGGAGGGAAGTTTACGCGGCCACTTTGAGTCCCTCTCTCGCCATAACTAACTTCCTCGAGTGGCTCATGAAGCTTTCTCATTGTCAGTCGGGGCTCGCGCAAAGTTTGGAAGAAACGCTCGCGCATTTCCCAATTTTCAAATGACCGCAAAGAGTAAAATGGATTGATACGTTAATCGAATTTTTCGACGAATATTATTAATAATACAAAAGTTTTTGGAAAGTTTTTATTTTTTGGCGATCGAAAAATAAATAATCTATACTTGTGATTCACTGGAATACATCGAACAACTTCTTGTGGTAGTACGCGCATGCTTCAGATCGGCGTTTGTTTGTTTTCAATCGTTCGTATTCGAAAACTGTTTACGCGTCTAACTTACGATCTAACCGTTAAAGCGAGGAAAGTGATACACAGTTCGTCGTGAGTGCACCGAGTGAAAGAGACGCTTTCCGCCTTTCTTTTTCTGTGTTTCGAAAAGATCGATCAGTGGCGGCGAATCATCGAAGAGAAGGAGAACCGCCCTCCCTTTCAAAGACGATCTCGTATTTACGGGAGAAGAAGACCGAACCAACAAGAGCCATGAAGACCATACGAGCAAGTGCTTTGAGGTAAAAATGGCTGCTTTCTCTAACATAACTGTTTTTATATAAAATAAAGATAAGCATGGAATTTGGAAAAGTCAAGAGCCGTTGCTCTTGGAGGAAATTACTTTGTTGGACATCGACATTGTCTGGAACAGGATGCAAAATAGATCGAGAAATTGCGAACCGTGAAAGCAAACATACGATGTATTTGGGTCTTTTACAGAATTGAGAATCGATAGGGTCTAAATTAAAGAGGTCTCGGACATGATAGAAATTTCTTTTCCCTTTACTCTTCCCCCATTTGTCGTTCGGAGCAAATAGTATTTATTTACTTACCGTAGCGTGTTTAGAAACCCTAAGAAGACCAGAATGCGCGCGAATAAAACAAGACGTCCAGTGTCAAGTAGAATCCAAAGGATTCCGCATTTCTTTTGCTAGACGAGACAAACGCAATGAAAGAAATGAGAAGGGTAGATTCTTCTAAGTATCATTGATAAATTAAATTAATACGATTTTTCAATAAGAATTGCGTTAGTTTATTCACTATTGATATTTACTCTCACAGAGATTTGATTCGTTTTTCTCGTTTGTCGCAATAACAATCGATATTTATGCGAAAACTATAAATAACGACTCTGGAATGGCCGTTCATTATGCTAATATTGTGTTCCCCCTGCTTGAACTGTTGCCGTTGTCGTTATCGTTGGCGACATTGGCGACGACAAAACTTAATTAAGATCGAAAACCCGACGATGGTCGACTGATCCAATTTTCTTGAAATTCTATTAAACGATAAAGTCCTCTTATTGTTTGATTTGATCAACGATCTGTAATACGGCATTATTTTTCGTCTAACGGTGGTCGCCATCATATTCTACTACGATGCAAAGAAAAAAACGTGCACGACTTATCGACCCTTTTAAAAAGTAAGGTTAGCTCGCGAGCAACTGTAATGACGTACGATCGGTGCGCAGAGGGATAAGATTAGGTCGATGTCGGTCCCGCATGTATATATGTTTGTCCGTAGTCCATTGTCCCCTTTCCCCCTTCGAAAATGAAAACCTTCCGAAGGGAGTGCTGCGTACATTGGGGAACAGTGCTATACCTAATGTTGCGCATATCCGCATGCAGAACACTTGCAGGACAAATTGAAATGCTAATTCGTCGGACCTTCCTTTTTCTTGATCCCCACATTCACCCTTACACTTCTCTACCTTCTTTTTCCCTATCTTTTTTAAGTCTTCGCTAAATTTTTTAAGCTAAAGCATCGTTAACGTTAACAAACGCAGACTTGAAATATTATGTACGATATTGGGTTCCATCAAAATACGAAGCAAGAGAGATTATCTTTTAGAAACGTTTAATGACTGCGCGCGTTACGGTTTGCGACTTTGCATACGAAAGAGGGTCGTTATCCAAGGCTCCTTGAAAGTGTGCCTCCACTAATAAAGGGAATAGAAAGTTAAAAAAAAACTAAGGACTTGAATAAAAATAACGTATTAAAAGTGGATGTAAGAAAAACACAAATGGAAAGGAACCAAGCCGATATACATTCGAGCAAAACATCTTAATAATAATAATACGTAGGATTAATTTAAAACGTAAAAATAAAGAATAAATGATTAATAATATAACTCCACGACATTGTTCGTAAATATGAACAATGATTTCTTCAATATAAACAAGAGATTTTCTTTAATACAAAAGTGAAAGAAGAGCCGAGAAAGTAGGAATCTTCTAAGAATCTTCTAAGAATCGTAGACTTTCTTAGTCTTTTGGTTGAAGCAAACTATCAAGCATATCATTTTATTAATCATTTTATTTTCTATGATATCGAGTCAAAAGAACCGACCTCTTTCACGCAATTATGCGTTTCCCACGTAAGGCGGAGGAAATTGCGGAATAGAGTTTTCTCTGTGCCAGCAGTACTACTTTTTTCTCTCTTTCTCTCTTTCTCTCTTTCTCTTTCTCTTTCTTACTCTCTTTTATGGCGCCTTTCTATCTACTATTTTTCCACTAACGAAGCGACCGAAACGCTCAATTAAGCGGTCGGTCTTAATTAACGCGCGGATCAGTCGCTCATTGTGGAATCTGCTTTCCTGCTATCTTACAACTTACGAAAGACCTGGGAAAGAAGAATTTTCTATTTTTATTATCCGCGAGAGAATCTCGAAGAACTATTTGATAAGAAGGATATCGCCTTTGACGTTGTCATAATTTCGACATTTCACATTTTGTCAAATGAGGCGATACATCGAGATGTGAATTATCAAAAAAGCTTAACGACGACCTACAGTTACAACGTTGAACGCTAGAAACTTAATTAGACCGTATCAAATGCACAGCCGTTCAGGCAACAAGTTCCAAACTTGTTCTTTGCTTACCAGTGTCGTTTAGATACGTTACAACGAGAAAGATCGTGTGCGCACCTAGTCAAAACCTCCTTCGTCATATTTGCATTTCATTCTCAAATTAAAATCTATTAATGCAAAATTATTCCTACTGTGTTGAAATATTTGTAACACGTTGTATACAGTAACGGAGTACGAGATGCCGTAATTCCGAAAGGAAAGAACTACAATACTATTGCAATCCTTAAAACTAGTAAAACAAATGAGAATGTCATCCGGATGAGATTGCCGTTTATATGGGAACGATAGTTTTTCAACAAAATTCAAAGCGAAAGTTTGTAGTCATTTACAAAAAAGTTATGTATAAGCACACACACATTAAAAGTAAGTTAGTTGATCAGTTTTTTTATTAATTTCAAGCATTAATATTATGAAATAATTTTATTATCGTTTAAATCAAATATTAATAAACTATTCACAGTTTAATCTAACTTTTTCTTCGAAATTAGGATGTTTTAATATAAGACTCCCTAGGTTGTTTCTAATATGAAATACTTGTAAAAAATATAGAAAACGAGCAAGCTGGCAAAGAAGATAGTTCTGAATCAAAATTGAATAACAACGCAGGATGTGTATTCTTTGCGTTGATGAAGAGTGAGTTTTTTTGATGTATTAAGTGGTGTAGACGAGCTCATGAATATTGCGAGGCTACTTTATATGCCGAAATTATCATAAGAAAGCGAACAAAAAATAAATGACTTTAATTTTAAATATGTAATAATTTCAATTTTTAATCTTAATTTTAGGACGGGTCTAACGTAAGGAGCAATTTTTAAAAATATATTTCGTACTCTTTTATATTTTTTTTATTTTCATAATAAATAACAGCATCAACAAAGGTAATATTATTTCTTTTTATTGCGAGATATTTCATCATACAAATAATTTCTCACATTTGCCGCTGTTATCTTACGTAAATATGGTTTGAAATTGACACAATATTTTCAAAGGTGCGAAAGAATTTTTCGTTTGTTCTTTTTGATGTCGACAATTCGAGGCTCGTACTCTACGTGATTTTCTTATTAACGGCTTCTCTTACAAAGGTGAGAGTGACTCATTGACCGTTGTTTGCGATCGGGACATGGCCGTAAACATAATCGTTCGTATCAGTGTATTTAGCCCTCACGCGAACAATTTTATCGCACAGCGTATATATATATATGTATAAACATATATACGCACTACTTACTTCCTTATTCTCTTATCTCGTTTTAATACCACTCGCGGAAACAATAAATATCGCAAAGGACGATAAGTAATTCGAAGCTCGTTTATAATTGCCAACCGAACAATCATTTAAAAAGTGCTTCTTTCGTTTGACAGAAAAATGATTGGAAGGATAATAAATAAATGTCAAACAAAGTAACTTATTTAAAAACGGAAAAAGTCGCAGCCTCATTAACAATCTAAAAAAAAAAAAAGAAAAAAAAAGAAAAAAAAAAACCAATAGAACGTATTCTCGGAGATTAGCTCGAGTCTCTTTTTGTTAGAGAGCTAGAAACCTTCGTGATGAGACGAAGGTCGGGGAAGGAAAGAGAGAGGAAGAGGAAGAGGCGGGTGGTATGGCTTTAGACAGGTGAAATGTCGGTGCATCGATCGATCGTACTCTAAAGCAGAGCCGAGAGTGGCTACCAAGCGCGCTACCGTAGTTTTCAGGTTTCGTTTAGCGAACAATGCTTTGTTCTAACGGCTCCTTCAAATCCAGTCTACTTACGTATAGACAAAAAATAAAAGAAAAATAACGCTTTAAATCGATAAATGTCTCTCTAAAGTACACGATACATATTTTCATTCCGCATACACGAATCCTACTCCAATGAATATTCCGTTCATATAATTTCCTTTCTTACTTCGTCCTTTTTTTTCCTTTACCTAGTAAAGTTAACGATCATTCATTTCGATTCGGGCCCTTTGGATATGAGTACGACGATATTCGAAAAATATCTAATCAAAAATTCGATCACATGCAAATTGCGTGCGACAACTTTTACATATCACGATTTCACGGACAAAGGATAACGTTGTTACGTCGAATGAGTTTGTGAATTTAATCTGGGTCGAGCGTACTACCGGTGCTGCCTCCGATCCCGACCCCTTCTCTCCCTCCATTGGTTGCTCTCTCTCCTACTTTACGCCACGTTCTTAATTGTAACTTGAATATCATGCCCGGGAATATTTATTTTTGGAAGAATTCCTTTTCAAATCGATTATATCTCGAGGAAAATAAAAGAGAAAGTAATAGGTCGAAAAAACACTGGAGAAAGGATCCTTCTAAAGGCAGACATCACGTGTCCTTTTCTCCCCTATCCTTATCGCGAAAAAGATTTTTTCGAATAGGGAATACATCTACAGTTTAACTCCATGGATTCTCCCACATGTATGCCCTGTTGTAACTTTTATCACAACCATAACTTTTTCTTGTTCTCCTCTATCGTCATCCTTCCTTCCTCTGCTCATCCGCGTACTCTCACATTTCGTCACCGATTTATGTTTATTCGTCACACGGATTACGATCTTATGGAATCACGATCTCCTTGTAAATTTATATGTGTATTCGTACGAAGAAAAACTAAAGGAGTTACCAAACCTAACGCGTAGTTGGATTCTTGAGATATGCGGCGCATACCTTTCGTTCTTTACAGGAATAGGGAGAGAAAGAAATAATTATTATGCAGACACATATTTTCGTGGTAGGAATAAATGTGTAAATATTATTTATAACTCGACGAAAATCGTTGATTGTAAAGTAAATATGTGTCAAATCATTCTGAAACATTTTTGCACTAGTTTTTATGTTTTACATATGTATTATATTTATATACAATACCTACAAATGATACTATCCTTTTACACGTATCTTCCGGCTATAGGATACATTAAAATTTATATTAAATTAATAAATTAACAAAATACTTCTCCAAGAGGAATATAGGTACATAATATTTTGTTTAATTAATTTACTTTTGATTGCAAAAATGACCTTGTTATCGAATACTCTTGAACCAGATTCCATGAAAGTAAAAGTGTTGAGAATAAAGTAAAGAAGAAAGAATAAAAATACGAAAAGAAAACAAATGGAACCAGCACGAGTTAGAAAGTTGAAGCATCAAAAGCTTCGAGGACGAGCCAGGAACAGTAAAAAAGGAGGATAGCGAGCGGTAAGTTACGGTAATGGCGAACCATCGGTGAGTTATGTCAGGATGAAAGAAGGAAGAAAGGACACTGCATACGTACCGAGTACATACATATACATACATGTATGTATATAAAAATATAATATATATGTATATGTAGGTATTGTACATATACGTAGGGTACCGGATGAAGAAAGTGAGTTCTGCAAATAGCACCGCGATCGAACATCAGAGGTGGTTTAGTGAGACGAAGAGCGGAGAAAAGAGAAGAGAGAGAGAGAGGAAGATGACGTACAGCGAGTCGCGATTGGCAGTTACTATGAAAAAAAATACGATGCCTACGCCTCATAACGATCGTTCCATCATCGTACGTATGTATAATAGATATATATGTATTATATTACGATATGTATGTATATGTGTATCTATCTATATGTATATCAACTATTAAAACACTAACGCACAAAATAACTCGAATTTACACGCTTTGTCCAAATAATTATTGTCTATACTTACTTACGTACGTATATACTTAAGTGCATAGATATCGTGTGCATACATATATAGTATGTCGTGCGCGCGGCTGTACAGAAAGAACGCGCGGCACCGCCATACGTTCACCTTTTCCTCGCCAAATACCAACTCTCCGAGAACGTGTTCTGCCTCTAATGTCTATGTAGTACTATCCAAGAAGAAAAAAAACAGAAGAAACTGAGAAAAGAGAAGAAGCTGAGAAGATAAGGGAAAGGATGAAGAAGAGCTTAAGAAAGAGGAGAAGGAAGAAGAGGAGGACTCGGTATCGAGTTTTTCAGAGAATCCAGTGTTACTATTAATTATGCAAGAAATTCAATTGAATTTCTCGCTTTTCATCTTTATATTTCCTGAATCTATGTTTCGTGCTGTTCTCCTCCTTTTTTCTCCTTCTTATTTTTTTTAAGGTTCAAATCAATGTAACTTATTGTTATATATTTGATATAAATTTTTGTATTTTAAAGAATAGATAAACCTTCTTCGAGAACACTATAAGAAACAAATCTTATAATTTAATAAATCTTATATTATATCTGTGTTATTTATTTGGTCAGTATTTTTCAATATTTCTAATCGATATTGTAGATGAAGGACAGTATTTATAATAAGATATCAATATGTAAAAGAAATGGTTTAATATAAAAATTACTACTATTTTAAATAAATTATCAGTAATTATAATAAAATATTTCAATGTGTATCATTTATCAATACGCAATCCTGACTTGCGATGACAATCCTGTTTTTTAAATTGATTAATTGAACATTTTCTGTTTTATAATATTATATTGTGAGTTTATTTTACATATGCTAATATTTATTGTTAGTTGAAACAATATTATTCTGATTAAATGCGATTTGATATGACATATATTAAATAAAATATTTATATATACTGACAGTTTATTTTTCCAAAATACTTAACATTAATTAATAAAAAGCTTAGCAAATAAATATAAATATTTTATTATTATACAGTTGACGCATATTAAAATCCCTAACGATGGTGGAGGAGGAAAAGACCTTTTGCTCGTTTCGACGAAATATTCTCTCTTTAACGAAGATCGCTTTTCACGATGGCGCGCCAGTAATGCAAGCTTGTATCCGGTGTCCTCGAGGTACGAGCAAAAGGGGATTACCTTCTTGTCCCCGGTGGAGAAACCTTCTTGTTTGTAGCGTGGCGGCCGCGATATATCCTTTCGATCGATCGCCAGACTCTAACTACAACAAGTCGCCTCTCTCTCTCTCTCTCTTTTTCTTTCTCTTTCTCTTTCTTTCTTTCTTTCTTTCTTTCTTTCTTTCTTCATTCTTCGTACCTATGCTGTATCGAATTCACCCTAACGAGCGCTCCCTTGGAAACGAGAGATAGATGGATAGATAAAGAGAAACCTCTTTTGCGAATGGAAACAACAAATCGCTTCACTGTTTACCAGTTAGAACTTCAAATCTATTTGAAAATATTTATTGGAAAACTTTGAATGTTACATACACGGAATAAATATGATCAGCGGAGTCTTCTTTTATTATTGATGTTAAAATCATGATTTTTGTCCTCTGTTGCAGGTACGTATCACAGGCAGGGATCAAGAAAATGGAAACATCCAATAGTTTTATAAAGAAAAATATATTCCCCAAAAAGTGATCCATTGCAACTATATGCAAAGATTCATATCTTTCAATCGCCTTGGGAAGTAGGTACATATCTACTCTAATTAGCATGGTACGTGTTTTCTCAAAGGAAGGAAAGTCAAAAGAGAAGTCTTATGACTTACACAAATCTCTCCCAACGGATTTAACGAGAAATTGTTAAGAAAGAACTAAGAACTTTTCTAACAAAGAAAATATATTACATTGAAACAAAAAAATCATACGCAGAATATAAAACTTTCGTAATATAATTTGAAACTCTCTTTTTCGGTTTTGCTATTCCTTTTAATCTAACATAAGTAAATATTCAGTAATATAAGTTACAAACGGTTAAAAATAAAACTATTCGGTTTTTTTTGCATTGACGATAAAGCATGCACCCACAATTTTTTGTAGAATACCTTACAGTGTCGTTTAAACTTCCTTATTAACGCTTTATTTCAATATTCTCCATGAAAATAAATCTAACAGAAAAATCGGGAGAGTAAACTGGTCAAATGACTACACCACTACGACTGATCATCTAATGTCTAGGAAATTTCCTATCGAATATTTGACGAACTGCTATTACACAATATGGTGAGCAATTGTCATATTGATACCATATGTCAGACTTTCTTTCGCCGATTACAACTATTAGTCTCTCGAAGTGTTTTACTAATTTTTTCGAATATTCTATATAATTGGTGAAGGTTGATAAAATATTGTTCAGTATATAATTGCTGAGTCAATACTTAATTACATTCAAATGTGTTCAAATTTACAGAAAGAAAATATATTTAATATGTGAAAGATCGAATCAATAATATCTAATGATCATCTATCAAAAAATGTACAAAAGCCTATCATATAATACGTGCTCCTTGATAAGATAATGTCAAATTCTTTCAATTAAAAGCTTTTTAATATATCTTGGATTTAGATTAAAAAAAAATGTTATAGTGCCTGTCAAATTCTTCTTGCAATTAGTATCCACAAAAAAATGGTTGTAAATGAATTATAGATTTACTTATAAAAAATTGAAGATAACCTTGAAAACTGTAGACAACAATGAGTTGGTAAACTCGAACTATTAGCGATGAAATAATCTAACAATAAGATAACCACGTTCCATGGACCACAATATTTAATTATAATCACGTTAATATGCGAAAATTATTCAATCTTTAAATTTTACTCGATTGACGTTAAACTCTTAAAGTATTTTCTTATTTCGTTATTGAACACTTTGTTTTCGGTGCAATTCGCGTATACACGCCGCCAAAGCGTAATTAACATCAAGAATAAACATCTGGAAAGTCGTATGGCCGACGTTGTATATGCGTGGCAGTAGTAGCTAACCCGTGCTAATTTCGAGCTCACTTGAAAATTCTATCGCGGAAAGCGGGTCACTGCAGTTTATTAAAAAAGAAAAAAGATGGATTATAAGAAAGGAAGAATACGAAAAAGAAACGACAAAGGGAAAAAAAGAAGCACGAAAGATGAAATACTAGCGAATGCTAATCCTGGAAAAGACATTCAGTATTGCAAACGGAAAATGCTCATTTTTCATTTTACGTCATGAATTAAAGCCGATGACAGATATTATGTACTTTTTCGTAAATGATTTCTATGAAAACCGGACGTATCCTATTCCTCATTAACTTATCGTAATTTATCGTAGATATTAGTAAGCATATGTTGTATGACATATAAACTATATACACATAACATGTATTTACGGCACTTATTAACGACAATTTAATGCGATATTTAGAGAAGTAGATGATCATATGGCTAATTTTTTAAATAAATGAAGACTCTAATAACACAAACATTGACCAAAAATCTATACTTTATCGTTAACTTTTAAAAGATCCCATATAAGCTCAATACAGATTGCTGATTGAATATATTATTAAATTAAAAAAAAAAAGCACGCAATTTATATAAGACCATAGAATTATTCGAAGTTATTAATATTTAGTTTTATTTTTAATGTTTGAAAAATTTCAAATGATATTAACAATAAATTAAATTTCAAAGAACGTGTATATAATAACAACATAATATTTTGAACAAGAAAGTATTGTACTGGATACGAGCAATATTCTTACTTATCTTATAGAAGAGATAACGCGAAGAATAATACTTTGGACAAGTTATAAATCAACGAAATGGATTAACAATAAGATCGAGAAATAAGCACGATAATGCAAGATTTGAACGATAATAAGATTGCCGATAATAACTTGTTTATAAAATCAATAAGATCGTATACAAGTATAAAACGTAAAAACAAAAGAAGATACTATTTTAGTTGACGTCAGATAAAGAAAGAAGATAAAAGATCAATAGAAAAAAAGAAAGAACAAACCAGCTCATATATACGAGAAGTATATAAATTTTTAATCTCTCTCAGACGTAGGGTTTCTCATCTAGTTAAAAAAACAACAATCCTATAAAAGTTGCAAAATTAAAGAAAAAATAGCAAGAAAATACTGCAGCAATCGCATGTGTATGTTCGATACGATTCCTTCTTCCACACAGCTTCTGTTCCGCGTCGATGCGACATTCGCTATCAGATAAGCTCGCATTAATTGTCTAAAGCTTTATCTATCATGATAGATTACGTATTTGCCGTATCGAGGATAAATTGCAAAGAAGAGAAAAGAGAAAGAGAAATTAGCTTTTTCGAAGTGATGACCAAAGATAGAAAATGCAATTAATTAATGATACGAATCTATGATGTTCTAAAGATCTCTTTATCTTTTTCCGTTTACTCTGCCTCTTCTTTTGCATTGTTTTCATTTCACGGTTGTACATCAAGCTTTATGCTTCCAAATTCCAGTAAAAGCTAACTTCGAAGTTTAATAAAAGGAAAATCGGTCTTCTTGCTGCCAGTCACGTGGAAAATGAATGTCGTGCCATCATTCATGCTGCTAATATGCAAACGACACTTCTACTTTATTCTGAAGATGAGCGTTGAGTCAAAGTGAGAAAAATGGTAATCGACTTTGTGAGAGCTCTAAGAATACATGGGGTATATGTATGTTATACCTTTCTATCTAATACACATACTGTGCATCTCAATGGAAAGTAATTGATTGCGCTATGCTCAGGATACATCATTTCGTGCCTTTTTGCTTGGATACTGCACCTCCATTGGCGCATATCGCGTATCGGTTTCGTAGTAAATAAGAGAATATTGGCTCGTGTTTACGCGTGCTCAGCAAAGAACGAAAATTTATCGTATTTTGCTTCTTCTATATATGTAGCGATATATTATATATTATATATAATGTATGCGTCTAACACTGAGGTTAAATTTAATAACCTACAGTTAATATCTAATAGTTTCATTAGTTAATAATTTAATGGTCTTATTAAATGAATATTTCCACTCGCAAAACAATTTCAGAACTTTCAAGATAAATTCTTCTTTTATGATCTTAATTATTATGTTTTGTTTTTACAATTTTCACCAAATATGCTCGAACATGATAAAAGAAGGAAAAGAAACACGAAGAAAGTTGTGTTCAGGGCTTTATACCAATAATAAAAGTAACAATGTTGACCTGGCGGATCGGTGGACACACCTCTGCAATATTCTTACTCTCTTCTTTCTCTTTCTAGCAAGAATCTCTTTGCTCGACCATAGAAAGATTGCTTTTTCGTTCTTTCCATGTTTGCTCACTCTGTCTCTCTGTCTCTCTCTCTATCTCTCTCCATCTCTCCATCTCTCTATCTATCTATTGGTTTATCTATCTCTTTCGCTTGCACTAGTTCGAAAGCAAAAGAAAGAATGGCCGATACCTTCTTCTTAAACGCAAAGTGGAATCCCATGGGTTCTATAATAAGACGTATCCTACGGTGCATACCGTCTGGTACTGCACGTGTACCTGATTTCATGATTGGCCAGCACCCCGCAATCTACCTCATACGTGCATGATCTATACATGGTCCTACTCTTTTTTTACACCTCCTAGTATCCAAGAAGTTCTGCGAGTAATGTATATATATATATAGAGAGAGAGAGAGAGAAGAAGAGGAAGGGGGGAGGGAGATAGAGAGATCGAAGAAGAAGATTGCAAGAAAATACTATTCGCCGAGTTCTTCGCTAATGCTAACTGCAAATTTCTTCGGTTACAAATAATTTTGTTTTATACTATGATTAATAGTGCCGAAGTATACCTATGTTTAGTTAAAATAAGTTGTTCAGATTTTCTAATTAATTTGGAAAAGTAACGGATGAAATAGACAGAAAATAACGAAGAAACGTCATCATCACTTACAATTGAAAAGTTAACAGATATATAGTAGGAAGAAATATAATTTATCTTATCCTATCTGCTTTAGACGCATGCGTTGATAGAACTGTTTACTATCACATTTATAATATAGGTTCAATCAACGTTCTTGGAATTATTTACTTGCAGTTTTATTTAATTACTTACGTACTCATCCTAATTTGTTCCTGTCTATAAAATTCCTATCGATATTTACGCTCATTGAAAAGCTTTTCTCGAAATTATACGTTAAGTTTTCCGAATGTTCTTGAATATTACTTCATTTAATTTCTAAAACTAGATTATACAACTCAGAATAAAATAATTAAATAATCAAGCGAGATAAATAAATATGAAAACTGAGCAATGTAGCAAGGTAAGTATATAGGTTAATGTATAAGATAATAAGATAAGTAAAGGTATTTTACAAATATTAGCTAATATTCGGGTAAGAAATTTCTAATCGCAATAGAACCGACAAGTAATCAATTTTTACCTTTTGTAGGTAACGAACAAAGACTTTTGACTAGTCTTTTAAACAGTTTTTTTCCTATTGAAACTGTCACGATACTCCGACAACATCATTTGCCCCTGGATGGATTTTTTCAATTCTGCTAAGAGCCCAATAGAGCGGTGGTAAGTTGTCCTGTTTCAATAACACAAATGTGTCTACTATCTTGAGATTCTCATCTCTAAATCTAAATATTTTATTAAGATTGGCTCGCTAGAGGTTTATTTGAAAGTCTTCCATAGCATCATACATATTTTTACTATTATTCTTACGTATAATATAATAGAATTAAAATATTATGCACTTTTTGGAATTTCTACACTGTATCTAGTAATGTTTTGTATCTCTCATGTAATAAATTTTTATATTATATCTAATATATCACATTACATCTCAGTTTTTCCTTTCAATACAACGTATACTATTAGTTATAGGTATAATTAAAAATTTATTTAAATATAAAATATAAAAAAAATTATTATAAAAAAGTGTTCTCGTCGTTTCTGGAGAAATATTAGTTTCTATTTCTAAAAAGAAAAAGTATTTTTTATATTTCATCTTATTTATTTGAACAAAAAGAACTATGTTAATTTAACATATGTCAACAAGAATAATATCATGTTCAATTATAAATAATAAATTTTAATACAGATCTATTTATACTTTTCTTGAAATCGATATGCTAGTATTCTATAATATTTATACCTATGTATTGCTGAGTACTCAACAAACAAATGATAATTATTTACTTATACAAATAGTAAAATATAAAAAACCAAAAATTATATTTTATTCGTAACTCAATGATCTCCTATATGATATTTCTGGCGCGTTTTTTAGCCGGATCCCGAAATATTTTGATTGAAATTATTCTTTATTTCAAAGCGAAGCGTTAGTCAGAGTCCTGCGGCCAAATGGCTCAAACTTCAAAGAGTTTAAAGACATGGAATTGATTGATCCTCTTCGTCGCATTCCTATTAAATAATATCGTCCTATTTCTTATTATTGACAACGTTTTTATATTTTAAGTTAAACATGTTTATAAAAAATGGTTCCCATCAAAAAAATGATTCATTTGAAAGGTAAACATTTGTATCTTGAATAGAACGTAAACGAGACTGCTTTGCATTTTCTTTTGCAGTAGCAGTTTTGACGAAACATCGATGGACAGCTACTCGTTGGTGACGGTAACGGAAGATAGGGTAAACGATTTTTCAGAGGACATAGTAAAGGACGGAAATGACATAGAAGTGACATCATTGGAAGAAGCGAAATCAGTCATAGCAACGCTTAGAGCGAAACAGAGGGCACAAGCACATCAAATGCTTGCTTGGCGGAGGACACTAAAATTGCAGGTAAAGTTCGACGATGTATCATTTTAACACTTTACTTTACTTAACAGCACACACCCGTTCGACCGATTCTACTAACAGATTCTAATAACAGATTTTAATAAGATACTAATAAGATTCTAATAACAAATTACTGTTCATGTAATGATAATGACTGTTCATCGCTATGTAAACCGATTAATAAACAATCGGTTGACGATAAAAAGCTGATTAATAAATTTTTGTTCAGTAAGCATCGGTGACAAAAAAAGCCTATTAATAGGCTAACGGTCGGTAATGTGTTAATAAGATTTAACATCATACGTACAGATGCTTCATGTATACCTATTTCTATCACAGCGGTTCAAATTACCCGTTTTCAAAAAGTCATATATTATATTTTACGATGTATGCATTATAAAAAATATACCACTTGTGCAATAAAAATTGTTGACTCACAAAATAACATTATAACTTAAAAGAAATTTTGCCAAAAATTTTACAAAGTGTCATTTGACCCGTCGTAGTAGGTTTAGTCGCGTATGATAATATTTATTGTTAAATACAATATTTGAATGCGTTTTTCAGGAAGAGCTTGTGGCGCGACTAACGAGAGAAAAGGCCGAACAACTATGCACGTTGTCTTCGCAACTATTCCTCTTCGAATCGCGACTATGTCGGAAACAGAAAGAAATCGAGGCAAACCTTGTGCAGCGGGAATCAATTATTCTCAGGCAACAAAGAATGATACGGCAATTACAAAGCAGATTAGCGGAAAGGAGTGGTACAGGTACGAGAGATTCACCGCCATACGATGCTCACGATAGACTGGATAGTCTGGGAGACAGCGATAGCGCTGTCGTACTCGAAGAGGCCGCGGATGACCCGGCACCACCGAGGTAAACACCGAGGTTTCTGCGCATTTTTTAAAAAGTAGATAATTTTTTATTTCGGAAATATCAACATCCAGGTAGTTACTAGATAAGACAATTTTTATTATTTACCTAATCAACTCGTAATTCAGAATCGAACGCAGCTAAGTTAACTACAGGCAATCCGAGTATTTCGGGTATATGAATAAATGAGCACCCGGTTCTATTTAGAAATATAGAAAATGACTCGAATCCTATCCGATCGCTGGCGTACCCAGATACCCAGAAAAGATAACCGAGCAAATGAAAAATACAAATCTTATAAATTTACAACTTTATTTATATTGCATGTATTATTATTAACCATAGTGTTCATTTTATACTGGTGTTCCGATTTTCTATGACCTAAACAAATTTATGACTTTTTATTTTATTCCTTTCAGATTTCGTTCAAACATCACAGATGTAACGGTTATACGATCGGTATCCGATGCAGTCGAACCATCGAGCAAGTATTCGTCAATGCGAAGATGCAATGGTTTTCTTCGTAGGCCAGAGATACTAGAAACTGTTTATTCAGTAGAAGAAGATGGCGACAGTGAGAGCAACCAGGAACCACCTGAATCTATGGAAAATTACGAATGCGATGAAAGGCGGACGAAAAACTTGGGAAATGGGAAAGGCAGACTGCAGGAGCTTTATGGTAGCTTTGAAAGATTAGCACAGGAAACTGATTCCCTGGAAAATGAAAAACCGAGAGACGAGAGTCAACAAGCGCAGGTGAACGACGATCGAGAACGACGATCTTTGCGATCATTTTCGATAAGTGACACATATTTCTTTACTAATTATTTAGACTTAGCTGGATTTTATAAATATTTTTGTTTCAGGTGACGTACAATAGAGTAATGAGTAATCACAGATCGGTGACAAAGCCGAAAGACGTAAAATATAAGAGAATAAATAAGGCTAAATCGAAGAGTTTGGAGGAGCTTAGAGGACGACTGAGAAATTGGGTAGAGAAAGGAAATAAAATAGCTATATCTTTAGATCAATCCTACGCTTGAACTTGTTACACGAAAGTATTTAAATTATTTTTGTGAAATTTTATAAATTATTATCACCGTCGACAGGATAACGTCGATAGGTCGGTACTACGAAATTTACGATAACTCTTTCCTCCTTAAGCAGTACACTAAAGCCCGCATTCAATCGAAATTTCATCCTTCCATGTGATATTTATTCTAGTATAATATAATATCGTGCATAGTTATGCCGATAAAATTGATGAGAGGGAAGGACCGCTTAACAGATATATGTGATATGAATAGACATGACAGTCGCGTACGCGCCGGAGTGTCTTATATTATTATATGCGAAACTTTATTATTTAACTAATGAAAGTTCAATTCTTGATAAAAGAACGATCATTATGGTGTATACAATTTTTAACAACTAATCTCCCTCTTTTCCTGTTTTCCTAATCAGTTCCTATAATCAGTTCAAGCGCATCCTAATATGCGCCATCTTATCTTTTTTATCGTCAATCTTATGTCTTCTCACAATAATAAACTGGAGCTTATTTTTCCAGGAAATTCATTATCAGAACTGTTTCATAGTTGAAAATATTTAAAAATGTAAAATAAATTTTTCTTCTTTATTGCTACCAATGAATCGCACTTAAATGCGTTGAATATAATATTATATATATATATAAAGCATTATGAATCACCGTAAATCAATCACCTTTGTCAATTAAAAATATTACTATGCAATCAATTAAACGAAAAAATATTTAATCAAAGGGCCTTCACTTTCCTAAAATAGGCTTACTTTTAAGATGAGCGATATGAGTTTTTCTTATCTCATTCTATACAATTTGTATTGATAATTATAACTCTAACTTTATATACATATTATAAAAATGAATGATGCATTACGTATATAACACTACAACGTCTTTCCACTTACATTTCGAAATATCAAATTCTAAATATATCTCTGACATGATTAATTTTGTATCAGATCATACGTATATCTTTTATGACTTTTATTGTTTCCATTAATAAGTAAGTAATTCTATCAATCTGTAAAATGTATATTTTACGTCATTTTATTTAAAATAATATTTAAAATCATGTATAAAATTATATGTGATCCTTCAAATTTATCACCATATTTGGTGTACGTTTCATAAATTATGTATTGTTCAAAATAGGGGTACAAAAAACTTCTGACAATCTGCGCTTTAAGAAAAATATACGATATTTAACTATCCGCTTGTACATAATTGTGAATGTATTATTAATTTAACATATTAATATCTCTTTCAATGTTATGTATATAGATATATTCCCTAAATTTTTAATAATGTAAATTTGAGTTTTATGTTCCTGCTGGCTAACTATTAGCCATTAAAAAAAAAAGCGCGCGCTCGCACAGGTGTACCGTTATTATCGAGATCTTATTAATGTTATTAAAGATAAATGTAAACAAATTTACTAATAATAATAATGAAGTACAATGAATTTATTGAAAGATTTGGAAAATTAGACTACTTAAATAGACTAGGTCAACTTCTTTATTAAACCGTGAGTGTATTTAAACTTGAAAATCAAGAATGAAATGTAAAGACATTAATTGATTGTGAGTTTCAATCATTATCAAAATATACATTCTACCAATCCAATAACGGCGATAGAGGAGAGTACGATTAAGGGTGCGTTCCACTAAGCGCTCACAACGATCAAAATGCTCCTTTAGGCCAGTCAACACGGGCCTAACTTCCAGATTTTTAGCTAAACGCGTGCATCTTTGTCCTAAGGGTAAGTTGACGACGCTGAATCGAATGGTGCTAATTTTATTTAAATTTGATCCCGAGGTTTTGAGAAAAAGGGTAAAACAGGGCAAAAAATGGCCTTATCTTAGAATCTAGGCATTTAATCGAAAAAAGTTTCAAACAAAAGTTGTAGAGAATTGAAAAATACTAAAAAAATGTTCTATGAGTTATCTTCGTATTTTCAAAAATAAGCGAATAAAATTGGATTGAAGATGGGAAAAAAATTTTAAGAGTGGGAGAAAGCAAGCTTATCCCTCCGTCGCGTTTTACACGCGAGCGAGCTAGTATGCGTGCGAGCGTCCGTGTGCACTAATACACAAACGAAGGATCTTCGGCAATCTTCGGGACTCTCGGTCTTGAATGAAAGTGCGAGTGAGAGAACAAACCAATATTTCTCTCTTTTTATTTATCATGCGATAACGAGTATTATTGTCCTTGGCCATCGATTGTTGAGCGTTCTGATATTTCTCTTTTTATATTTTTTCTTTCGGTAGCAAGAATTTTACGTCTTGGCCATCGAGCGTCGAGCGTTTTGTATACGAGTGCGAGTGAGAAAGAAAACCGATATTTCTCTCTTTCTATTTTTTCTTTCAGTAGCCAGAATTTTACGTCTTGGCCATCATGCGTCGAGCGTTTTGTATATCTATATATATCGGCGTATAAGCGCGGCATTTTTAAATCGAATCTTGATGCTTATGGCACGCCGTTTCTTTATTTATTGTCAAAAATAATGAACCTTGAGTAAAAAAAAATAATTCATTTTAACAGAAACTATTATTATTTAGTTGAGAGTAAAAATAATGAATTAATTTTGTGTCTCGCCATAAAATTAATTAGAATAATTAATTGATATAAATTCTTTGCCTCACAAAAATTTATTTGTATATCAAATTGAATACGTATTCTCTTTAAGACGAAATTTAAAATTTAAATATTTTTCCTATTAAATTATGTATTTTATAAAATTTTAAATTACTGACTTTTTGTCTCGTAAAAATTTATTAGTTTATCAAATTAAATACATATTTGAAAAAGAAGAATTTTATATCCACACATAAAATTAATTCAAGATATATATGAAAGGATATTCTAAAAACGTGGAATTTATTTTTTGTCTATACATAATTTTAATTCATTTTTATTATGTTATAAGAAAACAGTAATGCATTCTGATTCATCTTCGAGGTCTTAAGAATTGTACGAAAAAAAGCTATGGCATTTTAGCTAAAAATCTGGAAGTTAGGCCCGCGTTGACTGGCCTATTTAGTCGTTCCACATAACGACCGCGGTCGTTGTGGTCGCGGCGAAAACGTCACTCATGACGTCATTACTAACGCTCACGCGAAGCTCACGACGACCCATCTGAAAACGTGGGTCGTAGTGGGTGTTGAGAAGATTAGCGGTTTTTTCGAAACTGACAACAATAAAAATGGCTACCGTGAAACTGACATTATATAATGCGGAAAGAGATATTTTAGTAGATGTAAATGTTTCTGCAGCGGATGCTCAACGTGCCTCCACAGGTAAATATAATTATATGAAATAAGTTTAAAAAAATTAATTACAGCTTATAATCAATACAAATATATGCATTTTTCCTTGAGTACCAACAACATAACCTATTGTTATTAATGAAAACTAAGTTAGCCGACATTTAGAAATTTTTGATTTTTTTTATTGAAAAAATTATGACAAGTATTCAAAATTTATTTCATGAAAATTTTATTTTTATTATAGATACAGTATTTGCGACGCAACTTTTGAACAAATGTTTAAATGAACAACTGCAAACATCAACGTCCGCTGATCTTGCTGATAACAACGTTCAATTAACTGATGAAAGCACTGATACTTTTATTGATGAAGAATTCCTCAGTACAGGGGATACTGCTTATTCCAACTTCGAAACTCAAGACAGTGAAGGTATTCATAAACAATTATCAGGCGTATAATTATCTTAATTATTATATATAGTATGTGACGGAGTTAATTAATTTTATAATTGCATTTGTTCACATTTCAGCTTCTTTATACAGGTGGAGTACACCATGTGTGTTGTTATTATTAGAGTCCTATAGGTCAATGGAAAAAGACTTTAATAGCGGAAAAATATTTCAAAAGAAAATTTGGGAAAAAGTTGCCGAAGAGTTAAAGGTAAAAGGACATAATGTGACTGGACCACAATGTTCTTCTAAGCTACGAAGCTTAAAAAAGTCTTACAAATCTATCAAAGATCATAATAGTAAATCGGGAAATGACAGAAGGACTTGGCAATTTTTTGACGTTTGTATAAATTCTATATTATTTTTCTTAACTTCAACATTAAGCGAATTTTTTTATAATAATATAGACAATATTTTTCTAAAATAATCGTAATGTATCATAAATTTTTATCAGATAATGGAAGAAATTTTTTCGATAAAAGCTTGGTGTGATCCAGTGGCCATTGCATCTTCTACAGGTCTATCAAAAAAACAATTAGAAAGCAATGATAGTATGGGAGGATCTGATAGCGGATGTTCAATAAGTAAGTTAACTCCGTCTGAAAACTTTATTTCACTAAAGTATCGTAAAAAATGGAATTTAATTTCAGAATCAAAGAGAACACCAATTGCCACTTTACTAGGAAAGAGGCTCAAGCAAAAAGAACATGAACTACAAAAAAGTAAAAGACATAAAGAGCGAATGGAGATGGATGAAAAACTCCTCAACGTTTTAGAAAAGTTAGCTAATAAATAGTGAAATATTTAAGTATTATTTAAAAATTAGTTTTGATAGTTTCAAATTTTATAAAAATGTTTTAAACTTTAAATAGTGAAATATTTAAATATTCTTTAAAAATAAGTTTTAATAATTTTAAATTTTATAGAAAAAAGTGTTTAACTATTAAATTCTACGTACAAATTAGTTTATAATCTTTTTATAATAGTTTAGTATTTTTTTTAATAAACCAACAAGTGCATTTCATATTTTTATAATTAATAAAGTTTAATTTTTAGGAATTTTGATTTTGTACAATTCTTGTAGTATATTACATGTGTGTGTTATTATATATGATCTAATAATATGTTTAATTTTTTTATTAGCTTGAGATTATAGTATTTACAAATAGTTTAGAAATTTCGAAATTTTCATATTCAGTGAAAGTATTTTTTTTCTTTGATAATTTTCAACTGCTAAATAAATTTACATTAGATTCCCATGATTCAAAGTGATAAGTAATTATTATCAAGACTGAAAACATAGTTAACAATTAATCATCATAATTATTTCAAAGAATTCATAATAACATCTCTTTTCAAAATTCCTGCATTACGTCTAATTTCGCGTAAATTGTTACCAGTATTTTCGTTATTAGGGTCGGGTATAGTGATAACACTTATTTCATCTTCTCGTAAAGTACAAATATTATGAATTACGCAACACGCAACGATATACTCTGCCATTAAATTTACTCTAGTCATTGGGAGACAATGTAATAAGCTCCTCATTCGTCCTTTCAATAATCCGATGCATCTTTCAACAGTAACCCGAGCAGCTGATTGACGATAATTGTATTTTTTCTGTTTCTCACTTAAATGTCCATTATCTCGATAAGGAATGAGTAAGTGCTGATGTATTTCATATGCAGAATCGCCCAGAATATGACTGTCTTCAGGGAATGCATCATCATCGTTCAAGTAATCTGCAACTTCTGACAAACGAAAAACTCGTTGATCATGAACAGACCCTGGATTTCCAGCATAACAATGGGTTATCAGAGCTTTGTGATCACATACCAACTACAAAAAAAATTTAACTCTTTGAAAATCTATTTTAATTATATACCAAAATTAATATACTTAAATATAACAGTTATTAAATACTTGTAGCTGAATAGAATGGAATCCTTTCCGATTGATATAATCTACTGGATTCTGTTTTGGCGCATTTATACGAATGTGAGTTCTATCGATGGCTCCTATTGTTTTAGGAAAACCACTTGCTCTCTCAAATCCGCGCATTACTTCAATAGCATGATCCCCCGTAGGCCATTGTATAAATCTTGAGGCTCTTTTAAATAAAGCATGACAAACTCGACGTACAGCCCTTACGGCAGTAGCTCGTCCTACGTTAAATCTGTCACAGACGGACCTACCATAAAATTAAAAAGCAAAAGTTTAGTCACATACTTCTGAACTGTGCTACATTCGACAGAATAGTTTATTTCTAAAATTATGAGACCTGTAAGAATCTGCTGTAGCCATTTTCCAAAGGGCTATCATCAATTGATGATGGGAAGGAATCGTAGGACATCCAGAAACATGCCGAACTAAATCTTCTTGTATTAATTCATGTAAATAATTAAATGTATTTCTTGAAAGTCTAGAAAAAATAACAAAGATTTATATAAGATAAATTTCCATAATCTACAATGTTATAGGTATGCGATAGATAATCATTTACCTGAAATGACTTTTGAATTCATCATCTGAGTAACGATAAACAACGTTTTCGTAATCAATAATACGGGGTCGAAGTTTTCTTTTTTCATGATCATATTTTTGTAAAATTGTAGACCATTCTTCATCTGAACTGGATGAACTACTACTTTCTGAAGCATTATTACGGCGCATCACCAAATATCCAACGGTTGCCGCCAAAGACATTTTTAATAATATTTGAACGTAAGTTAATTAAATACACCATTAATTATCAATTTTTTCAATACGGATCAATGTAATCAGTAATTATTTAAGTTTATTTTGAAGGATTACAGATTAAATCTTAACCTCTTTAATCTTTTACTTTCTTTTCACTACCTCGCCATTTGTATTATTACCTCCACGCTCAAAACGCACCATAGTCCATTCCACTTGAATTTACGACAGTAACGCTCGTAGGTAAGTGGAACAGGAAAAACTGTGGTCGTGAGCGTGATCGTTGTGAGCGCTTAGTGGAACGCACCCTATGAATTGATTGGTTATACTTTACGCGGTAAATTTAAAATGACGACTTTAAAAATAATGGAAATTTGAACTTTTTCGAAAAATAGTATAAAATTTTAAATTCGTTATTATTGACGATTAAATATTCCATTATCAAAGAATATTATTATTAATCAATATAAATACATTTTATTACATTTACATATAAAGGTTTTAATCAGTGTATATATGTAAAGATACACTATAATATATAAATAAATATTAACATTAGATATTTTTGTGAAATTTTGTACATTAATTTTTCATAGATAATTCGAAAATTCGTGATTCTTAGAAGATTTTATCAATTTTTCCAGATTAAATATACTTTGCAGATAATTATTGTGAAAGATTAAATTTTACTTGTACAGAAACTTGCAACATTAGCAAAATAATAATCATAAATCTATATTATTATAAATGTTAACATAGAAATTGAATAAACTTGATAATTGATCAATGAATAAGGAACAATTTAAACATTTATTTGCAATTATTACAGTATTCTATTTTATTAAACATGTTTGCTAGTGAGAGGTTAGTTTCTCGGTTAAACTCACGTATTGTATCAAGACATCTTTCTCCTGTATTAGATATATTTAAAAATGCACATGTAAGTTTTATATCTAATATTAACATTTTCATTTTCATTGATATATAGCATAAAACCTTTGATCTTCTTTTTAGTCTGTTTCGATAAAATATTCTGTACCAACTGTTGTAAGATTTACTCATGATTTAGTTGTTCAACAAGTACCTCCTTTAAACCGATCAAATTTACCAGTAAACAAGTATTGTCTGAGATCACATACTTGTGGTGAGTTAACTAGCAAAAATGTTGGAACTATGGTACAGCTTAGCGGTTGGATTGAGTTTCTGAGAATGAATAAGTTTATAACTTTAAGAGATGCATATGGTTCTACGCAACTTTTCATATCTGATAATGTATGTTGTTTTCTTTTTTAACATTTTGCTTTTATATAACCCAATATATAAGAAATTAATGAAATAATTAATATATTTTTTTAGAGAACTGATTTAATGGAGATCATAAAAGACCTACCATATGAAAGCGTTATATGTGTTATTGGTATGGTAAATATGAGACCTGAAGGACAAGTAAACCAAAAAATGAAGACCGGTGATATAGAAATACAAGTTGATTCTATAAAAGTTTTAAATAAAGCAGTAGCACATATTCCATTTTCTATTAGACAATTTAATAAGGCAAAGGAAGTAACTCAAATGAAATACAGATATCTTGCTTTAAGGTATCCTGAAATACAAAAGAATTTAAGAATACGTTCTAAACTTTTAATGAAGATGAGAGAATTCTTAATCAATGAGTGTGACTTCGTAGATGTGGAAACACCAACACTTTTTAAAAATACACCTGGAGTACGTAATTATAAACTATGTGTCAAATTAATAATAACTTAATGTATCTGGAATATATCTTATTTAATACAGGGTGCACAAGAATTTATAGTTCCAACAAGACATCCAGGAAAATTTTATTCCCTTGTGCAAAGCCCACAGCAATTCAAACAATTACTTATGGTGGGTGGAATAGATAGGTATTTTCAAATTGCTCGATGTTACAGAGATGAAGGTGCAAGACATGATAGACAACCAGAATTTACACAGGTGGGTGATTAGATACCTATTTGTTAAAAAAGCATTATTAAAATGTTTAATGAAGTTATTATACAGCTAGATATTGAAATGTCATTTGCTGATCAAGAGGGAATAATAGATTTAATCGAAAATCTACTAAAATATAGTTGGCCAGAAACTATAACTACACCTTTTAAACGCATGACCTATGAGGATGCAATGAAGTTGTATGGTACAGATCAACCAGATTTGAGAATACCTTATGAAGTAAGAAAATTATATCTTAAAACACACGTGCATAAACTTTATGTTTATTATTGGCTACTAAATACGCATTATAACATGTTGACAGATTCAGTATCTTACAAAACTTGTTAATATGACTACATTGGAGGAAGATATGAAATTAACAAATAGCAAAGATTGCGAAATCTGTGCTTTAGTTGTTCCCAATAAACATGTAAGTTATAATATTATACTATATATATATATATATATAATATATTTAAATCATATATGTTTGTAGATTATATTATATATTATTTTATTTTTTATTATTATATTTTTATATTTCAATATTTTAGGAATACTTAACACATTCTATTAGAAAAGAATTTAATGATATAAAAAACAAATATTTTCCAACTGTTAAACTGTTTCAAATAAAAATTTCGGGTAATTCTTGGAAATTACAATTGGATAAATTATTTTCTACGAGGATAGCAGAAGATGTAATACGAACATTGAATTTGAACATTGGAGATATTCTTTTTTTAACCATTGGCCCTAAGCTTGATTCTGTATGTATATATTTTTATTATATTAAACTTTTATACAATAAATTTTAAACATAAATATTATTTTGTACCAATTTTAGCAAAAACTTTTAGGAAAATTTCGAATTGAATTTACAAACGTATTGGAAAATAATAATTTAAAAATACGTTCACCTGGCTACAACTTTTTATGGCTTATTGATTTTCCATTATTTAAAGTAAATGAATCACAGTTGTTAGAAAGTATGCATCACCCATTTACACAACCTCATCCAAAAGATATGAAATATCTTAGAACAGAACCTGAGAAGGTATTAGATTTATCAGCAATACTCAGAATTAATCTATACAATTCATTCTTCATTTTTACAGGTGCGAGGTTTACACTATGATTTAATTTTAAATGGTTCAGAAATAGGAGGAGGTTCTATAAGAATTCATGATACAAATCTTCAAAAACAAATATTTAAATTGTTAAACATAAATGAAAAACAACTTTCACATATGCTTGAAGCATTGTCTAGTGGTGCACCACCTCATGGTGGTATAGCATTGGGTATTTACTTTTGTATTTTTACTTATTATAAAATATTCAATTCATTTACTAAAAATTGACATTAATATTTACGTACTTTTTAGGTCTGGATCGTCTCCTTTGTTTACTCTGCAATACGGAAAGTATAAGAAGTGTTATAGCATTTCCAAAAACAATAGAAGGACGAGACTTGATGTCTGGAGCTCCTGTTCCAATTCCCACAGAAGTCCAAGAGTTATATCATATAAAAACAATAGATTAGCAAAGTAATATTTAAAATTAAGTTTCTTATATTCTACATTTGAATAAATTTATTATATTTTTTGACAAAAATAAACTCTGCAGGTAAGATTCATCAAATATGAATGGTATTTTAAGTGAAATTTAATTATCGGTATTTTTACATAACTTAAATGGATAAAAGAATACAATTTTTATAAATGAAACTTCACATTTGATTAATACATTCACATCCTTTCAGATAACAATGTCATACAATACCAAAAAGTTTGGGTTTAATACAATTTTTATATCTATACTGATATTTATATTTATATAGGATCTTGAAACTTAAAAAAAAAGAAACTGAATATTGAAATTGAAAATCTATGTTTCTACGTATGTGAAATGAACTGTACGAATAAATGTCAGCAAGGATCTGAACTAGGAAGAATAAGAACACTTTTTTCAATTTATATATTCATATAATCCATTATCGTGAAAAAAAGAAAAAGTTTTTCGTTCTGTTTTCTCCGTTGGAACTTGGAAACAATAGAATATATATACATACACAAAAAGTTCTACTTTCAAATATTTTCTATTAAATTAATTTAATATGAAAAAATAAAAAGGATAAACAAATGAAAAGTCGATTTACGTATAAATTCTAATATTTAAAATATATGATCTACGTATTCAAAATAAGATGTTGTGAAATGGATCAATTCTATTTAACAAATTCGTCAGATTTATCAGCCATTTCACAGGATTTTTATTCATTCCAATGCTTCATAGTATCGATTAGAAAAAAAGGGAAAGAAAAAAAGATAACAAAAAAAGAAAGAGAATTCCACATGAGACTAATTCATTGATACATTACAACTATGTATTCATTTTTCTTTTGAGAATAGGAACACAGTGTTTTACGTTTTGCAAGATTTTACAGGATTTTTGTTTTCCTTTCTTTTATTTGTTTTCTTTCTTTCTTTTTTAATTGTTTATTTAAGTTTCGTTTACCATCGGGTAATGTGCTCAAATTGGCACTTGTAATAATCAATCAATCGGCTGGCAGTAAAATGTCCGTGGAACATTTATTCTAGATAAATATATTAATCGAACATTACAATTAAAACGTAATGAAGAAGAAAATTTCCTATTCCGTGCCAGCATTTATTTTTCTATTTATTTCTTACGTGATAATGTAATTGATGTTTTCTTAGCAAATTTTTACTTTATTTAATCCGAACGTCATCATCATAGCATCTCTTGCGTGTTGTTTCTTGCTTCCCTTTTTTTTTTTTTAACATTATGACTTTATAGACCTTGCATACACTGTTTTATCTTTATAAAAATACTATTTTACATAACGAAGAAGAGCAAGCGTACGACGCATACATACATACATATATACATACATAATCCATACACATCACGTAAGCAGAGAGATCATACATGACGCACGCATGCGTGCATGCATGCATGCATGCCCACTGCTACTGATCTTCGGAGCACGATCGTACACGAAAGTATACGACGAATGAGTGCATCCAGCCTTGTAGATATATCCACGTACGCAAAAAAAACATGCATCCTCTTCCAATCCAATAAAATATTATAACGTATTCTCTTCAAGTTATAATCTAAAAAATAAATCTATTAACTTAACGTAAATGAAAAAGAATTGTATTTATATATACATATACTCATAAAAAAAAGAAAAAGAAAAATAAAAAGAAGACAGGTCATTTCTCAGATTTGTTCCTCCCTCCCATAAATGAGAATTATCTTCGACACCTTGAAACTTATTGGTTTATTGTGATGCGAATTAATTTCTTTAATTTCTTCTTTTTCTTTTCTTTTTAGGTACGACTATAAGTTTTTTCGATAAAACGATTTTTTAAACTAATTGTAACATTAAAAATTTTTTAAAGAATCTTTACGTTTCATATCAAAATTTTATATATATATTTTGTATTTAAAATGAGGTTACTTGTAACGATAAAGTTACAAGTAAATGCACAAGTAATTTTAATTTTATTCTTTTAACGATTTCCAAATAATTTATGTTTCTACTAAATTTATTAAATAAATCAATAAGTAAATATAAAAAAATAACAATCGTATAAGAATATTTAAAATAGTATTAGACATTAGCGTAAATTACATCGGTTGTGCCTATTATTAAACTTTTTTGCTTAGGAATTCAGTAAGCGAAATATCCTGACAGACGCAGAAAAATGCTGATTTTTATAATTATTATAATATGAACAAATTAAATACGTAAAAATATAAAAAAAAGAAAAAAGATCGTAGTAAATTATAAATATATTGGTTTATAAAAACAAATATCTGTACCAGCGTAGTACTGTACAATCCTATTTTTTCTTTTTTTTTTGTTTTGTTTAATCTAATATATCCACATTCATAGAATCTTTTTCTTTAACATACACACCATAAAAATATGCTAAACATTAATTTTTGAAATAACTAAATCACATTTTAGGTTATCTTTGTAGGCTAATGCACCTCGTATTTCTTTATTTTCTTATTGGTTTTTTTATTTTTCTGTCCCTAAGCATCGAAAAAACAGCTTTAAAATTAAAAACTGAGAATTACGGTGGGTAACAAAATAATAAACAGGCTAATGATCGCTTTCTTGGAGACCTGATATAGCACAAACGTAAAAATATACTCTCTTTTAATTGAAATTAATTTAAAAATATACGATGCTTTAGAGCAATTCATTGTCTAGTTAAAGTTCAAAGAATCAAATGCAATTAGAGAAGTTCAAAGAATGCTTGTTTGTTAAGTGCACAATATTCGACGGCAGTGCAAGTTTTCTTTTATTTTTCCGTTCTGTCAGTTTTTTTTCTTTTTTTTTTTGTTTTCTTTTACAACATAGCCTAGTAATCTTGTAAACTTAGTTACAACTCAAATTCTGGAAAAACGAGCCCGTCCATTTGTATGCACTTCGAGGCAGACTAGGATTACGGAGAAGGTAGGAGGAGGGTGGGTTGTTGTGTGTCCGATTTACGTCAAACTCGAGAATAACTGGATTATGATTAGACGTTTTCCTTACTGCGTTCACTACGAATATTGATTAATTTTTCATTCCGGCCCGCCGGTTTAATGCATGCAAATTGATGACGATATATCGTAGTTACGATAACGCATAATAACACAAGTATATATCTGTGGCAGCCGTGCAAGACCAAGATAATATGGTATAAACTTCATCGTAGAAAAAGTCGTAATAATTCGAAATGCTTAACGTTGTTAAAGAAAACGTAGATGAGCGATCATGTGCTTATCATATATATGTAGTAATAAATAAGCTCGATGACTACCTTTCTTCTTTTTGCTTGTTACAACATTGTATGTTTCGTGTGTATATCATCGTATTAATATACTTTTAATAGTATTTAATAAAATGATGATTAAACACCTTTGGTTTTCGGACGGTCGTACATGAGAATAAATGGATTAAACAAAAATATGAATGAATGAAGTAATGAATAAGAGTTCAAATTCTAAGAGTCAACCAGGTGTAATTGAGTACTCGTTTATGATTGTTGCATCTGTGTGGATGTACATGTATATTGACAGTCTGTTTTTATACAAAGAAAATTAATAATAATATGTGTGTAGTCTAGTTATTGAAATTCCTTAACATTTTTCATAGCATCGATGCAATCAAAATTTTAAAACAAATATCTTTATTTTAAAAGTTCATTTTATTTTAATTCTAATTTAATTTATATTAATTAAATCTATTTAGAAAAATTGTAAGGGAACTATCCCTTGCTATTTAAAAAATTGTATTTAGAGTTATATCACTTATATCACGGTACCAAAATGTTAAACGTACCTTTTTGTTTGAATTGATGCATAAAAAAATGTATTGCCTTGATTTTAATATCATCATTATAATAAAAATTCTTCTTTGTGATTTACCTTATATGTATATGTAAATGAGAAAAGGTAAAAGAAAAGCAGATACGCTGAAATATTTAAACTGTTCGTGATTTAGCAAAATTCACAGTCACAGCAGATTTTTTAAGCATATAAGTTGCTCTTTATCCATTATACTACACACAGGTACACGGGAAGAAACTATGTACACAAGACGACACATCCGAATACTAACAGTATTTAATATACTTTAAGATGTTATAGAAATGATGGTATGTCACAATTTTAAACAGTGACAAGGTATGTATTATAATGGTCGCGTTCATCGCGCCATAGGATGCATGACGATGAAGACGACGAAGACAACAACAACATACATAGAAAGTGTATAACGTACTCCAAACGTGCCATTTTGTAGCACACAAGTGCAAGTACAAAGAAGCATGGCTATCATGTAACAGCCATTTTTCTTGTTCTTTAGCGATCCTTTTGCTCCTTGGGTTCGTACCGGTACCGGCGTCTCATACGTCGGTTCTTTTATCTTGTATACATTATAGATGCGATATCCTTTCAACCAATATACCCAGGAGCTTTAGACCACCATTTCGTTCTGTTTGCTGTAGTTTGCAGCTTATTTCCATACCAATAATAAATACATTTCTGAGAGCATTGCTCTACATTGGTCTGATTAGTCTTATGCAGTTTCATCAACTGTTGGTAACCAGAAAGCCATATTGGTACATGCAGATGCCAACATCATATATTTTGGATTGAATTGAATACACTGAACTGGTGCTGGATGATCTCCATTAAGGACACATACCTTGTATCCTGTTTCTGCATTCCATACATGTACTCTACCATCCGTGGAGCCACTAAATACAAATTGTGAATCCGGACTAAAGCTGGCCTCTATTGCGATGCCTTTGTTATTTAAATAACCAGCAAAAGTTTGTAATGGAGTTCCATGAAAAGCATCAACCAAGCGAATTGTACTACCATTCGTCGATATCAGAATGGTCTTACCATCTCTACTGAATTTCAATCCAGTCCAATCGCATTCCTTCTCCTGAGAAAGTCTGAAGGTCACAAAAGGTCCTTTATCAAAACTGCGTAAATCATATAGCTTAATACTCTCTGAATTTACTCCAGCAGCAAAGATTAAACCTTCAGGATCATACGCAGCAACTGGGCGTCCCGAAACATTCATAACACCATGACAATTTGGTGAGCGTAAATCCCAAAGCCTCAAGGACTTATCCAATGATCCGGAAAGGAATGTATCCTCTATAGGACTGATGCAAAGTGATACAACTTTTTTAGTATGACCAGGGAAGTATCGTATGTACTTATTGTCATGCAAACTTAGATATCGAATGGTATCATCTACTTTGGTACTGCTGTGTATGGCAGTATTTTTGGCGTGAGTGAAATGAATCAAATCGACACCATATTTCTTAGAATTGACTGTGCGGACTTGAGTGCCCTTCTCGCAGTCATATATGACAATTTGATCATCTTCAGAACAGGAGATAAGTGTATCTCCATTTGGCGAGAAATCGATACTGTTTATACGATCGGAATTCTCTCGGAAGACTTTGGCCACCTTGAAGCTTCTCACCACGTGGTCGACGAGCTTCATAATGATGATGGACGGCGGCGCGTCTTCCCTTTCCTGCCGTCCTCTAAACCTTCCCCCTTCCGTAATTTCTTCCTTTTTTTTCCTATCACTACTTAAGCGCCGATGCGCTGAAGCCCCCGAGGATGGGAGCCCCTTAATTGTTCTATGTACCACTGTTATTCTTCCACTTTACAGAAAAGAAAAAACTCTACGATGAGATGCAAATAAATTTATAGGAAAATCGGGGGAAGGAAAATGGAGTTCTCAAAAAGCTGGCTGAATTCTCAAATATACCAAATTTACCGATTCCTGATCTTCTTTGATTTTTAAACACAGAAGGTCAACTTCGATTCCAACAAAGGAATCCTCTTCTTTTCTTCGTTCCTACAAACGGACGCCGTCGCCAGACTACCGCACACCAAACGTATAAATTCTACCAACCGTTTAGAAAAATGGATAGCGAATTAGCGTGAATGTATTGTCAATGTATATTCGTCATATATCATAGCATAACACCGAGTATATAGTCCTGAATCTACATTAACTTTGTAATACTTTCAAGAGTATCGTACTAACGATAACAACTCGTCAACGTAACAAGAAATATTGCCACATTTTTTGATCTAAAAAAATACTTTTCACAAGTCTCACTTGATATAACGCGTTTACGCCAATTCACGCTGCACAAATTAGAGTATTTTACTTTTTTTAATACTTACGATTATTGGTCAATATTATACGCATTTAGTAACGTCCAATAGCATTACACTTTAGAAACGATGAAACATCATTTTTCGGTAAACTTAGTTTAATGATTTATGATCTTTTCTTAGGTCTCGTTTTTACGTACCTCGACCAATCAGCATCGATTCCAGAGTAATGCGCATATAATTACGCATCAGATAAGCAGATGGCGGTAGTAGACACAATGAAATATTTCTTTAATAAATGTAAAAAATAAAATTACAATTCTTAACAATATGAAATAGCATAAAAAATTAGAATTAAAATATATTTTTTATATTTTATCAATTTTTATATGAACAATTTAAATGGAAGATAAATTAAATAATAGAATTTAATTAAAAATGTATTTTTATGTATTTGAAGTTGGTAGTACTACATCGTTCATTTTTTTAAATTTTCAAATATCATTATTTCCATCTACTTGCGAATTAACGTTAAGTATCATTATTTAAGGTATATATGTTAAAGTATTTTATATAAATTTTATATAAACTATATAAGAAATACATTATATTAATTATAATTACAAAACGTAAAATAATATAAAAAATATTTTACATATCCGAAAAATCGATCACCGTTATATCATATTTTTAATGTTAAACATTATACTGTGTGTATACATGTAGTATGTGTATTGAGGATAAATAATCACATCTCTTTTATCTTTCATTTTTAATATATTTATATAAAAATTGAAAGTATGTGCTATGCTCATGAAAAAATTGCAAAGGCTAACCAATTATAATACAATAGGTGATGTATTAATAATAAAATTACATATATATATAAGACACAACCATTGCTATATGAAAATAGTGAAGTATTTATTTCATACGACTTTTTAATGATTTGTTAATTTTTATTTCCTTTCTAGCTATATGTAAATATTCCCCGGAAAATTTTCATTCAAATCATATATATATATACATGTTTTTTTTAATTTAAATTTTTATTATTTTTTATTTATTTTTAAGTAGCATATCGAGTATTACTTGTATTATATTAACTTTCTTTCATTGCATGCTCTTAATTAATATATTTTTTAAAGCTAATAAAATCACATTTCAATCTAACTTATTTATTTTTTTTTTTTAATTTACATGTAAGGGAAAATTATATATATATTTATATACATATAATGCTTTCATTATTTTATTCAGACTTAGTCTTTTAATATTGTTATTTGATGCTATATTTTCATGGCGCATGGTTGCATTGTTGCGACATAAATGAAATTAAAACATAAATAATTGTATTATAAAAATCTGCTTATGTAAGACTTATTATAGAATTTGAATCACACTCCTGGAAAAACAGTATTCTATTTATATATATAAATTTGTTATATAAATTATCTTTTATATATATATATATTATATATGTATATATATTATTTTCCAGTTTGTATATCTGAAAATTATTGTATTATAACACAGCAGTGCAAATATAGCTGTTCACATTACTTTCCATCCGTTTGATTTAAATTCTTTCATAATTTATAATAAATTAATAATAATTCTTAGGCATTATTATACGAAATTGCATTTTAAGATGAAAAATATGTCTTTTACTCTCTTATGATAAATAAGACTGCTTTATTTACTTAGATGCACAATAAATATTAAACGCATTGAGAAAAGCTCCAGGCATTGCATTATTTATCATCTCTCTTATCTGACAGATTCATTTAAAGTTTATATTCTTCTTATAACAATAACAATAACAATAACAATAATAAATACCGTTTTTTTCTTAAGAGGCATTTACAACTGACTTGCTGATAAGGAATATATATCATGGCATGATTCTGTATAAAGTATACCGAAATATTAAAAGATCATCACTTTATCTTGAAATCTGTTCTCATCATTTGTAGTTTAATTTATTATTAATATAAATGATATAAGAAAATATTAAAAATGTTTGCTTGCTTTACAAAAATTTATTTTTATATCAGTATACTTTATTCAAAGCAAACCAATCATTCATATGATAATTGCATATAGTAATAGGTCCTTTGGTCCCTGAACCTAAATTTGTACTTATACTTTTAGCACCTTAAGGTTTTACAGTATTTTGACCCTTTTGATATAAGCTAAGAAGTATAATCGGTGTGAGTGATGTTAAGAAAAATAATCTATGCTATCACTATATTTTTTTGTTTAAATTTGTAATCATACATTTTTTAACGTTTCAAGTTTTTTACAAATTAAATATACATTTACAAATGTTAAGTTTATTTTGCTTTTCTATATCATTGCAATTTTAAATGACATTGCCACTTTTATTAAATAGTTAACACAACAGTTGCAAATAAAAATTAATTGTCTATATTATTACAAATACAACGCTGTGATTGTTAGTTCAACATCTAATGCAAATTTTAATTTAGTATATTTTATGTATACAAGAATAATAAATTATATAGAATAATAAATAAATAAACTATACAATATATACATTTAAACAAAGTGACTTATTAACTGTTGAGTTGGCAATGTCCATTTATATTTTCAAAAACAAATAATCTTCTATTTTGATACACCTCAATGGGTCAAAGATCTTTAAAGGTTCAGGGAAATTTGTATTATAAGCTATTAAAAAAAAGTTAAGCTTGATTAATATATAAAACTTATTAAAACCATCAATATTTACAATAATTATTATTATCTTAAAATTTGTTCTTAAATAAATTGTGCGAATGATTGTATATATGAAATCAAGTCAGTTCATTAAATATATGTATATATAATTTATGTAAGTGTGCATATGTGTGTAAAAATTATATATACACGTACGTATACTTTAAGCTTATTATATATATTTATATTTTTCTTTTTACTTCAGTCACTGGACATATGTGCTTAGAAAACACGTTGAAACTATAGGACTATATTATTTTTTTTTATTTTAAACTTTGTCTTTACCTTTTCTGTGTTTGCTTAAAGATATTTCATAATGAAATTAATTATACATTTTTTAATGCTAAGATCCAGTGAGTCTTGTGCATTTTGTGAAATCATTGTGCTATGAAACAAATTTCATAATACAGTACAACAGGCCAATTATCAATTTTTTATATGACATATATAACGTTACAATATTACATTTGTCTTATCATGTACATATATTATTGCATGTACGTATTATAAACGTGTAAAGTTCAAAAGCATTTTCATGTAATACTATTTATTCTTAGTCATTCTAGACTTTTTTTTTATTCAAAGGCCTCATAGTACTAGTATAAAAAAACTATATAGATTTAATATCATTTTTATGTGTATCACTCAAGCTTTTACTATTGTCTGTGCATAAATTTTCCTTTTTGTATTTTTAGTCGGTAGTTCGATGTTATTTTATCAGTCCTTCAAAAATATATGATGCTATATTACATATCTTGAATACCCCCTAAAATGCAGAGCAAAGAAAAACCATATTAAATCTCAAGATCTTTTCTGTGCCCATTTTAGGTCATCTGCTCTAGGCTTACAACCAGTTAATTTTTCAATAATGATTTCTAAAATACACCAAAACCGGAGTTTTTCTAATGGCCAGTTTAACCAGCCAGTGGTAATGCAAAAATATGTTTCATGCGGCGCAACATGATGCACGCGATGGTGTTTCCTCGGTAAAATTATTCTGTGCTCCTGCAGCCAAACTACCCAAGGAGGAAGTCCGAAGTATGTATGAGACCACTTATGAATCTGTAAAATATCTTTTATTTGTCCCAACTTTGTAACTCGCTTCTCACGAAATAAAATCTTTTATTATAAACGATAATACCATTCATGTTCTATACTTTAAAAATATATGAAAAATTACCTGATTAGTCATTGCTACAAAAATTGCAAGTAAAAACCAATAACACGTCCAAAGAAATTTCTGCTCGATTTCCGGTTCTGATAAAGTAAGAAAATCCCATGTTAATTTAGAAAGGAATGGTATGGTAACCATAAAATTGTCACCATTCGTTTCAATAAAATCATGTCTCGTTATACTGGTCGGATCAATGTGATGTTCTCGAAAAGGCCTTAAAAAATTCTAGAAAATATTAATAATATTAATAATATGATCATTTTCATTAAAGATGCTTTGTTGATTTTGATAAGTCGTACCTTTCCAAGAATGGGTAATTCGACAGAACCCCATGTATCGGCAGCCCAATGAACTAATCCTGATCCAAAATCCGCCGTGACGATTCCGCATAATGCTGCTATTGCTATTGCACTTAAATTTTCAAGTTTTAATCTGACTAGGATGAATAACGAATTTACTGCTATCAATGCAATACAAATACCAACACATATACACTCTTGTGTTCTTTTTCCTGTAAGAAATGTAATGTATAAATCGTTTAACATTAATTACCAATTATAGATCTTTTATTATCTTTCTAAACTAACAATAAGTAACAATTTTTTAATCGATTTTTTAGCCTAATATATTCATATGATAATTTACATACATCGAATATGAATTTATAATTGATTACAATTAGTAACTTGTTATGGCTACTCAAATGGAAAATGGAACAATATAGAAATTACTTTGCTATCATAACATCTTTACATAACAATCTCAACACGATACTGATGTGGTGATTGCTTATATCGTGACAAGTCTTTATTTTGGCTCGCGGAGGTTTCAAGGTACAAGTGACTTATAAGTGGCAAATTTTGGCAAGTAATCAATTCTTATATGATGGATATTTTATTATCATATTCTATACATTTTATGATTTTATTTATTTATTTCATTTTAATTTCTAATGCATAATAAATAGAATTGTATATAAAAGTGTATCACTGATACGTTGAATATATATTATTAATAAAGAAAAAAACAAACTAATTAGCAATCAAGTTTGACTACCTATGTATATATACTGGGAAATATAGATTACAGGAATCTCGTCTTCTTTCAATACTTGTAACCTTGAAATGATACACAACCTATAATTTATCAAACTTAGTATCCATTCAACGATCTCGGCGATAAGAATATCGTATCAATTGCATTAATTTATTTTTTTCGTTATAATAAATTTGACTCTCTTTTTTTTCAATACTTTAACTTATTATTAATTATTTATTAGAAGGATTTTTAGAAGGACAAATTATTTAATAGATTTAATAGAAGGACAAAGAATGTCAATAAGATGAGAAGAAAATAACATAAGCACATTTTAAAGAATGTTTGATATTATGAATATCCATTATTAAACTTATATACTTTTACGAATAAAAGTTCTTTGTATTAAAAGATCTTTTGTATTCGGAGTAATGAAGTAAATTAGAATCATTAGAAGCGAGAAGGATACAAAGAGAAGATCTCTTTCATGTATGCTGAGCTAATGAAGATGAGGTCATGGAGTGAATATGATTTGATTACGTTCGAAGAAATAGAAGAAACAAAGAAATATAAAATAACTTACCGGTACTGTAAAGATTTGCTAATTCTTGTGCACCTTTGTGACTAGGGCCCCATCTCGGTACTATCCTATCTTCATTAGAAGTGGGTACCACTGAATTTGCATTAGGATCATCTTCGAGCATTGAATTTTCGTAAATTTGCCTTTCGGTTTTGACTGGGGCTAAGAAATTTGTAGCCATTGAGCATGCGGCCGATGCAGCTTGTCCTAAATTGGGCACCTTTATGTCATCCATAATTAGCCTACACCTTTACGATTCGATGTTAAATATAAAGGAAATTTGTCTTCAGGAATTACTCGTGTCATGCACCAATCGTTGTACGTCCTTTGGCATCGCAATATTTCGTGTTTCAATAACACGCGAAAATAAAGGAATGAGTATGATAATTTGTGTATTTTTCTTTAATTTGATTTCGTCGCTCTTCTTCCTTGTTCTGTCTTTTAATTACAAAATTCGTTTAATACCCTGAATGTTTCAGAATCATTCGAAATTTTCGGCCTCGAAGTAATTCACCGTTTCGTCCCATATTATCGTGATCATTCTAATTCTATGCACGTTTTTTCTTTTAGTCCCTTATTTAGAATCCTTTTCCTCATCTGATACCGCATCTGATGATGGTGACGATGATGTTTTCCTTTAAAAATACGCATGTTGTAAGAGACGATACGATTACATATTCCGTTGAATTTCCTTCCTATTTCCGTGATATCTCTTACATATCATTATAGACATAACAATTTGCACGCGTAATAGGTTGTGAATCGTAAAAGGCACTGCCGGTACCTATTCCTTTTTTCCTCGTGTCCGTTGAACCAAAACGAAATGACGTCAAATATTAATCGATAAATTTATTCGTTGACTATTGAACTATTTAATAGATTCTACGGCGTGGTCGTTTTATTCGTTTCCTTTTATCTTTTTTTTCTACTACTTTCTTTTATTTTCTTTTTAGTTTTTTTGACACATCTTAACGCGGCTCTAATTTAAAAATGAAACATTTCTAACATCGTCTGTACAATTGTATTTGGCCAAAAGTAATGAACAGTTTACGATAAGATAAGTATTTTTTGCATGAAAAACGAGCACTTATCGTTCCTCATTTTTAACAATTAAAAAAAATTGTGCAAATGTAACAAATAGTAGGTTAAATTTATAATGACATATTAAATTATACGTAATTACTACGCGTTAATCTTTTACAAAAAATGATATTTTAAAGTTTTATTCAAATCTTTCTACGACTAGATAATGAAAGAAATTAATTTTTAGACCATAATCCTGATCATAATCGTAAGTAAATCTAAACGAGAGTAAGAGAAATCACGAAAATTCCGTTAGGTGTGTCAAAACGACGCTGTTGCATTTTTAATACACACATCGTAATTTAATACTAATAACAAGGATAATAATAATAATAATAATAATAAAGTCTTGATATAACAATTTTTTTTTAAATATAATGTAAAATTAATAGTATCGTTTGTTGTTTTAGGATAAAGAAAAGATCCAACAAGATGACATTCGTTATAAAAGAATAGAAAAACAATTGTGACCATTTAAACGTGTTTACGAGAGTAGCAAGTTTGTAAGAATACAGAACATCCTTTTAAAAACGAGGTATTAAAATCCGTCGATAATCGAATAGTAGTTTTGATTCTTTCTTTTTTCTTTTTCATTCTTTTTTCTTTACAATTTTCACATTGAGTTAAAGATTTAAGCGAGTGGACAAGGCAACGGAGGCGCCAAAACGTCTGTGCCGGATTTGAGAGTGCGCACGTGCCGCCGGAAAGTGGGTTAATTTCTTGCTCGCACGAGTATAGAGGATGACGACAAAAGTATTATATCCTTTATTATCTCAATGGTTCTTCTCTTTACTCCTTCAAGAATTAACGAATGAACGAATGAATTAATAAACGAAGCAATTTGGAAGAATTCTAGAGTGTATCATCTCGTATTATTTTTGCGGACGTTAACCTTACACATTCTCTCTCTTTCTTTATCTCTTATGTTACAAATAGGAGTTGGTAAGAGACAATTCATTGTGACCCTGCCAACAAGAACAAATTCTCTAACATATGAGTTCATCGAGCTTATTTCAGATATTTCTGCTTTGTTTTAGGTTGAAGTGTCAAAAAGGAAAATTGATATGTTAACAAGATAACTAACACTATCAAAAGATTGACCATCAAGACACAAATACGGATACTCCAAAATATAGTGATGTCATCTTTTCCCGTCCACCGTTTTATTGAATGAACTCATTTTATAAATAAAGTGGATGACATTTTAAAAAGAGACAGACCATCTGGAAGAAAGTAAAAGATTCATCAATTATGAGAAAGAGGGAGAGAAAGAAAAAGAGAGAGAGAGAGAAAAAGATAAAAACAGAGAGGGGAAAGCAGGTGGTTGAGAAAAGACCGGCACCGGGAATTAATTTAAAAATGCTGGATCGTGTCGCGTGCATTACTCATTTTTATACGACGGCACCAGCAAACTCGCGTGACGCGACCAACCCGCGTTCGCTCTTTCTTACACACACGCACACGCAGAAGCAAGTATACACACACACGAAAAAAATGACGCGATTCCTTCGAATGAAGAAGGGCGTACCCGTGACAGTGCGATGACGACGATTCTTATCGTTGAATTTGAAGTAACTTTTTCTTGTAGATGTTGATAGTTTAATGAGTTATCCTTAGGAGAAATCGTTGTACTTGTAATGACAGTAGAACAAAAATCCTTCCTTTCGTAGATAGCTTCGAGACAAGTGTGCCTGAAGCCGGCTCCACGATACACATGTACGCATACGGGGTAGCATGCGTCGAGTAATATACTTTTCCGTCGCGAAATACGGTACCGGCTAGCGCGTCCGGGAGTAGAAGAGCCGCCTAGATGTGTGCTATTTGTAAGACGAATGTCGGACGAAAAGGGCGAAGGACGTAAGCAATTCCCAGATAGAAAGAGAGTCAGAAACAGAGAGAGAGGAAAAAGGACGGAACGTGTATGCGTGTACAAGGAGAAATAGATGAAAAGATAAAGATAGCGATATAGTGATATATATATAATGTGCGTGTGTGTGTGTGTATATATATATATATATATATATATATATAAAAGAGAGTGATAGAATAAGAGAAAGAAAAAGAAAGAAGAAAATTAGAACGGCAAGGAATCAAATGAGAGATAGTCAGAGATGATTAAATAAAAAAAGGATCACGATTGCGATTTGGGAGGGACGGTAAAGTAACAAGAGGTCGAAGAGTAGCGCGGCAAGCTCTGACGCCGAGGATTGTGCTACTGCCGACGGAGACGGAGGCGCTGCTTTCGCTTTCGTTCGTTCTTATCTGCGTTGTAGGAGGTGGCGGTGACGGCTACGGCGGCGACGGCGACGGCGACAATGATGACGGCTGCTGCTGCTCGTTCTCGAGCGCCTCCCGTCTTTCGAGTTAGACTCTTGAGCAGCCTAAAACTCGAACAAGCGCGCCTCTTCTCTTACTTTCGCATTTCCCCCACTTTTATCGTTCGCGGTTTACTCGGTGGTCGGTGCCTTCCGGCAAACCTCGCCTTCTTTCGTTTCCGCAACGGACGAAACCGGAGCTGTCCGATCGCGACGCTCCTGCGCATCGTACATTACTATCATACCGTTCATCGAAGTGACACTTTCTCATGATTCTGATCTGATCTTTTTCCTTTTTTTTTCCTCCTCTCCTCGCAATCGAACTATTTCGAAACGATTGCGTGTAACACCGATTACAGATCATGCCATCCATTATCGATCGTTCTCTCTATTTCTAAGTTTCAATATATGTTTCTTCGTCTTTCTAACTTTATTGTTACTTGTAAGCCATGAGACGTTCCAAAACATACTACTTATTTCCTGTACTTTTTTAATTATATAGACTGTTACATTAATAACACGATATTATATTTAAATACCGCTTTCTGTAAAAATGTAAATAATGATCTATGGTTTATTGTTATCTAACAAATAACATGTCTAGTTCGTTTTTAAATATATCTTTACGGAATGTGTTGGAATGATAAGAGCAACTGTGCGACTTGATTTAAGCTTAAATATGTTATAAGATTGTATATTTTGTTGATCACTGAGGTCTAGATAATGTATAAGCTTTTTTATTCGTTTGCTCGATTATGAAAGTTATATTACGATTCTTCTTCGCACTTACATTAGACAATAGTATTTTTTTATGTCACCCTCCAAGTAGCCTTCAAGTTTCACCGCGAAAGAAAGCCGAAGAAGCTGCATAATTTATCGGATGTCCGTCCACGCGTATCGGACTACAGCGTGAAAACCGTCACACAACTTGATAGTCGTTTCGTCTAGAAAACTTGCTGCTTCGTAGAATGCTCATACTTTATTTAATATACGATCGACCATGCGACCAGCTTTAACTTTTTAAATTTTCCGTCTATGTTAGAAGGAAGGACACGTCAACTTACTTTTGTCGGGGCGTTACAAGGAACGAATTTTCCTTTATATAAACATTTTATTGGAAAGAAGAAATTAAAAATTTTTTAAAAATGTATTTTATTATAAATATTTTAGTTATATATATCAACTTCGAAAATTATTTTACTATATATATTTGCCTTTTTAAAATTCTTTTTGCTTTATTTGCATTTAATGCGTTCGTACAGAGATATGTATATTTGAGTCGACAAACACAATTAGAAAGACAAGTGACCTTTGACATCCTGTACGCAAGGAAATTTACCTTTATCGATGTCGAACCTGGTTCTCTTCAAAGGAATAATAAACGAGCTCTGTCTCTAAGCAGCAAAAGTCGATACTGAGGCTCGTAGTACGCGTTTATGGCATGATTTCTCTCTGTGTACGTATATCAGCAAGTAGAATGAACATAGTTTATCGCATAACCAAGTCATACATAAGGTCACTTGATGATTTAATGACATTAATGACTTTAATGACTTTATTATTAAACGTTCATAATATGTAGATATAGATTTAATACATATATAAATATTCTCAAGACATATATGTATATTAAACAAATTTCCTCTATAATATCCTAATAAGATACGTATATAGTATCTAGTTAATTTGCTTCTATATGTGCGAATGCTACTTTAATTTTCGTCTATTAACACCGTCTCGATCGTCACTAAGGTGGCTAAGAAAAATGAATTTTCGCTACGTGATCATGCAAAATATCATTTTAAAATGTATTATTAAAATACAGAATAATGTTTATTTTGATATGAAATCAAGATTTCCTTATCTAATTATGACGTTATAGCTTAGTGCATTTTTAAGATAAACGCTCGTATCATTTCTGGAAAGTCACGTAAATAAAGAGTAACTGAACGTAATAATGTAAGACAAATAATTAAAGAAAATAATTAACCTGTTAATCAAGGATTAATAAAAAGATCATTATACATTCATATTCTTCGTATTACGATCCATTCATTTATTCGAAATTTTATATCTCCATTCTAATTATTTTCTTTCGAATAAAAATAAATTTTGTATATTATTGTTCACATTGATCGAAAATTTTTTCCAATTAACAGGTCAAAAAAATATTTAAATAATATATAGAAATAATGTAACGTTGTTTAATTTCTTAAAATCATATTACTTTATCGTATGGCAATAAATATAATGAAAAATGCATTTTTTTGAGTATCAAATGCAAGATTCATTTTATATCTGGTTTTTATTAGATAGTTCGTAGAAAACGAAATATTTCTTTATATAGATTACAAATAATGATAAAAATATCTCTGTTAAGATTGTACATATTGTAGTTAAATCTAGTTAATACTTTTATACGAGAAGCAATATAATGCACATTCGTATGGTTCTAAAATGTGTAAACAGATGATCCTTGATCTGATTTGGTACTGTTAAATGATAAACACACATTTCTCTATGAAAAAAGAAAAAGAATTTAACATTTTATCTGGCAAATACCTCGGAGATTCTCGATAATTCCACGTGCCGCATTACGAATGCACTGCTCGTAAAAGCGAAAGCATGCATTCACTTGATTCTAAATTTGTACTCCAACTGGAGTACTTACTAAAAATAGTTTCATTCATATTGTGTATTATTATACTTGCCAATTGCAAGTATTTCCAAATAAATACATATATGTATTTATACATAATAAATTCATTACATATAAGAAATGTTCACATATTTAAACATTTCCAAATAATTTAATTTTATTTTGCTATTTACATTTTATTCTTATACATCACGTCAATGAAAAGACTTTATTTTAATTAATGATATAAACAGTTTTATTGTTTTTTCTTTCGTCTTTTAAAAATCTTATCTAAAACTAAGACTAGATAATTACAATTATAAGAAAAAAAATGTTAACGATGTTTATGTCTTGTGTATATTCAATATGGTGAAATTTTTGTATGAAAGTCAAAAAGTAGATACGAATTTTTTATTTTATGACCTATTTTAATTGACGTATTTCATTTGCTCTCTTATAAAGGGTTTTCCGCCTAACTAGACCACCTTAAATATACTGCTTATCTCGTACGATTGAAAAAAATATCAGAGGGAAAAAATATTCTGTTCGAAGGTGCCAATAGCATGATGGGCCGTATTTTTTTCTCAAGGTCATTTTTTTCGAGATTTCAAGGTCATCGTATTTTTTTTAAATAAGAGTGCATATTTTCACTACAACAGTCTTATAGCTTATAAAAAAACGAATCCAATGAGGTGCAATATGTTGACCTTCAAGTGATCTTTGATCTCATATTAATAAAAATTTTCTCATGTACAAAAGACAACATTTCATAATTTTTTCGGTAAAGGTCACTTGCAGATCAACATATTGCACCTCGTTGGATTTTTTTTTATAAGCTATAAGACTTTTGTAGTGAAAATATGCAGTCCTATTTAAAAAAAATACGATGTCCTTGAAAACTCGAAAAAATGATCTTGAGAACAAAATTCGGCCCATCACCGTATTGGAGCCTTCGAATAGAATATTTTTTCCCTCTGACATTTTTTTCTATCGTACGAAATAAGCGATATATTTAAGATGGTCTAGTTAGACTAAAGATCCAGTATATAAATTATTTAAACATTTGGTTTTATTATCTTTTAAAAAATTTTATTAATTTTATTATCTTTTATGAAATATGCGCTATATTCTTAAATAATATTATTGAAATTTTTTAATGTAAAACAAATTATATTTTATTGATATTTTGTATTTGAAATTTCAATTTTGCGATTAATTGATATATCGATTTAAATCGAAAATATTTAATATCGAATATAACAATCGATAGTAATTAAACTCTTTGTAAGTTTCTTTCGCAAATAAACTGAAACTATGTCTAAAACTATTTAAATTTGTTTAATAATTAAAAGCAAAAATAACAAAATTTGGTAAAATTTCAAATTAATTTTGTATTATTATATAATTAAGAGTGTCTATATTTCTTACGTAGTATTTTGTTTGTATTTAAAGTAAGGTTATATAATACTTTTTAAACATAACCCTATTCTTTGATAGTTCATCAAAAAAATATAAATTTTTATTTATAATTCTTTTTAATTTATATAGAAGGTTAGTATTAGTGCTATTATTGTTGTTAAATCTTTAAGTGTAGTTGACATTATAATCAAATCTTATTCATGTGCATTTAATAGACATATTGAAGAAAAGAAAATTTGTTTATTATATTCTAATATAATATTAAACCTTCAATAAAATGAAACCGTCAATTTTTAATGAGAATGAGTCGGTATTACTCGTAGGAGAAGGAAATTTGTCCTTTTCCGTAGCGTTGTGTCAACTTAATCTCAAAATAAATTTAATAACTACGTGCTTCGAATCTGTCATATCTCACGAAACTGGAAAGAAAAACATAGAATACCTTAAAAGGCATGGTTAGTGAACAAAACAATATATAATATATAATAATTTATAAGATTTAAATGATTTACAAAAAGAGTGATAAAACTCTATGATTTTCTTTTCAGGCATTCGTGTATTGCTAGGGATAGATGCAACAAAATTAATGGAAAATCCTATTTTGAAAACTAAATCCTTCGATAAAGTTATATTTAATTTTCCTCATGTGGGTGGTAAAATGAGAATAGAAAAAAATCGAGAATTATTAAGACAATTTTTCATTGAAATTGAAAAGTTAAATAATTCTAATGTAGAAGTATTGATAACTCTTTGTAATGGTCAAGGTGGAACTCCTATGGATGAACCTAAAAGAAATTGGAATGATTCATGGAAAGTTACAGAAATGGCAGCGCATGGAAATTTTATATTAACTAAGATAGAACCATTTTTGTGGTCATATTTTCCTAGCTATATAGTTACCGGCTATCGCAGTTTGGAAAAACAATTTCATACCATGCATGCATTGATTCATTTTTTTAGGCGATCAGAGCCACCTAATTATCAAAATATATCTCTAACAAATAAACTTGATATTGTTTCATGCGATATAGATCATTTTGTAAATAAAGATGTATATCATACACCAAACGAATCATCGGATTTAAAGATTTGGTGCATATATCCACCAGCATTTATATTTGATATAACTATCTGCATTACTGAAGATTTTAATCCACTCAAATTTTATACTACTTTGTATAATCACGCAGGTTGTATCGTGGATGAAGTTAATTTTATTGGCTCATATATATCTCCATCCAAAGATAAAATCACAAGAACTTATAGAATAACTTATAAGTCTTATGTAGTACCTCTATATCGACAAAGAGTCATTCAAATACATCAAAATTTTATTCCCAATATCTTAGAAGAAAATCTTGATGTTTTAATAGAAAGATAAAATAAATTCAGTGCATTTAAAGGTACAAATCTTATATATATACAAAAATATATTCTACTCTAATGCTACGGTAATTTATTTATATTTAGATGCATTGTTTTCGTCATCTGAAAAATATTTCTATACATGCGATTCCTTGGTGGTTTGATCAAATACCAAATATTGTAGTTGCAAATATAAAAATACACAGAATAATAGATAAGAAAGTTTATGAATTATTTTGTACAAGCACAAATTTTCATTGTGATAATAAACATCTTGCAAATCCTTTACGTAGTCAAAAATCCAAATCATTGAGCAATACGTCACAATATTTTGTGGATATAAAACAGGCAAGCTAAATGAAAATATTAATGTTTATTATTATTTACTATTTTACCATTTATCTCATTACAACATATTATTTATATAGGTAAGAGTCATTGGTGGAAAGGGTGGCGACGGAACCATATCATTTCTGCAATTATGGAAAAATGATCGTGCAGGACCTGATGGAGGAGATGGTGGACATGGTGGGCATGTAATTTTTCAGGTAAAATGTCTTTAAAAAAAGGAAAAGGAAGAATAAATTGATTTAACACAAAATATACTTTTTACTTATTTAAATAGGTTTCAAAAAATACTAAAGATCTTAAACATATACAAAGTATCTTTAAAGCAGAAGATGGAGAAAATGGCGCTTCTAAAAATTGTCATGGTAAATGTGCAGAGCATAATATTATACCAGTTCCTATTGGAACTATAATACGTAATATAGAAGGAACAATATTAGCTGATTTGGATCAAGAGAATTCAATGTTTATTGCTGCACGAGGAGGGGCAGGTGGTCATGGGAATCCCTTTTTTACTTCTGACACTCAACAATCTCCAAAAATTTGTGAATATGGAGCAAATGGTGAAGATTTGCAATATATATTGGAAGTAAGAAGTATGGCTCATATTGGACTTGTAAGTGTTTCATGTAATTTTAATTAATACAAAGTTGAATAGCATTGCTAAGTATTTCAATATAAAATAAAGTAAATATAAATAGATATATATATATATATTTTTTTTGTTTCGTATGAATGTTATTTGATAGATTGGTTTTCCAAATGCTGGTAAAAGTACACTTTTAAGAGCCATATCCAGAGCTAGACCAAAAGTAGCATCTTATCCATTTACAACCTTGAAGCCTCATGTGGGTATGATACCCTATGATGATTATGAACAAATTTCAGGTAATGTCAATCATATATATTTTTCTTAATAATAAGATATTAATTAATCCTACTTTAATTATTTTAGTGGCAGATTTACCTGGACTTATAGCTGACTCTCATAAAAATAAAGGTCTTGGTATAACATTTCTTAAACACGCAGAACGTTGTGCTATTTTATTATTTGTTATAGATCTCTCTCTTGATAAACCTTGGGAAGCATTAGAAATATTAAAATATGAAATTAATCAATTCAACAAAAATTTAAATAATAGATCTCTTATCGTTGTTGCTAATAAGATGGATTTACCTGAAGCAGAGGTAAGAATATGATATAACGATCATTAAATTCTTTAAATTAAAAATATCATATTTCTCAAAGATATGTTTACAGGAAAATCTAAAATTGTTAAAAGAAAAGATCAATATGCCTATTATACCTATATCTGCAAAAGTAGGTATTAATATATCTACTTTGTTAAAAGAGATTAGGGTATTGTATGACAGACTAAAAGAAGAAAACGACAAATCAATGAATACAAAGGAAAGTTTTATATAATTTAAATATATATGTTTAAAAATACATAGTTGTACAAATATTTTGTAAAAATGAGATTAGTTCCAGCACTCTTTCATTTTACTTTTCAGCCTTCTGTGTTTTGGTACGAAAATGAAAATCTTTCACAACAGCTTTCACTTCTGGTTGATTGAGTATTGTAGAAAACCATCTATTTAAATTAGTATATTGTTTTCTTAATTCCGGAGTTAAAACGTGTTCGTAAAGTGGTAATAATACACTGAATATTGTAACATCCGCGAGAGAAATTCTTTCATTAACGAAATACGTCTTTTTAAGTAATGTATTATTTAATTTCTTCAATGAATTCGATGCGTCTTCTTTGGAAGTTTTCCAATCGAATTTAATATTTTTGGGTAATGTTATTTGAGAAGACGATAAAATCCAACCTGTAACTGCTGGTAAAAGGTGATTATTCGTGTAACTAATCCATTGTAGTATTTCGCAAAAAGCAAATAAATCATCTTCTAATTTTAATCTAGGATCTGATAGATAATAAGCGATGGCATTATTATCATTAATTTGAATATCACCAATTTCTAAAATCATATCTGTTTTAGAATTTTTATCGTCTTCCACATATTTTATTTGAAGATTTTGATTGCAGTATTGTGCTATTATTTGAGCTTTGTAGCTTTTAATGCTATTTTTATTTCCGAAAATTGTCAATTTTTGAAATTTTGTTGCATCCACTGAATTCGTATTTTTTACATTAGCAGTTGAATTAGAAGGAGGATCTAAAAAGTAACAAAATAATTTCTTTTCTTTTTTCCTTAATTAATTCTTAAAGAAATAAATTGATAATTAATTTTACCTTGAATAGTTGATTTCTCATTTACAATTCCAAGTTTTGAATTAGCAAATTCTTTTGCTTTTTGTATTATTTTATGAAGAGAAGAAATATTCGGGCCTGAAGCTTGAGCAGATTCAGCTTTCCCACCTCCTTTACCTCCCAAAAGAGGAGCAATCTCTTGAACCCATTCATTAGCTTTCAAACCTTTGCTTATAGCGGACTAAAATAATTGTAATAATTAGTTTGACATATACTCTTCGATTACACTATTTGTTTTCTTTTCCTTCACTTACTTTAGGCACAGTAGTAAGAGCAAATATTTTTTTGGCATCTTCATCAACACTTATTAATAATGCACTAGTGTTTGGAGATAAATTTTTAATTTTTTTCAACGCAGAATCTAAAGCTTTTGTATTACTAAATGCTTTCAATACTTCTACAAATACAGCACAGCCAATATTTGATTGAATCATCTCTTGAACGGACTCAACTACTGCATTAGCAATAGCAGCCTTAGCTAATCTTTCTTTATCATCGAGTGATTTTTTTAGTTCTTTCAGCATTACACGCATATTATCCTATATTGAAAAAAAAAACATGAACAATTAAAAATTTATAAAAATCAATTATAAAGTCATACAATTAAATATACCTTCTTCCAACTATGAATAGTAGCATGAGATATGTCTTCATTTAGTTCTACTATCTGTTTAACATACTCTTTAGAATATGTACTATTTTTATCAGTATCTTCTTCAATAGTATTTTTCAACTGGTTTAATTTATCTTCTAACAGAGCTGCTTTCTTAATTGCTTTTTTTGCTTCAGGCCCAGTTAAAGCAATTATACGTCTTATACCTTTAGCAATAGCTTCTTCACTGCTTATAACAAAATCACCAATGTGTCCTGTATTATGTAAATGTCTGTAATATAAAAATAACTAAAAAATATATACTTTTATATTAAACATAATGGTTAATAAAAAGATATACTCTTACGTTCCACCACAAAATTCTACACTAGTCTTCAACGCAGCATCATTCAAAGGATCTTTTTCCAAATCTTCTATTGGTATACCAACACTAACTATTCTAACAGGATCAGGATAAGTTTCTTCGAACATAGCACGTAATCCTTTGATAGTTTTAGCTAATCCCAGTTTACTTTCTTTAGCAAAGATATTTTTTTTCTGTTTTACTATATCGTTCGTAATTTCCTCTGTTTTTTTCACTTGATCCGTAGTCATAGCTCCTGTAATGTAAAAATATAATTAATAGAAATTTAAAATATATAGTTTATGATCAAAAAAATAGTACTTTTAATAAACCTTTATTAGTAAAGTCGAAACGTAATTTGTCAGGTGCAACTAACGATCCTTTTTGATCGGCTTCTAAACCCAAAACTTGCCGAAGTGCATAGTTAAGAACATGTGTTGCTGTATGATTACTCATTATCAGACGTCTACGAGTAGTGTCAACGTTTAGATGAACCTTATCACCCTTCTTCAGCACTCCTTCTCCAACTGTACCAATATGTAATACATAACCACCTCTAATTTGCACATTCGTAATTCGTATTTCTGTTTCCTGAAATGTTAAATAAAAATTAGAATATTTGTACAATATATTTTATTATATAGAATTTTATCAAATATTTAGTCTTTTAAAATAACATATATTTACTTCATCGTCAACTTTAACTAAAAATCCTTCGTCATATATTTGTCCACCCTGCTCCGCATAAAAGTTTGTCTTATCTAACAATATTCCAACTTCTTCTCCAGAATGTACTTCTTCAACGAAAGTTTTCGCATGTCTTAAAGCAATGACAGTACTAGTGCATGACTGAAACGAATATTCTTCATACGGATCTTTGCCTTTTACATTGTAATTATATTTTGGTAAATCATTAGTCATTGGTACTCCTGTATTTTGCAATTCTGTGATTGCATGAACATCCAAATTAATTTGATCATCTACCCCTCCAATTTTATTTTGAGAGATAAGCTAAAATAAATGATATAATAAAAATAATAATTCTTATCATTAAAAATATAAATAATATAAAATATTGCAATCATTTTTTAATACCTGCGCTTGTTTTTTTGCTTTCTCATAAGCAACCATATCAACTTTCAAACCTTTCTCTTCAGTCATAAGTTGTGTTAAATCAACCGGGAAACCATATGTGTCATAGAGACGCCATGCAACATTTCCTGGAACAACCTTAGAAGATTCGAGTTTTGATATAGTTCGATTTAATAAATTTCGTCCACGTGATAAGGTTTTTAAAAATTGAGTTTCTTCTTCATTAATTATATCAATTATACTTTGAGGATCCTTTTTTACTTCTGGGAATACATCACCTAGAAAAATAAATAATAGAATAAGATAAACACAGAAAAATAGAAAATCTTTTAAAATTGATACTTACCAAGTAACTCTACTACAACGTTTACCAAAGATGCAAAGAAACCAGGTTTTGCATTTAATTTCTCAGTGGCATAACGTACAGCACGTCGCAAAATTCTTCTTAAAACATAACTTAAAGCAAAAAGAATTAATTATTAAAATAACATAATTTTTAATGTAAATGAAATATTTATACCAATATATAATTTACCCTCTTCCAGTATTATCAGGCATTCCTCCATCCGCAAGAGCAATAGTTATTGTTCTTGCATGATCTGCCAAAACTCTATATGCCATATCAATTCCATCTTTATCAGCATTTCCTACTCTTCCTTGATAAGGCGATACTCCGGTACTTTTTTGAATAGTTTCAAAAAGAGGTATAAATAAGTCAGTGTCATAATTAGCTTTTTTATTTTGGATAACTGATACTAAACGTTCTAATCCTAAACCACAATCAATATGTTTTTTCGGTAGTGGTTTTAAAGTACTATCTGATTCCCTGTAATATTTGTTAAATTTAATTTGTATCGTTCAATATCATAGAAAGTATTATGAATATGCAAGTATCTGTTATATTTATATTACCGATTATATTGAATAAAAACAAGATTCCAAACTTCTAAAACATCTGGATCATCCATATTTACTAAATGAGCAGCTTCCCTACTACCAATTCTATCATAATGTATTTCACTGCATGGTCCACAAGGACCAGTTTCTCCCATTTCCCAAAAATTATCCTTCATACTACCTGGTAAAACATGTGAAGCTGGTACCCTATACAAAAAATGAAGTTGATTATAGTATGTGCATTTGAATAAATATATCTGAATGTTTTAATCATAAAGTAAATATTATTTATTATATTATATCTTTAATTACCCAAGAGAAAGCCATATGTCTTTGCACTCATTATCAGGATCTAATCCAGATTTTTCGTCTCCTCCAAAATATGTAATGTATAATCTATCGGATGATAATTTTAAATTAACTGTTAAATACTCCCAAGCCCATGAACAAATTTCTTTCTGAAAATTTTATTATTTTATTAAAAATAAGTATTATGAGTATAATTAGCATACGAAGACATACCTTAAAATAATCACCAAATGACCAGTTACCCATCATTTCAAAGAAAGTATGATGATATACATCTTTTCCAACGTCGTCTAAATCATTATGTTTACCTCCAGCTCTTATACATTTTTGAGAATTAACAACTCTCACCCATTTTGCCATATCACTATTAGGATCCACCGTACCAAGAAATATTGGTTTGAACTAAAATAAATCATATATAATAATTATACATAATGTACTTAAACAATTATATTTAGATTATATATTAGAGAAACAGAATAATATACTTGATTCATTCCAGCATTGGTAAAAAGTAAAGTTGGATCATCGTGAGGTATTGTTGAACTTGAATGAACATATTCGTGCCCTTTACTTTTAAAAAAGTCAATGTAAGATTGACGAATTTCCTTAGCTGTCATTAACTGACTCATTTTTATCTTTGCTCCTTTTTTAGCCCTTGTGGAATAATACTAATCTGTAATTAGTATTTATTTATAAATTTAATACCATATGGAAATAGATTACATCAGCTGTTAGAGCACTAATAAAAAATATACATTATCATCTACGAGAAAAAAAAGTATTACTCAACAAGATCATTTTATAACACGTACCGTATAACTTTGTATTTAAATTAAAATTATTAATTAATAATAATTGATGATATTTGAAACGCAAATGTTATAAACCGTGTAGCCGACACATGTGAATGTTACCGATTAAAAGTATTGCGAGGAGAAAGGTAAGAAAACACGTGTATGCAATTTACCCCTCCACTGCTGATAACCTCCAATTAAAAAAACAATTTTTTACCAAATTTTTTCACTGTAGTTTTACAATATTGATTGTAATAGTAGGTGGGAAAAACATATATAAATAATTGTAGATAAATTTTTTATTAAATTATAATAGTCTCACCAATAAAAGTATTAGTTATAATTAATTATAAATTCGTTTAGATTAGTTATCACCCCTCATATTAAAATTCCTACATTACCCTTGTAGTTCATATATTTTCTGCATCTGTCGCTGAAGTTGCACACGCGCTTTAAACAAAACATGGTGAATAACCTTTACGCGTGAAAACTTAATTAAAATCTATCAAAATGCCGTTTATGATAGGTGCAGCACCTATACGTAGAACGCTCAAGTATCTACAAGCAGGAAAATTAGTTTTAAAGGATAAAATACAAATATTCGCTATTAATTATAATACTAGTGGACAGCATCATGCAGGGGCAAGGTAAAATTTAGGTTAAATATTTGGATATTATCAAAGTACCATTTTTAGAAATGTTATATTTTTTCAATGATTTTATGCTTTAGAGAATTCATATTTTGGTACTTACCACAAATACAATACAAAAATCCGGATGTACAGATTGTTACATTTAAAAATATGACACCGTCTCCTTTTATTAAATGTTATTATGGTATGTAATTTTAGAAATCATTTAAACTACACGGTAATATTGTATTATAGTATTAGTATTAGTATTAGATGTGTTACACATGTTGTTAAATATAATAAATAATATAATATATATTATTGTCCTTTGACAGAAAATGGAAAAACAATGTTAATAGATATAGATAGTCAACCAAAAGAAGACATTATTCAACATCTTATTAAAGTCGTTGGTAAATCAGAGCAACTTTTAGCGAAAGAGGCTATACTCAAAGAAAAAAAGGATAATCCTGCTAATTTTGGTGTTGGTTGTAAAATGAGTTGTATATGTGAAATTCCTGGACAAGTACCTTGTCCTGGTGTAGTACCTCTTCCTTATCATATGCGTGGAAAAACATATTTGAAAAAAGATTTCTAATGTAGATTTGTTAAGTATAAAGTTAATGATATGTCTAAGTAAATAATAGATATTATTTCATATAATTTAAGATAATAATTTAAAAATCCTGTCGTAAAATTTATTATATGTTTTTGTTTATTATCAAAAGACTCGATACAATATATTATGAAAATACACGTACGTCATGTACATACATATTAAGCATAGCATTATCAATGAATTAAAATAGTTACATTTGTGGTGCTTTACATTTGTCTGCACCGTATAGGAATCATTTACACGCACACACACATGCACACGCAAGAGAAAAATCAGTAATTTTATGTTTTTTCTATGCTTTTATAAATAGAAATGATATAAATATAGATGACGATAATAAGATGAAAAGGATTCCATACTGTATTTTTCTCCATATGATCATTTAAAATGTGTTATTTATGAAAAATGTATATAGACAGTTTGAGTTATCTTCTCGGCTTATAACGATTATATGGCTTATTATTGTGATGATGGTTTCCTCGATTATGATGGCGCGTAGATGTGGACGGTTTTTGGTTTTCTGTTCTCTGATATAAGTGTATGATAGGAGATCCATCCAAAGGTTTGTTTAATTCAAATTCTTCTTCTGATTCTTTCATTAATTTTAGCTTTGCTTCTATTGCTTGAATAGCTGTCTCACGACTATGGAGATTAGATTACGATTAGTATCCATATTTGAAATATCTATTGAAATTAAAAACCTACCTTATTTTTTTATCTTCTTTTTTTGCGCCTGCTAAAGCAGGTATGTCTATTTTTGGCTTTGGTTTTTCTATGTCAGGCTACAAATAAATTAATATAGAGCATATCATTTCAATTAAATTATATACAATTATATTTGTACAGTTTCTTCACTTACCTCTGTGACACTATGAGCCCACCTTACTACTATATTTTTAGCACCTACTTTTAAATTATGCAAAGCGTCTTTAGCTGCTTCTGCATCTTCTATCTTTTTGTAAGTAACAAATGCATAACCTCTTGGTTGGCCAGCTTGTGGACCTGACCGGTGAAATAGCAGGTCGAACTTTTCAATTGTTCCATGTTTTTGGACGAGTTTCAGGAGTTGGTACCAGTTGATAAATAAACAGTTAGTTTTTCAAATAGTTTTATAAATAACAAATGGGTCATTGCTCAATATGATATTTTTTTTTTATCAATTAATATGTCACATACAAATTGAGGAAATGAATGACTCATTTGAAGAAATCTAATATAATCATGCAAATACTTACTCATTAATCCTAAGATCTAAGTTGCCCACCCATAGTCTTCTATCTTCTACCTGATTTGATTTAATAGGTTCTAATGGCAAAGGAACTTTAGCACCTGACTGTAACTCATAATCAAAATTAACCAACGATTTTGTGATTATCATAATAAATAATATTTTGTAATCTTAAAGAAATATGTCAAATGTATCCGATTCAATTTCTAGAAACTTACCTCCATACCAATGGGAGAGATAAATAAGCTTTATCACATTAATAACAAGAAACCCTAGCTAGTTGGTACTGATTCCAATATAAATCTGTAAATAAAATCAAGTAGTAGATTTTTCTTTTATTTTAAAGAAGCCATACAGATATAATGTAATAGGTTATAGCGTACATTTCAATGAAGAGCTATTTTAGAAAGAAAAAATATATAAAAAGAGTTCCATTATTTTTATTACCTGAGGAAGCTTTTACAACTAAGTGCGTCATTTTTTGAGATCTCTCAACGAGGTTAACATAATACATAATATTAATGAATAATATATGAGAACCGAAAACCAAACGTATAGTGTAAGTGCATTCACAATGAGATTGTGTGCAACCAATTACTACCTATCTGTATACAGATATGAAGTTTGATCCAGTAACAATGTTTTGCAAAGGCTTAGTGTGCGTCTTATGCGTATATTTACATGGCACGGCGTCCAAAGTATAATCACTGACAGGATGCGCCATCTGGAGTGTCATCAGATTGTTGCTTCAAAAAGAAACATTGCGAATAAAAATATATGTTACTCGGAGCAATATATCTAATGTTTTATATTATAATTGATTTCTCTTATTTCTTATTATATACATTATTTTCATTCATCGTTACAAATAAAAATACTCACGAATATAAAGTTAAAAGTTACGTATCATTCGAGTGTAGTTACATATAATTATTTAAATATGGCGTCATTCTTATGTATATTTTATTAGAGATAAACACACGATAGTAAATAACTTTTTAGTGCGTTTATATCGCTTTCATCTCAGTCTACATTTTGAAGAGTAATCAGGTGATATGGAAAGAACAACTTTGCCCGAACAATCAGCATCTCAAACGGAAACAGTCTTGGAGGGGGATAACACCGATTCTGGATCACAGGTATTGTTAGTTTATACGTCATTTTACTGATAATGCCGATTACTTGTTATTCTGTAAGAAATAACAAGTCTAACGTTTTTCTACTATTAAGAAATCGATTGTAATAGTTATTGATCAAAACTTGTACTTCTCAACGAATTTTCGAATTTTTATATACGAATGCCGTTTATATATTTACGGTAGTGAATTTGATCTATATTATTGTTTTTCTCCATTCCGAGTTATATTTATAAGTAAAACAAAACATGTATAATCTGTTTGGTTCTACTGTATTATACTCCACCATAAAAACAAGATTTTTACCATTTGTATACAACATCAAAAAATGTAAGAATTTCTCTACTATCCCAGAGAATGATAGTTCTCCACTATCTGGGATTCGGATATTGGATCTCACACGTATAGTAGCTGCTCCATATTGCACTATGATCCTTGGAGATCTTGGAGCAGAAGTTATCAAAATTGAGAAGCCTGGTAGTGGCGACGAAACACGTAAATGGGGACCACCATTTTTTAAAGGAACCCAAGAATCTACTTATTTTACTAGCATTAATAGAAATAAGAAAAGTATATGCATCGATTTGAAAAAAGGAAGAGATATTATCTACGAATTGACTAAAAAGTCTGATGTATTCGTAGAAAATTATATTCCAGGAAAGTTAACAAAAATGGGTTTAGGATATACAGATATTAAAAAGATAGCACCTCATCTTATTTATTGTTCCTTGACTGGCTATGGCTCTGAAGGTCCTTATGCTTCTCGACCAGGTTACGATGTCATTGCTAGTTCTATTGGTGGCCTTTTACATATCACAGGCACTAAAGATGGACCTCCATGCAAAGTTGGTGTACCTATGACCGATATGGCTACAGGTCTTTACGCACATGGTGCTATCATGGCAGCATTAATACAAAGATTTAAAACTAAGGAAGGACAGTGGATTCAGTGTAATCTTTTATCTACTCAAATTGCTAGTTTAATAAATATCGGCTCAAATTACTTGAATACTGGCCAAGAAGCAGTGAGATGGGGTTCTGAGCATGAAAGTATTGTGCCTTATGAAGCTTTTCCAACTAAAGATGGATATTTAACAGTTGGCACAGGAAGTGATGCTCAATTTTCTGATCTAATTCAAAAGATGCAGTTAGTAGAATTAGATAGCAATAAATTTAAGAATAATGTTAGTAGAGTGCACAATAGAAAAGAATTATTGAATATACTTAGAAATGAATTTAAAAAGAGAACAAATAAAGAATGGATGATGTTATTTGAGGGATCTACATTTCCATATGGACCTGTTAATACTATAGGACAGGTAAATTCTTGTTTGGAAATTCCAGGAGTTACATTTGTCAAGAAATATTGTAAAAATTGCCCAAAAATAAAGTTATTTTATAATAGGTTTCTATGTGCATTACATTACTTTTTAGGTTTTTGAAGACAATCATGTAAAACACATAGGATTGGTTAAAGAAATGGAACATTCTATTATAGGAAAAATACGAGTTGTTGGACCACCAGTAACATATAGTTATGCTAATAATAGTGTCAGACTTCCACCTCCAATGTTAGGGCAACATACAAGTGAAATCTTGAAAGACATATTAAAATATTCTGATGATAAAATAAAAAATTTAACATCGCAGAAAATTATACAGTGACTAAATTAAAGTATTATCGTTATTTATATTTTACTGATTATATATCCATTATTTTACAGTAATAATATATGATATTTTATTTACGTAATAATTTTACAATTAAACAATATATTGTATTGTACAGTAGAACTTATTTGTATCAAGCTTATTTATCATTTCTTACAATTTTTGATAATATTCTTATAATCACAATATCTTATTAATGCAATCAATTTATATTGTTTAGGATGTTCCAACTGTACATTTGCGGCTCAGAAAACCACGATCAAACAAAAAAGTTCAGTGGACTCAGGGAACTGTGGATAATGAACATATGAATAAAAAGAAATCGAAGTGTAAGTTTATTCCAATGAATTATTATTGAGAAAATCATTCAAAGTTAAATGTATATTTAATTTATGTTTAGGTTGTTGTATTTATAAAAAACCTAAAAGTTTTGGCGAAAGTAGTTCCGATGACAGTGATGATGAATGCGAACATTGCCATGGTCATAAGGATAATCATGAAAAGCCTCTACCAAATAACGCAGAACCGTCCGAATGTATGTGACTCTATACTATAGTAAATTATTAAATTAAATTATTTTATAGAATCAAATATTCAAGGAAAAATATTTTTCTATCTTTTTTAGAATGAATAGAAGCAAAATTAATAAATATATATATTATAATTTTCTCGTAATAACAATTTCCCACTGTGAGACTAGGGTGTCCATGATCTGTCTTCCACATCAGTGTTACATAGGTTTTATCTGAGGAAAGTATAAGCACCCCAGGTTGGTTAATTAACTTTCTTAGTTCTTATTGCATTGTGACATTTAAATTATGCATCTTATGATGTTAGTGTTTTTGTACATATTCAAATATATATATTTGAAAATAATATATAACTTAATGAGCTTGATATTACAGGTACTACAATCACCAACTATTATAAATATCTTATTATAATGTGAAATATACAGTATTATGCACAGATGTTGTAAAAAAAGCTGCTAATACAGACTGCAGCATTATGTTGATGTTTTATGAAACGTGAGTGATTCATTTTATATTTGCTTTTTTTAAAAGGAAAGATGATATAATATTAGTATATTACATCTCAAACTGTTTAATTTTTTAATATCCTGTAAAATTTCAAAATTTTTAAAACAAACCGTTTAATAAATTTAGTTTTTTTTAAATACATGTTTTTAAAAAGTTTTCATAACAATTTAATTATGATTCACGTATTTCTAATTATTTTTATTTAATTACTATAAATAATAGAGGTCCGTCATGGTTTTTTTATTTTAGTTGAAATTAACTTTACTGATCTAAAAGTCTCTCAGAGTTTTATTTTTATTTAGTTATGGAAAATTTAAATTCTTGTATAGGTAGTACATTAAAAAATTTAGGAATATGTTATTTAAAATTAGATTTTATTGAAAAAATTTTCATCAATTTCGAATCAATATAAAGAAATTTGATTTTCTAAACTTTTCTTCTTTATTACACGGCCCAATAATATATATATATATAACATATTGTGGGATGATTAGAGAGAGAATAGTATTATTATTTATATTATTTTTGATGTTAATTATTCACGATGTGTTATTTTGCGCTTAATTATATTTTGATGACAGGTACGTGACATGCTTACGACTATATTCTTATTACATGTTACATTATATTTTTTTTTAAGCACTGTGTTCCGAAATATATCTTCCTACATTATTCTGAAAAAGTATTTATTATACATAAGTATACTTTTTGTCATTGAATAGAATAAATTTACCAATTATATTTATTGTCTTTAATAAAGAATGATAATTAACTAATTATCCTTTATATCATAATTAGTATTATTATGTATATTTAATTATTAAGAAATAATGATTATATGTACATACATAGAAATTAGCAAATTAAACAGAAAAAATCAAACATGTCACGTAAAAAAAATGGTCAAAGTTTACTAATAATTTTAATAATTCACACATTTTAATAAATTGTAAAAAGAAATTTGACACACATTTGTTATTTTAATCTTAAAGAATTAAAATATTTTTATATATGTGTGAGTATATATCGTACAATACAACGCAGTAGCTTAATATTTGAATTGATTATTAAAAAGTTTATAAATATTGTCCAAGCAATGATAAAAATCTTTATCTGATAGAGAAAACGTATATTTCACTGATAAATTCGACGATGTTGTACTTCAAGAAACTTTCATAATAGTTCACCATAGTTATTTATACATCATTCTCTATATAGAAATTTGAATATACTTTGAGAAGACACGGATGTGCCAATATATTTATTTATATCCTAATTGAGCAAATAAAATAACATTTAATCATGTTGGTTCATTTAGTCATTATGTAACAACAAATAGATTGTCAGTAAAAACATAATGTAATTTAAAAGGAGATATTAACAGGAATATTAAACATTTAGTAAAAGTGTTAATTTTGTATAATTATACAGTTGTATCATACTCAAAATACACGCATACACATATATGTATATGTATATAATCTCTCATTTGCATTCACATTATGAATAAATGTGCTTCGTCATGTTTATGTTAAAATTAATTCCACAGACAAGTGTTATAACCCAGTATAACAGGCTGAGAGATGATTCTTCAATCATAAGCTTTTAAATAGGAAATTTAATAGTCTTTAGTCAGTCAACATTACAACCGGGTTTATGATAACTGCTCTTCTTTCTTACTTCCATTCCTCGATTGAGAGAATGTTCATTTAAACCTAAGGATTTGACCATGGCTCGACTGCGCCATATTTTGACTGAATAATCATCGCTAGTTGTAACTAACATTTCGGGATCTTTTGGATTAAAGGCTACAGAATTGACAACGTCAGAATGAGGAAATTTGGTTAAACAAACTCCATAATGTCTATCCCAAAGATAACCATGTTTATCTTCAGCACCACTATGAACAAAAATATGTTAAAAATTAATAATTATATTCAAATTAAAATATTGATTAAAAAAAAAAACAGTATTTAAGAACTAGTAACATTTGTATTCACCTTGCTACATATTCGTTGCATACATCCAAAAATATAAAGAAACATTCATTATTTGGAGTATATGCCTTATGTGCTCTTAACATTGTTCCAACTTGTTTCAATGTTACTAGATCAATTACGTGAATATCTATTTCTTGAGCTATAGGTGGAGGTTGTAACGGATTAGTAATAACATATCCTCTTGGCCAAGGCCTTGTATTGACATATAAATATCTGTAAAATTATTATTGTTCTTTCTATATTTTTTTTACTTACGTAATGCATGAGATTTTACTGAGTTAGTTATATATTATTGAGTGTTAATGTTTATTGAGTTGTTAGCATACACAAATCGTGAAATCAACGATACCTGTGATCCGGAGAAAGACCCATTCCTATTATATGACCATGTAAATCGATCAAATGATCTACTTTGTCAAATCTATCAGCCACCGCTTCATAATCTAACCAGTTAGTGATCAAATTTTGTCCAGAGTTTTGTCTTTTTCGTTCCCTTTCTCGTTGTGCTATTCTCTCACGAAGTGATGGTCCTGGATCTAATCTTTTTGGGAAACTAACTAATTTGATCCTCTTAAAACCAACTTGATGAGGCGTGTATGTTTTTGATCCAGTTGTAAATATTAAAAATTTCTCTGGATTATTAGATAATTCATCAGAATCACTTTCTTCTGCCATAGATGATTCTGTTGATAACAATATTAGATGCAATAAGACAATAATTATTCACAAACATTTAATATATGTATATATATTTTTTGTACTTTAAGTTAATTATGTACCTGATTCACTCTCTTCAGTTGATGATGTATGTTGATTTTCATTTTCACTTTCATTTCCTTTTTCATTTTCATTTTCATTTTCATTTTCTTTTTCTTTTTCATTTTTAATTTCATTTTTAGTTTTAGTTTCATTTTCATTTTCATTTTCACTATCACTTTCACTATCAGTTTCGTGTACTGTTTTTTCTTTTTGAACTTGTCTATATTCTTTATTATATTGTATAGGACTGGCATATTCAAATCCATCACCAAGCTTTATCCAATTCATAAAGCATCCTTCTATCATACTGTACCTATTTAGATAATTTTACATTATTTTTTAATATAATTAACTTTCATGCATTATTTTTTATGTAATTAAAAATATATTAATTATGAGATATAAATAGCATTACTGTAATCTAGATGAGGCGTGATGAAGTACAACTGGTTCTTCCTGTGGCGAATCATTAGTTGAAGATGTTGCTACATGATTTTGAGCATTATCTTCTTTGTTATTTGACGATAAGGGTTGATCTTCTGAGTTTTCAGGAGCATAACAATTAGCAACCATAATTGCTCTTATTGAAGAAGCATTTCCATTATAAAACCTACGAGTTATTTATTTTCAACATTTTAGTCATTTTTAGATTAACAATGATTGATGCTAATAAATAAAATACATTGTAGTATGCATGCATACCTAAACAGCTGTGTCATGATGGGCACATATTCACTTGCTGATTCTTGATTAGCCTTATTTAGCCAGAGTACGCTTGTACTAACCAGGTGTGCAAGCCAATGCAAATTTCCACTTAAAAGGTAATGTTCACTATACCAAGTACCAAATATGTCATATGGCTTATTCGCTACTCTGCATTGAAGTTGAAAGCCAGCTGTAATGAAAGAAACAATAAGAAAATAGTAAATACAAAGTACAGTAAATTTTTAACAATAAATTCATACAGATTTTTTGTACTTTTTTAAATAGCATTGTCATTTAAACTTACGTGCTACTTTGAAGACAGCTATTTCTCCCGATGTACTATGTGGTGTACCAAAATGTACACCAGAGACAAGGAGCAAAGTATCATTAGAATTAAACTGCGAAAATTGAGTATATTTCCAGCTAAATGTTTTCATATCATTAAGATATATAATATTAACTGGATGTTTACTTTTCCATACCTATTAATCATTTAAATTAATATGTAAGAAGGAGAAACAATAATATTTTTTAGTTTATAATATTTATAATGATTATAAAAATTAATATTATGAAAAAGAAATTCAAATGAACTTACAAGAATAAATCCATCTTTTGAACATGTTGCAAACATTTTGCCATTGTGCGAAAAACTAACATGCAGTACTTGATGCGAATGATTATTGAGTACTTCAGTTTCTATTAAGGGAGTATGATATGTTAAGCGCTTAAATTCTTCAAACCAGGAAGTCTTTCCTGAAACATGTATATTTGTTATAAATGGACTTTGTTAGGCAAAGTGTATCGTAATCATCAGATTTATTTTATCATGTATGATAATATATAGATAAAAATTACTTAAGTATTATAATTATTGGACAAATATTAAACATAACTTACCTGGCATTATACCAATATCAGAATCTATTTTATAGGTCTGATAAAATAAGTCTCTCCAAAGAAATTCATCTCGATATACTTTGTTCCATGTTCTACATACTTCTCCTGCTGTTACCAATTCTCTTGGTGTTAAGTATTGAAAAATAGTGAGAAGTATGGAATCTGGCATGTAATACCAATTATCATTTCTTTCCGATATTTGACTTGAATCTTCATTTGTACTAGTTTCTTCATCAAGACTTTCAACACTATTTCTTCCATTATCTATAATATTTTCATCCACATCCATTCCTAAATGCAGTTCCTTATTTACTGGAACAGCTGATATCTGTCAGTAGTTGTCACTCATACTACTCCACCTATGATGTCAGACAAGGAAATGTAGGTACGTGCGCAGTAACGATTTATACCAATTGGCTGAAATTTAAGCGGTAAATTTAAAACGATTACAAAACTAATTAAATCAACCGAAATTTAATATATTTTAACTATTTTTTGTTAAAATCGTAATAATAATTTGATCAGAAATTTTGGTTTTGTTTTATTTAAGTATTTATTAATTAATATGTATTAAATATTACAAAAGACGAACTTCATGATATACATATGAAAATTATGTAAATTTAAGGCATATGATTACTATATTTGAATGCAATGTTTAAGTTAAGGTATTGAACTATAAAGCAAGTAATACTATATTATAATTAGTTATCCATTTGATTAGAATCATCGATTTCTTTTCTTCAACATATTAAATTATTAATATAAATTGAAAGATAATGTTAAAAAAGATTTCAAATTAATTTTGAATTCGGACAATAAGATTGTTTATTTAAATAATATCGCTCGTATGTATTTATTGTACGATAAAACTAGAAAAGATTATACAAATTTTTTATAATTAATAATATGTAATAATTTGACTTCCAATATTAATAAGTACAACAGACTACTGTGTGTAGTACGGGAAAATTAAAATTCTTTTTTCTTTTTTAAGATTAATCTTTTCTTAGTTTTCTTCTTCAATGTAATAACGAAATATTACATTGGTCTTCCCATTCCACGACCTTCGGAATCATTAGAACTTCTTGGATTTTTTATTGTCTCATCTACAGAAAGAATCAAACAGGCAGCTTCGGTTGCAGCAGTTAATGCATTGATTTTTACTACAGCAGGTTCCCAAACACATGCTTCCATATTGTCAGCTATGTCTTCAGAATTAATATCAACGCCGTACCAATAAAGGCCTTTATGATGCTTTTGTCGCAATTTATTTAAAATATTTGTTGCATCAAAACCAGCATTGTCACATAATTGTCTAGATAAAAACAAAAGTGATTACATTTTCTAATAGTTATAGTAAATGAACATTAATTTATATAGAATCTAACCTGGGTATAATTTCCAGAGCTCTAGCCAGTGCACCAATTAACAACTGTTCTTTTCCTGCAATTGTACGGGAATAATCGCGCAAAGTTTTCGATAGTTCCATTTCGATACTTCCACCACCAGCAACAATGGCATCATTTTTTACCATACGTCTAACAACCATAATAGCATCGTGAAGAGATCTTTCGGTTTCTTCCAAAAATTGTTCAGCTCCACCACGTAAAACAAATGTACAGGTTTTAGCGTGACGACATTTACGGAGTACATTGAATCTAAAAACAGATAAAATTTATAAGAATGTAAATGATCTTAGAAATTGTATTCAAATAAATGAAAAGGATTATATATTACCTTTCGCCACCAATTTGCTTTTCTTCAAAAAGATCACAATCTCCAAGATCTGAATCTTTAATGTCATGCACAGTAGTCAAAATGTTTCCACCGCAAGCTTTCATAATCCTCTTCAAATCTTCATCAGGGACTCTACCAGCGCAGAACATATCTCTATCGGCAAAGTATTGTGTCGCTACATCTCCAATCGGCAACTTAGATAATACTACATTTGCCCCAATTTGCCAAATCTTTTCGAGTTTATCATATAAAATTTTCCATTCCGCATCAACAATCTTTTGATATTCTGCAACATTATCTACACGAACTTCGGCATTATCTCTTTCCGCTTTGAGTTCCAATTCGATGTTTAATAAAGCAATTTTGCAATTGGTATAGTTTTTAGGTTGCATTTCAAATCCAGCATATGAAAAAGTTTTCTTGAATGCCACACCTTCGATTAATTCTGAATCCTCTAAAGCTCCGCCGGATACCTATATTTTATATATAATAATATATAATATATAATAAGTTTGGAACGAGTTCATTATATTTTAAACTTAAATGTATTACTAATAAACAAAATTACAATACCTTCTTAAAACCGATCATATTTAAAGGCAATAAATCATCTAACATCAAAACAGCTTGGACAACTAGTTCGCTGAAGTACTTTTTCTGCTGATGAATTAATTTTGAACTCATGGAAGTGGCAGCGCATGACCTCAAGTAGATTTCTTGATTTTTAAGATCATCTTTAATTATTTTAATACTCAATTCATTTATTTTTTCAATCGCAAGATTTAGCGCACGACGTAAAGCTTTAATTACGATACGTGGATGTACACCTTCTTCAATAAATGGTTTCATTTGTTTTAGAAATTCTCCTGCTAATAAAACGACACTAGTCGTACCATCGCCAACCTATAAAAAATAAAATATTTTAATTAAATACATTTTAGCTCTTTAAAATTATTTTCACTCATATGTTGGATATTGATGAAGCAATTTCATTACTATAAGAAATTACTAGTCTAAATACCCTATGTTTAATTTTCTCTAAGTAAAGAACAACTGTATTACATTTGTACACTTTTGCTCTATACTTTAATAGAGATAGAATATTACAATAATTCTTGTAATAATATAATTAAATTTACCTCAGCATCTTGAGACTTAGCAATGTCTACCAATGTCTTAGCAGCAGGATGTACAATTTCTAATAATTTCAATATAGTAGCACCATCGTTAGAAATAGTACTTTTAGAGTTTTGATCGACAATAAGTTTATCCATACCACGAGGACCTAATGTGGTCCTCACGGCATCTACGACTATTTGACACGCATTTATATTTGATATTACTTGTTGTTTTCCTTGAGATGCATCGGTGCCTTCTTTCAACAAAATTATTTGAGGTTGCTGAAAATTAAAATTAATGATGTTAAACATAGTATTAATATAAATTACCCTTTTTTTATAATTAACAAAAATTAATATTACTCTCATGTATCTTCCCATCTTTTCTAATTTTTATCCCTCTAAATTTTAGTATTGTTTTTCTAATGGTTTATTAAATATTCTTTATCAATTCTATACTTGATCGTATCTCACGCTATGTAAAACAATTGAATGAACAGTTCAGAATTATTCATTTGTTATCTAGAAAATATTTAACAACGAAAAACACAAAGTATGAATTTTTATTTCAGAAATTATAAAAGTTTGTAGATATTGTCTTTATAACTTAAAAATGACTATTAATTTTTCTACCGGCTACCATCAGTGGGCGTGAGGCAAAATTAATATCCTTATAAGGTTAGAAGAATTTAATCTTAAATAAAATCTCATTAAACTTGTATGTAAGTATAATTATGTAATCATAATCTTAATTATGGAAAAAGAAATATAAAAAAAATTTAAATAATTAAGAATGTAAGTAGATAAATTGATTTAGAAGAATAATATAAAATATAATGCACGGCTAGCATAGAAAAATGAAGAAATATCAGAATACTTTGTTTCATACAAAAATAAAACTAGTGACTTACAAATTTATGCTTAATAATAGTTTGTATAAAAAATACTTACCATTTTTAAAAAATCCCTTACTTAACTTTTTTTTCTAAATTTATTTATCCAATGTGCTTTTTAATAAAGAATCAGAATATTGAGTTCGGAATAAATTGTCATAAACTATGTATAAATGAGAAGTGCGAACTTCTACAAAGGAATAAAAATGTATTTCTATTTAAATTATCGACAGAGTCGTTAGTCTAGTTACATGTAATTAATTATAAAACATATATATAACAATTAATATTATTGATATTATTTTTTGAATAAAAAAACCACTTAGAATTGTTAAATATTATACAATAATATATGTATAATTATTCCATCAATCAGCGACAAGCAACGGTATTAAGATGCATACACATGAGAGAGATAGAGACAGAAAACTAGCCTTTATTGAATGCTTCACGAATATTGCGTTCCCACCTTTTATATAGCAGTTCGAATTTTCTTGATATTCTGTAAGGTAAAAAGAATTAAATATTAAAATATAAAACTGATTTCTATGTACTATAATATACTATATATATATCTATATTTAATTATAATTTATGTGAAAATTAAAGCTTAACAGAGCGTACAAAAAATTGACAATTATATAGCAAAAATTGTAACAAAAACATAATGAACAAAGTTTTTTAATAAATAAATACAATTTTTTAAGTTAGTTTATTTATAAAAAAAAAGTAAGTAAAAACAAAGTAAAATTATAATCTTGCTAAACGATTATTAAATACAATAAAAAGTAACAAAATGTTGCTGTATTTTTCTTAGGTTAACATTGTGTTATTATTACATATATGCACATTTATTTGTATTTACATAAAAAACAAATTCTGTATCTATTTTAATATATGAATATATGTTACACTCATTACTTAATTTTTTTTAATAGGAAAGTAAAAGAAATAAAAAAATGCATTCAATGATTTCCCTCATAGATTTCGAAATTACATAAGATTTCGTATATTTGGAATAAAAATATGAAATAGAATATATTTCATAATAAGCACATTTAATAGCTCAAATTTCGTGCATGAGTGGTAAGATAAATTTTCTGAAGGTATACTTTTACGCGACATTACCCGGGATCAAGCCCCACCTACTCATTTATTTTTAATCATTGCCAGGTGGTAAAATGTCGCTGTGTATGTGCGCACGCGTATATATATATATATAGAAGGTATTTAGTAATCGTTTTATCAAATTAAAAAATTCGAATTTTATTATTTACTAAAAATCTTCGCATGTACGTTTTCGTTTTGCAGAGTAGCGTCAGGGTTACGTCGGAGTTTCGCTACAGTTTTGGTAGGGTTTGGTTTAGGGTTAAATTCAGAATTTTTTTTTTAGTAAAATGACTTTTGAGACATCCTATATATATATATACAGATTTCTGTCTGATACATCGTTCAGCGATTTAACCGAAAGTCGTCGGAGTAGAACGTGAGCTCATCGATTACGTTGATAATTTGTGCTCTTTTTTTATTTTACTTTTTTATTTCGATGCACAGTTCGCTTCTCTATGATTCTGTTCTCAACCATATTATTATTATTTTCTGATTATTACAAAAGAAAAAAAAACACTGTTAAATCGTGTTTTCACTCAAGCTGTTCATCTTTTTCTATCTCCTCCTATTAAATTTGTCTCTAAGTGCTAATTTGTTGCTTCTGACAATTAATCGTTATAATTACGAGGTAACGAACACATTTCATTATAATTTAACATCCATATGTAACAAGAAATAATATATATTTAATTTGTTAATATATAGTTAACATAAGTTAAGTTAACGCATTCTTTTGCGCGGGAAGTATCATTTCTTTGATATTCTATGTTTATTAACAGAAATAAATAAATGATTTAACATATACAAGAAAAATGTTGTACAATGGTGTAGATGACAAGGAATACATTCTGTTTCCGTTAATTTTTAATTAACAATTTGAATGCTTTTGCCTGATTAAATGTTCAAAATCTACGATAATGAATTAGATCGGTTTTCTGGCAATCTTTCGGAATCTGATAAGTGACCTTAAAGTCAGTGCGAATGCGCACAATTTTACCCCCACCTTTTATCCACGAGCCAATGACAAATCGATATATTCGAAATTTTTACGCGAAAGCTCGAAGCTTGAACTATTCTTGTCGGTAGTAGCTACTACGGAACTCACGACGAGTGGTTATGTTCATAGATGTATTGTGAGTACTTTAATTCTGAAAAGTGGACACTTTTAAGGACCTTTCACAAATTCATTTATAATCTGTTCATTCATAATTAATCATTTAATTCAATTCTCATTCAATGTAGAAGCAAACCAATTTTTTTTCGTTATCCTTGTTCATGTTTCATTATTTTATAAGACGATAAACAACGAATTTTATACATTATAATTTATTAAAACAAATTATTAATATAATTGTATATATTTATCTACTGTTTTTATTTATATATATTTTTACAAATAATTTTACTATAACAGAATAACACACGATAACAATTTTTCATAATTATATCTGATCTATTAAATATGATAACGATTATATCACGATATATCTTATCTTATAATAAAGAAAAATATTACTCTATATTAGTTTTTATACATAATTAATTAAAACATATTTATCAGATAATACCTTGATATTGAACAAAATTTATTAGAAAGAAGAAGATCGCAAAGAAGCGAGTCTCGTTTGAAGTAGGTCAAGTACAGTTTCGCTGTTTAAAAATGTATGTCATGTGTAAAAAAATGCTTTAAAGCCGTCTATCAGATTTTATATATTTAGAATTGGAAAAAAATAAAAAAAAAAAAAGAAGAAGAAAAAATAATACGAGACGGGTGCTAGCTTTTGCATAATCTATAGACCCAGTGTAAACGTTTTTTTGTCTTAAAACAAACAGTAAATATTAGTGAGATGAGCGTTTTTAATTTAATCTTCTAGCTTGCTAATGAATAATTTATTATATACCGCGAAACAACTGACAATGTGAAAACGAATAAATAAATTTTTCACATGTTCTCCCATCGATAAAAAAATATAAATAAACATATATATTTTCTTTAAAAATGATTAATCAAGAAAATAAGAATGTAAAATTGCAGGCTGAGGAAGGATTAAATACCTGCAGTAGGGATACCTGCAGAATACAAACAGAAGACTTATTCGAATCAAGTTCAATAGAATCGAGTTCGTTAGAAAATATGAAGACAGTATGGGTGATTGGTGGTCCTGGTTGTGGGAAAGGAACCCAGTGCGATCGAATAATCAAAAAATATGGATTTTTACATTTGAGCAGCGGTGATCTTTTACGAGATGAAGTAGCAAGCGGTAGTCCTAGAGGAGCTTCGCTACAAGAATTAATGTCGAAAGGGTTGTTCGTGCCAACGGTAAAAGATATTCGGTTATTTATTCATTCGTCTGCTTAATTTCAATAAAAAATTATTATTCGATTTAATGATGAAAATATAGAAAGAATGATCTATTTTTTTCAGTAGGATATTGTGTTGGATCTTATAAAGGAAAAGATGGAAAAAGCTCGTATCGAAGGTACCACCAAAACAGGTTTCCTTATAGATGGATATCCTCGTGAATTGGAGCAAGGAATCCTTTTTGAAAAAAATGTAAGATATCAATATCCTTTTTTTCATTCAAATTAATAATATTCATTTAATTAACAGGTTTGTCCGGTTGATCTCATCTTATTCTTTGATGTATCTAATGAGACGATGACCAAAAGGCTTCTCGGTCGTGCCGCAGTATCTCAAAGAGCTGACGATAATGCTGAAACCATTAAGAAAAGGATCGAAATATTTAATCAAAAGAATGGCGAAATTGTAAAAAATTACGAGGACAAAGTTGTCAGGGTATGGTTTTATTTTTTTTTAAACATTTTATATATGCGCGGATTATTTTTCACATATGCCGCAGATTATTTTTGGCAATTTTTTGAAGTACGTATGATACCATCTAAAAGTCACATAACACATTCGAATAATCTTTATCATATATTTAATTTAATCAAATGTTTCCAGATTAACGCCGAAGGAGCCGTCGATGAAATATTCGATGAAGCTTGCAAAGCGCTCGATCGTTTGTTGGCTTAATGTTTTGGCAAAGCCCACAACCTTTGTGAACTTTTCTCAAGCATAGCCTAATTGTCTGTCACGTCCAGAAGAGATTTAAATTTTTAGATAGATATATTAAGCAATACGAAGTGTGTGATCATAACGTTGACATTATGTACCTGTCCTAAAAATGAAAAATTACTTGGATTAGTATGACATAATGGAAATTTTTATTTCATTCTTTCTCTTCTAAGTCCAAGAACATTCAATATTTTTACGGTTTATTTTAGGAAATCAACTTTACGCAACGCTCTCTTATACGTTTTATTCATTAAATATTAACAAAATATGAACTTTTTAGATCGTTAATTCCTAGAATGAGGAGTCTCAAGGAAATAATTGATTTTACAATTGATTTTATAATTGATTTTATGGTCGATTTTTTGCGCAAAAGAAAATTATTCCAACTAACTCGTGCCCACTACTATTATAATGGAAAATAATTAATTTCATTATTTCTGTAAATAATATAACGATCTAATCGAGCAATATTATACTATTAAGCTTTCCACGCCATGATTTCAATCGATACTATGAATGCACAATAAATTGTACATTGGAATTATTTCTGAAGTCTAGTTTATTTTATTGATTATCGATCAGATGATTATGTAAGCTTTTTTTCATTAGATAGCACACATCCATTTTAAATCATATCTACTTTATTACCACCACAAGTACGATCTCTTTTGGTAGTTTTAATTCTAATTGTGTTGCATTGTTAGCTCGTCAACTCTAATCGGATGTTCGTGTGACATTTATTTCCTTTTTCTAATCACAGAAAAATTTATTTAATTCTACGCGATATTACATTTCGAAGTACCATCTTCAGCAGGTCTTTATAAAAATTTTACTTGTCGAATTTGTAATTTATAAAAATGAATTACTTCATGACATTTTCTGTTTTATTTTTAACATATTTCTTATTGGATTTGAGTAACTGCGATCGTTGTTGTACTATCAATTTCCGAAAATTACCGTCGTATAAATTGATTCGTATCGGAGTACGTTCGAATGAAACAATCATTTCAAGAAAACTAGTTCATCATTTACACGAGTGCAAAGAATTTGCTGCATTGAGAAAAGCATTGGCATTCAACTTTGGCCTAAATATATATTTAAGTGGTGAGAGAATGTAAAAGTATTATTATATATAAAAAAAATTGTTTTTTAATTATTTTGTTTTAATAAAATTTTACCTATTTACTTTACCCTTACATTTTAAAATTAATTAAGGAAGAACCAATAAAGGAAGGCATTCGAGAAATCTGTGCCAGGCTTTACAATGTCCAGAAATATATAATTCTTCGTCACTTGTGAGGGACAAGAAATATCGGTATTACAGCATGTATCCTAATAACGTCTATTCTGGTAATTAAAAAAAAACAATTATAAATAAAAAGTAAGATTTTTTTGTTATACAAAAATATAAAATAATATTTTTTTAGGAGGGAGCACAATAGTTTGCGTACCAAAAGCAGGATTATTTATATTATCGAATAACAATTTAAATTATACTCAAGCACAAATATCTTGTCAAAAATTAAACGGATCACTTGCGCATGTGATAAGCGAGGAACGTATGAATGGCTTGGCTAAATTTCTTTCACATAACATTTCAAGCTACGTTGGTTTGAGTAACAACGATGATGAAGAAATTTGGAAAAATTCGTTTGGTTATAATCCACTTATTTTTCATCTATTGTTATTTAATAAACATCTAAAATGATATAATAATATTAATCGATGATAATCCTTAACGATCTGCGCCGGTTTTTTAATTTAATCATATAATATAAACAAATATTAGTTAAATTTAGAGAAAAAAAATGAGTAACCTTTCGTTTATTTTATAACATAATTATAATTTTTGTAAGAATTACAAGAGATTCATTTTAATTTCATTAATATTACAGATGAACCTCTATCGTGTTTTAATTACCATGCATGGGGCACAGGAGAACCTTCTAATTCAAAAGGATGCGTTGCTATTCTTACATCCTCATCTAATTCGCATGTTACACCTTTTTGGAAAGTTATACCTTGTTACGTTTCGTTACCTTACATATGTGAAATTTTTCCAAGATATCAATAAATAAAGATATAATATTATTAACGAATTATATATATATACGAGTAATTTTTGTAGAAGGATAAATAAAATTCGAATCTACTTATGTACAGATATTTAATCTAAGACTACAAGAATCTTTAGTGTTATACTTAGAGAACTAGAATATTTACAAATATGAATTAAAACAACATAACTGTATACGTGCGCACGATTGACAGAAAACAAAAAGAAAAATATAACTCTCACTCATTGTTGCTTATGTATATGAATGCGTTTTTGTATGTGTATATTTGTTGTGTATGTGTGTGTGTATATATTTATATATATGTATGTATATATATATATGTACATATTTCTAATTTAATAATTTTAAAAATGCTCTTCCTGGATATTTTAATTCTATTTTTTGTAAAGCTTACGATCTTAAAACTATTAATTACATCTACACACACTGCCTTTAACAAATTATAACGTAACATTTATACTGTGTCTTAAATTGCTTTGTTATTTAAATAATGCTTTTAGTAGGACTCTAAAAACATGTTAATAATAAAACATGTATGATATATAAATGACGTCTCACAATGACATTCGATGTAAAGCAACAATAAGAAACGGATTATGTAATAAAAAAATATATGTATATGTACGTATATGCATATATGCATACAACACAAATTTCTTATATATATATATATATACTATGAGCCATTATTTTATGTATGGCGTCAGATGAAGATTAAAATATATATGTGGATTTTTGTAACTACAATAAATCTTCATTTATCATTGTCTAATTCATATTACATTTTAATTCTGAATTCTGTTTAAAAGATGCAATCCAGTTGCATATTTCTATTCAAACTAAATTCTTCTTAGAATGTAATATTTCAATATTACTGTTTCAAGTCTAAGCCAACCATAGAAGAATAAATATATGCTACTAGTTGTAATATCGTTCTAATTATTAAAAATTATTATAGATCTGTTAATTGGACGCTTTTGATAAATGAAGTTCTACTGTATTTATACAAAGCAGTTAAATGAAAGTTCATTTCTATTATTTTATAGAAAATGTGTTCTAAATAAAATTAATATCAATGTGAGAAAAAGTATTATGTTTCATATTTTATGCAATGAATACAAAATCTAAAAGACCTTTCATTTGACGATGCTTTTCTTTTGTATTATTTATGTCTAATAAAACATCTGTTTTTTTAACATAGACTTAAATTACATTAATATAATCTATTCATTTTTTCTGTTATTTTGTGTTAAATATTAATAATTATTATAAAACAAACAAAATAAGTAAAATAACACATACAATATATATATATATATGAAAAATTTAAAATATTAATATTAATATATGTGCAGAAATAAGTTTTAAAATGTCTAGTAAAAGTATATCATACAGAAATGTAATCAGAGCTTTGATATAAAGATTGTATAAAGATTTATATAAACAGGATTTTGTAATTATTCGCTGTTCATGTGCTTGATATAAATAATTCATTAACACATGAAAAGTATTGGTCCATTCTTATATAAAAGGTACTTTTATAATATTGTAGGCAAATATATACTAGTGCATTATAAAATTGAGCATTTTTATGCTGTCTATAAATGAATTATGCAATATTTTGTGCCAAATGAACTTATTTCAAAAAATGAAATGCAGCTACATAAACAAAATTTAATATATGTGTACATTCAGAAAAACAAATATGATTATGGCACGCAATAACATCATTATATTATTTTAGGATGATGAAGTGAATGGACCACATATAGTTTATAATACATAGTATAAGAGTAGTTTATCCATCGGAGTAATAATCATTGTTAAATATTTGCATAAATTTGTTTGTTTAGGAAGCAAAAAAGCATGCTGACTTTTATATATTTAACTTTGCGATACATTTGATTCAAAGAAATAAATTTTTATTGAATATTCATGCAAAAAGTATATCTGTCTATAAATAAATAGCGCTACAAAAAATAAGAAAAGCTTTTTAAATTTTGCTTAAAACTATTATTGTCCTGTGATAAATCTACGAGAGTAAGGAAAAATGATGAAGCTATTAGCAGAAATAATGTTCTTAGAGGGGATGACATTTGTTTGTTTAAAGGCTAGATGAGAAAACGACTTGACTTGATTATTATGCAGTGAGATATAAAAGTATAAAACGATTTGTTTATGGTGCGATATACACATATTTTGTTGTTTTTCAATAAATGACGAGTTTTAAAGTGTTAGATTATTTCTTTTTTTTTTCATAAGCATAGTCAACATTATATGCTTGTTAAGAAGACTTAGTAAAAATATTAATCACTATTGTACATTTATATAGTTAGCACAAAGTAGGATGATAAAGTACTAGTACTATCTTTTTTCCAAATAGGATACACTTTAATAACAATTGTCTCGTTGGGTTTATGGCTTCATGATTCTATCTATTATATAATTTAAATGATTTTTTCCATAAATTTTTCTTGTGAAGTTTTCTTTTTAAATCAATTTTACGCGACAAAACTGTATATTTTTAATAAGTTATTGATATGTTCCTACAATATATTTTACAAAGATAATTTATATTTTCTTGCCATTGTTAATATGCAGTTCATAGTATGTAATTGTAGCGATTAAATATGCAGTAAAATAGTTTATAATAAGAAAAGTTTGCAAGCATGTCATTGAAATTTGTTTACACATATGTTATATGTCTATCATGTTTCATTTGTTAATGAAAAGCGATAAGCTTACACATTGCATTATCATAATTCGGGACGGATCGCATAAAAAAAAAATACATCGCGTTCCAAGTGCCATCTTTCACAACCCTATAATAATGCATGTGTAATTAGATGAACACATTTTTTATTTTATTTTTTTTTTAACTAGAATGATACCTCTCCATTAATTAGATATTTTATTTATTGCTTAAATAAGGAATGTGCGTATATGTATAAGTACAGCTATTCTATGTCTTTGAAATATATAAACTTTTTGGAATGCTTCTAAAACTTTCATGCAGAATTAGGCAATATTATATGTGTAGAATGAAGCAAAGTTAGAATAATTAATATGAACAAGATGAGTAGAGCCCTAAACCCGAAAGACTTCGATCTTACCAAAAGTAATTTTTGTTAATATACAGGAATTAATATGAGCAATCATTTGTTGCTTGCTGACAAATTTCGATCACTATATAGATCAACCATGTGCGCATTAAGTGTAAAAAAGAAATGTATGCGTCACAATATTTATATTTCATAATACAATTTGCATTAACAGTCACATTTATGATCACGAATATTGATTTTATGTATTTTAATATTTTCGGTACATAATTTAGAAAAATTTGATTTATCAGACTAGAATTTTTACAATAAATTGTTTAATTCAAATTGAAAATATTGTAAGAAATAATGTTTTCTAATGTGGAAATATACAATACTAATCTGCTTTACTCGAATCATCAGTTAGAATTTATATAACGAATATTTATATAAAAAATTAAATATTCTATCTAGTTCGTGTTTGTGCTATAAGTACATTCACTTAAAATTTTGCTCTTTAAAGAAAATAAAAAATTTGTCAAATGTTCAACGTTCTCATAATAATGTCAAACATAGCTTCTAATTTGTTTCTCTACACAAATATTAAATAACTTTCAATTCATGCCCTGTGTGTGATAGATTCTTTTTTTCTCATTGTTTACTACCTCATTCATATGTGTATACTACAAATTTGTGATAGATTTGTATATCACTTACTTTATTAGCACCATTTGAAAAGCAATACTTAAAAAATGACACATTCAATTTTTGGATCTAATGTATCCACAAACTAGCTCACAACTTGTTATTTGTAACATATATGGTTATGAGTTTCCAGATAGGTGTTTGTATCTCTGTGTATGAATGGAGGCACCTCACAAATGCAGTGAACAGAGTAGTGTATATTGGCACTCACGAATGAATAAACTTACTATGAATTATTATCATCATATGAATATTGCGAGGCATCTATTAGATGGACAAAAAATCACATTATATTCAATTAAACAACTGTTTTAAGTACTTTAGTTTTTCTTCTTTGATAGCTAAAACTTTAATTGCTATAACGAGACAATTTTTGGTATTTCTTTATAACGATAAAAGTTTTTCTTGTTAATATGTTACTAATATATTTAAAACATCACAATTAAGAAAAAAGTATTGACAAAATAAAAACAAAAAAGTAAAAAAAAATCAATCTGGCGGATGTTGTGAGATCACACGAAATATCAGATTATGTAAAGAAAAAAAAACAATGAATATTTACGGTTAAAAAATCTTAGACGGAATGTCGTATTTATAGCCAGAAATAGGCAAATACTGTTACTGCATTGGTGGAGCAAACGAAAAAAATGACACCACCAAAATCAATAAATATATAACAACCACGATAATAGTACTAGTAATAATTATGCTATTAATAGTATTAGTACTTCGTTATTTGCAACATTATGACAAACAACAAAATATTTATAAATTAAAAACAAAATATTATAATTATAAAAATACGTTTTAGGAAATATGCATCAATTTTTAGATATTAAAATGTTTCAAACTTTGTTATTCATTGAAGCATTTGCCATAAGTGGTACAAGCTGCTCTGAAAGTTGTTGTACAGTTTGCTTCAATAGTGCCTGTTCTTCTTCCAGCATGGCAACCTTTATATAGATAAGTCAATATTGATAAAATAATAATTGATTTAAATGATTCAGCATTTTTGACGATGTAGTTGTTAATATAAACAAATATTTTGTAAGAAAAATTATATTTCAAAATTGTATACATGTTGAAATATTTACCCTTTCTAGTAGTTGACTATAAAGATGGTACGGAACAAAGGCCAAAGTTCCAGGTGTTGTTACAGTTCCATGATCCGTTGTATCTGACTTTCTTTCCTTTTCTTTTTGTTTATCTTCACAGTCTGTTTCTTGTTTAGCAGCAGCATCGATATTTCTAAATGATAGCATTAATCTGTTACATATTATAAAATATTTTAACATAAGTCTTAAATAAAAGATTTAATAATAATAACTCTTGTATTTTATAAATGTACCGTGAGAAAGTGCTTTCTTTCTTAATTTCCGGTTTATCAACCCGATCGACCGAACCGACTTTTCTCCTTTCTAATTGATTCATTTTTAATTCTTCTACCTAAATAACAAATAAATAATGTCAAAAATACGGAATAACAAAGATGTCTTTTTTAAATATAAATATAAATTTGTAATTACCCAAGGTGCCTTCTTCCTTGCTTTTGCTGACAGTTTCTCACCTTCATCTTCCCTTAACGAGTCTGTTTCTTCAGTATTTCCGTTCGATAAATTATCGTCCTAAACACGAATAAAATAAATAATTTTCGATAAAAAAAATTTATTAGAAACATAAATATTATGTGCTATTGAATGTAAATATGTGTTAATTACCATAGTGGGGTTTATTGTTGTATTAAGTATTGTGGTTGCTGTTGTTGTAGTTCCAGTAGTATGATGTCGTAAATGTTGAGAGGAAGGCAAACGACGTCGGGGTGCTTTTGCACGTGAAGCTGTTAAATGCGAAAGTGGTGCTCCTTCGCCTCTTTCCACTCCATCTAACTCTTCTCCTAGCGCTATGCTTGGATTTCCATTGCCATTATTACTTCCAGTATCACTTATAAAATGTTTCAAATTAGAAATAAGTGAAGGATTGCCTATTGGTTTCTTCTCTCCGCTTCCTCCACCACTACTTCCTCCCCCTCCACCAACATTAGACAAGGCTAAAGTCGAAGATGTAGAAGACGATGATGTTATCATTTTTTTAGTAGTTTCCACGTTACTAAAATGATCTGAAAAATAGGAGTAATTATTGACTTAAGATATGTTGTATAATATATTTTATTTTTTAGAAAATATAAGCATCATACTTATTACATATAAAATAAATAGATATACCTGTACGTAAATTTTTGGGATCTAAACTTTTCCTAGCATGTGCTTTCTCACTTTTTTTTAGTTGATGAGCATGTTTCGCAACAGATTTAGAAGTCAGTTGACTCGCTTCGTGCCACTGTTCTTGATCTTGATGATCATTCTTAACCCCAATAACTTCGACAAAATTATCAGGAAATAATCCTATTTGTCCTCTTAATTCTCCTTTCCACCAACCCTTTAATAACAATAATAAAGTATTATTTCATATTCTTCTCATTTTTCATTAGATACACATTTTTTAACAAGAGCTTACTTTATCCGGTGCATCTCTGGAAAGCAACGCAATTATTTCTCCTTCAACCAATGTTAATTCATCTTCATTAGCTGCCTCGTACGCGTAGAGAACTCTACAGTATTCTTTTTTGTCTTTCTTGTGCTTATCTTCTTCTTCATAACTTAGATGAACAAAATTCGAAGGAAAGACACCGACTCTCCCTCGAAGTCTACCTCTCCACCATCCTTCCTCTACTTCACCCAAGAATTCTATGGAATCTTGAGGTACAAGAGTTAATTCATCTTCGTTACAAGGTTCATAACTGTATAGAACTTTACACCACCTCCTTCCAGATCCTCCATTACGCAAAGTAACTTCTTCTGGTTTTGTACTACTAACAGCTTCAGTTGTGCTCGCTCCACTTGTCGGAGATGGATCCAATACCTGTCAATATATAAAAAATAATATATAGTACAGTAAAAACTTCTAACAAACTTATAATAATAAAGTTATAGGAAGTATAATGCATACCTTAACAAAATTATCAGGGAACATGCCACGCTTATCTCTTAAAGTACCTTCCCACCAACCACCCAACATCACTTTTATTTCTCTAATTATATCTCCTTTTCTGAGAGTTAATTCGTCAGGTTCCCTAGCTATATAATTATATTCTACAATCGCCTCCATCTTTCATTTATAGTTTATAATTCATGAATATATTAGGGCTTGCAATCTTATATCTGAAAGTACAATTAATTGATCTAAATACTGATTAAAAGAAAAAAAAATGTATCGAAATACATAACAATAGTAAGAGAAAAAATGTTTAATATTTTAAATATTCGTTCATAATACTTAAAATGTTCGTTATAATTTTTCTTCGATAAGATTCGTATTATTTAAAAAGAATAAAGATAGAAGAAAATAAATCTGTAATAGAATAACAATGCTTGATAAAGGAATAAACACGCGTGACAATAGGTAGCATACGTATAATTAGGACGAGATGCCTGTCCGAGGTAATCATTCATCTATCGATCATTCTACAGTCTTCATAGTAACGTGCAAACTTACGAGCATCATCGTAAGATAATGTTTAGAAAAGTAGATGTTAGGATCGAAAAATTTAGGCGTATCCCAAACTCGATTGACAGCCCGACGAATTTGTCATAGTAGCCATCTTGGACTTAGTGAGCTCGGGGTCAACTTCAAGATGCAATCTGGGTAAATCGCGCGTGCCAACTTCATTGGTGGTGATTAAATAACGCGCCAAATCGTAATCTATACCGGTTCGCTACTAGCATCTTAAAAGACTTTGCTTTTATAAAGAAAACTTGTTGAATAATATCGATAGACATTGTTATATTCGTTCTTATGTGTTATCGTAAATATACCACGATTAAGAGAAATATAAAGAAATATTATTATATTTATTATTGCCTTTAAAAGAATGTTCTTTATCTTTCAATACTTGACTAGATATACTTACTTTCTCACTATCGTTTTATGTATCAAACTTGTTAATTATTGTCAACGAAATCCTGCAAGTCTCTTGACACAACTGTCTCTATTCCGATAACAATACGTTATTCCTCGTACATTCGATGATTCATACTTGTAATCGATCTACTCTTATCAGGAAGACCTTACACGTATTGTTAATGTGTGAGGAATATCAATGGTCCTTGCTTAGTCTACCGTTGTTCGTATATATGGTAAGTTTCTATTTTATTCGATTGTATCATCTTCTGTATTCGAAAAGTCTTCTATTAAGCATCTTATAAATTATTCATTCATTTCCAAAGAATTCAAGGAAGTACGATTTATCATTTATAAATATTTCTATACGAAAGCAAAAAACTTCTAATTTTTTTTTATATGTACGTGAAGTTTTCAAGAACGCGTCTTATCGTTAGCCTCGCTTTCCGATACGAAAAGCGCGGTAAAATTTGAATTTAAATATATAATAAGTTTTCTTTAATATTTTTACTTTTGTTTAATAATAGTATATATATATGTTCATATAATAGTCAAGTATCATAGGTAAAAAGTGTGCATCTTTATTATTTATTACTGATTCACACATCAAATTGTACAATCGTTTCTACAAACATAAAGATTTACGAATATACATCGCGAAACGACGATGTGTGTCGAAAATTGTCGAGGTAACGAGCGCAACATAGTCCTATTGTCCTTGAACTTAATACTAATCTCTTTCTAATAAAGACAATATAAAAAAAAAGAATATTACATTACTACGTGCGTCGTTTAAAATAAAATTACAGAACTATTTTTCTTCTGAATAAAAAAGAAAATCCACGTTAATGCGAAAGTCTTTCCTTTGGGGAGGATTAAAAAAAGAACAAGAAATCATGGAAAAAGGCTTTCTTTTTTCTAAAGCGATGCGCAAGAAGATTGTTAACTCTTACTCCGTAAACGTTTTTTCCTTTTTTTTTACATTTAACACAAACCGTAAACAGGGGTCATTTATTTCTGACATATTTTTCGCAGGATAAAAAGTTTTTGAGAACGTTCATCTATAGCATCTTTTAAAAACTTCTCAATTGAGATTAAACTACGAGATTTAAGCGATCATTTGTTTAAATATGCGAAGCACAAATTTTCTAAACCATTTTAAAATTTATTCGGACACAAAAAACCCCCATTTGCGGATATTAAACGATTTATTTAAAGTTCAAATAATAATAAAAGGAAATAAACGTGTATATATATATATATAAGTTTTCTAAGAAATTTCTACTCACGAAGACCAGCTTCGAAGAAGAAACGAAATGTCTTGGTAAGAACAGTAAGAGAGGAGGAAAACGATCCAGCGTTTTTTTTTTACAACCAAAAAAATACAACATAAGCTGTCCTACCGGCGCAAACTCTTACAAATTGACATCTCTCTTTCTCTCTCTCTCCCTCTCTCTTTTTCTCCTTCCCTATTTTTTTCTCTCTCTCTTTTTCTATATTATTTTGTTCTGATTTCTCTATACTCTTCATATTTCTTACTTATAAGCACGTTTAAAAATCGCATTCTTGCTTTTTCAAAATGGCGGTAACATAAGTCGACGAATAAATGAGCAGAAGAACGTGTCTTTGATATCTACTCAATAATAATAATTAGGAGTAAAGAATTCTAATCCTTACTCAAGACTCTATCGATTATCGATTATTATCGATAGGTTGTAAGTGATCACTACTAACGAGAAAGAGCGTAAAGGCTGTGACTTTATCAAACAACGGCCAAAAGAACCGAACTTTTGTTACGTTTGCTTTATTCTCTTCCTTCTCTTTTTCCTATCTTTCTTTCTCTTTTTATTTATATAAATCTCCTCTATCGCGAGTTATAAACATATAAAAGCAACAAAGATATACGACTGTATCGTGTACACGCACATATGTGTGTGTGTGTGTATATATATATACTCCTTTAATGCAAATAGTACAAAGCCTATAATCGTAATCGTTATGCTTTTGCATTGATATTGCGAATGCGGCTTCAAATGAATGCTATATTTATATTGAAATTTATCGGGGAAAAAAATCCTAGCTCAATATTTATAAAACTTTGCTTGCTTGTTATGAATTCGATCGATCGAGGATCATGCTCTTATTCTTTTTTATTTTTTTAACAATATCAGCACTCTACCTTTGCAACAACATGCAAACTCGTGCCCGTAATCTTCAGTCAATTTATTCCTTTCTTTTTTTCTTTTTCTCTTTTTTTTTTTTACATAAGGTCAAGTGCAAAGAGATGTGTCTGTGTGTTGTGTGTGTGCGCGCGTAGGTGGTATGTATAATTCGTAATCGCTGGTACGAAGTATTTTTGCTGCGAAAAAATTGTAACTTTTGGTCAATTCTTTTTTCTCTTACTCTTTTTTTTGCTTTTTCTTTTTTAAATTTTCTTTTCTACAAACAGCTATTTTCTTATTTCGTCTTATACTTTCTCTTCCTCTTTCTTTCTTTCTTTCTGTCTCTCTCTCTCTCTCCTCCTCTTTCTTTTTCTCTCATTATCTTCATCTTTCTCATTTCTTCTCGTCTTAATAATCGTTGGTAGGCACAATAAAGGCGTATTTATCATCTTTCTTGTCAGCTTTTTAAACGAAGATCGCGAACAGGAAGTGCGTGTTATCATCTTAACGTTATTTAAGAATTTCTATGCTACTACGAAAATGCAATTGTGCGGATTAATTAATTTACGCATCATCATAATCACTAGAACGTGCTTCATAATAATACGTTTATTGACGATTGTAAATTATCTCCTAATTTATTTATTTATTTACTTAATTAAGTCATTAATTCATTTTACTTAATTATTTCTTTTCTTTTTAAGTACATTTTCTTTCAAAGGACAATGCAATTCTAGTGCCGGCGTTCGCGATTGTCGATCTCGATCATCGTTCTCCATTATTATTTTTTCTTTCTCTTTACACATTATTTTTCTTTCTTTTTCGACGTAAACTAAGAAAAGTTTTTATTTTCTTTCCTCTCGCCATCGATGTCGTACTAATTGTTAAACAATTATTCGAAAAAAGGACGTATTCGAGTATCTATTCGACTAAAATTGATAATAATATTAATAATAATAATAATAATAATAATAATAATAATAATAATAATAATAATAATAATAATAATAATAATAATATAATAATAATAATCATCATCATCATCATCATCATAATAATAATAATAATAATAATAATAATAATAATAATAATAATAATAATAATAATAATAATAATAATGATAATTATAATAATCATCATAACAACAATAATAGTAGTGAATATTTCCTGTTATCTATTCGCCATTACTTTGCTTGTGTCATCCAGTTTGCATTCGAATACCTCATCGATATTATAGTAAGATGACAAAAAATTGCACTTTTTCATTATTTAAATACTTTAACATATACGTAAGCATGATATTTAAATTGTCAGTAATATTAAAATAAGTCGAATGCAAATTGAATGACACAAAAATGAATACAGCAAAAATAGTAACAGGCAAATACTAGAAAAGATCCATAATAATAATAATAATAATAATAATAATAATAATAATAATAATAATAATAATTTATATCAAATATTGCACCATATATTCCTCTCCCACGCAACCTGGTCTTTAACTTTGTACAAAAAGACTACACAAATCATATTAAACGATTGTTATTTTCAAAAACGAGAGTTCTCGAATATTTCGAAATTAAGATAGAAAAATTACGGATTTATTCTAACTTATTGTTTGATCATTGTTATAAAAAAAAAAAATAAAACAAAATAGTCGAGAACTTTCATTTTTTTCGATGGACGAATAATGCAACACGAAAAGTTCGCTGGATTTTTGCAGTTCTCCTTTGCTGTTATTGTTGCTACTGATTTTTGTTGTTGTTCATTTTTTTCTCTCTCTTTCCTCTTATCTTTTTTCTTTCAATGATTATCAAAGCGCTTCAATCAAATATCGCACGTAGATAGTGGCACGTAATTGGACGCCGTGGACAGCGTATCAGAACATTCATTTTCTTTTGTTTAAGTATCATTTCGGGCGTACCAAAAGCGGAAGCTACTATTTCTTATGAACACCAAGAATTGTGACGAAATGATCATATATATGTTCAAGTTAATTGGAACGATCGTGTGAAATCATATATGACAAATTAGGAAATTGTTATCTAAAAACTTCCGAAGTAAGATTTAATCATTATCGTATTTGTTCCATTATCGTCACAGTTGATACATCTACTTAATCGTAAGTGTTTTTTCTTCTCTTTCTTCTTCTTTTTCTTTTTTTTTAGTCATCTTGCAGAAGAAACTTTTCTTTTTTATTTTCTTCTTTTTACGGATACGCATAATCACAATGCACTTTAATTCTCTCACATTAGCTGTATTTATTTAAATATCATGGAGTTAGCAATGCACCAAGCGGCAAAAATATTTTTTTGCACGATATTATCATTCTAGACGACGAAATGTCGAGTTGAAGTTTCGTACTCTATATTATTTTTAGGCCTTTCGATAAAATGTGTCATATTTTGCCAATTATTTCTGGTGTACATTCTTTCATTCTTTCTTTTTGTTGTTCAGGTATGTATATCGAACAAACTTTTATTCATATTTCAAAACATTAATCTTTTAATAACTCAGTGTCAATTACTTAAAATTTTATATTTTTTGCATTCGTTTAAAATCTTTCTTACTATATCTTCTCTTTTTTACGTACAGCTATTGCAATTATTACTAAATATTTTGAAACACGAAATGTACATTTGCTGAGTATTATATATCCATTTTGTTCAACATGCCCCGTTCGTTTCTTTTATCTGTCCATTTTTCGTTTCGGAATAATAAAAAAGAAGGAGCAACTTTTCTTTCTTTCTCTCTCTCTCTCTCTCTCACTCTATCTTTCTCTATCTGTTTTTCTCTGTAGTATAATTGTAGTAACAGTATTAGTAGTATTAATACAATAATGCGTCTTGTGCGAAATATATGCATTTGTTTACATATGCACGTAAATTCGGTGGAGCAAAAGAAATTTTTTGCTTGTCACTTATAATTTATTTATTTATTTGTTTATTTACGTATTCATATCTGATAAAATGCGCGATATATCGAAAGTAGTACGAAAAAGCTTACGGTGGCAAGTATAGAGCGATACGAATGAAATTTCTACGAAGAGTTGAAAAATTCTCTTTTTCGAAATATCATTAAATGTGTTTGTGTGTGTGTGTGTTCGTGTACGTATGCATGTATATGTATGTATTCATATATATGTGTATATGTATATATGTAGTGCAAGAAATTGATTTGGAAACATGACAAATCGTGAAGTAAGATTTTACGAAATTCTAACTGCGGCCAGTACTAAAATGTAAATGCCTAATTAAAATTCGTTTAAGCCATCAGCACTTCACGACTTTATTTTATTTTATTATATTTCTTTTTGGTTTAATTTCAAAATCAATTTCTTTTATTTTGTATGTGTCGATTGTCGATATCGACACAACTATCACAATTAATTTTATTTTTAACATAGAAAGGCCAAGGAGAAGGGATTTGTCATCAATATTTCTTTTTCCCCAATATAATTTTTTTGAGCGTTAATTATTTTTTTTAAGCACTTTCAATTAAACGATGATATTTAAAGAGTCAATTATTTTTACTGTTTAACTTTTATCCTTTTAAAGTTTATCATTTTTATGTACCACAGATTTGCTCAAAATATTGAACGCTAAATTAGAATATCGAGTTGACAATGATTTATTTTAATTATACAAATCCAGTCTCCTTAATCTTTCGGCTCTAAGATTTTGATCGATTTTCTAGATCAATAGTGAGCTCAGAGATCATGAGCATAAACGATCCATCAATTCTTTCGATATTCTGCGTTAATCCAATCTTACGATTCCTCTTACGAAAGTATCATACTTTCTGTTTATCTCTCTTTCTCTCTTTTTTTTCAATTTATACGTACATATTTCATCTACGTTAATATTATAATTTAAATAATCTTCGCGATAAGTTTTAGCATAGAGTTTCGATGTTTAATAAGGAAATTTGAGTTGGTGACGATCCTAAACAATCGCCGAAGTGACAGCACGATTTAGATTAAAATGTGAACGTTCGTATCGTATGAACGATTATTATTATTATTATTAATGTTAATATTATTATTATTATTATTATTATTATTATTATTATTATTATTATTATTACATACGCGAGCGGTAACTTCAAAGTTACACATATCTGTTTTTTTGCTTAGCCACGTTATACGATTCGTCGTACGCTATACGTGTATTTATGTGTTTACGTGTAAGTGTATACGGTATATGTGCAGAATTTTTTTTGGTTTAAGATAATATTAGTCACGATTTATTTTAATTCGATAACCATTTGTGTCTGTTTTCACTCTATTTCTCTCTTTTTTTCTCTTTCTTTCTTCTCATATGCGTTAATTCCTAAAAGTCCTTATTTTACTGACTTTTCCATACACCATATAAGGATTATATGATCGTAAGAGCAACGTAACTATGCGTACGTTCCCATAGGGAGAAGCGAATAAAATTGATGTCCAAGAACAAATACTTCCTTTCTTTCCAACCTGAAATATATCGGCGATATATAATTTCTCGTGTTTTTTTTTTATTTTCTTTCGTTCTTTCATTCGTATGAGATGACTAACAGGTGCATCGCCAAGCGTCACCCTGTTGAGACGGTGATTGAGCTTTGATCACACTATCGGCACCTTCCCTTTCCGAAGCTTCGAACAAACTAGCCTGAAAATATCAATGAATTAGTAACTATTAGATTATAAACAAAAGAAAATATAAGATAAAAAATGAAGAGAACTCACTCGACGTCCTCGTTGTTCTCGTATTCTCCTAGCTAAAGTTATAAATGCTTCTTCGATATTTATATCTTCCTTACAGGACACCTCGAAAAAAGGCATATCAAAATTTTCCGCTATTTTCTGACCTCTTTCAGCATCTACAGCTCTGTGTGCGGTGGCATCGCATTTATTAGCCGCTAATACTTTTACTACGTCCGGCGAGGCATTCTTTAATGAAAAAGAAAATTAAAAAAGTTTACTCGTCACAAAGATTTATCTAATTTTTTTATTCTTATTAAAAAAAAAACATTATACTTCCAAATTAATATTATTTTATTTTGAAAATCGATTTTAATCGATTTCATATATCTACGTTGACACTAATCTGAAATCTTCCTCAGTTAAGGGATGTAAAATAATTTTCTATGTTCAGCATAAAATTAATCAATGAAATTTTAATCAAATGATTTGAACTATGAAAGAAATGCAATATTCCTTTGTTTGTCCTTACTTCCTGAATATTTCGAAGCCAATAAGACAGATGATTGAAACTGTCCATACTGGTGACATCGTACATCAGTAAGATACCCATAGCACCACGGTAATACGCTGTTGTTAGAGTTCTAAATCGTTCCTGTCCGGCGGTGTCCCTTTAAGAGAGAGATAGAGAAAGAAAGAAAGAAAAAGAAAGAAAAAAAGAAAAGGAAAGAAAAAAAGAAAAGGAAAGAAAAAACATTTTTATTAAAGCATATATTATTTATTTAATAGCAAATTTATCGCTGTCGTTCGATAGAAAACCGATAGCGTGTACGCGTGTTGGAAGTAAGTAGTAATGCCTCGTATATGTCAGACCAAATGTCGTCCAACCATACCGGTCCATTTTTACTTCTTCCGATAATAAAACTTCAACGATGCTATCTTTTCAACTTTTACGACTACCTATACATACGATCTGTATTTTTATGCTGTCTTGTTTCTTTCTTTCTTTCATTTTTTTTTATTACTGTATATGTATGCGTGTAACGCGCGTTTATGTATAATTTTTTGTTTTAAATTAATATTAGAATCAATCTCATAAATCGAGTTTACTTACCAAATTTGTAATTTGATTGGTGTACCGTCCAAGTTAATAATCTTCTGTTTGAAATCAATACCTGTGGAAAGTTTTTTGCTTTTGTTATTTACAATGAATTTTAATAACAATCTTACGGTGTGTGTATGTGTGTGAACACATAGAGATTATTGATTAAATCAATCGATTGAAATATATCAAGAATTATTATATTTTTAAAAAAGGCTCTTGTATTAAAGTGTGGAAAAGAAGTCTTACTGTCTCCAAAGATATACTATTACACCCAGAAACCTCTTTGGGACATCTCAAGCATAGAAGGAGTAGTCTCTTGAGAAATATGAGATTGCTTTAACAGGCGTAAGCGTAACAGCTGCAACTAGAACGAGGGTCGAATGACGAGATGACACTCAAAAGATAATCAGCTGATCGTTGGAAAAGTTCTATTCGTCGAATGGTTCGAATGAATGATCGTCGTTAAACGTGTTTTATTTTTTAATTTTAATATCTTGTATCTTTAAATGCAAAAAAATAATTAAATTGAAAAAAGAATAAGCCGGTATTTCTAAGATTAAAAAATGATCATAATAATAATGAAAAAAGAAAAATAATAAAATTAACGTCTAATTCATATAACACTGCTTAGAAAGTTAAGACCATTTTTCGAGGAAAAGTCCATGAACACGGACAAGTATAGGAAAGAGGAATAGAAAGAAAAATATCAGGATTAGCCAGCCATAGTAGCGAATCCTTCGCTAAGGTCATGGTATTGATAGTAGTTAGGGATGAATATTGTCACTTATTTTTGAGATTATCACTAATGAATTTGATCAAAATGTTGATTAAATATGAAACTGTGGTTTCTATTCACGTAGGAATCAACAAAAGGCACACTGGAGTCACTTGATGAATATAAAAAAAAAGGAATGAATAATCCAGGTGTTGGAATGTATCGTATTGTGAACGTTTGTGAACTCGATTATTTAGTATCCTCTCTCTTGTTTTCTCACCTATCGTCGATATATAAGTATCGTAGTATCTCTCGTCACAATAACGATGAACGATGCAAGTCTTGCCGACGTTCGAATCCCCTAACACGAGGACTTTGTAGGTGGCTGCGAAATCAAGCGCCATGTTTACTGTCGAATCGCTTTTGAACTGTTGTTGGGTCGACAACAGAGTCGTCGGCCTAGGGGTTGTCCCATGAGCGTTCTTACTCAGAGGGGTTTAGAGGATCGATTCCGAGCCTGCGCGTCTTTTCCTTCGCTTTTAAAGGAGACTTCACAATTTCTATCAACCTTACTTATCATGCGCGACACTACTCTATCTGTATGTGTTTGTGTTTTTTTTTATAGGCTTAGTCATCGTCTTTAATCCTTCAAAAACGAAGAGAACGAAGATTTCACTACCGTGGGTAGTAGTAGTACTACTATCGTACATGCAAGAAAATGATGTGTATCAATTTTTATGAGTCCCAAATCGATGCTCTTAGAAGCTTACTGGTGATTAAGAGCTTGTATTTAAAATTTTAAGACTCTGATGAACTCGATAGATCATAATATTTTGAAGTATTTAATAGTTGAAGTTTCATGCACAATAATCATCATGCACAAATAAAATTGTTTGTTTTTGTTTTAATTTAGATATATAGTTCGTAAGAAATAATAAAATAAATTTAATGAAATGAAATTTATGTACCTATATCAAATTGATTTATTATCAAAGTATTTTTAGGTGAAAAATGATGATCTTCTTTCAAGTATATCCTTACATGAAACTAGGGTAACTTTTACGTGACCTCACTAATTGTATTCATAAGACCCTAGGTCAAGTTTTTTCTCCGAATGATCAAGTCAGATCGTACTAGTTCGATCATTTTATTTATTTAGTTTTTTTTAATCGTATTTTTATTTAGTGTAACTAAAATTCCTCTACCGATCTATGATCTAATCTAATACGGATAAAACAAATTAAACATTGTTGTTTTTTTCTTTTATTTGATCTTTGAACGTCTATTGTTGTAAATCAAACATCTATAAAAAGTAAGCAATATAAATATTGCACAACATAGTGTATAGTTTCGTAAGATTTTTAATACGTTTAATATTGTTATATAAAAAATTGCTAATATTATAAATCAATACCTTTTCATACATATCAAAAAAATACTTTTTCTTAAGATGCTTTCATATATAACAATAATAATAATAATAACAACAACAACAACAACAACAACAACAACAATAATAATAATAATAATAATAATAATAATAATAATAATAATAATAATAATAATAATAATAAATAATAATAACAACAATCAATAATAATAATAATAATATAATAATAATAATAATAATAATAATAATAATAATAATAATAAGTATAATACAATTTATTATTTTTTTTCTTTTTCTTAAACACTCACTACCTTTTTTAATCATCATCTTTCATTAAAATGTTTTAGGCCTTCCTATCGAAATGTGTTTATTACCTATATATGCTACAAGATATTTTTTTTTATAAGATTCTATTTCAATAACAATTACAATAACAACATTAGAATATTCATTTCGTTTATCTCTCTCAGTGTCGATAATATTATATACTTTTTACATACCTATTCAAATTTCTCAGTTAAATATCACGTACAATTGTTTGTAAATAATTTTATAATATAATAATACAATATATATAAATAAATAAAACATTATCGAAAAAATGAAACTTCACTAATTTTAATCAAAATAATTATAATTATAATTATAATTGTAAATGAATATTTTAAAAAGTTTATCACAAAAAAATCTATTCATTGTAAATGAATATAAAGCATTAAATGTTTAATTAATTTTTTTGTTTAATATGCAAAAAAATAACAAATTAATGAAAAAGTAATTTATCTGTAAGAATCTTATTATTTATGATAAAATGTACGATTTATAATTTTCTTGCATATTTTCTTATTACAAAAATTTTCTTTCTTTTTTTTTGTTTTTTTCTTTACTTCACGTTTGTTGCATTATATTATTTTATTTCATTGTTGCCTTGGCACTTATATATGAGACAAACTTACAATATCATTCTGGCACTCGATATACAGACAATGAGTAACAGTAACTGATATAGTTACTGCACAGCGTTGTTAGGCACTTCAAATATTAAGCCTCCTTTACCAAATATCATTTTCAATATAATATCAATTATACCATGTTAATTTTGATATTAACTCTATTTTCTTATCTTCAACAGAGAGCATATTAAATGGATACACAATGATATGTTATCCCTTGATATCATTTTTTCAATTGACTCTTTTGTCCTTTTTCAAAATTATGATGATACATACTAATTGCTATAAATATACCTACACTTATCGTGCAATAAATACATTCATAAGTTTACAAACGATTCCACTGTTCATTCTAGGTTCACCTACAAAATAACAGACTGCCAAGTTTTAATATATAACTAATGTTTAAGATAATGAAAAGAGGGACGAAATATTATAAAAATATTAGCGATGTGAGGGAAATTCTTGTGGTAACTCTAAAAACAAAATCATATTTATCGTATTATATCTGTTCAAACTACTTTTATAGCCATTTGAAAAATTATCTTTCATTCTAAGTTAAAAGATTAATATACTAATTAGTTAAGAAATGTTTTTTTTTGTTTTTTATGTTTCTTGGTTTTTAAATATTCGAACTACATTTTTAAATTAGAAAAATTCTATATACATGATATGATTGTGCTAATAGGGTACAAACGCAATCTATGGAAGTCACAAGTTGTGTCACTTACATTCCTACGAATACTAAACTAGAAAGCGTTTATCTAATATATTCTACTTAGAAAAGGAATAAATAAATGTAGCTATTTGTACTATTGAGGTAAAAAAAATATTTCAAATTATTTTGATTTAAAATCTTTGGATGTTTCTTCTATATACCCTACAAATACGCTATTTAAGCTACGTTGTAAGATTTCAGTCAAACATCAAAAATATGATATTTTCAATGAAATAAATAATAGTATTATTTTTTGATCACTACTTGACAAGTGTTCACAATTAGTATTATTACTTTCAATCAAAACATTAAATATTAAAGTTATGAGATTTTTGAAAAGCTCTTTTTCAAAAAGCAATAGAAACATAGAAACAATGAAGATATTCTTCCTAACTTTGAGGACACTACCACGTTTTGAAGTTTGATTTACCATGTTATAAAATGGCACAAACACACAGTCCTATTAATATCATGCCTAACATATAAGCAAGATCTCTTCTAATGCTAGGATCTCGTGTACTAGATCCTGGAAGATTATAAGCATTCTTCCACTGCATGGACCACAGAGGAACAGCAACATGAAGAATATCAGGGATCATAAATCCCAAATCTCGTACAACCTATTCCAATTATATATCATGGATATGAAATGCCCACATCGATAATGCGAATTTCCTTTAGTATTATACTATGTATAGACATCTACCAAATCTAAGTGTATATATTTAAAAAAAAACGTATTGATTTACCTGGTGAGCATATCCTTCTCCTCTTACAACATTGGCAACGAACTGATCCCAACCACCTGCTACAATGTGCAAAATTGCAATGGCAATTATTCCAAATGCTTTTCTATGAGTTATAAGATGTTTTTTGTCTGCCAAGTGAACAACCAGAAAGGTTGATATCAACTCAGTGATAGAAAAAAATAGTTGATGATACCACTGAGAGTAGAAATCGTCGTTCCAATAATTAATATACACCCACCATGAGTAATAATGTGAGAAAATAGCGGTTGAAAAAAGTAACATCATACTAAGTCTGAGGCGCCGTTGAAACGCCAACCATATCAAGTACTTAACTGTTTCATAGAAAGTAACAACGCCAATAACTATGGTAATCCATATTTTTAAACTATTCATAGTAGCATTAAAGTACATATGCTTATAAGAGGCAATTCCTGATTCATATGATCCTATAATAAAATTTGATTATAGAGTATAAAAGACAATAATCGCAGATAGCGTCTTACCTTTAAACACTGTATCCCAGCATGAACATGAACAATATTGTTTGTCAACATCACGGGTGTACTCTTGCCAAAAATAATATAAAAAAGCTATATGTAAGGGAGGTATCGTTAAAGGTGCCAAAATTCCTATGGCTTTCGAACCGCATAGTACAAAATTTGTATATAACAAACGTTTAAGCATCTTTGAGACACCCATAGGTATAATTTTATCAAATCTTTTTTTAACATTAAATTATACAATTTATCATAAGCAAATATTTCTTTGCGTCATAATAAAAATTCTGAATTTGCAGCGAATACTAGATAATTACATATTATATAATATAAATACCGTAGAATCAAATCTCAGATATGTGTGTTGTAGAACACAAACATTTACAATCCATTTGGAATAAGGCTAAACGATATTATTTATTTGTACATTATGCATTGTAATAATGTACCACTTAAGCTTGCCTGTAAGACTTCTCTCAACAAATGCTATCTCTGGGATAACATCAATTCTGTTCCAAGAATAATCCACATTTTTGTGCATTGCACGTATTATTTATAGCCACGTTAGTCGAGCATTAAAATCGTCTCTTATAATATAGCCAATCTTATTACTTTATGATTAAAATTCTAATTATAAGATTATAGTCATATGAAAAATTGTTAATTTCACATTAATCGTATTAAATAATAATTAACTTCATCATCATTTTTATACACCGATAATAATGCAATTCTTTTAAAGTAAATGTACTTGATTAAAGGAATCATAATTAATTTTTATTTTATTTTATTCGCCTCATTCACACTGTAGACACATTGTTGTACGACAAGGAAGGAAGGTTCTACAAATGTTTACCCCCTATTTTATTTATTATCCCTTGTCGATATATATATTCATTCATTTTTGCATAAATCTACTCAAATATTCAATCATATTCGTTCTCATTTATTAAATTCTTTTAGAAATGGATATTAACACGATTTTACGAATCCAGGTCAAGGAATTGACGTATTTTCGCCGCGATTTTTGTATTCTTTAATTTCAAAAAATATTACTACGAAGATCACTTGAATAACAAGAGATGGCGCCAAAATTCAAATTTATTAACATTGTTAAACATTTTTCTTATTTCACGCTCGAAAAATTAGTTAATATTTTCATCAAAATCAAGCGGGATTTAATGTATTAAATTTTTATTGATCAATCCATGATTTTATTACTTATTAATACAAATACATAATAAAAGTTAAACGAGTCGAGATTAATTAATTTAAACAATTTAAACGGAGATCTACTATGAAAAGGTAAGATCAATGTGACATATTAATCAATCAATCATCAATTTATTATAAATTTGTAAATTTCTTGAATAAACAGTTCTTTTTATCAAAAATGAATACATTGCAAGAAATAAAGTAATTTTTGTAAATAATGAAGTTCGTTGCATAGTCATTTTAAATATAATCGATTAGACGAAAAGAAAAAGAAATACGCTTATACTTATATAAAATAAAAACAGAATAAAAAAAAAACATTAAAACTTACAAATACTTAAATCTTAATTAATGACCGAATTACAGTGAATACGTGATTTGTAAAAAATTGTTTCCCTGTTTTTTTTTAATATAAAAGTAAACATTACTAGCTTTGCTGTTTCATAAAATAATTAAATACAAAAAATTAAATTTTCGTGCAAAATATATATATATATTCCTCTTCCTTGAGATAATATTAATAGTTAAAAAATTATAAGAGAGAGAGCATATGCATGGCAAATCACATTTTATTATCATTTCTGAAATGTAGAGTTCGATTTTTTTCTTTTTTTCTTGTTAAATTTTATACTAAGATGAGAATGGTGATTATCATAAATGTCGTATTACAGTAACAATACGATTTAATAATATTTAATAGGTTTGCAGTATTCAGTAATGATAGGAAGATTGAGAATCGGGTGTATTATAAAATACAAAATGATTTAGTCTTATATAATTTACGTAAATAACGTAGATAATTTTTTCTTTTGTTTGGATTTATTCTTCCTTTTTATCTCTCTTTCTTTCTTTCTTTTTTCTTTTGTATCTTCTTTAAATCAACTAAAATAGTGATTTCGAAATATGAATTATGTATGGACAATCAGTGTGATATAGGTTTGCGTTTATATATACTTTTACACATATTTCAAGTCTGCATTGTTCCACAAGTTGTCTTCTTGTTTCATTGAATAATATGCACACATTAATTGAAAATGAATGAATTTCTTCTCTTACCCTTAGTTACTACGTTCTGTACCAGAAAAATTGTTATTAGAAATTTTGAATTATTATTTACATTTACTAATGGCTTTAACTGACTAATTCTCTGATTTAACCCTAGGACAGATTAGAATACAAACGTATTCAAAATTTGAAAAAATCTTGTAAATGATAATGACAATTCTGTATCAACAGATATGATTCTTTGTTGTTTCTTTTCTTTTTTTTCTTACAAGATTTACAGTAAAAAATTAATCGAAATAAATACTGTTCAATACGACATATATGAACAACAAAAAGATAAATATCAAATGGTTATACGTACTCGTTAAAATTATAACTCGACAGAAAATATCATCAAAAAATACTGAAGTATTTAATTCATATTCTATAAATAATAATATCTCGATTATATAAAATCATTGAATCGTTGATTATTTGCACACAACAAATACGTGATGATTATTAGTCTTAATTTTAGCAGTCAGTCGTCGTGTGAAATATTAAAACGAAATGTATACTATGTAACGATTATTATTATAATTATTTTTATTTTGCTAATTTCATTCGAGCATCTCTTTCTTTCTTTCTTTATTCCTTCCTATAAAGTAAAAAAAGAACAATATCATTGTTTTATATATTTATTGCGAAACAGTGAATAAAAAAAGTTGCATTCAATTCCAGCATATATATATAAAATTGTTGAGATATTCTGTACAAATACACGTATCGTGTGCCACAAAAATGGTTGCACACCTTTAGAGCAAATTACAAATTGCACTCTACGTTATACAATTAATCGCTTTTTAATACGCGCATGATATTTATTAATGATAGTATGCTTGGATAGTCCTAGGGTTAAAAAAATTTACAATTGACGTAACTATTTTGCATTTCTGAAACCTGCTCAGATTGAATTAGATATGTAGAAAGAGTGTACCGAACAGTAGTCACATAAGGATTGTTTTCTTCTTCTTTTTTCTTTTTTGTTTTTTAAAATGAGAATAAAAAAAATCACAAAAATACCTATTTTTTGTTTTTTTTTTTTTATATATTCATAGGTAATCAATAAAATCTGAGCCTATTTTATTTAATTCGTTATTTTCTTCATTTTTCCGTTTTTTTTTACTTTTCCTTATATCATTCTTTTCTTTTCATGTATCTTCAAATAATAGATAATTATAATTTAGCAGTCTTTACACATATTATTCTCTTTTATGAATTGACAACAAAAGCTAACAAGAATGATAACACATTATGCAAGTACATGAAGGTTAAAAAGAGAAGTTTTGATAATGCGATAAAAATAATATAACTTTGTTTCTTTTTTGTTGTTTGTTTGTTTGTTTCAATGACATTCTTTGCACTTGTCTAAAGCATATCAAATATTCTCTTTGATTACACCGTTTCATTTTCGTAATTATTTCTCAATTCTGTGTTTTTTATCTTTTAAAAATATATACAGAAGCGCGTATTCAATGTCATAATTCTAAGATACATCTAATGCTTAGATTAGAATACTCTTAAAATGGTGTACTAATCTCAGCTATACGCCAAAATATAAGTAAAGTGTTCTTAAACTAGTAAAATACAAATTAGTTTCGTGTTGTACACATTTTAATTGGCTAATATATTTATATGTATCTTAACTCTCTAGTTAACCTTCTTGTATGTGTAGCACACATTGCCACGCATTCTAAGACATGAACTTCCTAATAAGCTGGTTAAAAGAGAGCATAGACCAGTGTGCCAGGTACTTATGTGTTAACATTTTTCACTGTTATAGCTAAATAGATATTATATAATATTAGAAAGTATATTATTATTGATCTATTGTACTTAACAAACTGTTTGCGCTGCTCCTTATACTTTATTAAGTTTCTGATTTTTTTTTTCATATCTGTAGCTATAAAATTTTTTTTTCTTTTTTATTTCTGCAAATTCTTTTGTAGTAGAAAGCAAAAAATAAATTGACCTTCCTCGGTGTAGCTATGTCTGTATATTCTACAGAATAATTTAAACCATCTCGTAAAGGATTTTAGGTACGCTTATTTCTATCTTGATATTTTAATGATCCATTCAATGCACAGTTAATGTTTCAATAAAAATTTCATAAAAATGAATACATCACTAAGTCCAATTTTCTTATATTTTTTTTTGTTAATTTTATATCCCTTTCTTTTCTCTCCCTCTTAGTTATTTTTTTAATTCTTTTTTGTAGTCCAGTTCAAATATATGTTAAAAGTTTTGTTTATAGTAAATTTTTACATCATGAGATTATATATGTATGTATATATATACATATATATATATACACACATATATATATATATATATATATATATATATATAAGTCGGATATATATATACACATTCAAATCACTCCTTTCTATGATTAACTTTTTTTCTCTGATTATTCTCATGAATGGCTCAATCAGCATTCTCATTATTACAACACATGCATGCTGTTGTCCTTATAAAATGCAGATTTTTATATATCTTCTTACTAAGATTCACGTTTATACAAAAAAAACCTATCCACGCGCTACACTAGTAGTACATACTCATTCACCCCCTATACACACACACGCGCGCGCGCACACACGCATGCACACCAGTGTCATGAAAAGGAGTCATTTTGTATGCACATCTGATACAACACCGATTAAAGTATTTCCTTTTTTATTTTTTTTTTACTTTAATCAGCCCGCAACATTTATCACTTTCCTATTTTTCTTTTTTATTACACCCACCCTATTATCGTTGGGCTTGTTTTTATTATACATGCATTGATTTCTCAATACATGCTTTATTGATAGTAGATATACTGATTATAATCTAACATAATACAATTTAAATAAAATATAAAAAAGAATAAAATTAAAAAAATTGCATAGCCCAATGGTATAATATAACCAAAAGACATAGACACGTATAAAACTTTTTAGTGCAAATAAAAAACTTTAGATACTGGTAATTTTCAATTACAAAAATGTAATTTGTAATAGCACTATCCTTATTTCATAAAATATTTATCAGAAATTAAAATAATAATAATATTAATAATAATAATATTAATAATAATAATAATAATAATAATAATAATAATAATAATAATAATAATAATAAAAAAATTAAAAAAGTACAAACTTTCATATATAGTATAGTATAAATTTTGATAGTAACAAAACTATATACTTTGTCTTAAGATGATATTGAATTCTACTAATACTTAAAGAGAAACAAAAGAGGAGTTTAACAGTACTTGATTTTCAAGTTCTCCATACGATATTATTAATCATAATAATTAATAATAATTAATAAAATTAATAATAATAATGATGTTAATTATAATGATAATTTGAATATCTTCAGTATACAAATAATAATACAAAACCATACAAAATTCTAACATATGACACTGAATTATATTGGATCGTTTAAAATGATAGATGCATAAGTGAGATAAATCATTATAGGTGGGTGTGAATGTACGTATGCATACATACCCCTTTCTCTGTATCTGTGTAATTTTGCTTTCTCCAGCAATTAAATTTAATACCTTCCGACATGTTGATAATTATTTCCTGTATACAAAACTAAACTTGTTTAGCACATTTTTGCACTAAATTTAGAATACACAATTTCTGTAAGTCTTTTTCCCTGTAGAACACAATGTTCGTTTCCAAACGTTCGTTCGTCATCTTTTAGTTATCACAAATTATTGTTCCTCGTATTTATTATTGTTTCAAATATTAGCAGAGCTTAGAAGCCTTCCCCGTACTTTATATTAATGTAATTATAGTCACTTTGTCCAAACATTAGCTCACACCAGGGACAGGCTGCATTTTTGGTAACTTTTCTTTGTCGGTACATATGTCTTTACCTGAAGTAAGTCCACTTTCTACCCATGAAGTCTTTAAAAAAAATATATATCAAACGGTATTATGAATGCTACTCCATAAGGCAAAAAGTAGGACTATGGATTCGGGGGAGGTGTAGTTGATGTTGTATGAGAAGTGGCTGATGCATTAGCAACTACTGTCGGACTGGCCGGCTGTTGCAATGGCAGGAACGCTGAGCCCAAACTTGGTTTTAATTGGAATGATACACATGGTTTCGGACAATACTCTAGTTTGCTCAAGTCAATCATAGGTCGCCTAAACAAATCAATAAAATTCGTCTTTCATTAAAATATTCTTTCTCTAATTAATCCTTAAAGATTATTGACTTGCATTTTAAAAATAATAAGATCTCAATGTTAAATCAAACCTTTCCAATAATTTAATAATTTAGTTCATTGAAAACTCGTACATTCTAATTTAGAAATCTAATATTTACCTCGTATCCTCTACAAATTTGAGGTTGACCTTCTCACAGCCATCAGGAGGTTCCCTTGCAAGAAACCTGTTAATATGAGGGGATGTTCCAAGACGACCTTCTCTATCTTGTTCAGGCGTTGATCCTCGGCTTCCACCTTAATAATAAAAAAATACAAAATTACTAAATATTAAACTGTAATATTACACATTAAAACATAATGATAAATAAAAATAAATTTAATTCTCTATGCATTGTATAAAACATTGTCAAAACATATATATATATATATATATATATATATATATGTATATTACAATAGCATGCTCATTAAAATTGGGATGCATTTATACACTAACGGCATTTCTGTGCTATTTTTATACACGATAAAATAATACATGTCTATCAAGTATTTTAAAATAAACATAACAAAAAGAAGAAAGCAATCACTAAATCATGATCTATGATACATGGCACTTATATTAGATATCTAAAAATGAATTATATATTTTTTTTGTATCTATTTTTTGTCTTAAAAAAGAATCATGAAATAATATTGTCATAAATGATATTTGCGCATCACAATAAGTTTCTAAAAGGATATCTAATAACTATAACTATAAAATACTTTCAAATGTAAAAGTCAATCAGTTATATTGCCATGCATTCATGTGATTGATTTTTCTTAATAATTTTTAAAAAATTAGTTGTATTTTAAAGACGGAAAAAGCAATTTATTTTTATAAAAAAGAAAAAGAAAAAGAAAAAATTCTCTTAAATATCATCACGATTTTTTAATAATCAAAGACAAAATTAAGCGATGCAGTGAAATTCATACCGCTATATGCAATATTTATGGAAATATGAATGAACATTCTACTATCTTGTCAGAGAAACTGTAGAATTAATTGAATTGCATTTAAATTCCTATCTGTACTTTAGAAATTTTGAATAAAATGCTTACAATGTATATGTAGATATAATATAATGACAGATATGAGATGTGCACATCTGTAATATATTTAAAACAAACGCTCCCACATGCGTGCGTATGCACTATGTGTTGAATAAATAATTGTAGTATATATATACACATATAAATAAATACATGTAGATATTACAGTATTTTCAAAACATGCTGTTTATTAGAATTGAATAAAAAAATAAAAATGTTTAAAATCATAGTAATTTTACTGCATGTTTTAGAAACTCTGAATTTGTATATATGTGTACCCTATTATGCATAGAGAATGTTTTAAGATTTTATTTAACATTTGTAGGTGTAGTTATTTTCTTTCGCATTATTTTATATAAATCATCTAATCCTACAAATGCATGTAATTTTTAAACAGACTCCATGTGTGTATTATATGTAATTATATAATAATATAATACTATATATAATAATAATAATTTATTATTTCTAATAAATCATTATTGAAAATAATTATATATTATATTATTATATAAATGTAAAAGTCGAAATCCTGCTACAAAAGAAACATTAAACAAATCAATTAGAAATCGCGTTAGTTTAACAAACAATCCGCAAACGTGCTCCAACCTTGGAAGAGATCGCTAGGTGAACGGGAAGCATCCATAAGACCAGGTATCAGCGGAGACTCAGAATTCCTAGATGGAGGGCCTGCCTCAACAGGCAGACACACACCGTAGTTAGTGTGTTATTTTAAGTTATCATACAAGTTAAATTAATTAAAAATTTATTAGTTATAAATAACAAAATGTAAATTTTCGAAAATGATATTTATACTGTTATCAAATTTTCAATCGTATAACTTGAGCTTCTAATGAGAAACTTATGAACTTGTTCATAATTACAAACATTTTGTTAAAAATTTGTTCATAAGTAACTAATAACTAAGTTATTTTTTCTAATTCAGAATATTTATCTGATATACTTGTTATTTCTATTGATAGCAGAAACGTGATACTAACAATTGTAAATAAAAATAAAAAATAGATATATTTATAAATGTAGAAATAACAATGAATTACCTGAAGAGTAAGAACTGGAAGGAAGATCAGTAGCTGGTGTTTGTGTGTTGACACTACGAGTCGCCCTCAACAAATCTGCCAATGGTGCACGATGTCCTTCGGGTGTCATTTGCTCACGATACCGTGCATACTAATATGAAAAATAAAGAATGTATTTATATTATATTTTTATGGTCTAAATTATATTATGAAATAATACAGTAACATATAAGTATTTAAATAAAATAATACCTTATCTTCTATTGGGTGATCTGGATCATTAGTGTTTGATGTAGATTTGAGTACTAATCCTTCAATTTCTTGATTCAGTCCTTCAATGGAAGAACGCATTGGAGGCCTCATCGGTTTAACGGGTATGCTCATAGGACTTGCTTTTGTATTCAAAGAAAGTTGATTGTCTAAAAGAATGTGCACACATTGAACATGTTATATGTAAATAAATATATATTTAATGTATCATAAATGTTATATGCATTAATATGAAATAAAATATTAGTCGCTAAAAATAATAAAATTGAGATCTAGAAATTCTACATACATATAGATGTTTGTGATGCAATGCTGGGCAAAAGCACAGAATGATCACCAGGAAGAGCAGGTGGTGGGCCACCAGGCATTATAAGGCCAAAAGCTGCTGTTCTTTCCCTACTACTAGTACTCTCTTTATTTGTACGCTGTAATCTATAATAATATCAATTGTAATAAATAATGCTATTTTTGTAGTAACTTAATAATATATCCTATTCATATTAGTTTGAGCTATGCGAAGTAATTAAGTAATCAAATGTAGATCATAGTTCGCAATAAACAACAAATAAAGAATGTTTATTAAAATATGTAAAATTGATTTGAACAGGTCTGCATATGTACCTATGTCTGAAGTACTTTTCTAGCTTTTCATCTGTGGTAGATTGTTCTGTAGAATGACGAGTGTGCATCTTTCTTGTTTCAATAGACCATTCTTCAGTCTAAAAAAAGAAGAAAAGAGAATAACGAAAAAGAATAGAACTTGTTGAAATGTGCGTAACAGTAATTTATGATAAGAAACAGTAAGTAAATATATTTAATAATTGTAAGATAAAACAGCAAGGAACATGGAAAAGAAGAAAAATCTTATATTAAAAAATATGCATTACAAGGAAATATTAAATATGCACACAGCGACACAACATCGAATAACAATTCTTAATAGAAATTTGGTTTTAATTAATAAGCCATGTACATTTTGAAGCTTAAGTGATTTATATACCTGTGTAGATTTATCAACTACCAGAAGGCTGGAATGCATATAGTATGAGTCGCGAGGCCATTGGCCTTTTAAGTATATTGTATCCAAGGATGCAGTTCTACGGATATTTTGGTTACCACTTAGACTTTCACTACAGCGACCACTTAATGTTTTCGATTTAGCTGTAAACAAAATATAAACAAATGTAAAATAAATGTTCTCTCCGAAAGGAAAATATATAATAAAAGATATTTTAAGAAATATTATTATCATGCTGTTATAGAAAACATTAATACAAACATCAAACATACAAGTTTGTGAGCTTATATGTTACAATGAATGTATGCTTGAACCGAGCTATAAAGTGCATATTCGGTTTATAGGGTAGAGTATATAGAACTGTTTAAACGAATATGAATAAAATTATTAACACAGAAATAAAGTTAACATGGTACCGAACTAAATATTCATATTCGGTTACCCAGTATCAACTATTTTCCCTGAATATATCACAATAATAGAAAGGTGACAAATATAGAAGAATAATTATTTCAAGTTGCAATAGATTGATAGAAATAATTAGAATAAGAAGATAAATTGTTGTGCTGCTAGATTAGTAAACAAAAGAAATCTGTGGTGCTTTAATTGTTATAGGCAATATATAGTAATGCTTCAATATTATGCATATACCTTTAACCTATGTCTCAAGAAATATCTTTTGATTATTGTAATTACATCTTTTCTGCAAATCTATAAATCATTCCAATGCTTACAAATACAATTATGTTCAAATCGCAAAATTTACATTAAAAATTTATGATAGATAATTAGTTTTTGATGAATGAAAAGAAAACTTCTATACAAACATTTTGTTGTTATATCCTTTTTTTCTAATATAATATGTTATATGTTATCAACAATTATTTATTGTTTACATTTTAATAATATTTTTCCACAGAATGGCATATAATTATAAGAAGGAAAGGAAATGTTAAGTAAATGAGATAATACAAAATCTACATATACCTTTGTAGGAAAGTGAACCAGGGCTCCGTTGTCCTGAAGAAGCTGAAGTCTCTGGTGAAATCCGTGTCCGCCATGTGCTTGCATTTGGTGGTGACACGGTTGGACTGTTGTTATTACTTTTTCTTAGACTGCTGCCTTGTCGACCCTGCCGTAGCAAAGAGCTTACAGGCAGGGTAGCTCGCATTGGTCCTTGCTTTGATGTAGAGCATGGCGAAGACTTTCGCATGCGTTGAGACCCTGACATTATGTCATATAGGCTGATGCCACAAGATTACTCTATGTTTTTTTAACTTTCCTACTAGCAGTAGGTTATAAACATATGAAATATAGGCTGACTTATCGTTTGCCGGCGAAAACGACTATGACGACGATGACGACGACAACAAACTGGCGGTAATAAAACTTGCGTCTTTCTCGTAGTAGTATTTTTGTTCTCATGGACGATGTGTCGACAGCAGAAGCAATAATAATGTGGTAGAAACTGTGATGGTAGTAGTAGTACTAGCAGTTTTGAATAGTAGTATTACGTGGTGGCCGTGTGATAGTGATGATAATAGCAATAATAATAATAGTAGTGGTAGAGGTAGTATAGTAGTCGTAGCGTTGGTGGTAAATTAGTATAGTAATAATTTTTGTAGTAGTCGTAGTGTAGTAGTAACACTAGTGTTGTGTAGCAGTAGTAGCAGTAGTACTAGTGTTGTGTAGTAGTAGTAGCAATAGTAAAGAGGCTGGTCGTGATAGTGCCATTTATATAGATGGTAATGATAATGTAGTAGTACTACTAGTGGTGGTGGTATGGTAGTCGCGGTGGTGGTAGTCGTAGTGGTGGTAATAGTAGTGTAGTAGTAGTAGTAGTAGTAATAATGTGGTGGGAGGTGGTGGTGGTAATAGTAGTAGCGACGTAGTAGTAGTAGTAGTAGTAGTAGTAGTAGTAGTAGTAGTAGTAGTAGTAGTAGTAGTAGTAGTCGTAGTAGTAGTAGTAGTCGTAGTAGTAGTAGTCGTAGTCGTAGTAGTAGTAGTAGTAGTAGTAGTAGTAGTAGTAGTAGTAGTAGTAGTAGTAGTAGTAGTAGTAGTAGTAGTAGTAGTAGTAGTCGTAGTAGTAGTAGTAGTAGTAGTAGTAGTAGTAGTAGTAGTAGTAGTAGTAGTAGTAGTAGTAGTAGTAGTAGTAGTAGTAGTAGTAGTAGTCGTAGTAGTAGTATTAGACGTAATACTAGCAACGGCGGCAAGAGTAGAAACGAAGAAAAGCTCACCACTAACGGTAATGGTGAAGAGGAATTTTCGAAGCACGATGATAGCGGTACCGATGGTGCGACAACAATACCCAACGCGTCTTGTCTTGCTTGTCATTTACAATGTTCTGCTGCTAGCTTAGCACGCGCGTCACGTGACCGCCAATCCCGGCCGGTCATTGGTGCAGCGCGAACTCATGGAGCGTCGTATTACGCTCGAATATCGCGATGCGTTCCATTCACTAACACCGTAAGAGAGACACCGTAGGGCGAGCGTCCTATCGTCCTCTTTCTTCCACACTGCGCACCACTTTTCTCCTCTTTCTCTTCCTCCTTCCGGCGTCTTCTCTTCCTCGCCCTCTCTTTCCCACTTACACTTCTACACTTGTACTTGATCGCGTTGTTCGGAGGAAAGAAAGCTCGACGCCGTCGTATCCTCGAAAATGCGCGTTCCGTTTTGCTCGGCTGTGCTCGCCTAACGAGTGCCAGGATCGAAGAAAGTCCATTCGCGTAAAAGCCCTTTGATGCTTCGAAAGCTTTCGGATACTGTTTAGTCTGCTTGACTTTTTTCCCAAATGCTTTCTCTTCTTTCTTCTCTCTATTATTTTCTTTTTACTCGTCGTGCTTCGTCTTCTTTCTTTTATCGTCCCTATTCGCGCGCGCGCACTCTAGCCTGCTTATTGAAATGAATGCATCAAGAATCCTTTCCCTCGTTCAACGTTTCAGAGACTGATCGTGACTCGGTTCACGCACTTCCCGTACGGCGTACGAGTTGTACGCGCGTGTACAAGCGCGCACATACGAAAAGAGGAGGGAGCTCCGATTCCTACGACGACCACTACGCGCGTCAGGAATCTCTCGAGCTGAAGTGACTGGCTGAAATTACATAGCCACTTTGATACGTCGAACTGGAGAGACAAAGATAGAAGGCATCAGAGAAAGAGAGAAAAAGAGAGTGAGATAGCCCGAGTCAAATCGAATCGAATCGAAGATTTCTCCCGGCGTCTACGACGCTACTATCTTTCTTACGACTTATATACACTAAAAAAATTCATCACCGCCGATACCTTTAATTACTTTTTCAATCTCATATTCGATTAAACTATCGAATAGATTTTTCATTTCACGTCTATCTACTTTGCTACGACGATACAAAACAATTTAAAAGAATCGAAATGTTCGAGATATCAAATGGATGATTTTTTGACAGCCCACATAAAATTCTCGTCAGTGACTGGCCGATTCTTTTCACTAGATTAATGAGAATACTCCGTTACGACGAGGAATGGCTTTATAGTGAATGTAATCGGTTAACAACGCCATCTGGAAAAAAATGCCTGCCAAAACACGTGCAACAAAATTTCCCGCCTATTATTTTTTATCCTTCTGTTACTATAAATTCAGTTTTTCTTTCTTTTTACAATATTTTACAGCAATATTTATATCGGAGAGAAAAAAATCTAAGATTACTTTTTTAAATAATTTTTTTTTTAAAGAAAATATTTTCATAAAAAATTCCTTTTTTCAGATATGCGTATAATTTTTTTCCGGCCTCCTTAGTGTCGCCATCTACAGATGACGCGGTTAAGATTTGTGGGTCAATTGACCATCAGTCAACTTCATATTGAAAATTTTTTATTAGATTTTGTTGGTTAAAATTTTTTACCATTTTCATTGTTTATAAAGATACAGAATTATATATATATTTGATTTGAAATAAAGATTAGAATGTAAAAATTGATATAAAAATAAAAAGATTTTTGAAATTTGTTAATGTTTTAGGTAAAACTTATTTTATTTCGAGGGGATCATCTTATGATGGTAAGAAATTTTGTGCAGATGGACGCGTCTTAATTTTTTTTAAATTAAATTATATTTTCGCTCTTAAATAAAATTATTTACCATCACTAAATGACTACTTTGAAATAAAATAATTTCTATTTAAAATATTTTTCTGAATAATAGTTTGGAAAATAATTGCATTTAAAACTTCATATAGGACATTTCGTATGTAAATAATAAATAATTTAAATATTCTGACGAATAAAATTTGATTTTTTCTGTTACAAAAATAATTGCAATGCGGCAAAATAAAAATTTAGTGGTGTCCGAATATTAAATTAATGTAAATTTTATATTTAAAGAATTCACATGTATAATGAACGACAATTGTCGTATTTGCTGACAGACAGCAAATAAATTAATGAAATAAAAGAAAATTAATATTAGAACAATAATATTTTGTGTAATCATGGCACCTGCCGTTTATTAAAAACAAATTCGATAGTAATCATAATTACAAACAATAGTAATGATAGTATAATTGCAAAATACGTTCGCGCTTTTTCTTGTCTTTATAGCATATTTGTTTTTTACTTAAATCGATTAATTAACCCTTGGATTATCAGCATGTTGCTGCAACTTCCGATGATGTTTCTGTCAAAAAAATAAATTATACGTAAACTACGAAGAAGCAGTCATTATGTCACCCCCTTACCCTCTCATCCGGTTCTGTACATACATTGGAAGATAATCCGAGGGTTAATTTTAATTTTTATTTTGTTTTTCAGATGTGTGTACTATGTTATAGTGATCATCGCTTGATTTTAAAAATTAATTTTTTTTACCACTTCTCGAAACCGAAAAAATATTGACCGACGAAGAACGGATTTTTTTTTATTTATCTTTTCTTCTTATTACGTGTTTCTTTTTTTTTAATTTTTTTTCCATTATTTTCATTGATGAGATGATTTATACGTTTCATCGCAAACCCGAGATTCCGTAGTACATATAAGACATTATAGTTAATTAATATACACACGAACACACGCATTTTGTATAATATATATATATTATGCTTATTAGCTTATGTATATATTTACTTATCAATAATTAATTTTTTTTATACATTCACGTTTTCTCGCGTATATACACGCGTGCATACATACACATGTACATACATCAAGCACACTATTTAGGCGCACTCCACAGAAACGAATAAATTTTTATTATGAAGAGCGAATAAAATATAATTGATACACACACACACACACACACACATGTATATTTGTATATGTGTATATACGTATATATGTACATAAATGTATACATATATTTTTGTTCGTTTCGTCAGAGCGCTGAGATCTGCAGAAAGTTTAGAACAATTTTCTATTGCCGATCGGACTGATTGAACAGTTAGAGAAGTTTCAAACGAATTACCGAATCATTTGAACGTCGAATGAGAGAATGATACTTCTGATAATATATATATATTTGTAGATAGGACGAAGTATCTTAGATTTTTTTGAACTAATTCATCGCTTGGACCAAAAACGTAGAATGATTTATTTTATTTATTTTGGAGACTTTAATGCCGGGCACTTAAATCGGTACCTCGTTCGACTTTTAATTATGAAAGTTACTATATATGTATATGACTGTGGTTAAACGGATAGACACATGTATTTCTTGGTTTCTTTCTTTCTTCTTGTTCTTTTTTTTTCATTAGGCACTTAAATATCAGGATTTTTTCGGGAATCTCAGGATCGAGGTAATATCGAACGCTTCATCGTTTCAAATATTTACAGTCTTCGGACAATAAATGCAAGTAAAAATAAAACAAAAATATTGTTAGGAAATAAAATGAGAGGAGAAAAAGAGGGAAACATGAAAAGAAAGAAAGATATATATGTATAGGGAATGTGTACAATGCCTACATATTGTCCACAATGCCGAGCCATTTTTGTCAATGTAGAAAACAGAAGAATACACATCACAAGTGTGCTGCACACACATCGACATTAAGTTTCAGTTTATAGAGGTACGCATAATATAGCGGCACGCACAGTTTTAATAACCCGCTGCATGCTCGCTTTTGTGTGTGTGATTGGGGGGGGGGGTTGTGTGTGCCCTGTTGCCCAATAATGTATTCTTCTTGACATTGCGTAAACAGCGTGTGCCGCAATGATGAGATGATGAGGAATAAAAGATACAGATAAAAATTCTTCTGTTTCTTACATTGTCAAAAACGGCTAGGTATTGTGGAAAATGTCTGCTTGTACATATGTACCTATAACATATATATATATATATATATATATATATAGATTGATAGACAGGTAGATGGATAGATTGAGAAAATAATAATTAAAAATATAGAGAAATAATAAAAAAATTTAGCAGTTCCCTATACAGGATCAACGATATTTGTACAATATTAAAATGTTTTGTTTCTGTTGTATCCCAAGAAATACAACTTTTCTTTCCATTATGTTTTTCTATGATCGGAGACAGTGATAATAGAGTGATAACAGATAATATTATGCGTGTGTTTACGAAGTCTAATTATAAAAAAAGAAGAATTAAATATTATTAAATATACCTAAATTCTTCGTTGTGAATAATAATTGACTGGCCCTCATAATATTTCATAATTCATACTAAACCGATGTATATATTATCGATTATATAACAATAATGTTATGTTTGTAGTACTAATAGAGATATAGTGGTGGCAATAATAATAAGGGTAGACATTATGACAGTAGTAATGACGATGATTATGATAATGACGATTTTCACGATAATGATAATAACGATGATGATGATGTCGATGTTGACAATAAAATAATAATAATAATAATAATAATAATAATAATAATAATAATAATAATAATAATAATAATAATAATAATAATTCTGTATAATGATAACAAATAATAGTAATAATTGATAGTAAAAATCTGTATACATATTACGATAAAAAAGACAATAATTTTTTTCCTTTACTTTTCTTTTTTATTCGCTTGGTTCTCTTCGCGTTGAAATTTCCATGATTATTTTATATTATGTTTCGAAATATATATACTAATCGATAATTAGATCTAAAAAAGAAAAGCAGAATCGTTTAGGTTCATCATTATTTCATAGAATAATATCAATTAATTCTTTTAATAAAAAAAATAAGAAAGAAAACATACAGAACTAAAATATGTGGAATTGTGTGAAGTAGATGATGATCTTTCTCTCTTTTTCTCTTTTTCTCTTTCATACACGTATATACGCACATCTCATACATCACATACACACATACATATACGAATACGTACATGCGAAGCCTGCTTTATTTTTATTAACGCGAAATTTGACCAAATTTTCGGCTCGTTCTCGAAAATTGGAAACGACGGCGATTTTACTTAAAATTTATTTCCGTAATAATTTTTGTTCTGTTCTTTGTTTTTTCTCCCTGATTATAAATAGGTACGGATGATTATGAGAAGAACCAAACCTTCGATCGAATCGTAAAATGCATTCAACTGTTGGAAGCTTTCGAAATTGTGCGCCTTTTCTAAGTGCAGAAATGTATATTACGTGTAAATATTTGTAAAAATACGTAGAGATATGAAAATAATTGAAAATAAAAATCGTAATTTTTTCAAATGATCCAAGAATAATCTATTTAGATTTGGCAGTGTAGGCGAGTACAGTTATTCTTGATTATTGTTGCTGTTACTGTTAATAAACTATAAAATTGAACAGTAATAATAAATGGCAGTTCTTGAAAGGGCAGTATTTTTAGTATTATTATATTATAATCATTAATTTCGATTATCGAAGGTTCCTCTCGTAAGATCATACGTTGTTTGTCGGTCAATATCGGCCGGCTTCGTCAGTCGTATATTTTCGAATAATTATTTTCGGAAATACGATTTTGTTATTTTAAATATCGTAGGAGCGTAGGATTATTTATACAGAGACGTAGTTACGCGATGACGTATCGTCATCTACGTATATATATATAGAAATCATATTATTTTTTTTTTCTTTTACATAGGTCGTAATCATCGTCAAATTCGTAAGATCGAAAAGCGCAGGAAAAGAATCGTCTTTTTATTTTTATCCTTAATTTTTAATCTGTATTACCTTCAGGATCTCTCCCGCCCTCTTTCCTTCTTCCACTTAAACGCGTTTCTTCTACATAATGGAATTTTCATATTTACATTGTGATTTGTTATTTCTCTTTGTGTTTTTTCTTTTCTTTCTGTTTCTTTTTGCTTTTTAGCGATAGTGTGTGTGTTTGTGTTGCCTATTTTTATTTAGAAATTCTATCTCCGCAAAATGACATGCACTCATTATTATCGTAATTATTATTATCTCTTATATTAAATATTTATGTATGTACTTTATATTAATTAAATTGTTTTTTTTTATATTTTTATTTTCTCCCTCCGTCTTTCCACTCAAGAAGCTACTTTGATCTTCAGAAAAATATCGAGGAGCTTCGAAAATACTACTCGATTATTAAATACACGCTCGTGCCGTTTAGACTAAATACATACATACATACATAAGTAATATATTTTTCTTTTGTTAAACGGCGACATAGATTGGCTTTACTTCTTTTTTCGGGATAAAAAAATACGATTCTCTCGAGGAAGATAGTTTTTCTCATACACGCATACACTGCTGCAATTCTTTTCATCGCAATATTATTCGGTTTTGGTATCGCGTTTTAAGGTTTTATTAGAAATTTACTGAAGTTAGAAGATCAACGGAACGATCAAGTATAATTTCGGATTTTTACATCTTGTATTTTTTGTTTCATTTTTTTTAGCTTCGAAAATAATCTATCGTTACAAAGAAACATACGTAAAAATTGTACGTTTCTTTATTTTACCTATACTTATATATTTCCTTTGATCTTTTATGAAAACGATAGGGTCATTTTCAAAATTTCGAAATTCTCTAATACTTTAAAACGAGACACCACTTTTTTTCTGTTCCTACTTTATCATTGCAATACATCATCGTTCGAAAATATGCCCCGTAGATTGGTGAATATGTTCGAAAATATGCAATATTGTACGCGAATATCGCTTAAAAATAGATTCGAATATTACAAAAAATATTTTCAGATCCTTCCAGTTTAGAGATCTTTTTTCGTTTTCTCTCTTCCTCTCATTTTTCATTTTTTTTCTTCTTCTTCGCAGATTGTCAGACTAATCGGCAAGATTGGGGCAAATACATACGTACATAATATACATACATAATATACATACATAAAATACATACATGCATACATACATACATGCGTACATATATTATGTATCTTATTTTTTTTCTTTTTTTTTCTATTCAATCTTTTCTTTCCTTTCAAAGAACTAAAATTTTCCAAAAATATATGAAATTCCCTGTTTCATTGGAATCAATTGCACGCTTTTTCGAACGTCGCAGAAACTTTTTATTTAACACATCGTTAACTGGTCTCACGAATTTGCGTTTGCGCGAGTGCACATGCATAATTATTGAAGTATAAAATTATGTAAGTCGTTATTATACAATGGATGGAATAAAACAGTTTACAGAAAATTTACAAAATTAATTGAATATTTTTTTCCAGACTTTGTAGGCTTGAATCATAGTTAGGCTTGTAATGTTATAATCTAGAAAAAAAATTTGCCCAAAACATGTGACAGAAAAGAGTAATTAATTTTTCCAATCATCTAAGAATTTAAGGATCATCATATAATATTAATAATTATATATAATTTTGATGTTTCCAATTTTCTTAATTTTTTTATATTTTAATTACGAAAATATAACTGGGTAAGAAAGATATTACATTTTGGTATATAACAGACGGTAAACAATGTGTTAATGAGAATCCAACGGTACATAGCAGTTTCTTTTTTCTTTTCTTTTTTTGTTTGACCATAACTATCTAATTTTTCTATCTTCCTTCCGAGAATCAAAAATCAACGACGTTCGTTTCGTCGTGACGCATTTTTTCTCGCGCGTGTAAAATTGTACGATATTAAAATACAGCTTCTTGTATTATAATTCACATGAAATGTTTTTTTTCTTTCTGCCCCCCCCCGTCCCGAGCAACTCGACTACCCGTGTATTTCTCGCTTATTTATTTATTTATTTTTTATGCGTTCTTATAATTTTAGGCTTATCATCCTAATAACGAATCAACGATCTATTCTTTTCTTTCCTTTTTTTCTACATTTCGTTTCGTCAAGTCATCTAAAAATATGTATTGCGTATAAATTCATTAATAATAATAATAATAATAATAATAATAATAATAATAATAATAATAATAATAGTAGTAGTAGTAGTAGTAGTAGTAGTAGTAGTAGTAGTAGTAGTAGCAGTAGTAGTGTAGTAGAAATAATAATAATAATAATAATAATAATAATAATAATATATATATATTATATAATATACGTATATATTTTTTCCGTTATTTATTTATTCTTTTTTTTTCATTTTGTCCTTCATTCTCTAATCTTCTGTATCGAGAATTTATATTTTATTTAATAAAAAGAAAAATGATTAAAAATACAGATAAAGAAAATAGTAATAATAATAATAATAATAATAATAATAATAATAATAATAATAATAATAATAATAATAATAATAATAATAAAATGTTTCATCTTCAAGATCGCAGATTATTATTCGATCCACGATACCGCCCTAGATCATTTGTTTAATTGTTTTGTGTAGAAGATATCTAAACACGGAATGTCTCTGTGCACACAACATATATAGTAAACCACGATTATTACAATATTCGATTTTTAAGAGTGCGGACGGTTAATGACTCGAGTCTAATCGTGTCGCTTCTCCGTTAGCATTCAATATATTTATATACTTTGGAGTGTATTATAGTTACGTAATAAAATATTTTTGTGATGTGTAAACATGTCGCTCGTCGCAAGAACAATGCTGAGTATATTTTTATGTTTTATTTAATTAATATATTATTATTTTTATGTTTTTTTTAATTTTCTTCCCACACATGCTATAAGTATCTATTTATAATTTCTTTCTTTTCTCTTTTCATACTTGAATAAAATGCAAAATGGAGAAACTGCAATGCAATTGTACTCGAGACTCCGTTTATTTTCATTTTCATTAAATTAATACCTTGTGATACGTAATTTGTGTGATGCTTAATTTTTCCGGTATGAATACTTGGCGTGTATGTGTGTGATGTGTATACGATTCGCACAAAAAGTTAGAGATTTAACTTATAATATATATATTTTTTATGTATGTGTGAAAATTTTCGCTTTCGCAAATGACATTTATTGCGTTCGATTGTAATGTTTTCTTTTCTTTTCAATTTTTATAATGGATTGTCCTATGTTAATGAAACATATCTTATTATACGTATATACGTGTCTATTTATATACGAAAGTATTATCGTTTTGTACACGCGTCTGTAATACAATTAATTAAATATTAGATTTCTCTTCTAAGGAGAAATGACGTGTACATTTGGGCGTACATTCACGAGCATTTGGAAATAACTCTTTCGATTTAGTACCAGGAACTAATTAGATTCAGCTTAAAAGATTACTCTCGATATATGCATAAACGTCATACATTGTTGAAAACAACAAAAAAGTTATAATCATAAAAAAAGGGAGGATAAATTGCACATTATGCATATACCTATACGTATGTACACGTACGTTTGAATTTTCAGAGTGCATATAAGTTGGAACTTTTGAATAAATGTACATATGAAATAATATATATATATATACGTACATATATGAAAATGTATACATATACATATATATATATATATATATAAATACACAAAGGAGGAACATAAACACATAGGATATATCCCATCAATTGGACACATTATGCCATCATCCAATATGCCACCCATTGCGTATATTATAAATATATATGTATACATATATTTTTATTTTCTTCAAGGACTCGATAGGGTTTACGATTATCGGCACATATTTTATTTTCTTGTATTTTGTTTGTAATATACGTATATTTAATTGTTTGTTTTTCTTTTGACCCGAGACGAGTTAAAACGGTGGAGGAAAGAATCTTACGAGAGATTTATTTAGTTAATCAATTAGGCCGTATTTCGTTTCGCGAACATTTTCGTAGCGTTCGTCAGTCTGTTACAGTAATTTCCGTTGATACTCGGCGGAAGCATATAAACGTATCGATAGAATGTAACCATAATATTTATAATAATTGAATAGATTTGATAATATGCGTCAATCTGCGAGGAAGTTTGACAGTTTTAATTTTATTTTATTTCATTGTTAAATGCAAATTATGAAGAATAATATTGATAGGACAACGTGTATCCATGTATTAACGTTTAAAGAAAACAAAAACGCGGGATATATAATAATTTATTAGCACGTGGTCGTTCACTGCGCTCGTCGTCGTTTCCTCCATTCCATCGTTCTTTTAACACATTGTTGACTAAATTCACGAATATATAATCGTTTGTGCACATGCATGCAACTTATATAATTATTAAAGTATAAAACAATATAAATTATATTTATTATACAAAACGAGTAATAAGTTCTTAGATGATTTTAAAAATCGATTACCTCCTTCGAAATTTCTCAGACTTCTAGTTAGGCTTGCAGTATTATAATCTAAAAAAAAAAACATTAGCCTAAAGGACGTCTCGAGCAAAGATAATTAATGTTTCAAATCATCGAAGAATTATAGCCTCATCTTATAATATTATAATATTAGATAATGTTTGCTTAATTTTAATATTACCAATTTTCCATGAATATTTAATATTTTAATAACAATTTTCATTCAATTATAAAAATAAATGTAGATAATAGATAATTATTGGTCAACAATGTGTTAATACATCCTGCATAATAGAATTAATCGTTCGTATATATTATTTATATACAAATTCTCGTTCATCGAGACTTCATTTCTTTTACTTTCTATTATCAAAGATGGCGGATTATCTTCTGGCAAGAGAAGATACAAAGTTGCAGGATAATAAAATCATTTTTACGATCTACGCAACACTATTCCTTTTCTTAGATTCGTTCTCCTTTTTCTTTTTTACGTTTGTAAAAAAAATAATAAGAAAATAATAAAAAAAGACAAAAAGAACAGAAAAGAAGATAAAGGAAGATTATCGGAATCGTTGGTCGAGAATCGTTGACCGGGTTCATCTCGGAGAGGTTTGCTTCTTTTTCTTCTTCTTTTCTTCTTCTTCTTTTTCTTCAGAAAGAGAATTTGAGGATTTCCTTCTCTCTCTTTCTCTTTCTCTCTTTATTTTTCTTCTCGCTGACTTGCGTCCTTTCTGATGAAAGACTAGAATAATCCGTTGTCAAGTAGGACAGGTCGAAGGACGACAGTCGCGAATTCACTTCAATCACACACCGACTTCGTCTGTGTTTTAAGGGTTGAACAACACCTTCATACAAGAACGACTTGCGTACCCTTTTATGTACATCGTTTCAAAACTATATACATATGTTTAGCCATATATATGTATCTATAAATATATATATATATATATATATATATATAGGTCTTTGAATATATATATATATGTATGTATATTCTTCACAGATAATCATTATCAACGTTTTGAGCGTCCTGAGACTTTAAAGTGGCCATTTCTTCGGCTGTGCCATCCTCACATTCTTGTTCCTCAACGAAACTAATACTACCAGCTTTGTACCACACAACTAAGTCCACGACGAAAGCCAATATTAGGATTCCACCAGTCGTGCCTGTTGCAAATTGAAAATCTTAGAGTTATTCGAGTATATAGAAATTGTTTGTTAATTTTAATTAATGTCAAATTTATTATCACACAAAAATCGCTATTATATTTGTATTGATCTAATTGATATTGTTTATGCATAGTTATATGCGTATTGAGTATCTTTAAATATTTATATTTTTCTGTTGCATTTTTCTTTAGTTTCAAGAAAATTATTTCACAAGTTATAATGATTGAATGTAAAGATATTCGCGTACCGTGATAAAACATCCTGAAGACATTTGAGTCGTAGAGCCAGCAGGCACCTCGTTCACCACAAGCGTATTCCCACACGAGACATGCTGAATCCACAACAGCACCGTATACGATTGGGCATGGTACATTACCTGTGTAATCAAATGAATAATACATATACATTTTCTCTGTGATAACAAATTGATTACAATTATTTATTCAAATATTCTGTTTATGTTGTATGTAACGGATCAAAAGTTATGCAATTTTGAAGAATATCATACGAATATTGTTAGGTATTAATGTAATAAGTAATAAGTGATTTATCAATGTAATCTGATAAACAATATTTTTATAAAAAATTTAATATTTTTCAATAAATATATTCTGTTCATTCTAACTAATCAAAAGATATTCAATTTTCTAGAATTTATGATTTATCGAATGAATTAATAAAAAAATTCTTTGAGAAAGTAACGGTCATAATAAATTCATATTTTTATATTGAAATACTGTGTTTATTCTAATAGATGAAAACAAGAATGAAAATTTTAAGAATTTACAGATACTCTTAGTTAACAATGTAACAGATAGTCAATGATTTATCGAACCGATCGATTAAAAGATTCCTTGAGATAATAATGATAAATCCTTTGGAGGTATTGCAAGCACGTGGGAATGAAAGAAAAAAAATCTGGTATACGTCTTTGGATTTGCGTAATAACGGGTAACGTCGCGAGGCCAGACGTATAGAAAGTAGCGTAGTAAGTTGTTTCCCAGCGTCCATAAAACGTGAAGCGCGTAATTGCGAAATCATGCGAGTAGTAGTAATAGTATTCTTACCCGAGGAATGAGTAGGAAAGAAAAGGAAGAAAGAAGGAAAGAAAGAAGGAAGAAAGGAAGGATAACGTTAGAGAAAAAGTAAGAGAATATATACGGACATAAAATATAATTACCAAACAAGCCAATAGCAAATTGTATGAGACCCAGGGCCATGGCCTTGTCCCGTGGATCCACGCAACGTAATATCAGTAACATGGAACCAACCTCGCTCGTCGAGTGTATAAAAACGAACACCGAGAAGAGAATCATGTAGACCCAAAAGTTACTGCACTCCAATGGGCAATAACCAATCGTCGCTGTGCTCGTCGTTATTTCCGGCATCGTTAAATTTTGCCCGATGCACTGGCAGTTAAAAAACTGGAAGAGAAGAAGAAGAAGAAGAATAATAATAAAAAAGAAAAAATTAAGACACACAGAGAGAAAGAACAAAATAGCGAACGGGATTACGTTAATGGGATCTCGTTAATATTTTATTACGATATAAAATTCTTCTTATTTTATCTTCTTATTATTATCAGATATTTTTCCTCGGGGAGACAATTTAAAATAAACTTCTCGAATCGATATGTGTAATTATGTATAAATATAAGTATACATTTACGTATACATATCTCTTTGAAAGATAGAGAAAGAGAGAGAGAGAGCGAGAGGGAGAGGGAAATCTTTACATACCGATTCCACTTTACCGTCCGCTATCGTGTAATTCGAGCAGCCAGCATGACACGCGGAGAAGTACGTTTTACCATCCGCGCCACAGATCGGGCTGAACTTGTTTCGATCGCAGTCGCAGGTAGCTTCACAGGTTGGCTCGAAGCTCGAGATTCTGAGAAAACAGTGATCATGCATGAATGAAAATTATTTCTTACTATGATACGAATAAATCTCATCAAAGAGGATAATGACGATAATGGTTATGATAATAATGATTATTGCTATTTCATTTCTTACCCATCAGAGTGCGAGATAAGACCAGCAAAGTCGTCCATCGGGCAACCAACGAACATCAATACGGCCATACCAATAGCATAAACGACTGCTGTAAAAGCTATCCATGCTGCAACGAACCTAGCGTTTGGTTTCGCTCTCAGAATGAATACTCCACTGATTATAATACCGATGCCCATTACTAGAATACCACCGACACCTGTCAAAAGAAAATATTACCATGTGAGAATTTAAAAACCGATTAAATGTTACATTTGATACGTAGCTATTGATTATTACCTGATATCATGTTAGCATGATGAGCTGGCAAGCGAAATTGGCTCTCGAGGTACTTTGGTAAGAATGTGTAAAGTCCTGCGATTGGCAGGATGTGCAGCACGCTGCTAGCTGTCCTGAACATCAGGATGTCGTTCTTAAGGAGCCTTTTAACTGCCTTTGGAAAATCTGTAAATAAATGTACTATATTTGTCAAGAAAAATAATTAACATAAAATAAAATAAATTAAAGACAAAGACGAATTTAATGGCCATATTTTTTGACGAACAAAAACTATTGTAGTTTTGATTCGTTGGAGATTAGAAGAAATTTATTTCGATAGAAAGACTGAAAGGATATATGTACGTAGACGCGTAGTACGTAGGAAACGACGCGGCTAAGAGGCTTCTTCTAGCCTTCCAGAAAAGGCAGCATAGAGTCGTGGCAACCCCGCATAGAAACGTCCCGTACATAGACCCTAAGTAGACAAACGTGACCAACATCGAGCTCCACGTATTACCGCGACAACCCTGCTATAGGTATAGTAAATATATAGGGTGATCGTTAAACGATTCGTTAAGTTTTATGTCATTATTTATCAACTATATAATATTTTTCCTTTGATGATTGTTAAAGAACAAAAACGTTCATTTTCATAGATTTTGAATTTATTTGCAAGTCTACTATTCCTAAGTGATTTTACGACAACTGACAATGAGACAGTATTGATGTATTACTGTAATCAAAGATTAGATTGGAAACATAGTTCACGGTGATACTACAGGGACGAACTTTGATGTAGTCTGAATTGATACTTATAAGGATTGCAAATTTGCGAATTACCTTCAACAAGATGTATTTTCTCGAATACAGTATATTAAGCTATTCTAAATTATAAAATTAGACATCTAATTTAAGGTTGCTTTAAATTTGACACAATCTCTTAGAAAAAATGACAATTGATAGGTGCTGATTTAACAGTTTTATAGAATAAAGGGTTATCGAAAACCAACAAAATTATCAATAAATTTCGATAAATGAGAATTTTATTATTAGAATCGATTTATATGACGAATGAATAAACGAACGAAAAATCTTGATGAAAGTCGAATAGGGTGAATTTGAAGGGGGAGGTTGAGAAGTGGTAGAGGCGCGTGGATTTACTTTGTAGATGTACCTGTGCACGTGCAAATATGTGTGTACGTATGTGTGCGCTCGACGCACGACGCGTGACCGTGAACTTGCCCCACCTCGTGCACTCGTGCACGAGTCGGTCGGTCATTAGCGTTAATGCACGCACGCTCGAGTGCGCGCGAGCGCGCAATCACGCGTGAGCACCCGCGTGCGCGCGCGCGAATAAGCGAATAAGCGAATAAGCGAGAAAGAGCTGCACAACTCGGAGGATTGCGCACAAGGGACGAGCCGACGGCATTCTTTCCTCGCGTCCTTCCTGCCCCACGACGTTATGTATGTACCTACGACGTCCGGGCACCTTTTCGTTTCGTTCGCTCGATCGAACACGCCTATGCTCTTTCATTTTCTCTCTCTCTCTCTCTCTTTCTCTCTCTCTCTCTCTCTCTCTCTCTTTCATTCTTGTCTTTTGACGTGACTCGCGAGTCTTCGTGTCATGTCTTCCATTGTGATTTATTAGGTCTACCGAAAAATTCTCACAGAGACGAATCTTCTTTTTTCTCTGTTTCTTTCTGTTATTCTTCTTTTCCTTCTCTTTCTTTCTTTCTTTATTTATTTATTTATAAAATTAATGTCGAAAGGATTTAGGGTTTTGTTTAAAAATAATTTTTAGGAAAAAGAAAACAAGAAGAAGAAGAAGAAGAAGAGAAAAAAAAAGCAAATTCGATTTACAAATATATATAATATGTGATTTAAAAATAATCTTTAGCGAATCGAATTTGATGTAAAAATAATTATGCGGCAAGCGTAGAAAGTATTTTATGCGACAATTTATTTACATCTTGCGTATCTTATAAATAATTTTTCTCTTTTTTTCTTTCAATCACCAAGATCAAATAGTACAACGGTACTTGAAGTTTATTCGAAAGAAGCCATATTTGTTCAATGGCTATCAAATATCAAATTACTAATTTTCGAAGTATAATACCTATCATTCGTTCGACGCGTTTAATCGGGGTGGAGAGGAAGTAAAAGAAATAAAAGAAGGAGAAGAAGAAGAAGCAATAGAAAAAGCTTTTTTGTTTTTCTTGCATCACGATATTTTAACCTTTGCTCCTTTTGCAAAGAGAGTGGCTATTTGTTGCACGATCGTGCCGCGATATAAATATTCTTATGCGAGGACTCATTATCTTAGCCGTGGGCGAAACTCAGCACGCTGGAAGCGCCGATTAACTTGCGAAGAGCACCACATTGTCTCCGCTTTTTATTTGCATTCTCGTTAGCCTTCGAGGTCCGGCTGCCGAAATGGGCTGAGCCTGATGCGAAATTTTACCGAGAGGATTTTCGTCGTCGTCGTCGTCGTCATCGTCGTTCTCCTTCTCCTTCTCCTTCTTCTTCCTCTTTTCCCTCTCTTTCTCTTCTTCTTTCCTTTTCTCATTCAAGAATTCGTGACTTTTTTTCAATAACACCCAACAAAAAATACAAGCAATATTTTTCCCTTTTCTACGTTTCTTTTTTTGATGAGAATGATGATAATAATAATAATAATAATAATAATAATAATAATAATAATAATAACAATATATAATAATCATCATTTGCCGAGGCCTATCATTATTTTCAATTTTAATATCACCGAAACACAACACCTATTTAAATCATATGATATCTTTAATATCGATAAACCAAATCACGTTCGTGCTACGTTGTAAATCAAAAAATGACGTCTATTAAACTACTAGAGAAGATTTTCGGTTAAAGCCTTTTGCCAGATTGGACAGGTATAAAAAAAGATAGTCGATTAAAATCTTTCCATTTCCATGGGCTCAAAAGAGAGAAAGAGAGAGAGAGAGAGAGAGAAAGAGAGAAAAAGAGAGAAAGAGAGAGAAAGGCGACATTTTTATATCCTTCCAAGTTTTTTATCGGTGCGCCGACCTTTAAAAGGTAAGAAAAATTTAATGGCCAACTACTAAAGGATTAAGACGGTCGAACGAGTCTCTCTCTCTCTCTCTTTTTTATTCTTTCTTTATTTCTTTCTTTCTTCATCTTCTGGATGGTGAAATGTACGCCTCGTCGATTATACGGACGATCGCTGATCTCTCTTTCTTTTTCTCTCTCTCTTTCTCTTTCAACCCCACTTCAAACTCCTATTCCTTTTTCCTCTCAAGATTAACCAGGACTTACCTCTTAGACTAGGTTTTTTGGCATCCGCTTGTTTCGGCGGTGTTCTGTTCGTCGGCAAATGCGTAGGAAAGGCGAACATTCCTATGCTGACCAACATCAGCATCGCGGATATCAGCACCAGACCTTTAAAATAAAAGAGGAACACTTTACGTCACAATTATTCACGCTCGATGCATTTTTACCGCGGAGAATTTTCGGTTACAAACAAAAAATATATACATATTATTTTTAATCTAGCCACTGATTTGCCAATTAAATCCGCCATGAATCATCGTTTAGTATATTGCGAATAAAATTAAGAAAGAAAAAAAGTGGGAAAAAAATTATATATATAATTATGCACATATAGAAATCACGTATAAAAAAGTTGTATTTTTGTTTTTTTAACCGACGTACGATTTTGTCCAATCAATTTTTTCCCTTCTTTTTCCTTTTTATTATGTTAAACGAACAAGCGCGTCGAATTTTTTTCGATAATTAGGTACCATTTTGTTTCTCATTTATTTAAACGTTTATATTACGGCCCTGTACCAAACTTCGCGAATTATTTTTACGCCGGCGCTCTCAAAAACGTGTGGCACAATAAAACGCTTGATATCCTAATAATACTAAGGAAAGTCAGTGGCAAACGGGTATACGTATTTACATATACATACATACATATATATATTTATGTTCGTATGTTGCATATTTACAAATATATTTCGCAAAATTTAAAGGCCGTCGAATTTTTAGTATTGTCCGTTTGGTTTTTTTCTTCTTCTTGTTCTTCGGAAGAAAATGTGTCGTTTTTAACAGAATTATTATTATTATAATTGTGATGATTATTATTATATTGGTAAAAGATTTAATGTGAAAATATTACTCGTAATATAATTATGATTGGATCAAAGTTATTTGAATGGTTTTATATATTTTGAAAACTTACCGAGCCACCACGCACCAACCCATCTTGGATCGATAGGCGTGATTTGTGGATTTGCGGATAGATCCGCATAAAGCATCGTGCAAAGTGATCCAAGGATAAAGCCTAACGCTGGTCCTAGAATCCTAACACCAATCGTGATTGCTATCAAAAGAGAAACATTAAAATGAAATGGTTAAAAATTTAGCAAAAAATATATTTGCCGATTTTATCAGATTAGTCGTATGACATATGTATGCATTTGTGTTATAATAATAGATTATTTTTCTTCGAGAAAGAAAAAAAATATAAGAAGAAATTTCTTACCGAAATACAAGGGACTTTCTCTGCTGGCAACGTTATCGTCGATGTATGGTATGCCAAGAGTGTAAACGGCTGTTTGACCCATTCCAACACCGAGCAAAGAGACGAAAAATATTGCCATGACTACCGTCGTTATTTTACTTTGTATTCTTTGTTCCGTTAGAAAGTCACCTTCGCAATATGCGATCGAATCACCGTGTGGTGCTGTTGTACCTAAGGTCAACCTACGATGTAAACAATAAGATTATATTTAGTGATTCTATTGATGCCTGTTCTGTAATAATGTATACATACATATATCAAATATATTAGTTTGATAGGTTCAATTAAAATAATAGTGAAATATTTTATTCAGGTAAACACTAAAGAAAAATAAGGAATAATTATTTGGTATATAGTGATTGCACAATATTAAACGTACTCGTCGAGTGTATGGTTCTCTGATCGTACACGCAACTTGCAGAGATTTGCTGGGACTGGATCAGTATTGTTATGTCCACCCAATTCGCCAGTAGGTCCGACGCCGCTGAAAAGCATCTCGTTTTGTTGGATCAGCTGTTCACCATAGATGAAATGAGGCATCGAGCAGGTGAAGGAGCTCACGGCAAAGAGAATCATGCCCCAGGCGATCCACTTAGGCCGGTGACCTTGGCCGCAGTAATACGTTAAGAGAAGGGACGAACCGATCTGGCCGATCTCAGTCGCAGACATTATGATACCCGTCGTTTTCGATTGGATTTGGAAGAGCTTTTCGATCGTTGTGATCACTGAGACGAAATATGTGTAGTACATGCCTTGAAGCACCTATAAACAAAAAATATAATTATGTCCTTCCGAATCTATGGAAATTTATGAGAGTATCTTTATCTTTTTTCTCATTATTTTTTTGCTGACTTTTTAATGAAACTTCTTCAATAGTACGATAAAAGAAACTTCATTTGTGTTTTAAAATGTTTAACTTCCAATATATAATTCATATGAATGCTAAATGAATATCGAATAAATTAAATGTAGTGTTGTTTGATTACATGATAAATTGAAGAAATATTGAAATATCGGTACTGACCCAGGTAATGCAAAAGATAACCAAGAAGGCCTGCTTCGTAGAAAAGTATTGCAACCATCGAGGTCTAAATGGACCCCAACCACAGGAAACGTCAGTATCATCGAATTCCGTGTGAAGGCTGCTAGATTTTTCGTCAGGCACGATCAGCTTCCCATTCTCGGCTGCTCCGTTCTCATGTTGCTTTCCATTTGGTATCGAGCCATTGTTGTTATGCTTGCTACAGATAAGGCCATTTCCATTGGCCATCTTTGCTGGTATTATCGTGAGAGCCTCGACGGTCCCATTGGCCAGAATCTGTCTGTCCTCACCCGCCATTGTCTACGCTTTCTTTTCTTCTTCCTTTTTCTTTTTCTCCTTCTTCTTCTTCGTTCTTCCTTTTCCTCTTTCTCGCAGCAATCGTCTCTCTTGCTAGGATACCTTCTCGATCGAGTCGATCTATGTAAAAATCGTTATAATATATTATTTCAGGCTAGACTCTGATATTTCTGATTTTTTGAAGTTATTACTTGTTTTTATTATCTAACTCGAAAAAGAATTTTAATGTGTTCGCGAAGAAAGAAATAAAACTACTATTACGTTCACCATCACTAATACTATAGCAATTACTATTACTAACAACAATAATAATTATGCCGTTCTCACAGGGAAATGATGCAAGAACGAAAGGTTTTTAAACACAATTAATGAAACCACTCGTATTTATGTTTAGACAAATATATTGTTATATTTTGTTACGTTTCTCAAGTTATTGTATTTGCAATTTTTTTTTCTTTTTTGTCTAAATATTTTTTCTTTTCACATTTTTACAAATAATTATTTTTATTCCCTTTTGTTAAACTAGGTCACGATATCTTTTTTTTCTTTAAAGTTAGTAAAGAAGGATACTTTTAACTTCTCTCAAACGAATCTAGCTCCGTGAACTTTTCGAAAGAATTGATCGGATCTACCTCGATCCTGATCGAATCGTGCATGACTCGTGATAATCGAGACTTTGCGAACAAAGGGGGACGTGTATTAACCTACGAGTCACGATAGTCTAGAAAATCGTATATAACGTCCGCGTTGGTCTACCATGACTATTCATAAACCTTTAACATAATCGTTTAGATAATATAATGTTCTAAGTATAAATACTAACTTGTCCGTTCATTTTTCAAACTAATCGTCACGATGTCTATATATATATATTTATATATGTATACTATATAAATATTATAATTATCGAAAGCTTCGAAGTATTTGTTGCCTTCTTTATTTGCAATTCATTTTAATAGAATTAGCATACATTTTATTTTGCATTTTAGTGATATACCTAAATTGGAACATCTAAGGTTGATTGTCAATTATAATTTTTAGTTATTTTATATCTAAATACACAACGCTGTAATATTGTTCAATATTATTAATTGGAACTAACTGAATACAATACTACATTAGAAAATATCATTTATTTATAAATTATCATTTTATTTATAAATTCTAAACATTCGGAAATAATTGTCTAACGTAAGCCAATAGAATTTCGATGCTATACATCATCTTCTCGTTCAAGGTTTGCGGTTAATGTATAACGTAGAATTTTGTTTTATATTTATCGTTCATTTACGAAAGAGAATGGGCACGATCGTAAAAATTGATTTAGGTTTGCGGTCAATGAAGGATCTTTCACTAATACGATTCGATTAGTTCGTGAGAGGATCGTCTACGTGAGTGAATAAGAAAGTTCACGAGACACCTTGTAGACGTGAGTCCTCTCACTTTCGTCCGTGCCCGACTTTCCTCATTTCCCTTACGTTCCATCGCACTGACTACTATCTCGTCAATGCGGTTTTCACTGACACTGACAACGAGTATGAGCCTATGAGAGAGAGAGAGAGAAAGAGAGATACTAGACGTGCGAGAGAGCCGATTTACTTGTAAGCACACACACACACACACACAGCGGGTGACCGCGAAATAAGATTCGTCACTTTCGCCATTACGTTCGCCTTCGTTTCCTACGACTTAAAACCGGTCGACACAATCGACGAGACGAGATCTCAAATCCTTTACTTCGAATCACGTTAAATACTTAACACAACTTTCTACACAAAAATAATATTCAATTAATATTTATGATTTAGAAGCAAATTTATACTAATTTTAATCACATCGCTTTTGTTTTAATATTTTATTAGGGTATTTTTAAATACTATATTATATGATAATATAAACAATTATATTATTATTATTATTACTGCAATCGATAGAGTTCAATGTTGAAAAATTTAATAATGTTATTATTGTATTATTATATTTTCAATATAATAAGAAAATTTTACGTAGCATATTGATTGAATTATACAGTATAAATATAAAATAATTATTACAATATTTTTAAATATTGTAATAATCTCAATACATTTTATTGAAAATTGTGATATTATTGATCCACTCAATAAAATACTATATATATATTGTATAATTTATATTTCAGAATACTAAATTCAAAGTATCTCCAATAAAACTGAAATAAAACCTAATACATATAATCGATAAATTTACGTTCAAATTTGTGATGCAAAATATAAAAATTGTATCGTTCGATTATTGTAAAAAGTGTAATAAAAATTACTAAATACGTGTGGTAGAAGAAAAGAATGCGATTGAATTTCGAAGAATGCAAGCTAAAAAGGGATCCCATGAGAGAAACTCGAGGCCAAAGAACCGTATGTTTATGTCTCGTTTGCATACGCGTAGACATGCGGCCACTGTATAACAAAGTTCCGGAAGAGGATGTGAACGTTGGCAAATGGATTTTACAGCGTCGTTAATGGCCTAATCACAACGCATAGGTACATACGTAGATATGTACGTATATACTTGCATACTCATATATGTTCGTATATATGTATTCGTATATGTATATGCACGCATAAATCGTCAGTGGTAACTGACCTCCGAAAGATCGTTCAAGAATATCGATGCTTTTATGATGTGACGCCATTTCTATGCGCCATTGACCCGAGATCGTATGTTTATTAACACCTCGAGAAACGCGTGCTTCTTGTCCTCGGCAGAAATAGAGAAACAGACTCTCGATAATTTTCATCAATACATCGAAAGATATTGCGAATTCCATTTTATACTTGGTTTTTTTTTATACTTTGTAATGAAATTAATTGTATCGGTTTGGTCTATATTATAATTGGTCTATAAGCAAATAATATGAGAAAATAGTAGTATAATTATGTAAATATTATTAATACTATAAATAGCTTTTTACTATACTTAAAAAGGTAATATAATATAATAATATAACTTTGAATTGGTCAATAATGTCCTTTTTGTCAGTAAAACGTTATTAGTATTGTTTATCAGGATTATTATGGTTTTGAAAAATATTTTAATATTAATAAGTAATTTTTTATAAGTAATAGCATAATTATACCATTTTGTAGCATAAGTAAATTTACCGTGTGACTTTCAAATTATATAAAAGGGGGATGGAAAATTAATTTAAAATAATTAATCAACCGTGCCAATTGAATAAAAATTCAATAATAAAATAATACTCTAATATTAATTATAATTATTTATACTAATCTTCCTTAGTATATTATTTTAAAATTCCTCGCTTCTCTACACCTCGTTTGATGTTCCGATAGAAATTATTTAATAAGATGAGCGTGCTGCTTTCGAAGAATTTTACTTTCGTCGAATCGTCCGAGATCGTTAGAAGCAAGAACGATCGTTGGGATGTTCGAACAAGGTCGCAAGTCTTTTGCTTCTGCAAGAGGCAGAAAGGTAGAGAGCCGCAAGGCTTGCAATCGATTACTTCCCGCTCGTTAAAGTGGATCGAAACGTGGATTCGTATCCAGGCTACGGTCAGAACGAAATCGAGAGCGAACTCGATGCGATAGAAAAAGAAAGAAAAAGAAAATGGTGGTAAGTATAATATCTGATGGTGAAATTCTAAAGAAACATCTTTCCTTAAGAATTATCTTTGCTTTTTATGATCGAAGTATTTTCTAATCGTTTTATTTCAGTTTTTTATTTTTCTATGCGCTAGCTATAAACAAAAACATCATGTTTTTCTTTAATATAGTAAATGATGGTGAAATTTTAAAGAGAGATCTTTTTTTAAGAATTACTACTTTTCCTTGTAAAGATTTTATTGGATTTTTCTATACTATGGTATGAGAAAAAAGTATATATATATTTTATAATAATACAAGATGAACGAAAAGATTTTATATTTAAAAAATTAATTAAATAATTTTTTTCCACACTGCAAATATATAGGCTTAGAAACTTCCATACAATCTCTATTGAAATTAATCTAAAAAGTTTCGTAAAGGAGTAATTAAATTTTTTCTAATCACTTTAACAATTTCTTACCCACCCAGTATATCGACTCAATAATATTACGATAATATCACAAGTAATCGATAAAAAAATCATCTATTGACCAATCTAATAATAATACGATTACCACAAAACGCATTCCGTTTATACCTCGTAGATAATATCAACCTATTAATTACTATCATTTATGTACTCGCATAAGTATCGAATCAGATCTTGTTTTTATTGCTAGTAATCGAAGGGGATTTTACAGTAAGATTTCTCTTTCTCTCTTTCTCTCTAGTCTTGGATCTCGAGTTAACGTAAGATTGCTTAGGCTTCTAGGTGAGATCAGGTGTGAGGGAGAGGAAGGAGGGATGGAAGAGAAAGGGGAAAAGGAGGAGGAAGGAGAAGAAATTTCCGGTAATAAATTGTCGCGGTATGTTGACTGTAGGCTTGAATGGGGACTCGAATGTCTCGTAACCGTTGGTAAAGTGCCCACACGTAGTGGACAACACACACACATACGTACTTATAGAAATATATATATAAGTATATACACATGTATTTATATTTTTGTGTCGGTGAGTTTATGTGTGTATGATGAGGATAAAGACGTCGATAGACTTTAAGATAGAAACTTGGCCTGATCATCGTCTCGATCCTTGTTTCTCTTAGAAACATAGCTCGTTCCTCGATTACGATCGATCTTCTAAACTTGTATGTTGTGTCTTACTAAAAAGGAGACATGAAATAACTTTCTCACTCTCGCTTTTTTTCTCTCTATTGCTCTCTCACTCTGTTGGTCTTTCATTCAAGATCATAGATATAAAGCTATGTCAGCCAATTTACTGACGCAATCATTTAATTTGATATTATAATAATATATTATGTAATATATATATTTATAATTTAAAAATCATTATTAAATATATATTTAGTAATACTATAGTATGGTAAATAGTGTATAGTAAAAAAGAGGTTGAATTTAATCGACTATATTTTAGATCGTCTCAAAATTTTATTTGTTTACTTTAGAAGATTATTTTACTGAATAATATACTGAATAGTAATAAAATATTAGGTTGGGGAAAAAGAAATCCATTATTTTTTTGGGGAATGGTTGTAGTGATTGATATCTCGTAAAGTATCGATCAAACAATTTCAGATTTATGCTCGTTGGAGAGGTGTATTCTATACTGAAAGAAGTATTCTATACTGAATAGTATAGAAAAAAGTTAATAGAACAAAATAGACCGTATAATATATTCAATAAAATTAACACAAAATAACAAAATATTATGCATGTAAGGTATAACAACAACAACAACAAAAAGGTAAAAAAAAAAAAAAAGAAAAAACAAACCTTTTGTGACGATCTAATAATACATATAATATATCGACAAAAATAAAAAATAAAACAATATTAATTTGAAATTAATTGTAAACTAATCCAAATAATTCAATGATCAACGATACTCCTTCTTCTTCTCCTTTAATCGATAATTGAAAATGACACAAAATTAGGATAAACTTTCTAAAAATGTTTTTCGATGGAAAAAAAATAAAAAAACAAGAAAGAAAGAAAAAGGAGAAAATAGAAAATAAAGAGGATCGATCGAAAGACAGAAAAAAAAGAAAAAAAGGAGTAAGAGAATGAAAGAGAGAGAGAGAGAGAGAGAGAGAGAGAGAAAGAGAGAGGAGAGAAACGTGGTAGCCAGAAACGCACGTGGCGAGTCGACACGTGCGTTGGGTGCGCGCGCGGCCACTCAGCAGTTCCAGACTTGGTCTAGGTCGCCGCCTTTCACTGTCCTACTGACGTGTGTCTCGTGGTTAGTTGGTTAGTTAGCTTATTCTCGTACGACTACGCACCACCTCAATACCAGGCCCGCGCCATCGTAACGTCCTCTTCGTTCGACTCTTACGCGCGTGTCTCTTTTAAAACAAACGAAAGAAGTCTTTCCTCTCTTTCTTTCTTTCTTTCTTTCTTTATTTATTTATTTATGTTTCTACATCATCCTTTTCCACCATTCCGATCGTCTCAACAAAATTATTTTCGTGATTCGAGAGTTGAATTTTTTCTTTTTTTTTTAACCCTTTGACTGCTATGAACGCATATATGCGTTTGTTAATATGAATGTAAAATAATGTAATGTTGGTTTGCGTATTGATTATTGTTTTTGAGTTTTGTCAAATGAAATTTATATAAGAAACAACAGCTTCAATTATTAAATATTAATTTATTATTAGATCTGGTTAATAATAGCAATCAATGGAAATAGTTGCATTAATAATAAATTATTCCGTCCCTACAAAACATTTCAGCTAAAAGTATTCAGCACTCAAAGGGTTAGTTCTAAACATCGGTGAAAATTGGATTAATTCAATGGTGTTAGGAAAAGAAAAAAAAACGAAATTGTTGATAAATTTATAAAACTTAATTTCATCACTTTTACGTAGAAATAATCAAACGAATATAATAGTATGATTGTAATTTAATGGCTGAAAAGAAAATGAATATATGTAATATTTTTGTCCAAATTTGATATAGCACTATTACTACTACTGATATAGCATAACTACTAACTACATTAAGTTTGTACTTTTTCAGTCACTAAATTAGCAACATATTCGAAAGTTTATCTTTCTCATTACAAAGTTAAGTTGATTTAGTAATTATCTCGTTACATGTAATGTTTCATCGAATTAATAAGTTTAATTTAAATATATGATCAATAAAAATAAATCAAATGCGACGAATACGTATACGTGATAAGATTTTGTATTTGTAAAGAAAAAAAAGGAGGGAGAGAGAGAGAGAGAGAGAGAGAGAGAGAGAGAGAGAAGGAGGAAAAAAAAGAGAAGATCAAGAAGATTCTTTTAATAAGAATAACTGTATTGAGGATCCACCTACCGCGTGGAAACATAAATTACGAAGACAGAAATGCATTGGGGTCCTATCGAGGCGACCTTCTTTCAAAGGCGAGATAGTAAAGCGTTAATTTTGTTCCTCCTTTTTTCCTTCTCTCAGGTTTTTTTTTCGTTTCTCCTTTTTTTTTTGTTTTTTTTTTTTTTTTTTTTAATCAAAACTGGAATTACGAGCTTCGCTAATTAACTTGAGACGATACGTGGTCGAGGTAAGCAAGGCCAGCAGAAAGGGTTTTCAACCTCGTAACTTCGTATATCGATGGATATCCAAGAATATATCAGAGTTCGATGCAACATGCACAGTGTTCCTTAATAATTTCTTACTCGTAGGGTGAAGTATTTCAGAAGACATTAACTACACAGCTGATTATTATTGGTTATAAATCAGAACTGCATTTAATTTTAAGTTTGCTTTCTAATATTTTTATACAAATTTGTTTACTGCTATTCGTTTTACAAATAAAATATTATTCAAAAGTATAAATAAAAGATAATTTCAATATTTTAATAATTATTTTTATAATGAAATTGTGTACATTGTTTAGTCCAATCATTTGTTTCTATTTTGTTTGACTAGTAATTCATTTTTAAAGCGAAACAAATATTATCATCTGGTCTTCATTATGAATCAGCACACAGAAATATAAATAAGAAAATTATTTCAACGTTTTAATATTTAGTTATACTTAATTCGGCTTATGAATTTTAATAATTTTTTAAATTAGCATTGATATTTTTTTTAATTGAAAAAATGTGGTACAATTTGAAATAATTCGATAAACTTTCACTAACATAAGAAGAAAAAAAATCAATTAGAGAAGCTCCAGGTAGTTTCCTAATCGTACATTCATATGTACATCTCTTAATCATATATCTCGTATGTATACAGTGGTCAGTCGTGTGTGGTATAATAAATGTGCTGTAATTGAAACTATGTAGTCGTAAAAGCTGAAAGTAGATAGATATGTATATGTATATATACTACATAGAACGATTTACGGACGAACGGAAGAAGAAAGTCGGAGTCATTATTAGATCACTCAATTGTTTGTAAAATCGAAAGTAGCGAAAGTAATTCTCACGGGCGAAGAAAAACGACAAAGTGCTGATTCTTTAGGTGATTTCGTTGAAATCAGAAAAAAGGGAAACGTGCGAGACTTTTAAATTAAAATCTTGCTGGATCAGATAGATGGTTTTGTCCGTGAGAATATCGTTTATTTGGCTTATTGTTAGTTTACTTTAATTACATGACATTTTCGAGAAACAAAGAGTGAAACTATTCGAAACAAGTTTCATCTTTTAGGAAATTATGAGTCGTCTCTTTTCCTAGTAATATTTAATCTAAAATATATATATATATATATATTTATTGTCACGAAATTGGAACAAAAAATAATTAGTATAAAAAAAACAATAGGATTTTTAACCAAATTCCTTTAAAAGATTAATTCTTTATGAATCATATTTGTAACCAATTTTTTAATATATTTTATATGCGTAGGAGAGTAGAAAAGTTATGAGCCTAACATAGGAATAAAAATTTTTTCTGTCAAATTGACTCTTATTTCGAGAAAAAATATACAAGTTTTTGTTATCACTTACCAAATTTTTGATATAGATTAACTTCTTCAATCGTTATTTAATAAATTAAACACGATGATTTGATAGTAAACCATCGACGTCCATGATTCGAATAGAATGGAACTGGAAACGAAGCGACTATAAGTGTTATTTGTAGTATTCTATTTTTAGCAATTTCTTCCCCTCCTTAATATCCTTATTTGTTATTCTACATAATTGCTAACGATTAAAGAATATTCACACCTTCCAACAAACGTTAAACTTCGTATTAACGATGTTTTTCCCCCTTTCACTCTTGCCTTATCTCTTTATTGCTCTTTATAACATTGCGTTAACGTCACTTATCTACGTAAATCGTTCAATTTCATGGTCAACGCCACATCATTCATCTTTCTACATTAGGTAAAAAGTCTAATTGTAAACCTTTCAACAAGTTAGGTCATTTGTATACGTGAATATTAATAAGAGATACGATATGGTCCTTATAAAATCATTTTCATTATAAAATACGTCATAGAAAATTTTACTTTTATTACTTATAAATTTTTTTGTTAATTTTCTATTATATATTATTATTGTAAAAATATGTTTTTTTTTTCAATTTTTTACGATGTTTAATACTCTCACGTTTAAGGATGTTTCTAGAAAAGTTTTATAATAATATTACTAAGTGTTTAAAAATATCTTGAAAATTCATTAAAAGAAAAAGGAAAAAAAGAATAATAATAATTAACGATGAAATAAATTTCATTACGGTATATGATATGACATGTTTCTTATGAAATCATTTTCATAAGAAGATACCATAATATCTATAGTAACTGTTACTTTTATTTCTAATATTTTCCTTATGTCGCATTTCAAACACTTTCACGTTTTAATACTTTCCTCAAAAGGACGTTATAAAATAGGAACGAAAATGATTGAAAGATTTAACAAATATCTTTGGCAATAATTTAAGAAAGTAAAAAAAAAATAAAAAAAAAAATAAATAATTCGGGACGAATGTGAAATTTCTCTTTTCTTTAATTATTCCGTCAACCCCAGATTGCGAGGCGGAAAAAAAATCAACAATCACCATAAATACGACTTTAAAAAGAAAAAGAAGAAGAAGAAAAAACAAGATTACCTCGTTTATTTGCTTACGAGTAAATGGCAATCAGTTTGGCCGAAGACTCGATTCCCACATTCCTCGATTCTTCTTTTTGTAAATATCATATATCGATAAATAAAAGAAGAGACTCGATAGTTTTTATCTCATGGTGAATATGTCGCAGCAGCAGCAGCAGCAGGAGAGAAGCAAGAAGAATCACGGGTAGAAGGAGGAGGAGAGGTATATAGTAAAAGGAAGGAAGAGCAGGAGAGAGAGAGAGAGAGAGAGAAGTATAAAAGGAGAGGTAGAGTAAAAGGACGAGGGAGGAAGAGGAAAGGCAGCAAATCCAGAAATGTTTTCCGATCGTTGAAAAATTCGAAGAATCTTGTTAAGTGCGGTCACGTCGATCGAAGAAATTCCGGATGGTTTGAAGAGTCCGTATCAAAGTTTCTCCCTAATAATCTAACCCCCGCCCCCTATACATATATATATATCTTTCTTTCTCATATTCTTTTTTAATAATTTTCATCTCACTCGTATTATTATCAAGTTGCATACAAGTCGAGTAATCGAACCGGTTCGGATAGTTTTCGAGGTAGACTGGCAAACAGGAAAACGATTCTCATGTCAAATAACGAAGCTTATTTTACGTAAAATTTCCATCTCTCTTTCTCTTCATCTTCTTCTTCATCGGAGACTTGGTAGATACTGCGTAGAAGTCGCCCGGATGCATCCGATAAACCGGTTAGATATGGCCGATTAAAAGCACTGACGCATTCGTAGAAAACCTTTCGGTGAATCGTTCGATGCGCTTCGAATCTAATCCATGATTCTTGTCCATGAATCGACGACGACAACAACGACGACGAGGACGACGAGAACGAAGATGATGATGATTATGATGATAATGATGATGATGATAATGATGATGATTATGATTATGGTCATCATCATCGAAGACATTCGTGGTGGTCTCAACTAGTTAAGATTCGAAAAAAGATCAAAAGAATCTTGATCGGTTAGTAAACGAATATATGTATAGCGTGTGGGAAGCTGATTCTCGATATACATTTTATTAATTCCAATATTATTTGTTGAGCTCTTAGTTTTTAATATTTAAAAAGAAAACTTATTTTTATATAATTTACTTTGTTTTTTTTTTATATCTATTAGTATGTATGTCATTTAGAATATTATTACATAGATATTTTTATAATTTTGTTAGATTTTTAAAAATATATATAGATATGAGTAAATTATTTAGAATTATTAATATATTATATATATTTTTATATATTATATATTTAGATTAGAAATATATTTAGTCACATACGAGACACTTAGAGAAGTAATTGTTAATTCACGAGCGAATGAAAAGAAAGTATTAATAGGATAGGTTAAATTTGTTATTAGGAGATTGTAAACTAAGTTCTATCCGTGGTTGTGAAGCTAAATATATTTTAAATAAATAAATAAATATATTTAGATTATATATAATAGAGAAAGAGATTATTTAATTTACTAATTATAAATATATTATAAAGATTGTTTTTATTACTCTCCCTTTTTACGGGCTTGAGGAGTTCGTTTCTTTCACAATGATTAATATATCATCAGGATATGCGTTAAAAAATAAAAAAATAAAATTTATATACATATATGTATACGTTATTAACACTATTCCTACCGACACTTCACGTATACCTATTCCTACCGCGGCTGGTCAAATGACCGGTCTTTCACAACTTATATTTTTCAATATTGAATGCAGACCAATGGCCAGCTTACCAGTATAAAAATATATTTTCTTTTATTCAAGAGTACATAATCTACATTTTATTCGTTTTCGTCACATTTTTTACAAATGGGCTTTTCAACTGTACATTTTCCGCATACGTACTTTTTACATTTTAGACAGATTTTGTTCGTCTTATTATCTTTACAATACTTTATCTGACATGTTTTCCGTTCACGAGAACCTGTACTTGTACTTGCGATGGGTATTGGTTGATTTTTTTTGCCGAACTCTTGTTGGTATTCGATAGCAAGTTCTTCTGCCAATTGAAATAGAAATTCCTGTCTTGTAATTTCTCCTCCCGTAGTTTCTTTATATAACACCCATACATTTATCCCGGCTAAATCCAAGATATTAAAAAATACTTGCAAAGGCCATCTCCGAGATTTAGATTTTACCGAATAATTTCTGGCCATTTGGTCGGTCACATCTACGCCAAACTTGGTGCTATTATATAATTGAATTGTCTCCGGTGTTCGGGTGTCATTTTTTTCAATTTGTACGGAGTTGTGGATTGAACTGAGAATTAGAACTTTCTTTCTTGGTTTGGCTTTGTAAACTGTCAACATACAATTATTTGAGCGATAGAGTTTGGTTGAAAAAAGTGCCATGTCGTCATTTTTCAGTTTTGCCAGTCTTGGTAGCTCTTTTCTATTTGCTCTAATTGTCCCAACAATCGTAGTTTTTTTTGCTAAAAGTTTTGTTGCTAAAGGTAGGCTTGTAAAAAAGTTGTCCGTGGTTATATTTCTTCCACATCCTACATACGGTTTTGCTAATTTCATAGTGACAAACTCTCCAAGAGGAACTGAGGGTTCTCTACTTTCATCTTTTCCCAAATATGGAAAGCGTTTATTATATATTTGCTACGCACATCGAATGCTAACCAGAATTTTATACCAAATTTGTCCGGTTTATTGGGCATGTATTGAGTAAATCTACACCTTGCTTTCGTTGGAAACAATTGTTCGTCAATAGTAATATATGGTCCTGGTTTATAACAATTCTGACTGTTGTCAATAAACTTGTACCAAACTTCGGAAATCATAGCAAATTTATCGGTTTGTAACCGTTGGTTTCGTTGATTTCTGTCGTCAAATCGAATAAATCTCATAATCTCCGTAAAGTCATGTCTACTCATAATATTTGAGAAAAAAGGCGGGCCCCACTTTTTATTCCATAGAAGTGCTATATCTATATTCTTAGCCTCATATGCGCCGCGTGCATATAGAATTGCAAAAAATGCATATAACTTTGCTGTAGATAGTTCCCATTTATATCCCAACACTCTAAATGCCTCTGCCTCTGTGCACTTTCTTATAAGTTCGATTATATTCTTATCAATTATCACAGAAAATGCCGTCCTTACTTCGCCTTTCATAATATTACGTTTACTGTACCCAGTCGGGCCTGATGTTTCCCTAAAAATATTATGACCAGGTGCTCTTCCAGGATTAGACCCTATTTTTACTTCGTGCCAAACAGTTCCGTCCATCGCAATTTCGCTTACTTCTTCCTCATTCTCACTATCGGAACTAACTAAGAATCTCCTTCTCTTTCGTCGTCTACGTACGTTCGAAATATTCTCTTCGTTCTCATCGGTGTTCGAATCTGTTTCAAGTGGATCATAATTTTCCGTATTGTTATTTTCCATATCCAGAATTTCCTGATCATTTTCAGAACATTCTGCATCGATATCATTTATTCTCTCTAATAATACATTCGCACTCCTCAAACGTCTTGCCATTTTGGGGACAAATATTCTACAAAAATAAAAACTAAAATATGAAAATGTAAATCAAAATAGATAAAAAAAGAATAAAAGATAAAATGTGGAACTTACTGCGAAGTATTGTTAGTCTTGTTCACTATTTTGAAAATGGCACTTATAACACGTAATACGATATAAAATATTACAAAATAATAATAAAAGACTGCCAAGTATGCTCTTTGTGACTTTCACGTTCGATGCACTCTGTTCGTGTCGCAAGACTATACTGATTTGAATTCGTGAGAAGACGTCTATACACTTCCTTCAGTTACAAGTTTATTTATTTTACGTCATAGTAGATGAGATGGCGTAGAACATTCGAGGATCTTGACCGTATCGGATATCAATCAAGCAAATAAACACCGCTAGCCCGATAGTCGAGTGAGAACTGTAAACACTTGGAAGTGCCGTAAACCAATTTCTGGAAGGCACTTATCGGATAAAATGTGTCATAACTACATTACCTTTCGTTTGTAACGACTTTATAGTTTTGGCATTGAGTCTTAGAGAGAAACTCTTACATAAATGTATAAATCGTACTACCGGTCAAATGACCGGTCGTGGTAGGTAAGACAGACTACAAATTTTTCTCGGAAAATAAACAATAGAAAAATAAGTGAATATTGAAAAATATATCATACATATATATGAGGAAAAGTGGTAAAGTTTAAAGGCGATTCACATACGTTGAATGTAGGAAATTCCAAATGAAAATTTAAAAACGGTCATTTGACCGGTCCTGGTAGGAATAGTGTTAAATGTTTTACAATTCGAAGTGGCAAGATAATAAATGACAAAGTATTGTAAAAATATTAAGCAACATTCTATATCTATCATATGCATAAAGAATAATGATTGTAATAATTTAATAATTATTATTATAAACATATGTATTTGTAAATTAAAAAAAAACATGCATATATATGTTATTGAATGTTTTACAATTCGAAGTGGCATGATAATAAATGAAAAAGTATTGGAAAATAGTGCGCAGCATTCGTGATTGGTCTAGCAGCAAGTACGTGTTCTCCACCCGCGTTGTTACAGGACGTACATAAAGAAGAGAGGCGATATCTCGGACGCTACGGACGTGTACGATGTAATAATAGATTGTATTCACAACCGGACAGCAAGTCCAGTACTATCCTCTCGAGCACAAATTACGGACAATCATAGTCCCGGCGCTATCGGTATTATCTTTTTGGCAAATAACACGCTACGTTATTTCTAACTTATATGCATACATACCAGCACACACGAACACGTACGCACGCAAGCACGCACGCGCGCGCGCGCGTATCATCTACCTTTCTGACAATCTTTGAGTAAACTCAAGATTCATCATGAGTTTGTATCTTCTTCGTTAAAAAGAAGAAGAAAAAAGAAAAAGAGTGCTCGGCACGACGAAGGTTCCTTCGTTATGAAAATCAACGAAGAAATGAGAAGAACAGACTAACTGACAACTAACGTATATGTTTGTTATTTTATCCTTCGACGAAGTTGTTGCAAATCTATGATCTCCGTTCGTAATCGTTTTCTGTCATCTTTATCTTTTTCATAAGTCATTTTCTTATTCTTTATTTTTTATCATTACCATACGGTCCTATATTTAATCTCTTCTCCGTTAATTGATCACAACCATCTTTGCTTTCTACAGATGAGATGATACCTTCGAAAGTGATATTAGTATATTTTTGTCTTTTTTCATTTTGATATATCAACCATATTATTTATGAATAAACCAAAAATAGAAACGCTGTCGTTTAGTAAAAAAATAAATTTATAGATATATAACTTTTTTCTAAATATTAATTGTATTCTTTCAGATGATAATAATAAAATGTTATTTAAAAATGATCAAGCAGTTAAAGTACATTCAATTTGCTTCTTTTTAATTTTTTAAAACACAATTTAACAATATATTATATAATATAAATATAATATAAATAATATAAAATAAATATATGTAGGTGGGTTAAAAAATTTCGATTTTAACATAGAAACAAATAATCTAAAAAATACACATATGATATAAAGGTATACTACGTATTTCATTAAATCCGAAAGTAAATATGCAACAGAATTAGAAATTAGTTCATTTGCAGGAATGAAATGTAATTCAGATTAGAAATTAGCAAGTGAAAAGGTAAGGTACATACATCCTGTACGTGATTAGATTCACATGAAGGAACAAGTGATTAGGTAAGAAGAAGAGAAAAAGAAGTCAGAAACAAAAGAACCAAATGTACATACGAACCTACTAATGAACGAACGGAGAATGAACGAACGGAGAATGAACGAACGGAATGAAGGAACGAACAAACGAACGAACGAACGAACGATTAAACAAACGAAAGCGATAGATAGAGTAGTAAATAAGTAGTTGTAGTTGTAGTTGTAGTAGTCGTCCTCGCTGGTCGTCCTCGCATCCTCAACTGCGTGGGAAGCGGCATTGAGAGGTGACCTAGTTTGAGACAGTAGACTCACCGTCACTGACGACTACAATGGCTTCTACAACCACGACGACGACTATGACTATGACTATGACTATGACTATGACGACGACAACGACACAACTATGACGACACGATGATACTAAATCTTTCTATGCACCCCTCTCTCTCATTCTCTACACGTATATATTTATAAGTATCGACGTTTATGCGTAGGTGTATATTCTCGTAATTCGCGCACGCGCAACATCACTTCCAGTTAACGCTGCATTCATTTTTTTGCATTTAGAGAGCATTCCTCGTATCGCTATGGATTTTCTTTTTTTTTGCTGTTGTCTTTTATCTTTTTTGTTATTCGAACGAAAAGATACACGATATAACACGTAAAATCCTTAATACCGCGTTATCTATTACTTAATATAATATATCTTAATTTATAAAAAAGTAAGATATTTTTTTGTAATTTATTTTGATTTTGAATTTAGAGGAAGAAAATTTCTATATTATTTTTAAGTAACAAAAAAAAGAAAAAATATGCTCGCTTGGATTACTGTTATCCTCCTTGATAAGAATAAAAATTAGTATTTTTCATTTATTGGCAATATTTTGTTACTTTGATTTTAAGGAAATATTTAGAAAAAATAAGACTTCGAGGTTTTTTATTCGCGTTCGTAAAATAATAATAATAATAATAATAATAATAATAATAATAATAATAGTGGTAATAATAATAATAACAACAACGTTGTAGTTTTAAATTTGTATATTTTCCTTGAATAGAAATTATTGTTTGACCCATTTTGGACGTATGTTATAATGCAGATTTTGATAATAAATTATAGAAAGAACCGATATCGATATCACATAAGTTTTCGTGTAAACAAAAAATTAGACGTTAGGTGTATATATTCTAGATAAATAGACGACAAGTCGTAAAATGTTTCCGTTTTACGGCCACGACAATTATAGCTAGCACGTGTGTATATAAATTACTAGAACGTAACTATCTAATCATTTGTATGTGACTTTGACACCTTTGCGTTTCTAACAATAAGAAAATTGTAAGAATATATGTATTTGTAAGATATCAAAACTTTTCGCCTTTTGCTATTACTATTCTATAACTTATATACCCGAATTTAAATTATTCTTATCTTTTGTTTCCGAGGTCGAAGAAAGTCGTTTTCGTAAAACGTTCGCAGTCGTTTCGTGGAAAAACTTTCTCGTCCGATTTTATCCAACTAATTTAAAGTATGATAGAAATCGAAAACGTTGGATTTCTGTATATTTGTGAGATTACTTCGTATGTAATTAATGTATACGAAATATTTTGCTTTTTCTTTTTTTTTTCATTTCTATACGAAATTCGAAATTTACATACACATGTTTATCTATCGAACTAATCTAATCCGATGGAAATCGAAAAATTTGTATTTTCGTATATTTACGATAATCTCGATATAATTTATCTACGAATAGAATTTAAGTTTCTTTTTTATTTTTATTTCATAAGATTCGAAATTTATATACATACGCATATATAGTGTCCCAAAAAATTTGACCTATACTTTCATGCATGTCTGTGCCTACATGTGTTTGTATCGAGATACAGGGAAAAGAGAGAGAGAGAGAGAGAGAGAGAGAGAGAGAGAGAGAGAGAAAGAGAGAACTTTAAAAAATTTCTCGAAACGATCATCAGGTTAATAAATGAGGCTATCAATATTTAATATGTGTATTCGTATTGAAAAAGTTACGCGAATTAAAATCGTTGCCGTTTCTTTTCTTTAAAATTTTTTTTATTTATATTTCATATTTAATATATATATATATATATTTTTTTTTTATTTCTATCTTTTATCGATTGCGGCACGTTTTGGAAGAAAAAAGAAGAAGAAAAAAGGAAAGAAAAAATCCAGGATAGGAGGGCAGTTAAACGATAACCTTAATGCGACGGCATACTTCACGCGCGTATGATGATCCTTTCACTAATAAAATATTTTCAACATTATCAGAGCCGCTATAGTTTAAAAAAAAAAGAGAAATCGAAAGGGAAAGTGGGTGCAGGTATCGACGGTCAATTTGCATTAACGCAGGATTGGTCGAATCAACCATTATCGCTCTCAACGAGGAACATTCGAAGTCCAAATCTTTTCTTCTTCTTTTGATTTTCTGTTCCTTTTTTTTTTCTTTTACTTTTTACTCCGTTGAATTTTAATGGAAGATTCACGAAAGAAATTTTCGTCAATGTTCCCTCTTATCTTTCTGAATTTAAACCATGTATTCAGATTAAAAATTTCTCTTTATGATTTTTCGTATTTTTTTGTAACTGATGATGCATTCAATTTTATATTAAAGTTTATAATAGGAAATATAAATGATATAAAAATATGAATTAATAAAACTAATATAAACAAAATATTTTTAAAAAATTCTTTCGACTCTGTATTAGTGTCCAATTATTTTGAAATAAAGTTGACGACACAAGTGATTTAATTTAATACGAGTTAACCGAGATGACCTTTATGGATAAGAATTGTGTTCATTCGTAAAGAAGAGAAACGAATAATCGTTTGAGATTTTTGAAATACAGCGAGTCCCAGAAGTATCTTGTACCTCCGTTTATTATATACGGTACATTTAAAGCATTATTCAAAAGATATAACATAAATTGTAAAAACTGTCTATTTGCAAAAGAATGCATTGAATTACTCCTACGATAGTAAACAACATACATCATCTTTGAAACAGTACATTTAGACAATATTACAATCTATGTTACAAGTTGAGTAAAACTTCAAATGGACTTATGTTTATAGAACATTTTCGTCTTATTTTTTTTAGCGTAGTATACATTCACAATGTGTATACAAAAAAAAATCTCGGAAACCCTATATAATAAAGTCCTCTTTTAAACAAAATTTATCTTGCAATTATCATATTCCCATGCAAAAATTCTCAAAAAATAGCCCATTTTTGGAAGCCTTACTTCGTTAAGACGTATCATGGTCTCGTTCGAACTCTTTAGATAATAGTTAGCCGTATTAAGTTTGAAAGAGATCGAATGGACGAAGCGCAAAGTCGCGTTACCATCTCATTGAAACGTACTCAAACGAGTCTAGTGTTGAGTGGCGTCTGGTCAACCAACTTACTACCAGACTATGGAGAGGGTTTACATAGCGCGCGCGAGCTGTCCGCCGTTATCGAACGTGTAATACGGTCCTCTTCTTCTAGGTTCCATGAGCATTCCTGGGGACATGAACATAGCAAAAGTTGGACGTTCAGTCCAACGTGAACGAAGCTTCCTCTCTGTACTCATCCACCGAGTCGTCGACCTTACACACTTTTTCTCTTTTCCACCATTAGACGCACCGAGTGTACTTAGAAAAAAAGAAAAAAAAAGAAGGAAGGAAAAATGAGATAAAAGGAAAAAATAAAAAAAAAAAAGGAAGTAAAGATCTTGAAAACGTCTGACTTGTCTGTCTTTCTATTTATCTCTCTCTCTCTACTTGTAAGAGAAAAAAGGATAAGGAATAGTGTCGTCGAATTAATTAATTTTTCCTTTTTTTTATAATACTAGGTCACAAGTTTCTTGATTTGTGACTCTTTTTTGTATTTGCAAAATTAACAAATAGTTAAATTTTTCTTTTTTTCTACCATTAGACGCAAATAAATGTACTTATAGTGAGAAAATATAAACAGAAAAGGAGTAAAAATCTGGATACGTCTGACTTGCCTCTTACTACTTATAAGGGAAACAAATTGATACAATTCTTGGATCATATATATATCTAGAATCTACAATAGAGATAATTTAAAATAAATCGTGGTAATCTAAGGCGATAAGTAAATATTAAAAATAAAAGGAAGAAAAAATGGTATTTTATGTGGATTTTCGATATTAAAAAAAAAAGAAGAAGAAGAAGAAAATAGAAGAAAAGGAAGGAGAGATTTATCTTGAAAAGAAACGAGGAAGATGGACGGATAGATGGATAGATAGAGAAGAATGTATCTCGTAACGGTGTCAGTGCGTGTGCGCATGTGCTGTAGATGTACTCGAGCTTGCAAGCTTAGGGGAATCGTCATTCGCAAGAGCTTGGAAGCTTGCGATACCCGAAGAACTGGGTCAACGTGAACACCGTCGTTCTTAACGCGTGCGCACATACATATATATACATATATACATACATACATACATGAATTTACACATAGATAGATGAATGTAGGTACGTGCAAGCACGCAGTGGGACAAGTATACTACACGTTAATTACGTATGTATAGAAGAACATAGCAGGTAAGAGAGGAAGGTCTCTTTTGTCTTCTCGCATATCTCATCCGAATAATTTCCTTCCCATCGATATTGGAAGCTGTAGAATTCGAAACTCGACCGAATCAAATCGAAGTATCTCCGTTTTAATTAATTTTCATACTTCGATTTCTCGTTTTATTCAAACCAATCTTAATTTAGAAGATACGATGTATCTAAAATAATCATTTTGCTTATAACATTAATTCAGTCACATTATTATTACATTTTAATATGCTTATACGCGCGCACGCGTACGTGTGTGTTTACTTCATTGTAATAATAATTTCATCAAAATTCGAATTATTCTCTTCAATATTTCTCTCATTCTCTTTCTCTATATTTCTCATTTATTTATTTTTTTTTTATTGTAAATTATCGAATAAAATCTTGACATAATTTTACACATGGAATCGTTTCGAATGTGAAATTTTTATTCCTTTTCGTACTTTATTAACCGGAACGAACAGGAAGCAATTTCTTTTTGGTGAAAATATCGAAGAGATATTCGCATAGGGACAAATACGATAAGAGCTGTTCAAGAAGTAAAAATAACTGCTTACGGTGCTCGATGACGGACTCGTGTGTATAGCTTGTGGAAAATGTTGACGATTAATGAGGCTGATTTCGAGAAAGAGAGAGAGAGAGAGGACCAAAGTGAAAGTGCGCAAGCCATCTCGAATTCGAATTCTTTGGGCCGGCCCGATCTCGTCGTCGAGGAGCCTCCGAAAAAGGCGAATCTGTCGTTCCATTGGTCGCCTGACTCGTAGAAAATGAGAGAACTGGTCTCAAGAGGGTACATAATGTATATATACATAGTATAACAAGCAATAGTTATCTCTATGAAGCTACTACAATTATTGAAAATATTATTTTCCAATTGATTAATATTATATGTCATATTTTATATGATAAATATAAATATTTTTTGTTATTTTACATTCTGAAATAAAAACATTTTTTCTTATTATATATTTAACATTAAATCAACCGACGCTTCATGTATACCTATTCCTACCGTGAGCGGTAAAATGACCGCTTTAAAAAAAATAATTACATTTATCTTAATATAGAATGAGACTTTGGATTTAGTGAATAATTGAATAGTGAATATAATATATTTTCTTTTATTTAGAAATAGATAATATAAATTTTATGCGTTTTTATTGGACTTTTTACATATAACAGGATTATTACAAATTATCACATTTTTACGAATTACCGGCTGCGGTCAATTTGACTGCACGTGGTAGGTTTAATGTTAATATAATAAATATATAAATAAAATATGTTAAAAAAAAGTAATATAGTAAACTAAAAAAAAAACAAAATAGTACCATTACTTTTTACTTTTATATTACGAAATAGGAAAATATTATTTCCAAGATATAAACAATAGTACGAAATATTTGTCGTATGCAAATTAGTCTAATGCCATATATTAAAAAACGAGGAAAAAAAATGAAAAAATAATACCGCCATTTTGTATAATTATTATTTTATGTTGATTATTTTGAAAGAGTAAAATTTCAATTTTGGATGATAATAAATGTATGAATTATACATATTTAGGATAGAACGGTGCGTTATATTTTAAAAATAAAAAAAGTAGTATTATATTGCACTATTATTTCTTTTTATAGCAGAAAAGAGAACCAGTGGGATAAATCGATTCCTCAAGAGGGTACTAGACGAGAGTTGCTTCCGAAACGGTATCAAAAGCCATCGTTGGTGCTGCTTCTCGAAATCGAGCACTCACTGTTCGATACCGATTCGTTTTCCACGATGCTTCTATAGAAATCGTAGATGCGATCAATAATGAACGTTCGATTGTAGGGCGCGTTCTAGAAGTGGGTCGTAAACGACCTACACTCGCTTTCTTGGGTTCTTTCTATAATTTATATTTTATTTTACAATGTCTTACGTATGGACGATCTGGTACTTGTATATTTTACGTTTAACGAACAAAATCAAAAAGAAAAGAAAAATCTGATCGTTAGTATGATAAGTAAAATTATCTCTGAAATATTTGTTTATTTTCTCCAAACAAATTGTAAATAGAAAAAGAAAATAATCAAAGTCATTGAAAAATTATCTCCGAAATAAATATTTTTATCCGTCTCGCGATGAGATTTGAAACGTTAAAAAATTATTTCAATTTATTTGTCCGCTTAAAATATTTACAAAATTGTCTTATCAAAGTATTAATTTTTATACCGACATAACGAATGAAAAACAAAACAAAAATATTTTATATTCACTCGGGTGAAAATTATTATAAAAAATTATATTAGAAATTCTTCGAGTGCGTTTGTTTGTTCAGGACGGAAATAAAACGATATTCATTTTTAAAGGTAATGTAAAAAAAATATTCTACGAAGGTGTTCGTTGAAAAAGAAATAGGGGGGAGGGCGGAGGGAGCAGGGAATCGTTACGACATCTAATTTCGATTTTTTTCTAACCTCTCTACTACTGACTTTCTCTTTTTTTTCCTCACCTCGTTTTTCTTTCTCTCTTTTTCTTTTTATGTGTGATCTAGCAGCGTTTCCTACTCGTTTCAACCCGTTCGAGTGCTCGTACTCGTAGCGTTCGCAGCCGCCTGCTACTGACCCACTTCCATCTCTGGGAATAACCAGCTCGCACACCTCGAGTCCACCCACATACGGAATCTCCTGCGCACACTCACACCACAAACTTCGTTGATGCGCTACTACGAGCTCGTACGTATGTGTGCGCGCGTCCGTTCTTTGTGGTGGTGGTGTGGTGTCTACTCGCGCGCGCTACCACCAGGCGCTTCTTCCTAATCAGTTCGTATTACACGATCAAAGAACTAGCCGAGACGACTTTTCGATGGCACGTTCATTCTCCCTCTCTTTCTTTTTTTTTTCGAGCCTATTTTTTTCGATCATGTCGTTTCGAAACGAAAGTCATTTAATCGCGTTGAATGAGAACGATTATTATTATTATTATTATTATTAATATTATTATTGTTATTGTTGTTGTTGTTGTTGTTGTTATTGTTGTTATTGTTGTTGTTGTTGTTGTTGTTGTTGTTATTATTATTATTATTATTTTAACCTTTTATAACCCTATTTTTATTTTTTCGTCTCAGTAGATAAAATCGTATAAGATTAAAGTTGTAGTATTGTTTTATATTAATATAATTGTATTATATTAGAAATAAATACAAATTATACTTATATGACAAAAATTATCTATAATGTAATTTATGATTATACAAAAATAAAATAAGGAGAGATTGGGATATGAAGTTATAAGAGAATTTGTGTTGATAAAATGATGGAATACTTAAAAAATACAGACATTTAAATAAATGCGTGACTTTGAATTTTATACGAGGCTGTAAAAGGTTAAATAAGTAAGTGATACGAGAAGAAATACGTAAAATGTTTAAAACATTAATTTGATGACATTTACCTGAACGAGTCGAGGAAAGTTTGGGAGTCGACGATCGTTGACGGCTTTCAAAACCACAGAAACAACGTTTATGAAACACTGAACTTCGTAAAATGATCGAATCGTCGTGTCTCGTATTTTTCGTTCGAAGCAAGTGTGAAACACCCACGTACGATGCACTGTAACATCAAAAGAAAAAACGAATATATATAATATATTACTCGTTAGTATTTTAATGCTGGACAATAAAATGAAAAATAATAAAACCAAAAAAAAAATTACAAAAAAATAAAATGAAAATAAAAAAAAAATAAAAATAAGAAAATAAACTTAAGTTACACACACATACACGCACAAACACACACACACACATATAATATCGTTCGAAATATTGTCACGTTTTAAATTGATCACGCGTATTTGTCAACGGTGAAAGAGAAAATAGTAAAATAGGTGACTATGGTTGAACGGAAGAGGAGGAAGAAAAGAAAATGGATTCTGTTAAAAGCCAGACGGGCCAAGGCGAGACTAACAACGTGGACCGTCTAATCGGGCTGCCTTTCGAAAGAAGAAACGAAACGAAACGAAACGAAGAGACAACGAGAAGAGAAGAGAGGAGGAGGAGGAGGAGGAGGAGGAGGAGGAGGAGGAAGAGGAGGAGGAGGAAGAAGAAGGCGTAGGCTATGCGCGTGTGGATGTCGTTTACCTCTCGGAGTTATTTGGCCCCATCGTGGCATGAACGTTCGAACCACGAATGAGAGAAGAGACACACGAATATAAGCAAGAGAGTTTGTGGAGTGCCAAGTGAAAGAGAAAGAAAAATCGAGAGAGGGAGAGGGAACGCATGTCTGTATTTGTACGAATATTCGTGCATGCGTGCGTACGTGCGGGCGCGCGCGCGCGTGTTTTTTCGTGTTCAAAAAATATTCAACAACTTTTGAAATTATTTAAACGATTACCTCGAGTGGTTAGATTTTGCATTAGAATTATACTTCCTTCCTTCGCGTGGAGTAAACTAATATGAGAATGAAAGAAAGAAAGAGAAAGGATACTTCGTCCTTTTTATTTCGAAAGGACGTGTCTCCGAAGACGTGTTCGGCTTGTATAAATCGCGTAAGAGTCTCTTTCCCCCACCACCCAAAACTCTCTCATGTCAGCACCGAAATGATGATTTTTTTTTCTCTTCGGCAACGTATATGGGATGAATTCTCTCCCCACTCTTTTTCTCTCGGTATCTACGCAATTTGTCAACATGAAATAATTATTTGAATTTCAGATAATACGTTTCATCATCGTCCATATATTTTTCGATTCGTTTCGACATCATTTCTTCAATGATAAAAATTGCAAAATGTTGTTTTTGTTTTTTGTTTCTTCTTCTTCTCCTTCTTCTTCTTCCTATACTACGCCGTTAGCGTAACTATTCATCCTTAGAGAGAACGATGAGTCATGGTTTTAAAAATTTTTTTTATTTCGTAATTAACTCGAAAAAATAGTTGGGGAGGTTGAGGAGGAGGAAGAAGAAAAGGACGGAACGATGTAAGAGATTCATATCGAACAACACATTAATTCGTTTGTTTCATGAACGTTTCATTCGTTCTAGCCTAGAGTTGTGGACTCTCCAACACACCAGTAGTGAGTTGGCATAGTTCAACGAGGAACCGGCGATAACAAATGGTTACGATAATAGCCAGCTCCGTGAGAGACCGGATACGGCTCGTCTCATGAAATTATCTATGCTAGACTAACTCTCTCACTCTTTCTTTCTCTCTTTCTCGACGAGAGGAACCGATCCGTAGCGTAGAGAGAATGATCCATAGATCACTATTACGAGCTAGTCTAATAATATTTTTCTCCTATCTTTTTTTTCTTTTTCTTTATATTTTTGTTGTTGTATTTTATCGATCGGTAAAAAAGAGAAATCTTCGCAATACAAGAAAAAAAGGAGTTGACATTTTTTTTGGCAACATAATATGTTATATATATATGTTACCGTGAAAGACCGAAATTGGAGAATGTCAAGATTCATATGATCGCTTGGTATATGTCCGAAATATTAATGTATTAGAATAAACTCAAATATTCGGTCTTTCACTGACATATTTGGTATGTGTTGACAAGCGACCATGTGAATCTTGACATTCTCCAATTTCGGTCTTCCATGGAAACATATATATGTATTATATTAGATATAGCAATTAATTCAATGCCTTTTTTACAAATTTAGTATTTATTTATAAAATAATCATGCATCTGTTATTCTTTGAAATAGTCTCCATTATTTTCAGTAGCTTTGATTTATTTTTCAGGCTGAACTGCCGAATTCCTTGACGAAAATAAAATGATGATTTTAATGCAACGAATTAAACGAATTAATTTTTTAATAAACGAATTTTAATAAACGAATTAATTTGATATCAAGATATCAAATTAAAATTGCTACACTTAATATATTATTTTATTATGTATATATTACTCTCCCCTTTGAAGGGTCTGTTCTTTTTACAAATATTTAACACATTCTCCCATTTCTCCGCATTAATACACAACTCACAACTATCTGAACATATAACGAAAAGCTAATATAAATATACTTAATATAATGCTAATATAATTATTCTAATATTATTACCACTATTACTCTATCTATTATATACATTACATAGGACGAGTTTTTTCTTTTTCTTTCTATTTTTTTGTTTCTATGCAATTTGTGAAAAGGAATAATTATTTGAATTCCAGATATGTTTCGTCTAATAATAACTAAAAATAAGTAATGAATAAAGTAATGATTATAAAAGAAAGATAAATGGAGTAAGTTTGCGTCAAATGAAAATAACGTTGAATGTAAATATAATATTATAATAAATAAATAAAATCGATGAAAAATTGGAAATACAAAAAAAAATAGAATAAGCGTGGCAATGAGAGACAGTTATAATCTAATTACAGATTATATTGTGTTTAAAAGTCATTCCCCTGTGTGCGGTTCGAACGGGTTTCGCAAGGGACCGCGAACGGTGTCGATGATAAAAAGAATGTTACTACGATGGAAAAGTTAGTGGGCGAACACTCACGAACGATAAGCGGCTGGAATCACAAGGTGGTATTTAACTCGTTCGCATCTATAAGCGCACCAGCAGCATGCCGTTATGACCATGGCCTTAATCGCGGAGCCATATACAACGACACGTTCAAAGAGAGAGAGAAAGAGAGAGAAAGAGAGAGAGAGAGAGAGAGTAAGAGAGAGAAAGAGAGAGAGAGTGAGAGAGAGTGAGAGAGAGAGAGTGAAAGAAAGAAAGAAAGAAAGAAAAGAAATAGACATATGCATATAATCATTTTCTACCACATTTATATACACCTTCCTACCCCTCCCCCCGTTTATGATACGAACGAAGTTATGATATGATGTGGTATTCTAAACGAAAGTATAGGAGATAGATTAGTGGTGGTTTATGGACTCAATTTTTTAGTTATTTTAATAATTATTTCAATGCCTGTACGCTTCTTTTGATTTTGATTTAAATATTACAATAAAAGTGTAGAAAAGCATAAATTTGTGGTGGTTTTTGGACTAAATTTTTTAATGCTTTTTTAATACTTATTTCGGTTCACATGGTATAACAATCTAAATACATGTTGGTTTTGTAAATCTTCTAACCATAAATAAATTCTGAGAATTTTGTGTGTAGGAGGATTATTAGAAAGAGAAATAATTTAAATAAATATATTTATTTTTTGTATTAATGTCTCCTAGATTTTACTCTATATAGTTAATGTTCAGAATTTTTTTTAATAATCTAAGTGTACCAGAAAATATAATACACTATTTATAAGAAGCGTCAGAGGATTGGAGCTTGCAAGCAACCTCCTACTTAACATCCACTTTAAGTACTAGTAATAAACCAAGAAATGGACCACAAGTGTGTTGTGCTTTAAAAGCTTCTTATTAATCTATTCTTGACTGTGACTATATAATGGATCGTGTTCTTTATTTTTTTTAGCATTATAAACTTTATCGTTTTACATATGCATGTGTATAAATATATGTATATATAACATATGTTATGATCATTTTAAAAAGTCCGTGGCTTTTATCTTTTATGTGTGTGTGTGTAAAGTGAAAAATGATGAAATAAAATAATAAGAGAAAAAAGATAATAAATAAAAATGAAAAATAGCCCTAATAAATATTTCTGATTATAAATTATAAAAATAGATATATACAAGAATGACATTCTAAAATTGTAGTTGAACAACCTTTACTAATTTCGACTAAATTTATTCTAAATAATCTATTTTAAATTTATCTAAACACGTTGTAAATAAAAAATACAAAAAATATCTAGATTAAATGTTTCCGGCAAATAATTATAAAAATATACATACATGAATATCAATTATTTTAATATTGTAGTTGAACAACTTTTACTAGCTTTTACTAATTTATTTTTTATTATTCTGTATTTTAAAATTGATTAATTTAACTCAAATATACGAATAAATAAAATAAAATAAATCGAATAAATAACTGTGTCAAATAATCAAAAAGTAGACATACATAAATATTAATAATTATTACATAAATTATTAATAAAAAATATCAAAAAGAAAAAAAAAAGAAAAGAGAAATAAATAAATAAAACAACAATGCACGTAATTTAAATATAAACCTATAGAAATATCATTAATTGAAATAAAATTGTCGAAAGAAAGAATAATAAGAAAAACACAAAATTAGAAAATATGATTACACAAATATATATTTATAGCGTAACGATATAATTGTGAGCAAAGAATAACAATAATAATTATTATTATTATTATAAAATTATAAGAATAATGAAAAAAGAAAAAAAAGAGAAATTAGCAAAAAAAGAGAAGAACAAAATGATATCGTACGAAAAGACGATAGTTTTCCCCGAAAGAGAGAGGTGAGAATAAAATCTCGAACGGAGAAGTTTTCATGGCAGGCGCGTGCGGCCGAGAGTGCGAAATACGCGCTTGACCTTAGAGCCAGTCATCGCACCGCGAGGTCGACGGATAAATCGCCGGAGTGGAAAACAAGAAACCGACGTGGTGGTGTGTACGCCGCGCCACGCCGGCGCTCTTTCTCTATCTTTTTCTCTACTTCTACTACTTCTTCTTCTTCTTCTTCTTTACCATCTCTTTTTGACTCATTCTTCGAAGCATCGAATCGCATCCAAACGAATGAACGAATGAACGAACGAACGAACGAACGGAAGGCGCCTTATCTGTTCACGATGAAATAAGAAGCCAGTTTCCACACTTGAATTAGACCAGAAAGCATTCACTTTCGAAACCTTTAAAATGATTGATTATCTACATGAATACTACCTTTTATCAATCTATCTTATACTTTTTATTATAATTAATTTGCTTTGATTATTTTGTTTTGTTTCAATTAAATGCCATTTTATATATAGTGTATATGTACTATATGTATTATGTATATAATTAGTATAGTATGACATAAAAAAAGTATATATATATGTATTGCATGTATATTATATATGCAGTATAATAGCTAACTTTATCTATAGATAAATATATATTCGATATACTTATATATTGTATCAAAGTATATAGATACTTCATGTTATATTTATTGTATTGCATATTATAATTATTCATATAAAATATAAAGAAAAAAAAATAATACCTCTATTCCTCTTTATTTAAATGTATACGTATATATTTGATATTCATGCATATTCTATTGAACTTTAAAGATAAAATATGTATATTACTTATATTATATATATTAGTATAGTAAAATGTAATATACAATATAATATTCTAATTATTTATGTAAAGTATAAAGAAAATATAATATCTCTTAATATATACTACTATATATATACATAGGTATATATTTGATATACTATATATCATATCACAATTTAGAGATTAATATTATTTCTGTGTAAGATATCAGCACACTCTGTCCGTTGCAACTTCTGTCGTCAAAATGAAAAATATTTCAGCAAACATGACAAAGGTCGAATAACTAAAATTTCAGGTTAAAGCAGAGAGAAAAGAAAAGAAAAGAAATAAATTACTAACCTTTGACACAAACATTCCGCGTTACCATACAAGGTTTCTGCTTTATGACAACGGATTATTTAAGAAATAAATAAAAACAATATTTTTTATCGATTAACGTAGACACGCAATATAACGCATATTATTATACTATAATATAATCGAATTTTGTTCACAAACCCAATTGAAACACTTTTTCACGAGCTTTCTTTGCGAGTGCACAACTGATAAAACTTTTTCGCGAACTCTCGTCAACGATCGGTTCGTATTTATGCCTTCTATACTTGTGATTCAATCGTTTTTCTTCGTCCGTGACTCTCTTGCCACAAGGGTGGCGTCATTTATCGTTTAAATAATAAATCGCAACTGCGTGCTTACGCGATACGTACTATCGAGAACGGCGCCGTTACAAAATATTTTTAATGAGTTCACGTGATCTTAATTAATCTAACACGCTTCAAAATCTTTTCTCTTTCTTTTTCTTCGGTTTTTTTTCTTCTATCTTTCGAGATAAAAATCTCTTCTCAATCGAAATTGGCATTGAAATATTTCTCATGATTTTTCTTTTTTTCTACCTTTATTTTCTTTTTTCTTTTTATTGATAAAAATAATTGTCAATCTTTTTACATTTCACCTTACCATCCGAAGTTTTTTTATCGTTTAATTTTGATGAGAAGCGAGAGATAATGACAACGTACACGACGGTTACGATTTCGTATCGTACATTGCACTTTTTATGATCATCGAGATCTAAGATAAGAAAAGAGAGAGAGATAGATAACGCAATGCGATATATAATAAAATACGATTCACCCAATAACCAAGAGAAAAATTTAAAAAAATGCAAATTAATCAATCGACATAAAAAATCTAACATTGGAAAATGTATTCGCGAACGATTTCTATCGCGATCGTGTCAAACGAGATTATTGTTAATTTATTATTATTGAGAATCTTTAGATTGTAACTAGAAGGATGAGGGAGGAGGAAGGGGGAGGGAAGGGAAGAGGTCGATAACGTCATCAGAGTACTTTCGTTGCTGTTACACGAGCACCGATTCAACGAGCGAGTACTGAAAGGAGAAATGGGAACGAGCAGTGGTTCTCCCGCGAAAATATGTTTGTTTTTAGATCAAACTTATCGATTAATGCGATTACAAATAAATATTATAAATTCATAAATAAAATTTTTGTTTGTTTGTTCGTCGAATAATCACGATGTTAATGTGAAAAAAGTTGCGAGAGTTCGTTGAAAGCGATAAGTAGTGTAAAATACGTTTTATGTTAGAGGGCAAATAAGTTTTAAGGATTTTTGTTTCTTGTTTCTTTTTTTATCTTTTAACATTGTAAATTTTATTCTCAAATTAAATTAATAATAAAGGGAACAGATTTTTCAAATTGACCTAGCGTATTCTAATGTGTATCTAGGTATGTGGGCGTGTAAGCATATAGGACGGTCGTAATTAAAAGTTTCTACGTCGACAAGGCAATTTACGAATCTGGGACGAGGGAAGTTTATCTTTTGGATAAAGATACTAAGAAAAGATAGCGATAAAGATATATCATTAAGGAAAAATGCAAAAAGTGTTAAAATAGCGTTATAGATACGATCAACTTGACAATATTTTAAGTATATTATTTCTATCTTCGATCGATAATAATAATAATAATAAAATATTTAATGTTGCAATAATTGCATAAGACAATGAAAAACGATTAGATTGAAAATTCATCAACGTAAGAGAATATTTGAATTTCCATTCAAATCGATGCTAAACAGAGAATCTCGAAAGAAAATCGTGATATAATTTTCGTTGATCGATTTACGTTAAAATATTAAGAAAAGAATTATAATAATAATAATAATAATAATAATAATAATAATAATAATAATGAAAGAATTCTTTTGTTATTTTCATAGTACGCGCACCAATGATAAAAACACTGTAGGATTAGCGCCCCGTCGTATATTTCAAGTAGAACATAGCTAGTTACCGATTTGACACCAATCCACAGAGTTCAGGTCACGTGATTTGCCCCGAGCATCTTTAGAGCTATTTCACCTCGTTGACTCGCACTATTTTTTCTTCCCTCATCGAAACGAATTATATCTGTACTGTAAAGAAAAATTCTAATCCTAGTTGCCTTTAACGATGTTATTACATACGTATGATTTTTCAATTTTTATCTTTTTTTATTCATGGTTATTTAAAAAAAAAAAGAAAAAAAAAAAACAAAGAAAATTAAATCAAAATAGGTAAATACATATACAAAAAATTAAAACAAAATAGGTAATACATATACGTGTAGGTACACGATAGATAGCACAAGAGGTGGTAGTAGTAGGTAGGTAGGTAGGTAGGTATATATTATTACACACGCACGTATCTCATAAATTTCCTTAGTGGTATCGAAGCTTCGACTTTTAATGCGTTACCCACGTAGTAAGTTAATAATAACGCGGAGTACGCGCATTTTCATAAACCACTTGCGAAACTTGACGCATACCTCTCCACGCAAACGGCAAGAACGTCCTATAACTTAGAATACATACTAACGTTTATCTTATGAATAGCTACACCTATACACTATCGGCTAAAAGTTTCGGATTCTTTACCGATTTCCTTTAAAATCGAATATATAAATTAATTTTTAAACGATCTGTCGTTGTTATATCAAATATTACCAAGTTTAATTATGTTTTAAGAGATTTCAATATTTTCTTATGTCCATAATGTTTATTTTTATTTTATACACCCAATTTGATATTGTACTTGGAATGAATTATCCTTTTGGAGAACTTTGGCAATTTCCAGGAGAAACATGAAAAAATATTCAATTAAAAAACAATCGATAAACTAATTACTAGAATGGCTGGAATATGTCAGACTATCGTTAAATATAAAGACGCATGTTTTTTTGATAAAATAAAATAAAGACAAAGCGTAAAACATTCTACTCATAAATGTTTGTTAGCAAATCAGTCTACTACAGTTGATCTAACGAATTCATTGTTACTTATTAATATCCCTATTTCTCGGAATTTACGTAGGAATTACAATATTTCGGCCGGTAATGCAGTGATTCGATTTTATTTGAAATATTTTATTTTTGAAGTTATACTGCATTTGACGCGTTTGGGAAAATGTGACGGAGGTGATTTTTTTCCGATCGATACCACGAAGTTTTTCGGTATTTACGAGGCGCGGCAAAGCGATTTCAAGTATACGGCATGAAGTTGTCTTCTTTTCTTCTTCCCCTTTTTTTCTCAAGCGGGTCATCCATCCAAGTACTAATCGTATTCAGCGTTGCTTTACTTAAATGATCGAGCGAGAACTAATGCTGTAACCGCGCCATGGCTGTTGACGCGTGAAGTAATTCTATATATCTCTCTTATATTTAGTGTGGACTGATATCTATATTTTGATATTTTCTTTTTCTTTTTTTTATTCTTTCTTATATATATATATAATAATAATAATTATTTTTTTTTTAAGTTATTTTTTTTCTTTGAAGTTCTTTTTTGAAGTTATTTTTGAGGTTATTGAGATTATATTCGTTTTGGTACGGCAAAGAAGTATAACTTCTTACGTGTGTACATAAGTACACACATCAGTTTTTTTTTTATTATTTCTTATATATATATATATTTATAAAATTAAATAAATAAATAAATGAATAAAAATATAATAATAGAAGAAAAATAATCGGCTTACATTAGCAGATAATATCGATCATCAAGCAGGGAGGGGGGAACAAGTTTCTTTATCAACTATATTCTATGTAAAAAGAAAATTAATGATAATAATAATACTAATAATGAATAATACCATGAATAATAATAATAATGAACAATACCTTGAACAATAAAAATAATAATAATGAACAATACCCTGAACAATAATAATAATAATAATAATGAACATTACCCTGAACAATATAATAATAATAATGTACATCACCCTGAACAATATAATAATAATAATGTACATTACCCTGAACAATAATAATAATAATGAACAATACCCTGAACAATAATAATAATAATAATAATGAACAATACCCTGAATAATAATAATAATGAATAATAATAATAATGAATAATAATAATAATTATTCATTATTATTATTATTATTATGTTTTTTAAGTTATTTTTTTGAAGTTATTTCTGAGGTTATTGAGATTATATTAGTTTTGGTATGCAAAAGAAGTATAACTTCTTACGTGCGTACATAAGTATACACACCAGTTTTTTTTATCTAATCGTTCATTTTGATGAATTGAAATTGTAGACAAATTCGTAGTAACATTATCACAATTGTAAAAGAAATGAAAAGTTTATCGTGTACACGTGTGATCTTAACGCTTATGACGACTACGACTATGATGGGAATGGTGATGATGATGATGATAATAATGATGATGATGATTATTATTATTATTATTATGACGATGACGATCGCAAGGACGCGGCCAAGCATTCGCGCGGAAACGAGTTGACGTGAGTAGGTCAACGACTTTGAGTCGATGCAAACAGCCTTGCGTCTAACAAGCCAACGATCCCTCAACAACGATAATGACGATGACGATGATGACGATGATGACGACGCCAACGGAGACGACGAAGACGATTCTTCATTGCTCTACTTTTATTATGTAGGTTATTCGCAGGAAAAAAAAGGTGACGAGCGCCGGTCATCGTCTTATCCGCCTACTAAAAATACTTCGATCGATAGACCGATATATTGGCTTTTTCCAACGAAAAACGTCGTTCTTCCTCCTCCTCCTCCCCCTCTTCGAGAGAGAGAAAAAAAACGTTGCAGATAAGTTGTCTCATCTCGTTTGTCAATAAAATAAAAAAAAAACCTTACAATTTTTTTTCTTCTTTCGTACATAAATTACCCGAGGAATAAAAATAAAAAAAAAATAAAAAATATATATCAGATTAATTGTAAGTATTTTATCGTTGAAATATCTTTTCTTTCTTTCTCGTTTTTCAAAAAATCTACAAATTCGCGTCGAGAATGTGTGTAATGGAAAATTGTATAAGTCGGTAAATGAGATCACTGATTTATCATCGATCAAAATTAAGGATGTTAAATTATTATTATTATTAATGAAAGGAAAAATTAGAAGGAGATTGAAATTAAGAAGAAATAATTCAGTGTTCTTTTTTCGAGTGAGATATCATAGAAAGATCAAATATGTAACGAGAGTAATGACAAAATGTCAGTTCTTTAAAAATGGCCGATCACCGTCTATTTCGAATTAAACGAAGCAGAGTTTTGTGTCTCACAGTGTTTTCCCCAAGGCTTCCGAGCAATCTCGGTCTTGGAGAAAGTGGAAAAATATATTGTACACTTTATTTCCTTTCTAATGGGTATCCCATAGTGCTAGTAAACACAACACATTGACAATTAGTTAAAGTTTTAATCTACTTTGAAAATAAAAAGTTATCTTTAAAAATTTTTCTTATCCATATGATCAGTCATTGCCAAAAATCGCAAAATAATAAATATGTATATACACAAACGAATTTTGTTTAATATCAAATATATTTCATCTTTTATTTTTTTATATATACGTATATATTTCTTTTTTAAACAGATTTTTAAAACACGTGCAACGATAATACACTCGAGTCATTTAGTTCTTCAATAATTTTTTTCCCACTCTCTGTCTTCGATCTGACAATGAGATAAAGTTGAGAATACAATTGGAGTTTCCGTTTTTATCTTGTCTATAAGTAAATCGAGGTACGACCGTGTGCAATAATATTTATACATTTCTGAGGAATCCTTCAATAAGGAATGTCACTGAATCGATAAGAGTCTTCAATAATACACGAATATATTCAAGTGGTCGGAACTTGTTTTATTTGTAAAATGTAAAGAAGAGAGAAAAAATAATACCGATGTTTAAAAATTCAACCAAATATAATAACGTGCATATATAATAAATAAACCTATGCGTACTGCATAATAATATAAATATTTTAACAATAAGTCATATTTTTTTTTCTACTGATACGTTTTGGATAAACTGTTCTTAATTTTGTATTTTTTATTTTTTAGATCACTCATAATCATCGTCAAATATATAAGGGTTGGTTGAAAAATCTTGAACCTTGACAAAAAATAATTTATATTTTTTTTTTAACCGAGTTTGAGTGAAATAAATTTATTTCCATTTATTAGGCTTAAAACTTTTCAATCCACAATATATATATATCAAGTATATTTATTTATATATTTATTAAAAATATATAATTCGTTTTTTTATGTACGTAATTATGCATAAGCAAAAAGAATTTTTACGGATAAGAATTAGAGGGGATGGGATACACGATGAAAAACGCAATGGTGTGTGGGATCAACGAAAAAAAAGAGAGAAAAAGAGAGGTAGACAGTGAAAGAATATAAGAAAGAGTAAAGAGGAACAAAAAATATCGTAAGAGAACGAATCCTCGAGGACGATGCGTGTATAACTGTCAGTGACAATATTGCCCTTATCGTTCTTAATGTCTTATCGCTTTCTTAATGCGCTCTCGACCACGACCAACGACCTTTCGCGTTCTCTCTCTCTCTCTCTCTCTCTCTTTCTTACTCTCAATGTACGCTTTAACGGTGCACTTTCTTGTGCGAGTTCTACCAAGATAAGAGAACCTAATCTTTCTTTTCTTCTTCTTTTTTTCTTACATATATAAATATATATTTTAGCCCTTTTTGCCCTTCTACAAAAATCCATATCTCTACGTGTATGAATGAATTATGATTTTAAAAGGTCATATTTTTTTAGCCTCCCGACATTTCAACGTTCAAATGAACGAAATTTGTTAAATTCCATTTCGTCTATGTTTAGTCTATAATCATTAACTAACATTAATGTTAATCTCTTAGAATGTGAAAAATCAGGTTTGCAAAAAGTATGACTTTTATTAATGCTTTCATAGACTACTATTGATGCTTTTCATGAAATAATGGTTAGTAAAATGAAAAAAATAATTTGAAAAAAAAAATGTAAGCTACATAAGTCATTTTAGGTCGAAAGGATATTTGGTGACTTTTGGTTGAACATTAACGATTTTATGAATAGATTAAAGTTCAATTTAACAGATTTACAGATATCAATTTAAATAACATTATTATAATTTGTTAAGTGTTTAGCTTGTATATACGTGTATGTGTATTATGTGTTGTACATGTGTATTTCCTCTCGATTTTGATTATTTCCTTGATGATCGGTGTGTTCGTCAAACATGAAGGTACTTCGTTACTTCGAGTTTGTAGGTAGATGTTAACCTATATATCTCTATCGATTTCGCGACTATGCGCATGCGTCATTCTCGTTCTTATTGTAGAATGCGCGCGTAATGTTACGGTTGGTTATCGAAGAAGGAGTCTTTATAAACCACCAACCACCACCCCGCCCGACCCTAGTTACCCTCTCTAGCAGTAAATTTTTACTGTACTTTTGGAACGATATAAAAATATTTTTGAGAGAAGACTAATTCGATTCTCTGTAATATTTCACTTGCGAATCCGGCTCAAATTTTTCCTTGAACTGTTTTATCTGAAATTGTTGAACTTATCTCGCGCAGCTTTCCTGTATTATTTTTTTATTTTTATTTAATAAAAGAAAAGAAGAAAAAGGAAAAAAAGGGAAGAAGAATTTTAACTAACGTAATTATTTGTTTCCTTTCTCTTTTTGTCCATCTGTCTTTCATTTTCTTTTTTCTTTTTTCTTTTCTTTCTGTTTAGCTTATAGTGAATGAGCCATCTTGTTTTTTGGCTCTGGCGTTGCAATGTCATTCGAATCGCGAAGCTTGTTTTTCCTCGAAATGTGCGAGGCCACGGGTCGTCACGGATAAGATATAATTATTCGTGTCGTAAAAATGGCTGCATTCGTTCTCTCCCCGCGTTCAGCTATTTTCTCCTTCTCGAACTCTTCTCGGAATTCTCAAACCGTGGCATTAGCTTCTTCTCCTTTTTTCTATCCCCTCTCTCTCTCTCTTTCAAACACATACACAGATATGCTTCGATGAAAAAAAATAGATCATAAAATAAAAAATAATTTTCTATCGATAAAACTTTTATTAAAAAAATCCATTAAAAATTGTTATCAGAATACTCTAACTTTTCTTCGATTTTTTTTCTTTTTTTATAAAGCGTTTGAAAAATTATGGTATATCTCAATTAATAAAAAATAGTAAACAATAACATAGCATAGAGTGAGAATGGTCCAAAGTTCCTAGGTGATTTTAAAAATAATTTCTATTTTCGAATTGCAAAAGTAAAAGCTTACAAACAAATCTCGAGTAAGAGTAATTGATTTGTAAGACAATCTAAACATTTTATCTGACCCACGTAAAGACTTTTTGCATTTCATTCCTTTTCAACTCTGTACTATGGTGAAAAATAAAATGCAGATTATATACATTGTAGAATGTGTTGGTTTTTCTGATAGATAACAAAAAAATATTTATTATTTTTGTTTTTTTTTCTTATTATGATTTTCTTTTTTTCCGATATTCATAAACCATCTTTTTCCGATCCACGTACCATGAAGATTTTATATGACTATAACGATCTAATTATAGGCGAAATCCCTTTTGCTGTTAGGACGATGAAAGAAACGACGAAGTGCAGCGGCCGAGAGCATCGAAAAGCTAAAAACAGATATCAAGGATCGCTCTTTCGTGGCTTTTAGCCTTCGGCGAAAAAGAAATGGCTCGAATGTTGCCGCTGGAAATGAGTCAGAACGAGTTGCTGATGGTGCGGGGGTGGACCCAATTGCACAGAACTTCTTTTGCAGTATATCTGCAGTACACCGTTATTATTATTATTATTATTATTATTATTATTATTATTATTATTATTAATCAACTCTTTTTATATTTTATATTTCCATTTTTCTTTTTTTTAATTTTCTCCTTGCACAAACACAATGTGACATTTTATACTAACAATAAATTCGAATGGTTCTGGTAGAAAGAGACAGAAATATATATCTGTGCTTATCAGGCGGTAAATAAAGATAACTAGACTATCGCAATATCGTTCAACGATAGGAGATTAGTGATCTCGAGAACGAAATGAAGGACGAAGAGAGAAAGAGAGAGAGGGAGGGAAAGGAAAAGAAGAAAAGAGCACCTGCCGTGAGTTCACTACTTTCTACGTGCGCCGATAATTTACGAGCCTTCGAAGGAAGCCGTTCTCTGTGCTCTCCATCTCTCTCTTTTTCTCACTCTCTCCTTCTCTTTCTCTTTCACCCTCGCACACTAACATTAGCGCCATTTATGCCACCTTAAATTAACGAGCGACGAATATACTTCCTCTCTCTCCCTCTCCCTTTCTCTCTCTCTTTGTTTCTTTCTTTTACACTTTTTAGTATTACTTCATTACTCGTTGAGTTTGATAATAATAAATAACTTTAAACAGCAAAGAACAAAATTGTATTATATATTAATATAAATGATTTACAATATGATTTCTTTGAAAAACTTATTTCTGCGTTATTTTGTTATCATGCAAAGTGTTAATTCGATTTATAATTAATTTAACTAACTTTAGCTTGTGTGTATCATCCAATTTAAAAGGGATTCTGTGAAAGGACGAGTAAAGGAATTCTTTCATTCTTAGTCCTTGGAAAAGGGAAAGAGTTCAAAGAGAGATAGATAAGGTAAAGAAATACAGGGTCCCATTCTGAAAGAGAAATAGAGAGAGAAGAGGACAATAGATGAGCCTAGAACTCGTAAGAGCTAAACACGAATACGAAATCGTTTTCTATGCCTCGTGGCTCTTCGTTCTAGCAACCTAGAGGTTGCTTAGATACGACACGAAACAGGTACATATGTAAATATATACACATATGTACAGCATATACACTATCGGCTAAAAGTTTTGGACCCTTAACCGATTTCCCTTAAAATATACCCCTCGAATATAGCAATTAATTTTCAAACGATTAGTATTTTCTAATTTCCCATAATGCTCTTCTTGTTTAGTTTATATACTCAATTTAAAAGGCTATGCTCGAAATGAACTATCCTTTTGGAGAATTTTAGCAATTTCCACAAGAAGCATAGAAAAAATATTCAATTACAGACAATCGTTAAACTAATTATCAAAATACCTGGATTATGTCAGGCTGTCGTTAAATATAAGTACAGTTTCTTGAATTAAAGGATAGTTTGTAGAAACACTCGTTTCTTTGATAAAATAAAATAAATACTAACTAACAATAAGTGTAAAACATTCTACTAGTAAGTTTTTGTTGGTAAATCAGTTTACTTTGGTTGATCTAAAGGTATTCATTTTTTCTTACAAATATCCTGTTTCTCAGAATTTACGTAGGAATCTCAAACTTTTGGTAGGCAGTGTATATAGATAGATATCTACATAGACGAAACATATACATGTATAAATAGAGAGAGAGAATGAGAGAAGGACAGATTTGCAAGGAGTACTCTGCGAGAATACGACTACTGTACTGAGCTTAGGCTCACGACTACGTCCTGTGACCAGTTCGAATCTCGTTCACTTTATCTACCTCAAGAGTGAAAGAGAGGAAGAAAGAAAGAAAGAAAGCAGGCAAGAGAAAGAAAGAAAGGACGGAAGGAAGAAAGAAAGAAAGAAAGAAAGGAAGAAAGAAAGAAAGAGAGAAACTACTACTCCCACAACCTTGGACTCCTCGGTTCTCCTGGGGTTCAAGAACACGCATCGGCCCGTGCGAGCACTTAGGAAATATCGTGTTCGTGATTCATCGCGTGTACCAACGTTTTATGTGTCTCACTGGAACGGCTCTATAGACGTTAGAACCTTAGGAGCTTCCGTTACGAGCTTGTCCGCTTAAGGATTGCTGAGGATTAGATGAGCGAGATCATATGAGGATCGATTCTTATTATTACAATCATTTTCGCGATCCATTATCCCGTTTTACATTCAATTCTTTGTCGTTTCTACATCAAAGTCACTTTGATGTAGAACAAATTTCAACGCGTTTAGTATTTATTACATTTGATTTCAAGTATCGGATTTGTGTGTGTGTATTAAATCCATGTTTAGATGAGATTAATTGGTGAGATTTGTTAAACGTTGATAATAAAACGTGTGTTGATAAACGTGTGTTTTTAAGATTATTTAAATATAGCATACAGGTTGTTCCTGGGATTTTTTGGTTTCTTTCTCTTTCTTTTATTATTAGGATTTATAATATTGATTTAATGTACGTCAGCAACTAACAATAAGATTAAATGAGATTAATTAACGAGATTTGTAAAACGTTTATAATAATGTGATAGATAAATTGTTGAGATTATTTATTGAGTAGTACAGGTTTCGATATTTTTTGTTTGTTTTTTTTTTCTGATTAATATATTCAATAAGATAAGGATAAGAGAAATTGCATTAATTACTTGTTATTGAGACGATCGTAAAAGGTGGTAATAATAAGAAAAGAAAGAAAGAAAGAGAAAGAAAAATAAGAAAGATTGAAAGAAATTAGAGGAACGCGTTCGACCAGATTCACATGAGACATTTATATAAAGCAGTAGGAGAATGAGGGAACGAAACAGCGATACGCGTGTCTCTCTTGTAGGAGAACTCGTTGAAATACGAACGAAACGTATGCGACGCACGAATGATTTACGAGAGTTAGCGCACTTCTCGCACATTTTACACGAAGCTTCAACGCTAACGTTTGCTAACTGCGATTAAGGCCTTTTGCCTTACTTGCCACTAACTTTTTACGCAATCCTACGACTCATATGAATCTGTGCTTTTAAGAATGAACTTTACTCAATGTTGAAAAAGGGTGAAACGATTATTATGCTTTCTCACTTCTTCATTACTTTTAGTTCGTTCAATGATTTGAGATAGAAAGATTCATGTGATTTTTGTTTGATAATTAAACAATAATTTAATCAAGAGAAAAAAAATAAAATAAGAACAAAATGAGGAAAGAAGCATCAATCAAGAGGTATGACAAATGTGTAGAAACACAAATAAATAAATAGATTTACGATTTACAATGACAAGACAGGGACAATATAAGTGCAAGATACAAATAAGTTCAAGAATCAGATTTAACATAGAAATAGATTAGAATCAAGATAAAAACTAGAAAGTGTAATAAGGGTATTTGTGATATAATGAATAAACAGTTTTAGAATTGGATAAGGTCTAATATAGAAATAAGGTAGATTAATATCAAGATAGGACCAGGATGATGAAAGAACTGGGTTACTACAGGTGTAAGACGTAGATAGGGTCAAGATTGGATCAGATTTAACGCAGACAGAACAATGAAAGAATAGGGACACATGTTAAGTATAATAAGCAGAAAGATTTACAATTGGATCAGATCCAATAACGAAATAAAGTAGATAAAGATGAAAGTAAGATCTGGACGAGGATATTAAAGGACACCGACAGATTCAAAATTGAATCAGATTTAATTTAGGAACGGATTGAAATCAAGATAAAGACAGGACAATAAAAGAATAGGGTACATTTTCGGTAGTAAACAGAAAGATTCAGAATTGAATGAAGTCTAATATAGAAATAAAGTAGATTAAAATCAAGATAGAACCAGGAGAACGTCAGGACAATGTCAGGATGTGTATATCAACAGATATAAGATGCAAGCAAACTTAGGACTCGAATAGCATCGAGAATAGGAGAATACATTAAGATCAAGCGAGAAAGAATATCATGACAGAGACATCGACATAAAACACGGACAATCTTAGGGGCTAAAACAGGTCCAAGATAGGGACAAGATGCGAAATTGATACTGAACAGAAACTGAACGAATATATACAAACACATATACACATAGAAAGAGAGAGAGAGAGAGAGAGAGAGAGAGAGAGAGAGAGAAAGGCCCTAAATAGAGACAGGTACAGAAAGGAACACAGAATGGCAGAACAATTTAGCGTTAACATATTCTTTATACGCGAGCATCGAAATTACATGGCATGCCGTAACCGCAGAGAAGGGCCCCGAGAAGAAGCAGACGATGCAATCTTTTTTGAGAAAAAGTCTCGCCCTTGCGGCTCCACTTCTTCTTCCTTCCATCCATTCCTCTCTTCTACTTTTTTTTCTCTCTTTTTCCATCTCTCTCTCATCCTTTCCTTCTTGGAAATTTTTCTTATTATTATTCTATTTTTCTTGTTTGTTGTTTTCTTTTTCTTCTTTTCGTTTCTTTCTTTTAAAACTTCGAAAAGTCACTGGCAAAGGCGCGATCTCATGACTGCGTACGAATCCACTTGCTGGTAATAAGAAGAAAAGGGAATAACGTACGCGGACCGCCGCAGCTATTTGGCTAATGACGTTGCGGCCAGTGTGCGGAGCTTTTAAGCTCCCTTCACATCGGTGGCAACTTACGTACTCTTCCATGCGACCGGCTAATGCTTTCCACGACCACCCAAGCTATTGCTCTCCCTTAAAAACTGTGTTATTTTTCATTTAAAAAAAAATATATAAAAAAGAAATATTCATGAACCACCAACACTAATCTATGCGTACTTTTCTTTTCCCCATGACGTAAAAGCCGTCGGGGAGCAAAGTGCTGAGTTTATCACTTTGTAACTGGAAGAGCGAACATGATAAAAATTATATGTATATATAATGATAAAAAAATTATATGTATATATAATGATAAAAATTAGAAGAAAAAACAAAAGAAAAAGAATAATAAAAATATATTACAAGATAGTATTTACAATGGAAATTAGAATGTAGTTTGATCGAAGTACTTCACAGTTAGTATTAACTACAATGAAAGTGAACATTAGATTGCTAGATGTTTTGTATATACTTATTTTTCTTGAAATACGTCAATAAATTGAAGTTTAAAAAAAAAAAAGAATAAAATTTTATTTTAAAGAAACTTTTTTCGAAACAATTTTTATGTATGTATATATTTTGTTTTTAAAATACATTTTCCGCAGATATTTTCATATAGCACACACGCCCTTATTTCTATTTCTTTTGCATGATGCTTCAACTTGTCAATTCAATCGTTTTTCAATATTCTGTATAATATAATAGAAGCGTGAAAGTATTTCTATGCACAAGAAATAGGTTAGATGCGTGTAAAACGACCAAATTTGAAAATGTGACAATTTGATTCGCATCGATCAAAACAGATATAGCACATATGGATTTTTGGAACTAAGAAACGGGAAGGGGAAGGAATTAGTATTTGTATACATTTAATAATTCTATTACAAATCAATATATGTTAAAAAAAAAAATTATTTTAGTTTTTCAAAATAAATAGCAATAGAATCGTAAATGAGTCAAATTGACGCGTTCCGGCAATCTGGTTGTTGTTAATAGATAAATAAAATAAAAGCGAAGGAAAGAAAGGTGGGTAACGAGCGAGAGTAATAGGTAAGAAATAAAAAGAAAGTAGAACGGATGAAAGTATTTCTTTTTATTTTTCAACATGTCACACGTAAGCCGATCATACGTAATAGCATATTACAGCGCGGAGACTAATCATAGATAGTATGATAGGGTGGTAGCGTGGTGGCGCGTTGAGATAACCGAGAAACTAAATTCTCTCGCGGGAGGGAATTTCAGTTATTTAAAAGCTGACCGGCACGCGAATGATAATAACGAGAGAGCGTTATGCTCGCCGATCGATACGAATATAACCGGTTTAGTGAGAGAAGAGAATTTAGAAAATTGTAGGCAGTTAATGAGAGCAAAAGTATGGCCTAAGGTAATCTATTACTTTTTTTAACAATAATTATAACATATCAATACATTTTTCATAGTTGTTTTTTTAGCGATTGTAAAAAAAAAAATCATACAAAATGGCCGTCATTGAATTCAATGACACAAATTTATCCTTGCAACGATTACACGACTAATCGGATTTATTTATCATAAGTCGAGTCAATGAATTTTTCCATTTAAACGTATTTCAACGTTTTTACGTATATACGAATATTATACTTATGTATGTATAAGTCAAGGCAAATAATAGCTAACGTCATACGTCTCGAACGTTTTCTTCGAGCAACACGCGGCGTATTACGCGTTAAGTAAACGAGAAAACCCATAATGGAAACGAACGTTCCTCAAGGTGCGGACGACGACGACGACGACGACGACGACGACGACGACGACGAAGACTACGATTAAGCGAAGAGGACCAAGGTCAAACTTTTCGCAAGCCAGCCGTCATTTATCTTCGGCTCTCTAAGCTAGCTTAATCGATCTTCGACCTTCTCTAACCACGCATTAGAATTACAACGACAGTAGCAACTTACTAGGCAAGGACGAGTTTGACCGATCGGAAGAAATTCGAGATAAAAAGGGCGGCGGAGGAGAAGAGGAGGAGGAGGAGGGGGTCAGAGGGAAAGAAATAAAACAAAAGGAAAGAAAATCTCGTTTATGCGATTAAATTTGTTAACTCGTTCATTTCGATGAATATTTATGTGATTTTATGACGTCATGTAATTATCGATGACAGGTACACGTTATTAACGATTTTGACAAATATTAAGAAAAAAGAAAAATGTTGATGTATGAAAGAAAGAAAGAAAGAAAGAAAGAAAGAAGAATGAACAGAGAAAAGTATAATACATAAGTACGAACAATCATTGAAATTCCAACGCTTCGAGTCGCGTGACCATGTAAATCACGTGCCCGCCAATCGTAAGCGACAATGTAATAACTCAAAGTTACCACTTACTGAACGATAATGATTATATTCTTGGCATGTACCTATGTAACCGTCGGTCATACGGGATTCTCCAACGGAATACGAGATCCATCGATGCACTTTCGATATATCATACTTCTATCTCTTTTCATTTGAAATCATTCATAAGAAATATTTAAAAAGAAAAGTAAAAGAAACGTTTGCACGTAGTCGTTATTATAAAATAATATTTATATTTTTGAAAATATTCTACAAAGTGAGCAAAAAGAGTTTTTAATTTCTATTTTATATTTCATTTTATTAACCGTAAAATCACAATCTTAAAAATTGTCTAATAAGTATTAACGATTTCTCAGAACTTTTAGTTAATTTAAGGATTTTTGGTTCACCAACCTGTACATATAATATTTCTTGGAATTATTTTCTTTTCTTTCTTGTTTTAAAAGATGGCCGAGAGATTGATGCGTTCCACAAATGTTCATCTCGCGCGTTCTAATTCGTTACGGTTTCTGTCAGTTTATATTCGCGACGTTTTATTTACAATGTGGCCACTTCCAAAATGAATATTCATCGAGTTATTTCGGTTTGACGTTAGCACGAAGAATCTACACTTAGAGAGTGTTAACGGTACTTACCTGCCGGTAGCTTTAGTATCGGCGGCACGTTGAACATATATCTCCTACATATGTATATTCAAAACGATCTAACATAGCTTTCGTTATGTCTAGTAGGAAACCAAGTAAACTGCGAAAATCAAGAGACGAACGAACTTCTTGAAAGAGAAATCGTTTGTTACTGAACGCGATAAACAATTTTCTTTCTTATATATTAACACAAGTGTGTCGATTTTCATTTACATATAATTAGATTATTTTCAACCTATAGTATCTACTTGTATTATAAAAAGAACTAAATCCGAATGTATTTAAATACTTACGTATGTATTTAAATTCGTATCTACGCGTTTGAATCTATGCGTGCAAATTCAATGTAACTTGTGTATAAAAAATCTCTTAAGAAGGAGAGAGAGAGAGAGAGAGAGAGAGAGAATTAAATTGTCCTCTTTTTTCTTCTTCTTATATTAGATAGGTAGTTTGTTAATGTCAACTATACCCGTACATATTTTAAAATAAGTACTTACACAGTAGTTTCGGATTTGTCGTCACAAATGCCTAAACCTAACGGATTGTTAACACGACGAGCTACCACCTGCACTAACGGATCTAAAGCGACTAACAATGCGAACAGAGTTGATGTACAATGACAATATATTACATTTTACTTTTTCTTCTTGAATCTATTTTTCTTTCTCCCCTACCATTACCTACTCTTTTTTTAATACGTTGAAACAACAACGCGTGAATAGTACTCTATTTTTGAACTTTTACATTGAAGTAGAAAAATGAAATAGTGCTATGCACAAAAAGTTGTTATTCGCATGGGATGTAAAAGAAAATAAATTATTATCTAAATTTGTCTAGATTTTATTAAAAAAAGAAAAAAAGAAATGAGAAAATTTTTCCAGAAAATTATTTTTAAAAATTACAAATTGTATTTTCTAAATAATTTCGGTATAAAAAAAAATTTTATATGAAAAAAAAATCGTAATTTTTTTGCGTATAAGATATATAACACGTTTCATTTACGATATGCAATTATAAATGGTAATTTTTCTAAAAATAAAATTTACGTATATTAAAAACGATAACGTGTTTTTACAAAAAATACTATACAATAAATATATTTTGTACAAAATAAATAGAAAATTGACAATGAAAATTTGTTTCAAAAAACAACATTTATTTGTAAATTTACGATTGAACGAAAATCGAACAAAAATGGTGGATCATTTTAGTTGGTTAAAAAGAAATTTGGCTAGCACACTGTTAAGATGAAGGTAGAAGAAGAAGAAGAGGAAGAAGTAGAAATCGAAGAAAAAGAGGAAGAAGAGGAAGAAGAGGAGGTAGAAGAAGAAGAAAAAGAAGAAGAAGAAGAAGAAGAAGAAGAGGAAGAAGAAGAAGAAGAAGAAGATGAAGTTAGTGGAGGAAAGAAGTAGAGAAGAGAAGAGGAAGGGAACAGAGTGGCAGGTACACGAAACTCGTATTTTCTTCCTCCTTTTTCTTCCTCTTTTTCCATGGCATGCGTCGATGACGCATGGACCGGCTCTGACTTGCCGATCACGTTCTTTTTAAGCACCGAATTATACGCGAAAGCGAAGGATAAGGCGAATCATGGCGCCGAACGAATCCACACGACGAACCTTCCAAAATTCTCCTCTTTCTCACCGAATTTTGAGTACAAGTTCGTTATACTCAATACTATATACCTTATCGACAACCGACTTTTATCTTAATGACGTTTTATAGTTAAACGAAATTCCGAGATGCGTGCTATTAAAAAAAAAGAAAGAAAAAAAAAATAAATGTAATAATAAGTTTTCATTTCTAAAAAGTTACAAAAGAGACTAATAATACTCAGAAAAGTTTATAACAAAATGAATAACTCTAATTGAATATCTTAATAACGTATTACTTTTCCATTAAATTCCAAGATATATGCTATTAAAACAGAATGCAATAATAATTATATGTTTTAAAATTTAATAAATAACAAAACTGACAAAGCTTAGATATCATTAGAAAAACATTAATTATACATATATTCTTAATAAATGATTATACTAAATTATTATAAATTACCAACATTAAATTATCTATATTAAATCTAATAAAGAGAAAAAGAAAGTAACGATCCACAAACTATAATTATCCCCATCAGCTGATAAACGAGAGACAAACCTCGAATCAAATGAAATATTAAAACATCCTATTAAGTATCTAAACTTACACTTAATTCATAAAATAAAATAAATGAATAGTCGAAGAATAATCATCATCTTTTAGCCGATAAACCGTAATCGTAAGACAAACATCGAAAGTAAAATAACTCGATGTAATAGACGAAAAGGAAGAAATTTGTAAGTCAATTATTCGAAGATAAGAGGAAGGAATAAATAAGACGGTATAGATTTGTCCTCTCTGTGGATAATCGGAACGAAAAGAAAGGAACGAACCTGAGGAAGGAAATAGGTTGGCAAAAACCGAAAGGACAGAGAGCTCGATCAATAAAGCGCCTCGACGATGCTCGCTCGGTCGCGCTCGGCTCTACGTAGCGGAGAAAGTCGAGAAAACCTGATACGGGCTCGGGACCTTGAACGTGACACAGATCGAAGTGGGAGGAAAGATAGGGAGATGGAGGTCGATAAGCGGCTTTAGGCCGCACGATTCGAGATCCGATAGATCAAACAACATACACACACACATACAAATATATGCACACGCGTCGTGCTCGCGCGCGTGTGCACAGAAATAGGTCTTATGAACTTTTGAAAATAGATATACGCAAATGAATGAAAGGGTTGGCTGACAAACTGACGGACAGAGAAAGAAAGAAAAAAAGAAAGAGAGAGAGAGTGAGATATACAGACAGGGCTCATACGTTGGTTGCAAATATGTAAAATATAGAGACACACGCATGCAGGTGTGTAGGATGTAATCAATGTTAAATAGTTGTAGATAGTGGATGGTTACGACACCGAAAGGATAATAATGACGACGAGGACGACGAGGACGTGGACGAGGATAGTAGGTGTAGAAGAAGAACGTAGGTGGAGTTTACTCTTACCTGTCATATGGAGCGAGCGGAGGAGTGGATGCACTCTCATGCTCGAGCTCGCACACATACACACGAATCGAGAAATAGAGAAATAGAAAAAGAGAAAGAGAGAGAAAGAGATATTTGGCGGGCTCGAAAATAGCAAGAGAGTCGGCCGCTATTTCTCGCGCGCTTCTCCGCACGCACGCACGCACGCACGCATGCACGCATGCAGCCTTTCCGTCCAGTAGCAAGCACTCTTACTCGCTTTGGTCTCTATCTCTATCTCTCTCTCTCTCTTGTTATTTCTTGTTCTACCGGGTGTTAAAGACGCGTATGCACGTTCCTAGTCGCGTCATTCGCTCTTCATATTTCTCTCTCCTATTTATTTTCGTCCCGGTCATTATATATGTTTATATACTGTTTGCAAAAATTTCCAACTATAACGATTTCTCGTAAAAAAAGAAAACGATAAAATATCAAAGAAAAAAATATAAAAAGAAAATAAAATGAAGTTAATAAAAAACAATAGCAATAATCTCGTGCAATCTCAGTCATCCTCAATTTCATACCTTTAATATCTAGTCTATGTTGCGTCGTCGTGCCGAAGAAGATGCACCAACTACCTTCCTCTCCCGTTTAATTTCAACTGGTTCTTCTCCAGTCACGTAATAGTTACACTTTTCACGAACGTAACATAACGATCGATCTATATCGTCGATCTATTTTTTTCTCGTCTTCCTTCTTCTTCTTTTCTTCTTCTTCTTCTTCTTCTCTTCTTGTACGTCCTCCCTCTGTCTCTCTTTCTCATCCTCTTTAAAAAAAAACCCAGTTCACTCTAACCCTCGCGAACTATTTTACTACTATGACGAGAAATAACTATTCTCTATTAGTTTTTTTTTTAAATTTGTAAATTACAATATGACACCAAACGAACGCACACCTTATCACGCATGCACACGTGCGTTTCCTTCCTTTCTTCCTCTCTCTCTCTCTCTCTCTCTCCCTCTCGTAAGAGAGAGATACGCCGGAATCTCTCCGCCTGCGGAGCGAGAGAGACGAGGAGATGCTCGCGGCTCCGCGGTTCGCGCGCGACTGACCGAGGGCGAGAGTCGTTATTGGGAGCAGAGCGCGTTCGCCTTCTCTCTCTTTCTCACTCTTACTTACTCACTTACTCCTTCTCTATTACTCGACTCTCTCTCTCTCTCTCTGTTTCGCTCTTTTCCTCTGGCGCACTTGCTCTTTCTCACACTCACTCTCGACTCCCGCCGCCGCAGCCGACCGTTTGCCGGAGCAGGCGCGAAACGAACGAAACCGAAACTCAAACTCGGCTTTCGCCTCCTTCGTCTTCGCTTTTCTCTTTCTCTCCCTCTCTACCCTCTTTCTCCCTCTCTTTCTCTTTCTCTTTCGTAGGGAGTAAAACGCGCGCGCGCACGCTCGAGAAAGCCCTCCCCCTTTCAAACCTCCTCCGAAACTGGTCGGAGATGCTCCACTCTGCTCTCACTCGTTTCGGCACTGTAATCGACTGTCCGTACTCCTTCTTCTCACCCTCCTTCTTTCTTCCTTTCTTTATTTCTTTCTTTCTTTCTTTCCTTCTTTCTTTCCTGGTTTACCCTTCCACATTGCACAAAAGGCTCATCTCCAAGATGCTCGTCCTTCTAACCGACCAACTTTTATTCTAGAGTATTCTCTAATACCTACCCACCTTCCCTTTTTTCTTTTTCTCTTTGCGTTTCGTTTGCAACGTTCAAAACGCGTTTTATTATCATTGGGATATTTATATACGTAACGTACGTCTACGTTGAAGATTAGATCGCTTATGTTCGGTATTAATCGGTAATAATCTTCGATCGTGTGATATGTTTCATTATAATTATTTGGAAAAATTGCGGGAAAAATAATATGAAATTTGTTCTCGGTTATGTAAATTTGTAGGAGAATGAAAATTGATTGAAAATGAATGAACGAAGTCCTTTTAATAATGTGAACAAATATTTGAAATCGAAAGTATCTTCCCGCGCTCGAATGAAGAGGTCGCGCTCGATCTCTCGAATGCCAGGAGAATTCAATTTTCGTAATTCGTCGATATTGTCCTTTGCGGTAAAGAACATCTATCTTCTTCCAACCGCAAGAAAAATCTTTCTTCTCGAACACTCGACGTTATTCTGTCATCGCCGTCATCGTCATCGTTGTCGTCGTCGTCGTTGTCGAGATTTCCGCTTTAGAAACGTGGCATCCAATTTCTCGTGGTTTTCTCGAAATAATGTTTAAAAAAAAAAAAGAAAATAAAAAAATAAAACAGAATAAATATGTATGCACGTAATTAATTAATTGTAAGTAATAAAAAATTAGTAATAAAAAAGCTCTGTAGAAATTAGTTCGAAAAATGTTGTCGTTCAACATCGACGGGAAAGAAAAAGAGAATTTATTCGTAAAGATCTTGATCTAGAGAAGGAGAGATATAAAATAAAAAGAAATAATACACCAGTTCCCATGCGTGCGTAAAGGCAGTTAACAAGCTGTGAACATTTAACAATTATGCGGGGTTTGACGTACGATAAAGTCTTACATATCACGATCTACCTACAGATATACATATGTATACATATTTTTGAAGATTGACGCTACGAGGAGAGATACTCGAACGATTACGTCTCTCGAGGTGATCGATAAGTGCCGTAGAGATCGTATACTAACCGTAATCCCGTCATGCTTGTACTTTCATCGATGTCGACGGAACTACAACTTTCACGATTACTTCAGACTCCGTGCGTTCCGTCGTGTACCCACTTAAGAACGTTGCCGCGAATAGAAATCTTATTAAAACCTGATTCGATATCTATATACGAAATCCTATTGATCTTATTTTATCGATCCAAACTCGTCATTATTTGATCATTTTTACAATTTATTCATTTATCAATGTCATGCATCGTAAACATGCAATTATTTAAGCCTATATTAATGTACTATTGCTTGAACAAAAGAAATTGATTTACATCATTGATCAAAATTATACTAATTTTAAAATCACGTGAATGGACAGCAGCTCATACTAATCAAAAAAGACAAGGAAATTAATTTTGCTAAAATTGCTTAAGGATTAATAATACTTGAATAATATTTATAATGTACATATATACACACTAAAGATCTCCGTTTCTTTCCATATTAAAAAGAAATTAATCAAATAATGAGAAATTAATTGGTAGGTAACAATTTTACGAGCGCCGTGACCAAATGGACGGATAAAAATGAAAAATAAATTTTCTTCAGTTTTGAATGATATTCGTAATCCACATACTTAAGTAAGACATGCTAATATTTTAAAAAAGGAAAAAAAAGGAAAAATTAAAATTAAGCTCATTGGTAAAAATGTTCACGAAAATTTCGATCGAGTAGTCAGACAACACCGAAAATATCTAAAGAAGGAAATGAAGACGGAACGGAAAGTGTTTCGCGTAAATGTTTTTGCGATTCCGATTATTATTCGTTTCTCGTCGAGTCGTCGCGATACGTATACGCATGTACAACGAATACATACTTATACACAGGTAAGTACATCCTGAAACGCGTATCACTGAGGACGTGCTTGTGTTACGGGAAGCCAGGGATGAAGAAGAGGAGAACGAAGAGAAGGGAAAAGGGAGGGGGAAGGGAGAGGGGGGAAGAAGAAAGGAGAGGAGGGGAGAGGAAAAGGAGGAGAAGGAGGAGGAGGAGGAAGAGGAAGAAGAGAGGACGTAATAGGACGTACACTACGCGGTTAGTCTCGCCAACGAAGAGCAAGCAGACTTCAAGATGAAGACGATCGAAGAGTCAAAGGTACCGTTAGACGAACACCGTCGTCAGAATCTTCTATTGGCCGACGAACGGAACCCTCTGAATTAAAATCCGAACTTTTCGAATTCTCACAAATGGATGAAATAACAAAAGTTATATTTTTTATGAAAAAAAAAAAAAAACAATTTCCGCATTCAATTCCAACGATTTTCTAACGAATTGAAGGAATTTTGGATACTTGGAACTGACTGAAATAGAATCTCAAAAGATCAGATTCTAACGAGTTGATAGAATAAGAGAAAAGAAATATGTTTTCTACAAAAAATGATACATATAATTCTAACGACTTACAATAAATTTCTCGTACTCGGGATAGTGTATTCCAAATGAAATCTGATGCTTGAAATTTTATATGACAAACGGTACAATCTGAATATAAATTTATTCCTTTCGAATTCTGATAGGTGGACGGAATTAAAAAAGAAAATTCCTATTTTTTACGGAACCAATTGTTACATGAAATTTTAACAATTTTATAAAAAACATGATCAATTTCGCTTATCCTTGGAATCTTCCACTTCTAATCATTTTTTCTATTATTAATATTACTACTATTACAGAATTCGTAATCTTCGAGAGCAGCGATTGCAGTAAACGGTTGCTTGTTCTTTAGAATTCGTAGAAAAAAAGATAATAGTTAAACTAGATAAAGACGAATAAAATCGATGTATCTACACGGAAGTCGTAGACGCGATCGATGAAAGGTAATGCTTCGAAGTACGAAATAGTTTCACGTTTTGGCATCGTGCGAGATCACGTATAACGTTGTACGCGTAGTAAGTTTAAAGACTGCTTCGTGTCTGGCGAAATCGATGAATCGATAATATTGTAAAACATTTCTCTCTTCCTTCTTCCGTCGATACGATTATGTTGATATTTTTTATCCTCAAATTTCTATCTGTATATAGCATAAAATTGTAATACTTGTAAAGATCGAAAAACGAAGAAATAAATGGTCTTTAACAATTGCGAGGATAAAAGAATAAAAGAGAAAAAAAATTAATTGGGAAAAAAACAAATGAATTAAATAAATAAAAATATTCTATATATATAAAGCATAATAATAATTAAATACTTCTTTGAGATATTAAATAACACTATTAAATAACACTCCGAATTATACGCTCGTATATATGTATATGTGTAATTACATTATTAATTGTACCTTGGTATTGTTTCAAAGTCGATGTCAATATCCGCGAAGGTATTGCGTAACGATCATTTTTATTTTTTTTTCTATTATATTTTTATTTCTTTCCCGCCGTTTAAATTCTCCTTTCTTTTTTCTTTCTCGAACCGCAATGCAGCACTTGTTCCAGCAGTTAGAATAGTAACATTATCATAAATGAAAGGATCTTAGTGCTTGGTTCTATGGCGAATGTAGATTGACCTTCGATAGAGCAATCCGACCTTGGACACCCCGCATAGGAATCAATAGAACGACGGTAAGGATAGTCGCGTTCTCTCATAAGTGAAAGGATAACGAGGTCTATCCGTGTCTCTCGGTAACTCTCTCGCCTCGTAATCTTTACAACGGGACATGGGATACTGTCAACATCCGAAGGGATGGAATCATCTTCCATTTACTCTACTAATCTAAATAAGAAAAATTCATTTTCTTATACGACAATCGATGTCGTATCGACATAATTATGCGATCAAACATCTATAAATTTTAATTAAATTATAGAAATATCTATTTATTCTTATCCAAACTATTGTATTTGTAAAAGTTAATTTTTATGATAATTTCGATAAATATTTTAAATAAATGTAAAGTATTATATGGGATATATTATACACATAATGATATTATATATATATATATATAAATTTATTATGTTTATTTATTAAACATTATATATTAATATTATATAATTTGTTATTTTTACACAAATTTATGTAGGATATTTATTTTTTTATTTGTATTTTTATATTTATATAAGATGAATTGAAAAATTTTAATCCTAATATAAAAATAATTGTTTTTGATCAAACTGATTTTTATTTTTCGCTATAGTTTCAAAAATCTTTTAGAAAGAAATAGGCTCATAAATTTTCTACCCACCCTCGTATAGTAGTACTTATTCTTCATTTTTATTAGTTATTTGATCAGGAAATAATATTAAGAGAGTTTTGCCTTGTGACCTTCGCCTTGTCATCTCGTCTTTCAAAAATCTCAGATTTCACATTCTGCTTCAACATAAAAATAAGGAATTTATCCATCTAAATTCGTTAGGGATAGTGATATTAGACATATGTTGCAAGACCTTAAACTTCAAGGGTTGGATGTCAGTCAATGGTCCACATTTAAGACGTCTCTTGCAGACAGTCAAATACTTAAACATCTATTTCGGCACGACACAAAAAGATTTTTCACAAAATATGAAAAACATAAGTTTGCAGAAAAAATTCTGGAATAAATGACTAGTGAAGAAATTTCAAACAATAATGGCACTTCAAACCTACTCATAAAATTAGCTGGCGATCGAAACTGTTAAGGAAATAAAACTTTTTAACCCTTTTTTTGTAAGACTAAATTTTTCAACCCTCCTCGTGGTAGGCTCAAAACTTTTCAACCCATCGTCGTTTATTAAGTTCAATACTTTCCCGTCCATCCATGTATTTTTTTTTAATAATTTCTTTTTTTTTCAATTAAACTGTAAAAAATTTATTTTTCCATGTTACATGAAACGGATTGGTATATAAAAATACATGTGAAACTTTTCTTTTCCTTTTCTTGGAAATGTTTAAGCATTTCGTTTTACTGCTTGCACAGTGTATGGTCCTGATGGATTCCTACATCTGTGAAAAATTAAAAAAAAATCACTAGTCTGTTAACTGAGCTCTTTCTTTGTAAGTTTATATTAGACGAAAACATCAGCTCTCTCTTCTAAGGAATTACGAGGATGGAATCGTCACTGATTCGACAATTAGTACATTCTAAAAATCTTAAACACTACCTTCGCTACCATTAAGGGGAGAATTTTAGCTATCTCCGAAATATCAATATGGCTAGCGTACCCATTGGAGTAGAATTGCATTCTAATATTCATAGTAACGAATTGAACATTAACATTCTTTACAATCAGTTGCATTTAACATTCTTATTTAAACTCTTACTCGCAGTAGTCGAACATAATCAATCATACGAGTTTATATTGGCTCGAAAATCATTCTACGTAGTACAAGTAGTTTAAATATCGCAATATGTTCCACAAATTGAATTTGTACAAAAATCAAATATTTCCATAATAAAAACATAATATGCTAAGATTGTTCATTACTTAAATTATCATCAATATCATTTAAATTATTTAATAGACCATTGATTAAAACAAATTTGAATGATTACAATTCCGGAGTCGTTAGCAAACGTTAAGTTAAAATATAAATAGTGATAGGGTTCGTACGTGGAAGGCGATCGGTAATTGGATGATTAAAATAAAGGAAAAATGCGAATGCACGTTGATAAGAAAGAGAAAAGTTCTGTCGTCAAAGGGCAATGAAGGCAAATTAACGATGGAACGAGGAACGTCGCAGTGACACTGCACAGGCTTTACTCTGCCTCAACACAATATGTGGGCCAGACAACAATAATTGTTCGGCGTTTCCTGGTATATTATACCGCGTCTAATTGATACAGAGATGCCGCTGCTAATTCCACCACTGTCGTTGTTACTATCTTTAGCAGTGCCATTTACCCTACCAAAAGGAAACAACATGGAACTTAACAACTCTCCCTCACCCTTTCTCACTTTACTCTTATTCTCAAATTTATTTGATTTTTATTCCATAATTTATTCTAATTTTTTCTATATTAACTACATTATTTAGACACAATATTTAATCCTTGGAACTACAAAATCTTAAAAAACAAAGCCCAAGTTTTACAGATATTTTATTTTTTATCCAATTTTAGAAAGTACATTTATTTTAATTATTACGACGAAAAAATGACACAAGTCATTTGAATAGTATTGAATTATAAGTCCCTCTTTTGAAATAATTTTCAATTTCAGAGGTAATATAAATAATATTTTACCGTGTTTATTTAAGTATTACAAATATTGGACATTTGAATCATTTCTTTTTCTCTTCAAAGGGTTAATATTTGGTATGATTTGAATTGATGATATTAATATAAAAGTAATAAGAGTAATTTAGTGATGAAAGGAAATTGAATGAAAAGGCAGAAATCCTAATAGAAATAAATCAAGTATATATATAAATATAAAGTTATATCGATAAAAGGGTAGAGCTGTCTATTTTATATTAGACAAGCGAATCGTTTCTCGCGTACAATTAATTTGTTTGTCGTTTAGTTAGAACGATGTTGTAGGTCTGAACGAGACGCGTTGTCGACTGGATAGAAAGAAAGAATGAGAAAAAGAGAATGAAAAAGAGAGAGTGCATCTGTCACAATGCATCTAACTAAATTCGCACAATAGGGCTCTCCTTCGCATAGATCAGTGATCGCTCATAAAGTTACATTGCTTCTCTTTTATTCCAAAGTATCTCTTAACTCCCTGTAATGTACAGTTATTACGAATCAATATAATTTATTATAAATAAATTCTGTGTGTGTGTGTGTGTGTGTTCTGTTTTTATTTTTTTTTATTATATCGTTTTAAAAATAATTAATATGTATCAAAGATTTTTTTTTTATCAAAATATATTGAAGCAGTCGTTTAGGGAACTAAAAGTGTCGTACAATCGAGATAAATAGAGATACGTCACCGGAAACATCAATTCCCAGTTTAAAAATCATCCACGAGGTGGATAAAAATAAGCAAGTTAACTCCGTACAAAAGGGGTGAATTTATCTTTCCGAATGAATTTAAAGATCTCACCTCGAGATGCGAACGATCCGTCTCTGTGGATTTTGTTTGCTTATTTTCACGCTTGCGAGTGGAGAGTATTTAACAGGCTCGTTACTTCTTCTCGAGATAACGAAAAGCCAAGATTTTCACCTTTGATAATGGGCCAAGCCTAATTCGTCGTCCCTTTAACTTCAAGTCAAAAGGAATTTGAAAAAAAAAGAAAAAGAAAGAAATATATAAAGATAGATAAAGATAGATAAAGATAGATAAAGATAGATTTAAAACAATTTTTAAACTATCCAGGCAAATGCATACATAATTTATTTATCTACATGTTGTTTACTTCAAATCAAAAAAGCAATCTTTAATGTAATAATTTACGTATGGAAGAACGTCATGGAAGTTTCTATTCATCGATAACAGGTTAGACTTTGCGAAAAATATATGTACATGTATATTTTTCTATACGTGCAAGTAAAATTTCCAGAGATCTTAGTTGTTCGAAGTTATTTATAATAACAGCATGACGATTAACGTTACGTCCACCTAACGAGAATGAGATCCGAGCTCGTTTTATTCGTATTCTTTGATGTTTATTTTCCAGCAGAAACTCAGCCCTTCCCTTACGTCAAGCCACATTCTTTTAGAGATAACATCTTTGCGAATCCCGCAGGCTTGACATAAAAATGAATCGCTTGAGAGCACCGCCATCTTGGAAAGCTTTTATGCATATCTTTATAACATTAATGAAAGTTCTTTTTTTCTTAATTATTAAATTCAATACATTTTACTTTTAAGTTATTCGAATATGCATACACAAAATGAAAAATAAAAATTGTTATTACGATCTTTTTTCATCTTTTTCAAGTATTACTTTGTCACGAAAGTATCTTGCTTTCTCGTAGTAAGTTTTCCATGCAAAATATTTCGTGTGTGTTATTCTTCTCCCTTACCTTTTTTCTATACTGTATATTATTCAGTAATATAACATAAAATAACAAATATTTTGCATGTAAAATTACTAATGTATGAAAAAGAAAGAAACTTTTGGGACAATCCAATACATTGTTTATTGCGTTATTTAGAAAGTAATTTTGTTTTTCGTACAGAGTACGAGTATTAATGCAATGCAAACGAGAAAACAATCATGTACCATTTACGGAGAAAATATATTAAATAAATACCAATGTCAAAATTGATTTCCGAAATTTCGTTCTGGCAATTTCGATTTGAAAGATGTACCACATTCAGTTGAAGCGAATGACGACAAAAAAAGCACTGGCGAATGCTAATCGTTGCATAACAACGCGAGAAATAATTGAAAAGTTGAATTGATCAAATTTGACCACTTGTTACGCCTTGGAATTAAAATATGAACAAAAAATGTCTTCTCTTTATCATTGGAAAAAACGAAATTACATATTTATACAATATATATATATATAATATAACAATCACGTTCCTCGAGATTAACTCAAGTATTTTATATATTATTAAATACACTTAATTGTTTTTTTTTAAATAATAAAAATTATTTGAACCTGTATAGACGTAATAAAAAGAAAATTTTCTTCTTACAATTTCAATTTCGTTTCTTCCAAGTATAAATGCATATATGCATGCATTTGTCTACATATGTATGTGTATTTATATAACGTGTATATTCCTCGAGCCGTTAAAGTCAATCTGGGTGGATGTCGCGGTGTCGATTGGTCAAAGTGCCGGAGGCGTCGCGCGTTCCGATAAAAGGCGTGAAACGCATTTGCATCGATATCTGGGCCAGAGCGTCTCGTTGCCCAATGAAGTCGTTAGGTCCAGCCGGTCTGCCTAATGACGATTCATCGTTGGATCGTTCCTTGGTTCAACGCACTTGCTCGATTCTCCAAGAATGATAAGCTGCGTTTGCTAACGTGCAAAACGATGCACACTTGAATTCTCTTATATGAATTCGGTGGATTGAAAAGTTTGTCGCGAGTATCACTGCTCAACGTTTTGCAAACGTGCAAATCCTTGTGCAGCCAATGATTAAACTTGAAAAACATTATGCAAATTAATTGTTATACAAATTTCAAGCGTAAGTTTGCGAATATTTGCCAAATGTCTATTACCGTTAATTATTCTAGTAAGATAGAAATAAAAATTTAATAACAGGATGAGGATAATGTTGAAGAAAGAATAAACGTAATTTGTAAACGTTTTTAATTTGAGAAGATGACTCGGCCAAATTTCGTTGTCCGGTAATATAGGACACGCGATATTAGATAGATCTAACTAATTTGACGTAAGGGACGGTAGAGATGTGACGCACGATAATATCAGTAACGCGTACGCCAACGGTAGGTCTCTCTATTGGAAAATTAGATCCAATCTAATGCGGTGAACAGAACGGAGAGTCTCACGCTCGTAAGCACGAACAGAAACGACGAAACGCAAGCATAACTCGACCGAGTGCTTCTCACGTAAGTGAGGATGTATGTACAATGTTATACATATGTAAGTAAAATATAAGTAAAAGAGCGCGAAAGTTACTTTGCCCTTTATGATATAGCTAACGACGATGCAACAGAAACGATGAAAAATCTACGTCGGTTCGACCTATCGAAACTGTTCGAGAAAGTTACCTCTAACCCAAAAACTATATTTCACATACGATAACCTTTAGATCGATATAATAATACTAATCATAATTATTTCAATATGCATCCGATAAATATAAAATAGAACGATAATCGTTAATTATTGTGACCTTTACGTATATAAAGGTAACATATTTATATATATGTATATACATCGTTGGCCCTAACTCAATATATTTCGTCTGCCCCTTCCAAGAAGGCAATTATGCTTAAATTAGTAAATTAGACGTGGCTTGACTCTTCGCATTGTCGAAACTGGATTGGAATCTGTATGATCCACTCGACTCGTTCTCAGGCCACAATGTCCTTACTTACGAGCTCTACCTTCTAACGATCGCGAACGATCGCGAAAGGTCGTAAAGGTCGTCTTCGTCGTCATCGTCAATCATAGGAACCTTTTTTTTCTTTTCTTTTATTTTATTTTAATCATTTTTCATTCTTTTCTTTTCTAAATCAATCGTATCGATTAGTGCAATTAAATTCGAGTCGACTAACCTAGGATGATGAGATACAATTTATACTAAAGAAATAAAATCATAAAAGAATAATATGAACTTAACGAAAGGGTAAGTACGTATGCGTGTATTCGAGAAAACGAGATTTCGTATCTCTGAACGACGAGACGATGCACATAGTATGCACGTCTTCTTCTTTTTCTACTTCTTAACTGTCTCTTTGAAAAAATCCGATAAAGAAAGAAAGAAAGAAAGAGAGAAAGATATAGATAAAAAGAGACGAAGATACTCGTCGGTCGTTTCGAATTGTACGAAATACGTCGGATTCGAACGATCCGGTCGAGCCGGAATGACCTCGTTTCGCAATAGCCGCGAGACGAGAAGCGACGACAAAAGACATCGGTGAAGAGGAATAAAAGAGGGAATAAGAAGAATAGGAAGATCGTTGATACGAGTACGAATACATACATACATACGCAAGATGCATACGCATTGGTTGTTATCGATTACCAAGTGTGCCGATCGAAATGCAATCGTATGCGAATACGAGTGTTAGGTAACTCATTGTGTTGTGTGTGCCGATTTGTAAAATACGAACAGAAAAAAAATAGAGAGAGAGAAAGAGAGAGAGAGAGAGAGAGACAGAAATAAAAAAAACGAGCGAAATAAAAAGAGAGAGAGAGGAAGGGAAAGGGAGGGAAAGGGTGGTAGAGGGGTGGTATAGAGGGGTGGAGGGGGCTAGGAGTCGTATCTTTTCACCTTATTTTTGAGAGTTTCTCGCTTCGAGCTCGCTGAATTATTGATGAGAGCGAACGATCGGCAAAGCAAGCAAGCAAGCAAGTAACCAACCAACCAACCAACCATCCAACCAAGCAAGCAGCAACCAACCAACCGGCAGACAGAATTCAGATATACGCGTCGTATGAACGCACACGAGTGCAGGAGAGACTCGTAGAACGAGCGGACGAGAGCGATTAATGCGAGCGACGATCGTCCGCTTTGACCGAAGTCCATCGAGGTCGCCGATTTTCGTACGAGATAGGCCACGCATGTGCGCTTTTCTGCTTCGATGAGCTTTACAAGGAGAATCGAATCTTTTTTTCTATCCCGAATGAAGAAAGAAACATCGAGAATCTTAAAGAAGATAAAAAGAAATTGAAACGAGATACAACGATTGAACGATCCTATTTAAAGAAAAGGAAAAAGAACAAAAAAGAAATAAAGAAAAAAAAGTATACACGTACGTATTTAACACTAAACCTATCACACGTGATAGGTCAAATGACCGCGTCCTGTAATTTGTAAAAAACTCGCTAAAAATGCATAAAATGTATATTATTCATTTCTACATAAAAGAAAATATATTGTTTACTATTCAATTGACTTAAATCTCATTCTGCATTAAGATAAATATTTTTTTTTTAAAGCGGTTATTTGACCGTTCACAAAAGGAATAGGTATACATGAAGTGTCGGTAAGGTTTAGTGTTAAAGTAAATAATTATATTATAATATAAATCATACGATCATAATGTTTTACTAATTTTTTAACTTAATCCATTGTCATGGTTATCGATGAATATATAAAGTAGATAAGATCAGATATCGACAGAAAAAAAAAAGAAGAATTTAACGATCTTACTTAAATAAAAAATGTATGTAAGATTTATGTCACGGATCTTCATATGCCTATTATCGACAAGACCTGAATAATAATATTCGTTGACGTAATATTCCTTGTTCCACGTAACTACACGCATCCCATCAATTTCTCTTGACAAAACTCTGAAACGGAAGGAAGGTTTGCAAAAGGGGAGTCGTTCGTGACCTTGTCTCTTTGGCTACGTCCCCTATTTTTTTCCCCCATTCCTTGGATTAAATTCGAGATGTAAAAAACTCAAAACGAGCTACGGGTAACTCGATCCATCGGATTCGCAGCATTAATTCCGACGCAGATTCTCTCTCTCTCTATCTCTCTCTTTCTCTTTCTTTTTTTTTACATACTATACATACATAGACAGAGAGTGAGAGTGAATGCAAAAGAGAGAGAGAGAGAGAGAGAGAGAGAGAGAGAGAAAGAGACGTGTGTAATACTCTCCCTCTCTGTGTATCCCTTCTTTGCCCTCTACGACGTCCTATCTCGTCCCCACCCCCGCATCCTCATCATTTCGCGTGTGTTTTATGCTTGTGTTCATATACATGCGTCACATCGAATACTCCCAGACTCTTCCGTCCCTTTCTCACCCTTTATATATCTCTCCCCATCTTCTCTTCCTCTCGGAAGCTACAACGACGGAGTTCCTCCAACAACGGGCAGGATCTAAGCCTGCTTAGTCTAAACTGCCCTCAACGAAAGAGAATATATGGTTGAAGTAAAGGGTATTAACATTGCTATCGTATATGTGCTTTCCTCAAATAACCACAGAATTGAATCCTTTTTCGGGGAGTACATATGTATCTATTATCGTAACAACCATTTTTTTGTCTTTTTGGACAAATATAAAAATAAGATATTGTAAAAGAAATTAAATAATAATGTTTCAACGAAAGTAAATTATTGTTTCTAGCGTGTATCCATTATTGAAAGAAAAAATGTATGTTATTTATATACTAATTATCCAAAAAAATATTTAAGATAATCATAACAATGAATTATTTTTGATGGTATATGTATATATCTATTTATTTTTTCATAAAAAACGTATTTCTGTTTACGAAAAATAAAAAAAAAGGCCCTAGTTCTCTGATATAAATTTTACTGATATTATTAAAAAAAAAAGAACATTAAAGATAAATAAAAAGTTTCATAGTCCCCTGGCATGTTCAATACGATATGGTCATTAATCATAAAAGAGAGAGTAAATGCTCCTATAAAAAAGAAATAAGTTCATTCTTATAACAATGGGGGAAAAAGCACAATGAGAAAAACATAGAGCAGATTTATGTAAACGCGTTAATAACGTTGAATGCTTTTTCATCTTGTAAACGGAGCAATTCGAACGCTTTGGGAGTCTATCGTGATACGTTGGAACGAGGAGGGTTCTTGCGAAAAAGGAAGACGTCCAAAAGAGAAGAAAAAGGAGTGGAAAAAAGAAAGAAAGAGAGAGAGAGAGAGAGAGTGGATGGGATCGTCTCGAGAACGAATCCTGATGGTAAAGTCGAGAGAAGACTTTGGGCCATGCCCTCTTCCGGCGCGCCGCACGCCCGTGTCCTCGCTGAGATTAAACTACCGATTGATGTGTATGTGTATCTGTGTAAACCAGAGTCTACATATATATGACTGTATATTGTACATATATATGACTTGTATTTGGACGTGTATGTGTAAACGTTATGTGTCTGTATTCGATGCGTCTGTGTGTAAGCCAATCTATATGTTTGTCCCTATGTATTTCTCTATCTATGTATTTCTGTGCGAATATGTTGTGGTGTAGGTGTATATGTTGTACGCACTCCTCACCACGGCCACACCCCTCGTCGATATTTCTCCTTTACTCGGCACTGCCAAACTTCGAGGAATCGATACTCGTGTATCGCAGCACCGAATCAGCCGAACGCGCCTGTCTCTGCGTCGCAATCTCGACGTGCCACGCCGCGCACATCCGTTTATGAAAAGCAAACGCTTTGCAATGTCATTGCAAACGACAACGACGACAACAACAACAACAACAACTTAACTCAACTAAAAATCCCTTTTTTCGATAGCAAACGATCAAGCATTCTGCACCCATTAACGTTACTTTTCTAAGCAAAAATGACTTTTCACCTTTACCAGTTCTCTATTACTGTTCGTATTCCACGTGATCTATTATACCTCATGCTTTTCCCCCTTTTTTACACTTGGATAATCGAGTACTCCCGAGCTCACGATGTCATGTGTTCTAGCTTGAAAAGTTACGAGGTATCCAGGATATCTATCTGGTTCATCGACTTTAGATATTGGAATAGATATATATATATTCGAATAATAGATACGTGGGAATCACGTATGGAAATTTACATCAACTACATGCTATTGTTTTCTACCTTTTTTATTGGATATAATCATCGACTCCGTTAAATGGTTAAATTCTTCTTAACAGATTTCAACATTCCTGCTATTTTCCAGCTGTCTTCAATTATGTACTATATATATGATATATCGTTTAATTGATATTAAAACAGAAGACATGATTGATCCGTCTTAGCCACTTGTCTCCAGACAAACTCTTCCCTTGAGTAATCAATGTTTTATACCGGTGAGTATTCTTCGTGTCTGTGTTTATACCACTTGCACTTGTTTACCATTCGTTTTGGCTCTCAAGAGTCATTCGAGAAAGCTTCTGGAGGTCCCTGGACTATAGCAGGGCAGACTCGGGTCGCGGTTAAGGTCTCGTTGCTTGATGCCGGATTATTTTGGACGGGCATATAGGTCACCGACGACGAGAGAACATACGGAATGAAATGTTTGTGTTACTGCATGCATATGTGTGTTGTGAGTATATGTATGCCTGCTTACCACAACTCGACATAGTGCGTGCAATCGCCCAATCAGTTCGGCTGTATTTACCGGCCAGATTGAAACACAATCGATTTAACGAAGAGAACGAACCACTCGCTGAGGGCCAAGGGCGAATCTCTTAAAACTCTGATTCACCTGTTTGGCCTGCTCGGCTGAAGCTTCGCCTAGGTCAAAACTCAGTCGTCTTCGTGTCACAAGTACTTCGATGTTTCGAGTCAATCAACGACGATTGATATAAACTGTTTAACGATTCGACCTCGGTTAAGGTGACACGTAGTCCTAGGGTGAGATCCGATTTCTTTCTCGGTCATCTCGTTTTCTTTCTTTTCTTTCTTTTCTTTTTTTGTGTCTACTTGAATTTATATATATATATGTACCTATATATATTTAAGTATTTATATAAATGTAAATAGACGACACATTGACAAAACTGAAAATGACATTTGGTCGAAAAATAAATTTCTGAAGCATGCACGAAATGGCTGCTAGAAAAAATAAAAGCATGCAAGATGGACAGACGATGTGAAAAGAATGCATATTTTTACGATATTATTAAGAACGAGAACAAGAAAATTTATATATTGTCATTTTCGGAGAGAAATATAATTTCGATTCTTACGTAAGATAAATTTAAGAACTATAAATATAGAAAAAGTGAACTGGTAAAGAAAGAAAAAAAGAGAAAGACGGTATAGGACATTAGCACTAGTCGCGAAAATTGTTTTCAACAATGTTCAACAAATAATATATGCGTGTCCATGCAAAATAACATTAGTTGGCAACTGTCCGCCACGTAATTACTGCACCTGCTGTCTCTGTCATATCTACGTGCACACTTGACGAGATAAAATGATAGATATAGCACTGTCACTGTTGGATTTCGAGGTATCCAAGCTTGTGAACGTACAAAACAATATGCTGTTAATAGCCTGAACATGGAAAAGATAAAACGTATTACCTTGACTCCTTACTTTTTCTTTACTTTAAAATTTCGAACTTTGAATTATGTTACGTAACGATAGAGATTATATAATTTATTTGTCTATATTTAAGATAAATAAATTTGAAATAATGAAGATAGAAAAGAAGACAACGTAGTTCAATGGTATTAAAAATCGGCAAAGATCGGTAAAGATCGATAAGAATCGACAATGCCCAAAGATTTCGACATTATTCTTTCTTCCTTTTTTTCCTTTATTCTTTTATTTTGTTGGTCTACGCAAGAGACCGTAATATATTCTTTCAAAGAAACGCGTACGCGCGCGGGCGCGATGGCGCAAATCGGTTGGCATCACCTTCGAATCTTCTTTAGAATGCAAATCAGTCGAAGGTGAATGTACGAGGACGGCTTCTTTTCAGGCCCCTGTTCTTACGGTTAGTTCGGTAAGTGCCACGAAAATAAACGGAACGATGATAATTGATCAGAGGTACTTTGTATTCATAGGGGAATATCGTAACTCGTCGTCGTCGTGGTGAAACGAGACATTGTGTAGGATTCCACATGAAATCGTGTCCCGGACGTCTGTCTATAAACAGCTTACCGATAGACCCACCTAGAAAAGTTAAAGGATATCGTATGAAAGTATAATTAAACGTTCGAAGATGGAGAAGCACGAATATACGATATATCGATTTGAATAAGTCGAGAGAAGGAGATTGAAGGTTTAAATATAGGATGGAAAATAATAGAAAAGAAAACTTTCCAAGAATGAGAAAGGCGGAAAAGAGAGCGGAGGAGTAGAGTAAGTAAGTAAACGCATGGTGAGAAGAGGAACACGAGTGGCGTCAATATAAAGTCACCCAGGAGGACAGAAATACAATCCCTAGAAGCTCTCTTCTCTTTGGTCGTAGGTATATGGGAGAGCTCGGAATAGGTAAGGTATCCAACTAGTAACCCACACTTTAGTATTCTCGCGGTGTCGTCCCGTGGTGGTGTTGTCCCGTGGTGTGCTGTACCGCGGTGTGTCGTACGAAGAGACTTCCTCATTCCAGAATCGAGCTATTGTGAAGTTTCCTCCCACCCCAGCTCACCCCTACCTCATCATATGCCTACTTTTTCCATTTTACTTCACGAGGCCCAACCGCATTACTCGAACGATACTTATCCTTACTTACATGGCTCGTTCCTTTCCCGGAAAACCATACTTACTCTTCCTAAAGCAATTTTCTTTACTCTCAACGTACTACTCTCTATCCCTTGTTTATCTTATGGCAAAACCGAGATCTTCATTCTTCTCAATGCGACTTTATACATAGTTTTTCGTAGAAACGAACGTTTAATATTACCTCAAGAGTTTCAAACATTTACCATATCTTATAATATTCCTTGCTTTTATATATAATATATATCAAAATATATGTGAATATGTACTGTGAATTAATATCACGTTTGCTCTCTAATCAATCAATTCTCTGACAAAATATCTTTTGTTCTAGGATCGTAGAACTCCTTGGACTATCTCCAGCAATAGCTAACATTCCTAACGTTTGACGCTGCTTCTAATAGTAAAACATAGTACCTGGCAGGGTTTAAGAGAGACTACGCCGGAATAACAATATAATGCGAATCTAGCACGCAAGACGAGTGACATCGATGAGTACACGCTTCTCTTTCCACAACCACTTTATCTTTTTTTTAATCAGTAATCACTATTCATGTCAACCGTAGTCACGATACTCGTAATGGTCACAGGACGTAACGAGCTCGTGTTAATTACTTTACTACAAATGAATGAAAATCAAGCTCGCATAAAAAATAAATTGACATGGTAAAAAAATAAAATAAATTCACACTTTTGTTAGGTTCTGTTTTGTTGAACAAAATACATCGTTAGTTTAAGCTTGGATGTAACAAGGCTTTGTTTATCCGTGTTGTTTGAAGAGTTTATCACGGATAAACATATCGTGCGTTATCGGAATTGTTTGCTTCTCACGTGAAGAGAAACATAACGAAGAGTTTTATATTCGGAACTATAAGTTGAATGAGACATCAGTAATGAGATCTTATAGAAATAGCGTGATCCAAATACGAGGGTTACAAAATGTTTCTGCGGTAGGTATTGAGCTTGACATACGAGTAAAATGATAAAACCATAATGTTGCCATAGAGTAGCATAATATTACAATTATATAGAACATAGACAAATGGTAATGGTAATATCTAAAGTACAAGTTGTACGAGTTTAACGCTAACATAAGAGTTTTAAATGTCAAAGCCTCCCTGCAGCAACAACAACAATAACAATAACAGTAACATTCACAACAGCAAAGAAGCAGGCTAAGCAATAGGCAAGTAAAGAAGAAGGTAGGTAGGTAGATAGGTAGGTAGGTTGGTAGGTAGATAGGTAAACTAAGTAAACAGGTAAGTAACGAAGGCATAGTGAGTGCCATGTTCAATGAATATAAAAAATTCGAGACCTTGTTCGACTGCATCTGGGTCATACCGCGCGTTCGTTCGTAGTCTAACGACGACGACAACGCAAGACGTTCTAAGTGGAAAATGAGTGGCTGCTCACTTGTGCTCATAAGGTTAAACGAGTGTGGTGCAAGCAGTTCTCGGTGTAACGATGTTAACGATGATCGCAAAGGAGAAGGCATCTCTGAGTGGAAAGACGTTTATTGTTCGGTGACATTGGCAATGTAACGAACGGAGATGCGTCGTAGATTTTTTTCCCTACAACGAATTGAACAAACTTTCAAATACGACTGATGTGAGAACTTGACACGTAACACGAGTTAACGATATTTTTCTTTATTTCCATTTCAATGGATACTCCCTTGTAAACCCTTTTATAATATATTGTCAAGAAAATTCAAAGGAATATTTTTAAAAAATCTCGATATATATTCACAAATCAGCACAAATTTTCAAGACAATCCAATATATTTATATAAACGTACAAGTCGAAATTGATCGTTTGGAACTTGAAATTCATAATAAATTATTCAATAGGAGTGAACAGGATCGGTTTTATCGCCGTTCCGTCATATCGATCGAAAATGAGTGAAGAATATCGAATCTTGTTTGCTAAAGAACACGTGAGAATTTAAACGAATGAAGATAGAGAATCACGTTTACAAAAGTGTGTCAAAAGTCACACACATGATACTTATTGTCTATCTTTTAATCGTGATCGTGGGCGCACACAAGAAAGTCCTTCGACTATATCCATGTCTGTTAAACCTAACTTGCACAGGTGAAACGCTCCAAGTAAAGACGAGAGTGATAGCTTATTGTGATGGAAACAATGGACACGCAGTGATCGGAAATTTACAGCTACCTACTCGTTTATTGCGCATACTATATATTCTACGTTATATACCTGTTCTGATGCTGAAATAGTGAAAATCTTTGACGGTTGTAAAGCAACTCGCGTTCCTTTTCGAATAATCTTTATTGTTCTGATGTTAAATAAAAGAAAAAGTAGTTCGAGTCGGACGTGAACGATGACAGCAAACGGAAATCAATGAAATCGTTCATATCATTCACAGATAATAAAATCATCGAACCGATCATGTTACCGAATAACTCGAATAAATTTCATATTTTATTTTAAACATTAAATCTCTGTAAAGTCATGACATTTTAAATTCACGTATATTTAAATATCTGTATTTTAGTAAAATACTCTTTCATTTTATAACCATAAACTTGATATACAAAGTTATTCATATTTTTAAAATATAAGTTATACTTTCACATTAATAAATATAGCATAATTAATATGAAACAAGATGGATCAAAAGTTTCAAGGAGATATTAAAAATCCATTACACTTTTCCGAAACCTTTTAGCCTAATTTTGTTTTTCTCAAATTTTACAACTACTACATTGAGAACATTTTTACTAAAGAAACAAAATGAAACAAAAATAGTCTGTAAAAAGAATAAAATCACTTAAAACCTTTTAGAGAAACCAAACCTACAACTTTCATGATATACAATGGTTTTCCTTTTTTTTTAGAAAAAAATTAGGTCATAGAGAATGAAGAGTAGATGATACGTCATTTACGATCGAACACAATGGAATATTTTAAAAAGCAAATAGTCAAAAAGCTAGAATTAGGCTGGGATTTTTCACGCAGGTATCTTAACCAAGTGGTGGGAGATTTGAGGAAGGGATGGTTTTCGAGGCGAATCTTTAGTTACTTTTGCTGGAATCCCTCGAAGTAGGTCATAGTCCTGTTTCCTCTATTATCGCGTATCTTCGTCACATGTCCCAGTTTCATGCTCGTTCCCATCGGTTCGAGTTAATTCGTATCCCTTTCTATAGAAAGAACTTTGAAATGAACAAAATATCTCATCCCTTAGCCTTTTATCTTATCTTTCTTGATATTATATTAAAAATGATAATGGTGATGATAATGAAATAATATTATTTAATTTAACTTAATTATTCACCATTTTTCATTAACTTTCTCATTTACATACGATTAAAATTTGTCACAAGATATTAAATCGAATAAATCGAAATGTTTGAAATCTTGATAACATTAATATCGAATATATTGATTAATAACAAGACTTTCCAAACTTCAATGGGTTTATGGGCCGAAACCCACTTTCAAGAACGGTCATTTTTCGCGACCCATTGGAAAGTATAATAACTGTCGAGAGTTGATTGATAAGCAATTTAAAATTGATTTGATGTAGATCTATAGCGAATTGAAAGAATAAAAAATAAACGAAACGAAACGAAACAAAATAAAAAAAAAACCAAAAATAAAAATAAAGAAACTAAATAGAATTAATAATTCTCGTTTGAACTTTTAAAATTGAATCGACTTTGAATTATTAGTAGTAAGACGATTCTCGATAAATATAACTCTTGTGCAACCAATATTGAAACTATATTCTTTATAGATTTTATTATTTAAAGCGACCGAGACTTTAGGTTATCTCTGATCTATAGTATTTCTTGTCTGAACACGAAAAAAAAAGAAGAAAAAAAAACACAAGTGTTTGAATAACAGTATGATTATCTTCTGGAAGTTCTGTTGGCCGGTCAGCCGGCCATGACCGCTCGATTATTGAACCACTCGACCGATCGAAATGTCTCCGTTCTCCGGTAATGACCTTTTTCTCTTCTCTGCTATTCTTTTTCATCCTCCCTGAATGTCTCTGAATGCACTTGGTAAACGGATAACGAGAGTAAGAGTAATAGAAGGAGGAAAGTTCACTTCTTTTGATATCGACTAAATGAAAAATGATTTAAGAAAATGTACGATTAACAAATTTACATTTTTATCTGCATACGTATGAAGTCATACGAATATTATATTTTATTTTGAATTTTAATATTCCTTCTTGTCTAAAAAATCAACATTATGATCCCATTTATGAAACATCGCGTGTCACGTTATTCATATTTATATGACACTAATGTTTCCAGTATGTATATACGTATCATTCGTATATACAAACTCATATTACAAACTTTGAAGATACTCGAATAAACAAATGTTCCTACATTAAATTTCCTATAATGTTTGAATTTTTATATCGAAAGAAATTATTTGTTAAAAAATAAAAAATGGTTTTTTTTCGTCCCCAAAGATAGAAAAATTCATGAACACCTCTTAGGTACGCAATGTGATAAGATGTTAATTTGTAAAATTGATAAATATTTTCTTCGATCTGATCGGACATAAATTGAGAAACGAAGAAGAAGAAAAAGAGAAGAAGAAGAGTGTATCGTCGCCAAGGAGGATGGAGTGGCGCCAAACGGCGTGGATGCGATTCGAGTTCTCGGCCGAATAACAAGTAAATCAAGCGTGTAATTGGAATTCAATTCGCACAGTGGCACAGATACAAGGCATTACGATTCCATCGGCAGCAGGCTCGTGCAAGTAAGCAAGTAAGCAAGTAAGCAAGTAAGCAAGTAAGCAAGTAAGCAAGTAAGTAAGCAAGTAAGCAAGCAAGCGAGCAAGCAAGCACGAGTATAAATGCGTCAAGTAGGGTTCTGTAATCTACGAATAAATCGCCTCTTTACGACGATAGCCTTTCGTTCTAACGTATCAAAGAAATTGATACGCGTAATCTGCCTACGTATACGCATATACGTGTTAACGCGTCAATATGCATAGATTTACAACAACAAAATTAACATTTATTTTTCTTTTTTTTTGTCTTCTTAATTGTTTTTTAATACATTTTAAATTATATCGTGAATTATTATAGTTGTTTAATATGATTAAGAGTAACATGTATTATACAAATGTGAACCAAAAGTGAACATTGATGTTTTTCTTTTTTTTTAGTTTTCATTTTATTTTAATTGATTTTTAATTATATCGTGGATTAGTATGGTTGTTTGATTAGAACTAAGTTGAGATATTAATTTTTAAAGGAAAAAAATAAATTTTTGGATGAATAAATATCTAGGAGCAGAGTATTACACATGGTAAAATAAATCGAATCCCTTTTTCGAAGCGGAAAGTGTAGGTATGCGCTAATGAACGTTCCGAACAAATCTCTAGGTGGGCGTAAGAATGCTAGTACGGATCGTAAATTATAATAAGAAAATAGATAGTACAGGAATTGCTTCTGCATCGCCATTGTAGTTTGTGCCGAGTGAAAAGCCACGAGCGTTGTAATCGACTCGAGACGGAATTCAATGTTTCTACCCACGGAAGTGAAGAGAAGAAGTTTCGCTCTCCGAAGGTTCTGTTATGCGTGAGAACGATAAGATGAGATTAACAGAGAAGAAAAGATTTCAAATAATAATGAAAAACTAAACGATCCATTTTTTTTTGTTCGAACAAACAATCTATATTAAATGTTTTGATTTATATCATTTATTTTCAACACACACGCACACAAGCGTACGTACATACGTAAAATCAATTATTCATTTATGTAATCGCCAAAATATGAAAACAAACACTGCAATGCTCTTAAAATGATATCAAGACCAACGATATTTTTTGAATCTTACATTTCTAAAAAGTAAGTACCATTATTATTTTTTCTAGATCTTTTAATCTAATCTTATTACTCGAATAGTGAAACTACAATTAAAATAACCATTGTAAAAAGTCTCACGAAAGAGTATATAATTGATTTTGAAAATCATCAAAGAACTTGTGTGACCCCTGAAAAATTTACAGAAAGTACTGTAGATTTAATTTGCTAACCATAACGAAGCAACCTTTTTAATAATTCAATTTTTTTTTTCTAAAGAGAGAAAGAGAAAGAGAAAAAAAAAGGATGAGAGAAGAAAAAAGGGGATGTTAGAGGAGGGCTCGAGGAAAAGAGAAATGGTATCATTGAAAATAGCGGGCAATCCGTTATCACATTGTAGGGCGGAGGGATAAAAGGGTAAGAGAGGAAAAGAGAAGGTATAGCATAGAAGGTTAACAAAATCAATAGCAGTGGGTGGTTGAAGCAGGGCTGGCCACCCCGGCCAGCCGTCCCGGACTTGCTAGGGGGCTAGGTCGGCCACCGACCTTTATCCAGGCCAACTGCATCATCCCTATTTCTACGCGTAGATGCGCGCGCGCGCGCGCTAATTCTGCTATTCTCATGGCCAGGCTCTTTTTCACGAGTAAAATAACTCAAGTAACGACGTAACGAAGTAAGATAAGAATTTGTATCACCGGATTGAAACAAAAAAAAATAATAGACATCTACGAAGAATTTTGTAAGAAAAATTTTTAAAAATGATCGAACAATGAAAGAAAAAACTTTTCTAATAACAACGCGTTCTATTGAAAATATTAAACAAATACGACGAACATTCGTCGAAATGGAAATAATAATAAATGAAAATAACGAACGTTTTGTTTTTTTATTCGTTTCCTATAATTTGTTATTTATAGAAATGTTATAGAAGATTTACCTTCCGGGAAGAAAATTGGAGCTAGCTCAATAAGAGGCCAAAGTTCCTCTTGTTTTATATATAGATTCGCTAGTGCTACTTGTGGACGAGTTCAAAAGTGATCCACCGAACGATTGCTTTTGACTTCGGTGTATGAGGAAATATTACGACAACGATTAAATTCGTGTATAGAATTTATTTCGATAAATGAAAGTTTTGACGTGTCAACGAAAAAATAAAAAATATGAGATCAACGTTATTAAAGAAGAATGAGATCGATTTTGTAGATATTCAAATATGATTATTATACTTTTACTTAAATCTTTTAATGGGAATATTAAAAATAGACGATCGTTTTTGACGATAACAAATTAGTATGATAATCAAGGAGAAAAATAATTCGAATATTTTCGAATAATATATCCTGAAATGAAATAGAGGAAAGAGCATGAAACTACGAATGAGAACGCTTGAATGTTTCTATTTGCGGAAATTAACGTGTCGCGCGTAGTATGACTAGAGTGTTTTGCGATTTAGGCCAAACACCGACGATGTGCAGTCGTCCTTGCAAAGCAATGTCGTCCTGCCAACTGACCGAAACGTTCATGTATACGAGAAACAGAGAGACTGACAGAGAGAGAGAGAGAGAGAGAGAGAAGGAGGGAAAGCGAGAAAAAAATAGAATGAGAAAGACACCACGTGACCTGCTTCTTTCCAGGATCTAGGACAAACTCGCAAGGAGAGCACAGCATGCCTTTCCTCGACCTTGCTCTCTCTTTCGTTTTAGAAATCGGTCCTCCTGTCGATTTCATTCGTGGTTTCTTGACGATTCCATTCGTGCTTTGTGATAATACCATTTGCGATAATTTTTTCTTTTTCTTTTTTTTTTCTTACGATAAATAAAAAAATTTTATTGTCTATTGTCAAATGTTTAACACAAATATTATTATATTCTCTGATTAGATTTTAATTGTAAGAAAAATTTTTATTTTATTTCAAATATCGATCATTGATATTGACGAAACTAATAATAAGAATAATTCAATACGTTGAATCTTGCAAAATTTTCGAAGATAATATTTGAATATTATTAGCTCAAGGAGAAATCAATCTATCAAATTTATAAACAATATACGCGTATTTAAAAGATGTAACATTGATATGAATCTAATTGTAATACAGATTCAATTCGTTTTTAATCTTACTAAATCTTTTAAAGATAATCTACGAATATTACAATATTTCGTCTATGTTCTGTCAAAAATCATTAACTACATTTTCTTTTTTCTTTACTCCATAAAAATTATCAATAGTAATGTGTGAACGAATTAAAAAAAAGCGTACTTTATCTAAATTTAATTTTTCCCATTAAAAATTTATTTGACAAGCAATAAATCAGATTAGCATAAGATATGTTAGTTAGTGACATTTGGCTGAATATAGACGATTTATAAATTCGACAGAATGTAAAAGTAGAAAATTTTCTGTCATTGTAAGAAAATAATGAAACATAAACGAATAGTATTCTGTATAATTATCGAAGAAATTGCACACACAGGTTCAATGTACTCAACGTGAGTATCTTCGTTGTAAGAGACGATAAGATTCATCGTATGCATGTGTGGACACGTCGATATCATTAAATAGAACGGAATGACAGAGGTTCTCGTTTCGTTCGATAATGGAACGAAATGAAAAGAAATGACAGTGACGATGAAGACAAATGATCCTCGATAGAGTCTATAATATCTCCTAAAAGTAACGCAGGCAAATAAAGAGAACACGAGTGAAACATCTTGACATCATCATTGATGTATCATCGCATGCGCGATGACCTCGTTACAACTAAGATGGCATATTTCGAGTTTACATTGATGAACGCCTTCATATCATATTTTTTTCACATATTTTTCATAATGAAAAAAAAAATAAAATAAAATACAAAATATCGATATACTCGTAATTATAGTATGATACTATAATATTATAACATGATATTTTTTTTTTAATGTCAAGAAAAAACGAACGTCTATCGACGTAATAACATTAGATATCGGATGCACTATTTACATACAAGGTAAGTTAAAAATGTTTAGATAAGCTAAAAGTTAAGTCTTGATTTAAAATTAATTATTTTTTTTATCTTTGCAGTGTTGAGCTTGTAGTTTTACAAATTAAACTTGTAATATTTCAATCGAAAGAAAAAACGAGCCTTAAATAATTACAAAATAAAATTAATTGATTTTTAAATTTATGTAGAAACTTTTACAAAACTTATATATACATATCTATATAAATGTGTAAATAATCTAATCTCATTTAAATGACGAATACAAGTTGTACGATCTGTCAGTCTAAATAACATATACTTGTTTGGCATGATGCTGCGTTATCGTGACGATAGCGATAAGCATAACAAGGATTACGTGAAAGCTAGAAGAAGCGTGGAAAACCTCGTACTCGTTTTCTTATCGCTTCTAATGCGAGGATACGTGCAGGATTTTATTATTACGTGATAACTCGTGTCTGTTTCTATCTCTATCTGTCTCTTTTATTTTCTGATCGAATCAAAAATAATTTTATCGAATATCTGACTAAAAAACGAGTTAACGATAATAACTCTTGTATTGCCCTTATCATTCTTTCTTCCTTTCTTCTCGTTTGTTTCGATTACGAAAAATACGGAATCTATTCTATTTTTTCTTTTTGTGTAATTTCAAATGAAAATATTTATTTAAGAAAAATAAACCAAAACTCACCACATTGCTCGTCCTTGACGAGGAAAGAGCGCACCATCTGTGAAAATAAATAAACATTTTTATGTAATATTATTCGTCTTAATATTATTTATATATATACATATATACGAATTATTATTACCATACTGAGATGTTTTGAAGGTAAGTTTTGAGTCTTAACAAAAAGAAAAACGTTCATTTTCTTTTTAAATAAAAATAGAATTGACCGAGATACATTGTTTCTATGTTAGGCTCAAAAATTATGTTTATGATGAAAAATGTATGTTTATATATTATACATATATATATATATATATATTATTCTAATATCGGTAATAATACATCGGTTTCGACATAAGAAAAATTTCTAAATGTATTTAATTTAATTAAAAAAAAAAAAAAAAATGACGATTGCACGAAAGAACGAACTTGAGAAGAACGTTCATGGTTGCGTTGGTTATGCGCTTAGTTCTATTCGAAAAATAAAATTGTAGGAGGGTCGAAGGAGTTGTGGGTTTACGAGGAGTAGTGCCGTAAACACGATAAGACTGACCGTAAAGTTCCAGCGGGTGCAGAAGTCGTTCGCCGACATTTTATTATTTCGATGGCGCGCAACACGAGCGGGAGGCAGAACGGACGTGCAATAGAACTTCCGCGATCGACGTTTCAATCAGCAGTCCACGTTCATAGCTGAGAAGCATAGGCAAAAAGAGGTAACTCAACTACCAATCAATTCGTTCATTCTAAAAGGAGAAATTTATTTAACGCATAAATACACACACGCATAATATTCCTATTCGAACTAAATAATAAACAAATTTTCTATCGGGACGTGAGAGATTAATTTATAATTACCTATAAATTAATTTCAAAATTTGCCGATTCAATTAACGCACGGTTGATTATACTCATTTAATTGCAATGATTTATAAGAAAATTTTGTTTATCTGCAAAAAAAAATTGTTATTATCTCTAAATCCACGATAAAGTTTAATAAATTAATTAATATTTAAGAATATCAAATTGGTTAGCAATAATTAAAAAAAAAGACAATATTAAATCATCTATAAATTAAATAGTAAAATTTAACAAATGAAATTAAAGTTTACTCATATTCGTTTTTTTCGCAACGATTGATACATATAAATAGAATAAACTGTTTTAAACTTGGATAAACAAGAAATATATATTCACGGGTTAAACATACCATATACAAAGATAGATAGGGCTTATCTAAATAGAATACAAATAGGAATGTCGATATACATACGTAATATATGTATGTATATATGTAATAAGACACATAGATAATCGAGTCAGTCTTTCTCGAAGCTTTGGCAAATCGAACGAATCTAAATTCTGGAATCGATAGCCATTTCGAGGTATCTCTTAGAAATCAGTATACGATTGGCGAATCGATCGCGGTATGTTTGCACGATTATGTCCTCGTATTAATGAGTTCCCACGAAGAGAGAGCCTACTAAAAGGAGGAAGATAAGGAGGAGGAGAAGGAGGAGGAGAGAAAGAGGACTCACGGAACGGTGAGCTCTCCTCCTCACGGAACTCGAAGTCGAGCTGAGCCCTGAAACTACGTGTATAGACTGTTAAAGAAGCAGAAATAAACGTACCGAATGTGTATCGGCAACAAAGATGTATTCTAAAAAGAGAGAGAGAGAGAGAGAGAGAAAGAGAGAGAAAAAGAGAGAGAAAAAGAAAGACTGGAGGAACACGTGGAAGGCTCCTTATGACTTCCGTTTCTTAACGCGATTTCGTACGATACGAAAATAGACGGTTAAATCAAGAAACAGAGAATGAAAGTCTTTTTCACCGAACGCCAACATTTTCTTTCAAATTTTTTTCGTGCTTTGTATTGTTGATTGTTTTACAGTTTATAAGTTAGTTCGCGTTATGTATTAACAAATGTTATTTTTTTTTTTAAATAAGAAAAGAAGATATTTCTGTGTGTGTGTGTGTCAAGATTGATAATTTATATTTTTAAGTATATGTAAATAATGTTATATATTACATATATAGGATGGATCTCAAAAGTTTCTAAATATTATTGTTAAATATATTACTTTTTTATGCTATACTTTTCCAGAATATTTTCTTCTGATATTGTGTACAAACCTAATTGACATGAGAGTGTAAAAAGTTATTGAAAAAAATTTATTGAGTTTTTAAGTCACTTAGAAACTTTTGGCTCACCCTATGTACTATACATAAATTTTTGAGTTTATTGATACCAATAATAACGATGAATCATTTTTTATATGCTCTACATAAAAATGAATCGAAAAAGCTTTAATTTTGTTCTGTTCTCGGCATTAATTTCTTCTTCTTCGTTCACGTGTGTGCATTTGTGTGTACTTAAGCGCGAAAGTATGTATCGCATCGTATTTATCCAGACGGCAGACAAACATGCTCTTCAGCATGTACCGAACACCTGTCGCGTTCGTTCATTTCTACAAAGCTCTCTATTACCAAACTCTAATACATTTACATGCACATATTAGAAACGGCTACTTTAATATTGATCGTTTCTATTTTTTTCTACGAATACATTAATTTGTCTTTGTTTTTTATTTCATTTTAACATTATGAATTGTGTAACTTTGTGAATAGAAAATCAGTTCATTTCTTTTGTGTATTTTATAATCAAAGAATCGATGAGAATTACATATAATTAATTAATTGATTGTTTGACTGATTAATTGTATACATAAAATAAAATAATATTCAGCAACTTACAAATTTGCTGGACGAATTAATGGCAGCAGACGTTGCGACGAAGTAACGTGCATAGGCCAATTTTCTCGATTCTTATTATTAATTAAGATCATCGTGATCTAATTATAAGTACAAGGAACTTGATTCTAGATAATTAACTTGTTCGATACGTTATACGTGATTCTAATTGATCTGTTACGATTGTATAAATACAATCTCGTCGATCCTCTTCTCCGGTATTACCGAAACACGGACATTTTTGAAATAAGACGTTTCGAAGGAAATTGACCAATAACGAAATAGTCGACGACGTTGGCAGGAAAGTATGATGTAATCGATCTACAGAATACAATTAATATCATTTTCTTATTCCTTTAATTTAAGCTAATCATACTACAACAATAGCTACTATTACTCTTAATTAATTCTAAGCTTAATACAGTCAAAGAAATATAATAATAAATATAAAGAAAATAAAAATAGACGGAAATAACAACAGAATAAATTTACAAAGTTATAGCATTCGAGTTTACAATACGAATTCGCGCGATAATTTGTAAGTAAACGATTAACCAATGAGGGGGATAGTAAGTTGGCGGCGCCACCAACAAACGTTAGTTAGAGGCGCTACATCACAGAGGACTAGAGATATGGCCGCCATTTTGCTCGAAAGAGAGAGTACAATGTAGGAGTGGGAGGGCAGTATATATGTACATATAAGAAGTAGAAGAAGAGGGGGATTAAAAAATAGCGGTGATGATAGGCCATCAGTCGTACCCCGTATTGGTGTGTGTTTGCTTGGGACTCTAGAATCTCTAGACAGCGCGACGACGACGGCAACGATGAAGAAGAGAACGAACGAGGACGATGGCAAGGACGAAGGTGAGAAGCAAGGACATGAAGATAACGGAGAGATTGTCGATATTGAAGGAGGAAATAGAAAAAATCGATGTAGATATAAAATTAGAATTAGAAGAATCTGACAAAAGTGACGGAACAAAAAATAAATAGGAAAAAGACAGGAAAGGGGAGGTGAAGGAAGAGGTAGTAGTAGTAGCAGTAGCAGTAGCAGTAGTATTAATAGTAGTAATTGTAGTAGTAATAGTAGAGGAGGAGGAGAAGGAAGAAAGAATGCCGCTTGAGCTCAGGACCAGAAGGATCTCGCGGCAAAAAGTATGCGAGAAGGTGAAGAGCTCCGAGAGGGTGGCGAAGAGCTCCGAGAGGGTGGCGACGATACTGTCGCCGGCGACCTTGCCGTCGCCGCAGCACTCGTATGACATTTGGACGCGCGGAGGACGACGACGCGACACGGAGACGTTAAGCATGCGCACTTTCTCGCGAACAAGCCGGTAGTCCGGCAACCGTGCACGGACTTGACGGCTTTTCGCTTTCGACTGAAATCGAACGTCGACTTGCTGTCAGCCTGCCCTGACCTGCCTCCCCTTCTCTCTCTCTCTCTCTTTCTTTCTCTTTCTTCCCTCTCCTCCCCGTACCAAACCACCCACCCACTTTTCTGCAATCCCCTTCACCCCTCTTGCGCGCACGCGTGTCCCTTCTATTATTACAACGTATTTACATGCGACATTATCTAACTCCTTATACCTAGATAAGGCTTCTCTTGAAATAGAAAAAGTCGAATCCATTATGTGATAACGTACTATACGTTCATTGAGAAAAATTTATTGCCATTGAAAGTCGATATACTCAATGTCATGATCACCTGTCAACTGGTATTTGAATGAAATGTATTTATATGTGTATATATGTATGATATATATAAAACAAGGCTATATTATTCTTGGTAAATTTATAGAATCAATCATATGTTTGTTTAATTAATATATCGATATAAGAAAGGATTCTAAATATTTAAAAAATATGTAGATAAATGTGTAATTATGATATACATATATATTATTCCATGACGAACTGTGAAAGTTTTATAAATTATAAATTAAGGTTTTAAATCTTTGTAAGAATGAATAATAAAACCATTTAAGTTTGATATACAAATATCTTCAACTGGTATCTTTTTACACATTCATTTCTTAGATCTTACAATTAGATAGATAATATAGAATCCTATATTTACACATTTATATAGTTTATAATTACTTTATATTTTTCTTTTCTTTTGTAAATACTAAATTACGAGATAAGACTTACAATTTAAACTTTATGATTAGAATAAAACTTTTGTATTTATTATTCTCCTTTTTATGGATTTGAGCACTCTTAACAATATATTCTAACATCTCTAACACCTCCCTAGAGTCAATAACACACAGTGTTTCGATGCAGTCATTAATTTGAGTACTTCTCATGCTCATCATTATTTAATTTTAGTAATCGAACGGGAACTAGTTTTTCAACGAGGTAAGACTGTTGACAATTAGGATTAAATTTATATTTACATACATGATACTTTTTTTTTTGTATTGTTCTTGTCGCAAAAGAATGATCACAGGATGTATATAATATTTTGTAAGCAGAGGTTCAGTTATTTCTTCTCTTCATTCAAATTATACTTCGTCTTTAACTTATCTATCTCTTCCATCTTCTTATCAACGTCTACTCGCTTGAATGCCTTATTACTTTGATAATAGAGGACCACTAGGTAGCGGTTACATACATTGAAACCACTGAGATGATCGCATGCATTTTTAGCATCAAAGATATCTTCATAAACGACAAATGCTGTTCCTCTAGTTTCAGCTGTATTACCACTATTGTAAAATAAAAGATATAAATAATGTTTTCTAATTGTTACAAGAATAAAAAATTTCACTTAAAAGTTTAAACGGATACTTACACTCTGATTTGTCTAATTGCTCCATATTTACCAAAAATATCGTACATTTCCTCAGCTGTGATCTTGTAAGGTAAATTTCTAATATATAAAACTCGATTTACTTCAGGTGGGAGCCTTACCTGTAAAATAGAATCAATAGTTTTAAGAACTGTATAAGTACATTTATAGGTTAAGTTACATTTCTCTAAACAAATATGCATTTTATAAATAAATTAATTGTTTTATTTTATTAATTTATATTTTAATGTTTACATTGGCTCGCCGTTGCAACATAGCCATAGTCATTTTGACGAAATAAAATTATTTCTTCCTTAAAAAGAATAAACAAACGCGTTTGACAACAATATCGGATGCAACACTGGATCGTAATACTAGTAACAGTCTGACCAACATTACTTTTCTAAAAACAATTTAAGATTTTTTAATGAAACTCTGGAATCTTGATATAATTTTGTTTTTTCTTCTCTAGTTAAATTTTATTATTTCATTTTTTTTTCAACAAATATACAAGGGAATTTTAAAAATTCGTATAAGAATTCACATAATTAATGTTAACCTAAAAAAATGTTAAGACTTATACAATCAAGTATACTAAATCAATAAGCAGGTAATTTTTTTTATTATTAAAGTTCTTTTTACATTATAATTTTATGTTTTTTACATTTATATATACTTATGCATATATATAAATTTGGAGGTTAAAATATAAAAGAGATGGATTATATTTGTGTCATTGATTTTATTTGCAATGATAACATGAAACAGGAAGTACATTAATGTAATAGATATTTATATAAAACTTTGTTTTCATTGGAGCTGAGAACTAAAATATTATTGAAAAATAAATTATAATTGCATATATCATGGCCACGAAAAAGGTATTTCATTTTTTATATGGATTGGATATTTCTGAAATCTTTGTATCAATAAATTTTATTGTAAAATATAATAACTAAGTATAATAATTTTTAATAGACTGAAGTGTATATGTTGCATGGTTTAGATTTTATTTAAAAAAACATTTGATATCAAAATGTCATTTTTTTAGTTTATAAATTTATCTTTTGATTGATTCTATATAATTCTTATTATTTCGAACTTTTAAAAGAGATTATTTAGATAGTTTTAATTGTTTTTAATAAATCAAGCTAGGAATATATAAGATAAAAGTCTAATAGGAAGATTTGATAATTTAAAGTTTACTATGAGCATATTTCTATAGTGAAATATTTTTTCCTTTTTTTTTTTTAAGTATTTTCACGTCTAGCATTGAATAAGTATACACGTGCATATTGGAATTGCTAATGGAATGAAAAGATGGCACAGCAAATCCATGTTTCTATGTAACTATACTTGCCATAATATTTGCCCCTAAATAAAATTAAATTTTATTAAAAGCGGCAATATCAACGCTCTGGACTAAATCTTCAATTTCTTGTATTTGTTCAGTTAACCAATCAACTGACACTTTTTCGTCCTCCACAACACAAGAAATTTGAAGTTTATGAATACCAAAAGCAAGTGGTACAAGCTTAGCTGTGAAAATAAAACCGAGATGTCTCGTTAATGTAGAATGTGTGTGATATATAAATAATTTTAAAAAGAAATATTTTGAAATCATGTAAAATTGTAATTAAATAACTCATCGCACTTACCTGCGCCCCATAGTAATCCATCTATCTCAATTTTACGTACTTTACATTCCATATCTTTCATATCAGTCTCATCGTCCCATGGTTTAACATCAAATATGATATTTGATTTCGCAATTAATGCCGGTTCTATTGATAAAAAGTACATTAGATAATTATAAAATAATTGAACTTAAAAAAAGATGTATTTAACTCACTTTTGGCCTTTTTAGCAGCATATGCAGCAAGACGTTCTTCTCTAATTTTAGCAGTTTCTGCATCTTCACCCTAATAAGTTAGAAATTGATGGGATTGGTGATTATAATTTATCTCGTGAAATAATTCCGTTAATAAATTACCACAATTTGTATTGAAATTTGTGTCAACAATGGTAAGAAATGGTTGATTTTATATGGTTGATATTAGTGTCTTGGGAATATCTGGTGTATACTGATTAGTAAAAATACGCGATATATTTATATATATATATATATATATATATATATATATACATATATATATATATATTAATATATAAATAATTTTTTTTTGTTTTTGTTTTTAAAGATACTGAAAATTAAAATTAAAGAAGCATTCCATGTTTTTGTGGCTTAAAGAATGTGCTGAGTAAAGTGTTAGTATTTCTATTAGTAAATAATATTGAACATATGTATGTATATATAATTATTATATGTAACAAACTTATGAATGATTTTATTTCCATCTGCTCACTTGCCTCTGAATCTGAACCAAATAGATCAAGATCTTCGTCATCTTCTTCTTTGGGTGATGGCTTTTCTATCATCTCACTGGGTTTAGCAGGACAAATTTGTAAAGGTGGAAGTGATGGTTTTTCTTCTTCAAGAACATTAACGCGTTTTTCCAGTTTTTCAATAATATGTCTCAATTCTTGAACGACTATATATAAAGTTTGTTAAAATAATATTAATTATTGTTTAAACGTTGTATTTATTACAGGTAATAAAATTTATTAAATCTAACTCATACCTATATCTTATATTTCTTTTTATAATATATAATATTTATCAAATATAATAAATATTAGTTTAGAGAATTCAAATGTAAAAATTCAGTTTGTTCTTACCATTTCGTAAATCCTGATTATCTTTCTCGAGAGTAGCTATTCGTGATCCAACATCTTGATTGGAATTTGATATTTCGGCAAATGCAGCAATGTCATCCATCTGTAAATTTATTTAGAAATTGACTATGGAGCTAATTTCTTTTTTTTATAACATAAGATATTTATAACTGTATTAAGAACAATTTTTAAATATGTTTCCTATCAAATCTTAATAAAATATAAATTTTATTTAAATTGAAATAACGCATTATAAAATTGATTTCAAAGTCTTTAACATATCTTAATCACGTGTGTAAGGAAAAAAATGTAACTAATCAATATAAGAAACATTTTCTAATGAGACTAAATGAAATAAAGACTTGTATGTGTGTATGTGTCATCTGCTTAAGCTGGCTAGGCATTAAATAAAAACTATATTATATGCACTTGACTAATAAATACATGTTACAATTATAAGCGGTCACGAAAATGCATTATTTTGATAAACATAAAAACTTGTTACTATATGATAAATGAGTGCTGTACTCACACATTGTAAAGATTTTTTAATATGTTGACGTGCCTTGGCAACTTCATTGGCCAAACTTCCACCAGCGGGTAGGATTGAACAATTTGATTGATGGCTTCCCTATATCCACCGATATTGAAGGTTAATTTACACCAGGTTGATTAAAGCAAACCAATCTATATCATATCTCCATTGATATATTTTATAATTAAACACAAAAATACCATTGATTTATTAAAGAATATAACAATGTCATTTTATCCTTGATCAAATGGAGATAGACATTATAAATATCACAACAAAAAGCATTACAAACAATTTCTATGCACAAGTATAGGCAAGCATTAAAAATAGTTATATTATGTTAAATCCCATAGGTATCCATCGGCAGAAAATCTTGAATACTTACTAAATCTTATTTGTTTATAATAATTATTATCAGTTTAATACTTAAATATCATTTTTATCATCAATACTTTTTGCATGCAAATGTAGATAAATTTTGTAATGCAATAATCATGCTTTTTTTTTAAATAAATATAAGCCAATACGAATAAAAATTATAAATAAATAAATAAAACTAAAATAATGTGAGATATACGTCAGGTAAGTCATCTAAAATGAATTTCAAAAACAAAAAGAATGATCAATTCCTTATAAGATTAGAGAAATGCATATTTTTATTAGATTTTTATTTTAAATAGGTAAGTTAGTATATATGAAGATATAAATTTGTTTTAAAAAATAAAAAATTTTAATAAGCATAATAAAATAATATATTAACTAAAATGACTAACCTAAAAATGTGATTGCGCTAAATAAAAATAAAGAGTGCCATTTATATACATATAACACTAATTGTCTAACGCAATAAAGTTAATACCTTATTAGGCAATTGTTCTTTTTTCTCCTTAATATTATCTTTGCCTTTTCCTCTATTTCTATGTCTTGTATCAGCCTTGTTTTTTTTTTCTTTAACTTCTTTGGAAGTACACTTTGTATTAACTGTATCATTACAAATATTAATATCTTCCTCTTTAACGTCTATCACATCACATTTTTCTATGATATTCAAGTCGTCCATTTTTAACACGTTACACTCATTTTCTTTTTTAAGATTTTTTGAATTTTTAACTTGGCATTTATACTGTTTTAAAACATCAGTGGATACATTATTATCTGAGTGCAATGATTTATTGTCTTTAGATTCCTCAGATTTTTCAGTTTTTGATTTCATGGAAGCGTTTATATTAATTAGATCTTCATGCTTGTTAATTACAGAGTTATCGGTGTTAAGGGCATAACTTCTTATAATCTTGTTGGACATCACCTTAAAACATGTTTGACTTTGTGCAAGTACAAGATAAGGTTTTACTAACAGAACAAAAAGCGTTAAGAAATTGACTATGTATTAATATTATGTGTATGTAAATTGTGTAATATGGAATCTATATATAATATGGAATGTTTTCATAATATAATGTTTAAAAAAGATTTTCAAATATAATTGGAATACAACTGTTCGGTTTAATAAGTTGTATTCTCTGAGGAAATATTTTATCGTGAAAATACCTATGCTGATCTGCATCGTAGCTTAAAGTACAATACATAAAATTAGTTTGCAATTAACAAATTTTCCCAAAATCATAAAAACTCAGGAGGTCACACACGGATAAGCATTAAAAGGATTTGTTATTACCCATCACCAGATATTCCCTCAAATATGTGTTAAGGATGTTAGTGGTTAATTACATAACATACTCCAAACCCATGAACATAGAATTGTAAGTGAAGGAAAAAATTATGCAGATTAGCTGTGGATGCTGGGAGCAATGATAATAAATATATGTCTAATAGTTTCATATTTATACATTTTATCATGATACACACTGAGGATAAGATATTTATTGAAATTATGAATTAAAGGGAATTTGTACATGACACATTTAGTATGTATTGCAATAGTTTATCTCATTTAAAGACCTATTGCTGGTTTTCTTTAATTTTATATATATATATATCAACAAATCAAATGGAAACAATGATTTCTTACCTTGGCCATTCGTTCAAAATATAGCCGCTCTGCTTTATCATAGGATGGTTTCTCAAACCATACCTTCTCATGTGTAAGAGCTGTTGCTGTTGCCATATTTACTGTTGTTATATTTGATGCTAAAGTATAAGAAGTTCTGTAACAAAATATTTATTCAAATGATTTATGAAATTGTTTCATCACAGACTAATGAGAATTTATATTTAAAATTATAAAAGTTGTTCTTGAAAAATGAAACAATATGTATGGATAATAAATAATAATCTCAAATCTGTTACATTTATTATATAAGAGTACAAAAATATCAAGTAATTCTATGATTATATATACATACTTTAAAATTCTTTATGTCGTAATTAAGTGACATAACAATAAGATCCTTCAATTTATATAACAATAAGTTTCATTAACAACTATCATCGTCACTAAAATAAAGACTTTTAGAAGTACTTGTATTTACATTTATTGTCTTGCTGCAAGACAATTTTAATTGATATCGATGTTTATTTGGTTTCAAGATTTGATCAGAAGATTTAGTCATTATTTTATTAAGTATATCATAAATTTGTTTCTCCTGATCCTTCGGACAAACACATGGAAATACTTCAACAGGATCGAAGTATTCTATAAATGCCTTAAGCTCGTTATATGAAGAGTGTATGGAGTAACATACATTAAATGTTTGTCTTTTGTGTTCATCCCATTCAGCTATCTTAGATATATCTTTTCCTTGCCATTTTAATACGGATGGCACAATAATTAATATGTTTTCTTTGCTTACATTATAACCACATTTTAATGATCTATCTGATTTTTTAGTGCATGCATGTATAGGAGTACTGTTAAAGTCATTTGTAATATGGGGAGCTAATTCAGCAATACTACGATAAGTATCATAGACATAATCTTTAACGTGAATTTGCATATTTAAAGATTTAGATAATTCCATGAAAAGAAACTCTGAACCATAATAAGCAGAACATTCCAGCATAACAACATTCCTTGGGTCTTGATCGAGCCATTCCTTAACCGCTTCATATATTTTTGTTATACTTTCTTTACGAGATGGCAAATAGGAGAAGTCAGGATTTAAAAAAGTTGTATCTAAATAAATTTTATCAAATTTCTTTGGAAGTAATCTACTACCTTGTTTTACGTGTAAAGATCTTAATTTTGATAAATCATCCGGATGAATTCTAAAGTCTCCGGTATAAAGTATTAATTTATCTTCTTTTTCAAAAAGAAACATGAGAGAGCCTGGACAATGTCCAGCTGAAACACTTAATACTACGACAACGTGATTATTACCATGTTGGTCATCGTATTCTATAACAACTTGAGTATTTATATTAATTTCTTTTATATTGCAACTATCATTCAAGCTAAATTTATTTTTCAAAATTAATTTACTGATTGGACTACAATAAAGATACTTATTACATTTCGTTAAGTATTCAAAAAATGAATGATTTAAACCATTCATATGATCAACATGACAATGACTAAGAAAAAATACAGAGGAATCAAGATTTTTTCCATTAAATGAATCCACTGAAATAGCTGGTAATTCCTCGATAAGCCCAAGAAAAGTTGACATTGTGCCATTTGGAATATACCTGTAATATAGAAACGAAGTGTGTGGCAACTATATCGTAACCTCTCATAAATTCATAAGTCAAGAAAAATACAATATATAAATATACACAAAATTATTCTATTAAGAGATAGAAATTTAATTTATGTTGAAGAACATTCATTTTTTTTTTAATTTCATACAAATTTAATAAAATGCAAAGTGTGAATTTTTAAGTAGTGCTGTGCGTAAATATATAACTGTATAATTTAGATCATATTTTAATATATGTAAATATGCATATATATATTAATATATTTCGTAGTTTAAAAAAATTGATAGAATAATATACAAATAAAATCATAAAATTATGTTGCTTAAGCAATTAACACAAGTTCAAAAAATGGAGTAATATCTTTATTAATCGAAATCAACCATATGTGGTATCGATCGTTTCATTCGTTCCTATATATGTACGTGTATATATATATGCTTTATGCATATATAACTTAAATCCAAAAGAATGAGGACCATATTTAAATATATTACAAATTTTTGTAGTAATTACCGTAATAATCGTTTGGTATACGTTGGCACAAGTAATTTCACTAATTTGATGGAATAATCGTCTTCTTGCCAATTTCAATCCGTACTGGACATAACGCAAGAATCGAATGGAAGGACAGTCAAGTTAGGTGACATGAAGTGAGATAGAAATATTCATGTTCCGTGTGCAAGTAGTTGTGCGCAAGCGGTAAAATATGAAACTGAATTATGTGATCATTTTAAACACACGTATAAGAGTAGAATACAATTATAGTACAATTTCATTATTTTCATAAAATCAATTATTATGTATTTTAATGATAGAATAGAAAAATTGTATTAAATTTTTAATAATACACGAAATTAAAAATCCACTTAAAATGATGTAGTTCAAAGTTCTGATGTTGGTAACACTGATGATCAAGTTTATCATTGGTTAAAGTTGTCCGGTACCCTAGCATAAAAAGATCGAAAACGCAGTAACACTGAAAAAATAGCAGTCTTATTTAAAAGATGATGAATAATACAGTTAATCTTTTTTAAGAATTCAAACAATAGATCTAATTTCATTGTTGGGTAAAATTCTGTTTTTGAAATTTTTAGTAAGAAATAAGATTTGCACAGTAGCGCTCCTCGAATTTAGCGGTAAATGACAAAACTATTACCCTACTATTAATAATTAATGAATTTAAAAATGATTTTAATTTTTTTATATTTTCATGCAAGTAAAGTTTTCATTTAAAGTTTTCGAGCGATGTCAATGTAAACAAACGTTTGATCGACTTCCCTGATTAGAAAACAGTTTTCTTTCAAATTTTGACGCTTGTGCATATCAGAATTGTCTCTTTCATACGTGTAAACTTTAAATTATTATTTTTCAATTGTTTAAACAAGATAAAATATACGTGGAGTGTAATTAAATAATCTTTAAACAATAGTGCATTCATTTAAATATTATATATAATATTTTAATATTAAATAATTAATATTCGAAAAATATTAAATATTAAATATTAAATATTATAATATTAAGAGAGTAATATATTAATATCTAATATTTTATTAGATGAAAATTTTAAAGTTGAAATCATCACTGATTAGGAACTTTAAAACAAATGTATTTTTGTTTAAACAATCCTAAATATTAGTAGAGTGCATAAGAGTTTTCAAAATACCTTAAATGATTAATAATTAATTAAAGGAAATGTATATTGTAGTTTTAAAATGCAGAATATAAGTTCGACGTACCTTCCTATTGGAAATTCAACAGTAAACTGACAGATTGTTCTCTGTAAAAAGTTAAAATTTAGTTATTGATTGTTGTTTATATGAATTTCCAAAAGCTATATGCGCATAAAAAAAATAATATTCGTAATTAATAGAATTTTCTTTTACGGAAAGTCACATAAACAGCATTCAATAAAAGAACTTTCATAGAGGACAACTTATCAATCTAACGGTTGATTTCAAGAAGGATGGTACATACATCCTATATGCCGAACTTTTAGACAACAATAGACACTTCTATTGATTAATTAATGATTATTTTAACACTCTCATGAACTGTACTTATATTTCAGGATATTTGAACACATATATATTTTTTTAAACAGTACATAATTATTAACATACTTTGAATATTAAATAATTTCGATGTGATATTCTTTCCGATGAAAATTTAACCCTTCGAAGTCACCACTACGCAGAAACGTTATAAAAAATGTACATTAGTTTAAACAATTACATAAAAATAAAATAATATTAAAATGAGAACGTTATAATCTTAAATTTTATTGATTATGTAGATTATTTCTTTTATACACATGCGCGACGTTCGGAAACTCACATAAACAACTTTTAATTAAAGAATTTTTATAAAAGAGAAAGTGCCAATCTCAAGGTGAATTTCGAGAAAGACGGTTGACAGAATAAGAAACTCGCAACATCACTGCGCAGGAGCATTAAAATAATTACATAAAATAGATAAAAATACGAAAATCATAACATTTGGATCTTAAATTTTATTAAATAGATTTATTATTCTTTTTATACACATGCTAAACGTTCGGGAAAGTCCTGTAAACAACTTTCACTAAAAGAACTTTAACAGAGGATAATATCTCATTTCAACGGTGGATTTCGAGGAGGAGGGATCACAGAACATATACTCCGATCTTTTAAACAACAATAGACGCTTGCAACGATTAATTAAATATTATTTTAATGCACTAATGCACTCTCTTTATGTTACAGCAGAATTTTACGCTCGGAGTCATCACTGCGTAGAAGCAGTAAAATAATTACTTAAAATAGATAAGAATACGAAAATCATAACGTTTTAATCTTAAATTTTATTAAATAGGCTTATTATTTTCTTTTATACACATGCGCAACGTTCGGAAGGTCCTGTAAACTACTTTCACCAAAAGAACTTTTACAGAGGACAATGACTCAGATCAACGGCAGATTTCGAAGAGGACAGTGCATACATCATATATACCGAGCTTTTTAACAACAATAGACATTTTTATCGATTAATTAACAATTATTTTAATACTCTAATACACTGTCTTCATATTTCAGATTGTTTAAACATATATGTACTAGTATATATATATATATAAGTATTACATACTTATTAACATACTTTTAATATTAAATAATTTCGATGTGATATTATTTTCGATGAAAATTTTCTCTCTTGAAGTCATCATTGCACAGTAACATTATAATAAATGTACATTTGTTTAAACAATTACATAAAAATTTAAATAATGTTATAATCAGAACTTTATATAATTTTAATTTCTATTTATTACAATTAATTTTCTCGTTACATACATAAGAAACTTTCGAAAAGCCATGTAAACAACATTCATTAAAAAAAACTTTTTTATATGACAATGTTTCAGTCTTACAGTAGATTTCGAAGAGGAAGGTTCATCATAAGGTACATCCATGTTTTTAGATCATAATATACATATCTATTCATTAATTAACAATTATTTATTGTGTATTAAACAAAGTATTGTTATCTACTAATACTTCTATATATAATTGCTTAAACATATATACATGCATTATTTTAAATATTACATACTCTCTTATTAATGTATTTTGAATAAAAAATAATTTTAATATGAATTTATTTTTATGATTTTAGATGACTGTGTCTTCAGCTTGGTTGCGTTCTTGGATTGTAACATAATTATAAACTTCTCCAATTACTTAGATTGTTTTTCAATCATTGTTACATAAAATTTAATATCAAACGTTTAATAAAATTTTATTATTTTTTTTAGAAACCATTCAATGGGTAGCGGGTGGATTTCTTCTTCGCAAAGGGCGTCATTTGTCAAAAAGGAATTTACTTCAGGGATGCGACCCTGCCCACGCGAGCCTTGATTCTATCTTACTTCCAAGGATAGAATCATGTCCTTCCCTTAGCTTTTTAAAGTGAAACGCCCTATCCTTCTTTTTTTATTTTTTTTTATTTTACTTTGCTTTTTTTAACTCGCGATTTTGCAAGCATAGATGTGCACGTAGCATAGGAACTGAAACTGCATTAGAAGGGATGTCTACCACCACTATTAGTAAGACGGGCCCAGGGATTCAGTTCCTCAAGCTTGCAGTAAATATAGTACCGGTGGGCAAACTGTACGTGCAGCGTAAGTTCCTCGTAATATAGATTAGAGTCAGTGGATTAGTCCAACCGGTGGGATACCACTTAAAAAAAAACGTAAAAAGTTTCACTTTAAAAAGCCTACTTTTAAATTTCTTCCCTATCCCTTTGCTTTTCTTGTTGCAAGTTACATAGGAGGAGGATCACACCAAGACAGCACGAAGACCACACCAGGACAGCCCGAGGACTTAGTTATAATAAAGGATAGTGTAAGATAATTATTTTTGTAATTAAATGTATAATTAAATGTATAATTTACATGTATAATTTTAATCTATTTATTCTTCTCCCCTTAGCATTACACCCGTGTGACATTTATATTTAATGTATTTTATTTGTTCACAGGTTCCATGTTAATTCGATTCCATTCATATTTTACTCCTCTTTTATCATTTTGTTATTTGGTTTTCCACTTTTCTCTTAATTCTCGATAATAATTGCAAGGATTTTCCGAATAAAACTCTTAGGGTATGGCCTAAGAGTTGGGCTCATTAAAAAACCTTCTCGGGACTTTCATCTTCTATGGTTTCAATTTAATTCGGATGGGGACATCTTCAGGATGCACATCCCGGGTCTTCAGAAGCGGTTACCTCCTCGTGGTTAGACCTGGGCAATGGTATTTTACTTTCAGTATAATGTTTAACATATTTTATATGTTATTCATTCCATTGCAAGTAAAATCTAGCCAAAGACCGCTTACCATAAACATTATAATTGTAATTAGTTTCTTTTTACTTCCTAATTAATACCATATTCTTGTACTCCTTTCCTTGTTTCCTATTATCCATTTAATATACAGAAACTAATTACTTTATAATGTTTTTTAATAACTTTTATACATTTACAGGTAGTCCTTACCTAGAATTTCCCCCACCAACCATCACACATCTTCCCTACCTCTTTCACTTTCTTTCTTTTCCTTTATTTCAAGTATTCTCACATGAGTTAGCATGCATTCAAGTGAGTTTACTTAACTTTTGAGGTAGAACAACTTTTAGATTTCTTTCTTATTCACGATTTGATATGCATAGATGTGCATTTAGCATAGGGACCGAAGCGACATGTGTTGACGATTCAGTCACTATAGGTTAGTCAGGCCTCACCCCTCTGCTGTTAGAGTAATCGTCGATCGTTGCGTAAAGCCTAGGTTTCTCGTCAAAAAAAATTAGAGTCAGTGGATTAGTCCGACCGGGGGGAAACCACTTAAAACAAAAATCGGGAAAAGTTCCACCACAAAAGTTCTACTTTTCCTATTCCGTTTAATAATTTCTTGGCAGAATGAACTATGATGCCAAATTCTGTCCAAGAGAAGGAGGAAACGAACCCAAAGAGGACTAAGTTATGGTAAACGGTAGTAGAATATAATTATTTTTATAAGTAAATGAACTTTATTAATCCGTTTATTGTTTCATATAACCATTCCGTCCAAGATATAAGGAAACGAATCGTAGGAGGACTGAGTTATGGTAAACAGTAATATAAAATAATTATTTCTCAATGTAAATGAAGTTTTTTTTTCCATTTATTGTTTTCCTCGTAGCATTGCACATGTGTGATAATTATTTTTAATGTAGTTTCTTTTTTTTACAAATGCTATGGATTAACCCAAAATTATATACATTTATTTTTATTATACTATATTTTAGGTAGATTAAAAATTATTAAATATAAAATATTCGTAACTTGTGTAATTTTCGTATGTGCATATATTGAAATTATACTGAAATGTATTAGTTCTCAATAAAATCATTGATGTTGCTTGAATTTCATTCAGATGCACTCCTCGTTTTCATTTTCTTATTCAGTTTATTCAATCATTTTTCTTTATTTTTGATAGTAATTGTAAGGATTTTTTGAATTAAACTCTTAAGGTGGGGCCTAAGAGTGTGGCTCATTAGAAAACGTTCTCGGGGTGATCATTTTCTTTGGTTTTAATTTAATTCGGATGGGGACATCTTCAGGATGCACATCCCGGGTCTTCAAAAGCGGTTACCTCCTCGTGGTTAAACCTGGGCAATGGTATTTTATTTTCAGTATAATGTTTAACATATTTTATATGTTAAAGTAAAATCTAGCCAAAGACCGCTTACCATAAACATTATAATGATAATTAGTTTCTTTCATTTTCCTAATTAATATCATATTACAATTCATCTCATTGTTTTCCCTTTAATACTACCTTCATATTATATCCCACATTAAAATACTCGATTTATTTTATAGGAATACTAATTATATGCATTCTTTCAGTCGTTTTTGACGTGCAGTGCGGTCGGTAAACCACGTCTCGGTCGCGGTCGCGATAAAAAACTTTTTTATAGTTTACCATTTACTACTCATCGTCATCCTAAGGGTAGGATACCCATCGGGCATTCATCACTGAAGATTAAAAGTAAGTATAATTTTTTTATCACACATTTTCTATGATAATTTCGATGGTGTTTTATTACGACGACGATATTAATTGTTCTTTTTCATTTTCTGTTTCAGAACATCATTGCAATCGAGCGCGTAGGCAATGAGGTACTCGAGTGTTTGCATCGTTAAACAATAATCGGAAATTAGAGTCAGTGTTGTTCACCATATAATAAAATTTCGGTTTCGCGATAAGAAACCTATCTATAGTTTCTAGTTATAGTTCTAGTTATTAGATTCACGCGAGATGCATCACAATGGTGCCACTGAGCTTCATCCTATTGGAATGCATTGTAAGTATTCATTTCTATTTGCATTTTATTCGATTTCCTTTTGATACGATTTTGGATTATATTGTAAATAACTTATCGTTTTGTTCTATTTTATCGTTTTTTTATATTTTATCAACGGGTTATTTTCCTCTTCAAAGATGTGGAGAGAATTCTTCAAAGGATCTACGATGGATCTTCTACAATTGCAAACTAGGAAACTTTCCGATCGTTAGACTGCTATACTTGCTACGAAGTAGGAGTGTTTTGGAGCCATTGTAGAACTTCTTAAGACTTTACATACGTCTAGCAGCGCCAAAAATGCGCTAAAAGAAAAAAATTTTTTAATAGGGATAACAATAGAAATTAATAAAAATAAATAGTGCACATTGTTTATTGGTATTTAAACTTTCTAAAAAAATTTATTTCACTTTATTTTTACAAAAATTACTATACAAAAAATCACATGTTCCACAACACTAAGAAAAAAAAGTTGCTCCACGGTCTGCATGATATCTCCTGTAAATTTTGATCGATCTACAGAATATAAACAAATTCTTGTAAAATAAAGTTATAGTTATAGTTGTCGAGCCGGAATTTTGAATTTCGGAAAATTTAGCAATTTATGACAGTTTTAAAAAAAGTATGCGTTTTACGTCATAAATTTTATACTTTAATGATTTTTATAAAATTTTTAAATCAAAGTATTCAAAATCCGGCTCGACAACTATAGAGAAGAAGATTTCGAATATTTAAAAAAAAATCGCATTAAAAAATATTAAAAACTCTATGAGTTATCATGCCAACCATGGTGGAAAAAGTAGTTTCGAGAAAACGCGTTTAAAGTTTTAAGTGTCTCAAACAAAGGACAGCTATCTGTGCATCAAACTCTCGTCGGGCAGTCACATTTTCTACCATAACTTTGAATCTATAGGGAATTTTTACCATCGACTTTCACAGAAATAAGCCTAAAACTATAGAGAACAACAATCTGTTAAAAAAAACATCGATTTTTTGAAAATTCTGGACGTATGTAAAGTCTTAAGTGGTGAGTCAAAAATGTAAAGTCCCTCCGGTGTTCAATTATGTCGAGGATGAAAGATCCTAATCGCCACGAGCTACTGGTTGTAATTATTTATATAAATTATTGACGAGCACATGAGTAATTAATCTTTTGGAATTACTGATGAAAAGTGTATATTCTATTATCTATTTTATTAGTTCAGGATAGGGTCTTCTAGTCTCATCTGTTAAATTCGTTTAAAAAACATAGCAATTAATTAATACATTTTTTTCTCTTTGTGATTTGTTCGCATTAGTAGTGGTAAAATCGAGCATTAATTTGATCAATTTTGTGCCAAGAAAGCATGTAAAAATTGTTTTATATGCATTGCTGCGTAATTAGTTCATCAGTCGTGAATTTCAATATATCGATATTTCGATAATATCAATAAATAAAAAAGAAAAAACCTCAAGTTCGCAAAGGGATAGATTCCAGCAGTTGAGTGTTAGACGAAATCTCAGTTCTTTCACTGAAACAGCTAACTTAATAAAATGAATTATCTAGATTTTTTTATATATAAAGATTTAAATTAATCATTTAAAATCCTTAAAATCTCTTGAAAACTTCTTCCTATCAATTTTATCTATAAAACCTTAGTACTTTAAAATGAATTATAATAACATTTATATTAACACATACAGGTATCACACAAAACAATCAAGAATTGTTTTAATTAAATTTTAATTTTTCTTTTTGTTTCTGTTGATGTTTTTGATTTCAATGGGTGTGCAATGTACCTTCTTCAATCATTTTTATATTTTTACTGGTATCAGAAAGTAATTTAAAATAGTTAAAATATTACTTTCATTTTACTTTGATATAGCATCGTTTCACGAAAAAATAAAGTTACCGCTTGCGTAAGATAAAAGAATTTACATGAAATTTATTAAAATAAAAATGACGTCTAATCAAGTAAATAATGACTGGCTAAATAGTATAATCCTATACGTAAGTTAGTTTTCTCTTTCGCACTAATCTTATCTACTTATGCAATTAATTTATATTTGTCTTATCTAGAAGCTGTCCTAAATATATACATACAGCCTTCACTTTTTAGTTACGATTATTCAACTAATTCAATTTTTTTTCTTTTTTTCTTTAGATACTAAATTTGCGTAATATTTTATAATAATGACGAATACTTTAACAGTAATATATAGGCTAAAGACGGCAATAATAAACAATATAATAGATAAAAGGGCTATAACATCAGTGTCGTATCTTTGATACCACGGCTCATCTACGATGCTAGAACGGAGATGATTTGCTCCTTTATGACGAATAACATATTCTATCCACCAAATGACTTTTTCCATGGTGTCAAATGGTTTATCTTCAATGAGATTTTTAAGTTTCAACATGTTTTCTTTAAAGCTACAAATAACAAATTATAACAGTATATATTTTGTTTTTTACTATAACTGATGTTTCATGCAAAAGAATCTTATATTCAAACAAATTATTATAACTATGACTTTACCTTTTGTTATTTAAGACGTCTATAATCGCTTCGTTTAAAGCTTCTCTAGTCATTTGTAAAATGTCGACGCTCCTGCATACACCTAAGCTTTTCATTTTCATGACTATCATATCTTGATCAGCTGCTACTGGTATTCCAACAAGTGGTACTCCAAAGTGTATAGCTTCTTCAGTACTTTGAACACCACCTTGATAAACGAACAGCTTCAAATTTGGATGTGCTGCATTTTCATTTAGTAATTCATTAAACACAACATGCTAAATATTAGGTAGAAAATATAAAATCTCACAAGGATTAAAGGAATATAAAGATTCCCAGATACAGTACCTAGGATGTTTTGTTGTGGTAACCATTCTGCAGTATATATATTATTTGATATTTTTGCAAAGTTTCCCTTAAATTTCCATACAACCTTCATGGGTAAATTTGAGAAAACATGGAAAAATGAATTCAACAGTTTTTTCGGAAACGTTGATGGATTTACGTTTGTTCCAAGACTGACGTAAATGAAACCATTCGACGCGTTATCTATGAATTCTTTTAATTCCTAGAAAGAAATAATCAATACTACATCAGATTTCAAAATTTTATTATGAAAGAGAAAATTTTGATGCAAAAATAAAAAAAAGTAAAGTATTAGATGTATCATGGAAAAAATCACCTTCGATAAAGGTTTATTTCGAATATCATTTGATATGTGTAAACCACCAAAATTTATAACATTAGCAACGTTAGGCCGGGTAAATGAAATTTCTTCTTGCTGATTGGCAAATAGGATACTCATGTTCTTTTCTAATTCTATGATAGAAGGTATTTTTCCCAAATATTTTTCTGCAATTTCTTGTTGCGGTTTATACATTTTATTATTGCAAGTTACATGTATGTGCCACCATGTTACGACATAATTGTATACTCTTTTCCAAAAAGGAAAATTTAAACCAATGCTTTTACTCAACTCGAAGTTCGAAGGATGTGACGGTATCACAGGATTACCAACGATAAAATGAGATAATTGTGTAAGCGCTAACGAATACATACCTATAAATATATTAAACAAATATCAAATCCTTGGAGATTTTAAATGAAATAAGGCTTTAGAATAAAATTAATTTCTATAGTTTCCTTATCCTTTATATAAATTAGAAAATAAAATATAAGAACAAGTTTTAAGTTAATATTATAATCATTATATAAGAGAAATCATATTGTAAACTTTGCAAAGAAAGCAAATCTTGCTTTGTCTTTTTTTTACAATAAACGTTAGCAAGAAAATTAATGAAGAATTAAATTCTTATTATATGTTAAAATTACAATCGACATATCTATTTGGAGATAAATAAATATTTTATTATTTTTGGTAAAGAGATAATTATTCAAACCAGGTAAATTATTAAGGAAAATGATTAATTTGAAGAAAGAACATCATTTCTTGTGATTATTTTTTTCTTGTTAATAGTTTTGTTTATTTACTTTTCTTGCTTTTCTTTTTTTTTACTAATTTCATATTTAATCGTTTTTTAATGTAGAATTATTCATTTGCTTACCTATTAAAGGAGCTTTGAATCTGTGTCCAAATGCATAAATGGCTGGCGTTATTATTGCTTCAACTAAAACAAGATCAAACTTCTCATTGCTTTCAGGCGCGTATATCTTTTTAAAGTCAGGATGATCGAAAACATTTTCGGAGAAATTTTGTGCTATATCAAATAAATAAATCTTAACTATATCATTCCATGAGTGCGAAATTCCAGCTTCTAAGAAAATGCTATCTTTTAATAGTTTGTAACTATAACTGATGTCGATTTGTGTGAAATTTTTCAGATTTGTGTCGGTTATCGGATTTGGTGTAATTAAAGTAACTTTGTGACCTCGTAAACTTAAATGTTTGCAGATAGAATTATAAACTATTTGATGACTGTATGAAGGGAATGGAAAGATAGCTAAAATTCTTGCACTGTTTGTAATTCCAATGTTGATAATCAAAAGATATGTCACTAGTATAACGAATAATAATTTCATGATAATATATTTTCTTCTGACTTTTAAACCACCTAACAGCTATGCACTCAGGAGTGTACTGAAAAGAAAATATACGTCTGATTGTAATAGTACACAATAGACCAACTGATAAGAACTACTAATAGCTTTTTATACAATCCATTATACTTATATCCGAAATAAAATTTGCATTCTCAATTTATCCCGTTTTTGCTTCCTTTTTATACATATAGTATAATCAGAGTAATTAGAGAAAGACTATTGGATGATATAACTGCAGGAAGGTAGATATGCTAGCTCAGCTTATCTGTATACTATTATGCTGTCAAAGTTCACAGATTAGAATACTTGTAACGTTTCATTATAATTCTAATTTTTAGTGCTTACATTTAAGTTTCTTGGGCAACTATTTGTAGAAAAACTTACAAATGACTATGAGAATGTTTTCTCGTTATATGAGTAATTTTTGTACACGACAAATTTACCTAACTTAACGAAACATTTATAAAAAAATATATATTTTTGTATCATTTATTTGTGAACGATTATGAACAATGTTTTCATATAATACTTTAAAAATTAATTATTCAGAAAACTGATTTTAAATATAAAAAGTAAGTTATTATTGAATTACTCTCTAATGATAACATTTGGATAAATGGAAAAAAGTGAATTAATACAATTAGCTATTAGACGGTTCTCATCATACTCTGTTTTTACGAAGATTGTCTTTTTTTTTTTATTACGTATTGAATCTGAACATGTAATCGTTTTTGACTTTGTGTTAAATGCGTATAATACATGTTTAAAACAAATAAGAATAAGACAGCAGTAGGTTGTTCCAGCAAATTAAACTCGCTTAGTTAGTAGATCTATTCTTGACATAGTTGCTATATGTTTCAAAGAAGAACGTCCCTAGAAGGATGCAGGTTTAAAAGGTTAATACACGTGGCCGCTGTTTCATATGTCCAAGTCACTTTATATCGAAAGAATTTTCCATTTTTACAGAAAAGAATAGTTTCTATTAACTCGAAATATATGAAATAGGAAAAGAACGTGATAGTTCAAAATTAATAACAAGAAGTATAGAATGATATAGCACTAATGTTTATGACGTCTTCTTATCAACATTTTTCTTTGTATTATAGATGTGTCTAATCATTAAAATGGAGATTGTCTATTTATATCATGATTAGGAATTGGAAATATCAAAGATAAAGTTATACGGAACACGCAAATATTAACCCCCTTGACCTCAAGTCTTTCTACAGATATTTTTTCATAAGACCAAGGACGATTCCAATTATATATTTTTTACAATATTAATATGGTAAATTCCGTTAGTACTTTTTTAGAGCAAATGTCATTTTTAATCGAAGACTCTTTTCGCAAACTCGCATGTAGGAAATGTCCAAATAGCGTGTAATGTATTATAATAAACATGCAATATATTTTTTTCAATCATATTTATATTCTTATAAGTACTAGGAGGAAGCAAAAAGTTTTTTTTATTAAATTTATTTACTTTGATTTAAAATTGTTTTACGAAAAAATAACGTAAGCGTTTGCGAAAAAAAAGAATTTTCAAGAAATTTATTAAAATAAAAATGACGTCTAATCGAGTAAATGATGACTGGCGAAATAATACAATCATGAACGAGAGTTAGTTTTTTCTTTCACATTAGCTTTATCTGCTTATGGACTTATTTCTAAGTTTTCTTATCTAAAAGCTGTCCAAAAAATATATACAGTCTTCAGTTTTCAGTTACGATTATTCAACTAACTTAATTTCTTTTTCTTTTTTTATTGTATAATAAAGTTGCGTAATATTTTATAATAATAATGAATACTTTAACAGTAATGTATAAGCTAAAGAATGCAATTATAAACAATATAATAGATAATAGGGCTATAAATAACATCAGTGTCGTATCTTTGATACCACGGCTCATCTACGATGGTAGAACGGAGATGATTTGCTCCTTTATGACAAATAACATATTCTATCCACCAAATGACGTTTTCCATGGTGTCAAATGGTTTATCTTCAATGAGATTTTTAAGTTTCAACATGTTTTCTTTGTAGCTACAAATAACAAATTATAACAGTATATATTTTGTTTTTTACTATAACGGATATTTCATGCAAAAAAGTCTTATCTTCGAACAAATTATTATAACTATGACTTTACCTTTTGTTATTTAAGACGTCCATAATCGCTTCGTTTAAAGCTTCTTTAGTCATTTGTAAAATTTCGACGCTCCTGCATACACCTAAACTTTTCATTTTCATGACTATCATATCTTGATCGGCTAATACTGGTATTTCAACAAGTGGTACTGCAAAGTGTATAGCTTCTTCTGTACTTTGAACACCACCTTGATAAACGAACAGCTTCAAATTTGGATGTGCTGCATTTTCATTTAGTAATTCATTAAACACAACATGCTAAATATTAGGTAGAAAATATAAAATCTCACAAGGATTAAAGGAATATAAAGATTCCCAGATACAGTACCTAGGATGTTTTGTTGTGGTAACCATTCTGCAGTATATATATATTATTTGATATTTTTGCAAAGTTTCCCTTGAATTTCCATACAACCTTCACAGGTAAATTTGAGAAGACATGGATAAATGAATCCAACAATTTTTTTGGGAACAGTGATGGATTTGTGTTTGTTCCAAAACTGACGTAAATAAAACCATTCGACGCGTTATCTATAAATTCTTTTAATTCCTAGAAAGAAATAATCAATACTACATAAGATTTCAAAATTTTATAATGAAAGAGGAAATTTTAATGCAAAAATGAAGGAAAGTAAAGTAATAGATGTAACAGAAAAAATCACCTTCGATAAAGGTTTATTTCGAATATCATTTGATATGTGTAAACCACCAAAATTTATAACATAACGTTAGGCCGAGTAAATGAAATTTCTTCTTGCTGATTTGTAAATAGGATACTCATGTTCTTTTCTAATTCTATGATAGAAGGTATTTTTCCCAAATATTTTTCTGCAATTTCTTGTTGCGGCTTATACATTTCATCATTGCAAGTTACATGTATGTGCCACCATGTTACGACATAATTGTATACTCTTTTCCAAAAAGGAAAATTTAAACCAATGCTTTTACTCAACTCGAAGTTCGAAGGATGTGACGGTATTGCAGGATTACCAACGATAAAATGAGATAATTGTTTAAGCGCTAACGAATTCATACCTATAAATATATTAAACAAATATCAAAACCTTGGAGATTTTAATTGAAATAAGGCTTTAGAATAAAATTAATTTCTATACCTTCCTTATCCTTATTATAAATTAGAAAATAAAATATAACAACAAGTTTTAAGTTAATATTATAATCATTATATAAGAGGAATCATTTTGTAAACTTTGCAAAGAAAGCAAATCTTTCTTTGTCTTTTTTTTACAATAAAACGTTAGCAAGAAAATTAATGAAGAATTAAATTCTTATTATATGTAAAAATTACAATCTACATATCTATTTGGAGATAAATAAATATTTTATTATTTTTGGTAAAGAAATAATTATTAAAACCAGGTAAATTTTTAAGGAAAATGATTTATTTGATGAAAGAACATCATTTCTTGTGATTTTCTTTTCTTGTTAATAGTTTTGTTTATTTACTTTTCTTTCTTTTCATTTTTTTAATAATTTCATATTTAATCGTTTTTTAATGTAGAAATATTCACTTGCTTACCTATTAAAAGAGCTTTGAATCTGTGTCCAAATGCATAAATGGCTGGCGTTATTATTGCTTCGACTAGAACAAGATCGAACTTTACATTGCTTTCAGGCGCGTATATCTTTTTAAAGTCAGGATGATCGAAAACATTTTCGGAGAAATTTTGTGCTATATCAAATAAATAAATCTTAACTATATCATTCCATGAGTGCGAAATTCCAGCTTCTAAGAAAATGCTATCTTTTAATAGTTTGTAACTATAACTGATGTCGATTTGTGTGAAATTTTTCAGATTTATGTCGGTTATCGGATTTGGTGTAATTAAAGTAACTTTGTGACCTCGTAAACTTAAATGTTTGCAGATAGAATTATAAACTATTTGATGACTGTATGAAGGGAATGGAAAGATAGCTAATATTCTTGCACTGTTTGTAATTCCAATGTTGATAATCAAAAGATATGTCACTAGTATAACGAATAATAATTTCATGATAATATATTTTCTTCTGACTTTTAAACCACCTAACAGCTATGCACTCAGGAGTGTACTGAAAAGAAAATATACGTCTGATTGTAATAGTACACAATAGACCAACTGATAAGAACTACTAATAGCTTTTTATACAATCCATTATACTTATATCCGAAATAAAATTTGCATTCTCAATTTATCCCGTTTTTGCTTCCTTTTTATACATATAGTATAATCAGAGTAATTAGAGAAAGACTATTGGATGATATAACTGCAGGAAGGTAGATATGCTAGCTCAGCTTATCTGTATACTATTATGCTGTCAAAGTTCACAGATTAGAATACTTGTAACGTTTCATTATAATTCTAATTTTTAGTGCTTACATTTAAGTTTCTTGGGCAACTATTTGTAGAAAAACTTACAAATGACTATGAGAATGTTTTCTCGTTATATGAGTAATTTTTGTACACGACAAATTTACCTAACTTAACGAAACATTTATAAAAAAATATATTTTTGTATCATTTATTTGTGAACGATTATGAACAATGTTTTCATATAATATTTAAAAATTAATTATTCAGAAAACTGATTTTAAATATAAAAAGTAAGTTATTATTGAATTACTCTCTAATGATAACATTTGGATAAATGGAAAAAAGTGAATTAATACAATTAGCTATTAGACGGTTCTCATCATACTCTGTTTTTACGAAGATTGTCTTTTTTTTTTTATTACGTATTGAATCTGAACATGTAATCGTTTTTGACTTTGTGTTAAATGCGTATAATACATGTTTAAAACAAATAAGAATAAGACAGCAGTAGGTTGTTCCAGCAAATTAAACTCGCTTAGTTAGTAGATCTATTCTTGACATAGTTGCTATATGTTTCAAAGAAGAACGTCCCTAGAAGGATGCAGGTTTAAAAGGTTAATACACGTGGCCGCTGTTTCATATGTCCAAGTCACTTTATATCGAAAGAATTTTCCATTTTTACAGAAAAGAATAGTTTCTATTAACTCGAAATATATGAAATAGGAAAAGAACGTGATAGTTCAAAATTAATAACAAGAAGTATAGAATGATATAGCACTAATGTTTATGACGTCTTCTTATCAACATTTTTCTTTGTATTATAGATGTGTCTAATCATTAAAATGGAGATTGTCTATTTATATCATGATTAGGAATTGGAAATATCAAAGATAAAGTTATACGGAACACGCAAATATTAACCCCCTTGACCTCAAGTCTTTCTACAGATATTTTTTCATAAGACCAAGGACGATTCCAATTATATATTTTTTACAATATTAATATGGTAAATTCCGTTAGTACTTTTTTAGAGCAAATGTCATTTTTAATCGAAGACTCTTTTCGCAAACTCGCATGTAGGAAATGTCCAAATAGCGTGTAATGTATTATAATAAACATGCAATATATTTTTTTCAATCATATTTATATTCTTATAAGTACTAGGAGGAAGCAAAAGTTTTTTTTATTAAATTTAATTTACTTTGATTTAAAATTGTTTTACGAAAAAATAACGTAAGCGTTTGCGAAAAAAAAGAATTTTCAAGAAATTTATTAAAATAAAAATGACGTCTAATCGAGTTACTGATGACCGGCGTAATAATACAATCATATACGTAAGTTAGTTTTTTCTTTCACATTAGCTTTATCTGCTTATGGACTTATTTCTTAGTTTTCTTATCTAAAAGCTGTCCAAAATATATATATTCAGCCTTCAGTTTTCAGTTACGATTATTCAACTAACTTAATTTCTTTTTCTTTTTTTTATTGTATAATAAAGTTGCGTAATATTTTATAGTAATAATGAATACTTTAACAGTAATGTATAAGCTAAAGAATGCAATTATAAACAATATAATAGATAATAGGGCTATAACATCAGTGTCGTATCTTTGATACCACGGCTCATCTACGATGCTAGAACGGAGATGATTTGCTCCTTTATGGCGAATAACGTATTCTATCCACCAAATGATGTTCTCCATGCTGTCAAAAGGTTTATCTTCAATGAGATTTTTAAGTTTCAACATGTTTTCTTTGTAGCTACAAATAACAAATTATAACAGTATATATTTTGTTTTTTACTATAACGGATATTTCATGCAAAAAAGTCTTATCTTCGAAAAAATTATTATAACTATGACTTTACCTTTTATTATTTAAGACGTCCATAATCGCTTCGTTTAAAGCTTCTCTAGTCATTTGTAAAATGTCGACGCTCCTGCATACACCTAAACTTTTCATTTTCATGACTATCATATCTTGATCAGCTGCTACTGGTATTCCAACAAGTGGTACTCCAAAGTGTATAGCTTCTTCTGTACTTTGAAGACCACCTTGATAAACGAACAGCTTCAATTTTGGATGTGCTGCATTTTCATTTAGTAATTCATTAAATACAACATGCTAAATATTAGCTAGAAAATAAGCAGGATCTCAAAGATTGAAAAAATATAAAGATTCCTAGATATATTACCTAGGATTTCTTGTTGTGAAAACCATTCTGCAGTATATATATTATCTGATATTTTTGGACATTTTCCCTTGAATTTCCATACAACCTTCATGGGTAAATTTGAGAAAACATGGAAAAATGAATCCAACAGTTTTTTCGGAAACGTTGATGGATTTGTGTTTGTTCCAAAACTGACGTAAATGAAACCATTCGATGCGTTATCTATGAATTCTTTTAATTCCTAGAAAGAAATAATCAATACTACATCAGATTTCAATGATAATGAAAGAGGAAATTTTAATGCAAAAATGAAGGAAAGTAAAGTAATAGATGTAACAGAAAAAATCACCTTCGATAAAGGTTTATTTCGAATATCATTTGATATGTGTAAACCACCAAAATTTATAACATTAGCAACGTTAGGCCGAGTAAATGAAATTTCTTCTTGCTGATTTGCAAATAGGATACTCATGTTCTTTTCTAATTCTATGATAGAAGGTATTTTTCCCAAATATTTTTCTGCAATTTCTTGTTGCGGCTTATACATTTCATCATTGCAAGTTACATGTATGTGCCACCATGTTAAGACGTAATTGTGTACTCTTTTCCAAAAAGGAAAATTTAAACCAATGCTTTTACCCAACTCGAAGGAAGAAGGATGTGATGGTATCACTGGATTACCAACGATAAAATGAGATAATTGTGTAAGCGCTAACGAATACATACCTATAAATATATTAAACAAATATCAAAACCTTTGAGATTTGAAAAGAAATAAAGCTTCAGAATAAAATTAATTTCTATACCTTCCTTATCCTTATTATAAAATAGAAAATAAAATATAAGAACCAGTTTTAAGTTAATATTATTATCATTATATAGGAGGAATCATTTTTTAAACTTTGCAATCGTTTTTTAATGTAGAATTATTAATTTGCTTACCTATTAAAGGAGCTTTGAATCTGTGTCCAAATGCATAAATTGCTGGCGTTATTATTGCTTCGACTAAAACAAGATCGAACTTCTCATTGCTTTCAGGCGCGTATATCTTTTTAAAGTCAGGATGATCGAAAACATTTTCGGAGAAATTTCGTCCTACATCAAATAAATAAATCCTGAATATATCCTGCCATGAGTGTAAAGTTCTAGCTTCTAAGAAGTTGATATCTTTTAATAGTTTGTAACTATAACTGATGTCGATCTGTGTGAAATTTTTCAGATTTGTGTCGGTTATCGGATTTGGTGTAATTAAAGTAACTTGGTGACCTCGTAAACTTAAATGTTTGCAAATAGAAATATAAACTATTTGATGACTATATGAAGGAATTGGAAAGATAGCTAAAATTCTTGCACTGTATGTAATTCCAATGTTGATAATCAAAAGATATGTCACTACTGTAACGAATAATAATTTCATGATAATATATTTTCTTCTGACTTTTAAACCACCTAACGGCAATGCACTCAGGAGTATATTGAAAAGAAAATATACGTCTGATTGTAATAGTACACAATAGACCAACTGATAAGAACTACTAATAGCTTTTTATACAATCCATTATACTTATATCCGAAATAAAATTAGCATTCCTAATTTATCCCGTGTTTGCTTCCTTTTTATACCTATAGTATAATCAGACTAATCAGAGAAAGACTATTGGATGATATAAGTACAAGAAGGTAGATATGCTAGCTCTGCTTATCTGTATATTAATATGCTGTCAAAGTTCACAGATTAGAATACTTGTAACGTTTCATTATAATTCTAATTTTTAGTGCTTATATTTATGTTTCTTGGGCAACTATATATAGAAAAATTTACAAAAGACTATGAAAATATTTTCTCGTTATATGAGTAATTTTTGTACACGACAAATTTACCTAACTTAACGAAACATTTATAAAAAAATATATATTTTTTTGTATCATTTATTTGTGAACGATTATGAACAATGTTTTCATATAATATTTTAAAATTAATTATTCAGAAAACTGATTTTAAATATAAAAAGTAAGTTATTATTGAATTACTCTCTAATGATAACATTTGGATAAATGGAAAAAAGTGAATTAATACAATTAGCTATTAGACGGTTCTCATCATACTCTGTTTTTACGAAGATTGTCTTTTTTTTTTTATTACGTATTGAATCTGTACATGTAATCGTTTTTGACTTTGTGTTAAATGCGTATAATACATGTTTACATCAAATAAGAATAATAAGACAGCAGTAGGTTGTTCAAGCAAATTAAACTCGCTTAGTTAGTAGATCTATTCTTGACATAGTTGCTATATGTTTCAACGAAGAACGTCCCTAGAAGGATGCAGGTTTAAAAGGTTAATACACATGGCCGCTGTTTCATATGTCCAAGTCACTTTATATCGAACGAATTTTCCATTTTTACAAAAAAAAATAGTTTCTACTAAATCAAAATATATTTAATAGGAAAGGAACGTCATAGTTCAAAATTAATAACAAGAAGTATATAGAATGATATAGCACTAATGTTTATAACGTCTTCTTATCAACATTTTTCTTTGTATTATAGATGTGTCTAATCGTTAAAATGGAGATTGTCTATTTATATCATGATTAGGAATTGGAAATATCGAAGATAAAGTTATGCGGAACTAGCAAATATTAACGCCCTTGACCTCAAGTCTTTCAACAGATATTTTTTCATAAGACTAAGGACGATTCCAAATATATATTTTTTACAATACATATTAATATGGTAAATCCCGTTAGTACTTTTTTAGAGCAAATGTCATTTTTAATCGGAGACTCTTTTTACATAGTTACATGTATAAAATATTCAAATGCTGTTTAATGTATTATAAGAAACATGCAATATACTTTTTTCAATCATATTTATATTCTTATAAGTACAAGGAAGAAGCAAAAAGGTTTTTTTAATTAAATTATTTTACTTTGATTTAGAATTGTTTCACGAAAAAATAACGTTAGCGCTTGCGTAAAATAAAAGTATTTTCAAGAAATTTATTAAAATAAAAATGACGTCTAATCGAGTTAATGATGACCGGCGTAATAATACAATCATATACGTAAGTTAGTTTTTTCTTTCACATTAGCTTTATCTGCTTATGGACTTATTTCTTAGTTTTCTTATCTAAAAGCTGTCCAAAATATATATATTCAGCCTTCAGTTTTCAGTTACGATTATTCAACTAACTTAATTTCTTTTTCTTTTTTTTATTGTATAATAAAGTTGCGTAATATTTTATAGTAATAATGAATACTTTAACAGTAATGTATAAGCTAAAGAATGCAATTATAAACAATATAATAGATAATAGGGCTATAACATCAGTGTCGTATCTTTGATACCACGGCTCATCTACGATGCTAGAACGGAGATGATTTGCTCCTTTATGACGAATAACGTATTCTATCCACCAAATGATGTTCTCCATGCTGTCAAAAGGTTTATCTTCAATGAGATTTTTAAGTTTCAACATGTTTTCTTTGTAGCTACAAATAACAAATTATAACAGTATATATTTTGTTTTTTACTATAACGGATATTTCATGCAAAAAAGTCTTATCTTCGAAAAAATTATTATAACTATGACTTTACCTTTTGTTATTTAAGACGTCCATAATCGCTTCGTTTAAAGCTTCTCTAGTCATTTGTAAAATGTCGACGCTCCTGCATACACCTAAACTTTTCATTTTCATGACTATCATATCTTGATCAGCTGCTACTGGTATTCCAACAAGTGGTACTCCAAAGTGTATAGCTTCTTCTGTGCTTTGAAGACCACCTTGATAAACGAACAGCTTCAATTTTGGATGTGCTGCATTTTCATTTAGTAATTCATTAAATAGAACATGCTAAATATTAGCTAGAAAATAAGCAGGCTCTCAAAGATTGAAAAAATATAAAGATTCCTAGATATATTACCTAGGATTTCTTGTTGTGAAAACCATTCTGCAGTATATATATTATCTGATATTTTTGGACATTTTCCCTTGAATTTCCATACAACCTTCATGGGTAAATTTGAGAAAACATGGAAAAATGAATCCAACAGTTTTTTCGGAAACGTTGATGGATTTGTGTTTGTTCCAAAACTGACGTAAATGAAACCATTCGACGCGTTATCTATAAATTCTTTTAATTCCTAGAAAGAAATAATCAATACTACATCAGATTTTAAAATTTTATAATGAAAGAGAAAATATTGATGCAAAAATAAAGGAAAGTAAAGTAATAGGTGTTTAAGAAAAAATCACCTTCGATAAAGGTTTATTTCGAATATCATTTGATATGTGTAAACCACCAAAATTTATAACATTAGCAACGTTAGGCCGAGTAAATGAAATTTCTTCTTGCTGATTTGCAAATAGGATACTCATGTTCTTTTCTAATTCTATGATAGAAGGTATTTTTCCCAAATATTTTTCTGCAATTTCTTGTTGCGGCTTATACATTTCATCATTGCAAGTTACATGTATGTGCCACCATGTTAAGACGTAATTGTGTACTCTTTTCCAAAAAGGAAAATTTAAACCAATGCTTTTACCCAACTCGAAGTTCGAAGGATGTGACGGTAACACAGGATTACCAACGATAAAATGAGATATTTGCTGAAGCGCTAACGAATACATACCTATAAATATATTAAACAAATATCAAATCCTTGGAGATTTTAAATGAAATAAGGCTTTAGAATAAAATTAATTTCTATAGTTTCCTTATCCTTTATATAAATTAGAAAATAAAATATAACAACAAGTTTTAAGTTAATATTATAATCATTATATAAGAGAAATCATATTGTAAACTTTGCAAAGAAAGCAAATCTTTCTTTGTCTTTTTTTTACAATAAAACGTTAGCAAGAAAATTAATGAAGAATTAAATTCTTATTATATGTTAAAATTACAATCGACATATCTATTTGGAGATAAATAAATATTTTATTATTTTTGGTAAAGAGATAATTATTCAAACCAGGTAAATTATTAACGAAAATGATTAATTTGAAGAAAGAACATCATTTCTTGTGATTATTTTTTTCTTGTTAATAGTTTTGTTTATTTACTTTTCCTGCTTTTCTTTTATTTACTAATTTCATATTTAATCGTTTTTTAATGTAGAATTATTCATTTGCTTACCTATTAAAGGAGCTTTGAATCTGTGTCCAAATGCATAAATTGCTGGCGTTATTATTGCTTCGACTAAAACAAGATCGAACTTCTCATTGCTTTCAGGCGCGTATATCTTTTTAAAGTCAGGATGATCGAAAACATTTTCGGAGAAATTTCGTCCTATATCAAATAAATAAATCCTTAATGTATCCTGCCATGAGTGTAAAGTTCTAGCTTCTAAGAAGTTGATATCTTTTAATAGTTTGTAACTATAACTGATGTCGATTTGTGTGAAATTTTTCAGATTTGTGTCGGTTATCGGATATGGTGTTATTATAGTAACTTGGTGACCTCGTAAACTTAAATGTTTGCAGATAGAATTATAAACTAATTGATGACTGTATGAAGGAAATGGAAAGATAGCTAAGATTCTTGCACTGTTTGTAATTCCAATGTTGATATTCAAAAGATATGTCACTACTGTAACGAATAATAATTTCATGATAATATATTTTCTTCTGACTTTTAACCACCTAACGGCAATGCACTCAGGAGTATACTGAAAAGAAAATATACGTCTGATTGTAATAGTACACGATAGTCCAACTGATAAGAACTACTAATAGCTTTTTATACAATCCATTATACTTATATCCGAAATGAAATTTGCATTCTTAATTTATCCTGTTTTTGCTTCCTTTTTATACATATAGTATATTCAGACTAATCAGAGAAAGACTATTGGATTATATAACTATAAGAAGGTAGATATGCTAGCTCTGCTTATCTGTATATTAATATGCTGTCAAAGTTCACAGATTAGAATACTTGGAACGTTTCATTATAATTCTAATTTTTAGTGCTTATATTTATGTTTCTTGGGCAACTATTTATAGAAAAATTTACAAAAGACTATGAAAATATTTTCTCGTTATATGAGTAATTTTTGTACACGACAAATTTACCCAACTTAACGAAACATTTATAAAAAAATATATATTTTTATATCATTTATTATGAACATTTTTATATTATGATTATGAACATTTTTATATTATGATTATGAACAATGTTTTCATATAATATTTTAAAATTAATTATTCAGAAAACTGATTTTAAATATAAAAATTAAGTAATTATTGAATTACTCTCTAATGATAACATTTGAAAAAATGCAATAAAGCGAATTAATACATTTAGCCAGTAGACGGTTCTCATCATACTCTGTTTTTACGCGGATTGTCTTTTTTTTTATTACGTATTGAATCTGTACATGTAATCGTTTTTGACTTTGTGTTAAATGCGTATAATACATGTTTACATCAAATAAGAATAAGACAGCAGTAGGTTGTTCCAGCAAATTAAACTGGCTTAGTTAGTAGACCTATTCTTGACATAGTTGCTATATGTTTCAACGAAGAACGTCCCTAGAAGGATGCAGGTTTAAAGGGTTAATACACATGGCTGCTGTTTCATATGTCCAAGTCACTTTATATCGAACGAATTTTTCATTTTTATAAAAAATAATAGTTTCTATTAACTCGAAATATATGAAATAGGAAAAGAACGTGATAATTCAAAATTAATAACAAGAAGTATAGAATGATATAGCACTAATGTTTATGACGTCTTCTTATCAACATTTTTCTTTGTATTATAGATGTGTCTAATCATTAAAATGGAGATTGTCTATTTATATCATGATTAGGAATTGGAAATATCAAAGATAAAGTTATGCAGAACTAGCAAATATTAACCCCTTTGACCTCAAGTCTTTCTACAGATATTTTTTCATAAGACTAAGGACGATTCCAATTATATATTTTTTACAATATTACTATGGTAAATTCCGTTAGTACTTTTTTAGAGCAAATGTCATTTTTAATCGGAGACTTTTTTCGCAACTCGCATGTAGGAAATGTCCAAATGGTGTGTAATGTATTATAATAAACATGCAATATAATTTTTTCAATCATATTTATATTCCTATAAGTACAAGAAAGAAGCTACAATTTTTTTTATTAAATTATTTTACTTTGATTTAGAATTGTTTCACGAAAAAATAACGTTAGCGTTTGCGAAAAAAAAAGAATTTTCAAGAAATTTATTAAAATAAAAATGACGTCTAATCGAGTAAATGATGACTGGCGAAATAATACAATCATGAACGAAAGTTAGTTTTTTCTTTCACATTAACTTTATCTGCTTATGCACATATTTCTTAGTTTTCTTATCTAGAAGCTGTCCAAAATATATATATACAGTCTTCAGTTTTCAGTTACGATTATTCAACTAACTTAATTTCTTTTTCTTTTTTTTATTGTATAATAAAGTTGCGTAATATTTTATAATAATAATGAATACTTTAACAGTAATGTATAAGCTAAAGAATGCAATTATAAACAATATAATAGATAATAGGGCTATAACATCAGTGTCGTATCTTTGATACCACGGCTCATCTACGATGCTAGAACGGAGATGATTTGCTCCTTTATGACGAATAACATATTCTATCCACCAAATGACGTTTTCCATGGTGTCAAATGGTTTATCTTCAATGAGATTTTTAAGTTTCAACATGTTTTCTTTGTAGCTACAAATAACAAATTATAACAGTATATATTTTGTTTTTTACTATAACTGATGTTTCATGCAAAAAGTCTTATCTTCAAACAAATTGTTATAACTATGACTTTACCTTTTGTTATTTAAGACGTCCATAATCGCTTCGTTTAAAACTTCTCTAGTCATTTGTAAAATGTCGACGCTCCTGCATACACCTAAACTTTTCATTTTCATGACTATCATATCTTGATCAGCTAATACTGGTAATCCAACAAGTGGTACTGCAAAGTGTATAGCTTCTTCTGTACTTTGAAGTCCACCTTGATAAACGAACAGCTTCAATTTTGGATGTGCTGCATTTTCATTTAGTAATTTATTAAATACAACATGCTAAATATTAGCTAGAAAATAAGCAGGCTCTCAAAGATTGAAAAAATATAAAGATTCCTAGATATATTACCTAGGATTTCTTGTTGTGAGAACCATTCTGCAGTATATATATTATCTGATATTTTTGGACATTTTCCCTTGAATTTCCATACAACCTTCATGGGTAAATTTGAGAAAACATGGAAAAATGAATCCAACAGTTTTTTCGGAAACGTTGATGGATTTGCGTTTGTTCCAAAACTGACGTAAATAAAACCATTAGATGCGTTATCTATGAATTCTTTTAATTCCTAGAAAGAAATAATCAATACTACATCAGATTTCAAAATTTTATTATGAAAGAGAAAATTTTGATGCAAAAATAAAAAAAGTAAAGTATTAGATGTATCATGGAAAAAATCACCTTCGATAAAGGTTTATTTCGAATATCATTTGATATGTGTAAACCACCAAAATTTATAACATTAGCAACGTTAGGCCGGGTAAATGAAATTTCTTCTTGCTGATTGGCAAATAGGATACTCATGTTCTTTTCTAATTCTATGATAGAAGGTATTCTTCCCAAATATTTTTCTGCAATTTCTTGTTGCGGCTTATACATTTTATTATTGCAAGTTACATGTATGTGCCACCATGTTACGACATAATTGTATACTCTTTTCCAAAAAGGTAAATTTAAACCAATGCTTTTATTCAACTCGAAGGAAGAAGGATGTGATGGTATCACTGGATTACCAACGATAAAATGAGATAATTGTGTAAGCGCTAACGAATACATACCTATAAATATATTAAACAAATATCAAAACCTTTGAGATTTGAAAAGAAATAAAGCTTCAGAATAAAATTAATTTCTATACCTTCCTTATCCTTATTATAAAATAGAAAATAAAATATAAGAACCAGTTTTAAGTTAATATTATTATCATTATATAGGAGGAATCATTTTTTAAACTTTGCAATCGTTTTTTAATGTAGAATTATTAATTTGCTTACCTATTAAAGGAGCTTTGAATCTGTGTCCAAATGCATAAATTGCTGGCGTTATTATTGCTTCGACTAAAACAAGATCGAACTTCTCATTGCTTTCAGGCGCGTATATCTTTTTAAAGTCAGGATGATCGAAAACATTTTCGGAGAAATTTCGCCCTATATCAAATAAATAAATCTTAAGTATATCATTCCATGAGTGCGAAGTTCTAGCTTCTAAGAAGTTGATATCTTTTAATAGTTTGTAACTATAACTGATGTCGATCTGTGTGAAATTTTTCAGATTTGTGTCGGTTATCGGATTTGGTGTAATTAAAGTAACTTGGTGACCTCGTAAACTTAAATGTTTGCAGATAGAAATATAAACTATTTGATGACTGTATGAAGGAATTGGAAAGATAGCCAAAATTCTTGCACTGTTTGTAATTCCAATGTTGATAATCAAAAGATATGTCACTAGTATAACGAATAATAATTTCATGATAATATATTTTCTTCTGACTTTTAAACCACCTAACAGCTATGCACTCAGGAATATACTGAAAAGAAAATATACGTCTGATTGTAATAGTACAGAATAGACCAATTGATAAGAACTATTAATAGCTTTTTATACAATCTATTATACTTATATCCGAAATAAAATTTGCATTTTCAATTTATCCCGTGTTTGCTTCGTTTTTATACCTATAGTATAATCAGACTAATCAGAGAAAGACTATTGGATAATATAAGTAGAAGAAGGTAAATATGCTACCTCTGCTTATCTGTATATTATTATGCTGTCAAAGTTCACAGATTAGAATACTTGTAACGTTTCATTATAATTCTAATTTTTAGTGCTTATATTTATGTTTATTGGGTGACTATTTAAAGAAAGACAAACAAATGACTATGAGAATGATTTCTCGTTATATGAGTCATTTTTTACACTACAAATTTACCAAACTTAACAAAACGTTTATAAAAAAATATATTTTTGTATCATTTATTTGTGAACGATTATGATCAATGTTTTCATATAATAGTTTAAAACTTAATTTTTATGAAAACTGATTTTAAATATAAAAAGTAAGTTATTATTGAATTACTCTGTAATGGTAACATTTGAAAAAATGCAATAAAGCGAATTAATACATTTAGCCAGTTGACGGTTCTCATCATACTCTGTTTTTACGAGGATTGTCTTTTTTTTTTTATTACGTATTGAATCAGTACATGTAATCGTTTTTGCCAATGTGGTAAATGCGTATAATACATGTTTACATCAAATAAAAATAAGACAGCAGTAGGTTGTTCCAGCAAATTAAACTCGCTTAGTTAGTAGATCTATTCTTGACATAGTTGCCATATGTTTCAACGAAGAACGTCTCTAGAAGAATGCAGGTTTAATATGTTAAAACATGTGGCCGCTGTCTCATATGTCCAAGTCACTTTATATCGAACGAATTTTCCATTTTTACAAAAAAGAATAGTTTCTACTAACTCAAAATATATGTAATAGGAATGGAACGTGATAATTCAAAATTAATAACAAGAAGTATAGAATGATATAGCACTAATGTTTATAACATCATCTTATCAACATTGTTCTTTGTATTATAGATGTGTCTATTGTGAAAATAGAGTTTGTATATTTATATCATGATTAGGAATTAGAAATATCAAAGATAAAGATATGCGGAATTAGCAAGTATTAACCCCCTTGATCACAATTCTTTCAAGAGATATTTTTTTAGAAGATCAAGGACGAGTCTAATTACATATTTTTAAGAATCTTAATATGGTAAATTACGTTAGTACTCTTTTAGAGCGACTGAAATATTTAATTGGAGACTCTTTTCTCATACTCACATGTAGTAAATTTCCAAATGCTGTATAATGTATTATAATAAACATGCAATACACTTTTTTCAATTATATTCATATTCTTATAAGAACAAGGAAAAAGCCAAAAGTTTTTTTAATTAAATTATTTTACTTTGAATTAGAATTGTTTCACGAAAAAATAACGTTAGCGCTTGTGTAAAATAAAAGAATTTTCAAGAAATTTATTAAAATAAAAATGACGTCTGATTGAGTAAATGATGACTGGCGAAATAATACAATCCTATACGTAAGTTAGCTTTTTCATTCACACTAACCTTATCTACTTTGCAATTATTTTTTAGTCGTTTTATGTAGAAGCTGTTCGAAATATATATATATATAGTCTAAACTTTTCAGTTACGTTTATTTAACTAATTCAATTTTTTTTCTTTTTTTCTTTGGATAATAAAGTTGCGTAATATTTTATAATAATGACGAATACTTTAACAGTAATGTATAGGCTAAGGACGGCAATAATAAACAATATAATAGATAAAAGGGCTATAACATCAGTGTCGTATCTTTGATACCACGGCTCATCTACGATGCTAGAACGGAGATGATTTGCTCCTTTATGACGAATAACATATTCTATCCACCAAATGACGTTTTCCATGGTGTCAAATGGTTTGTCTTCTATGAGATTTTTAAGTTTCAACATATTTTCTTTATAGCTAAAAAAAAAATATTACTACAGTACATATTTTGTTTTTTACTATAACTGATGTTTCATGCAAAAGAATCTTATATTCAAACAAATTATTATAACTATGACTTTACCTTTTGTTATTTAAGACGTCCATAATCGCTTCGTTTAAAGCTTCTCTAGTCATTTGTAAAATGTCGACGCTCCTGCATACACCTAAACTTTTCATTTTCATGACTATCATATCTTGATCAGCTAATACTGGTATTCCAACAAGTGGTACTCCAAAGTGTATAGCTTCTTCTGTACTTTGAAGTCCACCTTGATAAACGAACAGCTTCAAATTTGGATGTGCTGTATATTCATTTAGTAATTCATTAAATACAACATGCTAAATATTAGCTAGAAAATATACAATCTCACAAAGATTGAAGAAATATAAAGATTCCAAGATAATGTACCTAGGATATTTTGTTGTGGTAACCATTCTGCAGTATATATATTGTCTGATATTTTTGGGCATTTTCCCTTAAATTTCCATACAACCTTCATGGGTAAATTTGAGAAAACATGGAAAAATGAATCCAACAATTTTTTTGGAAACATTGATGGATTTGTGTTTGTTCCAAAACTGACGTAAATGAAACCATTCGATGCGTTATCTATGAAATGTTTTAATTCCTAGAAAGAAATAATCAATACTACATCAGATTTCAAAATTTTATAATGAAAGAGGAAATTTTAATGCAAAAATGAAGAAAAGTAAAGTAATAGATGTAACAGAAAAAATCACCTTCGATAAATGTTTATTTTGAATATCATTTGATATGTGTAAACTACCAAAATTTTTAACATTAGCAACGTTGGGCCGAGTAAATGAAATTTCTTCTTGCTGATTTGCAAATAGGATACTCATGTTCTTTTCTAATTCTATGATAGAAGGTATTTTTCCCAAATATTTTTCTGCAATTTCTTGTTGCGGCTTATACATTTTATCATTGCAAGTTACATGTATGTTCCACCATGTTAGGACATAATTGTATACTCTTTTCCAAAAAGGAAAATTTAAACCAATGTTTTTATTAAACTCGAAGTTCGAAGGATGTGACGGTAACACAGGATTACCAACGATAAAATGAGATATTTGCTGAAGCGCTAACGAAGACATACCTATAAATATATTAAACAAATATCAAAATTTTGGAAATTTAAAATGAAATAAAGCTTCAGAATAAAATTAATTTCGATACCTTCCTTATCCTTATTATAAATTAGAAAATAAAATATAAGAACAACTTTTAAGTTAATATTATAATCATTATATAAGAGAAATCATATTGTAAACTTTGCAAAGAAAGCAAATCTTACTTTGTCTATTTTTTACAATAAAACGTTAGCAAGAAAATTAATGAAGAATTAAATTCTTATTATATGTTAATTTTACAATCGACATATCTCTATTTGGAGATAAATAAATTTTTTATTATTTTTGGTAAAGAGATAATTATTCAAACCAGGTAAATTATTAAGGAAAATGATTTATTTGATGAAAGAACATCATTTCTTGTGATTTTTTTTTCTTGTTAATAGTTTTGTTTATTTACTTTTCTTTCTTTTCATTTTTTTAATAATTTCATATTTAATCGTTTTTTAATGTAGAAATATTCATTTGCTTACCTATTAAAGGAGCTTTGAATCTGTGTCCAAATGCATAAATTGCTGGCGTTATTATTGCTTCGACTAAAACAAGATCGAACTTCTCATTGCTTTCAGGCGCGTATATCTTTTTAAAGTCAGGATGATCGAAAACATTTTCGGAGAAATTTCGTCCTATTTCAAATATATAAATCTTAAGTATATCATTCCATGAGTGCGAAGTTCTAGCTTCTAAGTAGTTGATATCTTTTAATAGTTTGTAACTATTACTGATGTCGAACTGTGTGAAATTTTTCAGATTTGTGTCAGTTATCGGATTTGGTGTAATTAAAGTAACTTGGTGGCCTCGTAAACTTAAATGTTTGCAGATAGAAATATAAACTATTTGATGACTATATGATGGAATTGGAAAGATAGCCAAAATTCTTGCACTGTATGTAATTCCAATGTTGATAATCAAAAGATATGTCACTAGTATAACGAATAATAATTTCATGATAATATATTTTCTTCTGACTTTTTTAACCACCTAACAGCTATGCACTCAGGAATATACTGAAAAGAAAATATACGTCTGATTGTAATAGTAAAGAATAGACCAATTGATAAGAACTATTAATAGCTTTTTATACAATCTATTATACTTATATCCGAAATAAAATTTGCATTCTCAATTTATCCCGTTTTTGCTTCCTCTTTATACCTAGGGTGTAATCAGACTAATCAGAGAAAGACTATTGGATGATATAACTACAAGAAAATAGAAGTGTTAGCTCTGCTTATCTGTATATTATTATGCTGTCAATGTTCACAGATTAGATTATTTGTAACGTTACATTATAATTCCAATTCTTAGTGAATATATTTATGTTTTTTTGTAAATTATTGATAGAAAATATTATAAATGACTATGAGAATGTTTTCTCGTTAAATGAGTTATTTTTTTACACGACAAATTTACTTAACTAAACAAAACATTTATAAAAAATATATATTTTCGTATCATTTATTAGTGAACGATTATGAACAATATTTTCATATAATAGTTTTAAACATAATTATTAAGAAAACTGATTTTAAATATAAAAAGTAAGTTATTATTGAAGCACTCTTTAATGATAACATTTGGATAAATGGAAAAAAGTGAATTAATACATTTAGCCAGTAGACGGTTCTCATCATACTCTGTTTTTACGAAAATTGTCTTTTTTTTTTTTTTACGTGTTGAATCTGTACATTTAATCTTTTTTTGCCAATGAGGTAAATGCGTATAATATATGTTTACATCAAATAAGAATAGAACAGCAGTAGGTTGTGCCAGCAAATTAAACTCGCTTAGTTAGTAGACCTATTCTTGACATAGTTGCTATATGTTTCAACGAAGAACGTCCCTAGAAGGATGCAGGTTTAATATGTTAAAACATGTGGCCGCCGTTCCATATGTCCAAGCTACTTTAAATCGAACAAATTTTCCATTTTCACAAAAAATAATAGTTTCTATTACCTCGAAATATATGAAATAGAAAAAGAACGTGATAATTCAAAATTGATAACCAGAAGTATAGAATGATATAGCACTAATGTTTATAACGTCTTCTTATCAACATTGTTCTTTGTATTATAGATGTGTCTATTGTGAAAATAGAGTTTATATATTTATATCATGATTAGGAATTGGAAATATCAAAGATAAAAATATTCGGAATTAGCAAATAATAACCCCCTTGACCTCAAGTCTTTCTACAAATATTTTTTCATAAGACCAAGGACGATTCCAATTACATATTTTTAACAATCTTAGAATGGTAAATTATGTTAGTACTCTTTTAGAGCGACTTACATTTTTAATCGGAGACTCCTTTTACATAGTTACATGTAGAAAATATTCAAATGCTGTGTAATGTATTATAATAAACATGCAATACACTTTTTTCAATCATATTTATATTCTTATAAGTACTAGGAAGAAGCAAAAAGTTTTTTTAATTAAATTATTTTACTTTGATTTAGAATTTTTCACGAAAAAATAACGTTAGCGCTTGTGTAAAATAAATGAATTTTCAAGAAATTTATTAAAATAAAAATGACGTCTGATTTAGTAAATGATGACTGGCGAAATAATACAATCCTATACGTAAGTTAGCTTTTTCATTTACACTAACCTTATCTACTTTGCACTTATTTTTTAGTCGTCTTATCTAGAAGCTGTCCGAAATATATATATATATATAAAGTCTAAACTTTTCAGTTACGTTTATTCAACTAATTCAATTTTTTTTTCTTTTTTTCTTTGAATAATAAAGTTGCGTAATATTTTATAGTAATAATAAATACTTTAACAGTAATGTATAAGCTAAGGACGGCAATTATAAACAATATAATAGATAAAAGGGCTATAACATCAGTGTCGTATCTTTGATACCACGGCTCATCTACGATGCTAGAACGGAGATGATTTGCTCCTTTATGACGAATAACATATTCTATCCACCAAATGACGTTTTCCATGGTGTCAAATGGTTTATCTTCTATGAGATTTTTAAGTTTCAACATATTTTCTTTATAGCTAAAAAAAAATATTATTACAGTACATATTTTTTTTTTTACTATAACTGATGTTTCATGCAAAAGAATCTTATATTCAAACAAATTATTATAACTATGACTTTACCTTTTGTTATTTAAGACGTCCATAATCGCTTCGTTTAAAGCTTCTCTAGTCATTTGTAAAATGTCGACGCTCCTGCATACACCTAAACTTTTCATTTTCATGACTATCATATCTTGATCAGCTAATACTGGTATTCCAACAAGTGGTACTGCAAAGTGTATAGCTTCTTCTGTACTTTGAAGTCCACCTTGATAAACGAACAGCTTCAAATTTGGATGTGCTGCATTTTCATTTAGTAATTCATTAAATACAACATGCTAAATATTAGCTAGAAAATAAGCAGGCTCTCAAAGATTGAAAAAATATAAAGATTCCCAGATACAGTACCTAGGATGTTTTGTTGTGGTAACCATTCTGCAGTATATATATTATCTGATATTTTTGGACAGTTTCCCTTGAATTTCCATACAACCTTCATGGGTAAATTTGAGAAAACATGGAAAAATGAATCCAATAATTTTTTCGGAAAGTTTGATGGATTTGCGTTTGTTCCAAAACTGACGTAAATGAAACCATTAGATGCGTTATCTATGAATTCTTTTAATTCCTAGAAAGAAATAATCAATACTACATCAGATTTCAAAATTTTATAATGAAAGAGAAAGTTTTGTTGCAAAAATAAAGGAAAGTAAAGTAATAGATTTATCAGAAAAAATTACCTTCGATAAAGGTTTATTTCGACTATCATTTGATATGTGTAAACCACCAAAATTTATAACATTAGCGACATTGGGCCGGGTAAATGAAATTTCTTCTTGCTGATTTGCAAATAGGATACTCATGTTCTTTTCTAATTCTATGATAGAAGGTATTTTTCCCAAATATTTTTCTGCAATTTCTTGTTGCGGTTTATACATTTTATCATTGCAAGTTACATGTATGTGCCACCATGTTATGACATAATTGTATACTCTTTTCCAAAAAGGTAAATTTAAACCAATGCTTTTATTAAACTCGAAGTTCGAAGGATGTGACGGTAACACAGGATTACCAACGATAAAATGAGTTATTTGTGTAAGCCCCATTGAAATCATACCTTTAAATATATATTAAATGACTATCACAATTTTGATGATGTAAAATAAAATAAGGATTTAAGGTAAGAATAATTTTTATGCCTTCTTTATCCTTATTACAAATTAAAATATAAAAGATTAGAACAAGTTTCAAATTCATATCAGATACAATGTAGCCTGATTCATTTTGCAAGATCGCAGAGAAAGCTAATCTTACTCTTTTGTTTTTAATTCCAAAACGATTGTAAGAAAAACAGTGATGAGGTAAATTCTTTTTTTATGTGATTACATAGAAATATGTAATATAAACGATTGAAATTCACTACACTATTGATAATTTTTATAGAAGGTCATCATTATTACCTCACTCTATAAAGATAATTGAAAATAGATAATGAATAGCAATACGTATTCAGATCAAGATTAAGAGATACTATTTAAATTCTGGATAAATAGATAATTATTCAAGTTAGTTTAATTTTTAAAGAAAATGATTTATCTAAAGAAAGAGAATATCATAAATTATAGAATTTATTCTTTTGAATACTTTAATTTATTTATTTTTCTTTCTTTTTATTGTTTAATAAATTCATATTTACTCGTTTATAAATATTTTATTTTTAACACGTTGCTGACACTTTTTACGTGATTCTTTTACCACGCCTACACTTTTTTTCTATTATGGGATGCATATTTTGTTGAAATTTTTTTTACAACTGATAAACGTCATTGTATTATTATGTTTAATCTATTTTTTATGGTGAGGTCACTGGTGGCCGTCGAGGCTCTATAGACCATTTTATAATTATTTGTTCCTTCTAAATACGGATGAGATTGAGAAATTTATAGCAACGAATAATTCCTGACCGTGACGATTGATTCTATTTACAGAGGACATATACAAAGACCAAAGGAACCAAGTTTCACGAAAAAATATATTATATTTACTCGGTTTATAATAGTCACAAACCCCTTCGTAGAACCTCCAACAGATTTTTTGGAATTTTCTTAAAATTTGTCTATTTTATATTTTCTTCGAAATTTTATCTTTGTTTGCAAGAATCTGAAAATGGATAGTTTTCAACAAGTACTTATGTTGTAAATTCAATTGTGTTATAGAAACAAGTAACTCCTAACTAATTTTTCTTGTAATAAAAAAATTATTTCTGCACGCTCTGTATGTCATAAGTTTCTTCAAACCCTCATAAGAACAATCGTATTATTTAAAAATTTATCAGAATCGATATTTACTCTGATTATGTATTTTTACTAGCGGTCTTGTTGAGGTCACCCATGACCTTATGGCAGTTAACGTGTTAATGTAGATATTTTCTTTCTCTTACCTATCAACGGAGCTTGGAACCTGTGTCCAAAGGCGTAAATGGCTGGTGTAAAGATTACTTCGACTAGGATAAGATCGAACTTTTCATTGCTATCAGGCGCATAGATCTTTTTAAAGTCAGGATGATCAAAAACATTTTCGGAAAACTTTTGTCCTATTTTAAATAAAAAATTCCCGAGTATATCCAACCATGAGTACATTGTTCTTGCTCCGTAGATGTTCAAGTTTTTATATAGCTTGTAATTATGACTAATGTCGATCTGTGTGAAATTTTTCAGATTTGTGTCGGTTATCGGATTTGGTGTAATTAAAGTAACTTGGTGACCTCGTAAGCTTAAATGTTTGCAGATAGAATTATAGACTACTTGATGACTGTATGAAGGAATTGGAAAGATAGCCAAAATTCTTGCACTATTTGTAAGTCTTATATTGATAGTCAAAAAACATGTCACTATTATAACGATTAATAATTTCATGATGATATATTTTCTTTTGTCGACTTTTAAACCAACTCACGACAATGCACTCAGAAAAATAAGTGAAATAAAATAAATGTTCTGATGAAATAATGCACGATAGACCTATTGTTAAAAACTCCAATAGCGTTATATGTAAGCTATTATATTTATTTACATTAAGAAACCAATTTTCTTTACATGCCGTCTTTGCTCGTTCTATATATGTTTAATGCGGTCAAACTGATTTGAAAATAAGTGTCGGATAACATTGGTGCGATGGGTTAGATATGCTCGCTCCGTCCATTTCCATATTTTATAAAGTTCATATAATAGAATCTTTTTAACGTTATCGTATGATTTCAAATTTATGATGCATACACTTATATTTTACGGTCAACTGTGGACAAAAGATACATTTAAACATTTTCCGTAATGATTTATCGCTATGAGTCACTAATTTACAAATCTGATTTACTTCAAAAAACAAAATGTAAAGCAAATGAATAAAATAATATATATTGTCGTATTATTTGTTATTGAACAATCATGAAATATGTTTTTAATTATTGGTGTTAGACCTAATTATTGAGGACATTTATTTTCAATATACAAAGTAAGATATTATTAAAGTGATGTGATATTAAAATTTGAAAAAATTGTATAAGACGCGTTAGTCGATTATGTCTATAAATGGTTCACATTATATGCTGCTTGAAAGTATTCTGTCTTCTTTCTTTGTTACGTATTGAATTAGAAAATGTGATCTTTTCCTTTTATAATGAAAATGTGTATAATATAAAGTTACATCAAACAAGAAAAAGATAGCAGACAGCCGCTCAGGTAATCAGACTCGCATATCCAGCCGATCTATTCTCGACATTACTGCTTTGTGTTGTAGCGAAAAATGCTCCTAAGAGGATTTAAGGTTTATTTAATAGAAATACTTCCATTTTACTTTGATTAAACTTGATATCATACAAATCTTTTATTTTAACAAAAAAGAATAATTTCTATTAACTCGTTATATAAAATAAAAAGAGAGCGTGACACTTCAAAATTGATTACGAGGAGTATAGAATGATAAAGCACTAATATTTATTACGTTTTCTTATCAACGTTTTACCTTGGATTAAAAATGTGTTTGTCGTGAATATGAATATCATATAATTATTTCTTAACTTATGAACTTGAAATGTCAAAGATAAAGATATGCAGAACTAGTAAATATTTCCCTTTTTCCTCAACTCTTTTTACAAATATTTTGCCAAAGGCCGCAATATATCAGGCTTACAAATGCAATCATTTGTAAACGTTAATGCTGATAGCTAGTAACAACATTGGTAGTATTGAAACATTTACTATCAAAGGATTACATCTCGTCGAAGTGCTTTAAAACAACACTTGGGCTCCTTCCACAAATCGGTCATAGAGACGGTATTGGCACTTATAATTTGTTTTAAGTATTATAAAACAAGAACCTCGTTTTTTTATTAGAAATTTCTGATATTATTCAATATAACAAAAAAGGAAAATGATAGAGAGTATTGCAAGATAATGCATCATATTTATCGCATTATTTATTTTCATCCCATTTTATAACTTGATATTAAAAGTGCGAAGTGTTATCAAGTTATCGATTAAAATTATTATCAGCTACATTCAATAAGTAAGTAAGTTTGTTCAGTTAAGTTAATTCAGTTAATTAAAAACTAGTTCGAATTTTTGTCCAGAAAAACCTTGTTTACTATGGTTGAATTTTTTTAAAAGAAACTTTACTGAATTCAATTAAGTAAGTTCGATAATGAAGTTTTATTAATTAATTAATCAGTAATAATATATTTTTCTTTTTGTTATAAGTGATTATTGTTGATTTTTATTCAAATACAAGTATAAGTATCGTTTTTAGAAAACTTTTATACATTCACTCTAACAACTATATCGAAGAATAATCTTTTGTTTTTCAAGTCGTCTTCAGATTCCTTTTAATCGTCGCTTCAATGAATAGCAGATAGATTTTTTCATTGTTGCTTTTTGTGAAAAAAAATCTATTTTTTGATGCGACTCTGCCTACGCGAACTATGATTTTCTCCTATCTCCAATAATTGGGAAAAATCATCTCCTTACCTATTATTTGACTCATCACACCTTCTCTACTTATTTCTTTTTCTTTCTTTTTCTTCTTTATTTTTTTCTTTTTTTTTACTCTGTCTCTTTTTCTCTATATTAAGTATACTCGCACGAATTATATACTCGTATTCTTGTTGATTTACTTAACTTTTGAAGAGTAGAACGAGCAAGAGACTTTTTGTTTTTTTTTGTTCGCAATACGTATGTATATATACTAGATAAGTATTTAACATTGAGGCAACACGTGCACGATAGTTATTTTTCTTTATATTTGTCAAGCATCAACCGTATATCTACTGCTAGAGTACAATTAATCTGCGCATGAAATGTAATTTCCTCGTAATAAAGATAAGAATTAGTAGATTATTCCAACCGGGAAACTACTTGAAACAAATCGAAAATAGTTCAACCTCAAAAATCTTATTTCTTTCTTTCTTTCTTATTCTTTTTATTGTTATTTTTTTTGGCAGTTTTAAGCATTGAGACGAAGTGTTATTCTGTTCAAGACGGAGGGAAAAGGAATGAAAGAGAATTGACAATAGATTAGGATAAGCAGTGATTTGAAATAATTATTTCTGAATATAAATAAAGTTTTTAATCAATTTATTATTTCTTCATAGCATCGCACATTTATAAGAATCATATATTGTTTAATTTTTATATTTTCATAGTTACTACATAAATATGTACATAGATACAGAGTCCTGTTAATTTAATTTTCATTTTATTTTTGATCAGGATAAGATTAATTTTTTAAAAGACGTAAAATAAATCCGTTTTAATATGATTTTTATATTTTTACAATATTACCTTTTTATTTCCTTTTTAATGACACTCGCAGTATACAAAGAGACTTGTACCCTATAAACTCATTACAATCTTAAATCTTATTTCTTCGTTTTTTGTAAACTAAAACCTTCAGATGGAGCTCTTGGAAGTGGCTTTTGCGTGAATAAGTTTTTTTCGCATAGATCTTTTTCGAGTTTATCGATCGTATAGATTCTTTCAAATCCATTTCTTTTTCTCTCTACACTAATTAGTGTTATCATTTTTTCATAGTTTCTATAATTGAAATACACGAAAAACGATTGGTTTTAAATAATTTCTATATTTAAACAGGTACTACTCGAAACAATCAGAAATTTCCATTTTACTTTGTTTCTGCCAATGCTTGATTTCAATGCCTATGCAATGCACCGCTTTCAATCATATTTACATTTTTAATCGAGTAAATGATGATTGGTGAAACTAGTACAATCCAGTATGTATGTAAGTACGTAAGTATATATGTAATATGTATATAAGTAACGAGTATGTAAGTTTTCTCTTTCGCATTAATATTATCTTACTCATGTACTTATTTTTTAGTTATCTTATCTAGAAATATCTATATACAGCCTTCAATTTTCAGTTACGATTATTCAACTAACTTAATTTTTTTTTCCTTTTTTCATTGTATAATAAAGTTGCGTAATATTTTATAGTAATAATAAATACTTTAACAGTAATGTATAAGCTAAGGACGGCAATTATAAACAATATAATAGATAATAGGGCTATAACATCGGTATCGTATCTTTGATACCACGGCTCATCTACGATGCTAGAACGGAGATGATTTGCTCCTTTATGACGAATAACATATTCTATCCACCAAATGACGTTTTCCATGGTGTCAAATGGTTTATCTTCTATGAGATTTTTAAGTTTCAACATATTTTCTTTATAGCTAAAAAAAAATATTATTACAGTACATATTTTGTTTTTTACTATAACTGATGTTTCATGCAAAAGAATCTTATATTCAAACAAATTATTATAACTATGACTTTACCTTTTGTTATTTAAGACGTCCATAATCGCTTCGTTTAAAGCTTCTCTAGTCATTTGTAAAATGTCGACGCTCCTGCATACACCTAAACTTTTCATTTTCATGACTATCATATCTTGATCGGATAATATTGGTATTCCAACAAGTGGTACTCTAAAGTTTATAGCTTCTTCTGTACTTTGAAGTCCACCTTGATAAACGAACAGCTTCAAATTTGGATGTGCTGCATTTTCATTTAGTAATTTATTAAATACAACATGCTAAATATTAGCTAGAAAATAAGCAGGCTCTCAAAGATTGAAAAAATATAAAGATTCCTAGATATATTACCTAGGATTTCTTGTTGTGAGAACCATTCTGCAGTATATATATTATTTGATATTTTCGCAAAGTTTCCCTTGAATTTCCATACAACCTTCATCGGTAAATTTGAGAAAACATGGAAAAATGAATCCAACAATTTTTTCGGAAACGTTGATGGATTTGCGTTTGTTCCAAAACTGACGTAAATGAAACCATTCGACGCGTTATCTATGAATTCTTTTAATTCCTAGAAAGAAATAATCAATACTACATCAGATTTCAAAATTTTATTATGAAAGAGAAAATTTTGATGCAAAAATAAAAAAAAGTAAAGTATTAGATGTATCATGGAAAAAATCACCTTCGATAAAGGTTTATTTCGAATATCATTTGATATGTGTAAACCACCAAAATTTATAACATTAGCAACGTTAGGCCGGGTAAATGAAATTTCTTCTTGCTGATTGGCAAATAGGATACTCATGTTCTTTTCTAATTCTATGATAGAAGGTATTTTTCCCAAATATTTTTCTGCAATTTCTTGTTGCGGTTTATACATTTTATTATTGCAAGTTACATGTATGTGCCACCATGTTACGACATAATTGTATACTCTTTTCCAAAAAGGTAAATTTAAACCAATGCTTTTATTCAACTCGAAGGAAGAAGGATGTGATGGTATCACTGGATTACCAACGATAAAATGAGATAATTGTGTAAGCGCTAACGAATACATACCTATAAATATATTAAACAAATATCAAAACCTTTGAGATTTGAAAAGAAATAAAGCTTCAGAATAAAATTAATTTCTATACCTTCCTTATCCTTATTATAAATTAGAAAATAAAATATAAGAACAAGTTTTAGGTTAATATTATAATCATTATATAAGAGGAATCATTTTGTAAACTTTGCAAAGAAAGCAAATCTTGCTTTGTATTTTTTTTTACAATAAAACGTTAGCAAGAAAAGTAATGAAGAATTAAATTCTTATTATATGTTAAAATTATATCGACATATTTATTTGGAGATAAATAAATATTTTTTTATTTTTGGTAAAGAGATAATTATTCAAACCAGGTAAATTTTTAAGGAAAATGATTTATTTGAAGAAAGAACATCATTTTTTGTGATTTTTTTTCTTATTAATACTTTAGTTTATTTACTTTTCTTGTTTTTCATTTTTTTAATAAATTCATATTTAATCGTTTTTTAATGTAGAATTATTCATTTGCTTACCTATTAAAGGAGCTTTGAATCTGTGTCCAAATGCATAAATGGCTGGCGTTATTATTGCTTCAACTAAAACAAGATCAAACTTCTCATTGCTTTCAGGCTAGTACATCTTTTTAAAGTCAGGATGATCGAAAACATTTTCGGAGAAATTTCGCCCTATATCAAATAAATAAATCTTAAGTATATCATTCCATGAGTGCGAAGTTCTAGCTTCTAAGAAGTTGATATCTTTTAATAGTTTGTAACTATAACTGATGTCGATCTGGGTGAAATTTTTCAGATTTGTGTCGTCTATCGGATCTGTTGTAATTAAAGTAACTTGGTGACCTCGTAAACTTAAATGTTTGCAGATAGAATTATAAACTATTTGATGACTGTATGATGGAATTGGAAAGATAGCCAAAATTCTTGCACTGTTTGTAAGTCCTGTGTTTATAATCAGAAGACATGTCACTATTGTAATGATTAATGATGTCATGATTGAATATTTTTTTATCGACTTTTTTGTTAGACGTTTGAACCAAATCACTACAATGATCTCCCGAAAAAAAGTGAAATAAAGTAAATGTTCCAATAAAATAATATAGGATAGACCAACTGATAAGAACTCTAATAGCTTTATATACAATCTATTACACTTATATTCACAATAAAATATCCATTCTGAATTTATCTTGTCTTTGCGCTTGCTCTACATACGTATGATACAATCGGACTAATCTGAGAAAGACTGTTGGATGATATAGGTACAAGAATAGATATACTATAATATATATATAAGAATAGATATACTAATTCCTCTTATCTGTATATTTGATACTCTCAAAGTTCAGTGATTAGAAACTTTTTGAACCCTGTATGGGCCCGTGTTACTTTCAGGTAACATGATAATTTTTCGGCATTTTAACAAATATTTTTAGGTTTTTTAATGAGATCAGTTGATATTATTTATGCTTCTGTCGGTGTTTACCGAATAAAAAATTATGTATATAATACTTTTGTTAAAACCGGAAAATGTTTTTTTCGTCTGAATATATAAATTTATAATTGTTGATTTTCAGTTCCAAACAAATTTTTTTTTATAACAAAAATTGGGCCCATAGATGGTTAACGTATATCGTATGATTCTATTTTAATGGTGGATAAACTTATGTTTTTCCTTCAATTGTGAATAAAAAACATTTAAATATTTACCATAATGTTTTATTTTTTTATATGAGTTACTTATTTACAAATCTGAATTACTTCAGTAAACAAGAGGAGAACATATTCAGTAATATATGAATTGTTTATTTTGAAAGTGGTGTAAGTTAAATGAGGTATTATATAAACGTATTGACGCTCAGTTAAATAAGTTGCTAAAGAATCCATCCATTCTTTACGTTTTCTTGGACTCTGTTCAATTACACAATAAAAAAAAAATAAATATATATTTTGATCAATTGAAGATAATAAATTATTATTTTGCAAAAATAGAACAACTTACTAATCAATGACTTATCATGGCATAAAATGATTTAAAATATAAACTAAATTAATAAATTCTTTTTCCTACTTTATTTGAGTTGGAATATTGTTACTTACTTTTGATACTTTAAAAAACGTAGGTTTTTTTAAATTCAATTCTTTCGTTCGTTTGAGATCAGCTGCACTCTCACGATTACAATTTTTTACTGCGCATACCCTGCCCATTTTTATTTTTCTAAATTTTTATTAATTGGATTTTTAATATTTTATTTTTGTTATTACTATTTTGTCATGGAGATTAAGAATTATTCGCTCACTTCACGCATCGGTACGTTACTATATTCAAAGCAGTACAAAATGAACATTATCGACACTAGTGGTGAAAAAAGAAAACTTAAATATACAATTTACGTGTACAGATTTTGGCAATTAATACGTTTGAGTTCATACTCCTTATGTAGTCTCCATGGCTATAAAAACTAAATTCTAACCCAGGCTAATCCAATTGTAGGAAGGGAGAACCTACATAACTTATCACCCATGCAATAGTTACGCTCCTATCTCGTTTTTAGTTCATATTTGTGCCATTCATGTCGCTGAAGTCTATCATACTTCGAGTGAAAGGTAGAGGACAATCTTCAATTTTAATCGAAATTTATGGAAATAGTAAGACAATAGTGGAGGAATTTGTAACTATTTTTCGAAATATTTTTATGTATATACTTATCTTCTCTTAAATAGTGTGTTTCAGGTTTAGTAATAATATGTTAAACGAGATTATGAATCTTGATGAAACATGAATTAAAAATGTAATAAAAATAAAATTTGTTCGTACGAAACATTATTTTGTATCGAAATAATGAAAACGTTTATTTCGATTTAAGTTAACGGGCAATTAAATCTGATACGTCGTTAGTTAATTTTAATAGCGTTGTTCGGTTTATATTGATTTGTTATATTAACTTTAAAAATGGCGGCGCAAGGTTTACCTACGAAAATGAAGGAATTACGTTTACCCATTTCAAGAGTTAAAACTATAATGAAAAGTTCACCGTACGTAGACACGGTTGGACAAGACGGATTATATTTAGTTACAAAAGCTACGGTAAGTTTTTCATGACAAATAATCGGAAGTTTAGAAGATGCAAATATATTCGAGTACGATGGTTAAGTCGACATGCGCATTTTGCGGCGGGATTATTAAAAATGTTGTTAATTCATATTATTTATTATCCTTTATTAAACTTGTATACATGAATATTAGAATAATATTTAAATATGTATTATTTGTCAATTAATAGTGTTTTAATCTTTTTAGGAATTATTTATTCATTATCTGACAATAGAGGCTCATATGCAAAATAATAAAGGAAATAATTTAGATTATAAGCATTTGGCAGAGGTAGTACAGACAAATGAAACGTTGGAATTTCTACGTGAAATAATGCCTCGAAAAATTACAGTAAGGCAATTTAAAGAGATGATGGCAGCCAAATCATCAACCAGTAGTTCTTCGGATGAAAGTAGCTCGGATTCAGATAGTGATAGTGAATCTGATACTGACTCTTGTTCTAATAGCGACACAAAGGATGATAATGAAAACTCATCGGCTAGTGAACATGAATTAGAAACACAAGAAAATGGTAAAAGTAGTTACAGTGATAAAAGTGATAGCGATGAGGAATCTAAGAGGTAGAAATAAGTGAATAGAATCTAATTCTATAACATTTATAAGTATTTTAGAAAATATTTTATCTACAATTTTTTATTTCTAAGACGTCTTAATAAAGAAATCATATTATATCTTTATGATTCTTATTCGTTAATAGATCTTATTATTTAAAAATCATTATTGAAGTTGAAGATTAAAAATATGAAAATTTAGTTAAAGTCTAAGATTAGCAGAAAATATAAAATTATTTATATTTTTACTCATACATACATATTCGATAACTTTTAGAAAACAAAATTTCTTTAAAAATAAATACATTTTATCATCTTTAAATTTCATACATTTCTAAAGAAAATTGTCATTTTCAATTTTTTTTTTATTTACGTTATAATGTCTTTTGTATAATGTATGTATTCATTTTAACATAGTGACAATTTCGATAATAAATTAAAAGCAAAGAAAAGTAGTATGTAATGTCTGCATTGCGTTATACTTTGCTTTCTCTGTAATTTTGTCTCATTTATTGACATTATAATGCATTATTATTATAAATAATTTGAAAGTATGTAAAATATTATGAGTGCCATATAAATATTTTTTAGTAACAACAAATAAAATTCTGATTTCTAATTATTAGAATTACACTGATGTATAAATACAAAATATTCTTGTCTAATTAACAATTTTACTCTTGATGTAATTTTATGGGCTTAGGCATTGAGAATGCATCGTAACAATCTTCATTTAATTTAATTGCCAGAAAATAGATTTCGGCTAAAGCAATTATCAATGCACATATTATGCCTAGTAATAATCTAAATCCAAAATCTAAATTACCAACTATTAACTCTACTCCAATAAAACCAAATGTGAATCCTGCTAGTACGGAGAAGATAAATTGTGCAACGGCAATCAGTTGTTTATTTATTTGCTTCACTGTAAATAAAAAATAAAATGGAATAAACATGTATTTGTAGATGTAATAGAATATTAATTAAAATATTATTTACTTTGATAGGCTATTGTATCTTCTGGTAATTCTTTACGTGTTGTATCAACACTTTTGGTCATAGCTTTGTATTCTCTTTCATTTTGTTGTGCTGTAAGTTTTTGTATCCTTGCTTCCAACTCAGGATTTCTAGGTGTAATTTTGGGCGTTGGCAATATTACATCAACGCCTTCTAAAATTTCATGCAAGTATACCTTTTGAGCTGTAATTTTTCTATACTCTTCTAAATATTTATTTAACCAATTAATATCATTTAATTTTAATAGAACATCGTTGCACTTCTTCCTACTACTTTTTTTTAAACTAGCGATACCAGGTGGAGCATTATCTACATCGGATACATTTTTCCAAACAAAGTCTATTAATTTTGTATTTGGTTTCAGGCATAAGGATGGATCATCAATAGTTTCTATAGGCATTTTTATATGTTCTAAAAATGATATAGGTATTTTTTCAAAAAATAATGTTAGTATTTTAATAATATTTAGTATTTATATATGTGGCACCGCTGTTACTATTCTAAGAATTTATTTGGAAGTAGTAAATGTTAGATATTGATCGAATCAAGGTGTAATGTGTAACTTTTTTTCTAAATCAATATAATATTCTTTGATTTCGTTTTCTTTGTCTTGAAAAGCTTTATCCACTTTTTGACATTTGTCACTCATATCATTTATAAACTTTTCCCATTCTGCTTTACGAATTTCTCTGCTATGCTGCAACGCAAGATCCTGCAATATAGGAGTAGTTTCAGAATAGTTACTGTATAAGTGAAGTCTTTTTTATTGTTATTTTTGAAGTACGTACACTGTCAAATTCTTCTTGTCTTTGAAGTACCCTTTCGCACATACTAAGCGCAACATCAATGTTTGCTTTTAAACTTGGTAAATGACAATCCCCAAGTTGCTCCGCACGGGGCAATTGATTTTGGTCTAGTTCGGTTGAATATTCAAGAATTTTAAAAAGTCTTTCCACTTCTCTGTCGTTTCTCTTTTCCTAAATGAATATCAATTTGCAAATATTTTAATTTTTTATAATAAAGCCTTATCGTGTAACTACTTCATTCATTTGTTAATATTGCAACATTATAGTATAAAGTAGATATATATAATACAAAAAAATGTTTAGTGGTTACAAATATTATTTAAATATATTATTATTACAAATATTAGGTTATAGGTATCAACGTAAAAAGAAAACTATGAAGTTTATACAAAATTATATTAGGTCAATACAAGAAGAAAATTTATTAGATTTCATTTAGGTAATAAAATGATTATTAATTATTGTTAAAAAAGAATATTAAATTTACCTGGAATTCTCGTAGAAAGAAATTTACTTCACCTTGTATAAATGGACGATGCTCGAAAAGTCTACTCCAAATTTCTCCCGTGTCTACGAAAATGTGATCTCGAGTAATATCATTATAAGCATCTTTTATATAATAACATATTATTAATTTTGAGATATTTTTCTTTCTAAATTTTGATATATGATTATATGTTCGCACCTTTGATAACGGACGCCATGCTGTAGCTGGAAACACTTTGTGAACGTAACAAAAACGAGTTCAATCATATGATCAAGCATGGTTTATTGCGCAGGCGTTTATAGCTTTCTCTAATAATTGATTTTTTCAAACAAAATAAATAATTAGACCAGAATAAAATAACGATTGAAAAAAGTAAAATTTGCAAAAATGTCTTTTAAGTATTTATCTTAATACAATTCATATTTTGAATGAAGTTTTTATTTCTTTAATTTATTCATTGATTATAATTCCATAGATTTACTTAAAAACAAACTTTTTATTAATTATGATGAAATATCGTTGTTATTGTGTAAAATATTTAAAAAATTATGACATACTACGTGTTTTATCGACATATTTGAATTCAATTTAATAGAGCGAGAAAATACGAACTTTTTACATTTTTATACAAGATTTTTTCTTTTTCTTTTTTAAAATATCCTTCTTACTTTTAATCAAAGATATTTCATAAGACTCCGACGTGATGTCTAGAATATTGTTGAACAAATTTAGTTTAATGTTACACGTAAATTACTGATTGTGAGAGGAGTAATTTTAGAAGAAAGGCATAATGTTTCGTAGAATTTGAAACGTTTGGTATTATGATCAATAAGAGCTTTTGAACGCAATGACAAATATCGATTCGCGATTTTTTTTAGAGAAACGATATCATTCATTGTTTTGTTACAAGATTTTGATTTATTTAATGATGAAATAAGATTAATGATCGTTAATTGGTGTATTGATATAAACAAATAAATTAAATTAAAATTAATGTATTAAATTAAAAAAAAAACAAGAACAAAGAGAAAATAATTTTGTACAAAATTCGAAATAATTTTACTGTTTTACCTATCGTCAATAAATTTTAAAGAAACTTACATTTTTACCATCTGTCGATTAACTGTAGTTACAAATGCAGTTTTTTGTTTTATTTTTAAATGCTCACGATATTTGATTTCATTTTTCAGATATTTATTATTTTAAATAATATTCCATTGAAATAAAATAATAAATTAGGAAAATAAATATTCCATTGGGAAAGAAACAATAATTTCTAGTTAATTTATCTTTGTCATCATTTATATGTATACATTTAAGCAAGTATATATTACTTATTTACGTACTACTTACATATTATATATCTTTGGTTGCTTTTCCAGTTCATGTCAGAGGAGAATTCGTAACGTGTATAATCTTTCCAATTAATTCACTAGTTTCCTTTCTGTGTGACAAACGTGCCGTTACTCTACGTCTTGTGGATCTTCCAAAAGGAAACTAACTACAGGAAGTTAGTTTAGTTTCCAATTCGACGAAAACCGCGAGAAACTGCAACGATGACTCGACGCCAAGTACTACGTGTCTGACTTATCGTCGATTTGATCACTTATCTATGTTCTCCGAGTAACAAGGGTTTTGATCAATGGTACATATACATATACATATATATATATATATATATATATATATATATATATATATATATACGTATACATATATATGTATAGGTAAATATAAAATGTATCTATATTTTCCTGAAACATTTTTGCTAATTAAGTTTTGGTTTTCCCGCTTTTTGAAAGTAATATAAGTAATGTAATATAAAAAAATTATGCACACGTATTTAAGATCAAAAGATACCTTTACAGTTGTTTGGGATATTTTTCAACTTTTTTAATGAATCTTTAGAAAGATATCAAAATCTATACTGATGAAGTATCGACAGAAGTCAGCGTAGGAGGTGAAGGAAAATGAGATAAGATCCTGATGTGAGATTACAGACAGTTTACCTACTAACGTATCGTGTAATCAAGTATTCTGAGGTTCACAGTGAAACATCACAAGCAACCTGGATGGCGTACACCTAAGTAAGCATACATTACGTAAATAATTCCAGTTGCAATACGATAATAATCAATACTCTTGCGTTATGGCACCTACGTATGTATATGCATATTTTATTAGCTTGTACTGAGAGATATGTCTGACATTTGCTGATTTATCCATTTACACGTTGAGTTGAAATTAGATTATGTTGTATGGTGGAATCTACCGTTGAACATCCATCCGTTTTAATCATTTCATCATATTTTTTATATTATATTTTTTAAATACACGAGTAATACAGCATTGTTCCAATTTAATTGTAGGAAGTATAATAAAATATATATATCTCAGATGAAAAAATTTCGTGGTAATCTAAATAAATGAAGCCATCTTTTGAGATTTGTACCGGTCAATAGCGAATTGGACAATAATTTCAAAGTCTCGGTCGGAGTCGGATAATAATGGATGCTTTCGAACGGAAAAAGGGATTAAAATAAATCGTGAAATGGAAGAGAAGAAAAAGATAATGAAGAACCGTGGAACAGAATACGTAAAATTAAACCGAGATCTTGGAAAGAGAACGGGGAAGTAAGAGTAGAAAGGTAATTAAGGAGTTTCGTTCGATAAATGATGAAAAGTCGAAGACAATAACGAGATATTAAAAGACGATGATCACTTATACATATATAATATATATATTTATATATCTTTTTTTATTTGTTTATTCATTCATTTATTTTATGAAATTATATGCATGGTATTGTAATGGCTATACGATTTGGTTGGCGACAGGCAAATTCAATTGTAAATTGTTTCGTTCATAGAATAGAAAAGCTTAATGGGTATCGAAAATTATTAAATAAAATTAGTTGTGCCCTAATGATTTACAACCTGATATTGAAATTACTAAATATACATATTCGGATAATTAAATGCAATTTACGTCGAGTTAATTAATATTTGTTTCATTAATTTTTTCAGTTTTACAATAACTCTCATTATTCTAATATCATTAGTAATAATGACGACAATTATTATTATATAGTTATCGTTCGTGTTTTATTTGTAGATGCAATTATTACTGATTATTTTAATGAGGTGTGTCAGGACGTAATTGAGTTTACTATTTGCGATGATTTTAAGTTTCTAAATTGAGTCAATCATTATTTGTTTTTCTTTCTTTCAGTAAATCTTTAGTTTTCTTCCTCGGATTTGAACTTACTAACGCAATTTTTATTTAACAAAGAATATTTGTAGTCATATCTTGTTATGAGAAGTTCAATCGTTAGTTGTATTTTAAAGACAGAAACTTTAAGAATTCCGTTTTAAAATTGGTTCTCTTGGGTAAAATAGTAAGCGGATTTTTGATTAAATATAGATAGAGAAAGTACTGTGAAAGTGGAAGAAAGAGAAAGAGAAAAAGAGATGGAGAGAAAAACAGACAGACAGACAAATAGGAAAGGATAAGATTTGTGAGCAACGAACTTACTTTACCGTACATTATAATATCGTTATTTTATTCCAATTATTCTTTCATTAAATAAAGTATCAAGAAATGTTCTTTCATTGAGTTTAAGAAACTTAATATAGTATTTTTGTTTGCATTTAAACTTATTACATTATGTTAACGTTACAAAGAGAGAAAGAGAGAGAAAGAGAAAGAAAGAGAGAAAGAGAAAGAAAGAGAGAAAGAGAGACATAGAGAAAGAGAGAGAGTATACAAGACTTTATCATGTTTTCCATAAGAATGTAAGTTGTTTGCATACGTTAGAATAGATTTTCATGTAAAACGGTGTAGAGAGAGAGAGAGTGAAAATATAATGAAAGATTATGTTGAAGTTTTGTATGTAAAGAAAACAAGATTATAGCGAAGGAAAAATATTTCAATTATAATCAAAATAGAGGAGTAAATGAATATATAAGTCATAATAAAATTTCTGACGTACATATCGTTAATCTTTATGAGAAAATTTACTATTATTCATAGCTTAATAGGTCTGTAGTAGGCTGATAATAAGGTTGGTTGCACGAACTTTGGTTCTGTGGATTTCATGTTAAAGGATTTCCCATGGCAATATCCTCTTTTCTCATACTGCAGAGAAAGCGAACAGCTTCTTCGTTGCCGGTCTTAAGCCGATCTGAACATACGTAAGCTTTTGCATACGGTACATGTATATATATAGTTAGATACGATGTGTTTGGGATTCGCACACGTTGCGTGTCAAGCCTAATGTAAACTCCTTGCAATTGTGTACTCGATATCATTGATATCATAGCCACCTAACTTGTGGATTAGAATATATGGACCTTTCAAAACCTATCAACATAGTTTATATTATATTTCCATGAATGGTCACGTTTATAATTAACGCAGAATCCTATCAACGTAATTCAAGGTATTACTTTTTTCTTTTAAACACATTATTTACCGGTAATCGATTAATATCTACACTGACAGCGTTTATTAATTGGTAGCTTAACTTGCAATAATAATAATAATAATAATAATTAATAATTATATTAATTATTATTATAATTTATATTATATATTATATTATATAATAATTAATTATTATAATAATAATAATTAATAATTATATTAATTATTATTATTAATAATTGCATTTTGTTATGTAAAATTAAAAAAGAAACAGAATAGTATATATACATGGACAAAATTTAACAATAATTATTTATTATTTTACATTACGCATAGAAGCTGTCGTTTTATTGCTAGATAAAGTGATTTTTTAAAATCGTACATGCGCTTTGGAATAGTGTAGTAATGAAAAATGATAATAGAAGATATGAATGTTCTTAGACACTAATTGTCTTTCCATTACTTATTAAAAATAATTTTACCTCTAATTTTAATTTTACCTACACAAATCTGCTGTTTTTTTGATTTCTGAATTATGATGACTCTGCAGTTTAACAAAATTAGATCCTGACTAAATTTTTTCTTACTCCTTTTCTCTTTTAAGTAGATTTTGTATCGATTTACAGAGACCTCGAGCATTATATTGAAGTCAACGTAGGGGTACTTTGGTCTGCCTCATGTCTAACAAATATAAGCAGTTAAGCATAGAAAGGGGTAGGTTAGGAAGACTTCAAAACGTAAGGTAGTTTGAGAGTAGGATTAGAGCATGTTTAGTTATAGAACAGATAAGTTTGACTTTACTCGATAACGGCAACTGTGAGAGAAGATTATCTGCTGGAACAAGCACTTACATTAACGTATGTATTATATTTATGTATATAGGGATACATATAAATGTACTGAATCGTCAGAAGAAATCAACAATTATATCGACCGTATTGTATCTTTTAAATTTGATCATATTTAATCTTCTTTTTTATTTATATTAAAAAAAGATGATTTTAGTATTAGATCTTTTTGATTATGAAAAAATTAACGAAATATGTACAGTGAGTTAAAGAAGTATTTATGTTCCTACTGCCCTGACCAATTTTTTTATTATTTATGTGAAATTATATATCTCTAACAATAAAATGCTCTCTTGTAAAAAAATTTCATATAACAAAATCAATTTGAAAGTTTAATAATTCAAAAATACATTTTTCTATAGAATTTTATAATTTTGCATTACAAGCGAATATCACTTATTTAAAGTTTACAGTGGTGGGCAAGTAACAGTGGTGGGCAAGTAAGAGTACTTCTGCGACTCGCCACATATTTTATTTATTTAATTTCTATTTTATTATTTGTAGTTGAGATTATACTTATTATTACTTCATTTTATTAAGAATAGTCAACATATGTACTGGGTGTTCAAAAAGGTTAGGACTAAACTTAAGTTTAGAAATTTTTTCATCTATTTGATTTCTCAATCAGTGATACGTAGTACAAGTTTGATCCCAACCTTTTTGGACACTCTATATATAGAGAGAGAGAGTGCGTAAATACGGTAAGATAGAAGTTCGTTACTGTACAGGAAACGCTCGATTGGATCACGAAATTTCCTCGCTCTTTACTTATTAACTTATTGCATCTCCTAAGTTCTATCTAAACTGATATTAATTATCGTGGTTACTCGACCCGATACGCGCTTTGCTTTTCCTTCCGACCTACTTTCTCATCTTCTCTCACTCTTATTTTTCTCTTTATTTTTAATTTTAAGTTATTTCTTTATTTTTATATTTCAGTTATATGTTTTTCAGTTTATATATTATTTTTATATTTTTTTACATTTATTTTAATGATACCGTTCGATTAAAAAATTTCAACATTTAACGAATGCTCGCGAAATTATTTCTTTATTAAGCTCATCTTTTCCTTATTCTGTTTTTCCTTCATTTTAATTAATTATTTTAACTGTCAGGACTCTAATGAAATGTATATTTTTATGTAACGTTTTTACACATTAATCGCTTTCAAAAATATTAAAATTATGTGGTTCCATGATAAACATTAGTTAGATAATGTTTGTGCATGAGTTTGTGCATGAGTGCACCAGTTATAATCGTCATTGTAACCTATTGTCCTGTGAATTAGTAATAAATATTTTAAACAACTTATTATTAAATGAAATAATATAGGTATTTTTTTTTATCTGATTTGATAAGTAATATTTAATATATTTTTATTTAATTATTTGTATTTTTGTATTATCCTATAAAGCTATTAGACTAGAACGCGTTGAAATCTGGACAATTGGTATTATTTGTGATGTAGTTGAAGATTCAATGCAAACATCGCTGGAGTAATAGCTGTGTGTTTTGGTACATTTAATTCGTATTTTATTTTTCAAAGCTTCGATTTCATTGAATCAATCTCGTTTATGACTATAAATGATATTAAATATTTCAATGTAATTTTTAAATATTGATTATTTTCAAGGATCATTTATGAGACTTGTATTTTATTAAATTGAAGGGGGGAGGTGACTCATATATTTTATGTTATCGTGAAAGACCGAAATTGGAGAATTCATATGGTCGCTTGTCAGAATATACGTCGGTAAAAGATCGAATATTTGGATTTATTCTTATAAATTAATATTTCGAACATACACCAAGCGACCATGTGAATCTTGACGTTCTTCAATTTTGGTCTTTCACGGTAACATATATACACGTATTATTTTGATTTTAAACGACGTAAAGAATAGTCGTATCGTGTTTGTTTTCCGTGTAAGAATTTATTCCTGGATAATTAAATAATAATTTATTACAAGAATTTTATATCTAATTAAATCTCATTTGATTTATGGGTTTTATGCGGTCGTAATCGTTGGTATTAATGTCCTTGAAATTAGGTAAGATGATTTGTAACCAAAATTAGAGGATCTTATATTTTTCTATGGTTGTGCTAAATTCAATCTAAATTTATTTACATGTTTAATTATTATTCATTTTCTTTTTGTCCTTCTGACAGATTATTTTTCTTTTTTTTTTAAATAATCAAATGAAATATTTAGATTTATTAAATAATTTGTTAAAAATGAAATGTTCCATTGAACCTTATTTGACCCGAGGGGGGGTAAGATGACGGGTAAAATTTGAAGTTAACAAAATTAAAAAAAAAATGAACGAGATATCCAATTGCAAAAATCTTATACAACTTTGTAGATAATAGTATAAAGAAGATATGATATAAATTTCATTAAAGTCGGTGTATCGTATTTCATCACCCTGGTGCCGGTTGATCGTGCAAGGATCTACGTAAACTAAAGCAAGTTAACTTTTAAAACATTTTTAGACTACATTTATTTTATAAGAAAATTTCTGTAAATTAGGCATTTCGCATCAGGGTTTTAAAAACGGGAACGTGTTTATTTTATAACTTATAATCCGGAATATTACATGAGCTTTTTCAATTACACAGTTTCAGCGATGAATGTTTTTTGGTACATAAACTTTTCGTGCATTTAGAGAATGCACTGCAATAATAGTTAGAGCACGAAGCAAAAAAGAAACTCTCACAAAATTGTGTTTCAAGAGTATAAATACTATTGCAGATGACGAGTCATTTTCGAAAGTTCATAACATGTTTAAACGTCTGGAGAATGATTCGTTGTTTTATATTTTTATTTCTTCCATTGTATTTATTTTTGCTTTTCAATAATTAATGTTAAACTTGAAAATAATGGTCTATTTGATATATTTGACATAAATATGTGTGCCACAATTTTTTCAATAATATATGTAATAGGTAGAATTTAAAGAGAGATAGGATATCGTGTATATACTAATTATATATAATAATAATAATAAAATAAAAAGATTAATTAAATATATTTTACATTAATTTAGAAATGTCGCTAGATAGTTGATCGTATTCGTATGAAATAATTTTTCCGCTTTTTTCAGCATCATTTTTCTACTCAAAGATAATGTATAATATAAAAATGGTGATCGATCGATTAGAGTAATCGATCTTTGGTACAATGAAATCACGTGGACATATCATCGATAATATAATATTATTTTTAGACTAGGTAAAAGAGTTGATCGATGCGACACTAGGATTTTTAAGGAGCTCGTAAATCGCCTAAGGATAAGCGTATCCTTTTCTTCTTCGAATATACATGTATATATAGACTTTTTCGTAGTTTCATAGTTTGACATAAACAAAAATTCCCCGGTGCACTAGAAAGCTGCTACTAGAGATTATTCTTACTCGTGTAATATTGCACGTAATGCAGTCCGTATTTCACGTAGAAATAACTCTAACATTTTATCGTGCAAGACCGAGAATGATAATACGTAGGAAAAAAAAATACATATTATTAAATTTTCGCAAAGATGATTAATTAATTATAGGACATAGTTATAACAAGAAAATCCGACGAATTATTTCATTGTGGTAAATAATTTCAAGAAGTCAAAACTTAACTCTTTGAATCATTAGATAATTAATTAAGTCATTCATTATTTCCATTTAATTAAAGATCGTTGAATCAAATCGACGAGAGTTTAAAAATTCTTTTCTTTCTTCTAACATCGTCTAATCTTAAATGTATAAGAAAAGAGATAAGAAAAATAAGAAAAGAGAATAAGATCCTTCAACGATCGTTTTTATCTTTCCTTCTTCGAGTGTAACGCTCGTTTCACAATCGCGCGGTGGAAGAAAGTTTAATACTCGTCTTCAGTTCACGCAAAGAGGATTAATATCAAAAAGAAAATGAGAGACTTCCGATGACTAGGCAGTCGTTTAATAGAAGAAAGAATTCTCTCTCTCTCTCTCTCTCTCTCTCTACCTTTTTTTTTTTATTTCTATCTCTCTATCTCATTAATCTAGAAAATAAGTTAAGGGCAAACATTAATTTAAAATATTCTAGAGTAGATTCTCGACCGATGAACGATGCTTTTTTATGAAAATTGTTAGATCTTCTTATAGAAGAAACATTAATTTCATCTTTTTTTTTATTCTTTCTTCTTTCATGTCGGGTATTACTGTCATAGTATTACAATGTTTCCTTTTATTGTATTATATTTTCAAGTACTACATCTACACGAGAAACCACGTGAACAATTTCTTGGACCGACTTAATTTCACTTTTGCACACGCAGCGTAGCTTTAATCATAGCAAAATCCTTTTCACGTTCTCTTAGTTAAACTCGACCGCGAGGGTTCTTCATATTTTTTTGTTCTTTTCCTTCCTTTTTGTTCTTTTTTTTCTGAAAACTTTTTCTCCTATTTTTTCTTTTTATTTTTTTTTTTTGAGTTTTCCTTTTTATCGTTGAAAATTTAAGTAAATATTTTATCCCTCGTGTTCACATATTCGCGATGGGATATCACATAGTGGCCATGCCCTCTTGGGATGCATCATTCATGCCGCGCGCCTACGGAAGAATAAATAAATTTATAAATAATACATGACCCCTTTCGTCCGCTTTCCTTCCTGGCTTGTACATCTCTTCGCGAAGATAGGTACTCCTTTATCACTCAAAGTATATAGATACGTATATAGATCTGAAGATATATATAGACATGTATATTCTACTTAATAGTTGGTTTCTTGGAGCAATGATACCACATTCGAAAATGTTGTTTCATATCGAAATCTAAAATTAAAGAAAAATATTCAAAGAAAATTGAATATTTTTGTTTCTTATAATTAATAACTTAGCGAAAAGTTAACTAGACGATTAAAAAAGTAATCTACGAAATAAAATAAATTTTACTTTAAGAGTATTGCATTAGGTGTAGAAATTAATTAGGTGCCTTTTAAAAAAATAAATTTAATGTCATATTAAGGCACTGAATTAATTTCTACACTTAATATAAATCAAGAGAGAAATTTAAAAGATATTATTTATAGAAAACTTTGATAATATTTTATATTCTTTGCACACAAAAGGGGAGTAGGTATTTATTTGAATATAAGTTAACGTTTAAATATCTATATGGTCTATACACATATTTATACGAGGATCTATATTTTACGAGTTAACTTTAGATGTTTATACGTATACAGGTAACGTAAATTTAATCGTAAAAATATCATAAAGTTGACTCTTTCTCCTCTTCCATCTTGAAAGTCTTATCGCAAGCTCGGAACGTCGTCGGTTTTGTCAATACTGATTGGTAGAGAAGGGGGACAAACGGGGAAAGAGTATATATACAACGTGAGCAGGCATATTATAGACATAGTTTGAGAAAGAATTTTCACGTTGATCGCATATTGTATATTCAGTCGTGGAGTAGCATCCTCATGAGATAACATTTTGTAGGTAAAACATCGTCCGTTTGCGTAAGTTCAGAATCGTAACTGTACAGGAAGTTAAAATTCATGGTTTTTCTTTCTTTCTTTCCCTTTTCTTCCAAATTTCTTAGAAAATAAATAGAACGATGCCGTACGAAGGATTTCCATATTCTCATGTTGATGTAATAAGCTTTCTCTCGTTTCGAGACAAAGCTTGGCCAAAGCCAAAGCTTATATATCCGATTTTCACGGTACGATCGATCTCTGCCGGTCCGTTGAGAATCCTGGTTAAATCAACGGGTCCATAAAATCCTTTCTCTCTCTCTCCCTCTCTCTCTCTCTTTCTCTTTCTCTCTCTCTCTCCCTCAAATTATTCTCCAGCGATTGTTCGTACGTTTATCGTTAGATACAGTTACTAGGTAGATGTTCTATCATGAATATTCCCTATATTTAGCATATATATTCTCTTGTATTTCTCTAACAAGATCGAAAAGCAAATTGATAAACCCTTTCGATGCCATTCCAAATGTAATTCCAAAACCAAAATCATTTCTATCCAATAATCATGATCATATCGTAGATTATAATATCTTCCAAAATTTTCTTTATTGTTTCTTGTAACATCGTAATTTGAATATTTGATTAAAACGTAACTTATGATTAAATATAAAAAAATATGATTTATTTTTCCGATTTGTATTCAGTCAAATTAGAAGCAATTCGCGTTACATGAATTATAGAGACAGAATCAAACTGTTTGACTTCCATTATTCTGCTGAAAGAGCCATCGTTGATCATCGGGTACAATTAGCGAATGCAGAAATGGCTCGTGTATGCAAATTTATCTGGTAATCCTGGAAAACTACATATACCACTGCTCTTGCACGATTTAATCACGCTACGTGAGCAATTCAATCTCTTATTTTCTTCTCTGTTGACCAATGTTGTTCGCGACAATATTACGGAAAGAGAAAGAGAGAGAGAGAGAGAAAGAGATGAAAAAAGAAAGAAGATTTTTAAATTTATTCTTCCCTTTTGTCTTTCCTATTTCTTTTCATTTTCTCGACGAATTTCTCCTTTGATGGCTATTCGTATCGTATCACGAACAAATTCATTTCATTCATTTTTTGGAAGGATATAAATGTACCACTCACTTTGTAAATTAGAACAAAGGGAAAAAAAGTTATCGGTTAATAGAAGAAGTGAAGTGAAAGGTAGCAAGCGCTTTCTCGATTGTAGAAAAGATGAAAAAGGGGGTGTGGTTATGGGTAGGGATAGGGGGGGTAGGTAAAGATTAAAGATACGAAAGGGACGAGTGGGGAAAATAATTTCCCTACGGCGTGATTAATGAATTTAATTAGAATTAATAATTAGTGTCACATAGAAGAAAAAAGTTTTCTCTTTTCATTTCTAACTTGATATCTACCTACTTACATGCATACATACATACATATATACATACATATATACATACATACATTTATACATATATAATATCATTAACCCAACCGACATGAATATTCTCCTTCTCCGTTTCTCGACACAATTAGTAGCGAATCTTTGTTAAACACGGCTCGTATAAGAGTTTGCGACTCATTAAGAACGTTTTATTAGTGACGAATGTTTTCGCATAACCGATCTACGAGAGTAGTGTTCGCGTCACGCGCGTTTCCCTGGAAACAGGATCGTGCCACACATATATATGTGTATACATATATTATATCTATTTTCCCTTACTATGTCTAATTAACCTCTTTGGTAAAACTACTCAACGACGATTCATACTGGCCATGCTCATTCCTTGCGAATCGAAATAACGAAAGGGAAATAAATTCTAATGAAAGTTAGAACAAAAAATGTCAACGCTAAGCAAGCTTCGCTAAGCTTCGTTTGTAGATGAGATTATTAAAGACAAATTTCAATAGAATTGTCGATGAGAAGGATCATTTTTTCGTGTGCGTGTACGCGTACGCGTATGCGTGTGATAAGAGAGAACATCCAAGAACGATATTTAATAAGGTTCCTACATTCCAATTGGAAATCATATCATATAATCAAGGGAAGCATTCAGAAAGTTTTCTAACACGAAGTTAAGTTAAAGCAAACTTTAAGTTCTTATAGAAGGACGATCGATCTTTCAAGGAAGTCGAGAGAGAGAGCTATTGAAATCGCCGAGTTTTCGCCTCTATCGTTATCCGACATCAATGTCATCCTTCTCACGTAGAAAGAACGCATGAATGTCGATAAAGAAAGCTTGATGAAGATTAACGGAAAATTATTCGAAACTTTCATCGTGATTTTGCAAATGATCTATATATTTTATTTTTTTATTTTTTTGTTTTTTTCTTGTTTTTGTTTTTGTTTTTGATACGATCGGCAAGAAGAGCTCACTTCGAAATCGTTGACAGTTTTTGGATTTTATATCAAAAATAGAGATTAATTTTCATCGTAAAATAATTATTTTTATCTAAGTAAGAAAATCTTTAAACAAGAATAAATCGTTAATTTCTGTCAGGTTGAACTTCAAGGATACGTTTATAAATCAATTCTTTCGTATCGTATGCTTAGAAAGAAAATAAAGGGAACAATTGATTTAAAATTAAATGATTAATTGAATACTTTGAGAAATGTGTTACTTCACTCATGGAACGGAAATTAAGTATTCAACGTGTCAAGTGCAGGAGCGTTACAGATGCATTTTGTTAAGCTTAGTTTCTGGGATGTCGTAACGAGAAGAAACATTAGTGAAAGCTTTTATGTTAATTAAAACGATCAACTTTAGTTTAGATTAGATCTTCATTAGAAATAATTATAACTTTATTTTATATATTATGTTAATGTAATAACATTAATCATTTGATAACGAATCAGCAAGCAAATCAACATGAAAACAAAAACAACAAAAACATATATAATTATGTATTGAAACAAGTTGAATTATAAGAACAACGTCTCGATGATAAGCTCTTTTTTTTGAAAAACATAAACTCAACCTATCTAAATACATCGTTAGTAGTCTCGTGTACGTTTCTGTCAGCTTTTAGCAGCTTCACTGGCAGCAGGTTGTGCTGTCGAGCAGATTGAATGAACGAATTAAGTTTTCATTGCGACGATGTGTGGTACTCGAGGGACTCTTTCTATCTCTCTCTCTCTCTTTTTCATCCATGATATCACTATCTTTCTTTTTCTCTTTTTCTCTCTCTCTTTCTCTTTTACTCACACGTAGTATACTCGTCTCTTTTTTTCCATTCTCTCTTTTTCTATTTCTCTCTCTCTCTCTTTCTTTTTCTTTTGCTTTTTTTAACTTGTTGTACTTTTGTGTCTCTATTTTTCCATCTATCTTATATCTTCAAATGCCATGTTCAGCCCTGTATACTTGTATACTTGTCATCTTGTTTTATCTCCGTTTGATCGTTATAATTCTCCCACTACATCGTAGTACTTCTCTTTATTGAGGGACTTGACGGAAGGTCGTGAGGCGACCGCGATTATTGGCTGGGACAACAATTGCAAGGTTAAACGGAAGCACGAGCTCGTTTATCGTTTATGTGATTCATTTATAAGCGCAAATTGTTCAAAAAATTATTCTAAGCATAAAAGGATAATGTAACGAGATTTTGTAGGTAATATAAAAAGAAACGTATGAAGGATTAAAAATCTTTTTATCTTGCCATCCTATCTTTCTCCTGGTTGTTGAACAAGCAAATGTCCGCGAACTGGTTAAATTAGCGAGTATGCGGGAAAGCACTTAGAGAGAACATAGCTCGTACACGGTGAACGTTTCTAAAGTACTTACATATATACGCTCGAGCGTAAATCCAAAAATTCAATGTCCAAAGAGGATAGAATAGAAGGGAGAAAAAGAATTAAAGGAAAATTATTATTTTATATTCGTAACACAAACACATACATGCATGCATATATATACGTGAATTCACGCATATGCATATAAATATTTGCCCAACTTTCAATATTCGCAAACATGCATTTAATAAATTATCTAAGAAAAATTTATATGAACTACAAAAATAAAAAACAAAATTGCAGATAAAAATGTAACGTTATTTGGCAAGCACTATTATCGAGTAGGGCGAGTTTTTACATCAGTAGATCGATACAGGAATAAAGTTGCAAAAAGGAAACAAAATCATAATTCGACCTAGTTATTAAATACACATATTCTGTACGCATAGGTTTAATAAATTATTTAAAAACAAGATTATAGATAACTTACATTAGACTACAAGTTTGTATATACTAAACCAAAAAATTTTTTAGTCGTTCTAATGATACATAGGAAGATATTAAGGAAGTCATATTCTTAATCAATGCCCTGTAGTAGTCGATTTATCGAAAAACGAAATTAATATTTCTATATACAAAATGTTTCAGGTTTTCTCATACGAACGTTGTGAGTGTATTCTACTCAAAATGACGTATTGATTCTGACTCAAATACGTAACTCAAAAATGAGCACAAAAATATTATATAAACATAGATCATTTAAGGCTTTATTCAAAAGTTATAACATAAATTAAAAACTGTCTATTTGTGCTGTTAAAAATGTTGCCCGCCTACGCGAATACAAGTTTAATACCACTATTGTATATTGTTTTTGACATAACAAATTTCTTGTCGATTTCTATTAATTTCTGCAACAGCATTCTTAATTAATTTTACCATAACATCAAGTGTAGCTTTTTTAATTGCATAAAGTCCTTGTTTCATCTCACAAATAAAATTTTAGAGAAGCGAGGTCAGATGATTTGAACGCTCAAGCTATTGTTCAAAGAATATTACGTTGAATCATTTCAAGATAATAAACAACATATGCAAAATTATTAAACATCATCTTTGAGCAACACATTTAGATAATTTTACAACTTATATTATAGCTTTTGAATAAAGCTTTAAACACTATTTCTATCTTTTGAAATTTTCGGTTAACATTATTATCATTTGTTTAATCATTTTTCCTTCTTCGAAATCTTTCAGTCGAAATAGATATACGCAAAAAAATAACATTAGGGTGAATCCAAAGTTCGTGCATTTTTTGTTATTAATATTTCACTCGCATATAAAGTCATTGTATTGACTTCAAAAAATTGCACTATCTGAAACAATACAACAAACGCACGAACTTTAGGTTCATCCTAATATAAAATACCGTTAAAATGACCTATGTTCATATAATATATTGTTTTTTATTATATACATATATTTAAGCATAACAATACGCTCATAATGTGTTTGTCGGGAAAAAAACCTCAGATATCCCTTATATCAAAGCTTTTATTTTTTTCTTTCTGTAACACTAATACTAACTCTAATAGTGACTCTCTTATTTGAGAGTACGCATGAAGATAAGGGACGTGGGTTGAAGAGGTGATGGAGGTGGACGACGACGAGAAGGAGATGGAGATTGTGTGGGAAGAGAAGGAGGAGGAGGAGGTGGAAAGGATGGAGGGGAGGAGGGGAGGAAACGAACAGAGGACCAGCAGAAGCTCGACCGGGATCGTCAGAGTGCCCTCCGACTTGGCCGCGCACGCATCCCTCCTCTGCCAAGAGCAACGATATCGAGTCGATATCGTGAGAGCGCGCGCGTTGACAACCGCTACGAAGAAGAAGATACCCCAAGAACGTCAACGAGAGGTAGAAAGAGAGAAAGAGAGAGAGAGAGAGAGAGAGAGAGAGAGAAAGAAAAAGAGAGAAAGAAAGAGAGAAAACTACTTTCGAAGTTTCGAAAGTTCGCGCATTCTTTCGGTGAAGGATCGAGATACGGTTACGACAACGATAACGATAATCAAAACCACTACGAAGAGAAGAACGAAGATTAAGAAGATTAAGGAAAAGAAAGAGGAGAGAAATGAAAGAATCATTCTTCGAAGAATATTCACTTTTATTCAACTACCTGGTATTTCGGAAGATCGAGGAATAACATTTAATTGGTATCGATTTGTCTCCCGTAATTGAAAAACAAAAAAAATAAAATAGAATAAAAAGGAAAGAAAATAAAGGAGCACAAAAGCACAAGGGGATCTATATATTATACTTCATCATTCAGATTGTAATATGCTTATTGTTATGAGCGTATGAATGGTGTGTTGTTGGTGAAGTTTCAAGAGTATAAAGTGTCCGTCGATCGGTCGTCGACTAATATTTATCGTCAATCGATCGAAGAAATATAAGAATAAAAAAGACAAAAAAGAAAGAAGAGATTAATAGGATCAAGAAGTCGCGTGATAACGGAAGATAAAGATCGGAATCATCGTGAGAAGATTTTTCGCGCGATGCGCCGCTGAACGACGATGCCTGCCGAGATATAAATATAAAAAATCGCAGAGTACACTGAAATATATATATATACGTGCGTTATACGAGATTAAATTTTCCCCTAGGATGTATCTTTGATAATACTTGTACCAATATATAGTCATCTCTTTTTTTCTTTCTCCTTTTCTCTCTCTTTCTCTCTCTCTCTCTCTCTCTTTCTCTCTCTCTCCTTTTCTCCGTCTTTATCCGTCTCTTAATTTTCGTTGAACGATTATTAAAGAAGAAGGAGAATATTTTGTTAGAGATAAATAAGGTCATCTCGCGTACTCGATATCTGGAGAAGAATAGAAATCTTCATCGGAATAGTGTTGTACACCGGACCGGAACAAGTCCTTGGCTTTCAGAAACTTGAGAATAACGTTGTGCGAACGTTGACGATATAACACGCGCGAACAATGAAGTGGTACTACCTAGTGCTGGCACTGATCGCTGTAACCAGGGCCGACAATGCGGTCCAAACGACGGAGTATACGAATTTCAACTGTCCCGAACTCAATTCTCAAGAGGAGATCGATCTCGATAAGGTTAGTTCGTCGATTTATCACAATTTAGTTATTTTTTATTATTATTATTATTAGATAATAAATATACTTAATTTTATAGAAATTAATTATAATCAAAATTAATATAAACAAAAATGAAAGTTATTATTTTAAACATAAATACTGAGTTTAATCTGAATCTGAGTCTTATGACTGAGTTTAATTGATGTTCGTCTTGATCACACAGGTCATCATTTTAAAATGAATTTACTTTTTGTTTTTTTTTTTTCTTTTTTATTGTTTTCGTTTTTTCTCATGTTTATGTGCAAGCACATGAACGCGTTGGGGAGACAGATTTCAACGATATTCTCTTGTAATTTCACGAATGAAAATATACGCGCTCTCGCGCAATTTTTCCAAGAGACCGAATTACGATTTTCATGGGTATGGGTTGAAGGAAGAGAATGAGAGAGAGCATAGGGTAAATGGTTATGGTTCGTGTAATATCCATAATGAACGGCCTGTGATTCAATCTTTCTTTCCCTTTCTATCTCTCTCTCCCTCTCTCCCACTCTTATTTTTTCTGTTTTTTTTATCAACAGTTGCTCGCGTTTATCACGTTTCGAGCAAACAAAAATATACGAGGGGTTGGTGAGACGATGTTCGGACGATTAAAGTTGTAAATTGTAAATGTCGCCTTTATGAGCTGGATAAAAGCTTGCGGAATAATGGAACTCTTTACTTTTTTTTTGTTTTTGTAATACGTTCGTTGGTCAAATTTCGAAGAATTTTCAATTTGTATTCATGAAAAATCTTTCTTTCTCTCTCTCTCTCTCTCTTTCTCTCTTCATATACATATATATTACATATATTTCGTACACGTACGTATATATACATGTATGTATTATTTTTTAATAGAAAAATAAAAAATCAAGGAGAAATTCGAAACGATCGAAGAGATAAGTTCGATAAGCGTTAGAGGTGGGTCACGTAATGGCTCGGAGTTGGCCGAAGCTTAAAGTATCGTTAATTCAAAACAATTACGAGTTCCTGGCACGCTGCCTCGGCGAAGTTGTCGAGTCCAGAGAGAGTGTGAGAGATAGAAAGAGAAAGAAAAAGATAGACAGACAAACAGAAAGAGAGTGAGAGAGAGAGAGAGAGAGAGAAAGATAGGAGCTGGTTTATAGTCGTTAAATATAAAGTTAAGTTAACTGATGGATATAATTCGAATAAAATAAAATGTTCGTTTATAGAAAATCGCATACGTTTTGACCAAGCAAGCTATTTGACATTTTCCTATATGCTCTACATATGCATGACTATCTAATGTCCCTTGAGAGATTTATGAGAAATCGTCGAGTTGGATTTCAAGCTTAGAAAACAATTTCCGTGTGTCTTGCTTGCATTGGTAATCATCTGCCAGGGTAAATCTCGTTTCCTTTAAGAATTTCTTTAATGTCAACGTTGAAATATTATATTTTGTTGAAATAAGTGAAATAGAAAAATATTACGAGAGAGAGAGAGAGAGAGAGACAGACAGAGACAGAGCATGACGAATATTTACCAAATTAATTATTACCAATATAATATTTACCAATTTAATTAACCTAGGACTAATTAATATTTTTTCGTCGTTAACAAATGTCTCATATTCGATAGGGTTATTCAATTTTTTTTCTTTTGGTTTCTTTTTTAATTCATAGGAGATTAATTTGTATGTTTTCTAATGGTCATATATTTAATTGAGTTTCTTGATTTTTTTTTGGGTGAGTTAATTGACCTAAAATTGACTAATATTATTTCATTGTTTAAAAATGTCTCATATTTGGTTGGATTATCTTGATATCTTTTTTTTATTTCTGATTTATTTCACCTTAGATTTGATTTAATTCATCTAATACCAATTTAACATTTGTTCGTCGTTTTGAAAATTGCCATTTATTTACATAATTACGGTAATGCAATGTCTAATATCGTGACATTATTTCGTTGGTCGATTGTTCGTAAATTTCGATCGTAGTTTCATCCATATTATTATTATTATAATGGAACATCGTCGGGTATAAAAGGAAGATGAATCATACGAGATAGATGGAGATCGTGCTCGACGTCTACCAAGGGAGAGAAAGAGAGAGAGAAAGAGAGAATTCGGCTTGACAACGCCAGTTGTCAAGCCGGTTACATCGCGGAGTTCGTCGAGGCTTAATAGTACTTCCTATTATTCGAAGTTTCGAAACGTGCAAGGTGGATAATCGAAGGTAGAAGTACATCGAATACTGTACCGATATATACGTATACTCGTAGTCACGTTTAGAATGTGCATAGAATTTAACATGGAACGTAGAATTCGATAATAGTAAACTTCCGTTATCGATTCGATAAAATTTCGCGCTAGTTGAAGGGTAGGGGGACGAGGAACGGATAAGAGGGGAGGATCTTGGGGGCTTAGGGAGTTGGTTTTACTGTAACCAAAAATTTCACCAAGATTTTTTTTTTCCCTTTTCTCAATTTTGTGTCTACCCGTTGATTTTAAAATATTTTTTCTTTTTCACACTTTTATCGTGAGATCTCATTTCTCTTTCGTTCAAGTACCATCAAGTCTTTCTCTTTCTCTCCACCTGAAATTTCCCTGCTTGGTGATAAACCGTAAACACTTTGCATCTCACGTCTTTTACCCTTTAGTTTCGTTCTTTTTTTTTTTCCTTTCTTTATTTCTTACCCTCCATCACTGGTGTTCTCTTGCTTGTTGAAAAGAAAAAAGGGTAAGAAAATACGAAAAGCGAAACGAGTCGTGTGTCGAGTTGGTATAGAGAAACGAAGTGGTAGGACCTTTTCCACGTTCCGTTTCCTTCTTGTTTTCCATATAGCTGACTTCTCGATTAGCATAAGCTTCGCTTAAAATCCATGCGCTGAATATAAAGCGAGTCGAGACGTTGTCGTTGTTACTAGTTGAAGTTATGGGCAAGCTGTTGCGAGGGTTGCAGCTGCGTATCTCTCTCTCTCTCTCTCTCTCTCTCTCTTTCCATCTCTTTTTCTTTTTATTTTTCATCTTGTTACACTTGCGATTAAAGAGAGAAAAATAACCGGGGTAACAATTTCATTGTAATTTGTGTCCATTGATGAATAACCCGAAGATATACAATACTTATTTTATTATTGCGAATATGATTGTCTTAACGATATTACGTAGAAACATTTTTATTGAGAGTAGGTTGGGAAAGAAAAGTTGGATTTTTTTTTAGCTACAATTTTTCCGCTTCGCTTGAAGATTTACGTGGCTATCGGGATGGAATTTATGAACAGTCTCCTTTTCGTCTTGAATCTTTCCGTGATCTTGAACTTCCGTTTTGGCTGGACTCACACAACTCCGCGTCGTCCTCGTCCTCTCGTCCTCGTTTTAGTTGTAGATATCGCAAATCGTAGATATACAGTCGATTTTTTTTGTTTCTTTTTATCCCAACCATAGATTTTTCCACCTTTCGTATAAAATATAGCGACATTTTATGGTCCATTTGACGATAATATGACAACGATTGGTGTTATACTCGTAAAATATCTTCGTTGTGGAAACGTTTAAGTTTTTTAGATTATACTCTTCACATTCGTTATTAATCAGTTATAATATAATCATTTTATATCGTAGGTTTATACATTAAACGTAGCAATTAATTCAGTGTCGTGATATTAAATTCATTGCATCAAAATTATTATATTTTTTTCCTCCAGGAATTAATGTAACAAATTATGTACAATCATTTGAAAAGATGCAGAGAAGAGCTAATCAAGTATTACATAGAAAAAGAAATAATTGTATTTTTACTATATTTTACGTAGATGCGAATACCCTTGCGAGATCAATTTTTGATCATTTAAATAAAACGTTCTCCTGTAATACAATTGATATCACTTCAAAAGTTTAATAATACGTAGATGCGAATACCCTTGCGAGATCAATTTTTGATCATTTAAATAAAACGTTCTTCTGTAATACAATTGATATCACTTTAGAAGTTGAATAAATTTTAAAATACGTTTATTTATAAAAGAATTTGAAAACAATGCATTACAAGCATATATCAATTATTTAAAATTAACAGTAGTAATACGAATACTCTTATGACTCGCTACATACATATATATATATGTATATGTTACCGTGAAAGATCGAAATTGGATTCACATGGTCGCTTCGTATATGTATTATTGTATTAATGCATAAGAATAAACCCAAATATTCGATCTGTCACCAATGTATTTGGTATATGTTGACAAGTGATCATATGAATCTTGACATTCTTCAATTTCAGTCTTTCACGGTAACATATATAAATGAATTAATTAAAATAATCAATGAAGTTCAAGTAGAAATCATGGTGCTATAAATCGAGCAACGAGCACTCTGTTCGTTGCACTCTGATCGAAATCGTCGTTTAGATAATCAAAGGGAAATTCTACAAGTTTCTCAGTATTCGTAACAGTGCATACATATAGATAGATTGATATATACACATACGATAGGTGCGTACGAAGTCATCGACCGATAGATTACCATTTACATAACATAGAAGGCAGGCTAACGATCGAAATCGGATTTGTCGATGACGAGATGGCTGTCAAGTTGAAAGACGTCCTTCTTTTTCTCTTTAACCATCCGATAAATGACCTCATTAGCTTTTTTTTTCTTTTTCTTTCCGAAGAGCCTATCAATCAAAGGTTCTTTTAAAAACAATTTTTTTTCTCTATCAGACTTTCTCAATTATCTCATAACTCGACAAAGGCATCAGACGGTTAATGAAATATTTTATTAACATCTATTCTTTTAATTTATAATATAGAAAAAAGAAGAAAGAGAGAGGAAGAGAGAGAGAGAGAGAGAGAGAACGATAGTATCAGTAATCGATGAAAGGTATCCGGAGTTCTCTCGTTTCGAAGCGTCAGGAAAAAAGGTAGACGGATAACGTCATCAGGCGTCCGAATGAAATTCATCGAGGAATATAAAATTTTACGATGGCGAAAGGAATCAGGACACCTTCTACGTCCGACTTCTTCAATACGAACGTTCGTCTCTAAAGTCGATTTTTGTAGGGAAGAAAATGAAAGAGGAGGTGATAGCTTTCAATTCTCACCCCTCGACCAACTCCCCCTTCTCCCTCTTTTTTTCTCTTTCTTTCTTTCTTTCTTTTCCCTTTTTCTATTTTCCTTCTCGTTGGGAGGCAAAGAAAGTTCTTTCGTATTTTCGAGATAATGGTTATCTTAGTAAAAGAAGAACAGCAGGAAAGAAAAAGGAAAAAAGGAGAAGAAGAAGAAGAAGAAGGAAAAAAAGAAAAGTCATGAGGTTTCTTCTTTTTCCTAGATTTTAGATTAGAAAAGAGAAACCAAAACCAATGCGATTTTTCTTCGATCCATCATCCTTTTACCAGACAACTGTATAAAAATTCTTCTCTTTTCATCGTTTTAACTCTAAGCTCACCGTTTTATCATTTCTCTATTTCTATCTCTGTTATACATTTTTCTATAATCTACTAGTTCTCGAAACTGAGCTTCACGAGTAACGAGCTCGCGAATTAACAGGGTTTCACAATGAAACGAGAAGTTTTACCTGAATAGCGGCAGTTGCAGTAGCATCCTACCTAAAGTGTATCTCATTCCTATCGCATGAGTTTTTTTCTATTTCCTATCCTATATACCCATTAAATACCTAACGAGTTTTTATGTTTAAATCAAATCTACATATGTGTAATATGTTAAAAAAGAAAAATATAAAAAATTATGCTACAAAAATGTAGTAAACGAACTCTCGCGATAAATTTTATATTTTTTAAACTTACTTTTTTAATTATATATTATAATATATGTTTGTTGGTTATGATTTTTACTTTAATCTAACAAAATGTATAAAGTGAAATTTTATATAAATTTTAATGCAACTTTTCAACTAATTTAATATTAAAAAAGAGATAGAAAACGTCTGTGAATAGATATTTTTTATATAAAAAATATTATATATACAGAATGTATCAGCTATAAAGGAGGCTACCTAAATATTTTCTTTGTTGTTAATGATATAAATAATATTTACAACATACCTTGTTTGATTTCAAAAGAGGTGTATCATTGGAAAATATTTTCTTGTAAGGTAATATTTTTATTAATTTTATCAGGGTTATTGATATTTTTTATCCTATAAGCGTTTATTTTTATATATTGTACCTTACAACGGGTAAAAAATGTATTAAAGTATACCTGTATCATAACTTACAAATGATCTTGAACATCATAAGTCTTAAAACAAAGAAATACACATTTTCTGTTTCCGAATTTACAATAAGTGCAGTAGAAGCAGATATTGAAAAAAAATCGAATGATATTTTTTTATATTTAATGTATTACTTCCATTTATTTGAAGTATGTAATTCTATCTTATTTCATATTTAAACAGGTCAGTATAGTTATTTCTGAGTTTAGCAACTAATCATTTCACGAATTAACGGATTTGACAGAGTAACGCTAAACATATATATACTATATTACATTATATTATATCCGCACGTTTAATAAATTTTCCTCCTCCTCGTGTATGTATTCAAAACACGGAGAAAATTAATTTCGAGGTATCTCTAATGGTTTCGATGAAAACAGAATGTAACGCTTTACGTGGCTCGTCCCGCATAATCACAATGTTAAGTTCATTTCCGGAGTTGAGGGAAAACTAGACGACGCGTAAGCGCGTAATTACGACATTAAGCAATTAAATTTCAATAAGAGGATTCCTTCTCGCGTGACGAGAAGCCGGCATCGTCCACCACGTGTACGGTTACGAAATAACAAGCTGACAGAACGATGTTGCATCTCTGTATCTTCCAAACCGTGAAGATGCCAAAAGAAACAAAAGAAAAGAAGAGAAAAGAGACTAATAAATAAAACAGAAGAAAGAAGAAAAGATATAAAGATCGAAACTTACGAAACGAGTTTTAAAAAGTTTTCTTTCGGGGTCTAGTCATAAGGGTGCTCGTATGTAAATCACAACTGAAAGTGAGAGAAATAAAGGGAGATCTTTTTTTCTCTCTCTTATCGTGATTCCAAAGAAGGATATTGTGCAAAAAAAAAGAGAAAAGAAAAAAGAAAGGACAAATAAATGATCGATGAAACTTTTCACTAGAAACTAGAGCTGTTGGTTGCGGAGTTTGAAAAGGATTTTATCTCATGTGAGTTCAAGATTTCTCTATTTTTCTCGCTCACTCACCTATTCTCGTTTCTCTCACTCTCTTTCTCTCTTTTGTAAATGCGACGGTGCAAGAGGAGGGATTGAAAATATCTTCGGTAAAGAACGACAGAATATTTCTGCATCTTCACAGCTCGAGAAAAACTACGTTCGCAAAGTTAAAGGTCACCGATGTCATGAGTATATACATATTATACAGGTAAACGTGAAATATATAAAGTAATATGTAAACGTATATTATGTACGTACACGTACATCATAGGTAGATACCACATCTGTTCGTACACGTCGAAACTTGCGGTAACATACGTATGTGTAGGAACTTTTGTGTTTTGAAACTAGTCGATTTTTCTATTGATTTATATGATTAATAAGGAAGAGAAAGAGAGAAAGTGAGATAGAAAGATGTCGCGAAAATATTTGTCAAATCTTGTAAACCAAACCAAGTCATTGAAATTCTCTTATAGTTTTTTGTTTTAATTAACTCAACAAAATGTATATATATATATATATATATATATATATATATACGTTACCAACGAAGGAACGAATTTTGAAATAGAAGTGCAGAAGCGAAAGAAGAAACGATAAAATTGAGTAAAAGATAAACGTATGATTCAAAATTTTTCAATGAAAGTATTTTGACAAGCTAGTTGCATTATTGGTGATGCAGCTGAACTGTATGTATCCAAGCTAGATGAAATGCTTCGAACTTTTTGATTTTAATTTTCTATGGAGTTTTGCGAGACTCGATTTTGAATCCTTTCTCTCGAGAATTTGGGTTTAGGAAAGCATTGAAGGAAAAAAAAAAGATGAATGAATAGATAGATAGATAGATAGTCTTCTATATTTCTTTATTTTTTTTCCTTTCTTTTTTCTTTTTTTATTTTGTTACTTCCATAATAATCCCATCTAGTCATAGAATTTTCGCAGTTTCATTTCTTCGTTGACGACTTAATTTACATATTCAAGATCTTTGTAATACGAGGAGATTTTATTTAGCGAAGAAAAAAGAGAAAAAGAAAGACCAAACTATATAAAAAAAAAAAAAAATTATTGCGAGTACCGAATTTTTTACATTTTGTTCAGTTATTCTTACAAGCGAAACACGTTTTACGGATTAATTCTACCGGAAGTACGATAATAAAAGAGAAATCGATTTAAGGATTAAACAATAACAATAACAGTAACAATAACAGTATGATGTAGTAGTAATATCTGGGGAAGGCGAAAGTAAAAAAAGAAAATTTAAAAAAAATACAATACATATAAACGCTAATTACGAAAGCGAATTTATAATCAACGCCATACAACCGGAAGAGATTTAATGGCAAATTTGCATCGATTTTCGAGCCGTAATTTATCCCACTCGCGAGCAGTCGTAAATTAGCTCGATATTCATAGTCACAGTTTTCGTTATGTAGTAGAATAATCGAAACGTAGGTACGTATGTTCAATATTTTGACAAAACTTCCATTCGGGATTTATATTAGAAATCTTGAGAGATTTATCACTTTAATGTGTTTCATAATATGCGAGTCACCGGCACGTGTTTCGTACGTGTATATATAATAATATATTTTGGGAAGATTCAAAATGAACGTAGTAAAATAAAATTAATCGATGAGGAAAATTTCGTCGTACGAGGACTCTGAATTATGTTAATCGGCCACATTGTTTTAGCTTCCATTAATCGCACTGGTAGTAACCATTTTGTTGTCCCTGGATTCATGAAAATATATTAACATGTACGTTTTCGAGTATCGTTTTCATCGTCGTCGTCGTCGTCGTCGTCGTCGTCGTCGTTGTTATTGTTGTTGTTGTTGTTGTTATTGTTGTTATTATTACAGTAATTACTATAACACATCACGAGAATCCAACAAGTTACAACTGGTACAATTAGTGACCACTCGAGATTGAATTAGTAATTAAACGGCAACACGTTGGATAGCGTCGGTTGCCATTACGCTTATTTGTTGTGCAGATGCTTTTGCCAATCTGTTTAGGGATTCATTAAGGAAGGAGACGTTTAACTTTACCGAATCTCGGCTTACTCTCGACAAATTTCCCATCCGCAATCAATTCTGTTTCATTACTTACGCAACGGCCATCAACCTTGGCTAAAAGCAAAGCTCGTAAAACGATACTTGATATTTGTGTTTGTGCGCTCGCGTGTATGTGCGTATATGATGAATGTTTGGCTGAGAGTGGTCCTTTCAAATTGCGAACGATAAGTAAATTTTACTTGAAACTCTATCGACTATAGGCATGTACCTAGTTTAGTGGCTTTATCATTGGCTTAAAAAAAAAAAAGAAAAAAGTAAAAGGAACACACAAAATGTGAGTACCTATAAATATTTAAATTTTCACTTGAGAATATAAATTGAATGATGAAAGGGATATAAAACAAAGAAATCTTCATCTCGAGAGCGATTGAACAACGTATATATAAGCTCTTTGTTATATTTATCGTTGAAAATTCTAAATGATTAATAGTATTCTATGTAGGAAGAGACGACATATCGTATTCGTAGCTATTTATTATCGTGATTTATTTTAAGCTCGTAATTAAAAAACTACGAGACCAAGTTGAAAAGGGAATTCGAAATAGAATAGAATAAGAAAAAATATAGCAAAGAAAAGGAAGAAGAGGAGGAGGATGAGGAAGAGTAGAAAAGCTTACCAACGACGAACAATGCGGTGAAAGAGAAATGTTGCTTCGATATCCGGTCCATATCCGTGGATCATGGAAAAAGGTCGAAGGGAGGATGGAAAAGGAAGCTCCGGGGACGTGGGTAATACGCTAGGTGGCAAAGGTTAAGGAATAAGAAGAATACAAAATATAAAATGAAAAGGAAAATCCTAAAGAAATGGGAAGAACGCGTTCGTGAGAAATTAGAAAGCTCGTCTTTTAAGCTTGCGTGGTGCTTTTCGAGCACTACGGTGTACGTGCACGGAAGAACTATGAGAAAAAGAAAGAAATAAAGAGAGAGAGAGAGAGAGAAAAAGAAAGAATTATTCTAATGAATGAGAGTAATAAGTGTAGTTAAATATTATCGTACAGAATAATTTACATAAAATTAATGCCTTTTTAAAATTTTTTTTTTTTAATATTTATGAATAACGCTATTAACACTATTAATATTTATAATATTGTTTTGTTAATATTACTAAATAATAATTTTATTACCTATTATTCAATATTATTAAAAAATATATGTAAGAGGGTTGAAAAGTTTTATATCTATAACCGTAGGAACAATTTTTTGTTCGATCAAACTTACTTATAGTTAAAAAAGTTTAGTTGAGCCTTCAGACTTTTTAATCCAGCGCCTCGTATATTATATTAATTATAAAAATATAATATATTGTGTGTATATTAATTAGAATTTTCCTTATGGATAGGGGATAGAATATATTCATAGTATCCTCGTGCTTGTCGTAAAAGGCGACTAATAGGGTTTGAGTATTGGCTTGACAATCACACTTCGCAAAAATCCACTCGTTTAAGTAAACTTCTGGAAGAAAAATCAGAGAAGTGAAGATAAATATAAAAATGGAAGTTTACGAGAAGATATTAATACAAAGAAAAAAAAAATGTCAAATTTAAAAAACGAAATATTATTTTTAGAATTGATATATTTTATATTATTAATAAATATATTTAAATGTGATTATTTGTAATACCTTATAATATTATTATATTGGTAACACAATAATCAAACGAATAGCCAATATTCGACATATTCAGCCATACATTCAAGGAAAACAAGATTTTCAGCATTGAATTCAAAGGTAATGCAATCTCTTATAGATACTGTATATTATGTAAGTCGGAATACATTGTTACTAGTTCCATTCTTGTCTAAATAAATACATAAAGAATAAAGTTAGTTTGATAGGAATCAGCTTGTATGATATTATATAGTTACTGTAACTTTAAGTCAAAGTGGGTCGTATCGAGCGAGGATGAAAATAAGTTTTCCTTCTGACGTCATGTATATTTCGCGTACATGCAAAATATTACCCCTTTTCGTGCATACGAAACGACGTTCATAGTTGGAGCTAACGCAAATCGATTTCGGAAATTTGTATCAGCCTTTGACGACCTGCTTTGCTTTTTGATAAACTCGTACCAGTTTTCTTTTTCTTTTTTAATAATTCCCAGTCATTTTCATTGCAGAGTAATTTTCTTCACAGAATTATTTTCTTTGATCTTGACGCAATGCAACATTCTGAAAAATCGATGGTAATTCTATTACTGGCAAATGATTAAATCGCCAAAGAAAAATATTGGAAATTTAATTGTATCTACAAATCATTATCAGTTTGTTCACGTTGATTTCATTAATTATCCATAAATTTGGACATTCACGAAAAGCATCAGGTGGAATTTGTAATCGTTGGAAATCGCATTTCGAATGCGATTGATTCTCAATGAAGGAATTGCAGTAGTTTCGGAATAATTTGCATCGTGGCAGCCAATTAAATTATCTAATTAGCATAGGATTTAGTAAGGAATGAGATAGTTGGTCTACTCAATCCCAAACTTAATCCATGACTAAGCTTTATTGATTACGTTCTCATATATTCTATTTGTGGAAAGAGTATCGTTTATCTGCCTTTTACTCTTTCTTTCTTTCTTTCTTTCTCTCTCTCTTCTTTTTTCTACTTTATAGTGAGTTAGCAACAGAAAAAATAAAAAGAATCCATCTTTGTTTGATCCACGTTCCACAATTTTACAATGTCCATTCGCTGTCCGTTTTCCTACGGACTGAGTGAGCTTTAAAAGTTAAAAACGTAACTTTACACTGATATCACTGCTTCCATGCTGGTAATTAATTCATATTATGATAATGACATGTAAAGAAAAACGTCAAAGAGACGCTCAAAATTAGATGTTAAGATTAAAATACCCTTAGTAACGTATATATGAAATTAAATGAAATATCGTATAGTGTATTTTATTTAAATACATCGTTTTAGATTGTCCATGAAAATATATTTTCTAAAAATAACCTTTATCGGATAAAACCGTAAATAGACTTTTAAAAATAATTTTTCGTGAGAAAACTTTTTATGATAGAGAGAAAATTTCCATTTGATAGTATCAACTGTTGCATCTTCGCGTCCATCGATTCAGAATAAGATAGGATTAAAAAGAGGAAAGAAAATAAGATAAAAAGGTAGAAGAAAATATGGAAAGTACCGTGCTTTGGAAGCGAGGTCTAGGAACGTACGCATCGTTTAAAAGGCAAAGTTTAATCATGCTCTAATGTAGGTCTAATGTAGGTCTAGCACATCACAGACGGGAACCCAAGGACCAACATCCCATGGCCTACATTCGGTTGCGCATGCTTCCTCTCTACCTTTTACCTTTACATATATACACGCACATTTATACGTACACATACATACTCGCGTATACATACATACACAAATACACGCTTTCTATGTTCTCTCTCTTTGTAACGGTGGCAAATCAAGAAAATTAACATTGGTGCATGCACAATTATCGTGTTGTCTATCTTAGTTACTTATGATCAATGAAATTACAAAGATAATAATATTAGGAAAAATCCATCGGAAATCACTATGCTTGATTTCATTGATGATATTATGATACTGTCATTAAACCGAATATATTACGTGAATCATGCTTTATTTGTTTTTTTTTTTGTTTTTTTCGGAAAATTGTTGCCTATTTTAAGAAAAATGTATATACCTACAAACCTTATAATCGAATTATTACTTAATAATACTCATAATATTATTCCAAATTATTATATTAGATTATATTTAATATTAAAAATATATTGATCGAGAATATAAATGTATTGATCGTCAAGAAAATTTCGAACTATTCCAATATTTCCAAATCTAACTTTTTTTTTTACTTGTAAGAGCATATTTTCTTTCATCTTTCTTATATCCGTTAAAATTCTGAACTTCTTAAAATAAATGTTTCAAGATATAGAATGTAATAGTTCCAGCAATAAAAATGAATTCGAAGATGAGAAAGTAAGTAAGAAAGAAGAAAAGAAAGAAATAGAGATAGAGAGGAGAATATTTTGCGGTAGAAAAGTTAGCACGCGTTTTCCCATTTATATTTCTTCGAACGTCGATTCGTTCCTCGGCAATCTCGATTTATTTTACCGCTCGCCATCCATCCATCTCTATCTGTTGAGGACTTATCTTTGAAAGATCGATCGATAATTCAACATTCTTTGTAGAAATGCGGTTCTATCGGTTTGCAAAGATAAAGAAAAACTTGTTCAAATTAATTCTCAATGATATTACAGCAAATTAGGTACAAATAGTATTTGCGAGTATTTTTCATTTACTTTAATATTTTTCTATAAACGCGTTTTTACAATCTTTCTGAAAGTTAATCTATTAAAAAAAAAAAGAAGAAAAAAAAATTAAAAAACGGAAATAAAAAGATAAGCAAAAAAGGACAGCATAATTAATAAACAAACAATTCAAGATACTTATTGTCATAATAATTTATACATTCCTGTAAAACCTCAATTATACTTCTTTTTAAGAGAAAATACGCTTTTATACTTTGTATAACAAAAAAAAATAATTTACAAAATAAAGTAGGAGGAATCTAATTTAAAGGAAACGTGAGTTACATGCGTCGAGGTAACAAAAAGGTTGGAAGGATGGTAAAACGTTGTTGAATGTCGAATTAACGAGGACTTGGGACAAGTAAGTGGGTTGAGTTTTCTCGCTGAAGGTTACTCGTGCGAATCGAGGAAAATGAAAACGTTGCTTTTGGGAAAGTATTCTGTGGCTCGTGTTTAAAGTTCCGCGCACGTTGCGCGAATGGGGAAGCTCATCCGAAAGCGTCAAACTTTATCGCTCGGACCGTAAAATTTGCACGGGTTAACAGAAAATTTTACGCTCGCATGAAGCCTTGCTACATGACCTCTTCGATACGTACACACGGGGGTGTGAAATTTAGGTCGAAAGGGGTAACGCTGCAGATGGCACCTCAAAGTCCAACCAACTTTCGAGTCTTGTTTTGTATACTATTTTTTCCCCTTTTTTCTTTTTTTTCGTTCTGTTCCTCCTGTTTTAATTTTCTTTTTTTTGTTCTTTTTTTTTCTTTCAAACTCAGTTCCCGCTCGTGACAAAAAAGAAGAAGAAGAAGGAAGAAAGAAAAATATTTCGACGAAAATAGCTAGAACTACGTGATGGTTAATGCACAGAATAAAAGTAAAAATATATGTCAAAAAAGGTTATAAATAATATATTATTACGTGAAAAATTACGTAGCACATATTTAAACTTTTTCTTTGATAATAAATTGTGGAGTAAAAATTTTTTGCGTAAAGGTAAAAAGACATAATTATCAATCGCTATAATATCAAAGAGATATTACATCATCGGAATAAAATGTATGTATCATTAGAATAAAACATCCTCTTATTTTAATCGTACCGTTGGTCCATCGATGGTACGAAAAGCAGATAAGCCAACTCGTGATTTTAATATCAAATCTTGAGAACGATTCAGAGTGGAGTAGAAAAGGAAGATGAAAGAGTAAATCTCAGCTAGGGACGCGAGCTTGCATGCAAATGCATTGCATAAGTTAGCATAAGTAAAGCACCCTCTCGCTTATTACTTCATGAGAGGAGGTTAAAACAACTGATTTTCGGCATTGAATAGTAACTGTGTGTCAGACATAAACTAGACGTCATCCATGATCCGAACGTGCGTAAATGTTCAAGAGAGGATTATGTTTTACTCGACAAGATTTTCCTACGAAAGCTTCAATTACCTTTTTCTTCTTCTTTCTCTTTCACACCATGAGAACGCCAATATCCCTAAATCTCTTTTAATCTATCATTTTTGTGTCATTATAGTCTATCATAGAATCACGGATTATTTCCTAAAATACAATTTCTAACTAACGAGAACATATTACTTCTTATTTTGTTTTGTTTGTTTTTTTTTCATGATTGCTCATATTATTTTAAAACAAAAAATTAAATTATTTTAAATAAATTTTGTAACGAATTGGATATTATATAATTATATATCAATGATATGATATTATTAATACGATAATATAGGAATGAATGACCAATAACCTTTTATATTACTTTCAAAAAGTTATATCTTTTGAAGAGACATATTGGTTCATTGAATCAAATCAGAGTGAAAGATCACATTACCCGGATCATCGGCTGCTCTCCATTTTATAAATCGGATCAGAATACTCGATTATAAAAAAAAAAATGAAGAAAATATAAAATATAGTAAAATAGAAACGGACGTATTTCAAATAAGATTCAAATCGATGCATTTTCTGAAGAAATTTACGCAATAAGTTTGACTTATATCTACTCGTTCTGGGAGTAATTAAATGATCACAATTTACGGGAAAAAGTTTGTGTCATTAGTTAAACTCTCCCGGTTATGAACTCCTTCTAAGTTTCTTAACTGTAACAGTAGTTAATATTAATCGTTATTCTCACTGTGCCTGTCGCGATAATGAAAAAATTTAAATGTTCCAAAAGTCCTTAGGAATGAAAGCAAAGCTAAGCGAAACGAAGTTTCAAAAAACAAAAAAAATAAAATAAAATAAAAAATAAAATAAAATAAACAGAAAATTAAAAATTAATAAAACAAAAAAATTCGTTACCTACGCGTCACGAATCACATTGTTCGTTCGTCCTTTCTTTTTTTTTATTTTGGTGTGTTTTCGTTGACGAAAAAACTCAATCCAAACGAATTTATTTCAAGAGAGGATAAATCGATCACACACCTGAGCTTTTTCGAATCGTCGGTGTAGGCTTAGAAAAGAGGAACTAAAATCGCGTTTTCTATCGTGGACAAATGGTTTTAAACCGTGCGGGTTTGTGTGTTAGTGAACGAGCAGAGACACGAACTGTGGCATATCGATCTTTGAAATTTACCTGCCGATACGTGTAACTCGTCCTACGATTGACGCGGAAATAGTTACGTTATCTCGACTAGAAGAATAGGAACGTGCTTCTGGGAATACGTCGAGGGAATACGATCGATAATAATACTCTTTCCCTTACTTTTTCTAACTCTTTCTTTTTCTCTAACTTTTCGATCTTTCAAAATAGATGGCTCGTCGACAGGCAATTATTAACAACTCGCCCTTTTTTTTCCTCTCTTTTTACAAATACCAGCTCTAAATTGGAAACAGATATGAAAACAGTTTAAGGAAAAATGAGGATGAAAAAAAGGAGAAGTCAGAAAAAAAAATGAGTAACAAGTTGTTCTTCTATGAAATGAAAAGAGAAACCGAGTAGAAAAATTTTACCGATAAGTTTAACTTTTACCCAGTACTTACGTACGTACCTACTTACCAGCGTTAAATCTCAAATAAAATTTTATTTTTTGCTTTTCCCTTCTTTTTCCTTTTTTTCTTCTTTTTTCAAAATCCATTTTCGTAAAATACCATCAACTTCGAATAACGTAACGTCAACGTGGATAAAATGAATGGGCTGCATCGTACGTTTTCACGTCGCGAAGCCAAAGGAAGTTTCCCACCTTCGACGAAGTCGGCACCGGCATTAGCTGAGGGTGCCCAGCTATTATTATATTTTGTATTTAACCAAACTTCGATGCTTGTTCCGTAAGTTAAGCTTCTTCCAACCACCTTATCTTTCTCTCTCGTTCACTTCCCCCTTACCCTCCCCCCACCCTCACCTTTCTCTTTCTATCTGTCTCTATCTATCTCTTTTACTCTTTCCCGTTGGAACGAAGATGAGAGAAAACTTTCGAAAAGGGGATGGCAGCTTCCGTCGTCGCCAAGTGAACGTTCTCATTTGCCTTTCAAAGGCTCGCTAGCAACCCTATCCCCATCCTCCTCCACTCTAAACCATCCCATCTCGCTACCACACTCACTATTATTCTGCGAGATACGAAGAAGAAGAAGAAGAAGAAGAAGACTATACCGAAACGAAGAGTACCACCAGAGTCTTCTCCGTTGAAAGTCGAGAGAAGCTGCGAGAGAAGGTTGAAAATCTTGTTGAATTTTCCTTCTTTCTTACCCCCCCTCCTCCTCCTCTTCCTCCCCACTTCTCTGGCTCCCACTTTCTATCTCTTTCTCTTTCATTCTCTCGTTAACGGCTATTAAACAATGTGCAAACGTAGAGAAAAGCGCTGGTGGGGTAGAGAAAGAGATTAAAGGGATAGGGGGAGGTAGGGGGCTGGGATGAGGGCGGTTTAGAGAAAGAAAGAGAGAAGAATCATTTACACGATGAAAACTATTCGCGATATAACGGAGGAAGAGGGTTCTTCGCTTCGAAACTAGAGATCTTCTCCTCCTCCTGCTTCTGTTCATCCTTCTTCTTCTCTTCTTCTTCTTCTTCTTCTTTCTCTTGATTCTTCTTTTTATGTTAGACCTGCCGGTGGATATTAAAATTATGAATCACGCATGTCAGCTAACCTCCATGAAATTTACGTCCTAAGCATTTCGCGAATTCTTCGTCCTCATTTTCGTCGTTGTCGTCGTCGTCGTCATCGTCATTAATTTTTATGTTTTTTTATTGTATCCTAACTTTTTCTTCATCTTATTCTCTTTTTATTTTCCTTTAATCCTTTTTATTTTCAATATTTTTCATTGGAGATAAATCTACGTAACGAATCGTTTTTGTTAACGAGTAATTTAGTTTATCAGTTATTGCAATACATAAAAAGTTCTTTGTTTTTTTAATGAGAAACTTGATTATTATAATCGAATTAAAAGAGTTTTCGCAGAAAGTGTAGACGATGACAATCTTGATCTAATAAGTTCTATCTAAGTTCGAAGAAGTCTTAAGATTTGACGAGAAGTTGAATATTTTCGATGCATTCTTGCACAAATTGCCCGGTATGATCTTATTAAACTATCGTTATATCGTTATATCGTATATTTCCTGATTGCTTCTGGATTAGTTAAATGAAAACCTTTAAGTATATATATAATATACCTTGGAACTCTGTTCTCTCTCTCTCTCTCTCTCTCTCTCTTTCCCTCTCTTTTCCTTTTTTTCATTTCTATGTCTTATCTTTCACAACTTTAGCTTACTTCCATAAGTTTTCTACGACCCGTTCGTATGCGCTAGGAACTTTTACACATCATGATTTTTGTGATCACAGAGAAACATTTTTAAATAATACGAAATAAAAGAAATATATGACAAAGGAAATATTTTTTACGGATATTTCTTTTTTAAGAAATTAAAACGAAATTTTCTTTATAATATAAAATAATGTAGTTTATACGCATAAAAATAAGTGTCGCTTGTAAAAGCAATGAATGATAAAATTTGTAAGAAAACGAAAAGAATTCAGCCAGTTAGCAATTAGTTTCCCGTTTGAGGTAAAAACATGAGTGTAAATTTATGGCTTCGATACTTAAAACGTGACGCGACTAGGATCTATACAGAAGGGCTACGAAGGGCTACCAGAGGGCTACGAGAGGGATACTGACCAGTATAAGATTTCACGAAGTTGTACGATCGTAATCCTATGGTAAAACTTCTGATAGATGAGATTGTAAAGTAAAAAAAAAAGATAAAACCCCTAAAAAAAGAGAACGAAAATAAAGAACAAAAGAAAAATATGAAAAATGCTTTTCTTTCCGTTAATTACATTTCATTTTCATAGTAATTTATAAACATAAGTTATGCATTTAAAATATTCCGGAATTTTAAATTTACGAGTCGACTACTACAAGTTTAAGCCCGTAAAAATAAATGGACAGAGAAACTGTATTGCTAAGCGTGTCTTTGTTAAAACTAGTTGAACGGACTTTAAAAATGTTCATAATTTTAAACTTGACCACAACATAAATGTCCACAGATACTCCTAAAAGTTTACGTTCTCTCTCTCTCTCTCTTTCTCTTGTTTTTACTCTTTTTCTTTTATTTATTTTCCGAGAAAGAAAGTATACAGGAGTAGTTGCTAGCACATTGCAACACATTTCAATAAAGGATAAAAGAAGAAGAAGAAGAAGTAGATAAAGAAAAAGAAAAATAGAAAGATAGAGTAAATGACCTTTTTCGTTAGAATCATAAGTACGAGTGAATGTTCTCGAAAAGATGTTTAACCAAAAGTCTTACCAAACGTGATATTTAATTCTAAAACAAGTTTCTAATACTATGTCTATGATACGGTAAAAAGATAATTCTAAATAATTAAATAATAAGATAAAATAAGCGGAATTTTTGTCTTAATTCGAGTTTTCTCAAAATATCTACAACGTTCTTCCATCTCGGACTTGACCATTTCGTTCAGTTCGTTCGCATTTTACGAGGATAGTGAGTATAAAAAAAAAAACAAGAAAATAAAGAGAAAAGATAAAGAAATAGAACAAGAAGAAGAATGAAACGAGCACCTAACTATTTTGTGCTAGGCCAAAGCTTGATTGGATCGCTGATCGATGGTACGAGCAAGCAATGAACGCCGAAGCTCAAGTGTTTTTTACTTTTTTCTTCGAGAACTATCGCGATGGTTTGATACTATAAAAAGAAAAAAAAAAGGAGTAAAAGAGAAACATCGCAACATTTTCGTAAATAGGATTTTGTCTACGTAAGCGAATAAGATTAACAAAAAATTTCATTTTTCTTTTAATGAGAAACTAGCAAAAATTGAAAGTAATTTTCTAAAAGGAACACAATGTTTAAGAACGAAATAAGAAATTTTTGTTTACTCCGGTATTAAATTTATATTACTTTTTCGTGTAACAATTAATTGTAACACAATGTTTTTAGAACGTGATTAGAATCTATATTTTTACTTCATTATTAAATTTATATTACTTTTTTGGGTAACATTTAATTATATCATTAACAGAAAGAAAAAAGAAAATAACTTTTCATAGGAGGACGTTGATTAAAATTTCATTAATTGGATTCTCACTCAAAAGGCGATGTAATTAGAGAGAAATCACGACGACATGTGAGATTTGGAAGTGTGATATCGAGTGATTCTCAATGAATCAATGTACATATACGCACAAACATATGTGCACATATATCCTTCCCGTAACATTCTGTGCAGTTCTGCGGGCGATAAGCGGTCGGATGTTAAATCAGCATAAACCGTAAAGTCCAATGAGTTCGATTAATTCAATATAGGATGAGTATGCTCTTTATACAAACGAGAACTGCTTCGGATGATCGAACTTTAACGCTCGATAAAGTAATAATAACATTCAAAGCGCCAATGTTCTGGAACGCGTATATATGTGCGTAGATATATGTACATATGTATGTACATATGTTACAATTTCAATTACAAAGGACCCATTTCAATGTAAAGATATACATAGACTGGTGCAACAAGAACTACAATTTTAATCTATTATAGAAAGTTTTGCTCAATGAATCTTTTTCTGTAACAGAAACCGAGGTTACCGGAAAGATAAACATTAGTATCTAAAAAAAAACTTATTATTTTTTCGTTGATTTAAAATTACAGTTCTTGTTGCGCCACCCCATATATACATGTATACAATAACAGGTACATAAATTTTATATGAGTCGATAATTCATGAGAAGAGGTTGAAAAATACTGAACATAACACATGAAGAAGTGTTAGGCGTTCCAATAGGAAAATACATTCCAAGTATTGCCCTAAACTGAGTTGTGACGAGCTGTATCTCTGATTTAAGTTATAATAGACGAAAAAAAAAATGAATTACTATTAGATGACTTTAATAATCACATAGTTATAAATTGAAATAAATACAACTCAATATTTGTGAACATTCTTTTGAAAGTATCGAAGTGATACATAGGCATAAAAAGTCGTTGAAAAAAATATACAAATAAAAACAAAAAGTTCAATCATAGGTTGAAATATCAAACGTATATATCGTTAACAAGCACACAATGGTCATCCGTGAACAATTTAATAATTAAACGAAAAGATACAAAATCGTTTCGTTGCACAAGAATCTAAAAAATTCATTGTGTATGATTACGTGATATACCAACTATACATATACACAGATAAAAGAATGAATATGTCGCATATTTATTTATTAAGCTTTTATTGACACCCGTTTCAATACTTTGTTTAGTTTGAATTTACCTATTGTTGCGAGACGAACGTGCTTATATTTACGCGATCGATCGAATCTTGGCAAAAATTTTAATTGCAAATTTTTTCTTGTATTTTATAAAAAGAAATTTGTTTTGTTTCGATTAAAAAACAATTATATTATTTTTGTAAAAAAGGAAATAACGTCAAACGTGTTTATCATTTGCAATTTATCAAAAAGTTGGCAATGAAATTAGGTTTAATAGATACAGCAAATTTGTAATTCTCAATAATCGTAGTTAGAATTTTCTTACTTGATATTCGGAAATTTCTTGGCTTGCCATTACTTAGGTGAAATCCTCGATGTGTCGATTATACAGCTCGTCAAGATAATCGTGTCGATGGTAAATGATAAACGACCGTCAGAACGGTTTGATGTATCGTCTTATGATCAAGACTATCATTAGTTTCTGATATCATGCTAAGATTTTGAGGAATGAAAGACCCCGTCAAATTAGAAATCGTATTACTTACAAATTCTAATATATAGGGCAAGCTTTTAAACCCTTTTTAATTATTACAAACATACATATCAAATTTGTTTAATTCATACTATAAACATATGTACAATACCAGCCAAAAATTTGGTTACGTCACTTCATTTTGTTAAAATTTCTTTATTCTTTCACGTGTTTTATATGACTCTATTTAGAATTGTTTATATTGGGGACTCTGGATCAAAAAATAAAAATTATTTATTTTCTTTTTTTTTTATTGATTTGTTTTTATTTTTTTACCGCAAAAAGGACGTTCGATTGAACGGAGCTGCCCATAAAGACCATGTCTTATGTTATAAATTTTCTGTTATCAAAATTCATCAGATCAACTTTCCCAGCTACCAGTACTGTTCATGATATTACATTGCAATATCTTACACGTTCGGCTTTGTTTTTTGTTCACAAGTATTAGATTTTTTTTTTATATGAGGTAGTGACGTTTCAGTAGATTGTTTACCTTTGCTATGGTTGGATATAAATGATACAGTAAAAAATTAAAATTAAATTGTACCAAAACTTTTGATTATCTAACGTATACTAATCTATTCATTTTCTAATTGAAATGTAAAAAATTGGTATCCATTGTTTAAAAAAAAAAAAAAGAAGTAAATTTGAAAAATGTAAAATAGAAAAGTGTTATCAACCGATTGAATCTAACCAAAGTAATTTCTTATCGACTCGATCTTGGAACTGGCCGCAATTGTTTAGCTGGCGTTCACCAAGGGACGATAGGTACCCTTTTAAGGGTGAAGCTCAGCCAGCTCGAAGTTAAACTTTATCCTGAAGATTCGCCGTAGCAGGAACTCCATTCGTTCCATTAAACCACGAGCACGAATCCGAAGTACGGACCATACAATTTCGGTTTAGTTTGCGCTTGGTCTAACAGAAAATATCTCGATCCAGATTCACTCACATACGTAAAGGATACAGACGATGAAAATTCGAGAGAAGGAGAAACGGAAGAACAAAAAAAAATTGTCTGTATAAACACATACATATACGTATACATTAAACGAAGAAGAGATTGCCGGATATCGGGAAAAATATCTCAAAGATAAAAAAAAGAAGAAAAAAAGGAGGAGAACAAAAAAAAAAGTAAATTGGTAGGTACTGATAAATCGAACCTCGAGGGATAAGATCTTCCTTTAAACTTCGTTTTACAAATAATGTTGCTTTAAAATCTAACAGAAAAAAAAAAGAAAAAGAACAATTGGAAGAAAATAAAATCTCTCACTCTCTCTCTCTCTGAGAAGAGAGCGAGAATACTTTAAAGCATTATTCGAAATCGGATTTAGTACGAGTTTTTAAGAGACAGAATAGTAGAAACACAGAGATTCTACAGAAAAGAATAGTACAATCGTATCGAAAAGTAAAAGAAAGAATATAGCGAAGTTTTATCTCGCGTTCAGTAGTAGAAGGAAGGCAGCTCTTCAAACGTTGACACCCTCCTGTCTTCAGATGAAAGGAGCTTCGACGTTCCGATAAATCGTCGCGTTTTTCGATTAGATCGTCGTCCAGCAGGTTCGGCCAAGACGTCACTGGATCAGACAATCTCCAAAAAGGAGACAGAGGGAGAGAAAGAGAAGAGATAAAGTCTTCTCTTCTTCTTGCGTGTGCCAGCTCCGGCATCAATTTCGGTCCAGTGATATACGAGCGAATATTATCCGGCAAGGACACGACACTCTCTCTCGAAGCTAGTGGAGAAGCTCAACGTATGCAGAGCCTCATCGATTTCCAGCCGTTTTGAACACACCTCGACAGCTGGCAATTTTTCCAAGAAGACGTGCATTTGCATCTTTACGACTTTTGACGAGCAAATCCATATCTTGTCTTCTTTCCCTTTCTTCTATTCTTTCTTTTCCAAACCACCCCGCCCCGTCCCCGTCCAGCAAAATTTTTTATTATTTTTGTTCTTATTTCCTTTTGTCTTTCCTCTCAACACGTGCGACTACTTCGTCTTCTTTTAAAAATCATTATCCTTTTATTTCACGATCTAACTCAATCGTTCCACCACTCAATTTTATCATATTATAATTTAGCATTTGATGCCATTGACGTGTGCCATTACATATTATTTTCACGATCAATTCTAGACAATTATATTTTATGTCATGCAATACAACAAGGATCTCTATAATAATGTAGAATTTAATTACCGAAGCTCCTTTTTGGTTGTTTTTTTTTTTTTTTTTTTTTTAATAAAAATAGAATATCGTCGATCGCGGGCGTAAAAGTGATTAATACCGTTGTCGTCCTTTACAAGTGATTTCGAACGGTGAAGCAACAATCATTAATTCTCTTCGGTCAATTCGTGCATAATTGTAAAATTCAGATAACTGAAATCAGAGTGTGTGTTGTATGCTTGGATCATTGAACAATTCGATATTTTTTGGTGACTTTGAAAGCGTCCTCGCATTGAACGATCGGCCAAAACCGTATTTACTATGTCGTTAATTTTAAAGCTCACGACCACATTGCGAGAGAGTATAGAATGGAGGAGGAGAACTATCCAATAGAATGACAATAATTTACGACGAAAATAAAGGTTAGAGAGAAACCCGGATGGCGTATGCACGTTGCACGAACATCCCCATACTCACACTTACATTCTCCCTCTTTCTCTTACTATATATATATATATGTATACAATTTTGTTGATTCGTGTTCGTATTTGTCGTTCCGTTGCCTCGTGAAAATATCTATTCGCGAATAGCCCCATAAAGGGGCGATCTTTTGCTGACGGTTATTACATTATTGCGTAACCGCGAGCTTACAAGGAACCACACGCTACGTTGATTCGTACTACAAAAGAGACTTTGTACGTTATAGATCTTCTCTTTATTGTCTTCATTCACTATACACCGATTCAATATCTAGATTAACGTTACTTTCATATTTGCTTTTATTTTATAAATACTATACTTAAATTTTTAGCACTCGTATTAATCAAATTTAATTCGTATCTACTTTTTGTTTCTTTTTTTTTTATACTTTACGTTATTAGTTTTTCAACACCACGCTCGTTTTAAAAGTCGATTAATATAGTAAGTGACTTTGTTAAAAAAGAACAAAAAATTATAACATAAAACGTCAGGAGCACGTATTCGATTAATTGCCGACTTTGAATGTAATGTATAAAACGTTGGTCGGTTATCGTTAAACCCTACGATCTTCGTAACTGAATGGGAAATACAAAGAGAGCTACGAGGATCGCTAACGTCGCGTTGTACGCTCATAAAATGTTCGTCCACCTGGGTTATTACGAGCTATTGCTCTATGCCATTTTTCCTCTCTCTCTCTCTCTCTCACGCTTATACCATCCACAAGTCCTTTTGAAATTCGCTGGTGACCTATTAAAAGGTTGCGTAATTTCTCGGCCTGACGCGATCCAATTAAAGTAATGAACAGGCAAACTGAACTACCGAATATCAGGGCTGCGTTATTCACATTGTTCTCTGTATATCAAGTACAGTCGGGAACAATGATTACAGTCGACAAACCCGATACGAGAAAATTAAAAAACATTCATTTTTTATTTTAACTAGTTATATATATACGAAAACAGATTGAATCTGTGACGCTTAATCGATAAACTTCGTACGATTTAATTAATTCAAAGGTAAAGCGAGTATATTCGCACGAAAATTCATAATATCTGAAAAAGAAAATGGTACAAATTTGTAATAATTTGTCGATATCGATTTTTATTTTCTTTTTCTTTTTTCTTTCCATATGACAAAAATAGTATTAAAAAGAAAAAAAAATCTCTCGGGGTTTATTGCGGACTGTATTTAGCGTAACGCGAGACAGTAAAATCGTGTACTACGTACTTTCACGCGCGCACGCGTGAATTCACAGAAATAGTCAAGTATGTATGTATATACGCGCTGCGTTTATTAACGTAGAGGAGAGAACGAACGAATACGACTCGGAAACATGTTGGCCTCGTCGGTAGCTCAGTAATCGTGCCGAATGAGATTCGACAGAGACTCGGGTATCATACATGCGAAACTTTTAATTGCAACGGAGATTCTGCAAATAGATATAGATATAAATATATGTATACGTATGTATATAAAAAAAGCTACTTCAGCACATCTAACAGCAATAAAATAAAAAGAAAGGATTCATATAAATACATACCTTTGATTTGATTTGGAATAAATTCTATCTTTTAATATACATTCATAAAAAACATTCAAAATGACATCCTCGTGTATACAAGCCTGCTGCTGTCCACTGTACCAACGACTGTTTTACTTTTTATATATGTCCAAATGTTACGCGGATTTTATAAAAATTTTATCAAATTCTTTCACGAAGAATTTCAACACTGTCACTGTTTCACTAAATTCACCTAGCAAAAAAATTATTATATATATATAATAATTCTTCTCTAATATCTACATATATATAAATTGTTTAGACGTTTAAAGTTGGCACTAAATTATTTCTCGTTTGTTCAGAGACAACTTGTGTTTACAGGATGTCTCTTGTAATTGGTGGTACAAACGAACAATGGATGATTCTATAAGAAAAACTAAGTTTAAAATGTAAAATACAATTTGTCCAAATAAGACTTTGTTTTTGGAGATAAACAAATTTGTAAATTTGTCAAGTACACATGCACCTGATTTAGTTTCAGCTTAGTTCCACTCTTCAACAGTTCTACTCTTATGTTTATCGAATAATGTTACAAGCTCAGTCAAGTGCACAAGCACTTAACAAATGTTATTCCACGTTTTCGACTTACAATTAGTTTTTCCATGTAAAATAATCCTTTACTCACTTGTACCACCACCAGTTGCAGAATACCAATTATTTAAGATCGAGACTCAATTAAACGTCTCATTTCATTGGATCTTTCGCAAATGAGAATTGTATAAAGAATTTTCAAATTCGCGTTCCATTGATATGAGTTCTTCTTTCTTTCTATCTTTCTTTTATTGCAGAGATCTTTTAAAGCTCGGCTAAAGCCTTTCATCGATATTTTTACTTACTCGAAATTCATACAACATTGATAAAATGTATCATCAAATCATTGAAAAGAATAAAAAAGATAAAAAAAACAGAATTATTAATAAAACATTTTATTTGAATTATATATAACTGGCTCGAATATTAGAGAAATTTAATTAAATTCAATACAATGAAAATTAACCGATGAATAAAATTACAATCGTCGAAAAGTTACGCAAGCGTTAAAGCCTTACATACGTCCAGAATTTTCCAAAAAACGATTTCTTTTTTAACAGATTGTTGTTCTTTATAGTTTTAGGCTTATTTCTGTGGAAGTCAATTGCAAAAATTCCCCATAGATCCAAAGTTATGGTAGAAAATGTGGCTGCCCGACGAGAGTTTGATGCACAGATAGCCGTCCTTTGTTTGAGACACTTAAAACTTTAAACGCGTTTTTCTCGAAACTACTTTTTCCGCCATGGTTGGCATGATAACTCATAGAGTTTTTAATATTTTTTAATGCGATTTTTTTTTAAATATTCGAAATCTTCTTCTCTATAGTTGTCGAGCCGGATTTTGGATACTTTGATTTAAAAATTTTATAAAAATCATTAAAGTATAAAATTTATGACGTAAAACGCATACTTTTTTTAAAACTGTCATAAATTGCTAAATTTTCCGAAATTCAAAATTCCGGCTCGACAACTATAACTATAACTTTATTTTACAAGAATTTTTTTGTATTCTGTAGATCGATCAAAATTTACAGGAGATATCATGCAGACCGTGGAGCAACTTTTTTTTCTTAGTGTTGTGGAACGTGTGATTTTTTGTATAGTAATTTTTGTAAAAATAAAGTGAAATAAATTTTTTAGAAAGTTTAAATACCAATAAATAATGTGCATTTATTTTTATTAATTTCTATTGTTATCCCTACTAAAAATTTTTTTTCTTTTAACGCATTTTTGACGCTGCTAGACGTATGTAAGGCCTTAAAGGGAATAAAATAATCCCTACGAAATCTGGTTAATAATTTTTATTTATATATAATAATTACGTCTATTTCTCTCTCTCTCTCTTTCTCGTTCTCTCTCATAGAAATTACGCATTGTTCGGTCAATGAATTTAACGTATAAAAGTATAAAAAGAATTTTCGTGGCTAGCCACGGGAATTGGATACTCTGGAGACTATATTCGTTCTATTCACTTGCTATCATTTCACTAGAATCGTGCTAGATAAAGAGAGACAGAAACATAGAGATAGAGAGAAAGAGAGAAAGAGAGAGAGAGGGAGAGAGAACTTAATCGCTTGGCGATTATGTGCTCGATAAATCGCCGGTAATTTGGTTTAAGCACTTTGTACCATTATGTACATCCTGAATATAGAACTATCAAGTTCCTGGATTATCTCAACAATTGAGACCTCTCTCTCTCTCTCCCTCTCTCTCTCTCTCTCTCTCTCTCTCTCTCTCTCTTGAGTTGTCTATAAGTTATAAGCAATATATTCCTTCACCTTATCGTTTACATACTTGTATTAAACTTTATTCATTATTAATTATTATTTCAAGAAAATAATAAAATAGACTTTATATATAATTAAAAGTGAAATTAACTTTAGAAATAAATGAATAATATATTCTTGAAGTACATTATCTATCAAACTTATTTGACCACCTTACAAAATGATTGAAAGTTGGCCTAAATGAAAACTGTATCCAATTGTATCGATAATTATAATTTAAAAAGAAAATTACATATATATATGTATTATGTAACATATGATATGATATATATATGTGAACATATGTGAAAACAAAATGATGTAAAAAATTTTTGTTAAATATACGAAGGTTGTATTTTTCGTTAATACTTTGGAATATATTCTATTAATAAGAAATTTACAATTATATTGAAGGAGAATATAAATAATAAGCTAATCGATTTATGTGCCGTTTTCAGATAATGGGCAAGTGGTATGTTGTGGAAATTCTTGAACATAGGAGCGATCCGATGAGACCTATAAACAGTGAACGCGTAGTTCTCGATTCCTGTCCAACCGTTCAACTACGCTCGCACGAATATTCCTCGCTGACACTTCTCTGGACAGAGACTGCTGGAAACTTGGAATATACATTTCGGATATCTGACATAACCAGGAGACCCGGATTCTGGACTTCCTCTTCTTTACAAAATGGTATTTTTCTTTCATTATACATATTGTCTATGTTCAACCAAAAGTCCCTAACTAACATTTATGCTAATCTAATTATTGCTCGTCAAATAAAGTTTTAAAGGGAAAGAGTTTGGTAAAAGTATACTTTCACGCATTACCATTGATATTTTATACGAATCAAGGACCACTTTTCCTGAATTGTTTATAAAATTTTAAGCAATGTAAGCTACATAAGTCAGTTTCGGTCAAAAGTATAATTAATGACTTTTGTCTGAACATAAACGATATAATATATATCGATATAATAACGATACGTATTACGCGTATTATTCTAATTGATTATTTATATTAAAAGAAAAATTAGAAAAAAAAGAATAAAAACATCGTAAGTTAAACACTTATATAAGTTTATTCTAATCTATGTTAAATAATTTTAAGGTCGGAGCTATCACCAATTTACAAATATTTCCTTTTTTATTCATCCTATTGTTCTTTTACTTTTTCTCTTTTCTTTTCTTTTCTCTTTTCTTTTCTTTTTTAATTCAATCATTCCAGCGTATATAAATGGAAAAATAAATAGAAGAAGAAAATCAATTGAGGAAATAAAGAACCTTCAGTGAGAATATACGTAACTCCGATGGTCCGAAACGGACGGGAAGAGAAATTTACTTTACTGTTTGATAGATTCCGTCTTTTTGAAGGCTCTGTTTTGATAGGAAACAAAAGAGAGAAAGAGAAAAAGATAGCTCGATGAACCAACTTCCAATGGAAAAGCAAAGTTCTTTTGAAAACGATTATCGTAAGCTGCCAGATAACCGATCGCATAAACTTCCCGATGTATTTTGGAGGCCATTCGAGGAGAAGTTTTCGAAACTGTTTGAGGAATAAATTAGATTAACAGGCCGACCAAGTTACCACTATAAAGTTACCATAAAGCCTCCACAAAGTTACTTTATCTTAAGGATTATATAATGGCCAGCCATTAAAAATCAAAATCTACTTTTCGTCCTTACCATATTTTCATTAATTCTTTCCTTCACGGTCATGATTCCAATTCCGAAAAGTGTTTAGAAAAAATTTTACGACCACCGATGGTCACTTTTCAAGTCCAGACTTCGTTGGATTAAATTTTTGTCTAATAAAAAGTAACACTTTCAAAAGTAATAATCATCTTTCTAATAATCGTTGAATAATGTTTATATTTCTTAACACTATAGTTATCAAACTTTTTCGATTCTCGTCGCATCTGCCGAATACAAATTTACGCTTTACGAAATAACCAATAATTTTTGCAAGGATTAAGTAAAAATATATAAAACGCATTTTAAATAACAAATAAATGTAATCGAACTAATTTAATTAACTATATTATTGGTGCGGGACAAAATGAACCTGTTCGTCGCCGCACATTATCTCAAATCATGGAATTAAACTGGACACAACCACCCTCACTCCCATTTCCGTATTGATTTTTGTACGGTATTTATTGTTATATTTGCTCAAAGCGACAAATAAAAAGGCGCAAATGAAATTAAAATTATGAAATTTATATAATATTTGACGACAAACCCCCCCCCCCCAAGGCACCAAAGTATACAACTTGGGAATCATTGTTCTATCACGATGATGATTCAATTAAACGTTATAGAATTATGCGAAGTTTATATTTCTCAAGAAGATTGTAAATAAAATTCGACGGACATATAAAAATAATAAAATCGATGGATTGTTTAATTATATCGCGATAAGAGTTAAAAGAAAATTTGAAAAAAACAAGCCATTGATATTATTCAAATCGATGGAACAATTATGCGTAGTATCATTTGTAGGAAGTGACAATCGTTCGGTTTGGATTTGAATCTGTTGGAAATAATTATTGTCACTGGCGCTTGGTTAAAAACAATTTTTCAACCCTTTTATGTTCTCCTCTTTCTTATATTCTATCTTTTTCCTAGGTCTCTCTTTCTCTCTCTTTTCTTTCTATTGTCCAGGATTACTATAGATGCAGCTGCCTTTTCGATTAGGAGAAATCCATGCTCGAGGTATTAGCTCGATCGTAAAAAGGCAGATGGCAGATCGTTAATACCATTTATAATCAAAAAGAAAATTGGATTAGAGTCACACAAATGTCTATCCGACAAAAAAAAATTGGAAATATTCGACTAATAATTATCTGTAAGGACATATTTTTCTAAAGTCGATATAAAACAAATTTTATCATAGAAACGGAACAAGTATACAAAATAAGTATACTACAAAACAAGTATTTTTACAAATTCAAAATTAATTTTTTCATATCTCCGTTTTGAAAAGCTTTCTGTCCTATCATGAAAATGCATTGTCCTCGCATTTGTTACCATTCTCTATTTTATCTTTCTCCCTTTTCATTTACAATGTTGGAACAACCAATTACGATTTTCGACTAACATAAGACATGACTGAAAAAAGAGAAAATTCGTAGGAAAACTCACCGATGCGGGGAATTCAAATAGCAAATAATTTAGTAAAAGCTTTGCTTTTTTAATCGATTTTTTTTCAAATTGTTTTCATTTCAAAATCTTTTTCCATTTTTCTCTCTTTATATATATCTGTTTCACACGTAATCATATATATTGAAATCGTAAAATATAAATTTCTTATCAATAAATCTTGATTTTTCAACGATCGTAAAATTCACAATAAACGAATGCGACGGAGCAAATAAATTTCTTATTGTCAGAGGCTTCATTCAAGTCGTCGAAGCAATAAATTAACGAGTTCGTTTTAAAGAATCGGAACTCGTAACTCTAATGCACAATCACGTTGCTCGAACGTTGAAATTCGTTGATCTCGAAGAGATGACGTTTTATGGACTTACGAGAGTGAAAATAGAGAAGTACTTACTTCCCATGGTAAATTCTTTGGGTTCATTCGCAAATATCTCATCAGAATGCAACGACCGTAAGCTCGTACTCAAAAAAAACAAAATAGAGAAAAAAGAGACGAAGAGGGAGAGGAAAGAAAAAGAAAAAAATAGAGATAGAGAGAGGAAACAGAAACGAGAAGGAATAGGATGGGGGGATTTGTGAACGAGTTTGTTACGTTTTCGACGTTGAAAATCGTAATTTTCGTGGGTCCCGAAACGTGAGGTAAATTTTTACATTCGCGTTCGTCCCCGGTCAGCACTTGGCAGCCAATGAGCGAAGAAGGTTCAGCAGGTAGGAACGAAATCTGTGCACAGTCACTTTAACGACCTCGACGACGCATCATTATCTAATTTTGATAGTTAGTTCGTTAGAGCAAAAAATCGTTGAATTCGACACGTCGGAGTCGCTTGATTTTTAATGATACTTTAATTTCTTTTTCTTTTACTAGAACCTTATCACGTTTCCTATCCCGTGAGAGACACTTTCATCAAAAAATAAAAATAGGGGAAAAAATATATTATTTCATCGGTAACTACATTTTTAGCCAAAAATGACTAATGTAGCTTACATTACTTAAAATTTTACAAACAATTAAGGGAAAGTTCACTATCAACTCTCTTACAAAGAGAAAACATGGTAGAAAACGTTAAGAAAAAAGCATACTTTTTCCAAATTTGATTCGTCTTATTTAGAATTTGTTTGACAAGCAATAACTCAGATTCATAATGATCAGAAATGTTAGATAGTGACTTTTGGTTGAACGTAGAAGATATAAATATTTTATATATATATATTATAAGTAGTATTAAGACACTGTTTATAAATTGACTATTAGCACTTGGTGAGAGTCCTAGTTACTTTAGTTTCACGTCAAAACGTTCACTGGAAAATGTGTTGTAAAGTAACAAGATATGAACACGTATCTCGTATTACGTGTCATTATGTTGTTAGATAGCTACTTAACCTTTGATTAAAAATTACACGTAGCTACTCGCAGACACGAGAATTACATATGTATATAAAAGCTCAGTCACAAATGTAAACTTTAATTCACGTTTAATGTGCACCTCATACGGTACGGTCCAGAACAGAACGACGTTTCATGCGTGTGACGTTTCGATGATCGCTCTTACAAATGTCGACGATCCCTGCTGAATCTGACATTTCATTGAAAACGCTTTTCACCGATCGAGCAGTTAACGGCACGTAAAAAATTCCATCCCCTGTCTTTTATCGTTTACATCTGCTGATGACAACTAGGATGCAATAATGACTACCTTTTACATGAAAACAAAAAAAAAATGAAAGAAAAAATACACAATGACGTTATTGATATATTCTAATAGAAACGGGACAATATCGATCATTATTTCATTTTTGTTTACTTAATATACATACACCAATACATATTTACATATGTCATCGAAATCTTGTATATTGTATAGAAATACTTTATACACACATAGATAGAAAATAATTAGAAAAAACTAACTATATACTAGAAAAATTTGGTAAAGAATAATTAAATATGGTTAAACGTAATACTCGTCAAAGTAATCAATTATTTTCTTTACGACAATTTTGCCATTCGTGCAACTAATTTTTATTCTTCTCCCGTTGACAAATTACTTCAATTATTTTTTAGAATGTCCAATAAATTTTCTCTCGAGCGTAGAACAATAATTGTAAATACATAAAATGTGTAATATAAAAATGCATGAAGTGTACCGAAATTTTATATATAATAAATAAATATCAAATGCATAACGTAAGAACGATAAAAAAAAAGAAGTGAAAAAATATATTCACCGGAAAATATAAAAATTCTAATCTCATGGGCATTTTTCTGTCGTAGGAACGTTGGTAAGAAACCAATACAGACAATTCATTGGTTGCGTTCACGTAATGAAAGCTGTGGCCTCGGACATGGTGTTGACCTTCTGCTCGCGAAACCCTACAAGCCAGCTCTATTCCTTGCTACTCTCACGGGAACACACGCTCGGTGAGGCTGACAGACGAGGGGTTCACAATCTTCTTGGTCGACGAGGTCTGAAGATTGTAGTAACTCGTGAGACCTGCGTGAACGGTGCAGCTGGATGGAGAAGAGCTATGGTTGACCTCGTTACCTCTACGACTCTTCTAGCTCTCCTATCTTCAGCGATCCTTTCCAGATCCTCGCAGTAAAACTCTTGACGTGACCACGAACTCCTCCGCGATTTCTCGTACCAACCATCTTACCCCACCTTATGACACTTTACTCCATCCAACCAATCCACCCTATCCCTTGCGAAGAAGTACCCCTCTCTCATCTCTCAAGTCACGTAGATCTCGCGGATAACTCACGCTCTTTTTTCCTGACATAAGAGGCGTTTCGTAATTTCGCACGATATCAAAATAAAACTCGTTTCCCCGACTTCAATCGATTCATCTCACTCGAATATCGTGAAATTTATTTAAAATATGTGTATTGAAATAACAAAAGAAAAAAAAAAGGAAAAAAAAAGTAAAGGAACAAAGAAATAAAGCTTTTCAATATCAACGACATCGATATCGCTCGATAGCAATGCACGAGTACATAGTATTGTTAGTTACCATAGAGAGAAACTATTATTGACGATTTTTCTTTAAATCGATACTAGTTAGACACATCTGAAATATATAGACATATATTATATAAGTATATAAAGTATATCTCGATATATATACTATATATACGTATGAATATATATTATATATCACGTCCTTTATTCATACTTTACTTTTAACAAATAGTTAACGAAGAATCGTTCGTATGATGAGATATTACAGATACAATTTCATCTTGAAAAGAGAGAGAAAAAGAAAGGTACAGAAAAAATAGAAAAAAAAAATAAAAAATAATAAAAAAAAAATAAGTACCAATAATATTAATAATAATAATAATAATAATAATAATAATAATAACTAATATAAGAAAGAAATAGAAAAAGATTGACGTTGTAAGGTCGGACTCGATAATTTTCGGATTCTTCGAGAAACCCATGACAATATCGATTTACAAAAACCGATTTTGATCGGTTTTTTCAACGAGTAAGGCTTTTCAACGTAGATATCTTTCTATCTTCGAAATAGCAGTAATAGGACAAATTTTCAAAGATTAATATCCGAGTTCGTTGTACTCGAAAGTTTAACAATTTTCGATATCTCATCAAAGAAAGCCAAAGACACAGATGAAAAAATATCTAATGGCAGTGGCTTAAACGTTCAATGCCAATTTGGGCTTTTTGTTTTTTACGCAAATTAGGCGAATTTTAATCGTCGATCATAAAAAGCTCGAGTTTATTAAATAATACCCCCTATCATCCTTGCAGTGTGTCGCGGTTATTCTGATATTGTATAAATCAGGGTTTCCCAAACTTCTCCGCTTAACAACCACCCTCTTTTACCCGAGCCAACATTTTCACGACCCTGGTCGTATAAACTCTATACTATTTTCTCTTTTACTATCATAAAATCACAGACACTATTATTGGATAGATTCTACTACAAATTTTTGCCACCCTTTACAGGGTCACGAGTCATACTTTGAGAAACCCTGATATAGATAATCGAATAAAACGATGATCGTTCTGCCCGAAGTGTCTCGAAATTATAAACCGCATAAGTAGACATGTGTGCCACCGTGCGTTTCTTAAAAACAATCAAAAAGAAAAAAAGAAAATAAAACAACAACAACAAAATTTATATCTATATCATAGTTGAAATTTATTGGAGAGATATTAATTGTGTTCGTTAGCTTTTTTAATTATTTATCTTCTCTCTCGAATTCGATCGTCGATCTCGTCGTTATGATCGTACGTTTCGATGATAAAGTTTTTTTTTGTTTTTTAGGAGATTCCTTTCGAATGCGAATCTATGAGACGATGTATGTAGGTATATGCAGTTAATCGTTGATTCGAATTGTAATCTATGCAAAAAAGAAAGAAAACAAAAAAAGAAAAGAAAAAAAGGAGAAGAAAAATAATTATCGCAAGAGACTACGTGACGTTGTGTTTTAAAAAATGCTCTAGAGTCTTTATTTATTGTACAAAACGCTGAATATATGATGATATATATATAATATATATATATATTACGTGTATGTGTACATGATCTTAGTACCTAATACGATGTAATCGTATGCTTATTATGTGTATAAATATGGAACTAAAAAAGAAAAAGAAAATAAAAATTGGAAGCCGACATGCTTTTCATTTCGAAAAATCTTATTCATTTTTAATTTATTTTTTCTTTTTCTTTCTCTCTCTCTCCCTCTCTCTTTCAATGAGAGAGATACAACAATATGTAAATAAATATATACAAATATGTGTATGTGTATATGTGTGTTTGCGCGTTTGCGTCAACCAGTTAATGGAAATCCGATGCAACTGAGATAGTCCGTTCGTAGTAAGGCGATCGATCGATCTATCTATTTATCCATCTTTTTATCCATCTTTTTATCTTTTTTCTTTGTATTTTTATTTTTCTTTTTTTTTTCAAAGAGGACTCCTCGTTGAACGTGAAAAACTCTCTCTTGGCAAAGATACACGTAGTGCATACGTGCGCAAGGCTATCGATGAGAGAACACGTTTAAAAAGGGTGTGTAAACGTGATAACACGGAGAAAAGAGGGTCACACACGGACAAAGGACAATTCTCTATCAATCTCACTCTCGGCTAACTCGAAAGCGAAATACCTTGAAAGAAATCGTAAAGGAGGTCGTATGGGGAAAAGAAAAAGATCCGAGTGGAAGGGTACAAACAGGGCGGAGGAAAGAATAAAAGGAAAAGAAAAGTACAGAGACACGATAGAAGAATTCAAAAGAGAAAGAAAGAGAATAAGCCGAAACTCATCGAAGAAGAATCGGTAAGCTTGCTTAAACGAGAAAGAAAGAGAAAGAAGGGATAGTACGATTGGTGCTCAGTCGGCTCGTAAAGGGCAGAATGAAAGAGTCCAGAGGGTCTGATAATTAAGGTTAATTCCGCCATTAACTCCAGCATCGTCTTGGTTGTTGGCATGGGTAGTAGTTCAATCTGACGCCTACCGATCGTCGAGGCAAACTGAATTTCCATCTCTTTCCACCCACGTTTCCTCCTTTCTTCATTTCTTCTTCCATTCTTCTTCCCTTTCCCCCTTTCTTGTGTGTGCCTTTTCTTTTTTCTTTTTTCCTTCAAATTTCTCGTCTCTTTCATTGATCCTACTTTCTTTCAAAGATTACCATTCATTCCTCATATCTTTTTTTTCGTAGTTTTTTATAAAAAAAAAAAAGAGATAATACGTATGATGTTTAACAGTTTCGCCAGATAATCGGTTTATTTTATAACAAATCTTTTCAAACGATAATGAATCCTTTGATTTTTCATACTAAATATGAATTCGATTTATTTTTCTCTCCCTCCCTCTCTCTCTCTCTCTCATTGAAATAGGTACGTGTAGATGTCAGAGAGAAAGATTGAAAGAAATCACGACCTCGTTAAAATTTCTTTTCCACGAGCCCTAAAGGGAAATTCTATGGTTCGAAGTTTTCCGGTATCGACCGGAAGTAGAAAATATTTCCACTAGGTACAGTTCATCGATCTTTGAAACTTTCTTTTCCTCCTCTCTGTCCCTTCCTCTCTCTCTCTCTCTCTCTCTCTCTTTCTCTCTTTTACTTTCTTTCTCTTCCCCCTTCTTTCTCTCTCATTTACTCGAATGGGATAAGTTAAGAGGATCTAAAATTATGCCGGGTGAGTTCGCAAAGGTAGTAGGGTATGTAGGAACAATAGGACGGCTTCACAGAAAGGCTTCACTTCGTCCCAGGACAATATCCACTTTAACTCCATACAGATTATCGACTTTGTAAAAGAATGGAACGATTATTCCATCGTAGCTATTAGCATTTTAATTGTCGCGTAGGTGTATCATAGAGGCAAAGATGAATAAGGAGGAGGAGAGGAGGAAGAATTTTCAGAACCTTTCGGGGAGCACAAACAAGTGAATTAATAAATTAGTTAATCGCTCTTCCGACAAGTTATATAGCCTAATTTTGCATCCGGAAACGACAGATAGAGATAGACAAATTAAGAGATAAAAAAAGTTCAAACATTAGAATTAGACAACGTACGTTATATAAACGTATATATATATATACGTGCGTAGATACATGTATATCTAACGTGAATCATGTAACGTGTTTTTATTTGATAACTCGGTCATACAGATACAATCTATTATTATTTTCCATTATGATTAGTTTATATAATCAAATTATTATGTTCTGAAATATAGATGTCTCTTATTTTATTTACATTTAAAGATAAAAACGATTTGTAACAGATTACGTGACTCATTCTATCCATATATATGTATATATGTATATGTTATATATACATATAACAAACACGTGTACGTTCATATATGCAAACATGTATTGCTCGATTTTACCGCTTTACCCGACTCTCACGACGGCTTTACGGGACATACGTGAGAGGAATAAGAATTACATTCAATTACGTGCGACATCTAACGCGCGCGTCCGGTTGCATAAACTTTGCCTTGCTCCTAAACTCGCGTACAGTATGTTTCCTCTATTCCTGACTCTCATGGGATACGTTCTTTCATGTTATACCAAACAGGACCTCACGCAGTGCTTCTCTATGGATCTTTGCTTGAGCATTTCCACCTTTGCGTTTTTTCTTTGAACGTTAAAGAAAATATTATTCAAGGAAATTACCAATTTTTATTGGTTGCAATTTTTATATAACGAAATTCGTAGTTTGACTTTAGTTACAAACATTTTTGCATTATACGTTCGTGAAAAAGTGTATAATTTGTTCTTTTTCGTTTTTCTTTCATTGTTATTTTTTTGATTGTTCTCGATAATATTAAAATAAAACTACGAAATAGTATTGATTGATATCAATAGATGAGATGAAATTCTTCTCTACTTTCGCTTACATTTGTAACTTCTCTCTTATATTCAACTTTAGTATTTCCTTAGCATAGCATTTTTCAAGTCAAACTGTACTTCCCTATCAAACTTTGGCCATCCAACTTTTCTGTCTTTCTGTCATTTAAAGCATATATCTAAACGCAGGGAGAAAATTTGATGGAAAAGAAAAGAAGTAGAAATATCAATATTGAAAAGAAAATTCAATTCCCATAATATACACAAATTTCATCGAATTTTCTGATAAGATAATATGATAAGATTCTACTCGTTTCAGAATTTTTGTTGAAATATATTATTAATAAATAGAGTAAAGAAAGAGAAAGAAAGAAAGGACTTCGACCAAAAAAAAAAGGAAAGCGTGTGCGCGCGCGCGTGTTTGAATGTGTGTACCGCGAAAAGCCTAGGTATTTATCTCCCGCTTGAAAATCGGTCGCGCGCAGGTAAATGAACGGAAGGATAATCGACCGTTCGTGCAAAATTTGTGGAGGCGTGATGCTCGTCTGATCGTGAACAATTCTGTCACGCACCACTGAAGCGCTCGTTCCTTTCACCGAGGGGTTCGTCGATAATGCTCGTAAACAACACACACACACAAATTATATGTAACGATCTACATATATGTAGTACGTATATACATGCACGCGCATATACGTGTGTGAAAAAAAAATAGAAAGAATAGCCGTTTACCTAGATCGTCCCTTTTTTATTTTTAATTTGCATTTGTGCCCCACAATGGCAAAAAAAAGACAGAGAGAGGGAGAAAAAAATAAAAGATAGTCTTTCCCAACGAGAGTAGATAAAAAGAGTCATAAAAATATTGAAAAGATAGGAGAGGCGTCGAATATCGACAACGCAGGTATCGATAAGTGTCTGATACTCGAATAGAATAATGCCTGAATATTGGCACAAGTATCGATACTATCGAATTTTTTGAAATTCAATCATTCAATGTAATATATACGTATAAAAATTCACCATGTAAAGGACAATATCTTCGCCGCGTTAGTGAATTTTCGACGAATTCAAAAGTTGATTAAATTTTGTAGACGAACATTCGTTATTATCGGCTGATTCCATTCGCCCGAATTTGTTCCCTCGAGTGAACGAAAGGAGCTTCATAGAGTATATCTGCCTGGGATAGGATTTAGGTCGAAGGTCGAGAAAAAGTTGGCGGAAAAATGGCTTTTCCAATATCGAAACCAACCCATCTTTACTCCCTTCTTCTTTCCCACCACTTCCTTTCCTCCTCCTCCTCCTCCTCCTCCTCCTCGTACTCTCCTAACTTTTTTTTTACTTTTCTGCATACGTGTAATCTCTTATCCAAAGTGTTTATAATTTACGGAAGTATTCCTAGATAACGGTTCGAGTTCGAAATTCGAATGGAGAATAAAAGAGAACTGGAAGAACTGCAGGGTAGTTGTACGTTCGACGTGTGAAAGAGGTGCAGGTGCAAAAAAATAAAAACAAATAATAATAAAAACAAAACACAAAAAAAGAGGTAAAAAATAAATAGGAATGGAGAGTGGGGAGAGTTAAAGAAGAGAGAAAAATAAAAAGTCGTCCGAGGATGGTCTTTAAAGCACTCGCGAAATTGGATATCGACATGCTTAAAACGGAAAATCGAAGAGAAATAGAGATAGAAAGTAGAGAAAGAGAGAACAGAATTCCATTAGCAAGTAAATCGTAAGGGAAACGCGAAGAGATTGGAAAATGGTTAGAGAGCACCGGAGTCGAACGTTTTACGGTCAGTTACAGTGAAAAACATTTTCTTTTGTCTTTCTTTTTCCGTTTTTATATATAATACATCAAAAACTCTACGAACTGTTTTCTAAATAATCCCTTCAACAAACTCACATCAAAGAGATTTGCGCGCAATGCACGTCGCTGCTCGTTTCGATTGATATTATTCTTTTTATTCTCGTTATCGAAAGTTGCACAAAAAAATTAATTGATTAGAAAAGTTGAAAAAGAAAAAATAATAGCACACGCGTCTTATTTCGTTAATACTCATGAAAAAGAAATGAAAATAAAAATAAATATTAGCGTTCTACATTGTTTCAATTTCCATTTTAACTTAGAAACGCGTAACGTAAATCTTTAAGTCTAGGATCGCGAAGAAAGTTATTTAATATCGCTCACGAACTCGAGTCTCTCCAACTAGGAGAATCGTTTAAAGTACAATCGTCTTTTTATTTGATTCGCATTTGCGAAAGCAACAGCAACAGAATACAAAGGGAGACCGAGCGTATCAGTAACTCTTGAAGAAGTAACTTGAATATTTCGCCTTGAATTTACTCATTCCTTACTTTCATTTTTTTTTATTTCCTTTACTTTTCATCCCCGTAACATCTCTTTGCATCGCCATATTTCTAGTTCGACAAACTTTTCAAATCATTTTACATATAAATACTATTTTACCACGAAAATGTTAAATGTATAAATCGAATATTAAAAAATTATATTATACGCATATATTATATATGTATATTTATATACATATGTATATGTATAATAATATATAAAATATATAAAATAATTGTATATAATATATTATATGTAGATGGATTGAAAATTTTGAGCCTAACATAAAAACAATTCTTCTTTTCTGTCAAACATACTTCTTTTTGTAAAAAGTTAACAGTATTTTTTATATTATGACTCAAAACCTTTTTTAATCCATTCTCGTATATATTATATATAATGTTTATTATATGTATTAAAGTGATACAATTTTTGTAAAGTGGTATAAGTCAAATTTCTTAAAAATTGAGTTAAGATTAATTCCAGTTAAGCATGGATAATTTCTTTTTAATAATAAGGCCATAACGATATAATATCCTTCTTAATTTATCTAATTTATCAATAATAGTTTCTCAATAAAATGTTAACTCATTAATATTTTATTTGGAAAGTGATATAAGTCTATTTGAAATTTAAAAAAACTTGTTTCTTTTTAAAAATTAGTAAAATTGCTATCGGATAATAAAATTTACCATATTTATATTTTAACAAATATTACATGAATTCATTAACATTTACCTACATTTTTCAATCGATTTAAACACAAACGTTTAAATATCTTCAAATATATATAAAAATAAATAGATTTATATATACTAAATACTTAAAAAAAAACAGATCATATATTCAATGTCACGATAAACAGCATATGAAAATATTTATCTATTAAACTGTACCAATATATGATATCATAATTATGAAACGATCATTAATTAAATTATGTTCCAAAGTATCCAGAGATCGTAAACGGTTCTAACACGGAATTAACATGTCATGTGCAGGAATATGGATCAATATCTGTTATTCCTGATTTAAAATAGAATATAATTCCCTCTATCTCTTCCTCTCGAATGATAAATTATGTATTTTCGTGTTAAAGTTTGAAAAATATTGATCATAAATAAATTTCTAAACGATTGATTAAATTGCAGGATCAAATAGAAATAATGTTTTACGACCTTGAATAGTAGACACAGAAGAATTTGGAACATGAAAGCTTGTAAAGAAAAGAAAGGCTTAATAATTACATAACTTATACTGACTCATCAATTAGGATCAATTACTCGACGTTTTCTTCATCGGTCTCAGCATTCTTTGCTTTAGTTTCTTTCAAATACGAATTCAATGGAAACTCTTTCGAGAAATAACATCCACCTAATTTATTAATACAAAACATAATAATGCAATTTATTTATAAAATTATTTAATATCGTTATCGATTTCTCATTTCTTTTATCAACCCATTGATATACAAATTTTTTCTACACAAAACTAAATATTTTAAATGAATAATCTGAAACTTTGCACGTGTCGTGATAATACGTCGTATCTAGTAGTACGATTTAAAAGTTAAATTAATCAGGATCCATCAAGCAATGTTTTCAAATCACCTGCGCGTGCTAGCGAGTAAACTCATTGTTAGTTTCTTTTTTGATTTATTATATTTTTCTTTTCTTTCCCTCACCCTCTCTCCTCCTTCTTCCCATAAAAAGGCCACAAACAAAGAAAAAAGAAGGGTTAAATAAATTAAGCTATTTAATAATTCGATTTAACTTTCCTGAAAAAAACACATATGCTTACATCACATGTGACTCACATCCACGTACACGTACACGTGCATACTCTAATTATATCCAGTGAACGCAATATGGTCAACGAAGTTTCTAGAGAAAGAGGTAAAATGTGGAAAAGGACATGTCGTCTATGAAAGAAAGGGAGGTAGAACAAGCAGGACATTTTGCAGCCTGTGAAAATTATTTATCTCTCTTGTGGCTTGGTAGCAGGCGTTGATAAATGTGTTCTCGCGAGAAATGTTTCTCTCTCTCTCTCTCTCTCTCTCTCTCCCTCTTTCGTGATCCAAGGTATGTTTGTATACGTTGGAGAAGTAAAAGGAAAGATAGAAAGAGAGAAATAGATAAATAAAGAGAAGAAGAATAAGAAAAAGATAGATAAATAGATAGAAAAAGAAAGAGAGAGAAAGAGAGAGATAGAAAAATAGGAATAAAGACGCAACATCAAGCTTTCACATGGTTGTTGAATCAAAAGGAATTTAGAAAAACAAAATTGTCACTCTCGGTGTCTCTGTAGAATTGAAATAAAAGCGAGTATTACATCTTCGCATATTCGTTTTCTCCCTTTTATTTTTTCATCATCTTTTCTCCTGTTTCACCAATGCAGTACAATGCAATGCAATGTAATGCAAAGTTTTGTATCATTTTGTTATTCGAGATATCGAAATAATTCATCGAATATATCTTTACGTCTCTCTCTCTCTTTCTCATTTTTTTTATAACATATCTTACTTGTATTATTATTGTCACTCTGTTAATCTACTGATCTTGTTTTCTTTTTATTTATCTTCCTTTCTTCCTTCCTTCCTTTTTTCTTTTTCCCTTTATCTGTCTGTTATTTCAATCATTTGAAGAGAATCTCATTAAGGTTAATTCACGTCGAATAAGAATAATGTATTATACAAAATTTATGGAAAAAAAAAAAAAAAGAAAAAGAAAATAATCAAGGAGATATTATTATCGAGAATATCACGACAAATTGCTTTGTTGGAGGCTCGAGAATTTGTAAATAACGAGGGGCATATAATTCTTTGAGCAAATAATAACGATCTCGAGAATCTTAGAGAGATAATCCTAAGCAGATTTCCAATTAAAAATGATACTCGAGAAGAAATATCTGCTACATTTTTTCTCAAAGTACCTGATAATTGGACAGTTGCGTTCTAGTGTATATCAACAACAACAAAAAACACAAAAAAAAAGTTTAACTAATTTTAATTTCAGAATATAATTTTTTTTTTTTAAGATAATTCTGATAAAGTCTAAATATTTATTTTTTATTTATCTCCTAAAATTACTTAACAATTTATTACACATGAATTATTTGACTTATTTACGTATATATATATTATTATATATTTATATATAATAAAAAATAATATATAAATATATATATAAAAATATTAATAAAATTATTTATATTATTTTAAATATTTTTGAAACAAAGATACAAAAAATAAATTTCCTATGATTTAAATTTCCAAAGATAATTCTTCTTAAAATGTAATACTAATACAATTGAAACATATCTTTTATTTTTTACTTATCTTATATAATGAATAACAACAATATATAATATAAGAGTACTTATTATCTCTAGAATGATGAAAGGAAAAGTAAGTTTTGTATGAGGTCTCATGTTAGTAGCAGGTCAATGGCAAGAATAACCGGAGGCAATCTCCCGAAAAGGAGTCTAAAACTCAACCCACTTCCCTTATGATCAAAGAACAATGGTGGAAAGGTGCGGTGAGAGACTTGCAGAGATACGAACCGGGCTTTACATTCATACAATTCGTCGGTTAATCCAGTTAGAAACAATTAGCTGATGTAACTCGTTCTACTACGTCTATGTGTCTGCCACCCCAGACTGTTCCTGATCCTGCTCCTGCTGATGCTGGTGCTGGTGCTAGTGCTAGTGCAGTTAGTGCTGCTGCTAATAGTAGTGCTGTCGCTAGTACTGTTAGAAACTGCAATGCGGGCAAACCAGGTTCCTACCCAGACTATTTCGAAATTGCAACAAAACAATATTTGTATGGCAATGGATCCATTCGCGAACGACTAACACGATACGCCAAATTGAACAATGTACTACATATGCTCTATGTATATATATATTTCTGTACCTATATACTATGCGTGGCAAACGTATTTCAGGAATATAACAATAAAAGAATGAAAAGGATGAAATTGTTGGAACGAAAATTAAACTAGTATTGAGTTTTAAAAGAATAATAACTATTCATACGTTTCGTAGCAATAATCAAAGGGTTCAAGTGAATAATTTGAATAATTAACATTTTAATAACATAATAGGCTAATTTTCTAATCCTGCATTCGTTCGACGACTAATAAAACGATCAAGTTGATAATGAAATTTGACGAGAAATTTATCGATATTATTAACGACCACTAATAAAAAGCGTCAATTCATTTCGTTCAATTTTGATTGATTTTTGTTAAATATTGTTTAAACATGACGAGTATATACTTGTATTAACACGTGTATAAATTTTATATAATTATTAATTGGCAACTAAGTGATTGCGGATTTTTTGGTTGGCAACTAAGTGAGCATGGTTACTTTTAACAAAAACCTATTGAAAACACAGGTCCCTGTGTTGGTGAAACACTGTTTTTTAATGGGGAAAAATACTGTTGGAGCCAAACAGTGCCTTGATAAGCATTATGGGGACTCTGCACCAGAGAAATCAACTATTATTGACTGGTATGCTGAATTTAAACGCGGACGTATAAGCACCGATGACGCTGAACGCTCTGGTCACCCAAAATCGACAGTTGTTCCGGAAAACATACAAAATGTCCACAAAGTAGTTTTAAAAGACCGTAAAATGAAGTTGCGTGAGATAACTGACACCTAGAAGATATCAGAAAGTAGTGTCTTTACAATTTTACATGAAAATTTGAGCATGCGCAAGTTGCTTTTGAAGTGGGTGCTGCGTTTTCTCACACCGGACCAGAAACAACACAACACGTCGACGATTCAAAGCACTGTTTGGAGCTGTTCAAGCGAAATAAAAAGGATTTCTTGCGTTGATATGTGACAATGGATGAAACATGGATCCACCACTACACGCCTGAATCAAAAAGATCGTCAGCTGAGTGGACAGCAACCGGTGAAAGTCGTCCAAAGCGACCAGAAACTCAAAAGTCGACTAGCAAGGGCATCAAAAAGTTAGAGGAGCGTTAAAATGACTGAATCAATGATCAAATCACTCTTGAAGGAGAGTATTTTGATGAATAAAGTGGAATTTCTAAAAAAAAATTTGTCTTTTTTAGTTAAACTTATTGAGTGATGTGTTACATATAAGGTGTGCAAATAAGTGCAGATTTTTTGGTTGGCAACTAAATGAGTATGGTTTCTTTAATAAAAAGTTACAGGTCCCCGGGGGCCCTCTCTTTCTCTCTCTTTCTTTTTATCTATCTATCTATATATCTCTCTATCTCTTTGTATAAATAAATACTTACGTAAATATATATATAAAGAAATTATTAAAATAGATTTAAAATGTGCCAATTTTTCGGTGTGTTGATTTTTCGGTGTGCCGATTATTCGAGTTTTTGTTAAAATAAACACCTTCGCTTAGTTGAAAACCGAAAAATCGGCACATTTTAATATCAGTTAAGAATTTAAATAACAATATTTATTTTCTTAATGTTTTTCATTCTTTTTTGATTTGTTGTCGTTTCGTTTACTGAAAGAAACATCCCCTCGTGAATCTTTCTCTCTTTCATGCCTACTTTTAAAGAGGAAGGATCATTTAGTTGCCAACCAAAAAGTCCGCAATCACTTAATTGCCAACCCAATATTATGTTAGTCGTAACTATAAGATCATTTATTATGTTACATGGTGTTTAATTTAATTTGATATTATCGATTTTCCTGAATTTGTATAATAATTCTATTTCATTGCGAACACATGTACATATTTGTCTAAAATGCATGATCGTGATGCATGTGAAAATTACTCTTTACATATTTGTAATAGCTTATCAACAATGTATTAATAACAATTTGATGGTAGGAAAAACAAATGGTGAACTCTCGAAATGGCATATCAACAGGTTCGAAGGAAGATTATCACGAATGCATAAAACCGCATTCGTCATGACCGCAACCCATAAAACAAAGTTATTCTGAAAATATTGTTTTTGTTTCCTCCCAAACTTGCTTCAAGCTTCTCTATCCTTTTTATCATCGTAACGAGTTAGTAGTTTTCCCGCACATTGTTCAGTGAATTTTTAATTATTTTCCGACAAAAATAAAAATTTTTTCAATAAAATTCCCTGGTGAACATTTTATTTGTAGTTTTAATAGTTTCGTACCTATCAACGAAAAACTAACTTTTCGTTATGTTCCCATTTGCTTTCGTTTTTTCCCCGAATCACTTTAAATTGATAAAAAAAAAAGAAAAACACGCACATACATACACACCAAAAGAATGGAGAAGACTCGAAAGATAAAAGTATGTCTGCCTTTTTTCGGGTATTTCGAAATGGAACAAACCCAACTACGATTCAGCCGGTTAAAGTCAACCGAACGAGAAGATCTTCACGAACACGTAGGAAACATAACGTTTAGCTTTAGTCTAGATTAAAGACGGTAGGAGAAGTATTTCCACGGCGTGCTCGAACGGAAACAACGTACTAACGCAGAATTTCTTACATAAGTGTATATTTTCAATTTGAACCGTAAAATAGATTCGACCATTTTCTATTAGAAACTAATAGCGCTAAGAACATTTTATTTTTTGTTTATTCTTTCAAACAACAAATCGATGAATGTGTCGACGTTCACCAATTTTTAATCTAATACAATTTTTCACATTAGATTAAAATCAAATATTGAAAATAATCGTTTCAAACGTGAAGATTAAATCGAAATTGAAAAAAAAAAGATATTAAAAATTTGAACGAAAGATTTCGTTCAAAGACTCAAAAATGAAGGGACTTATCATCTCGAACGTCGAATTGGCGAGATTAAAAGGAACGCGTAGATAATTGTTTGAACCGCGAGTCGAGGTAAAAGTGGTCGGACAATACTGCACAACGGGAATTTAATAAAGCTAGGTGCCCGACCAATGGACGTTGCGTAGAACGTGGCTAAAAGAAATGGACGTGGAGCGTGTCCAGCATGTACAGAAGCACCTTTCGACCGTCTTTATTTTCCCTTTTTCCAACAATTTTCTTCTATTCGAGCTCTCACTCCTTCCTTCGTCGTTACTTACTCAGAAGTATTATATTTCCTTTCTTTTTTGCTTTTTCTTTCCTACACTTTCACGAGTACGAGACGTTTTTCTCTTTTTTATCAAAGATTCGTTGGAATTTTCTCTTTCTCTCTCTCTCTCTCTCTCTCTTTCTTATTTTTTCTTTTTTCTTACTTAGCTTGACCAAATGTTCTCCACAGGATATATCTGTAAGACAAATGATACAAAACTCTTCTAGATAAGAGAATTTTCAATTTAAGACTAAACGGATGTGTCGTCTATTAATTTTAATCCAAATGATTCAATATTTATAGTTATAGTTTTATTTTAACCCTCTCTAAATTCGTGTAAACTACAAAGATATACATTTATAATTCTCTGTTTATTATTTCCTTCTTTATTTTATTTTTTTTTGGCACAAACTTACTTGATTACTTCATATCTGAAAGTTTATCGTGTTTTTTAAGCATAAGTATTCAGGGTGAGCTGAAAGTTCCTAGATCATCTTAAATATATTATAACTGCAAAGGTAGTTTTATGATTAAAAAAAAAATTCTAACGGGTGTAGTAAATTTTTTTAAATTACGCAGGAACTTTTGGCTCACTCTGTACTTATTATCATCTAATTATATCATAAAAAATATCGTAACTTACACACGTTAAATAATTGTTTTGTAGACAAAAGAAAATTCAGTTGTAGAGGATTATTAGTCATGACAACGTTAGATGATATTCAAATTATGGCGACCGAGATATCTACCCCATTGTCTACCTTCGTCAACCGAACTAAGTGACATGCGACATTCAGTCAAGCGCATTTGGAGTACCCTCAACCAGTTAACACATCCAGAACAGGAATAAATATATCGACCCTAATGTTAACTTAATCTGGCTATAACTATGTAACTAGGACTATCTCTCTAAGAACCACTTTAACGAACTTGATTTACTGTAAATTTCATTTCATCCTCTCTCTCTCTCTCTCTTTCTCTAATAGCACTCAGATCTTCTGTAGTTGAGTTTACTTCAATGTACTAACAATTTGGCTAAATAAATTCAATCTTATTAAAATGCTGTTGTTCAAACCCTGTTGGATGTCGATCTATATTTCCCTAACTTTCCGTCCCATTCAAAGCCTGCACTATGAAAATTACATAATACATGATAATAATGCATGAACTGATGATATTATAAAGCACTTTTTAATGAAATATTATTTTTCAAAAAATAACCACAACGGTCTGAATAGCAAGTCTAATGTGGGTTATTAGTAACCAACGTGACATTAAATCGTTAATGCATATAATCTTCACAACTCTGTGTAATCTCTAATTTTCAATTATCCCTTTGAGTGTTATGAACGCATATTTGTCTCCAGCGAAAGCTATCTATGTGAATTTAGGACGCATATATACGTCCAGTGAAAGCTACCTGTGTAGATTAACGACTCATATATGCGTTTAGCAATTTTTACCCATATCCTTCAAGGTATTTCCTTCTCGCTTCCAGCTATATTTTTTATATATTATTAAAATTATATAAGATATATACATATAATAATATAAGATATATATATTATTTATAATAAAATTGTATTACATTTATATATTAAAATATGTTACTATTCCCATAACAATTTATTTGACTTATATTATGTCATATTAGCAAGACAGAGTTCCACATCGTTATCGGCCGTCAATAAACTGAAATTTACTATCACTGTTGGTAAAAAAGAAATCTACTTTAACTGATCGATAAACAGAAATAGTTTATTAATTATTATTTTTTCTAAAGGCATTTGTCTACTATTAGTTTCCTTATTATACATCAGATGAAACTAATGTAAGTCAATTTCAAATTCCATAATAAATAAAAAATATGATTTCTTGTCTTACCTGTGTTGGTAAAGTAGAAAGTTTAGTTTAAGCAGTGACCTTATCAACAAAGAATTACTTCGGCTGGAACGTTTGAAACTGTGCAATAGGAGTTGTATACATATAGGGGTTTTGTCCAGGGCGCCGACGCCGTTCTATAAATAACGAGTTAGCGGGGTGGTGAAATGGAAGAATAGAGAAAGAGAAGGGATAGATAGTCCGGGTTTACGGGGACCGGCAAAATCCTATGAAGACAACGACGTACGCACGTACGACAACGGCAGTAGTAACATCCGTGGCAGTGCGCTCGTTCTTTCGTGCGCCCTTAAGTAAAGAGATTAAATACCTGAGATTAAATACCATGCCTTTGGCTTTAACCCTTTTCCTCTTTCCCGGAATGCAATTAAAGAGAAGTATATAGTGACTCCAATCAAAGAAAAAAGAAGATCGGCCTAAAGTTTGAAGGGTCCTAAAAAAAAAGAAGATATTCAATTGGATTAAACAGATACAAATTTGTGATAGCATAGGTTTAAAAAAAATTAAAAAAAAAATAAAAAAGAAGAGAAAAATAGAAAAAGAGAAAGAGAAGGGGAGAGAGAGAGAGGGAGAGAGAGGAACGAATTGTGATAAAGTTAGAGAGATATCAGAAGAAAGATTAGAAAAGAAAAAAAGTTATACGCTTAGAAGGGGGTGGAAGAAAATATGTACAGGCGTTTGAAGGATCAAAAAAGAAGTTGGTCGCAGAGCGTCGTGCCTTGCGGCGCCGCGACAACGCGTCTCAAGATCTGACTCTTCTTCTTCTTCCTTTGAAGAATCGAATAAAGCAAACGAGAATAAACAGAGAAAATAAACAGAGAAAAATAAGGAGGGAGAGTGTGTGCATGTGTAAAAGTGCCGGCGAATAAATAAGGAAAGGTGATTATATAAACGGGGTGATGCCCTGTTCGAGAAAATAAGTCGAGAGAGGAACGGTGCGTTATACCTCGAACGACGTCTATCTCGCCCCTGCTGCAAGAGAAAGCGCCTAATTATATATCAACGTGCATTGCGCATGCGTAGAATTTACGAAATGTCGCGGGACGTAACGCACCCTCTCGACTCACCAAAGAGGAGAAGACTCTTGTAATGTGATCAAACGAACCTTTAAATGCATTTTTTTGTTTTTTTTTTTTATTTATTTATGAATCTAAATAAATAATAAAACTTTCAACAACTAAAAGGAGTAATTAAAAAAGATAATATTTATGATATTAATTCGCAGATAAATATAAAACAGCTTCAATTAATAATATTAGATTTAAATTTTGTTTTGCAATTATCAAGATAAATAATATAAAGTAAATTTTGTCCAAAATAATTTCAGAGATAGAATTTGATACCTCTTATTATACTAAATAAAAAAAATTGTTTCATTAATAATATTAGTCTTATAATAAAAAAAGGATTAAGAAATCGTTTTAATTAACATCGTAGTCGCCATTGTCGTCGCTATCATTATTATCAGAATTATTATCGTCGTATTAAGTTATGGTGTGATCATTTTTTACGATAACATAGCAAGTAAAGATTTTTCCGAGAAAGACCCTTAGTAAGAGGGTAAGCTAGGGAGAAAAAGGGTCGATATCGTTTCTAAGCATCGTTGCAATCTAATAGGCACCTTCGTAGACCTGCCTGTAAACGTTCCTTCTTACGATAGAAATTCACTCTTTCGCGATACAATAATAATATCTATAGAAAATATATATATATATAGGTCAATACGAAATAGAACACAACTCACCGTGGGCTAGATGCCAAAGAAAATGTTAACTGACAATCGTGATGTCTCGTAAATCCAAACGATTAAAAAATACGCGTTTCACGGTGTGAACAGTTCATCGTGATCAATCTTTGTCCTATTAATAGTGTTTCCTAAATAGTAGAAAATCATTCGAATAGGTGAGAAACAAAAAATATAAAAATTTCCAACTAAACGAAATGACGAACAACTTTTGTTGTTTTCTCTTTTTCTCTCAACAGATTTTTAGCTACAATGGCTTTAGTTATGCTTCCTTGTGACCTACCATGGTGGCCAGCTGTGGTAAAACAATTGGACAGAGCAGCACTCGCCAAGAACTCCACGGATCTTTTGGACGCGATGCAGAGATTGCACGACATGTGCAAGTAAGCGTGACATTTTACGTATCTTATTGTATTATATTACGTAGCGTAAAATATAATAAAAACACACGAAGGACACACGTGCGTGTACTTGCGTTTAATACAAGCGTAGGTATAGATATGTTTCTACGTTATTTAAAATGACTGACAACGAATAAAAAATGTTTAAAAAAAAATAGATAGAAAAGAAGAAATAAAATGTTTTTTTTGTTCTTATTTAATTTATAATAACATTTCCGTTTGACATAGTTGCAAAATTAACTCGGTGAAGATACGACAATGCACACAAACGCGAAACTATATTCGGTCGATGATCTCACGCCTGTATTTTATTTTGTTTGATGTTACTGCTCAAAGGAATGTAAAATTTACGACTAACTTGTCGCGTCTGCGCATTAGAAAATCGTTTAAAGGATCTCGTTATAATGTCTCATCTTTTATGACCCTCTTAAAATGATATTCGCGAATCTTTTATGGAAAAGAATAATAAAAAAAGAACATTCTTAACGATCCAACTAAAGGAAGTTATAAACGAGATCTCTACTTCGCGCTTTACGAAAGGTGGCGCTTGTTTGTCTATTTCATTTAATTATTTTAAACAACAGTGCGAACTTTCGTTTCAGCATAAGCCTAGATCCCGAAGAGGACATTCAAGACCCCGAGTTGTTTACAGGATTAGGGAAATTTCTCGATGAGGATCTCGACTCCAACGAGCGTGATCAAATATTCACTAAAACAATACCACGAATGGTAGAGAGAGCTAAATCTTTGAGATCCACAAAACCTCCTCTGGGCTTACACTACAGCCTACAGCAACAAGGTAATCAATTATACAATATTTAACAAAAAAACAAAATTAAAAATATAAAAAACAAATACATTTGCTAAAACATAAAAAATACTTTTTAATATTTCAATAAGACATTTGCGATCATTTACAAACATGTACCTAAAGATAATATAATTTGTTTCTTTTTTTTTATTAGGAGATAGCGTCGAGTACAGCTACGCTTTTGTCTCTTCTCTCATCGCTAATGCATTTTTCTCAACGTATCCAAAAAGAACGACAAAGACACATCCCACCTTAAGAGATTTCAACTTCACGAATTTCTTCAAACATCTTCACACGTGAGTCAAATCCCAATCAAAATAATTATAATAATTATTGACGAAATATTAACGAAGATATTGCTATGTTTTAGGAATTGTCAGAAGGCAAAATTGAGAAGTATATTTCGTTACTACGATTATCTCGAAAACGAAGATGCTTTGGATGGACGAGTGACTATTTCGAGACAGGTAAAATGAAAGTGCGTTTGTTAAGAATGATATGAATCAGGATAAACAAACAAATAAAGGAAATAATAAAGAAGACAATTATTTTAATCCCTTATGTTTTTTGTACGTAGGTAATGACATCAAAGCAATGGTTGACTATTGAAGATTGGCTCGAAAGTAATATACCACTTTGTCCATTAACGATTCGTCATGAAGGTCGTTTGGGAAGACAAGAAACAGAAACCGTTTATGTTTGTTTCGCAAGTGCGAGATTCGGGGGTGGAGTACTCGACGGTGATATCACACAAGAAACCATACATGTAAATAAATATAATTGTTTAATTAAATAAGTATATATATCAAATTACGAAGAAAATAATTGTTATATATCTGTATATAACATCTGTAATATCAATCATAATATATAATATCTATTATTCCAGATAGCAACTCATCCAGAAATGATCGCAGCGATTTTGTCAGTCGAGGCTTTGGAGGATAACGAAGCTTTGGTAGTCGAAAATGTTAGACGTATATCTATCATAAACGATCCCCATAACAGAGCAATATTTGAAGCTGTTCCCAAACCAAATACTGTAATTGATTATATTAATTGTAATAAATATGTTTTCTTATGTTTAAAAAATATTTGAATTAATTATTTATCTTTTTTTTGAAGGTAACCATTTGCTGTATAGATCCAGAAGATTATTCAAGATTACCGTTAACTCAATTCGAAGAGGACAACATTTTAAGAGAAATGAACAAATCTCTTCTAGGATTCCGACAAAGACACGTACCGAGTAGCCCAACAGATCCAATCAAAACTGAATTAGATCCCGATGGGAGTTTAGGAGCTCGGAGATTGTCGCCGATTGGTGAAAGTTTTAGTAGCACTCCACCTGAAATTGAGAATGAAAATAAATTCTACGAGGCTGGTGATGGCACGAAAGATGGTTAGAAATTGAACAATTTAAACTATTACTTTCCTAGTAATGCCTACTATTATAATTTAAATTAAACCATTATATTTACTAATTGTAACAGCTGAAACAACGACGTTTAGTGAATTGAGCAAATCACCGAGTGGTACTGAACTTCGAACAAAACCGAACGGTAAATTCGTTCGATCAGCGAGCCCTCGAAGAGTTTGCAAGGATAGCAGTTGTACGAACAAGAAAAATCGTTTCATCGTTCTTGGATCTAGCGGTGAAGTTTTACCAGTCACTCGGAAATCACTTGGTCAAATGTCTGTTTACAGTAGTTGCAATAGTCAAAGTACGGATAGTTTTCATAGTGCAAAAGATACAATGGACGAAGAAGTTGGTACGTAGAAGAACGAATATTGTTCTCGGGATTCGCTTACAATTAACATTTTTATTAGAATTTGTAATCAATTTTAGACGAAGAAGAACAAAAGTTAACAAGACGCTATAGCTCGCAATTGGATACACCCGAAAGACGAGGTACATTTGCACAAAGATTGAAAGAAGCTCTCAAGCGAGAAAGTACAGCTACTGGTGCATCTACTTCCAATACTTCTTCCGGAGAAAGCAGTTACGCTGTTGGGATAAGTATCACAGGAAGTAACGTTTGTGATCAGGATATCAAGTAAATCTTCTTTATTTATACTTAAATAATCCCTTCTGTTAGCTACTAATAAGTTAACTACTATTGTGTCACCGAATGTTGCAGGCTCAAAAGAGGAGGTTCAAGGGGATTCGTTTTGCGAGATGAAACGGTCGACGAAGATTTTTTAAAAGAGTCTTTGGAAGCAGAGCAAAAGTGGTTGGGTAGATTCCGACAAAGTCAACCACCAGCGTTTCAAAGAAAAGAAACCAATGCTAGCAGTAGATATAGTTTTAGTACCGAATATAATTCTGGTAAGTTAAAATACATTTTATACAAAACATGTAACTTTGATATTTTCGATACGTTGAACAAACATTTTTCATTCTTATTCTATTAGACTTCTGTTCCGAATTAGAAGAAGTCTATGAGCAATTATCAAAATGGTTGGAAGATCCAATCGCAGCGGATGAAAATCGGGAATTGGATGCACGAGACAGAGCGGTTGTTAGATTCGCTGGTTCTTTATTAAAAAGAGCCCTAAGCGAATCGTTCGCAGGTGTTCCACTTCAAGAAGGTGAACCACAACCTTTCATCGATTCGACTGATATCAATCAAAGGCACAAATTAGCTTTAGCTGTGAGAAGTTTAAGTTTAGAACTGGCACGTCAGAAAAGCAGAAGGCAACAATCGGTAAAAAGTCTATTCTCTTCTTACTAAATTTATTATTTTCAATAGATGATAAAAAAATAATTCCATTCGATTAAATCGTGTACCGCCATTGAGATAGAATGAGAGACAATAAAAATTTATTTTTTTTTATATATAACCCTAATTATAATATAAATGAAATAAGCAAAAATTTCAATGAGAAAATTAGACAAATGAATATTGTGTTGTTAGATTTCAAATTTTATTAGACACACATTTAAAGCTGTACCATACAGGTTACTGAATCCGAAGACATAGAATATTACGAAGATGCTCTGAACGATGAGGCTACAATAACAAAGGATACGAAGGATTGTCAACGCAGGAAACTGCGAGCTGTTGCATTCACTTCTGAGGTATATCAAACCTTGGTCGACGATTATACTACTGTATACCTACCCAAGTCTATAGATAGAAAGATATCTGGAACTGATGATAATAATATTACGGAATCAGCTAATGTCAATAATACTACGCATGGAAATCCTATAGAGAAGTCCATACAATATTTAGTAAATGAAGTGAGCAGACTTATTCTTAGTTAGAGTCACAATAATGATATTGTGAATTAGTATACATAAATATCTATGTAACAATCTAACGCATGATGAAATGAACGTAATAATGTCGACAATTTCAAACTTTTATCTGATGCCTATCACTTCGATTATCTATCTTTTTCTCTCTAAAGATACGTAATTTAAATCTGACAAATATATCAATTATTAATTAAAAGAAGAAGAAAAAACCAACGAACCGCAACATATACTAATTATTCATGCATGATCAATATTAAAAACACTGCTTTAGCGCTTCAGCAAAAACTAGACTTTAATAATTAACATAACATTTATCTGTCTCTCATTCTATCTACCTTACAATGTGCTTTTTTTATTTGTGAAAATTAAGATAATATATTTCGATCGTTTATAAATTAGTAATTATCTTCTTAACTTCTAAAAAACTCAATAATTCGATAAAACATAAAACAATAGTCGAACATCGTTTGCTTACGAAAAACAAAATACTATAACCAAAATATTTAAATTAGAAAACTAAATATTACCTTTTATGCTTCCTTCTTATCGACTGTCTCATAGTTTATTAACAATGATACTTTATGTTCCATAAATATTCATTTACTGCATGTCAATGCACTTGCATACAATATCACGACAATATTTACAAATTCTATATATTTTTTATAAAATTATATTACATATGAAAATGTAATATATTTATGCAAATGTATGGTAAATAAAATCAAAGAATAATGTAATAATTATTATATTTATAGATACCTCGAGAGAATAATTCAAACATCGGCGGATTGTTGTCCGTAGCAACAGGCAATTGGGGTTGTGGGTCAAGGTTGAAAGGTGATCCACAATTGAAGCTTGTCATACAATGGCTAGCAGCTTCATTAGCAGGTGTACCAAGATTAATTTATTACACCGCAGGAAATTGTTCTTTATCTAAGGTAAGAATCGAATTATATTTTTCAAATAAAACGAAGAAAATAACTTTAAAGTAATAATACTATTTACATTTTAGTTGGATACGATAATTAGAGTTCTTCTAGACAGACAATGGTCAGTAGGTGATTTAGCTGCAGCTACATTGAAGTTTTCTTTACAAGCAATAGAAAAAAGGGTAGAAAATAGAAGTAATCTTTTTGAAGAATTAATTGGCATGGACAAGCTGAGTCCTTAACCTGACCAAATGCTGTCCGTTTTAGTAGACATTCTTGCTACTATGATAGAGGACAGCTTACTAATGTCGCGTGAACAAAATACAATGTCAATAGCTGACGACAATGAATCGAAATGAATATGGTACTAAAAAAAATAATAATAATAGAAAAAAAATAGGTCTAAAAAAAAAATTGAAACTTAAAAATTGCAATAAGATATTTATAGGTATACGATCGAATAAGATATTACTTACGTTCTATTCTTACATTCTATCAATTTGGTAAACTAAAACCATTGTAAATATAATCTATAATTTAATTCCTTGACATAATTTCAATAAAACAACTAGAATGTAAAATCATTAATACTGTCAATTTTATAAAACATCAAATAAAACATTATTATTCTTATCCAAAATTGTTGGAATGAAAGAATCGCGTAAAAGTAAGTAACTTCTTTTTCTACTTTATCTTTCCAAGATTTGAACTTGACTAAACTTAAAAATGAAAATGATAATGATCAAAACGAAATACTTTATCATTTAGCATATCAATACGATGTCTCGCAACTGCACAAGCTGTACAAAATAGCCCTATCGAAGTAAAAGTAGATATTCTGATATTTTCTGTAAATATATGAAAAAGTGCATTTTTTCAGGGAAAAAAATTGTTAATGATTATATAGGAATAGCAGTATTCAAAAGAAAAGAAAAGAAAAAGAAGAAATGATAATAACTATAGCACAACTAAAAAGTTAGACAGATGTACAATATGATATATTAGTAACACGAATGTATAACATGTCAATTCTAATTCTTTGTTTATACAATGAAACATATTTGCATATAATTATTAATAAAACACGATATATACTGATCTATATTTTATACAGTAAAATTTGTAAGACATTATATATATATATATATATAAATATATAACACAAAGAGTAATTGCTAGTACAAGCAGAAAAACGGCACTTTAATATCAAAAGAAGCTAAGAAAAAGGAGAAAAAAAGAAAGAAGACAAATCCAAAACACGTTTTATGTTTAAAAGAAAATAAGTTTATCTATACTCAATTTGTAACCATATGGTCCAAAAATAACAGAAATATTTCACAAAATTTATATACACCTATAAAAATAAAAAAGAAATTCTATTTTTTGCAGCAGATATATCAATATTTAACGAGACAAAGTTTTACTCTCAAAGTGATATTTTAAAAGCGAACTCTGCGTTTTTATGAATAAGATTTTTTCATCGAGAATAATCAAAGATACTGCTTTTACTATAAATAAAACTCTGCACAATACAATAAACTCTAGTTTAAGAATAATAAATAATTTTAGCAGATAAGGTTGCAAGCCTCAATCTCATAGAAATAAAATGTAAAAAGTGAAAGAGTATTGATCAGAAAATTTCCCATTTGATGAATAATCTTTGCGGTTTACAACTTTCTACAGCTAAGGTATTGTAACAATGAATAGAATTTTAGAACAATTTTTTGTCATATTTTATAAACAAATGTACAGGCTGCTTTTTATATATTAAATAATTTGTATACATCTACTTATATGGAATAGACATTAATGTAGCCTGTGAAGAAGAATGCATCTATTAACACGAGGTCTTCCATTACAAAACAACGAGTGAAAGTATTCATTAAATAATTCTCTTATGTACTATTTATACGTATCTCATTTTGGAGCGTATTATATTATGTTTGTATTGAACGTACGCGACCGTATAAACTTATGTAAAAAGTATCTATTATTTTTTATATTATAATAAGAAAAGCCTAATGGAATTAATTTTAAACAAAATTTCACTATAAATCGACTTATATGCAATTACATAATCGACATATGAAATTTTTTTTATTTAATATTCGATAGATTATGTCAAATTGTTCTTTCAATATTATTTATAACATAATACAAAACTGAATGTGAAGTAAAGCAATATGATTCACACAATGCATCACAGGCTTTATTGACTTTACATCTTAGAGATAGTTAATATATCCTACAACACAATTAATGAGATACCGCATTCCTGGTTTATTGTTTCTAAATCAAAGCATACGCGAATAAGGTATACAAATATTTTTTATAAGTATCATAAATATCCTTCATTACGTTTAGCTATTTTTTTTTCATATAAGTGAAACGTCTTACTTCAGTCGATTAACTTATAAAACTAAAGTTTAAGTGTACCTGCTTAGTGCTTTATTCCATATTCAATACAATGTACTCCATTATTCTGCAAAATTTACTCACCGATTGCACTGATGATTTCATTTTCAAAATCCTGAGTTTATTATTTTAATAAGTTGTAAGAAAAGGAAAGTATAAAAAACAAAATGTTCCATTCACTTATCAAAAAAACAAACTTCGCAAACGCCGACCAACACCTTGTCTATCATATAGTATATTAAATTTGTTTACAAATTGATTTATATTATTGCAACCTTTGGTTATAATGCCCAAGTATGTCATCAAAGCGAAATCATTGCATTGCTAAAATAAAATACAAATAAATTATTACATTTGCGTAAATATAATACATAGAAAAAAAAAATACAAATATTTAAATACATACATTATAAAAATCAGCTCTAAATTTAGGATTATTTAAAACAGGTAAACGATATCCAAGAGAACAGGCTGCTCTTAAAACTTCGTGATTTCCTTTTAATTCGCCATTCTGTACCGCTTGCACGTATCTTAAAACTAATTTTACTCTCGAATGTAACATCTTAATAGCACTGTGTTGAGCTGCCAAATGTTCTGCCACTAAGATATTTAATAAAAATTATATAAAATCTTAAAATAAAGGAATAGAATTTATAAGAAGCAAAAAATATTTTACCTAAAGAACTTTCTCCCTGTTCATTGCTACACATTCTCGCAACATGATCGACTCCAATCCTTTCTGCTTCTTCCGTAGCTAATGTATAAGTTAATGGAACGAATAGCATAGTAGCTTCCCCATTAACTAAATCAATCACAGACTCATACATAGAAACAGATAATTGCTGTAATAAAAGGTACAGCACATATGTAGAATATTTTTCAATTTTTTAGGAACCAGTTTAATTTCATGAAGTATTTCTTACATCTGTATTTTTGGGTCTTGGATCCAATTTTAAAAGTACCGGACTTTCGTTGATTTCACAAATCTGTTTGTGTACTCTAATATCTCTCTCATTGGGCATATCTCCGGTAGTATACCACCCAAGAAAGTCCATTTCACTAAAGACTTGTTTAAATTGTTCCTCTTTTGTATTATAGTAATCCCTATCAATGATAACATCATCAGCAATGCATGTAAATAATAACTCAAAGGAATTCATAATTTCTATATTACGTCCTTTCTGTTTTCCTATTAACGCTCCATAAACTGAAAAAAAAACTTGTTATTATAATCATCCAATGATAAGCTCAAAGTTATAAGAAAATTAATGCAAGATCAAGATACCTAATTGTTCGGTTCCTTCTTGAGCTCTTAACCTAGTCCAATGTTCGCTAACATTCATGATAACCAAAGGATGTAAACTGATAGATACGGAACCAACTGTACCAGAAGATGCCATAACTTTCATTGCACTTGCAAGACTAGCAGATGCATTAGGATCTCTTTCAGATGTATCTTCATCGACTTCCATTGGTACTTCTACCGGAGCAATAATATTATCATCTACTTCCATATCGCTACCTCTTTGCCTAGACTCATTCATGATATCAAAAAGGCTGAACAGCCCTCTTGGACGGTATCTTTATCGATGCCTTAATGAAAAAAGGAAAAAGTAATATAAATAAAATGCAAAAGAATTATTCTGTTGCTAAGTCAACAATACAATTTTGATATAACATAGATAAATTTATTGTATAAAGTAAGACTAACAGTATTCTATTAAGTATAAATTAATCACACACATAGAAATATATATGATCTGATTATATGATTAATGATTTTGTGACAAGAACAATAATAACGTACTTATATTCTTTGTCTCGTTAATTGAAATAACGGAAAGTTCTACAATTTACCAGGATCGCCGCAAATGTACGAAAAAGCAGACTTATATGGTATAATATAGTTCACTTATATAGCAGCACATTTATTAATAGGTTCGCTAGTATCGTGGTTAGGTGCACGCCATCTGCTGTTAAAAATTGTTAATAATTAACTCGAATACACTAGCTCCGCATGACGTACAAAAAGGAAACTAAAGTTGATGATTGTTAAAACATAAGTACACCTCTTATCGACAACGTGGTTGAACGTGGTCAAAACGTTTTTAAACTGAAAGCCACGTAAGGTGGTGAACAGTGGTTAGTAGCAGATAGTAGTCTGCCAAAGTGCGGTGGTGAGCGGTTGAGTGAAACGAGTTGCCGCTCACAACGCTACAATTCAAAACTATTACGTCTAAAGTAAATTGATTTTTTTCTAAAAATGGTTACAATTAAAGGAAGAAAAAATTCTAACAAAAATCCACCAATATTCAGTCATGAATTTGTTATTCAAAATCACGCGGATATTGTCGCCTGCGTGGCTATGGTTTTTGTAATCGGTTTAATGATGCAGGTCAGTGTTCGTATTATTCGGTTTATCTTTATTGTAACATTAAACTAACTTCAATTGTTTATTATTTTGTGTTTCTATAATAATTCATTTTATGCGTTATAAAAATCGCGAAATTTTTGTAAAAATTATGAAATGTTTTAATAAAATTATTTGACTTTGACAGTAAGAAACTTATGAACATATGTTACTCTCTGACATTAATGTCTTCGGTTCATCTTAATCATATTTGTAGAATTTGAATTAATATTTGAATTATTAATGAATGTAATGTCTTAAATTTACATTTATTATTATCAAATATTTAAAATTTGATTTTATTATATTTTATTAAATAATTTTTTTTTACTTTTGTATGTAAATATATGAATTTTTAAAATAGTCTTATAAATGTACATACATTTTTTATTAAAGTTTAAAATTGGTAAATGTTTATTTTGCAGGTCACATCACCATGGGCTTATACATTTATTGCCATACATCATAATGTTTCTACAACAATTACCAATGATCCAATATTACCACTAAAATATACGACTGGTTGGAAGGATGCATGTGCTGTATTTTTTTATTTTTTAATAACTATTGTAATGCATGCTGTATTCCAAGAATACATATTCGATGTAAGTATTCATGCATCAAATGTAGTATGTATAAAAAAGAAATATTTTATTATAAAATATCTACTCTATTCTTTGTGCAGAAAATATCAAAACGTCTTCACTTAAGTAAAGTAAAACTCGCAAAGTTCAATGAATCCTGTCAATTGATAGTATTTTATCTGCTCTCAGTGATTTGGGGCATTGATATCATAATCAGGTAAAAAGTTAGATCTCTTATTTGATACATTATCTAAAATAGAATACCTGTACTTATAATTTTGTTAATGTTTCAGAGATAATTTATTGTTAAACATAACTTCTTTATGGACTGATTATCCAGTACTCTTATCGTTCTCCTTAAAACTATTTTTTATTGGACAACTTTCCTACTGGTTACATTGTTATCCAGAATTATACTTTCAACGAGTAAAAAAAGAAGATATTACACAACGTGTTATATTTACCACCATTGGCTTGTTCTTCACTTTTGCAGCCTATTTTTTGAAGTATGACAATGTTATAATTTCATCATATAAAATACTTTAATTCTTTATATCAATATAATTAATTCTTTATTATAATTATTACAGTTTTCAACAAGTAACCGTCATACTACTTATCCTTCATTATACTGGAGATGTTTTACTACATGCTGCAAGAATTAATCACTTTGTTAATCAGAAAGAAAATACAACGAGAAGTGAGTTTTGCATAAATCATTTACATTCTCTCTGCATATATTAATTAAAAATAATATTGTTATATACATAAATTTGTTTACAGTATCATTCCTGATTGCCAATTCAATATACGTGTTTGTTCGTATCGCATCCCTAGTACTTGCAGTTTTAGTATTCTTATATGGATTCAATCAAACTGAAAGTTCATTTGATTACACCACTGGTAACTTCAATATTCCTATTGTACAGTATACTGTCTTAAGTGTTATTGTATTTTTCCAAATTTATCTCTTACATTCGTTCGTCATGAAACAAATTAAACGCGCTCGAGAAAATACAACTCCTGTTATTACGAAAGTAAAACCAAAACAAAAGTTGAAAAAAAAGGAAGGTAAGTTTGAATATAATATAAGATAGATATTTGGGTTTTATGGATATCTACAGTTGATGTTTACTAATAATTTGTGCTTTTAGGTAAAAAGTCAACTTTGTCTGAAGATGATGAATTACCTGAAGTGGATCAAGCAACTAAAAAAAATTTGAGGTCTCGTTCTTCTACAAAAGCGAAATAACTCCTTTTTTACATATATTATTAATAAAATTGTATAAGGCTGATTAGATATCAGATACCATTCACTTACGTATCATCAGTATCAAGGAGTGAATGTTTCGAAATATGTAGGTTCTTCCTTAGCCATAAAATTTATAACAAAAATTACACTTTAATGTAATTGAAGAAATTCACGAAACCATTTTCACAGCCTATGTATATCGAATATTCTAATTATGAGAATAAGATTTTTTTGTGTAACTATTGCATTAGTCTTATACACAATTCATAAAAATAATGTAAACAGAAATATGCATTACCTCTTTTTCATAATAAAATTCTTTTTTACCGACAATAAAAAAAATAAATATATTTGTTTGGACTATAGCGAGAAAAAGTTAGTATAGAACATTAAGAATTGAAAAGAATGAATATATGCATTTAATTGCTAGCTATCTGCTAATTCGAAATCCATATTTATTATGTCTTTTAATTAATTATTTAATTAGTTATTGATAATTGAAAATGTAAAAATGTTTTTTTTATTTGTTAGTAAAGCAAAGTAGTTGGCCACAGCAGAAAAAAATGAATAAGTGCGCCAAATTGCTAACAAAATGTTTATTTAAAATCCATAACTTCTAACTTTATTAATTAATTATTTAATTAATTATTAATAATTAAAAATCTAAAAACGTCATGAAGAGGTTATATGTTATACGCATGCGCAACCACAAATTCAAGGTGCAGCGCACTTTGAAAAAAATAAAAGTAAAGTTGGTAAACCTGCAGGGGATATATTTAAAGTTGATTTCCAAAGGAACAACCATGGAAACTATACAAGGAACACGAACTCAATGGGTGCGTTCCACTAAGCGCTCACAACGATCACGCTCACGACCACAGTTTTTCCCGTTCCACTTACCTACGAGCGTTACTGTCGTAAATTCAAGTGGAATGGACTATGGTGCGTTTTGAGCGTGGAGGTAATAATACAAATGGCGGTAGTGAAAAGAAAGTAAAAGATTAAAGAGGTTAAGATTTAATCTGTAATCCTTCAAAATAAACTTAAATAATTACTGATTACATTGATCCGTATTGAAAAAATTGATAATTTGGAATAAGCAGTATCCCCTGTACTGAGGAATTCTTCATCAATAAAAGTATCAGTGCTTTCATCAGTTAATTGAACGTTGTTATCAGCAAGATCAGCGGACGTTGATGTTTGCAGTTATTCATTTAAACATTTGTTCAAAAGTTGCGTCGCAAATACTGTATCTGTAATAAAAATAAAATTTTCATGAAAGAAATTTTGAATACTTGTCATAATTTTTTCAATAAAAAAAATCAAAAATTTCTAAATGTCGGCTAACTTAGTTTTCATTAATAACAATAGGTTATGTTGTTGGTACTCAAGGAAAAATGCATATATTTGTATTGATTATAAGCTGTAATTAATTTTTTTAAACTTATTTCATATAATTATATTTACCTGTGGAGGCACGTTGAGCATCCGCTGCAGAAACATTTACATCTACTAAAATATCTCTTTCCGCATTATATAATGTCAGTTTCACGGTCGCCATTTTTATTGTTGTCAGTTTCGAAAAAACCGCTAATTTTCTCAACGCCCACTACGACCCACGTCTTCAGATGGGTCGTCGTGAGCTTCGCGTGAGCGTTAGTAATGACGTCATGAGTGACGTTTTCGCCGCGACCACAACGACCGCGGTCGTTATGTGGAACGACTAAAGGAGCATTTTGATCGTTGTGAGCGCTTAGTGGAACGCACCCCATGTATGTAGAAAGTAAATTTAAACTCTCCTAATAACCTTTTGTCCACTGTCGTGTTCCCCCTCATCGAAAGTGACAGCAGCGTCATCTTCTATGAAAATATAGAAGTTAATCGAAAGTTTGTTCTTGCACATGCATTTACGTGTATGCGTTTCTTTGATTATTTCTCATCTGATCTCTTAAAAGATTCACAGTATTTATTATCTAAATTTTGCATGTGCAGTGTTTCTTATGAAGTGTTGATTCAGATTTAGAATTGTTCGTGCAATGCTATTAAATTAGTATATTTTTGTATTATTCGTCTAACGATAGAAAAAAATGTTTCGAATAATTTGTATAAATTTTTAAGTTTACGACACGCATATGTGCAATACATCAGAACAACTAATATTTAACAGAAGTATGTTTTTTATTCCCATCTACGCTAACTTTATTTGCATTGATTTAAATAATTTTTTGTGAAATATATATCTTTTTTATAATCTTATTGATATTTTATTACTTAAATTTATAGGTTAGGTGGTGAATAAACCGTCGTTGAAAAGGGGCGCAGATAGTGATAAATCTCGTTTATCTTTTGTTCATCCGTGCGGACGGCGTTGGGAGATACCGTTAGTGAAGAATTATCCCGACAAACAGGTGCCGATTACTTAAAGTATTGTCCAACAGTATATTTTATTGACTCTGAAAAAATTACTACACATTCCTATGATTTATGCTAACATTGACCCTGTTAGGAGGTCTTAAATATCAGATCTTTAGTATCTTAAAATATAGATGATATTTCCAATATTTATAAAAAGAAAAGAAAAAAAAACGAGATCAATAAAGTATAATTATTATATGAAAAAATAATTTGTGCAACTATAAGAGAAATACATGCAAGATTTTAGTACACTTTAGTTAGTATTTTAATCATCAAAATGCTAAAGAAAATATCTGAATTGTCTCATTTGAAAATGATTCTTAATGAATTTCCAAAAAGTATAAAATTCTGTTTTGCATATGGATCTGGTGCATTTAGACAATTAAATAATCATGATGATAAAATGTTGGACCTTATATTTGTTGTAAAAAACCCAAACAAATGGCATGCAGAAAATTTAAAACTTAATCCAAAACATTATTTTTTACCAATGAGATATCTTGGACATAAATTTATTACCAATATACAAGAAAATTGGGGTGCAAAAATTTATTACAATACCTTGGTAAAAACAAAAGCAGGACAAACTATTAAATATGGAATAATGTCTGATATTTCTTTGATAGAAGATTTAATTGATTGGAACAATTTATATGTAGCTGGAAGATTACATAAGCCCGTAGAAGTTCTGATAGAACCAGCCGAAAATTCTCCGATACGTATGGCTCTCGTAGAAAATTTACATTCAGCTGTTCGTGCAGCGTTTTTATTACTTCCTGAGCATTTTACCAAAATAAATTTTTATAAAGTTATTGCTGGGTTATCTTACAGTGGTGATTTTCGTATGACTTTTGGAGAAAATAAAGATAAAATACACAATATTGTTGTCCCGCAATTACAAAGTTTCCAAGAATTGTATGCACCAATTTTACAACATTACGAGCAATTTATAGATTTTCCTAAATCTGATCAACCGACAGTAATGTGTCACCAAGATACAAATCCAACTACTAGAATATATCATTTAAACCAATTACCTCTAACACCTCAAATTAAGTTGGTAAAAGCATGGTCTGTAGGTTCAAGATCGAAGGATATGGAAGACTGTTTACATTCTATCGCATATGATCCTGAGTGCTGTGAAATATTGAAAAGATCTTTAAAAGAAATTGTCTGGAGATCTAGCGTTACACAAAGTTTAAAAGGAATTTTAACAGCTGGATTTATAAAATCTGTTATGTATAGTAATGCAAAAATCAAGAAGATGTTACAGTCAAACTTACAGACGAATATTCCTTCTGAATCCAAATCAGATAAAATTAGCAATCTAGTCGAAACTGTTGTGAAGAAGCAAACAGAGGCTAAGGACACTGACAAGCGCCTAGAGTAGTAATTACATCTCTTCTAGTTGTATTTTCAATCTATCACCACATGTACAATTTTATAGCTTCTATTTAATCAATAAAATGATCTAGTACTCTTGCATTTCTAACTCTTGTTTCTAGCTACTACTTAATCCCTGAAATTCTATGTTTTAATATCTTATGTAATTGCTTTAATCAAGTGTTTCTTATTTTTTGTTTCTTTCTATTTTTTTTTTCTTTTCTTTAATTTTATCAATATTTTTTAATGTCAAAAGAATACTGTATGAATCTTCACATATAAATCAGAATATACAATAACTTTCTGCATGTAACGTACATTATATTTATTAAATATTTTACTTATAAATTTGTCGTATTTCCAGAAAATAATTAAACTATGACATCGATGGATACGGATTCTGAAAGCCAGGATAGTGACGAAGGGCGTCGATTCCGCTTTGAAGCTACTCGCAAGGATGCAGCTATAATCCCAGACACTGTGAGTAAAGAGAAATCGCATAGGAAGAAATCAAAACACAGATCTCATTTAGAAGATAAAAATTATCGCGATAGAAAAGAAAGATCTAAGCATGAAACTAGAAGAAAAGAGTCTCAACATTCAAGAGAACGAGACATTGATGAAAAAGAATCTAGACATATTACCAAACATACAAAATATGGAACACATAAAGATTATAAAAGCACAAAAGAAAGTGATTCTACATCAGTTGATAAAAATCTAAAATATTCTATGGACTCAAAAGATAAATTACGAGATTTGAAGCACTCTAGAGAAAGAGAACGTAATGGTCATCGTAAAAATTCTCGAGAACATTCTCGTGATAGAAGTTACGATGATAGATCATCTGTAGATAGATATAGAAGCAAATATCACGATAGACATAAATATTCTCGACATAAAAGTCGGGATAGATCATGTCACTCGAATCGATTAAAATTATCGGATAATGACAAATCTCGAAATGAACATAGAAGATATGATTCGATTAAAAAGATCAAAGATAAACAACTGCATCCTTTAGAAAATGAACATAGTGCGTATCCAAATATTGAACAGATTCATGATTGTAATGAATCTCATTCAATGTCATTGAATAAAGTTTGCAAAACAGTCACTCCATTAGATACACAAGATTGTAAAGATTTAGATTTACGTGATTTCAATGTTCTATCAGAAACAGATGAAAACGTATCTGATATTTCAGATTCTAGAAGTTTGTATTCATCTTCTTATTGTCATAAAACTAAAGTAAGAAAAGTACAGTTAAAAAATCAATATGAATGTGTAAATAAAAAACAAGTAGCACCTGATCAGGAACACGTGGAAGAAATACAAAAGGTAAATTGCAAGAACAATACACCACTGTTAAGTTCAAGTAATAATAATCCCAGTGCCATTTCAGATACTTTATTAGATTCTTTAGAACCAACATCTATAATGAACAATCAGGTGCAATCATTACAAGAAAAAGATGCAAAATGTGATACGTTTAAGTATCACAGTGAGTCTAGTGAAAAAAATAATAGTTGTATATATGGACCAGTGTTACCACCGCAGATTAAAACAACCCAATGTACATTAAATGAAAACAAAAGTACAAATCTGTATACATCCTTATGTACTGAAAAACTTGAAACTAAAGAATGTATCGTCAAAGATATTAGTGAAGAAGATAATAACATTGCATTGATTGGACCATGTTTGCCAAAAATGGAAGATTCGTCAAATAATCATGAAAATTCAAATACAATGAGTGCTTTAAATTTGGAAGAAATAAATCAGGAACATCAAGAATCTCAAGAATCTCACAGTGCATCGAAAAATATTAATGAATTTGCGGATGACGCTACTGCTTTTGGACCAGCATTGCCACCTCATTTAATAAAACAACCAAATGAAGGAGATACAAAAAGTAAATTGATAGGACCTGTAATACCAGAAAATCTAAAACTACTTAATGAGGAAGAACGTATGGCTATGTATTCACAATTAGAAGATGAGGATTCAGATACGCCCTCTTTAATCGATTATGGTGCAACAAATAATGGCCAAAAATACCAGGAATTACAAACTCCTGGATTACATTATTTTCATGAAATTAAACAAGAAGTAAGGACCAAATATTGCATTGTAACTATTACGGCATCAATATATGTATGTATGTTAAAAATAATCATATTTTAAGGTTGCCAAGGATGTAGTACATAAACGTGAATCGTGGATGATAGAATTACCTCCAACTCGAGCAGCTGATTTTGGAATACGTGCGCGAAAATTTCGACTTAGACCTGGACCAGACATGTCTGACAGATCTTGTTGGACCGATACTCCAGAGGATAGGGTTAAAAAACGAAAGGTATATCAATTAAATAATATGACAGATATTTTAATACGAACACATTTTTACAACTAAATATTTTGATTTTATTAGGCAGAAGAAGAAGCAGCAGCATTACGCAGCGTTAAGAAACCAGATAGCATCGAGTTACTTAAGGAAAAGCCAAAGAAGACTAAAAAGCAAGAAAAATCTTTGCTGGAGATACACCAAAGTAAACTTAAAAAGAGAAAAAAGGTATTTTTAATATCTATATTTATACTTAAAACTATTAACTTGATTATACAAATTATTTATTTTATTTTTCAAAATATTTTCTAGAAGGAAGAAAAGGAAGCAAAAGCAGCTGGATTACCAACTAGAAGGCCATTCGATCGCAATATTGATTTACAAGTTAATCGATTTATGAATCCTTCGCAAAAAAGATCTGTTTTAATGAAAGCAGGAATGTTGAATGATAGATTTTCACGTGGACAAATATAGTAATTATATTGCGCTTGTAAAACCTCTTGTAGATTTTGAATTTTCGTAATTATAATTAGTTACAGCTGAGTGCCTTGAAGTATAGCAATAAAATAATTTTCATTGATTCGGAGGATATGTAAATATACTTTTTTTAAATATTTCAATCAAGACATTATCGATAGTTTTATTTAAAAAAAATGATTTTATGTAATATATTAAATATTAATATATGTACAAGAGGCCATTTTAAAAAAACCTTTATTAGATATTAATTTAAATATCTGTATTTTTAATACTCTTCTATGTTAATTGTCATTGTTTTTCACTATCAGTTACATACAATTTCGTACTAGAGTATCATTGCCTTATAAAAAAAATTTTAGAATAAGGTTTATTGATACTTGTTTAGTATCAAATGTACGAATCAAAAAACTTTTCAAATGAAAATTAAACTTCCGAATAAATCTGATTACTCTAATGCGTTATTCAATTTGTCTTATCATTTATCTCGTGAATTATGTTAATTTATGATGTATATAAAATGATACTTTGTGTTTATGCAGTAATATTAAATAATTTATTATACATTATCGTATTTTAAAATTCTTACAGCATTGACAAATAAATATTCCCGATATTTTATCCTCATTATTATTATTATTATGAAATACTCGTTAATAAATCATTTTTATGATATTGAAAATTATGATAGATTGAATATGCCATTAATTATGATGATAAATTTATTAAAAATATAATTGTTTTTGTAAGTTAACCTAATTTATAATCGTATTATTGTATAAGTTTTATTTTTAGTATGTTCTATAAAAAAATATATTAATAATCTTCAAAATAATATCTGAACACATTTACATATTTACATTCTTATCAAATTATCTCTGATGAAAACTCTTTAATATCTATTTCTTATGACCTTCATTATTTATAATCTATGCAATTTGGATTTTGGTAAAAATGCTATTATTTAATTATTAACTATATATTATTTAACTATTAATTTAACTTTTTATTAATGTCTTCCGAAAGATAATTAAGCACATGCTTGAATATAAATATAATTTAATAATTGTTACTTTAACGATAATTCGTATAAACAAAAATTATTTTTTGCCTTTATTTGAAACTCGTAATAAAATCTAAGAGAATACAAATACAGCGCCAATTATTCTCATTCACGTTATTTGTGTTTTTCCGAAATGACGCCACTGTGTTTCCGTTAGAAAATCTATATATGCTATCTGTACGTATATATGTATGTATGTATTTTGTATATTATGTGAGATAGAATTACTATCAGATAGATAAATTAATTTAATTCGTCTGAAATAATATCGAAATTTACGTTACGTTCGAAACCTCATTATAAATAAAGCATAACCGTGATTACAGTTTGTGTACACAAATTTTGAAAGAACCTATTTCGAAAACGCTCTTAGTTCTCTCTTTATTGTCTAACGATGTCACGAGTACGCAGTAACTTAAAATTTTAATTGTATTCGACACTGTCACCAAAGAAGAAGAACAACGTTAATAATAAGAATAATATTAATAATAAGAAGAAGAAAATTGCTGGAGAACGTATCGTGTTTCTTGTAAATTTATAATAATCTTATAAGACAAGAAGAAGAGAGAGAAAGAGAAAGTAAAAACATTAGTTTTTTTTCTTTTCTTTCGTACTCTGTTTTTCAGTTTCTCTCTCTCTCTCTCTCTGTCTATCTCTCTCTTTCTCTCTCTCTCTCTCTGTCTATCTCTTTCTTTCTAGTGTGTGCGCGCGCTTTTTTCTTTCTCACTCTTTTATAAAGTACTTGTAATTGACAAGTAGTGGAGCAAAAGCAACGCACAGTGTAGTATTACGTTCTCGTTTGCTTTCTGTAACCTCAAATTTTAATGAACCAAGTAAAGACGTAAATGACATTTTCCTTCTAGTGACAGCCTGCACTTCCATCGCATATACTTTTTATTCATTTATCAAACGATCTTATGTGCGGATACTGACGAACTTATATCGCACACACCCAGCGTAGATACATAACATACATTTACGTTAGAATATTTTTCAAGTGGCCAAAGAATATCCGTCGTGCGGTCTTTCTGTGTCATTTATTTTTCCGGATGAAAGATACGAGAGATAATCTATTAGTACGTATTTTACAATAATTATGATTAGATTTTAATTTTTATTCATTTAACTCACTCCTTCTCCCCTTTCTCCCTCTCTCTTCCTCTTCTACGATCTTCTCTTATCTCTTAGATTCTATATATACATATGTTTTTAGCAAATAGACATCTTTACATACTCGATTTTATTTCGATTTTTGATTTATGTATTTAAAAATCGGTCTAACAGTCGTGCAGATACGGCCCTGGCCTTTGTAAGATTTAAATGGAGATACTATTCATTTTTCTAATTTTTTTTCTTCCTCATTTTCTTTTTCATTTTGTTTTGTTTTTTTCCTCTTATGCATGAGACATTTATCAATGAACGCATTGAACAGTTATCGAGCAAGAAAAAAGAAAAGTAAGAATCCCCGGGTGTCGTCTTCATCTGTCATCAGCTAGAAGAAATTTGAACGAGATCGAGTATAATAATTTTTGTGATTCGATGATTTTGTGACTATTAAACGAAATATTTTCTATCATAGAATGATTTACGGTTAATAGTGATGTCATGTAATAATAGATGTGTCAGAATGCTTTGAAGGTTATGTATATTACTGATAGATTTTAAACATATTACGAGTCGATACACGATTCGTTGAGACGCTTTCTTTTATGTTTAAATATTGGCACCAAATATTTTATTTGTTCGATCGAATTTGAATCATTGCAAAGCGATTAAATATTAAAAACCAAAATTTCGGATTTTTTTTATGATTAATGTAATAAAGTAATCAACATGAGTTTGTATCAACATTTATTGTTAAAATTAACTTTATTCTTATTCATATATGTATATACATCTATTTATGTAGACCTCTAATCATTTTCATGTCCTATTTGTACTTATTACATATATTTGTTTTTATAGATAAATAACACTAGATTTTTTCAATGGATACAATTCTGCAAATGGTTGCAGAATAAACGTGAATCTGATATAATGAATCAACTAGGGGAATATCGATCAGTTTATTAAATTTTAATATATGTAAACTTGGATGCTATTCTAACAATCATAAAAATGCAACAGTGCTGTGTGAGCCACCAAGTTCAATTATGGCTTTTACTATTACTTTTTTGCGTCGCATATTGTGGTGCCGATATTTTAGTGTTCTCAGCAGGTACCAGATATCAGGTAGAAGATGAATTTCGAGATATGCCAGCTAGATTTGGTGGCTTTATACCATCCGAAGGGATTAAGGTTTTTATATATATTTTTTCATATTTTTTATACATTAATTATATATAAAACAAATTTTATATATTATTAATTTAGGAATTATTGTGTGTTATTACTCACCTAGGGTATGGTTGTTTATGCCGACCCTCCTACTGCTTGTCATGAAATACAAGGCCCTCCAAATGATACGAATTATGAAGGAAATTGGATAGTTTTAATCGCTCGCTATGAGTGTAAGTTTGAAATTAAAGTGCGAATGGCACAACAGGCCGGTTATGATGCTGCCATTATACATAATGTGAACAGCAATGAATTAGGTAAGTAAGTAAATTGTATTCCTATTTTATTTGTTTTATATTGTATAGACACTATGTTTTTTTTAGTTTTGTGTAAAAAATATATTGTATATGTTACCGTCAAAGCCGGAAATCAGCCATTGCTAGCAGTTCCTAGGCATTGTCAATAATGCAAAGCGCCTTTAGATAAAGTCGGAAACAGAAGAATTCTTACAGCTTTTTCTCAGCATTAAACAAAATATTTTGATATCCTATAGAATATCAAATTACTATTTAAGCAACGTTGAAAAGAATACATTATCGGGCACAGGCACAAACAGCATGCACAACCCCCCCTGCCACAAACAACCCATACCCCGCTCCCCCCCACACACAAAAGCTAGCATGGTGAGGGTGTTGAGACTGTGCGTGTCGCTATACTATGCGTACCTCTATAAACTGAAACTTAGTTAATTTGGTGTGTTATTATGTAGGGCCCACTGTTACTTATCGTAGGAGAAGATTATATTATATTTAGACAGATATTCGTAGAGATGTTGTATACCTGCATTCTATTCAAAGTATTATGTTTAATGCTTAGGAAAAGTCTGTTTAAAGGTGCTTTGCATTGTTGACAATGCCTAGGAACTGCTAGCAATGGCGGATTTCCGGCTTTGACGGTAACATATATATATATATATGTCTTTATTATATTATGTTATAGAGCCGATGTCAGCTGAAGATCCAATAGGGATACAGATACCATCTGTTTTTGTTAGTGAACTTACAGGATTAATTATCAAAGAAAATTATTTGTATGATCAACTATATTTTATATTGATCAATGATGATCTACCATTTAATATTAATACACATTTGCTTTTGCCATTTGCAATTGTTGTAGGAATTTGTTTCTTAGTTATGGTTATTTTTATGGTAAGTTCAAACTATTTATTAACATATACAGCATACAATTGTATCTCAAATACTTACATCTTCTGTTATGTTTTTAGATTGTCAGATGTATTAAAGATAGAAGAAGACAACGTAGACATAGATTACCAAATTCAAGTTTAAAAAAAATTCCAACTCATAAATATACGAAAGGTGATCCTTATGAAACATGTGCTATTTGTTTAGATGATTATATGGAAGGAGAAAAATTAAGAGTGCTGCCTTGTGCTCATGGTAAAGTACTTTTGGTAAAATAATTTAATATTATCTGTCGATCAACCAGACTGTAGAGGGACTCATGAATCGATAACAGACATTAAACCTGATGTTGTAATAAGGGGAAAACTGTAACATAAAAGTAATGTAGCTGTGCCATTTGAAAAGAAGAGGGAGGCTATAGAGAAAGTTAGAGTTAAAAAAATAGAGAAATATATTTCTCTAGCCAAAGATCTGTGGTGGCACAGCTACAAGTCATGGAGGTCTCTTTTACAATGGGTGTCCTCGGGTCACGGGACCATAGTAATGAGCCTCCTAAAGATTAATAAAAGATATATTAGCATAATAAAGAGGCTGATGGCGAGCGATATCATTAGATGATCCCGTGACATATACGTCGAACGTATGTCTGATGTCCGATAGTTCTAGAGAAATAGAGGAAACCTTGCCTTGGCAAACTGGACTCCTTAGTATAACCCTTCAGAATAAAGAAAGGGAAAATACTCTACCTTGCACCCCTTTTAGAGAAAAATTTTTTTAAATAAAGAGTTTCTTAATGCCTGATAATAAAAATATTATACAAACATTTAAGCACAATGGTAATAATTTTGTATATATTTTAGCTTATCATACCAAATGCATTGATCCCTGGTTGACGAAAAATCGTAGAGTATGTCCAGTTTGTAAACGGAAGGTTTTTGCAGCAGACGAACAAGTGGTTACAGATGAAAGTGATTCAGATGCCGATGATTCAACGCCTTTAATACGAGATGGGTATCAAGGTAAACAGTTTATCATTTATAGCGTTCTCTATATAAATTTGTCATAAATAATTAATTATGATAATAATTGTTGTTTAGGCACTCAAGGAGGTACATTCATACGCCAGAGAGAAAATCCTTTTAATAGATCTAGAAGAACGCAAAATAGGGACGATTTTAATAATTCTAATAGTAGCTCGGATTCTGAGACATCTTCAGCAACATCTGACGATGGTGCTAGTATAAGTACTGGTGAACCTTCTGGTGGAACAGTTTTCATGGTATCTGACTCACATAGCATTAATGGTAATGTATATGTAATAAATAATTGTGTTTTTTTTTTAATTGTGAACAAAAATTACCTATGGAAGTATTTTTAATATAGGCGAGCCGCAAGATTTAGAACGATCAATAAGCAGTACTAAACCACATACGGTTAACTTGTATACAGAGACGCAAGAATTTCTTGCTCCTGTTGTACAAATCACACAAAATACAAGGGTTTTAGAGATTTCTACAACTTTAAATCCTGATCATGTTACTATAGCTGCAGATAATAGCAGTACAAGTACAACTTCTATAGATTCTGAAAGGAATGACGTTGCAGTATAATAATAATTAAGTTGGAAATCTAGATTTACCATCTTTTGGTCATATTAAAACTCTCTGATACGAGACATTAAAAAGTTTGCTGCAGAATATGGAAAATAATAATTTGCTAAAAGTATTTTATTAAATATTACCTTATTTCAAAGAATTATAACATCAAATATATTTTTGTGCAAATTTTTTCTGTATTCTGTTATAAGAAGCGATGCGCAAATTGCTTCTAATAATATATTTTTGCTTACATCGATATATAACTAACTTGTCATAACTTATAATTCATTATATGTAAAATCAAACTTTATAGAAATTTTTAATAGTGTTATAAAAAATGTTGTAAGTGACATTTACTTTAATTTGAAAGGAATATTGATTTCATCGAGTACCAGTAATGAATTAATTGTAATCGGTTGAATATTAATATTGGATATACATGTGTAATGATATTGAAAATATTATATAAGCTGAATATAATAATATATCCTGTTAATGTTATGGTTTTGCACTGATTAGGAAATATGGGAACACCGTTTTGTATAGTATCTATTACTTTATCATTGTTTAAATCTATTTAAACATGCACGTGTGCATAAATATTTTTAATTAAACTTTCCATTTTACTTTAGTTTCCGAAAGGAAAAAAAAAGAACATCATTTTTCTTGCTATAAAGCATAAGCATTATATGGTTTTAAGGGATCTTTGAATACGCGTATTCATTGCATATATTATATTATTATGAAAATGGACAAAAAAGGAAAAAAAGAAAAAAAAAGAATGAAAAAAAAGAAAAGAAAAAGAATAAATTAACGTACATTTTAGAATAGTATATTTAGTATTTTTAAAAAGTGGAATAATTTTTATAGAAGTTATCATATACATACTACAAAATATTTCATTAAAACCATCTAAAGTGGGCAAAACGTGTTTCTTGAAATTTGTTGATAATCAACTTAAATACACATATATGTATATATATATACAAGTTAAAGAACTAAAGATTAAAGTACATCTTTCTTTGGATTGATCTTGAATTGATAATGTAAAAAAAATATAATTAAACGATTTTTTTATCGTATTATTTATAATAAAAATATAATTAAACAATTTTTTAATCGTATTATTTATAATAAAAATATATTAGAATAGTATTATATACCATGTAATGTTATATGGTATAGGTGTACTTATATCTTCTACATGAAATTTTAATATTTATGAAAAATTCTCATTCTTTATATAATTAATATATTAGATCGTCCAATAAATCCATGCGATTTTTATCTTTTATTTGCTTAGGAAGAAAGTCATATGAACTTATTGGACAACCTGATACAAGCGCATATATCGTGCTCAGATTTGTAGAAAAAGTTATTGAATAATAATTAAACGAAAAATAAATTCTTTTTGATTTACCATACTTTCAATCGAAAGATGGATGTAACTTTTGTACTAGTTCGATAACGAATTGGAATTAAACCACCCCCTCCTAAAAAAAAGAAGTCATGTTTTTTGTATGATTTTTATTCAGGAAAATAATACAAGGGGAATATCACAGTCTAAATAATTTAGACTGAATAGTAATTGGATTTTTTTTAAATTTGTATTATCTTTTTATATAGTTACCAAAAAAAAAGAAAAAACTACCAGAAAGTCTTCAATGTACAACTAGATATATGTATAAATATATATACAATCATTTATCTAACATTGTTCGACGATCACTGGTGATATTGTAAAATAACGAATGCTACTGACGATAAAATCTATATATAACAAGTCTGTAAATATTATCTATATAAATGTAAAAAAATTTCAAGACCAAAAAATATAATAATTTCTTTTTTCATGCAGGACGTATAATATAGTCAATCGTATTTGAACTTTTCAAAATAAACATAAATATGCAAATATATAGTACATAAGTTCTATAATATCAATTGTTATAAATATTATAAAATATAATAATTATAATAATCGCGAAAGATGTTTTATAACGGAGGTGATTGATGATATACAAGAAAAAACAGAAAAATAGGCGGACTGCGCATCATGTATAGTATATTAATCAATCTAATTGAAATAAGTTTCTTTCAAATGGTTTTTGAGGAATTATTAACCATTATTACATTACACTTCTAAAACATTGAAATATATATATATATATTTTATTTATTCTTACTCCGCCCCTTTCGGGTTTGGAGGAATATATATATATATATAAATATATTATGAATGATTATATTACATTTTCAGATGTACATAATCGGAGATATTTTAAACATAATCTGTTTTCATTTCTTTTAAAAATTATGTAGTTTCTATTCTAGAAATTAGATTAATTTTCAAACAAGGAAATGATTGTTGTTAATTACTGCAATTGATATTATATATTTTATAATATGTTATAGGGATAGAAAAAAAAATAAAAAAGAAATTTTCATAAATTAGCAGCCGAACGTATATTAGTTGTTAATTGAGTTTATTCAAAATATTAAAACGAATTTTTTAGTGCAAATGGGAGAGAGAGAAAGAGAAAGAAAGAAGGAGAAAGAGAAAGAAAATTGTAAAAAGTCATGTAAATAAATATGCAGGAGATTTTATTACATGCTATCAAATTAAAAATAAAATTTAATTTTTATGTGTAATTGGTATCTTTAAAATTAAAATTATTTTTTAAATGTTACAATTTAATATCTCGCTAATGACTCATAGTATCTTTAATATCGACTGTGAGTCTTCGAATGATTTAGAAGAAAAAATCTTTCAAAATAAAAATACTTCTAAAATTTTTCTAACTGTTTTTTTGTATAACGTACATACATATATATATATAAATAACAATAATTAGTAATTTATATTAGCGAATTTCAACTATTTTTGAGATATTCATTTATAACAATTTCGATACTCCAGCTGCATATATATACACGTATACAAAAAAAATATGTATATAAACATATATACACACTAATTACGCGTATCTGCAATTTTATTTGTTTAACATTAGATGTATCGTCCAAATAAAAATAAATCGTATTTATATTTCTTATGTTATTATAAGATTCTCAAGTAAATGTATTTTGCACATACAATCAAAGAGAACAAAAGATGCTAATATTCGAAAAGTTCATGTTTGTCTGATACGTTTGAAAAAAATTTATATTAATAATCTATCCGCATAGATTTTTTAATTAATTTTAAATGACATGCATATCTAAGCAGCATTGATATAATCGAGTTGTCGTATAAAATATTAAAAAAAGAAAAAAAGAAATTTTCGAGATTGCATAAAGGAATTATAGGTTCGATACTAACACAGAAGAATTTCATATATTGAAACTAAATTTATCCTTCGTTTCAATATATTCAGACGATCGAAGTAGCACGTCTTGTTGAAGTAGATAAACGTAAGAGAAGGTACAATAGAAAAGAAAGAAAAGAGAGAGAGAGAGAGATGGGGAGAAAAAAGAATTAAAGTAAAGAGGGAACAGAAGTGGGAGAGATGAAGGAAGAGGGGGAGAGATTAGGCGAGTGGCCGCACGTGACGGCACAATGCCGCTCGAAGTTCGACTAAAAAGGAGGCAAAAGAACGCAAAAATGAGGAAATCCGGAAGTCCACCAAGAAGATGACTTGAAGCACTCCAGCGTGTCCCGCGACTGGAGCCAAGCTCTCCAACCTTCCGCTATCGCAGCAACCTCAATTCGTTCCTACCTCTACTCCTGGTAAACGAGCAAGAAAAATTGGGGTCATTCGAGGACGTCGTGTCAACCCTGATGTCGTCAACTGGAGCCCTCTTCCTGTTGTCAGATTTAAATCTTTACCGTTGTTAAGCCAGGCACAAGCAAATATTGTCCTAATCTATGTATGTATATATATACATAGTATACATAATATATATATATATATAGAAACACGATTATGTTTTATGTTATAGTACTACATCGACTGGAAGTAAATCACGTATCGTCCATTTTTCCTGCAGACATGCACCATTTTTCATACTTTTTCGGCCATGACTTTTTTACTTTAATATCACGACATATGTATAGATGTGTGTAGATCCAACTGATTTGATATATGATTTATTTGCGATGAAAATTGTGAATGTGTGATTAGAAGAAAAATAGCCGAAATAAGCTAGTTGATGGTATTCCGTGGTATATTCGGCAAAGGAAGAAGGATACATCATGTGGGAAGCATATATACTAATCGATTTAATGAAATGAAGAGGAAACTAATGAATACGTTTGAAATAATTAATAAATTTTTCTATATCGATAGCAGGTAAATAGACCGCGTGACTCGTTGATACTGCTATAGCTGGTGACGAATTATCGATTCACGAAAATTTCCTTTCATTATGGTCATGCGCAACGCTAGGCTGTAATGGAGAATGAATACATGTTTGAAATGTAATGCTCTCCCTGCCATGCATGATGACCCTGTGCTTTGTACTTATATTTGCGCAGTGTGTATCAGCGCGTATAAATTGGAACAAAACATAAGCGTTAGATGGTGCTACGTTCCACCTTTTACGTTTTCTTTGATTTCCATTTTTGAATGTAAAGCAAAAAAGAGAAGAAAAAAGAAACTATATTGCAGAATTGAAAAATATATCGTATGGAAATGTTAACATTAAGAATGTTTTATGACAAATTTTTAATCACCACATAAACAAATAATGAAAGAATTTTTTTTTTATAATCCAAATAAATGTCTACCAACGAATAGATACGGCCCTGTGGCGCGTGATCAAAACGAGTCTTCAATCGCTCTTCGGATGATTTCTTTGAATAGTTATGCTATAGCTTAATGGAATACAATATATCAATAATTGAGGGACTTTTGATCGGAATAACAAGATTTGCATAAATATACTATTCCTCTAATAGATTCAAAATGTGATACAATATCAAAGAAAATATTAACTCTAATGTAAGATGGCGAAAAAGGACAAATCCAAGCAGATGAAATTGTATACATTGTGCCGTAATGTATTTGGATACAATTAATATGTTTGATATCAATATCTTCACATCTACACGGTCATTTATTGCATTTTATTTTGTATGTTTTAATTTACCTATATACTCTATTGTAGTATTGTTAAAAAGTATATTATAAGCGTATTCGCCACATATGTGTATATGTATATAAGTACATAAAATCATGAAGTAGTTATGTAGAGGCGCAAAGTCAGTCGCGGCATAAAAATCTCGACAAATTCGTTTGCTCATTCTCGGCCTTTCGACCTCGTTCATCGATCGTATAGGTAGTAGCAGCCGAGATGTGTGCTGTCGAGGAAACTACTATTATGACGATGTATTCGACTCGTTCGAAAAGCGTCCAATGTGGGAAGGAGCAGGAAGGAATCTATAAGAGCTATGCTTCGAATCGAGGATCTCACTCGGCCGGTTTTTCTCGGCTTTCTCGTGGTTCGAGGAGAGCGGTGGTGGATTGATGATGTAGACGGAAAGAGAAAAAAAGAGAGATAGCAAGAGAGGGTTGGAAAAGAGGCTCCCGCAAGGATCGCAGAGGGGATCGTTGAAGGGTTTTGGAAGGGTGGGGTTGAAAAGTGCTGAGGGACGGCGCGCAATACCGAAGGAGATGCCCGGGGAAGGAGAAAGAACAAGATGGCGGCCGTGTTACGATGGTGGCGCCACCCAAGCAGAGGAACGCACGCGTAGAAGACTCGTTTGCTTAGATAAAACTGTTGGGTGCATGTCGACATTGCTTATAATTTGGTTCCTTCGCAGCAACGGGAGCACGTCTTTCGTCTTGAGACGAAAAGGGAGGAGAAGACGGTGAAGGAGGTGGAGGAGGATAATACGATCGAGTCCATCGTTTTCGAGCGAGAGCGCGGGCGCACAACTCCTGCTGGCCGGCGTGTTCCTGCCGAACGAGGGAAAGAATCCGCCCTACGAATCGTCTGTTCGCGCGCGCGCACTTACGGCAATAGCGGTGAAAACGTGGGTGCGCGCGCGTTTGAGAATGAGCGAGAGAGAGAGAGTGAGAACATAGCACCGCTCCCTTCGTATAAACGATCCGCCTGAGATTATAGCTTCCACGAACGTAACGTTGAAAAGAGATATTGTGGGAGGGAGAATGCGGGGTTGCTCGTACGAGAGGGAGAAATAGAAGGGGATCGCGAAAAGGAAGGGTAAAAAGAGAAAGAAAGAGAGAGGGAGATAAGCGCATGTGCGCGTGCGGGAGCTGAGAGACGGGCCGCGAGAGAACGAAGGTGTTCCGAACTTTTCAACGTCTCTCCAACTCGGGACTCGTCGGATACGCTCGTTAGATGATACGCGTGCAGTGCCTGCTGCGGCTACGAGCTCAGTGTTTCTCGTGTGTCACGCGCTCGGAATCATCTCTCTCTCTCTCTCTCTTTTATTGGTGTTATCACTATTTGTGTACATATTATACATACATACGCATATATATAATATATGTATATACACGCGTCTGTATATAATACGTACATAGAAATATCCAAATGTAATTGAACGTCTATTAAGCACTACATACGTGCGTGCGTGCGCTTCGTGTGTGGATGTAGATGCATGTGCAGGGGTGCGCGCGCGTGAGATAAATTGTCCCGTGCCGCGATAGTCCTTCTGGTGCCTTTCGTTCTTCTCTGCGTGTCTGTCTATCAGCCGCAGTCCAAATGCATTTTTCTATAAGTTTCAGTTTCCTTGCATTGTTTTAAATCGACAGAACGATAAGGAACGTTCGTGTTCGCGGACGAAAGAATATATATTTTAACAGAAAGATAAGACAGGAGGGTGTCTCGATATTCGTCTGGTTTTCATTCGTTCTCTTACTTTTTCTTTCTTTCCCTATCTCTATTTCTCCTTCTTTTTCTCTCTTCTACACATCGATACACACACTTTGGTCAGAGTGTGAAAAGTGGATTCGCCGTGGTTCCTCTTAAACGTCGCGGACGCACCCTCCTTTTCTCCTTTCTCCCTCCTCCAGCGCATCGACCAACCCCTTTGACCAGTTTCTTCCACCTGCTTTCTACGTCACCGACGTCATCGTGGTTCCCTTTTTGAATACAACAAAACGTGTAGGAGATTCTTTTGTTGTTCCCATCCCTTTAAACGGCGTGTTCAAAATTGACAGCGCATTACCGTGGCCATCAGCAGCGTCGCCTTTGCCGTCGTCGTTGTCAATGTCGACGTCTACTTGGTCGAGAAAACAGACCTTTTAAAACATGCCGTTTAGTTGAACAAGCGGTTAAACCATTCCAAGAGTCAGACGAAATGATCAGGAAAGATAGGGAAAGAGTCTTGTGCGTGAATAGTGTGTATGAGTGAGTGAGCGAGCAAACGAGTGAGCGAGGAAGCGACCAAACGGGCAAGCGAGATAGAGAGAGAAAAGTAGGACGAACGAGGCTGCGAGGGTTTCTAGTTCCTGGAACGACCGTTCCCATTCTGGGTGCGCGGAGAAGCGGAGGAGTTAAGGAGGAACGATCGAGCAGGGACCGTCTCTTCGTCCGCTCCTCGTGACAGCCGATTCGAGCCGCGTGTTTAGTCGTCTTATTATTTCCGGGGAAAGAAAGCAATTACCGTATTATATCGTGATCATTAAATTTATCCATGATCCTTACTCGACGGCATTATCGAAAGTTCGTTTTCTTGCAAAAATCGAGCTTTTTAAGGGTTGCTCAGCAAGTGGAAAAGAGACGTGCGCGCGCGCCCGCGCGCATCTTCGTGCGTGCTATCACGATCCGGGTGTAGTATAGCGCGAGTGCAAGTGAAGTGCGCCCTAACCTCACTTTCTTTTTTCTTTTTCTTTTTTATTTCTCTCCCTTCTCCTTGCCTTTCCACCCTTCTTCTATTTTTTTTTTATTTTCTCAACCTAAATAGGAGACGCGACCGGCGCCTATTTTTCAATGCATATTTCTTTTTTCGCTGTTGTAGCTGTAAAGGGAACGACGTATTTGTGTGTTGGGTAAAAAGAGATTAGGTGGTCGGTATAAGTGTGATAACTGTGGTCAAAGAAGAATCAATCGAGGGAGGAGGATACTAGTACGAGGTGTGTAAGTAAATCGACGAGAAAGAAAAAAAGGAAGCAGAAGAAGAAGAAGTCGAGGAAATAGTTTCTCGTACGGGGGTGTGTCCATGAGGTCTCAAGAGTCGAGTTCGTCGTTAGGCTCGTCACTGTGGTGGTGGTGCTCGCAATTGTGCCGGCACCGGCCGTGATCATCGTTGACGACGAGGACGAAGACGACGAAGAGGAGAAGAAGAAGGAGGAAGAGGGGCGGAAGGAGGAGGAGGAGAGAAACGTGCGAGTAGTCGTAGCGGAGAGGAAGAGGTGGTGTTGGTGGTGGTGGAGGCGGCGGAAGAGGTGGTGGAGCAAGAGGGGGAGGAGGAGGAGGAGGGCGCATAGCCTCGCGTGCAGGATGCAGCATGAACCTCGGTGTCCCGTATCGGAAGCTCGCGAGCCTCGGCAGGGGGACTACGAGGACGGCGTTCGTGCGCTTTCGCCGTTCGAGAACTCCCGTCGTCAGAGTCGTCGTTGTTCAGCGTTCCCCCACGCTCGACGTTCGTACGAAGAGACTCGGTCGACCCGGTGGCACGTTCACGCGAGCAAAGAGCTACAGGGAGAAAAGGAAGAGAAGAAGAAGGACGAGAAGTCGGAGGAGAAGGAAGTGGAGAAGAAAGAAGACGAGAAAAGTGGTGCTTCGAGGACGACGATCTCGGTGTTTGGCCAGGTGGCGTGCCAGAAGGAAGAGACGAAAGGGGTCATCGAGGAACGACGACGCATCATCATCCACGATCATCCTGCCTTCTTCCCGCCTTTATCAGCCTTACACGAATCGGTCGTCGTTTTCATCACGACAATTGCTGCCGCGGCACTCGCGATTACCACGAGTTCGATCGTTACCGTGTTGGTGGTGGTACTCGACAGTGCCGTTCCTACCGCAGCTATTACCTTCCTTCCTATTTACCGACGAAGAGACTCGCGGCTGCTGGCTCAGGGGAACTTCTAAAGGCCCCGCTAACCCGGACCGTTCGAACGAGTCTTCGAAGCTGGCTAACGGCACCGGGATACTTTCGAGCGGGGCTGAGAGCACCGTTGACCAAAAGGAAGGAGAGAGAAGAAGTAGAAGAAGCTGGAGCAGGAGCAGGAGTAGGAAGAGTAGGAAGAGTACGAGAAATACGCTTAGCTCGTTTACTTTCGGTGGCGAGGCCGGTGGCGAGGTCGGTGGCGAGCTCGGCGGCAGCGGAAGGACGCAGCTTAGCCGCGGGAGAAGAAGCGGGCTTAGGCCTTGGTGGCAGCGATGCGGGGCCCCCTGCAGCAAGGAACACGCGACCCCAGCACGGATTGTCCGCGCGAGTTCGCCACAACTCCTTCCACTTATCATCATTTATATCGTTATCGCCTACGTTATCGCCTCGCTTATCTTCTCGCTCCCTCACCGATCCTCGTTTCGATCGGTGGACGGAGGAAAGGAAGGAGGACTCTTTCGGAAGCATCATCAGGGAGTCTCAGCAACGACGAGAACGACGTGGAGAACGCGGGGACATTAGAGTCCCCGATCTCGTGTCCATGCGGCTCGACTCGCCCGAACTCACGGGACCACCCACGACGACGAGAGGAAAGAGGAAGAGGAAGAAGAAGAAGGCGGAGGAGGAGGACGACGAGGAGTCCCGCCTCGTCTATCGTTGTTGCTCTTTCTTTCGTCGGATCTCTACCTCTAAACAAGAACGACGTGGCAACGTCTTTACCGTTGAACGCCAACGTCAACGACATTATCGGCATCAGCATCATCGCCGACAACAACAACAACAACAACAGCAACAGCAACAACAACAACAGCAACAACAACAGCAACAACAACATCATCAACAACAGCAACAACAACAACAACGACGACGGCGTCGTCGGCGTCGAAGACAGCAGCTGCACGGAGAACACGAGGATGGACCAGCAGCTAGAAACGCCACTGCCTTTCGCGCCTCTCGCCACCCTCCTTTCCGCAGTGTGGTGCGCGCGCGTTATCACGCGGTCACACCGACCTTGGAAGCCGAGCAGGGAGAACACCGAGCCGATCGGCTCTCAGCGACGCGACCACAACGACAACGGTGGGCTGCTGCTCTTACCTCCCAATCGAGAAAGAAAAGGGAACTCGCTGGACAACGTAGAAGATCATCTATTTTCAACGATCGAATCTTCTTGCCTGGTTACACCGTCGAACGATTCTCGGTACACTCTTATCCCCCATCAAATAGATTCGCGAACAGTGCGATCTTTCTCACGGGTACTTCTTCTTCTCTCGATGTGCTTGCTAACACTGCCCTTAACGACGATGACGACGATGACGAGGACAAAGTGGAGAATGTATCGTCGTGCCGACGGCCGTCGATCGACGCATTCGTCGAACCCTCGTCGACGATCGAGAACGATGCTACGCGATGTCATTCGTGGACTATCCAGAATAGTGAAAACGGAATCGGAACTGACGACACAACCGTCGTCAATCGCGTTGCATCGGCTCATTTATCGAACTCTAACGAGAATAGAGAGTCTTCCAGCTATCGTTCCAATGATCTTCAACAAGAAAAAGATCGGGGCGATAGCTTCGAAGAACGAGGAAGAGTCGTCGTCGACGACGTTAACTTCGAGCCTGAAAGAAAAAGAAGAAAAAGAGAAGGAACTCAAGAAAATAACGAGTATCATATTGGATTTCCACAACCGACTCCTGGTCGGAGAGAACGAAACTGGTCGAACGAATCCAACGCGAATCTCAGAATCGTCCTCGAGGAGGATAATTCGAGAATCACGGTTGACCGACGTAAGGTGCAACAACGTCAGCAACAACAACATCACCAACAGCATCACCACCAACAGCATTACCACCACCATCATCACCACCATCACCACCACCACCACCAACATCACAACTACAACAACCACCAACATCTGTCTCGTCGCGGCAAAAATTACGGACTGCTCTTTCTCCTGTACTTCTTGACGTGGCCAGTGTTCTGCTCGAGCGAACCAATATCTAACATCCGTTCAAGCCAACATCCTTCTTCGACTGGCTTTGGACAAAAGACGGCTGCCCTCGATAGTGGTGAAAATCTTATACGGGAACGAAACGATAACGATAGAAGTAGTAGTAACAACAGGCACAATCACCACCACCAACACCACAGCAACAGTAACAGTAACAGTAACAGTAACAGTAACAGCAACAACAACAACAACAACAACAACAACAACAACAACAACAACAACAATAACAACAACAACAACAATAACAACAACATTAACAAAATGGGACCGAGAGGCTCGCCATTATCCTTATCATCCAATAACGCGATGCGATTTGCTCAAAGCGACGAGGATGATCAACGTCGTTATCGTCGGGAGGCAGACTCGAAGGCTCAACAAATGGAAATGGAAGAGTTTTATCAGGATCAGCAGGCTACCCCAGATGCGCATCCTTACAACAAATATACTTGGGAGGTGAACCGGATAAACCCTTGGCTGTCGGCCTGCGATCTGGCTGGTCCAGCGCCGGCCGATCTTCAGGGTAGTTGTGGTCCACCGGAGGTTCCAGAGATGTCTCCAGATGCCTGCGCGTCAGAATTGCGAGGAAGCGGGCCTGAAGCTATTTTTGACGAAGTTATCAATAAATTACAAGCCAACTTTAGAGCAAGGAAAAAATGGATAATTGGTGTTGCGAGGACAAACGATCGTCACAGCGAAGCAAAGGAATTAGCGAAAGAAATGAAAAAGAACAACGAGGACAATGCTGACGAGGATGGCTACGAGGTAGAGCGCGATCGAGCCAAGCCCGATGATGGCAAGCGGGCGGTTCCGGAACAGTGCCTTTTTTATCTCGAGGAGTCGCACATAAGAGACATCTGTCGGGACGATTTCGGCCGGGCCAGTTCGCGAAGTTTTTTAACCCCAAGGAAGAATCGATATTGGTTCATGAGTGGGTTGCGTCTGCGGCATTGCTGCGAATTCGTGGCGGTCAACGCCCTGGCGCCTGGTAAGGGAGGACCGCTCGAGAACGTGCTAAATGGCGGCCCGAAATGCGTCCAAGCTTTGGACAAACTGTTGAAGGTCGACGCGCTCGCCTCCGAATTACACTGCGTGTTCAAGAAAGCCCTGGGGCGCTACGACTGTGCCCAGCAGTACTCGGTTATCTACAACTGCACCGACTGCGAGGTAACAATTTTTTCTTCCACCTTTTATTATTCTTTTATGTACATTCTTAAAAAAAGTACAAATTTAGCCTTTCTGAGAATCCCTATGGGAACGAACATGTTTTCGTCCTTAACACCTTCCCGTACTTTAACGAGTCTGATTCGTGATGAAGATTTTGGCCCAAACATGAATATCACGAGCCAGGCTCGCGAACGGATAGTCGGGTTCGATCATCAAACCTTGACGTAACCCTTCCACTTGGGCCCGAGTTTTGTCGAGCTAAATGGCACGGGAAGGTGTTAAACTAACTTCTCTACGTTTCTATAGATCTGCAAGAATCATGAAATTCCAAGATTCCGAATGGTGTATACATATTTGATATGTATATATGCTGTTAAATCTGGGAAATGGCAGGGACTCTTCTAATGTAAAGTTTGGATCCATCTTTCTTTCTTTCTTTTCTATTTCTTTATCTTGAAGTTTGTAAATCGTCGAAGGAGATCTTCCTCCCGTTTGGTATACCCCTAATCTATAATGATTACGTCTACCCAGGCCGAATCTAATTTCCATGCTGATTGTGAGAATGGAAATCACCAGTATGTCCTGGAAAGTGGCACTTCGTCGGCAAATGAATTAACGAACGGCTGTTTCTCGTTTAACTGATAAAGACCAGCTTATAAATTGCTCTCCCGGAGTAGCTCATTCAACGAATGTCAGAACTATTTCCAATTACGCTATATCGACACGTCCGCTTTGCAGTTCGCTTTTCATACACATAACAGCATAGTATTGTCGACATTGGCGATTGACTTTGGACATGAGAGATACGCACTTGCATACGCGAAAGTTCTTTATTAATAGTTCGAATTTTCATCGATTCAATTGTCATTCTTCTTTTCTGTCGGGTCTCGTTTGTTTCGTTGTTACGTAATTACTAAAGGACCATCTGTTAAATGATTCACAGTATCGAGATAATAGTAATTTATTTTTCTTCTTTCCTTTTGACTATTACATGTACCGATTTACAACACACTTTTCGTTGTCACTCAAAGATAATTTTGGCCTCCAATGATTCTCATTAGAAATGAAGTTAATTTTGTTTAGAAAAACGTTCTATTATATCGAAACCATCGAAAGTCCACGTAGAATAGCTGGCAATCTTTTCGATATCTCCAAAATAAAACAGCAATATAATGTAGAAAATATGACAAAGATCAAGTCGAGATTCCTTTATCTTTTTCATCCACATGTCCTCTATTTTTGAAGGATCCTTCGTTCGAGAAAGTCGACTTGGTCCATTTTTAGCAAAGTAGATCGACTTCTTTTTCTTTCCCTTTCTGTCTCTCTAAAGTGAATCGTCTCGGAGGAGTTTAAATTTGAACTAGAGATTGAAATAAGTAGGTAGAATCCGTGAGTAAGTTCTCGCATTAGGCTCACAATCAGACATGAACGTGAACGGTAGGAGTTGCTCAATATCGATTTAAGTGTATTATTATCTTCGACTTATTGCCATTTATTTTATTATCATTATTTTTCTCGTGTCTTTTTTGGTAGGGAGTTATATAGGGAGCTACTATCTCGTTAAGATATATAACTGATTCCTTGCTATATTTGTTCATCTACTCTTCTCTTATTAGCACCACATATATGCTAAATGTCTCACTTTGTTCTACGATCTTATAAAATATAGTTCATCTATGTTCTTCTTGATTTTTTTTTAACCTTTTTATCTAATTTATCTTCGTAAAATGAATTTACACAAATCTTATCTCAAAAAATAAAAATATGTAATATATAAAAAGAATGGTTCGGATCATTCTTTGAGGAAAACTAAAATCGATTAACGACGTTGCACGTTGAAAAAACATTTTTATTTTTCTCTACCGTGACTTTACGAGCATATCAGTTTGTTCGAATCCGAGTTTCTAGGTTATCGAATTTTCGTATCCGACACACGCGAAAGTTACGAATGAAATCGACACCCGTGTGATTCCAATCACTCTGATATAGTGTATGGCTATCGTTACGCAAATAGAACATAATTTACCATTCGTGTCTAAGCGTCTTTTAAAACAAGACAAACTATCATTACTAGTTTGATTTTTAATGAATCACCATTAGAACGTATATATATATATATATAACGAAAAGCATTTAAATTTTTCTTTTACAAATCTCGAATATTTCTAGCATCTCAAAAAAAAAAGTATTCAATTAATCATCATTGCATTTATTACATTTAAACGGATTTATGGATAGTCCACATTTTAATGATTTCAAATAAATGATAACCTTTAAACGTTTATTTATCAACAACGACGACGACGATGACGAAGACGAGGACGATGAAGATGATGATGAAGATAAGGATTAAGTGCTGTGCAGGAGCTATTTATTGAGTCTCGTTGAAATTTATGCGAGATTAAGGTGCCGTCGATCGAGTTACAACGACATATCCGCTCGTTGTAATTTCGTACCTCGTGGCGTCTTAACCCCTAGCTCACACTCATCCTACTCCACCTACCGACCATCATAGTTTTCTCCTGTTTCCACGAAAGATTCTACAAGGCGACGGAAAGTCGTCCTAGTGCTGATGCGATGTAGTGGGTCCAAGAAGGAGAGAAAATAGATAAAATAGATAAAATAGGTAGACAGATAAATAGATAGATAGATAGATAGATAGATAGATAGATAGATAAATAGATGGATAGAGAAAAAGAGAGAGGAGGGAGGAAAATAGGGTTAGGTATAAACCAAGCTAGATAGACGTGTAAGCTAGGCTGTGGCACCCTTAATTGAGATCATCTTACCACAAATAATTGCATTTATGTTCAGCTTGGCATCGGCCAACCTTTCATCCTTCTATCTAACATATATATCTATACACACACACACACATACACACACACACACACACACACGCGCGCGCGCGCGCGCGCACACACACACACACATTTACACATATGATGGCCCACATAAAGTGTTATGAACTGTTTCTCATCTAAACCATTAGAGATTGTCACTTAAAAGTCACTTTTCTTCCCCTTAAAATATATTGAATGAACATACTAAAATATTACCCCACCAATCGTGGTATTTAAGAATTAGATATTCTTTTGTTTTTCAATATTTTCTGTAAGAAAAAAATACTGAATTTTTTATTTTTTTTTTATTTCGAGATTACTCTGATCTTTTCTTTTTCTTCTTCTTCTTCGGTGAACTACTATTCGGTAAGATCTTGGAAATTAATTTAATAGTCGTGGTTTTGTTAAAAGTCAGCAGGACGAAGCAGTCGTTATCTCTAATGTAGATTCAGGCGCTAATGCGAGCGATTAATCGATGGTCAAAGGAGCACAGGGCAAAGTTGGTCGGTTCATTAATCTCTGTTCTTGATCAAGCAACGTATAGACAGACGACTGTTTACATACTCACGCTCTCAACGTTTGCTTGCTTCTCTTTGGTTGTCGCACAATGAAAGCAATCGTTGCATTTGATTTTGACTATCGATAACCATGATTACACCACCCAAATTCCTCTTTGCTTTATTACAAGAATGTAAGTCTAATCCAATTATTCGCTAAAATTTGTTGAACATGGACTTTCAACGATTATTATTTATTATACAATTAAAAACTAAATCTCTCGAAAATACGCAAAGAATTTGGATAGTTTTTTTAGCGACAGAAAATGTCGAGGAAATGTTAAAAATGACGGGGAAAGGTTTTGGTTAAAATAGAAAAAAAAATGGAATATCCATCATCGGTAGATAAAATTAGAAAATTTATAGTAAAAATCATTTTACCAAACGTACATACGTTTCGCAGTAATTCGAAAAAGATGGGTTGAAAAGTATGATCACTGTCACGTTCATCGGTGAAAATACGGTTTGGAAAAAAAAATAAAATAGTAGGAGAGGGGAGAAAAAAAATAGGACGTAAAAAGTCGACGACGGGTTGATCATTGTAAGGACGAGGTGAGGGGGAACTAGTCGAAGGGATGAAAGTTTCATTCGTATGGCTCAAACAGCTGCCGGTTGAACATTCGTGTGGACTAGCACAGTTATTGGATATGTTTTAGACCTCTCCCTCTCTCTCTCTCTCTTTCTTGTGTAATTTGTGACGGTGACAATTTAGCGCGTGTCCGCGGTTTTGCGGATGGTAAAACGCCATTCAATTTGGTGGAACGAACTAACATGCGATTACAATTAAAATACAATTTATATTTCATAATGTTCATTTAAAAATCGGTCGATCGATCGAATTCGATTTTGATTGAATTTTAAATTCTTCGTATATCTATATTATGGTTTTTTCGTTTCAAAATTTTCAATTTTTTCTTCTTCTTCTCTTTCCGTAATATTAAAGAAAAAAAGACAAAAAGAAAAAAGATAAATCTCATAAATCTCGTGGAGAGAAAAGTTGAAAAAGAAAGTAGGAAAAAAAGAGGGAAGTTTTACGCTTAAGTTCTTCTCTATGTATATCTTTAGCATAACCAATGTAAAAACGCCTTCCAATTATGTACCTTGGTAGCGGCAAAAGGGTTCCAGTTTGCAGAAGAAACACTTCTCCTACGTTAGAGTTACGTTACCGTGGATGAGCTGGTGCAGTGACACTAGAGTAGTTAATACCCCTGCAATCTGTAGTTTTTTCCTCTCTACCATGAGCACATATGTAATATATGTAATATATATATATATATATTCGTGTATACCTAGACGTATGCTTATACATGGAAGTTAAAATAATAAATAATCGATTTATCGTATTACAAATTTTGTCGATCGATTTTTCAATAGGTTATTCGTTTTTATGAGTTTCCTATTTTTCCTTAAAGTAAAGGACCAGAATTAGGTGAATTGGATAGATATATTTGTTCATAATCGATTTTTCTTGTTATGTTATGCTATCAATATCGAGTATGTAGATACACGTATGTTAGTTATTGTATATAATCGATTTGTTGAATCAAATGATCGATTATAATAGTTTTTTGGAAATAAGTAAATATTATCGATAAAATCTGTTCGTAGGGATTGGTTTATTTATTTATGTAGGCGATAACCATCTAGTCTCGCTGTTGTCCCTTTCGCGTGTCATCGAATCGCCGTCCAAGTGTCACTCGGCTTACTGCTGCATATTAACGATGCGTATATGGAGTTGCGGCCTGTCGCACGCAGACGTCAACCACTTCTCTTCCATCCCTTCGCATCCCATCCTCCCTTAATCGACCCTGGAATTCCGCGTGCACTCTACCACGCCTCTATCTTGTATGCAAGCGTTACATACACGCGCACACATATTTCCATTTTCTTTATGACGTTTTCATTCTCTCCTTTTAAGCAATTAAAAATTATATTTTGTTTCACTTTTTTTTTTTATCTTCTATGTAGAAAATATTTTTAAATAACTATAGTCATATTTAACACATTTATTTTCTTCATTTTAACTTTATATTATTATTATTATATTTTATTAAAGGTTGAAACTTCGAATCCTGGATTGTACATTCTTTTTTTTTCGTCAAAGTATTATAATATAAAAATGAAAATAGTTTTGTTACTATTTTTATTAGTTTTTTGACATAAGAAAGAATTTATTTTAAATATTTATATTTAAATGTAAAATAAATATTTCGTAACATTAAACATTGTTTTGTCTCATAAACATAATAATTATTATTCAATTTGACGACAACAAGGTTGCGTTGAAAGTACAATTATAACACAGCATATTTTTTTAAATATTCACTGGAATTATGTCAGAAATACGATTCCTGAAAACTTTGGAAAGTAGAAAAAGATGAGACTCGCATTGTTCAATACATTTACTAATTTTGTTTTTCAAATTTCATGAACTTTTTTCCAATGCAACCTGTTTGATTAAAACAAATTTACAATCAATTTTCAATTGCTCCATGCTATACAATTTTTTGTTCGTAAAGAAAAAGAAAAAATTCCCATCGGATTTTGATAATCTATACGATTTACACTCACTCTTAAGAATTTATTTCATCATTTATCATTCCGTATATACTTGCGGAAGTCCATTCCAACTTCCTCTTGCGATCACGACACGACGCACGACGGTTCTCTTCCATTCCAAGCTACTAAGCGGCCCCGAGGGACTCGCTAATCAATTATTCACTTTCTCAGCGCTTCTTCACGTACTGTATATTCTATGCTTTCCGGAGACTATACAGGGCGTTTAGCAACAATTTTATGGCACTTCAGAAGCACATGGAACTCATTGCTTAAATGTATTTAGACTTAAACGTCTTTGATCGAAGGAAATAAAACGATTCGTTAAAAGAAAATTTTTAAATTGCTAACTCATTCAATTTTTTTATGTTTAACGTCTAATTTATCATAAGTTTCTTTTAAATCATTCTCTCTCTCTCTATATATATATGTATATATATATGCTGCCTATATATCACGCCATCACACAAATAATCTTTTATAGCCGTATCGAATTAACCTCGAACGTTGTCTCCACCAAGTTTACCTTTAATTTATTACCTGTTCTCAATTACGGCCCTACTAACTTATCATGAATGAGATTTACGAGGGACTTTTTTAAGTGCGATATAAAAAAAAGAATAAATAAATAGAATGACAACGAAAGGATTAGAAGGAGAGAGAAAGAGATTTTAAATAAGGATCACGTTATTATTCATTCAATATTGATTAATCTCCTCGTTCAAATTTTTTCACTTTTACCTGTTCTATTAAAAAAAAAAAAAAAAAGAAACAGAGAAAAGTATCAACAATTTGTATTAACGTAGACAATGATTAATTGTAAACGATTTCTAATCTCGTATTCACTAACCATATCCAATTTGACAAATGGCCTTCTAATCACGAATTAATATCGTCGATACGTAACGGCTTGCTAATTTCTAAACAAAAGCCTATGTATGTTACCCAAATTTCAAATCTGATCATTCTTCGTTCTTGTTTGCTGTCATAACAAAGAAATTCCTTTAATATTCTTTTATACAATTTCAATACTTAAAGTAAATAACCAATAACCATATCTGCATATCAGTTAACAATGACACTAATAATATCTCTTAATTTTAAATAATCGTAAAAGAGTTCATTAAGACTCACTCAAATTATAAAAATGATGATCAGGATTGATCATGGTTACAAAATTCGATCGCAAAAGCTGCAGTATCTACGTTTGAAATAATTAACGAAATTGACGTCAAAAGAAATAAAGAGTGGAATAGTGGGGTGGGCTAGAATTGGATGAGTTTGGTGTAGGGGGTTAAAGAGGGTTGGAAAGAACATCTTCGCGTTTCACGATAGCCAAGCAAAAATAGGCTTCGTTGTGTCGGATGGGGCTGGGAAGAGGCCAGGGTGGGGTCGAGGAGGGTGAAATTAGGGATGGAATAAGGGGGTGGGTGGGGTGAGTGCGACAGGTTGCAAGGCGCAATCAATAGCGAGATAGTCCTCTCTCTCTCTCTCTCTCCCTCTCTCTCTCTCTCTCTCTCTGTCTATCTATCTCGTTGCTCACGGGGCCATACTCACCACTCGACTCGTCGATATGCAGGGAAGCTCTTTATACACGTTAATCGCAAATTCATCGAAATTATTCGAGAGAATTTGAGCAGTTTTGATTGTTCGACGATTCCAAAAAAAAAGATAATATATCATCATTTTTCGATTAATATCCGTTCGCATGTCGGAATATTATCATTATTATTATTTTTTGTTGTCATTTCGATGTACTGCGATAATTGTACGTACTTCATTATTAAACGATAGCAACGATTATTCGGTTAATCGAGTATATGTTGTATGCAAATGTTATAAATACGACAGAGGAGAAAGATTGGGTTATGTTGACATTTATAAGATATCTCGCGTTAACTGTTAAATAATATGATTCAATTCTGAATATTTTACTATTCTAGGAAGAATAGTATAGACGTATATATGCAGAGTACCATGTAGCTTGGAGGAACTTCTTCTTTTGCGGTGGATTCAGCAAATGAAACAAATTAAAAAAGTTCATATAAACACATGCTTGTTTGACCTCATTTCCGAGTTACAGGGAGTTTTATGTTGGAATAATTCTATCGAAAGATGGAAATTGTTGAACTAATTCATCTATCTAATTTAGAAACAGTGCTCAATATCTGATATTGAACAACGTATTTTAATTCTGTAAACATTTTCCCTTAATATCTCACGTATGAGTCGTTAAAGAGAAAACTAAGTGTCAGATTATTGAAATACGTCGTCGTTTATGAAAATGAGAAGTTTCTCTAATTAAGAAATGACAATTATGTATTTAATGTATTGAACTTGTCCAGTGTAAGTGATAACTTCTCGAAATATTTCACAAGAGAATTAAACGAGATTTCCAAAAAATTTGAGCAATATCTGGAGAAATATTTGAAGTAAATAGAGAGGGTAAGGCAATCAATGGAAAAAAGTTTTCAAACTTCTGTTCGGATGCAAGGAAGTTATTTTGAAAACACCTTTTGCCAAGGTAAACAGATACAGTTTGTTAAAGAAGAAATTCACTATAACTCGAAAACAAAGTCAAATGGGACATACACTTATCTAGAACTTTTTTGATTATTTTCATATGCGGAATCTAACGGAAAAACGATTCACCTCTAAGTTATGGGACATCTTGCATACATGCTTAATAACGTTACTTAACTTTTTAAAATCACGTTGAATACGATACATTTGATATTTTTGAAGAAATAAATTTGATTCGAAAGCGAACGTTCATTCGTCAAGCAGCTTTTCTACGATTAGAAGAAGAAACCACGTGATTTGAAATGAATCGACTGTCGCATACTATTCTCAAACAGTCATCAATTATTCTCGCGTCCACTCTTTCTCTCTTTCTTTCTTTTTCTTTTCCTTGATTCGGGTCGTACCGTTGTACCGGGTCGGACTTTTTCTTCTTTTTATGTCACGATTCGAAGCAGGCAAGAGTCTCTATACTCTATGTCGAGTGGTTACAAGGGGTAGAGGGTTACGAAGAACGAGGGTGGATGCATCAACGGAATTTTCGAAGAAAACAAGTAGACTCATATATCGGAATTGAAAAACACCAGGGAATTCCTTTACTGACTTAACTTCGTGCATTTTACGCTGAGGTTTCTCTTCTACTTCTCTTCTCTTCTCTTCTCTTCTCTCTTCCTCTCTCTCTCTCTCTCTCTCTCTCTCTCTCTCTCTCAATCTCTCTATTTTATTTTTATCTCTTTTCTTTTCAAAAAGTAGAAGAGGAGAAAAACTGGGCCTTCGTTCAACATATCTAGTGGCATCCTATCATTACACTTGCAGTTTATTCGATACACTTTTTATAATGTATCGAATGATACAGTTTATTTCCGTATCGTGTGCATCTCGAATAAAGGAAAGAATCGCGAAATCGATACGAGAGTTACAATATAACATTCTAAAATTAATTAATCTTCGATAATTATTTCATTAGAATTTTAATTGTAATTAATTGGAATTAAATATGAAATAAATCTTTTGTTTTCTTTTTTATTTATTTCATTCTCTTACGAAACATTATTAGAAATTTGAAATAAAAATTCGTCGATAAAGTTCTGTTAAAAAAAGAAAAAACAAAAAAAAGAAAAAAAAGGAAGAAAAGAAAAAGAAATAAGAAAAAAGAAGAATATAAGAGAAGAAGATAAGTTTTGTTCAGATAATAATTTAACTTTTATCGTTAAGCTTAGTTATCGAAAATATTGATTTCTATATCGGGGAGGAAGAAACTGAAGGTAGAATAAAATCCTTAAGGAGGAAAGTTTCATTCTGGAAATATGTTCTTCTGTAATATGACTCTTGGTCGAACGTGCGGACAAGCTCCGACTTGATATTCTCGATTATTATCGGTTGAGACTTTCGAAATATCAAGAGTCGTGCAAGCGTATCCACGTTGAGTACGTGCCTGACCAATAACTGACTATACTACTGATGATTGAGTAGCGCTTTCAAACCGGTTTGAGAGTTTCGATCAAAGTTGCAGATGTATATAGGATAAAGAATGATCGAGATATTTCGAATGTTTGGAACAACGAAAAGTTGCTTTATTTTATTCTAAATCAAATAGTATTAATTAAAGGATATCGACATACATAATAAGTCACAGGAGTATACATATCCGTTCCCAATGTCAATAGAAAACAATAAATACTTTCTTATAATAAATATTATTTAATTCTTATAGACAGAAACATATTTTAGAATTATTAAATTTTTAAATCAATATCAATTTTATTACATATTATTGTAAGAAAAGTTACTTTTACATAAACATATATTATGTAACTTTTACATAAATAATAACAAAATTTTTTGATCTCGATAGAATATGCCTAATTTTCTGAAAGGTTTTAAAAAATACAAAGAAAGGTTTACTAAGTATCACTTACTAAAAAGTGAATTATATTATTATTATATCTTGTGTAACGTACAAATAGTCTTGTAAAACTAATTTTTTTATCATTTATGTAACATTAAAATGTTTTTTTTATAATAGAACTTATATCATTTTGAAAGTTTAATAATATATTTTAATTGCTTCTTTCAAATAATATTTTTAAAACTTTACATTATAAGCAAATATCAGTTATTTAACAATGACAATGGAAGTGAGTACAAATAATCATGTGACTCACTGTACTTAGTGAGTCAATAGTAAGCCAATAGTGGATTTTCGTAGACAAACCCACACGATATCAATATTAAATGTATATTAATATATTATATACAATAAAATCACTTAATATCTGCCGATTACTAGTATATAATATTTATTTCAATATGAGCGACAGTATAAACAATTTTTAGTCTGTATATTTTTCGCTTCTTTATTCTTACAAATGATCGAAACTAGAAAACACGCGCATTTATAAAATATCGCGCATAATTGATTCGTTTTAATCGAGATTTCAAAAATTTGTGGATTCCCAGAGCTCTCGTGAATATTAAATCTATTATCGGTGTCAATATACATATAATTTTGAAGAATATACTTTTTATTAAAGATATCGATGAAACTTCGGAATCGTGAAATTCTTTTTTTTTATTTTAAGTAGCATTGAAATTCTAAAAAAAAAGAATGACAGAAAGGGAAAAGGAAAAAAAGAAAGAATAAAAACAGAGGAATAAAAGAGAGAGAGGGGAAGAGAGTGAGTGAGTGAGTGAGTGAGTGAGTGATAGTGAAAAAGTTCAAATGAAAAGGAAAGATGAAAGCTCAGCGCGATATAAACGACGTTATAGATGCGATGCGATTTACGAAGATGTCCATTTTTCTCGATATCGCGTTTCGTACGGAAGTAAAGCGGAGGATCAAAGTAAAGGAAAAAAGGATTGCGCACGACTCGATTTATCTGATTGCGGGACTCGTAGAAAAGGGTTTTAGAACGAGTAAAAATGTGAAGGAGAGAGAGAGAGAGAAAGAGAGAGAAAGAAAGAAAGAAGAAGAGAGATAGCTTGATAAAAGAAGGAAAGCGTTGTTTAGGGTTCGAACTGTAGAAAAGTGGAAATATATAACTGAAAGTCGAATCCTTCTCTCTTTTTCTTTCTTTTGGTAAGTGGACTGTTAGAGAAAAGAAGTGTGCGAGTGTTAGAAAGGGATGGACAAATAGGTGGGAGGCGGAGGGAAAGAGTTGGAGAGGTGAGATAGAAGCAGGCTTTCGAAAGAAGAAGAAGAAGAAGAAGAAGAAAACTGCCGAAGGACTAGTTCTGTGTAGCCGAAATGTGGATCAATATCGAAAGCTCGAGGCCGTCTTCGATGTCGACGAGCCCAAAAGCGCGCCCTTTTCGTTCCTGCCACCCTACTTTCCCGATATGGACCATCCTTTCGGAACGATATCGTTTTGCTATCCCTGTTCGATACATTTCTAATCCTTTTTTAATCTAAAGAAAGATCATATATTTAATTCGTGCGTGCTACGAATAGTAGGTTAACGGTAGGTTTCATTTTGTTTATTGTTCTAATGGGATTTTAACTATTAATATGAATTTATTTTATAGGAAGTTTATATATGAGAGATTACGATATATTGTTCTTATTAGTTATATAGTTTGTGTATACTCACATTGTTCCTAGACTGTTGGTCTCTAGACTATTATGGGATAGAAAATAAGTGTGTCGTAAATTGATATTCATTGACTACTTATAGGAAGTTTTAAATACTATTTTCTATTCGTTTATAAAATAACATAGAGTAGTGTATTAAATATTTATTTTTATATGTTCCATTGAAGAAAAGAAAATAGAGGAGTAATAATAAAATAAAATTAATGCGTCTCTCTAACGTAAAAGATAATGAGAAAAGATTCTAATATTCTCTAATTTATAGATTTGTGTATTTTCTTTTAAATTAATTAGATTTTTATATATATATATATATATAGAAAATTTCAGATATTCTTTTTCTCAATTAGTTTACAGTAGAGTATAAATTATTCTACAAAAGATTATTTATTTTAATATACATATTAAATGTCAAGAAAAAAAATCAAATAAAATAAAAGTAGAAAAAGGGAAGAGAGAGAGTGAGATATCGTCGGTGCGTTTATTCAAATAAACTGTTGTCGCTTTCGTCTGGAGGAAAAAAAATCGTTAACGGCAACGTAGACCTCTAGAACAACCCCTCTCCTCATTTTCTCTCGAGTCTCTCGCTTTTAGGCTGTATACATATTCTCCGACCGAGCGATTCATTTTGCCCTCGCAATTAAATGCTCTTACCAAGGAGCACAGAAGTACACACAAAGACGCACACAACCCACCTATACGTACATACCAATGAAGCTGCTCTTATGAGTGACGTCAAACCAGAGTACATAATAAACTTTCTCTCTCTCTCTCTCTCTCTCTCTATCTACCTATCTTTTTTCGTACTCGTACTTTTTTTCTTCTTACGAACGTTCAAATCCCTCGTAAAAGCTCCGATCTTATGAAATTCCTTTCCAATAGTTGTCTAAGAAGATTGTTACCTTTCACGATCTTCCTTCCTTCTTTTTTTCTTCTCTTTGTCCGAGTTGTGTATAAAAACTATTATCATAATCATCGCCATCATCCTCGTAGTCGTTGTCGTCATCATCACCATTGTTATATTCTAGTTACGATCAGTAGTAATACGTATAAGCAAATTTTTATGTTACTTTTCTCATATTAAGTATCATGAGTAATAAGATTAATAATATTACGTGTAAATAATGTATTGCATGGCTAGTAATGTCCATTTGTAACATTTGAAAAACTCGGTGAGGGAGAAATAATATACAAACACATATACATATATACACACAACACACATACATATGTATAGGTGTAATATATTATATATGTATATATTACACATATATAGCTTATATAGTTTCGACAGATAGGGCGAAACAAACTATAAAGGGACAAGAAAAGTTTTAATACGACACGCGTGCACAAAGAGTGGTGTCATCCCTTCGGGCTGTCCGTCCCTTTTACTATTTCTCCCTTAAACTTAGCCCATTCTATCTCTTTCTCTATTCTTCTCGTCGTCTGACGTTATTTTTCTAGGATTTCCAAGCCAAGAGAAGGAGTATCTTCTTCGAGCAAAGTTTTTCATCCTAATCGAGAAACGATCCTTCTTTCCATCCTCCATTCTTTATTTCTTTCTTTCCCAAAACATTCGATAATCCCTAGATAGTAAAGTTGCTTTTATTTTTGCCCACTTTTATTGCTTACCCTAATACTCATTTTTACGTTAAATTTATTTTCCTTCATTTTATTTCACTTTTTATTGTTGCTTCATATTATTTCGATATCATTTATTTTTTGTTTTTTTTTAAGTAGTATAAGTTAGGCAACCATATATAGTCAGGCAATTTTTTGTTAAATATGAATGTTAAAAGAACACAGTCTTATGTATTTTCTTTTACATATGTATGTATATAATTACGTATAACTACTAGAAACATATATATGAATGTGTGTGTATGTACTATCTAATATCATATGTTCAATCTAGGAGTTTCAGTTACAATCGAGATCGATTTTCGAGATAATAAGGAAAATCGAGTGTCTACTCCTTGGTGAGTCGTAACACACGTAGTTATGCATCAGAGATAAGCTGAGCAAAAAGCGTGATAATGACACATATACACACTTATACACACACAGCACAAAACACATACACCACAAGCTTTTGTTCTCTTAAATTCTATCGTATTTTTACAAGGTCGGTTTGAATTGTAGGTGATAATGGCATCTAACAGCCCGAATAAAAGCTGATTTTCCGGTCAAAAATTTCACTTCTTTTCTTTTTCGCGATCTCCATTAGTGAAAATTAAATTTTATTTGATAAAAACACGAAGAAAAATAGTTAAATGTAAAGTAAGCTTATAAAAGGAGTCATAATCTTTTTTTTCTTTCACGCTCTCTCTCTCTCTCTCTCTCTCTCTCCCTCTCTCCCTCTCTCCCTCTCTCTCTCTCTCTCTCTATCTGTTACTCTGTTTAATCTTATATTTAATCTGAATAATGTGTATTATTTCTATTCATATTAAAAGATCATGGTAGGAACAATTTTTGTTTTCATTTAAAATAATATTGTATATGGACCGATAAAGTCTAACTCCGATTTGTAAAATGGCACGGAGAAGAATTTCTCTTCCTATCTACTTATGTATATATATGTATATATGTGTACGTATTTCATCATGCCAAGAGGAAGAATGATTACGGTCCATTACGAGTACAGTCAGCGCGACATATTCCAGGACCATTGTCGAGCATCGTCGAGGATACGTGCTTGGAATAGTACTGTTAGCAAACCTTCGGGAAACAGTTTGGAGGATGAACAACCGATCTACCCAGTCGTCGAGAATTTGTGAGAATTAATAGCTTATCATCATTTTATACTGACAATAAAAAACAATGCTTACGATCTTTACAATATTTTTCATTTATGTTTTACTTTTTTTTCCTTTACTTTGCTTATTTTTCACTATTGTTTAATCCTATTGAAATTATTCTTTCTCTATTTATCTTTTATTTCTACTGCTGCTGCTGCTGCTGCTGCATAATCGTTCTGATTATTATAACATTTTGTCGATTAATCTTTCCTTTTTTTTTTTGTATTTTTTCTTCTTCTTCTTATCGTTTCATTATTGTTCGCTCAACATTTAGAAACGTGTCTAAGTTCTAAACTACGATCCTAATATCCGCTTAGCTATCACCATTTGGCAGGCTCAGCAATTCTCTCGCTCTCTCTCTTTCTTTCTTTTTCCAAGACTTCTTTTTTATTATTCGTGTCATGTAATATGAAAAAAAGATTGAAACGAGAGGGTAGATAGGGCATAGGAAAAAGGGCGACAATGACATGACGTCGTTCTTCTTTAGTCTTTTTTTCTCTTTCTCTCTCACTTTTTTTCTTTCTCTTTATTTCTCTTTCTTTCCTTTTCTCGTAACAGGCGATATACGAGAGTGTACAGAACCGACTATAGTAAGGCCGCCATGGGAGTACTGAATGCTTCTGTCGCATTACGTTTCTTACTTCTAATGGCCGCCATAAAGATTAAAAACTCGACCATACGAGAACGAAGTTTCCCGATTCTTTTCTTCAGAAATGTTGGAAAATATTTCGGATTCTTATTGTATTACTTCGTCGTCTTTTTCCTTTTCTATTCTAAACGTTTCAAAATATTATAAAAAATATCATTTCTTCCCTTTTTACTTCAAAGTTCTAACTCAAATTCACGCCATGACGTATTGGAGATTATATACATTCGATTTTTAATTAAAATAATTAAAACTCTTAATCATATTTAAGTATAATTATAATAAAAAAAAATAATTTAAATATTTTATATAAAAGTATCACATACAATTAGTAAAAAATTATCAGGACAACGTAATAAAATTATATTTGGATCATTATATTCTATATCAAATAATTGTATGTAGTAAAAAAATCTGAAGATCATTTGACGTTCTTAAAAAAAGAAAAAAGGAAGGTAGTATTTAATTTTTTCTGTTTCCTTGTTTTTTTCTTTTTTTTTTTAAAACCGACACTAATGCGTTTCCAGAGACGAAGACCGAGGTCGAAGAGGGTCCAACATGTCCGTCTATCACCTTTGTATACCACCTAGACATCTCTTACTCACTCTGATTGATTGTACCTTATACGTCGTACTAGCCGATCCCGAGCGTCTTGCTTTTCCTTTTTCCCTTGCTTTAACATTGTTATCTTACACCGGCAGCCCATTCTATCCCGTGTTTTCTCACCTTTTTCTCTTTCTCTCTCTCTTTTTTCTTCTCTTTGTCTTTCTTTTCTATACTGTACCATGGATAGTATGGACCACCGTGGTAGCAATTAACCGATCGGTAGACGCGAGGGAAATCTTCTGACTCGCTGGCTCGAGTGAAAGTAATAGGAGTAAGCAAAAAAGAACAAAAAAATACAAAAAAAAGAGGCCAAGAAAAGAAAAGGAAAGGAAAGGAAAGGAAAGGAAAGGAAGAGAAGAAAAAAAAAAAGGAAGTAAAGGATATAAAGTAAGTTATCAGTCACAGATTTGTCTTCGGTCAATTTTGATTTTATTATACACACCTTTTTGTTTTTTAATTTTAATATAAAAACATATCAATTTCTTTTTATTTAGAATAAAGACACAATTTTGTTTTACTTGTTGTTAGTCAAAAAAAAACCTGGTCATATTGATAAACTAGATACAGAATAGATCACTAAAGTCAAGCAACGATGAACACGGTTGGTACATGGATGGATGGCACGTTCAAAAGAAACTGTATACTGTTGACTCCAACTAGGTGGTAAAACATGCAACCTTTTTGGAAACGTGAGAGCTATGTGTGTGAAGGTTTTTTGTAGAAAAATGATTCGAATCCGTAAAAGTGATGATAGTAATAGAAGACAATTGTGTTTTACTTTTCTTTTAGAAATGTACATTTTCTATTATCCATAGGATATATTTCTCGAATCATTACAAAGCTTCGGGATTCGATTGAAATAAGGGATAGTTAAATGAATGCGAATGTCTTTCGTTTATCTTCCTTGACGATCGAGCATATCTTGTTCCGAGTCGATGTCTCACGAAAGTAAACGATTGGACATCGCGCGTCACTCTTTATCTTCCATCGCTTTTCACTAATTCTCGTCTATCGATCTAACCCCCTTTTCTGTTTACATACAACCGACCGACCGACCGATCGACCGACCGACCGACCGACCGACCGACCGACCAACCAATCAACCAACCAACCAACCAAGCCGACGTATCACCTTGATAGAGACCATGCAAATAATCAACTCATTCCCTCTACTTATTTTTCTTATTCTTTTTTTAACTTATTCTTTAAATCCTGATAGAAAATTATCCTGAGAAATTTCATCGAATTGTATTGTATTTTCGTAAATTTATGCATGTATATAAAGAAAGAGGGAGAAAGAGAAAGAGAGAGTTATCGTTTTATTATTTATATCGTATATGTTAACAACATGATCGTGCTCGCTAATGGAAATTAATAACTATCGGATTTTGGGGCTAACGTAAAGGGGGATAGAAATTCTCGGGTTTGTGTGGCCTGGAATGAATTACGAGAGTGCCGGCGGGGGATGGAAGGGAAGTAAATTTTGCTGGTGGTGATCGTGTTAAATTAATTACATCGCAGTATAGGAGAAACAAGGATAAAGGCTACTGGATAAAGCAATACACCTGTGAGCGAGTGAGAGAGAGAGAGAGAGGAATAAAAAGAAGACGAGAGAAAATATAAATGTACATCGCATCTAGTTAAAATCGTTATTTTGCATTAACTATACCTAATATATTCTAATTACATAAATATATTTAATTAAATTGATAAAGCTAACTAAACTATACATACATACGTGTGAGTACGTGCATTAAGCATAGAAATTGTCGAGAAATTGTAAAATTTGTAAAGAAAAATATAAAATCATTTTCATGTCAATTATAAAAGTCATTTCGCTATGACATTGTTTGTATAAACGTTGTCTCATTATTTAAAATTATTATTTAACGAATATATTGTGTTATATATTTTGTAATATATGTATACAGAATTTATCAAAGTATGTGGGCATAATTTCAGGGGTGGTTTCAGTACGTTAATAAGAAACAAAAGTTCATTTAATCGTATACCCGATATGAATATATATATTTCCGAATTATTTCTTTTCTTTTTAAGTTCTTTTTCTCTTCCAATAATTCATATAACTTTACTAATTGTTTACTTCAATTATTTACAAGTAAGCTCCTTATTTCATGCTAGACCTTTGATTCCTAAATAAATAGTTATAGGGGCTCAATTAATTGGCCAACACGATCATCTGGTCCAAATCAATTGGATTTTTATTTGCGGTGACACTTTCATAAGTCTTAAGTGTTCATAACAAAGCAATAAAATATGCTGAGGAACTACGTCATATAATACAATACAGTTGTTGGCAAACATAAACAACACCTGGCATTTTTGAACGAGTTAGAAGATCTACGATAAGACATTTAGAAGTTGGCATCGAATCCAAAGGTGGCTACTTCGAACAGCTTCTACGAGATTCATATAACAACAGGTATAATACAAAAATGGCTATAATTCAGAAACAAGGTTACATCTGGCATGTGACTTATAACATACGTTCATATGAATGTATTTTTTATTTCTTATTTAAGCGTATTAAAAGCAACTCTAAAGTTATGTTCACATATTTTGAGACACCCTGTATAGTATTATAAAATATAATACGTATTATGTGCACGTTGACTTGCTGCGTTTTAAATGACTTTCAAAATAATAGAGTATATATTTCTATATAGATATGTATGTATATTCTTCGATCATAATGTCATCGAAGGTTCAAGTCACATGGCAGGATCACGTTGTCGCGTGTGTATCCTTCCAATTATCGATTTTCTCAACGACGACTACCTACCTCACCCTTTTCTAAAAAGCTTTTCAATCTCTTCTATTTCTGAATCTTACGAAAACTTCGTCGTCATTTCGAACTTATGTTCTAATATCCATTGTGAAAGGGATCGTTTATGGACGATGACGTAGTCGAATCTACGAGATTCGGAGATATTCTTTGTTAATGAAATACAAAAACAAAAAGACGAACGCGATTGTTATCATATTTAACAACAACAATGTTCTTCATCTTAGTCTAATAACGTTAACGTATAATTTTAATTTCATTTTATTATGTCGATTTCGATTCTGTTGAACGGACTACAATTTTCCAGAAGAAACGTTTTTCTTTTCGTTCGTTCGACCTCTCTCTCTCTCTCCCTTTCTCTCTCTTTCAAATTAAATAAATAACGTACGACGACATGTGTTACGAATAGTAATTCAAAAGTCAATAAAAACTTGTCGAGTCGAAATTAATTCGTCGAAATATATTTTATCGTTGAAAACGAGACAACGAACAACAAAAATGTATATATACGAAATATATGCCATTCAAATGCATACAAATAAATTCATCAGAATCGTCCCTTTCGAATGGTTCAATTATTTAATATCTTAAAAAGAAAGGAAAAATAAAAATAAAAAATTATAAAAAGCAAACACAAATTTTATTCAAGACAAACACAAAGAAATTACAATAACACGACTTAATCTGTTTCGAAAAAAAAAAATAAACATAGAAGGAAAATTTATTCGATCAATCAAATTGCACGTGGTAGGAATACATCGTTCTCTTTCTCTCTCTTTTTTCTTTCTTTCTTTCCTTTTTCTCTTTCAGTCGCATTACTTGAAACGTTTATCCACCTATCTGATTTTCTCTTCTTTTCGTCGAAAGATCTTTTCAGCTCTTCATTTCATCTCTCTCTTTCTATCTTTTTCACTCTTCCTCTTATTGCTATTGCTGGTTATCCTAGCGTATAATCGAGCAAGCTGCCTTTGGCACGATGCCGATTGTATCTTTGCTTTTGATGGATCAAACCTGATCGGACGATATGGCACGATGCTTCGAATCCTTCAAGAAATAGGCGTCCCTCAATTCGATGGATTCGATGAACGATCCATTATGGAGTGTATCATTATGTACTACCTATTTTTATCATTATTATCACATTATTAATGTCATTATTACTATTATTATTATTATTATTATTAATATTGATATTATTAATATATGTAGATACATTATTATTATTTTACGATGATTACCATGAAATGTCAACAATTTATTGTATTTTCTTATTTATTTCTTCTTCTCATTTGTATGGTACTCAATTTCTCGGAGATGATTTTCCTCATAAAATGTTACGAGAGAAATGACGTTGATGGTGCACGATTATTCATACTTTATCAAGCTAACGTATGAGAATAATATTACGTATGTTAGATACCTCGTAAAATATTTTCGTATTTTTATCTAAGATTTATTATTATTATTATTATTTCAAATTAAAATAGTAAAAAAATATGAAAAAGGATTCATCAAAGAGAGGCCCCAATAATTTGTTGTTTTAACATTTGTCCACAAAAACAGGCATTTCTTTAACGTCGCAATAAATCCAACAAAATGTACGAAACTTTGTATTATTATCTCTTTTAGAAGGACTATAACGCTGATCGTTCGTAGTAACCGCAGTCAGAAGGAAAGTTACATTAAAACGATTAAACGACGAATCTATCCTCCCCCTTCCCCTATCTCCGAGAGTTCTATCCTGTTTTCATTTGATTAAAAGGATCTACTCTTTTTCGCATTATGAATGAGTTTCGAAGCAACAAGAAGGAAAAAAAAAATAAAAGAGGAAATAGATATGATCTCTCCTCTCTCTTTCTCTCTCTCTCTGTCTGTCTATCTCTCCTTTCTCTCTCTGTCTATCTCTCTCTCTCTCTCTCTCTCTCTTTCTCTCCTTTCTCTCTCTCTCTCTATTTGCTTTTAATACCTACCAGAATTTGCGAACAAAAGTAAAGTCAAGGAAGAAGAGAGAAGTATGGGAAAGAGAAATAAATAGATAGACAGATAGATAGATAGATGGATGGATGGATAGACAGAGAAAAAAAAGTGACTGCAGAATCAATGACGACGGGAAGTTGGAAATAAAATTCCTGGACGAATAGGAGGAAATTTTATTGAAAACTTTTCCCGTTTGGCTAGAAAAATAAAGAATTTAAAAAAAGAATTTAAAGAAAAAAAAGAAAAAAAAAGAAGAAAGAAAAAAGATATACGACAGAACGAGAAGAATATATGAAAAATACAGCTTGAGAGAACCACAATTTGACTTGTTCCCAAATGCATACACACACATGTACGCGTGCGAACTATAAGAGGAAGAAATACTTTGATTTCGGAGAGAAAAAAATTTAAAAAAGAATTTCGTTTCGTTTCGACATTAGAAACCCACAAGCTTTGAGATGATATACGTTTATATATATTAAAAGATTAGTTAAAAGCATTTTGATAAATTAAATTGCAACATAAATAAGTTCGTATAAACGTGTCCTAATTCTAACCGAATTTAATCGAATTTATTTATCTTATTAGCTAATATATAATATATAATACTATATACTTTTTTCTTCTTTTGATTGCATTCATTAATCATCAAAAGAGTTAACAACTAAGTAATTAGTTATTATACCCGTGTAAAAGAGAATCCAGTAGATGAGGTCAGTCCTGTAGTATTATTAATTATTATCGATTAATATTTTTGTAATTTAGAGTGGTAATTTATTAAGTAGTACGAACGGGGGATCCCTTAATGGTCAGACATTTTTTAATAACGTGTACATTTGCTGCTTTATTTATTAAATGTATGCATCTATGTACATATATGTAGGGAAACACTTTTTAACCCATTACGATCGATATTTCGTTGTAAACGAGACCGTATCATGAAAATGATACGGTTAACCGATCGATTGAACTATTAAATTTCCATGAATTTTTCATGAACGATATTTCAAACGGTCTTTCGACTTTTTTTCGTTGAAAAATATGTGTGACTATACTAGAAATATTATGATATATTGAACGTAAAATAATACTTTTGATATAATATATAACTAAAGTGTTCGATACAACATTTCTTTGAATAATAATTTCAAGATATTTCGTAATACGGTCGATAGTATATGAAAGATTAATCGGCTTCTAAAAAACATGAAATCATTTAAAAATAGTAACCATATCTACAGTCATTCTTTTTTTCTCATAAATTATCCCTTTCATCCGCCATCCTCCTTTTCCTTCCCCTTCTCATCCTTCGTTTTCTTCCTACTCATCCTCATCCTCCAACCCCGCCATTCTCCGCACCCTATTTCCATCGATAAGGGTCTCGTTCTTGTTTAAGCGCGTTAGACGTTTTTTTCAAGAAATTTTCGAGCTCACCTCGAGAACATTTTGCGTAACGAGCACGAAAGTGCAATGAGTCTAAGCCTGTTGGATGTAGTTTGCGATGTCCAATAATCGATGAAATTCTTCGCCGCAGCAGTGAGAACAAAAACAGAGGAAGAGAGAGATGAAGAGGGGGAGAGAAAGATAGAGAAAGAGAGTATGAGGAAGAGGGTTGGAAAGGGAAATACAATAAAATCCCTACTCAAGCTTGTTACAAGCCCGGAAATACGGATAATGTAATTATACGACTTTGCTGTAACAACCACTAAGGATTTTGTCATCGTCCACGTAGTCCTTTTGCCTGTGAAAGCGTACGCCAAGCTCCATTTGTTTCGATAGGCTTAAGTCACGTCCTAAAGTTCCACCGTGTGTTTATCTCCTAGATTCGATAAACGATCCGATTTGACGCACTTGTATCGTACCAATCGTTAACTTATCGGTTCGTTTTTATTCCAATTTAGTTTCTTCCTTTTCCTCTTTATTTTTATAGATTACGAACCAACTTCGATAATCAATCGTATTATTCTTCCTATGTCTGTCCATTTCTTTTTTTTATTTATTTATTTACTTTTGTTATTGTAATTAATTAATTAATCAACGGCAATATGATTCGAAAAGACTATTGTAATCGTTGGTGTGAATAATGATGTTCTTTTGTTTTATCGTTCTTTTGTATCTCTTTTTTAATGGTCAGTCATTCGAGTTCGATGACTTGACGATTTTATGAAGAAAAAGTGAATGAGGTCAATCAATAAATAGTACAAGTCAGGTATCTATAGGTGATCAGACATATTTTTTTCAAAGTTTTTCCTATTATCTTCGAGGTGATGAGAGTATTACGTGGTGTTTTATAATCAGCTATTAGCATTTCAAGAAAAACCAAGCTACCTTTGCGTTCCTTTGGATTCTTTGCGAAAGCTACAATTTGTCAAACATGTCTTTTCTCTCCCTATTTTTTCTTCTTCTTCTTTTTGTTCCCTTTTTTTTTTATTTGCATCGAATTTTGATGCAAGCAAACTATAACTGTTGGACACATAGACATATTCCATTAAGGCAAATGTAAATGATAGAAAAAAAAATAGGAAAGAAACATGGAAGATAAACGATCTTATTTTTATGTGAACCACTCGAATGAGTCCCCTAATTTATCTACTTTTTTTTCCTCTTTATTAGAGTAACATTTTTCGGATAGCTTAGATGTCGTGATGAATCGATTTCTGTTTTTTTTTCCCTTTTCTTTTTACATGGCCTTTTATTCAGAGAATTAATATAACGACGAGTCGTTACTTTTCTCGCTACCTTTTTACACAATTCATTTCGCTTGTTATTCTTTCGCACTCTTTTTCTGTCTTTTTTTCCGACAAATCGATCCGCTAATTACATGGGAGTGGTCTAGCGTTAAATCAAATGCAAATGTCGTTCTTCTCTGCACTATAAATCATCCTGGAATGGTGGGAAGTATAACAGTGGTAGAAACAAAGGATACAATTTTAATCAAGCCTTACATTTCATTCAACTCTTATCCTAAATACACCTACTACCGTCATTATCTTTGTCATTGTCATTACCATTATCATCATCATCATCATCATCAAAATTATCATCATCATCATCATCATCATCATCATCATCATCATCATCATCATCATCATCATCATCATCATCAACTTTTGATTTGATAACGCGATAATATTAAGTTTATAAAAAATCGTTTAAAATGTTAGAACACAACTAAATTTCATATAAAATTAGTTACTATAAAGAATTTTACTCGTATATAAAATCAAAGGAGTAATAAATCATAAAATACATAAGTACGTAAATTAGATAGATATAATATGAACATGGTATAAGAGTGAAATGAGTTTTGAATCGTGGAATCGAGAAAAGATAAAAAATATGAAGAAAGAGAGTGAATGAGTGTAAGAGAAAGAGAGAGGGGAAATATTTGATAGAGCGAAAAATTCAAAGCGGAAAATATAAAGGAGGGAGCGTGGCTGAATAATGGCAAAACGTTTTACATCTAACGTTGTGAAGAACGTAGAACGAACGTTATATGTTTTTGAATCCAGCATCCTTGACGATTCAATGAACCCGATCAAAATTTCGAATTCCACCACCGGAAAATATATCCCACGCTTTTCTCCAGTCACATAAAATGTAAATCGATAGTATTAGCATAGTAGTTGCACTGGTATGTACTTAGAAGATTCACCAAAAGATTTCTCTTTGCCAGGAAATAATATCTATTGAAAGTACAGGCCTTTTGATATCTGTTACATTTTATTTAATCCCTTTCGAATGAAACATTCGAAACATGTTCCTGTTTTTTATTTTATTTTTTCAGTCAATTACTATTATTATTTTATATTTTCTCGGGTTTTTCTTTATATATATATATATCTAGTCATTGAACGCATTTGTGAAAACGAATTCAACTTTAAGAAGCTTCGTAAGACATCTAATTAAATTGTATAATGAAAAGTGGACTATTGTTATTAAAATGAAAATGAAATAAATGACTAGGCTATTGTGTGGTGCTATTCTATGGATTATTTGATATCTGAGTAATTGATTTGAGACTTTGGAAATCTACCATTTCCAGAGTCATAAAATACATTATTATTATTATTATTATTATTATTATTATTATTATTATTATTATTATTATTATTATTATTATTATTATTATTATTATTATTATTATATATTATTATTATTATTATTACTTTTATTATTATTATTGTTGTTATTATTGTTAGAACATTAAGAACTGAACCCTTAACTCAATTACTTCTCACCGTTCGTATTTCGGGTTGCTCGATTGATTTTACCTGAGTGAACAATTCCCAACGCGATTGTTTAAAATCGCGTCGAGTTGGGTGCTTTTAAGCATTAGGATAATAGACCGTTTAAAGGTTGTAAAAAGAAAGAGAAAGAAATTGGTAAAGGAAAGAAGAAAAAAGTTAACTACAAGTGCTTCTCCTATAGGGTTGTATGTACGTATGTACATAATTCTTCAATCGTAGTCGAAAACTCACATGGCTCTGTTTTTATAAAGCCCAACATCGTTCTTACCGATTATTCTTTAATCCGTTTTCTGTCATAAACATAAGTGTTCTTACACAGACTTTCATATTTTATACAACCACCACAAACCTTTTTTACCATCCTATTTTCTCTCTTTTTTTTGTGTGCTTTATTTATTTCGTAATAGACTTCTTTATTATCTGCTTAAACGTATACCGTTCATAGATATTAACCGCATCTTATAATTCCTTAATTTTTCTCTTTGATCTTTAAATATGAAAAATTATTTCAGCGAATCGTACAGTGAATTTAATTCTCGATAAAATTCGTATTAAAAATAATAATAATAATAATAAGTTAAACATACATAAAACATTGAACCAGGGATTTTCAATATTGGATGTGCGATAAAACTTTCTTGTCTTATGTCGTGAGATCTCGAACAGGATTAAATAAAAAATGAAATAAAAATTTAAAGAGTTGTGTTATGAAATCACTTCGATATGATTTTGATGTGTGGGTTAAATCTTTTGGGACATCTTATGTTGTAGTTTATGAATACAAAATGTAATTTTTATATTATACATATATTATATATGGGGCATACCACGTCAAATCGACTACTTTTGACCACGACCCCTTTCGATTTGACTGAACTTTTTTATCATTTTCTACCTCATTAAAAACCTCTCTGAGAATTTTTTCAAATTTTTTTACTTAACCCAAAAAATTTTCCAAAAAATGGCTTTTTTCAAATAACCGTAACTTTGTCAAAAATTGACTTATCGGGATATTGTTTGTGATTTTACCCATGATAATTGGGTAAAAAAATTTGAAAAAATTCTCGGAGAAATTTCCAATGGGGTAGAAAATGATAAAAATGTTTCAGTCAAATTGAAAAAGGTCGGGGTTAAAAGTGAACAATTTGACGTGGACTACCCCATAATAATATACTATATGATTTTTTGTTTCATTGTTATACTTTGATTTTGAGAGTTTGTTGGTTGATCAGGCGATACAATAGACTCGGATGCTTCTGAGAACTTATAAATCTATAGACAATTTCAATGTTGTCTACTTTTCATCATACGATGGCTTCTATGGAGATTCGTGTAATAAGTAACGAATCATCATTTGTACAATTCTTTCGAAATTTGAGACTAAAAGTTTCAGATTACTCTCGTCTTAAAATAATAGCACAGATATACCAAATTATCATAATACTAAAATAACCTAATCATTAATTTATTAATATCCACTTTAATTACAATAATTCGCTTCTTATTATACAGCATATTTTATTTAAGACCTCCTTTACATTAGGTTAGTCAGAAAAGAAATACGTTTAAGAATAATCCACCTATCTGAAGAAAAACATACAAAATAATAATTGTAATAATAATTATTATTATTCAAGGGACAATATAATTTTGTATTTGTAAAGACATTAATAAGCCTAAAACGATATAAAATATCTTCGACAGATCTACTTTGGACGTTTCAGCGAGTATTTACGAAACGACCATCCGGGAGTGGAGATTATCCGTAATCTGTGAAATGAAGAAGAAGAAGAAGAAGAAGAAGAAGGAAACGTTCTAGCACAATAGGTGCCGTAAAGCAGGATGAAAACGGTCAGAGCCTGAAGCCATCAGCTGCTATCTTTTACAAGCATTCTCTCTCTCTCTCTCTCTCTTAGAGGGTTAGAGTATACTTTGCTTTGTGTGCATAGAAGAGTGACACTTGCCAACGGCTGTCTTCCAAGCAATTGTCTTTAAAACGACCACGAGTCTGTCGGGTCTGCCAGCAAGAGAGGAAATAAGATCGAGTAAGCATGAGCAAGAAAGGGAGACGGTATGATCGCAGGAAATTTTTGAAAGGCCATCCAGTTAAGTCACACCTGTTCGCTAAAATTGTTTTAGTTTGAGGGTAGATTAAAGAATATAGGAATGATCCTTTGCGATAGAAATATTCTACTTGACTCGAGTATGTATCGTGAACTTTAGTAGACAGAAATACAGAAACAGAGAGGAAGAGAGAGAGAGAGAGAGAGAGAGAGAGAATGAGAGATTGCTATTAAAATCTTAAAGGAGCAATTAACGTCCAAGTAGTTTCCAAGCAATTTAAAATTAGAATTAATAACTAATTGATTATGATTCTAAAGTTATATTCTCTATAGAGATATTATCTTAAAAATTATATTTACACATTTTTGAAATTTGTGTTAAAAACTTAAACGAATCTAATTGAAATTTTTGACGTTTTTCTCGCGCATCTAATTATTTCTCTTTTTCTTTTCTTTTAATTTTGTTTTTCTGATACATCTGTCAACAAATACTTTCATTTCATTTCGAAGATAATGACAAATTGGAAAAAAACGCATCGTGTTCTCATTTCTTCGAGCGGAACTAATTGAACTCGCAAATGCGTCGAGCGAACAAATAACGACATTGAAACTTTAAATTCCGATCCTATAAACGCATCCGGAAGTCAATAAAACTCGTATATAACTAGCTGTGTCTAAATAAACATGTATATATATATACACACACACACACACTAACACGTATATACTTAATTCATAACTTCATTGACAATGCTTGATATATTTCTGACTATAAGAAAAATTCTATCTAGTTATTCTTTCTATTCTATCTAGTCCTTGTTAGAATATTTTTTTTATCATTGATACATACATATATACATACACATATACATACATACACATAAATATACATCTATATATATATATAGATACGTATTATAACGTGAAGATTACATATTATGTATGTACGCATGGATAAATGAAAGAGGACAAGAACCCTCGTTGAATGTGGATCATTCAACGATGAAACGATCACCATTCTCTCGAAAGACGAACAATGATTGATCGGTTGGGAAATGTCGACAAAAGGGTGCGATCTCTCTATCCCGTCTAAAAACAGGAAACCAGCGATAAAAAAAAAAGAAGAAAAAAAGAGTCAGGAAGGGGAAGGGGGAGTGGTAAGGAGGAAGGAAGAATAAAGGACGAAAAGGAAGTAATAGAAAAAAAAGATATAAAGGAGAGACATGGATAATCGTTTTTGTTGAATTTTTATTGTAACCGGGGACTGGGTTATAAAGGTGGACGGACGGACGTACGGAAGGAAGGAAGGAAGGATGGATGGATGGGGGGATGAAAAACAAATTTTCTTCACAATACACGAAAAAAAGATATCTTAACCCTTAGCATTTCTATGTCGAATATGGCTCGACATCACATTTCTTATATCAACTCTAATGCTAGGCATTATATACATAATATTTGTTACACACTCTGCACTATTGCAATATAACATTTTATTAAGACCCCCTTTTTTGATCTATTTTATTAAATGAATTAAGGAGTTATTCGTTTGTAAAAAATAAAATTAAAGAGTGTAAAGGGTTAATAAGCTTATTTTATTCCTGAAACTTTCACGATGATCTTGTCCTCTTCGCGAAGGGTTGAAGAAGAAAAAGATGAGGAGAAAAAAAAATAAAAAGAAGGAAAAAAGAGAAAGAGAAAATGGTTAAAATGTTGGAAAGAATGAGGAATATGGATATGGGCCGGGTAACTGGGTCACAATGACCACGAGGGCAATGCTTTTGCAAGCTGAAACCAACAGAAGCCACCTAGTGGTGACTAGTGGCACCTTCTTTTTTGCATCTCCCATCTCCAAGTTCCATAGTATGTTCCTTTTTATACGATATGTGAACAACAATTCGACCCTCGTACCGATCGAATAGCTCTACCTGTCACTTTGTTCTCTTCTAGTGTTACGTCATAGTATCACTTTCTCGATTTTTTTTATACTTTCTTTTCTCGCTCTCTCTCTCTTTTTCTTTCATTTCTTTTTTCTTTCTTTTTTTTTTATCCATCCACTTTCACGCTATATTCTACATTCTCGTACTTCTTTTTAATTCTCCACAAGCGATCGAGCACGTCCGATTTTCGAGCAAAATAGGAGCTGGAGAGAAAAAGAGAGGGAGAGAGAGAGCATAAGAAAAAGACGAAGAAGAAGAAGGGAAAGAAGGGATGAAAGGAAGTGAGAGATGCAAAAGAGTGTGAACGTGCTCACTCGTGACCTCTCAAACGAAGGGAAGGTTGAAGAGGAGTTGGCTTTGCTAATAAGAGCTAGCTTGTCGTTTTTCTGGCAGTATTCTTTCTCTCTTTCTTTCTTTCTTTCTTTCTTTCTTTCTTTCTCTCTCACTCACTCACCTCATCACCTTGCAATTTTTTACAAGGGGATATATCGTTCGTCTGAACGACGTTTTTCTCGGATCTCTTGAAGAAGCAGTCACTTGCCTTGGTTGGCTCGATGAAAATTTGCCATGCACTTGGGTTTCACGTGCAAACGTTTCGTTAGAAAAAAAAGTGATGGTATTTAAGGCAATTGATAGATGATCATCTTATCCTCCCTTTAACGCATTTAAAAATTTGTTTAAATAGATATCGGTCGTTACCGTTGGATAAATAATCGTACCACCACCGACCGTTCCATCTTCTGCAAAATCCCACATTCGACTGGCTCAAGCGGGATTAACTAAATACCGCGAAATAAAAGATTAAATGGGATTAAAACGGGTGAAAGATGATAGAAAATTGTCGATCGATCGTAATAACGAGAAACGATTGATCTAAAGTTCAATTTTCAATGTAATGATAATCGTAGAAAGTTGAAAAGTAATCTCACCGAGATGTTAAGAAAAACGTTGTTCAAAATTTTCCTAAACGAAATATTACCAATAATTTTTCGTTTTCGAACGTGCGAATATAAATAAATCATGTATTCTGATTATTAAAAGAACAAAATCATTCAATCAATTCAATTTGTTCAAGAAACTTATAGGAAGAAGAAAACAATCTGTGTAGTTCGAAAAGATAAGGATAAAAATAATTAATTGAAGAAAAAGTGAAAGAAAAAAAAGAGAAACTTCAAAAGGTTTATCGTCACTTTTAAGATCGTTCGAGGATTTACTAGTGTTGGTTGCCAGCAAGAACAGCGGTCGCAGCAATCGTGAAAAGTGGCCTCAGAGCCTTGCGGCACATCTTCCTAATATGTCGGCCTCTTCTCCGTCTCGGCTCATCCCCTTTGGCTGGTAATTAATCCGGCACGCGCGCGCCAAGTATGACACTCCTGGCCTGAAAAGCACGTTTATGGCCTCAGCCGCGATGTAAACGGCGAGACAGAGAAGAGTACGTGCACGCGCGCACAAGCACACACTCATAACCCCAAACTGTTTCCAACTCCGTAAGCACGATTTCAAAGTGCCGTATGAAAATTTGGCACATGGCCGAATCGTTTTCTCTTTTACTCTCTCTATCTCTCTTTCTCTTTCTATTGCTGCCTAACTATCAATTTTTTTTCGCTGTTACGATTTTCCTGTCTCGAGAAAAATTTCTATTCAAACTATGAATCGATCTTAATTACGTTTCGCTAATGATAGCTTATCCTTCATTATCCCTGTACAATTAAAACTCCTAATCGTTTTTTCGTTCTAACGATTTAAGCCTGTTAACTGGACCAGAAACGATTTCTTTCTCCTATTTACCTACCTATGCATGTATGTATGTATATATATGTTGTTTCTATTCTATTCGCTAGTATAATTAAACTTTTGTGAGTAGACAACTGGTCTTGTCCAGTTTAAAGGAACAATGCATTAAACATTTCATGTTTCGTTATATTAACTTTCCAGCCGTTGGCGATGTTTTTATTTTATTTGCATATAATCGCAAACTATTTTTATTCATTATTTATAACAGTTAAGGATTGTATAAATGGAAATTTTATTAACTCTGTTAAAAATTAAATACCACGCGAAAATACCGTACCCCGCAAAATTGTATAGAATATGTGCGTTGCTCGCGGCCAGAGAGAGAGAGAGAGAGGGTTTTAGTTATTTATTATTTTTAATTCATCGCTTTTTTCATTATTAGTATAAAAAAATTCAATTTAATGTGTACGAGTTAGTTGTAATTTTTTTATATCTTCAATGTCTGACCAACGTTCGATTCGACTACTTGGATTTGGTTCTAGATCAATTACCTAACTCAACTACTTGGATCAGTGGTCATTGGACTGACCAATGGCTGTAAATACTACATGCTTATTGTGTCTGCGGCTGACGACTAAGTCCCCGTTACTACTTGAATTTTGTGTCAGACAAATGATCGATTTTACTACTTCTAGTTGAACAAATCCAATCACAATAAACATATCGAAATCAAATATTTTCTTCTTCTTTTTCTTCTTCGAGAGAAAAACATCGATGATCGTTAACACGATTTGGAGATGTGAATTAAAATATATGTGTATGTTCATTGAATTCTTAACAATGGCGTCATTATTCTATACATTTCGTTTCTTTCGAAAGTTCCTCTTTTTATTATAATCAACTCTAGGTTACCTATATATATATTTGTGTTATATATGTATACATACATAGAAAATACACTTACACACACACACACGCGCGCGCGCGCGTACATACGTTGAATAGAAACGAGAAGCTTTGAAAGCGCGATTTTAGGGCACCAGGCTACTATCGATTTTCGCGGACTATCTAGTTTGCTGGCTGATTACATGATAACGATTGGTGCATACCATCGAGTTTTGTGTCGTGAGAGTTTTCTCTTGGTACCACTCGCCCTCTACTTTTCTCTCTTTCCAACCTTCTTTCCTACTCCTCCTCATTCTCCTCTTACCGATCTCCATCGCTCTTCTGTATGCTGTTATCTACCCCTTTACTTGTTCCGTTCCATCTTCTTTTATAGAAAATTAGGACTCCCACGATGGATTCGCCATTATTTCGTCAACTATTGTTATTCGTTGTTATCAACGATGGAAAAGAAAAGAAAGACTAATGTTTTCTCTCTTCCTTTCTTTTTATTCTTCTTATTTTTGGTTTTCTCCAATTATGTAGAACTAAATTTTAATTTTTAGCTCTCGGTAAAATATTCAAATATCTTACTTGTTAAAATATATTCGAAAATGACAATCGCGTTTCACGCGTTACTTTTCTTTCTTTTAAAGAAAGGAAGGCGAGTTTTTGTTTTTTGATTAGTTAACTTCACTTTTATTCTCTCCTTGACACTTGGCACGCGCTCGAATACCAATAATGAAGACCCGACGAATGGGGAGAAAGGAAAAATGCAAGGAGGAGAAGAAAAAGAAGATTTTTCTTCCGTTTATTCTGCATAATTCTTATGAATAATGTAATGCGATCAGAATGATCGATTCAATGAAATCTTATGATAATGGCGAATCGATAGTTAATTCGTAGAGGTTTATAGATTTTCCTGTTGTTTGCATTTCTTAGGGTAAGAATGACATTAGTGGCTAGTTTCCTTCTTCTTCTACTTCTTCTTTTTCCCCAAAAAGAAACGTAAGGATTCGAGACAAATAGTAAATCGCAAAAATATTGTTGTATAAAATATCAGCAGGACAACGAAAACTGTCATTAAAATTATTCGATAAAAATAATCAGAAAATGAGATAATCTAATCGGTCTTATTTAAAAAGAGTATAAGTAAAGGATTTGTCAACATATAGAGAGAAAATGTGCACTGATTTTGAACGAAGAAAAGGATGAAAATGGATGTAGCAATAGTATTAGAGAAAAAAAGAGAGGAAGGGAGAAGAGTTGGATGAAAGAGGAACTGGCTGAAGGAAGAAGGAAGGAGTAGAGGCTTTTAGGGTGAGAGTTGGATATCCAACAATATGTGTGTGTCGGATCTACCTAGTTTCTAACGTAGATCGCTAAGAGAGAGAGAGAGAGAGAGAGAGCGAGGAGAGAGTAGGTAGGAAGAGAATTGGGTCAGCCAGCTTGTGAAGAGTACTTCAGGTGTTGTTACCTATCTATCTACCACCGACCTACCTACCTAACCACCCATCCTCTCCTAAGTTTTGAGACCATCTACACCTACCAATCCACCCAGCCCTCCTATCTCTCTTGCCAATACATCCACTTTCTCACTTCAAGGAGACGTTTCTCGCTAAACCTACAACGATGTCTACCGCATCGTTCCTCAGAGACAGAACGACGTGGTGGCTTCTTTAAAAATGACCTAAGATATAGTTGGACATTGAATTTATAGCCTAGTACATTTTACTTTTTCAAGTAGAAGATAGGATACTCGTCTAAATTTCGAAAAAACTATTCTTGTTCTTTACGATATACCGAGTTTTTATAACCACAATAAGAGATTTTGCCTAGTTTATAGATACAATAACAATATTAATAATAATAATCATAATAATTGTAATAATAATAAAAATAATAATAATAATAGTAGTAACTATTGTTGTAAGGAACGACAGTAGTGATGAAAGTAAAGGAAATGGGTTGTCGTGATTTTCTAAGGAAAAAGTATTCCATCAGAAAGGCAAAAGGAAACGAAGGCGATATTCTCAATGACATCGATGAGCAGGGACAAAAAAAGACAGGAGAAGTTTCGAAGAAGGAAAAAGAGAAATCTCGATAGACGTGGCCCAAGCTCATCCTCGTCATTCGCGGAACCTTTCGAATTGGACGTTCGAGTATAATATCACGTCGATATATTCTCCTCGAGTTTCAAAAAGAATTAGAGAGAAAGAGAAAAAAGTGCAAGAATATTGGTGCACGGTAACGGGACTACAGGCTGCTTCTCTTTTTCACGATTCGTTCTAGGAATTCATTTCGTGCCTCTCCGCTCTCATCACCGTTACTTGTGCACGAGTATCGGCTGATAACAACCAAGAGAAAGTCTGCTAAGAATAAGAAAACGAGAAAGAGAGAGATATAGAGAGAGGGAGAAAGAGAAAGAGGATGGGAGGGTTGAAAGAAAAGTTGCCCTTTTCGAGCAGCAATTTATGAAACTCTTTGTGAATATCAAAGGAATTTTTTTTTATTTCTTTCTTTTTTATTTTTTATATAAATAAATTTTCAAATATGTCTGCCAATTCGAAAAATAATATAAAATAAATTAGAATAAATTTTATTTCGTGAAAAAGATTTTGATAAAAATAAAAAGAATAAAATCGAGTTGTAAAATAAAATAAAAGCTAGGAAAGAAAGAAAAAAATGTACAGTAATGGGATAAAAAATAAAGAAAAGAAAAAAGATAAAGAGAGAGAGAGAGAAAGAGAAAGTAGAAAAAAGAAAAGATAGAAAAAGAATGAAGAGAATAAGAAAAAACCTGTGGGAATCGGGAATCCAAAAAGTAGAGGATAGAATCAGAGAAGTGGGATATTGGGGAACAGGGTAGAAGGACGAAAATGGGGGTGAATCAGTAAAAGGAAAGTAGAGGGAAAGAAACGATGTTCGGAACAATGCGATACAACAACTAGACCGTGTGAAGTGCAATATTTCTAGCGTTTCTCGTTTCGCCTGTATAAAATACGTACAAGTAGGTCCTACGATCCATAACCCACGCCCACCGGATCGCAGGTACACGCCTCATGTACTACAAGGATATCACAGTAGGCCGTATGCGCACGCGCGCACACACAATCGCGCGTACTCCTATGGAAAAGAGAGTGAAAGAGAGAGAGAGGGAGAGAGGAGAAAAAAATTTTCATGTTTCTGCAAGCCGCGCGGCCTCTTCTCATTATCGTTTCACTCTGTTCGTTCGTTCGTTTCGTTTCGTTTCGTTTAGTTCGTTCTAAGTGGCACAAAACGAAAAGAAAAGAAATCCGTGTAAAACGTTCGTAATATTTTTTCAGCAAAAGAGGTTAGGATACGGGGTTGATTTTTGTTTTCCTTCGTTTGTTCTTTTTTTTCCCGAACATTTTCTTTCTCTTTTCATTTTTTTCATTTGTCAAAAGAATTTTCATCTCCTCCACTTCCTATTCCTATCCCCTCGACCCTTCCATCCTTATCTTTTTCCTCTTTCACTTTTTTCCTATTTTATGAAATAACCGACAAAGAAAAAAATTGTATAAACGAAACTTATCGCTTATTCGTGATTTGCCAGTCAAACGATACTGTCGAACCGAATACGTACACAGAACGAGATCGGTAATTAAACGTAAATTGTGATTCGAGAGAGGGCGAACGAATGGAAAAAAGAAAAACCAACAAAAAAGAAGAAAGGAAAAATAAAATGATACAAAAAGAAACGAGAAAAGTACGGATATAACGTTACGTAGATATGCGTGGCCGGTGATAGTAATATGAGATAGACTGGATTATTGGGTTGATACCTCGATAAAGAACATTCGATTACCGGTTACAAATATATCGAAAGATGATAAATAAAATGAAATAAAGAAAGGTAAAAAATAAAATAGAATGAAAAAATAAAAATAGAACGCGTATAAAGAACGTGTCATATTTATAAGAAATACGATAACTATGGATAAACGGATACACGTCAATTAAGCGATGGAATTCATGAGAAATAGGATCTGTGTCGACGTTTAAATTAACAAACTATCTGATAATAGAAACTCCTATAAGTCGGACATGTCGATTAATAAGTAGTCGAGCTAATTATCCGATCGTAATGGTAGGTATATGCAAAGTAGTTCAGTCAATCGTTTCTCAAACATACCCGCAATGAATTCAATAGTTCAGTCAGACGTATCGACGAAGTAGTAAAGTCAATTGTTGGTTAGACGTAGCGGCAAGTAGTAAAGTCGGTCGTTGGTGAGACCTACGTGCAAAGTAATAAAGTCTAAAGTTCGAGTCAAACGTAGTAGTCAAACGACAAGTAGTAAAGTCAATCGTTGGTTAGACATACACGTAAGTAGTGAAGTCAATCATTGCTAAAACGTATAACTGTAAAGCAATGAAGTTTGGTCAGATGTATAGAAGATTAACTTATTGTTTAATTTCTTAAAATTACTATTTGAATGCTAAAATTGTCATCAATATACAATCATAATTGAGAGTATCTTTCAAGTTAGCAGCTGCTGTATCATGATAGCGGGAATACTTTTCTCATTCGCGTTTTTTTGTCCGGCTTTATCCTTCGTCTTTTTCTATATTGTCTAAGCATGCACGGATCATACAGGTCCAATTTAATAAACCGTTCTTCCTGCTGGAAAATAAAAGAGAGGCAAAAAGTAGGTAATAGGTATCTCGGTGGGTGCGTGGGCCGAAGGAAGGAAAAAAAGCTCGTCGAGGGAAACTCGAGAATCTCGTATCATTGATGGAAGAAGGTCCTATCCTGAAGTCGATGTGTAATTATAGCTGATTCTTGAAGAATATACAAAAGTAGGCAGGTTTAATGAATATGTATGTCAGACACTGACCCACCTTACTACGAAGACGACCGATTAGTCAAGGGCTGCTATCCCCACGAAAAATAGCAAAGGAAGAGAAGGTCTTTTTCTTCCCATGGGAAGAAAGGGAGAGGGGTAAAAAAGAAGGAAGGAAGAGCTACTAATGTCGTCTTTGTCTTTGCCGTCCTTTAATTACGATTTTTCTTCTTTTCAATATAGATACCGTGAATATAAATCAAACATAATGAGATAGTTTAATTTGAAAGGAAGTATGCCATTAGATGGTCCTATATTTTGATATTATACGTGACTTGAATATGTAGCTCATATAATACTGCTCTTATCTAAAAAAACATATTTTATATAAAGCTAACATCCTCGTCATTATTTTTTTCTGCTTTCAGGAAGTGTATAGAATATGGACGTGCAGCGCCCTGGTGCCTTACTTTCATCACAGCGGACCGCCGGATTTAGAGTTCTCGGAGAAAGATTGGACTAGGATAAGACCGTGTATGTCCCTCTGCCAGTCCGTGGAACAACGTTGTCCTTATATGCTTCCGGGTGACCGTGCCCCTGCGTACCCTACGCAATATGCCGGCGAACCTACCTTTCTTTGCAGAGGTACTTCGCCATTTTTTATTCCCCGTCATTTCTTTGTAAACGGAAATCATATTCTACGTAATGTTATTTCATCGATATACCCCTAGACTTTCTCCGAGAGACGTGTTATCTTAGCGAATCTCTCTCGCTCGACAAAAAAAAAATAGAGACACAAAATATTATTCATTACTTTTCATTCGACACAGTGTATTTTTAATTCGTGCCGTTTCACCCCTTTTCACAAAAACCCCTTTACATTTATTTTCCTCTAAATACTGGGAAAGGGTAAAAGTATTTGTGGCACCCTCCTGTTATAAAATAGAATCAAATCACGTGAACACTTAAAATCACTTAAATACGTCAAATCAATTTGAGTGCGTTCCACGGGGAAAAAAATTGTTGAATATGATCACTAAACTTTTCAATATTACTGAAAAAAATAAAATAAATAAATAAATTGGACGCAAACAAAGCAAATATCTTCATCTTCGATTCATACATACATGCATACATACATACGTAGGAGAAAACAGGATATATTGTTTTTAACGAAGCTAAATGGGAATGAGATAACAAGATAATATAAGATGTAGTTGGATGAAAAAACCTCTTTTCAGACCCAAACATACCCGAGACGGGGGAACAAGCTCTGAGGGCGCTGCACAGTAGTGACGAACGAGAATGCTGTTACCACGTGTGCTCTGAGGATGAGGTAGGCTTGGGGATCTGTGCGAATTGCACTAGTCGCGAGCTACGTAAAATAGGTAGAGAACGCGATCCTCCTACGGCACCCCACTGCGACATTACACCTATTCAATCGGACTCTGCAGGTACGTCGATGTCGTCTGCATCTTCCCACGTGGATTTCATTAATTTAACCAAGCAATCGTCCGAATCTTTCTTCTTTGCTCTATCAGATAATTTTGTTTTCGTATATATTTATATTGAATCTTGAACAATCTCTAATATCTTATTAGCAACACTATTATTAATGGCAATAGCAAAACTTACAAAATCTGATCTCAAAAAAATAACTTACTTAATATTCGTTTAAAAAAAAAAAATAATAATAATAATAACACATTAACTCGCTAATAAATAGCTACCAATTAACTAACTTCAAATTAATAGAGTAAGATCGATGAATTAAAGGACCATTGTTTGCACACATACTAAATTTTATAGTAAGACTTATTTTACGTTGATCCTTACTACAGTTTAAATTATGATTCAATTCTTTGTAAAATTAATAATCCCGGATCGTGATAAAATTCTTTAAAATCGAGTTAAAAAGTACGAGCTAGGTATTATTGGACGAAGAAACATTTGTGATTCATAGGTGAGGAGAAAGCAGCAGAATGGCCAGTGTCCACGGATGGCCAGGACATCGAATCCGATTCAACGTCAACAATCTCCCCAATGGTTGGGCTCGATCAACAACAACAACATCAGAGTACATCATTATGCGGCAGTGGTGGAGTCGGCTCGATGACTTCGAGTTCATCGAATCGAGTTACGGCTTCTTACGTGTTACCGTATCTTTGTCTGTCATCGATCATTATCCAAATTTTTTGGTGGTCGTGCCTGTTGTTGAGGAGTTTTTCGAGAACGATGGTCGTGCCCATTCGAAGCGTCCTGTATTCGGGACGTGGATTTGCGTCCTTCGTCGTTGTTGTCGTCGTCGTCGTCGTTGTTGGAAGTGGAAGAAGTAAAGAAGACGAAGGAGGAGGAGGAGGAAGAGAAGGAGAAGAAAGGGGAGGGAAAATGCGATCGATCGAGGAGATTCGACCTCGTTCTCGTTCAGGCTCGTCCTGTTTTCGATGGTGGTGTTCATCGTTGTCATCGAAGAATAGCAAGTTGACCATCTATTTGGATAAGAAGGATAAGAAGAATAAGAAAAAAGAAGGTGATGATAATAATAATAATCTCGAGAAGGAGAGAAAGAAGGAAGAAAGGAGAAAAAAGAAAAAGAAGAAGAAGGAGTGGTATAAAGTTTGGTGGAAACGATGGTGTTGTTGGTGGAGTTCCTGGAGGAAACGTAGAAAGAAGAAAAGGAGTCGGGAGTACGAGGGTAAAAAAAGAATCGAACTCCTCCCGATCGTCGTCAACGTCGTCGTCGTTGTCCACGTAGTCGTCGTCCACGTCGTCCTTGAGATCATCCGTAGTAACAAAATGACGACGAAGGAGCGGGAATCGCGTCGTCGGCCTCGCCATAGACGGCGCCGTTACAAGCTCGAACCCCGTCGTGGCCGTTGTCGTTGGAGATGGAAAGAAGATAATTCTTACTTGAGTGTGAGAGAGCCTGAGGGGAACGTACTTTATTTCTTACCATTTCCTCTATCCCCTCCTTCTCGTCTTCGTCCAACGAACGAGAGGACCCACGAGGACGAGAAATCGTTCGAGAATATTCCACCATGATAATTATCCATTTCTCCACCGTTCTCACCGATCCCCCATTCCCCCTCCGTGTGTTCGCAAAAGGCCAAAGGACGAGGCAGGACCTTGTAGTCGTTAGCGAGCTATAGGACGAAGACGAGTTAGGACTTTATCAACGCGACTATGATGGTACGCGCTAAGTAAGAAGAACCGAGGAGATGGTCGTTATTGTCTATTAGGCAACTAACGTTACGTCTAACTTTAATAATAATGATAACACAATAATACAATAATAATAAATAAATAAATAATTAAATAAATAAAAAAACAAAATAAAATAATAATTAAATTAATATTAGTTAACAAATAATAAAATTAAATTAAATAATGATGATAATGAAGATGATGAAGATGATGAAGATGATGAAGATGATTATGATGAATATGATGGAGATGATAATGAAGATGATGGAGATGATGAAGATGATGATAATTGATGATATTAATAATGAAGATTATGATAATTATTATGATGTTTATGATCGATGATCGACAACAATGTTCGATTACGATAAATAAAGATCGATAATGAATTGGAATGCGAGACAAGAATGAAAATGATTATGAACGGTTATAGTGATGAGGATATATATATATATATATATAAACATAGTAGCGATGTTGATGGCGATGGTGAAAAAAAAAAGAACAAGATAAAGATAAAGAGGAGAGAAAAGAAACGATAAATGGAGAAAATAATGAAATAATAATAATAGTGATTAATATATGATGAAATAACGATTTAAATAAAACAAAAAACGGAGGATGAATAAGTAACGTTAACGTAATGATAGATTGATAACGATACGATTACTATTTATTGTACACCATTTCGCATACACAGAAGCACTCACGGAGTGACGACCCGTCAAAAAATGAGGATCTGTTGTTAGAACATTGAGAAAGAGTGAGAAGAGGACGAAGAGAACAAAGAGGACGAAGAAAACGAAGAAGAAGAGTATGGAAATGAGAAGAAAAAGATCAAGAAAACCGGAGGGAAAATAAAAAAAAAAATACCAGGAAATATATAAGAAAGGACGAAGGAGTGTGTGTGAGAACGAGAGAGAGGGAGAGAGAGAGAGAGAGAACGAGAGAGAAAGATAAAGAAAGAAGGAAAAGGGACACGGTGATGGACACACAAACACACGTATAAAGGAATTAAGAGACAACATTTTGAGAAAAAAAATAAACAGTATAGGTAGATAGTTTTCTCGATGAAGAGGAGATCGAAACGGAGAAAATGGAAATAATGAAGAAATAAATAAGTACGACGTTATCGAGATATAATATGTGTTCGTTTAGACATTACTATAATATAATAATTATTATATTTAATATAGATACTTAACTATACGAGACGAGGAAAAAATGAAGAGAAAATGCATGCGTGTGAATGACGAATGAAAGAGAGAGAACAAGAGGGAGAGAAAGAGAGAGAGGGAGAGAGAGAGAGAGAGAAAGAAAGAAAGAAAGAAAGAGTTTAAAAATATGAGAATACGAGAGCCTATGTGATATGTGAGAAGAAATAACGGATTGTAGAGAGATTATGTGTCTCAACAAGACACAAAAAGGATTTAGTACGACGGAAGGAACGTGTAAATGTTTGTTTGTGTTTGTGTGTGCAAGAGAGGAATGGGGAGAAAGAATAAGAGTTAGAGAATGAGTGAAACATAGATAGAGTGTGAGAGAAAGAGAGAGAGAAAGAAAGAAAAAGGTGAATAGAAAATCTACGGCCGTTTCTCCGTTTATAGCAAAGTATCATGAAGCGAGGATAAAAAGAAAGAAAGAAAGAAAGAAAGAAAGATAAAAGGGAGAAAGTAAAAACATAAGCGTGTCTTCTTTCTACGTTCTTCCTTCTTCGTTATTTTTCCTACCTCTCGAAAGCAGACTTCTGTTGTTTTGGATCACTTTATTTAAAAAAACAAGAAAGAAAAGTAAAGAGAGAGAGAGAGAGAAAGAGATGCGTTACGTAAGAGTCTCGGGAGATGGGAAAAGCGGAGGGAAGCGCGAAGAAATCTCATTTTGTTTGTGCATTTTAAAAAAAGGAAAATTATATGTTACTTTATTTTAGTGTTTAATTTTTCAATTTTTTTTTCTTTTTATTATTTTTTCTATTTTGTTTTTTAAACCGTTTCTTCTCTTGCATCGATAAAAAAAATGTTTGATTTGAAAAGTTAGCTTTTCCAATAAAATTTATTTCTATTCTAAATACGTGAGGAAAGGAAAAAAAAATAAAAAAAAGGAAACGAAAGAGGAAGATTATCGTCCGCGCCATTGGTAAATATCATCGCTAACCCCGTGGCGCACGCGTTGTGGAAAACGTTACAATTAATTTAATGAGTGAGAAACGAAGAGTATTCGTTTCTGTTGGTTATGCTTGTGAGAGTAAGAATGTAGATGAAAAGATATTTGAGAGAAAGAGAGAGAGAGAGAGAGAGGAAATAAAAATTGAAACAACGGTTGAAACGAAACTTTCAAACATCATCAAATATCACAAATTGTGAGATACGCACAAATTTGTTCATCGTCTGGAAACGAATTTCACGCAGTTGTGCTTATTTTTCTTTAAAATGATCGAGAAGAGAAAATATAAGAAAAGAAAATTAGATAAAAGCAAGGCGAAACATTTTTTTTCATTTCGGTTGCGTAAATCTTTCTTGTGTTTAAATAATGGCGTCCGGTTACAGTTATCATTAATGCTATAAAAAAGACAGGTAGAATCAGATAGGATCATTTGATGAATCAATCATTCCATTCTATCTCCCTCATTCTCTCTCTCTCTCTCTCTCTCTCTCTCTCTCTATCTATCTATCTTTCTTTCTCTCTTTCTCTCTCTTTCTTACTTTTCTTTTTTTTGTTCACTTTCTTTCTTTCTTTTTTTATTCATTGCAAACTTTCTTCGACTTCCCGTTTTTTTTTTCTTTTCTCTTGAGAGATTATTATTTGCGAACTTCTTATTTCTAGCTTATATATTTTTTAATTTTTTTTATTTAACTTTTTTATTTCTCTCTCTCTCTCTCTCTCTCTCTCTCTCTCTCTCTCTCTCGGTATCTCTGATATTCTCACGAGATTAACGGAGATACTGCTGACTCGTTCTCAGTTTCGATGGCCTCGCGTAGAATGGAATCGTCCGAAATAGTCAGGGACGTTCGATTTCGGTAGTAACGCGTGAAATAGGCTGATTGTGAGAATAAAAAAGGAAAGAAGTAAAAAAAGAAAAAATGAAAAAAAGAAATAAAGATAGAAAGAAAATGAGAACAACCTATTCAAAAGTCGGTCACGCAATGTAGGTCGACTATAATGTTATTTATTAGCTGTTTGGTGAGTGGACGATTGATCGTGTACTTACTTACGTATCTCGATGGAGAGGAAAGAAAAAATAGAGTAAAAAGAAAAGAATCGAAATGAAAAATAGAAAAGCAAGTAAGCAACTAAGTAAGCAAGCAAGCGAGCAAGAGGTCGTAAGTTTCAGCCATAAACCCCCGTATTCACGATTTTAATCTAATGATTCGTTCTTGAATATTAAAAGAAAGAAATAGGTAAAATGCCTTTTTGTCCTCTTAAAAGGTTAAAGAGAGGAAATAGAAGATATTACGAATATATGAAATGTCATATTGGAAAAATACAAAATAATGGAAAAATGATGATGGCCGCGAATAATCGGCTCGCCATTTAAAACGAACTATGTTCCATGTTTTTTAGATAATAACACAAATGATATATATACATAGACGACGGTTCTTCTTTCTTTTAAATTTCTTCTTTTTCTTTTCTTTTTTTTTTCTATTTTTCTCCTCCCATATCCAAGAACTCTAGTTTGACGATGTCGTTCGACACGAAAAAAAAAAACAAGAAAAGAAAAAATAAATAGAAAGGAAAGAAAAAAAAAATACATGATTTTTATCGCGAATAATCGAAAAGATTATCGACAGCTAAGCCACGCCATATTTTACCAGCTCAGGCGATTGTAACCGAAGATTGATTCTCTCCCCCTCCTATCCCTCTACGAAATCTCGAGCGAAATTTTCTCGATAGAAAATCCCACACCTGCCTCCGCAACCACCTAGCCAAACCTTCACCTAAACCCGTCGAGAATAGAAAATTTGTACCTGCGATTGGTGTACTGTGCTCGTAAAAAGGAATTTGGAACCCGGTGGTACGTATTTTTGTTATGCTTTATCTTCAAACCATCAACGACCTTGAACAAATATATATATACAGTAGTTATTTAAATATTATACTTACAATTAGAGTTTCTCATTAAATGGAAATACGTTCTGGAAAAATGACCACGTCCAGTACTGTTAATAGGAATAATTTTCAATGTAATTTGTAGTTGGGTGATAATTATCCGTATATGTATTTTCCTTTCAATTAGCAATAATACTTATCTGATAGGATACGCAAAAGCCGACCAAAATAGTCTTTGATCAGCGAATGTTTGTTGGTGGCGAAGTAAAGTCGATTAGTAGACTCGTTAGCGATATATATGCGTTAAGATGGATACGATGCTTTGAGTTTCATTTTTTCATTCAATCATTTTTGATCTTGTCACCAATCCGGTAGATTATGAAAAAACTTTACCTCGTTGTTTTCTATCCTTTTGCCCATTCAATTGAAAATTCTTTTAGGCATGAGATAATATTTAATAAAATTATTTGTAAATAATAATAATTTTGGGTCCTTTGATTGGATTTATTTCATTTTGATTTTGATTTATTACACATACGTCTCGATCGAGTCCTGCACCAAAAAGATCCGAAAAATCGTTCGACTTTAATCCGATGATGAAATATCATCGGGTAATTAAAAAACAAAAAAAGAAAGAACAATTCGTTTATATACGACGATTTTCAAAATGACTTTTATATATCCCCTTCTAATACAATTAATCTTATAAAATCAATTAAATTAATTTTAGCTAAGATAGATATTTGATATAATTTTTCTCGAAACGTAGAAGCAAGTGCAATCCGCTTTTCGCATCCGACGACACTCGACCCAGCCTTTTGTTCCTATATATCTTCCTCTCGAGGGTTAAACGCTTCTGATATCTTCTCGAGGCCGATCCGTCCCACTACCCTTCTCTTCTCCTTTACCCTTCTCATCCTCCCTCTCTTTTCCCCCTCTAACATAGAAGAGGTAGCAAACCCTCCTTGTTCATCCCTTTTTTCTTCTTTCTGGTCCTCTCGAACTTCCCTCCTTTTTTCTTTTTTCTTTTTACACAAGTTCACCATTTTTTCTTCCCCTTTTCGAAGGCGTGCAACTTCTCTTGCTATAATCAACATTTTACACTAACAAAGAAAAACTAAGGAAACAAATAACATAGATAGATAAATAAATAGACAGATAGATAGATAGATAAATAGATAGATAGATAGATAGATAGATAGATAAATAGATAGAGAAAGAAAGAAAGAGAACTTCCATTTGAATTAGAGTATTTCTTCGAATTCGTCACGTGCGAGTAAGACGCGGCGGCGCCTTGGAATGATTCGAAGGGTGTTAAAATAATAACGGTAATAAATCTTTTCCAAGGGTTCCATAGGAAAAGAGAGGGAAAAAGAAATGGATAGAAACAGAAAGAGAGAGATAAAGAAAAAAGGGAGTAACTGTAGGTCCTTCTGTAGGTCGATTAGGGTCGCTTGGAGAACGGCCTAAAGATGGAGCTTAGGGGAGAGAGAGAGAGAGAGAGAGGGAGAGAGAGAGAATGAGTGGGAGAGAAAGAGCAGTACGGGTGCAGCTAGGAGGGAGAGAACATACCGGGGAAGAGAAAGGACTGAAAAGCTGGTTAGGTTTTGGTGAAGGCAGCTAGAGGGTGGTGCGGACGGTTAGGGGTGGTAGAGTGGATGAGAGAGAGAGAAAGTGAGTGGAGGGGAAGAGGAGAACTGGAGTACGTATTGATCTCACAAGTCTCCCAACACATAGCGTCCGCATAAAACAGGCCACCGTCATCGTCCTTCTCATCGTCGTTAGGTTCCTCATCATCATCTTCATCGTCATCTTCATCGTCATCCTCATCGTCATTATTTTTATCTTTCTCTTGTTTACCTTCCTATTCTCCTATTTTTTTCACCTCTCTTTGGTTGTGGTTGAAAATAAAAAAGGAAAAATTGAGAGAAAATGAATGTCTGTGTGTGCGTGTGTGTGTGTGTAAGGGAGAGAAAGAGAAAGAGAGATAGAGTGGTAAAAGTAATCCGTTTAGGAGAACGTTTTACCTTCCTCATAATACTCAGCTACATCCACCCCTCTTTTTCGTTGTATCGAGCAAAATGCAACTACGTTCCACTCAACGTTTGTTATATACAATGAGAAAAATCTCATGTCCTCTTCTTCTTCTCCTCTTCCTCCTCCTCCTCCACCTCCACCTCCTTCCTTTATTAACGTAGTAGGTACTCTTCTCGCAAGCGAGAACAACCCTCCTCGCTTTACCAAAGAGAACGCTCGAATTTCATTCCCCTTTCTCTTTCTACCTCTTCTATTTACACTTTTCATATTTTTCCGTTCATTATCCTTTGGCTTTAGCGACCAATCCGTCAAAAGTTAATTTCTCTCGAGTATAATCTATTGTTGTTAAAAAAACATACTTACGTAACTCTCTCTCCGATTGTTTAAATTAAACGTTCTTGGATCGTCAGAGATTTTAATCACTATTTATTCTAATCGAATCGATTTCAAAGATTTTAACCAAATTTGTTTTGTTCGTCTTTAATATCGAACAACGAAAAAAAAAGAAATAAATAAAAAGAGAGACAGAGACAGAGAGAGAGAGAGAGAGAGATAAGAGAGGGGCGAAGAGAAAGAGAAGGAGAAAAAGAGAGAACGTTAAGAAGTTCGTTTTGTCGCGTTTAAAAGCACCGAAATTTATCTTCCTTTTCTTTAACCAACAACACGCGCGATTCTGACAGCAGGAGCTTGCGAAAAATGGCCGACGTAAAATTCAATTTCGCGCTTCACGGATTTCACAATTTCCAAGTATAGAGAGGAAAGAGAAAAAAAAAATGAAGAGAAAAAAGAGGAATGACGCGAAGGACGCTCAGCGTTCTTTTCTTCTTCTTCTTCTTCTTCTAAGACGATCGCGAAAACGTACTATCGACGTCTAAATCCGTCCACGATAGATCATGGTCGCGTCTGATCGTTGATTATAAACTATTTGAACGACAACAATAAATAAACAAGCAAATATAAATAAATTAAATATAATACACACGATATATCGAACGGAAACGAATGTACGAAAGCTAAACTTGAACGTTCGAAAAACAGCTTCGAACGAATACCCCATCTATACTTTTACTTCACTTTTTCGTGGTTGTAAAGAAAAAAGCAAAAAGAAAAAAAAATACATCCGAAGGTGAAAAAGATTTGCAATTCGATGTTTGTTGTATGTATTACATTTTAAACAATTAATCGTCCAAAAAGTCAACCACTCTTGGACGATCTCACGCCAAGTGCGAATAGAAATAACGTTGAATATAAATGTTTACACGAAATAGAGAAGAGAGAGAGAGAGAGAGACAAAAATAATAAAGGGAGAACTATACGAATTTTTAATCATATTTCGCGATATCTGTAGTCAAACTGAAAAAATAACTAGTTATCGTTGTTGTTATTGTTATTATTGTTAATCTTTAATTTTGTTTTATTTTCTATTTCATATTTTTGTTTTTTTTTTATTTGCTTTCCCGTTCAAAATCTTTCCGAGATTCTTGCATCGCGCGTTTTGCGAAAATATCCGAGCTGGTCGACCAACGATTTTTATTGACGACGAAGTTGAACCGAATAAAAGAGAGAGAGAGAGAGAGAGCGAGAAAGAGAAGTGAACAAATCGATAGATGGATAAATAGATAACCATGGTGAAAGAGATAGAGAGAACGTGAGAAAGAGTTAGAAGAGAAAAAGAGAGAGAGAGAGAGAGCGAGGAGAGAGAGGAAAAAAAAGAATGAAAGCGTGTGCGTGTACGTGCTTGCGATTGGACGAGCGTGTGCGGGAGCGAGGAAAAAGAGCCACTGCCTTAGAGACAGAAGGATTCGTCATAATAAACAAGGCCTTAGAATGTAACAAACCAGAAACATAATTAGTCTTAAGTAAGTCTGTTGTTGTTAACGAAGATAAACAAGAACAAAGAAAAAAAAATAATAAGAGAGAGAGAGAGAGAGAGAGAGAGAGAGAGAAAGAGAGACAGAGAGAAGAAGAAAAAAGCAAACAAGCAAATAAACAAACGAATGAACAAAATATACATCCACTGCATACACACACACACACACACACACACACACACATATACATATATGCAGAGAGAAGACGAAGAGAAATGGTATTTAGCGAAAACCAAGGAGATCAATGATATTTACATATTGTAAAACTATTGAATGAAATTAATTAGCCGTTGTATTTAAGCGTGTAAAACGTAAAGTATACTTATAACTCCCTCGTGCCCCCCAAATTTAAGTAGGGATAGTTGTATACGTAGGATTATTGCATGCTTGTCGCGATCGTGAAAATTTGGAATATGAACGAAGGACGAGGAGAAGGAAAAGAGAAATAAAAAGAAAAGAAATGAATGAAAGGATAAAAATAAATTAATAGTAAAGAAACAGGACGGAGAGAAGATTCGAGAGGGGAAGAAAAAAAATTATAAAAGGTGACACGGATATAATAATAATACTTATAATAGTAGACGTAAGAACGAACGACTACAACGAGACGACACGTCTCGTACGTGAATCTTTTTCGATTTTTCACGTAAGAAAAAAAGAATGATGATGATGATGATTATTATTATTATTAAAAAATAAAAAAAAGGTACGTACGACACGTGAGAGTTTTCGACGATTAAACGAGATCTCCCAAAAAATGTAAAATCGTTAATTAATTAATTAAGTAACGGTAGATAAAAAATGGTAGATACAAAAAATATTTCATAGCATGTACGCGTAAGATTACGAGCGCGTGAAAGAGGAAATAACGAAAATAAAAAAAAAAAGACGAAAAGAAAAAAAAATGTGAAGGAAAGAAAGAAAGAAAAGGATAAAAAAGAAAAAGGGAAAAAAGAAACATTTATACTAATGAGAGTTATATTATTAAACATTGTATTTACACGACGTAGTAGTATTATTACATGCGCGTCGTGCGTGACGTAGTAAATGATGTAGCAACGTAGTATAATCGTGTTAATACAAAGGTAGATGACAAACACAGATGCTGAAAAGTAGTAATATTCCGCGTTTAAAGAAAATATCCATTTCGAGATCTCGTTCGATCATTCGTTTACGATCGCGGACACGTGATGAATTGAGTTACGTGAAATAAATAGGTCGGCCTATCATCGTCGGCTATCTTTCAACTATCAAATCGGTTTCTGCATTTTCGCGGGAAGAAGAAAGTTAAACAGGGGACGGATGGATAATGGTGGAGAGGGTTTCGAAGAAAGGTTAACAACTCGAATTAGTCGAATTTTGTAAATCCAACTTAAATCGATGTATGTGCAGAGTCGAAACGTATGTATGTACAAATGAGCCCCAATTAAGCAGCTTATTCGAGATATCATTGAATTATTCCACACTAAATCACTCTTCTTCTCGCGAGTATTCGCGACAAGGCAAACAAAATACACGCACAAATATATATACATATATATACATATACATACATATATATATGTATATACACAACACACATATAAATGCACGCACAAACGTCCTCGTTTCTGTTAGAAACATCGACACACATTATACATATTTACATATATATGCATACAAACACACTTACATACATACATACGTTTAAAATCGATCGGAAAATTCTCATAAATCTTTAGCGCATATACATGCCTCTTAGTCCGCCTTGTATAATCGATCAGACAGTTCTACTCTTCTTTCGCGTGTCGCGAGAACGCCCATAAAACGTTTTTAAAATAACGAGCATCGTTCAACGGAGATCGTATATAATAATTTTTATCCTACTTGTATAAAGTCATGTATATACACACATATATATAATATACGACGAAAGAAGAGAAAGATTTGTTTATTTCTTTCTCTTTATATCTTTATTTCTTGTTGTTATTATCTTTTTTTCAAAGCGAGAGATAAAAAGATAAAAAAAGAAATAAACTCTGTGTTACGTCGTCGTTTTCCGACACCGATCATTCTTTAATCCTTTATCGTTGTTACGAAGAATTCGAATGATCGTTGGTAGAAGAGTTAAAATAATAGAAAATGAGAAATAAAATACGATAAGAAGAAAAATTCTTTGTCCATGGCGCACATATACCTCGTAGTTCGGCTAATTGCGAAGGTATTCAAGATAAAATTAAATTAAATTAAAAAAGAAATATAAATAATAATAATACCAATAATATATATACAGGGTCTTTCGGCTAACTCGACCACCTAAAATATCTCGTTTATTTCGTACGATAGAAAAAAATGTTAAAGGAAAAAAATATTTTGTTCGAAGGCGCCGATGTAGTGATTGGCCGAATTTTTTTTCAAGGTCATTTTTTTCAAAATTTCAAGGTCAGCGTATTTTTTTTAAATGGGACTGCATATTTTTACTATAATATTCTTATAGCTTATAAAAAATCGACTCCAACGATGTGCAATATGTTTACCTTCAAGTGACCTTTATCGAGAAAATTGTGAAATGTTTGTCAGTAACTTTAGTACGTGCTCAGGGAGGGTAAATGAAAGAACAAATGCAGATCAACGTGTAAGACACTCAATATAAGCAAAAAATCTTCTCATGTACAAAAGACAGTCTTTATTAATAATTCATTAATTATTAATTATTTAGCAGGTTTTTCCCATTATATCAAAATTTAAAACCATGTAAACCCATGGTACACTGTAGTATACCTCAGTGTAAACCACATAGGACTTTTTTCCAACATAAAACGAGTTTAGATAAAAATTTAATATAGGCCTTTCTTTCAGAGACTCATTCGTTTATTTTTTTAACGTTTTCGTCCCTTCGCTACAGGCTTGTTTTCCGCGGTGGTACTCTTACTAAATGGGCCACTGCTAACGTCCCATGCAAGCGACAAAACTGCACGTTGCGCGAGAGACCGATCGTCAGCAGCCGGGACTTTTGGATAATCAAATTTTCGCTAATTAAAAAAGCACGCGAGCAATCAGTCATGTTCTCGATATTTCTCTTTGATTTATTTTCTTCTTTTTCCCTTTCAAAACAAATTCCCTTTCACTGCAAGCAAAAAATCTTCTCATGTACAAGAGACAACATTTCACAATTTTCTCGGTAAAGTTCACTTGAAGGTAAACATTTCAGCAACAAAATGCCTCAAAAAGGAGTCTCGACCGCTTACGATCGGTCTCTCGTGCAACGTGCAGTTTTGTTGCTACACATTGCAGCGGTCTGTTCAGTACTACAGTAAAATGGTTAAAAGAATAATCGAACAGAATATTTTTTTCCTCTGACATATTTTCTATCCTACGAAATAAACGAGATATTTTAAGTGGTCGAGTTAGGCGAAAGACCCTGTGTATATACATATATATATTGCATTAGATACATTAAAACAAAAAAAAAAAGAAATAAACAATGGAAAATTTGAAATAAAAGCACGACGGTACGAGTCGGCTCGCTCGTCCGATCGATCGCACTTACATAGAAACATAGATAATACGCTCACGCATGCTATAGCAACGGCAAGCGAGTGACTTATTAGTCACGTCGCAATTAATCGGATTTATCTATTCGATCGAATCGAGTCCAGGGAAGGCTCAACCTTCCTTTCCCTTTCCCTTTCCCTTTCCCATTTCCCATTTCCCCCTTTACCTATACAATGTCGATCAGCTTTCTCTCGCACGCGTGCACGTGCACGTGTACACGTGACTTTACTCCCTGCTAATTACTTGGGGGAAGTTTCGTTTTCTCCTCTTTATATTCTCTCTCTCTCTCTCTTTTTCTCTTCCTTTCTTTCTCTCTCTCTTTCTCTCTCTCTCTCTCTCTCTCTTTATTTCTCTGTGTCTGTCTATCTATCTGTTTATCTCTCTCGATTAAAATAACAAAAAAAAAGAAAAAAAAATGATGAAAATCTATCAAAAGTTTATTTTCACATAAAAACTCCATAATTATTTCTTTCTATCTTTTTAATTCAATATATAATTTTAACTGACTTTTTTCGAAAATAGATTTTTATATCATAGGCTAACGGTCGTTACAATATCTCACCGTTTATTCAAGATTAATCGTTTTCCTTTTCTCCCCCTTTTTAATAGCCAGTTTTAATTGACACGTGTCAATTACGTTCATCGAACACCAAAACGTGTGACGGAGGCTAAAATATTTCGATATTTCATCTTTTGTTTTTTTAATTTTTCATCCCTCAATCGCTTACGAAACGTCCATTTTATTTGATAATATTTTTACTATCTTGTTGATACTATTTTTTGTATTCTACAAATGTATGTACGTATATATATATATATATATATATATATATATATAATATAATACATACAACTATAATTAGGTAAGAGAAAATTTGGGTTTCACGGAAACGTCCCCGTTTTTCAAGGTAATCATGATTATGTAAGAGACGAGAGAAAACTCGACGAAAGGCATAAGAGATTTGCACGAATCTCGGGCGGAATTCAGAGAGAAATTAAGCTCTCCGAGCGGCCTTTGATAGGCCTTTGATGATGCCTTGTGAGCATCAACATTCCAAATATTCAACGTCGTCGCTCGCCTTACTCACTCGAAAAACTCTTTTCTTTTCAGTTTACTGTATTTTTCTTTTTCATTTTACCATACTCCCCTCCCCTCCCCCCTATTTTTTCTTTATCTCTCGTTGCTGAAACTCACGCCACAACGAGACTTCTTTTTACATCAATGCATTTTTCCAATTACATCCACTTTGCACACACTCTTTTCGCTTTCGCTTTGATTTGGACAAAGGATCTCTCTCGTGTCGAGTGATACCACAAATAAGGAACTGGTATCAATGTTATAAAAATTCTAAATTCGAAAGAAAAAGAGAGAGAGAGAGAGAGAGACGAATTTACACACGATTGAATAATTTTGTCATGAATATTTGAATGAAATAAATATTAAATCCATTAGTAAAATAAGAAACGAGAAAATCAAATTTTTATTAAAAAGAAAAAGAAAAAAAGAAACTTATCAGATATGTAAATAAATAATTTCAATACGTGCACGCGCATTAGCGTGACAAAATGTTCGTCTCTTTCAATTTATTAAATCGTCGATAAAAAAAAGAAAGAAAAAAACAAAATACAAATATGATTTTAATATTTTATTTCTCCACTCTATATACGTGCATACATACGAACGTACACGTACATACATACCACACACGTTAAAGTGAGAAAAATGTTTTCCGTCCTCGAGGAAACCAATGAATTGTTGGGATTATCAAGAAAGAGTCACGAAGATGTCATGGTCCTCATCGTCATGGTCGTCGTCGTCGTCGTTGTCGTCGTCGTCGTCGTCGTCGTCGTCGTCTTCTTCGTCTTCGTTGCTATTTTGGTTTGTACATTGGTAAAAAAGACGAGAGAAGAAAATATGAGATCATTTTCTCGTTGATAATAATAATTCGCTTTTCGATCTGATCTCCGTCCGGATTTCGCATCGCGTTTGCGACAAATCGTTGTCGTTTAAAAACGGTTTTAAAAATAAGGTAAAGATTCCTTAGAATCCTGGCCTTAACCGAACGTAAGGAACACCAGTGTCTAAGAGTAAGTATAGTTAGAGGTAATAAAAAGAAAGAAAAAAACAAGCAAGGGAAGAAAGGAAGGTCATCAAGGAGAGATTCTTCTTGCTTACCTTCTTTTTTACACCTCCTTCTCCTCTATTTCTTCTTCTTCTTATTCTTATTCTTCTACTTCCTTTTCTACTTCTCTACTTCTTCTTCTTCTTCTTCTTCTTCTTCTTTTTACTTTTCCTCCAGTCGACACATTTCCTTGGCGATCTATCCACGATCTTTGGAAAGCGTGGAAAAAGATCTGTACTTTACTCTCTTGCGATATGACCCGATGGGAACATACGACGAGTTAACTCGTCCATTGGTCAATGTAAAGAAATAAAAAAAAAAGGAAGAAAAAAAGAAAAATGATGATTGACCAATGAGAATTTCAAACGAGCGCTCGTCCTCGTTGGTCAATATGGAGAAATAAAGAAAAAGACGAGTCACGATATTTTTTTTTTGCGAAAAGGTGAGAAAATCTAAAAAGAGTATTGCCAATAGATAAAAGAACACTTTTTTTTTTCCTTTTCATTTTTATCACTCCTTGACATGCAAAGGGACGAACCGAGAAAAGAGGAACTTAATCGTCATAGGTATTCTTATCTATCGAGACGAACCTCTTTCTTTTTCTTTTCTAATTCTCAATTCTTTTAACCCATTAAAAAAGAAAAAGATAAAATATGACGAGAGAAAGGGAGAAAAAGAGAAAACGAGAACGAATCAAGAAAGCAAACTCTTTGACAATTTTCTACCAAAGTTTGCGCGTTTGCACACTCTCAAGAGTTTATTCCATTAAGGAAATTAATTAAAAAAGAGAGAGACGGACAGACAGACAAATGAAGAGAGAGAGGGAGAGAGAGAAAGGTTGCAACAGGGAAAGAGAAAGACAAAAAATAAGCACGGGTATGCGTGTGATAGTTGGAAAGAGTGCGTATCGTTAAAAAGCACAAAAGCAAAATTAGATTCGTTCGTCGCTTTCTCGGTCTCTTCTTTATCTTCCTCTTCCACCTTACCCTCTCCTTCTTCTTCCTCTTTCTCTCCTTATTTGAAAAGTCAGAAAAAATTTTCACACGAAAATAATAATACGTCGCTAACATATCCGCGAATTTTAATTGAAAAACAATTGTTCCCCCCACCCCCCATTGCCGTGAAACGAAACACACCAAATACGACTCGTTTCAACGCGAATCAGATTTTTTGTTTTTTTTTTCCAAAATCATAATACATTCGTGAGCTTTTCCTACTACGTATATACATATATACATACGACAAATATATATGTATACGTACACATACACTATCGTATGCGATTTCAATTAAAAATCAAATATGCGATTAATTTTCGCAATTATCATTGTCTCTCTTTAACGACTAAAGAAAAAGTATTACTTTGATTGTCGCTTCTCTTCCCTCTGTCCAATCCTTCCGCTCGATTATTATCGATACTCTACAGATTATATACAATACAATACATATTCATATTACGACGAGAGCGGAAGAGTTCGTGAATTCTGTATATCGCGAGAGAAACACACGTATGGCACGTAAAAACGCACATGATGATCGAAAAAAACAGAAAGAAAGTAAGAGAGTGAGAGAGAGAAAGAAAGAGAGAGAGAGAGAAAGAGAGAAAATATGCGTCCGTGTGTGTGTACGTACATGTACGTATCTGTTCGTATATCTGTCCTGAATAAAAATTCATCGAGAGAACGACAGAAATTTGTGCGTATGTGAAATACGATTAGTGAAAAAGAGAGAGAGAGAGAGAGAGAGAAAGAGAGAGAGAGAGAGAGAGAGGAAGCGAGAGAAAGAAAACTAGAGAATGCGTATATGCGCGCGTTTGTGTGTGTGTGTTCGAGAGAGAGAGAACAAAAAATAACCGTGCGAGAGAAAAAAAAAACACATTAATCCTGTTTCTGAGTGCTAAGGATGTTCATTTGTAATTGTTTAAAAAACTAATGAAAAATTTACTGTAAAACTATAAGTACTATAGGCACTAAAAATATATTATTTGTTGACATGAAAAAAAAATAAAGAACAAAACCATCGTCGTGTAAGTTCAGTTCGAGCGCATCACGAAAGAGAGAGAGAGAGAGAGAGAGAAAGAGAGAGTGAAAGAGTGAGAGAAAGAAAGAGAGAGAAAAAGATACGTAGTAGGATCGTGTAAAGCGTACTAATACACGTTCACGATCAAAAATTGATTACTCCCTAATGAATTGAAATATTATATAATCAACCTAATTTCGATTATCAATACGATGATATACTTTTTGATCATTTCTATTATATATAGATATTATATTATCTTCTTAATAATATATTTCACAAATTCATACGCGTACGAACATACATGCATTAGCTAATCTATAAAGTTGACATCAAAATGTATGAACTTAAATTTGAGTTTATTTCAAAGAAAAGGATAATTTTTCATCTCACTTAAAGGGTGTTCGTAACTTTTGATCAGAAGTGTAAACTGTAACGCAAAGCTCGTATTATCATTGGAAGACATGAATGGTGTCGTGCGGAAACAAATCTTTTAAATTGCATGCTCATCGATGAAGTTATAAAAGAAAGAAAGAAAGAGAGAGAGAAAGAGAAACGAAGAGAAAAAGAAAAAAATACGTTTTATTGACACCATCAATCACGCGATAAAAGGGATGCACAGTTTTCGCACAACACCACAACCGTCCACCTTTCTCTCTTTCGAAATTGCGACAAGTCAAGAGATAAAGAGAGATTGAGAGATTGACTGTGTGCATGTGTGTGTGTGTGTGTGTGTGAGAAAGAGAGTGAGAGAACGTCAATTAATTGCCATCAAGACGATTTAAATGAACATGATGCGGAACAACGAATTCGTATGTTCCAATCGCGACATATAATATAAAGTTAATCTATTATCGACTTTTTGTAGCAAAAGAAAAAAAAAGAAAGAGAAAGAGAAAGTTATTCACGTTGAACGATTACTCATACCGGAGATCTTGGATCGATGATCAAATTCAAAATCGCAATTTGTTTTCTTAGGTTGATGAAACCAAAAAAAAGAGAAAAAAACAAGATTTCTTCATTTCTTTTATTTCACGTTCAAAGTTCGGAAGAATATCTTGATAATCTCGATTTCATACGTACATTCTGTTTTAATACATTTTTTGCAACTAAAAAAATTAATAATAATAATAATAATAATAATAATAATAATAATAATAATAATGAATAATCAATAAGAGTTAAAAAATAATTAATAAAACAGAATGTACATGTATAAATATTATTGATCAAATGAATGAAAGAAAATTTGAAATATCGACCGAGTTTTAATGATTCAATTATGATCTATGATCTATGATCGACGACTACTATTAGTCGTATTGTCGTATTATTATTCGTTTCGATTAAAACATCGCCATGTTCGTTTGGAAGTTGGAGACATTAAAAAGAGATACGAGAAAAAGGTAAGTGAATGGTTCATTTGTAATGTTAATATGATAGGTCATTTACATGAAAATTCTTTTTATGTCATAAAATCGACTCTGTACAAGGAATAATCATTATATACATATACATAATACATATGTATATTTATATATATTCATATATGTATAAAATGGAATACATATAATGACACATTATACATGTAAAAAAAAAAAGTATTTCTTAAAATTCATTAATAAGAATCGTAAAAAGCTTAGTATGCGATCGATATGAAAATTCTTAATTATATATCGATAACATGAGGGCCATCGTAATATATTGGGTTGAATAAAAAGTTTCGTTCGTATTTGAACACAAAAATGAAATAAATTTTTTCTATATTTTGCATCCAGCTGTCTTCAAACGGTTTTAAACTGTTTTGTGTCTGATGCTTAGTTCTTTAACGATATCTTAACTATGGTGCCAGTTTTGCTCAATTTTTCACAGAATTTTGTCGACTTTCTCAGTGATTGATTGACCAAAGCAAGATGCATCTTACAATTAGACACAAAAATCTCCGGATTAAAAACACTTGAACCAACTTTGTGCTACATGTACTAAACACTACATAAAAATCACAGTTTATTTTTACCTACCAGAGTTTCATTCTTCTCTTTTTTGTAATAACCTTTCAAAATGTGTCGAATTTTTTTTTTATTATCATTCATTTTCACGAGGCAATAACTATTTTACTGAATATAAAAATATATCACAACTATTTCTTTGCAATTACTCTATAATATGTCACCTTTCAAACGCGCACAAGTACTGCCAGATCCGGTTAATATTAGCAGAGTTATGCGATCTTAAAACCATCAACCGAGAAAATACGAAGAAACTTTGTACTTAACCCAAACATAAATCTATATTTATACATATATACAGTAGAACCTTTACTACCCAAATTAATAGAAAAACATAGTTATTCGGATGAAAGAATTTTCGTATAGTAGAACATTAATTCTTATCATGATTGTAAGCTTGTATTTAGAAAAAATGATATAATAACAATTAGAAAACATGATACAATAAGAAGAAGATAAGAAAATGTTTGTAATATAAATAGTAATAAATGTAATATAAATAAATATAGAAGATATAATATTGTACAAAGAATGTACTACACGTCTCGACTATTTGTTTTGATAGTAGATAACAAAAGCAGAAAAATATTCAGTTAATAAAACGTTGCGATAGTGAAGCATGCGAATAGTAGATCGCTGGAAACTAGATTGTCGAATACTAGAGGTTCTACTGTATATGTGTAAATATATATATGTATGTATATTTTATTTTAACATGATAATCTCGTACACATATACACCACACAAATATATGTGCGTGCATATCGAAATAACAAATATATATCTCGTCTTCAATTAACGCGAACATCATTTTATTAAATGCTCTTATCTCTGAATGTGATTAATTTCTATTCTATTTTGTACCTTATTTCATGACTTCTTCTCTCTCTGTCTCTCAAGGTGAAATTAATATTAACGTGTATTAGAAACGACGATCCTTGTAATAATAATTAAATTAACGACTCGATTGATGAAAAATGTCTCTTCCTTCGTCGAAGGACGATTTTAATGACGAAGGTATGTCTAAGACGCGAAAGAAAATAAAAGGAAAGATAAGAAAGAAAGAAAGAGAAAGAAAGAGAGAAAGAGAGAGAGAGAGAGAGAAAGAGAGAGAGAGAGGAAAGATGACGTCAACATTGGAAAATGAAAAATAATTAATTTTTCGCGTTGGTTGACGATGATAATTTAATAAAATAACAATAAAAAAAGTTAACGATATCTTCTTGAAAGAAATATCATTTCGATCGGTACTACGATCGTTATTGTTGTGCGATATTAGCATCATTAGCGTCCATTTTTCGGTCCTCCTCGTTAAGATTTGGCAATGGACGATTTGTTTTGTCTTGCTCTTCCTTGACTTTCATATTAGACGGCAATAATGCGTTAAGTAAACCTTTAAAACGAATTAACATGAATCAAATTGACAAATTACGAATAAGAATATCTTTCTGTTTTTACGAATAAACGTAAATGATTAAGAAGAAATTGAAAGAATATTATGACTCACCAACTGATTCACTTTTGAATGAAGTTCCTGTGCAAACGAAAGGAAAGAAAGAAAAACAAAACGAAATTAGTTCTTTTCTTTTTCTCTCTCTTGTTTCCTTGTTATTTTTTTTCAATTGCTTTCTATTTTCTTCTTTCACTCTTCTCAGTCGGTAAAGAAGAAAGAAGAAGAAGAGCTCGCAAATTGATTTCTGCTACCATAGAGGAGAATTAAAGGAGAGATCATCAACCTTTATCACACTCACCGTTCTCACGATATTTGTTAAGCTGCTGATAAACCTGCTTCATTCGTTCGAAGTTGATTCGCGAACTCTTGCTATGATTCACCATAGGTAGGGAGTAATCCTTGCCAATTATGCATTTTGCTGCTCGTTGTACACTAATTGGCGCGTTCCAAGGTTCGTGGATATATCTTGTAGGAAAATTTTTCAATATTGGCAGGTAACGTCTGAGATATATCGTTGATCGAAGTGGCCCGAAGTTTCGTGTAACAGAGAGGTAATATAGTAAAAAAAGATTATAAGAAATAAAATAAGGGAGATAAATTATTACGTAGTAAGATGACGACTTTAAAATCTACATTTCGAATTTTCAATTTTTGTTTTCAATCTACGATGACTGTTAAGTATCAACAATATACGATTATTAGTAATTTTTTGGTTTACAGATATCCCAGGTAAAAATTGGAAACCGAAATATTGTTTTTTGTCTTCTTTTTTTTATATATAACTTAAATCGTAGAGAAAGATGTCAAATTTATCACCGATTTAATCTTTGTCTATAGTTTTTGTTGTTGTTCTCAACGAAATGATTGCTTACCGAATGTAATCACCGTTTGGGTCGGCTTTTCTACCGAATCGTATCGGGCAGTAGCAATGAAAGAACTGCTGGAAAAAGGAGCTGCACGACAACCACATCCACATACCGGCATTCACCGACCAATCGGCATCTAATAGAAGTTCATCGAAGACCTTCGAAAGAAAAAACTTACGTATACCTTCCCTCGAAAAAAAATAAACACAAGAAATCTTTACGAAAGTTCTTCATTTTTTCGAACACGTTGTGTATGAATTGAAAGAAGTGGGAGAAAAAAAATAAACAAACAAACAAAAAAATAATTAAATAAATAAATAAATAAACATTTATTTTCTTCGCGAAACCTCTTGTTCCTTGATTTATACAAAACACATCAAAGAGAAAATTTATATTCTCGTTACTATCAAGATTTAAATGTTCATCTACGTGAAATGTTAACGAGCTTTTAGACACGCATTGTATACAATGGGAGAAAGATGTTATCAGCAAAACGTTTTAATGTTAGCGCATATTTTATTACGAGAGCTCAATAATGGAAAATGCCAATGCAGCGACATTTTACCTTCATTCCCTCTTCCCAAGATATCCAAAGGTCACCTCTGGTCAAAAAGCAAGCAACCGCGTGTCTCGCCAAGTGATGTATCCAACCTTCTTCTCTTAGCTGAGTCATAATCGCATCGATCCATGGAAAACCCGTTTGACCCTAATTGAATAAATATTTAAAAAAAAAAGAAATAAAATTATGTCAACGAGTAAGAAAGAAAAAAAGGAAATTATGTACATGATAAATGACAAATGTTACATTACCGATTATCCGATCAATATTAAGAATTACTTCCTTATCAATGAAGATAAAACAAATCTTTAAATGTGCCCATAACTATGAAAGTAGTCTAAGTCATATATCTCTTGTTTCGAGATATATTTAAAGGATTATATTTAAACACTAAATAAATTCTATATAATATTGAAATAACAAACACTATCTAACGGTTCGTTTTTGACAATATCGTGAAAATTACATTGAATTAATTTAGTTTAAAATAATGTGGTGTGAAATAACTGATAATCTTATTTTTTTTTAATTTTGACTTACATTAGACCACTTTCATAATTATGGGCACAAATATAATAAATAAAATAAACAAAGTGTACTCACATTCGCCCACTTTGCCAAAGCTTCGACATTCTTATCCCACGGTATCTGGACACAAATCGGATTACCTTGCATCCGATCAAAATTAGAATTCTTTGTGGCGGCGCAATAAAAAAATTCGCGCCATAAAAGTTGACCGTGCAAGGAGAGAGGTGGTACTGCTTTCTTGATCTACGATCATTAAAAATAATCAATCAAAATAATGAAAATTGTCTGATAATAAATTATTTTCTAATCAACTATTTTCTCGAATAAAATTCTTATAAACAATGGGAATCAAATTGATTTAACAAGAAACATGTTTTAGGATTATGAAGTTTTCAAATTAATATAAATTTTATTGCAAAAGAGCATTGTATTATGAGAGAAATATAATTTAACATAAATGATAAGAAAATTCTTCTTTGTGTATGGCTGAAAGCGTTATGGAAAATGTAAAGGATAATCAATCTAATACTACTTAGAAAAACATTAATTGTATTTTTATTATATCTCGTCTAGGTGTACAAATATTCTAGTAAGATCAATTTTCTTATCATTTATATCAAATTATATTTCCCTAACGATAAAACGTTCCTTAGTAATAAAATATCAATCAATTCAAAAGTTTAATAATTTTAAAATATCTTTCCGTTCAGACAAATTTTTTTCCGTTTAGACCAACTGTATACAAATAGAAAACATATGTTACACGTATATATAACACCGTCTTGTGTGTATATACCTTTTTGTACAAATCGGTAAGCTGATAGTAGAAAAGTCTGGTGCTGAGACAGCCAAAGCGTAAATAAGGAGATAGGCCTGTCTGACTCGGCAGTAGTGATTGCGGCGTCATCTTCGGCCTGCCGAAACTCGCCACCCAGGCTTTCCTCTCGAGATGACGTTCCAATCGTGCCAAGGCCTCACTCTCACCACCGACCCATGCAGGCGGTAGAAGCCCTTCTGTGTCGAAGCCTGTTAAGAAACAAACTAGGTCTCTTTTTATCTTTATTTCTCTCTCTCTTTCTCTCACTTGCTCTCTCTTTCACATACAATCTCTATCTCTCCTTCACTTACTTTCAAAAGTCCTATCGGTATGTCTCGAAGAAAGAAGTCGTTTCGTTTGCTTCCCAAACGACTTCCCTTTCAATTTTCAATCATTTCATACTCGAAACTTTGCATAGAAAATAATGAATACAAGAAAAAGAAAGGATAAGATTTGTCTATTTCTTCCTTGTTAAATTGTTTATTGGTATTAGGATATTTTTTTGAATTTCAACTTAATTTCATTTTCTTCTAAACGTGTATTTATTAAACATATATATATACATATTTATTGTTTAGAAAAAGTTTATTACCGATTATAGGAATTACTGAGTAATATGTTAAAGTAGTCGTAAACAAGATGGAAATGGGAAAGAGATTAAAAGCATTGCTGCAATTTGTATGAACGATAACATTAAGATCATGGCCTCTATTGTCTTATATTATTCGTATATACATACATATATATATATAGACAGATATTATATATGCTTTGGAGACAATGGGAATATTTAAAAGGAAATTTCTCAGTGCTTGAATTTGCACGAAAAGCTTCGCATTCTACTATGTCCCCATGTTTCGATACGTATCCATGTATATGTATGAATGGATGTATGTCCCTGTAGATCTATGTGTATATATATATATATATATATATATATATATATATACAGTAGAAATATCTATGTATACGTTAAGACTTTCTCCGTAATATCGCTTTTCTGTCAAAGGCTGACGTCACGTATATGTATGTTATATCCCACGGAGATTACGGATTAAGGTCGGCCATAAATAGGAAATCTTATTAGGAATGCGAAGAAGTATTCGATGTTAGATTGTAACGTGATCGTAAGCAATGATTTCTTACTTTTTCACTACATACATCTCGAATAAACGAAAGAAAGAAAGGAAGAAGGAGATGAGAGAGAAAGAGAAAGAGAGAGATAAAAACATGTATGTACATATCTAAATACGAAGATTAGTTCGAATGATAAAGCTATTGTTAGGACAAAAAAAAAGAAAGAAAGAAGGAGAGAGAGAAAAGCTCCTGTGTAGAGTTTCGTATGCATGTTTACGTTTAAAGTATAGATGAGGAAACTCGGGGCCAGACCCAATAAGTTAAAAGAGAACTGTTTTAAAGGCGCGTAAAAGAAAAAAAACGCGCGAGAACATATAAAGTAGGTCGTATTAAGGGCGAAAAGTTGGCACGTGTTGAATATTTTCTTGTTTGTTTTGTGACACGGCCTTTGTGAAAAATAGAGATAAAAAAGGAAGGGGTTGAAAGAGAAAGAATGAGAGAGGGAGAGAAAGAGAGAAAGAGAGAGAGAGAGAGAGAAAGAGAGAAAAGAAAACGAATGAGAGTGCAGCCTATATTTTACGGTTCCATGCACGTGGCCAATTGTACTCATGTTCGTCTCGTTCCTATATATGTACGTGCGTATGTGTATGAATGTGTATGTGTTTGTGTTCCTACATATAATACTACTACATAAATATCGAATAGAGCTCGATATTATTCGTAGATTCGATTACAAATGTTGGAAATTATTTCAATCATTATTCCCTCATCCTAATCAATCAAACATTATTTTTCCCCGAAATCGTATTATCTTTTCAAATTGTTTCAAATATTAATGAAATTTGTCGCCATTTGATCGTACCGAGTTCCTCTAACGTTGGTACACCAAAATGATCATCGTGATCATCCTTTAATGGGGTATAGGCATCGCCAATGCAAGCTGAAGTGACTGTAGATACTGGCTTCTCTGGAGTATCCATACTAGCTACGACATTTTGAAATTGATGGTAAGTCAGAGGTGGTTTGCCTCCATTTCTTTCTATAATCCTGTAAAATGTGAAAATCATTTAAGGAATTATCCTCAATTAGGACTACCTATATTTCCTATACTTTCACAATGTTCAAAAAAGAAAAAAAAGAAAAAAGTAGGAGACTCTGTAAATGTAGGCAGTGTAAACCAGAATGAATTGTATCGTTCAAAAAAATGTCTCAGAAAGGACTTTTCCGATAGGACAGAATGATAACAATAAGTACTGGTAAATCTATATCTCCATTTAGATTTAAATCGATCATCATACATTTCTTTACAATAAAATCCTCCTTAGGGGAGTTAAGCTTTATATCAAATGTTTTGGTCAAGGAGGTGTTCTGGACTCACTCGTCCAATTTGTAAAGAGTGTGTGAGACCCTCTGGACCACCGAGATACCAAGCTCCTTACAAAGTGTAGAAATTTTGTGATCTCGTACGCGTCCAAATGGTTCTGGATCCTCCTCGAAGGTTAAATTCGTCGTGCCCCATTCTTTAAAAAGCTTTGGTAAGGTATCCGCTGGTTGTCCTCGTATTACGAACAAACGGGAATTCAATTTCCTTAGGGAACAGTCGAGATCCTCGAGACATTGCAAGAGAAATCTGATAAAAACGTAAAAAATAAGAAAAAGAGAGAGAGAAGAAGTCATAAGTTTAATAGGAATTTCTGTTAAAATCAGACTCAATTTAATATCGTAAATAATTTCATTATATAATCATTATATATATATCTAAATCTTAACAGAAATATCAACGTAAAAGAAAAGAATAATAACGTTTTTATTTTATATACAATAAACTTACCTCCATTTATTAATACCAACGTTAGTGCTTCCGGCAAACCAGGGGTCCAATATAAAGACACATCGGAAAGTGGAAGCACCGGCTAGTCCTTCTCTGAGGGACGGATTGTCATGCAATCTCAGTCCTCTTCTAAACCAATGAACCGTGTGTTTTCTACCATCTCCTTGCACGGCCACTCCGTTGTCAAATTCGCTCTGTCTACTACCCGTCATTTTACTTCTTATTATCTTACTCGTCTTAGACTACTTTTTCACAAAAGTTCTTTTCTAACAAATCACAACCCACTATTACCACCACCACCACCACTACTACTATCACACCACAAGTCTTTAGGAACCAACGTTCTCCACTCTTTACTCTTGAAATCGACTCATTCTAACAGAGCTATAAATCGATCTATCGACCAAATCTCTCTATCTTTTCTCTATCTCCCTCTCTTTTTCTCTCTTACAACGTAACGATGATGTATTGTACTAGATTTTCACGATTCTTCATTCAACTTCTAGTCCCTTTCCTTTCTACTAGTAAATTTTTTTTTCCTTCTCTTTTTTTCTTCCTTTCTTTTCCTCGATCTCTCTACTCTTGGCCTCAAATCGCAACCATTTTGTAGAAAATCGATGAATCCTCCCGTCGTCCTGATTTTTGCGAAGCACTTTCAAGAAGTCTCTTTCGAATCGTTCTCTCCTCTCTCAGTCTCCTTCCCTTTTTTTTTTTGACAAATATCGAACGATACAACTTGCTAAGTCTCTTAATTCATCGTTTTTCTTATTTAAAGATAAAAAGAAAATGGTAAAACAAAAGGCTCCTTGTTAATCATCCGGCGGCATTACGCAATTATTTTATGCTAACGTAACTTATTCTTCTTCTCTTTCTCCGATTTAGGATTCTTCTCGCATTTCCTCTTTATGAGCTATCACTTTCTGAAAGGAAAGAAGAGAAAAGAATTAGCAGTGTCCTCGTTAGAAAAAAAAAAGAAATAGAAAAAGAGAGAGAGAGAAAGAGATAGAAAGCGAAAAAAAGAAATGAAGAAATTGCAAAACGAAAGTCTCTTTCATTATCGTTTCCAATTAAAATTCATCTTATTATGTGTTTCTCTCTATTTTCCTTTTTATTTCTTTCTTTTTCATTTTGTAAGACATGTATATGTATCCGCGCGAATAAACTCGTACGAGTAATATTTTGTACAGGGAACAATGTTCAAATATATTTAAGCTGAATTCTAAAAAGAAAGAAAAGAAAAATAAAGATTTTGGAAGCTGATTAAAATGGCTGATTAAAATAAGCTGTAGAAATTACAGGATTAGAGAGAAAAGAGACTGGCCGGGGAAAAACGAAATTGCAGTTCTCGATTAAAATACACAATCCTGTAAAAAAAATTTTTTAAATAAAGGAAAAGAAAATAAAAGAAAATAAAGAAACTGAAAAACATAGAATTTATTTTTATCATCTCCTCGTGTTTTCCTTTAACTACAAATCGCGAACGAAAATATTTACCGAAGAATCACGATCTCCTCGATCGAAAAACTACATTTTCTTGGTAGAGGAAAAAAGAAATGATAAAATAAAAATAAGGTTAACGCTCGGGAAGAAGATTGTTCCATGTCTTTCTATTTTATTCACCTTTATCAACACATAGATTAGACACGAACTGCGTAATGATCGATTCTACCTTTCATTCAACCCGAATATAGACGACGTTACGTGATTGAACAAATATTATTTCTAGTGTCAAGCCTTTGTAAAACTTGACTGCCGTGTAGGTCATCGGTGACCTCAACACGACCGTTAGTAAAAATACATAATTAAAATAAATATCGATTCTGATAAATTTTTAAATAAAGCCATTGTTTTTATAAAGGTTTGAAGAAATTTATGACATAAAAAGCATGCAAAAATAATTTTTTTTTTACAAAGAAAATATACATTTTATTTGGGTATACTTCAATGAGTTACGATTAGACACGGTAGACAAAGAAAATGTGGACAGAAACAGTCAGCACTTCCCGATTCTTTTTTTAATTCGTGATTACGTCTTTTTTGTACGTAATTGCTTGATAAATGCAATCTTCAACATCAGAACATTGTACTAAATACTTTGCTAACTTCATCCTAAAATCGGGAATGGAAATATTTTTCCGAGTTACTTGTTTCTATAACATAATTGAATTTACAACGTAAGTACTTGTTGAAAACTATCCATTTTCAGATTCTTGCAAACAGAAATAAAATTTCAAAGAAAATATAAAATAAAAAAATTTTTGTAAAATATTAAACAATCCGTTGGAGGTTCTTCGAAGGGGTTTGGGACTATTATAAACTGAGTAAATATAATATATTTTTGTAGAACTCGATATCATTGGTCTTTGTATAGGTCTTCTGCAAATAAAATCAATTGTCACGGTCAAAAATTATTCGTTGCTATAAATTCCTCATTTTTTTCCGTATTTAAGAGCAAATAATCATAAAATGGCCTACAGCGCCCCGACGGTCACCGGTGAACTCACTATAAAAAATAGACAAAACACAATTTTACCACGCCGTTTATCAGTTGTAAAAAAAATTTCAACAAAATATGCATCCCATAATAGAAAATTCGTGTAGGTATGGCAGACAAATCATGTGAAAAGCGCGCGGTAGTAAACGTGTTAAACGTTATACGTGACACCCTTTCAACTATCATCTTCTTTATCGTTTCATTTTCTTTGTTTTTATCTTATTTTCATATGAAAATTATTTGCATAGGCAGAAACAATATTTTTTTTATTTATCGATCCTAATTAAATTCATCCTAATTCACGTTTAGAGATCTTTCATCAATTTTGGAAAGCAACTTTAGCTTCTGCCTAAATTAACTAAATTAAAAAAAAAAAATATTAAAAAAATTAGTTAAAAAAATTGAACTTTTTTCTCCATCGGTAAAAGTGTAATATAATTTTTCTCTTCAAAATAATAATAAATATTCTTTTGTGTGATCGATCATGATAATAATATTTGAAATATCGAAATGATTTTCTTTTTCCTAACCTTCTCTTTACCTTAATTTAATGAAAAAAGGAAAGTAAATAAAAAAAACAGTTTCGACTTTTGCGAGTTAAATCGACGCCATGTGGTTAAAAGTTTTAACTTTTAATTACTGGTAACGCGGAAAACGAACGGCATTACGTCGTTTCATTTCGCTTAAGAATAACACACTGACCCGATGACATAATTGTTTTTTTTTTAATCAGTTATTATGCAACCTAGGTCGATACTCAATGGATCACTGATTTTCGGCTGATAAAACAGACTAATTACCAAATGAATATTCGCAAAAATTTATTTATTTATTTAAATAATTAACGATGTCTTTGAACGATAAATAAAAAAAATAAATGTGTTGGAAATATTTGATTCAAATATCTTATATCACGTTTCGAAATTAACAGAGTAAGCACATTTATGATATCATGTTTACGTGCTTTATACAAATTAATGCAGAGCAAAGGGATAATAATAGAATTGACGAGAATATCAGTTAGACGTAGGACAAAGAAAAAAAAATATTTAAATTTAAATTACATATACTAATTTTGAATCATATGACAGATCGTAATACTTCAAATAAAGATTGTTCAATCAAGGATGTCAAGTATATTTAATAAAAGAAAATTATTAATTTTTTTCTTTATTAATTTAATAAAAGAGACAAAAAACATTGCGTTTATTCTCTTTGCGATTTTGTGAAAAAAAGTCAATAAGATAACATATTCTGTAATCATCGACAAAGAATTCATCGAGAATAAACTTCATTGCCGACCGAGTAAAACTGCGCGCTTCATACGTCGAATCATCGCGCGCATTTCTCTCGCAAAACAGAATGCAATATCCATGTTATACATGTATACATGTATGTATATATGTCACATAGTAAGTATGCATATATCGTAAATCTATTTTGTATAGACATTTCAAAATAATAATTAATTTTTCAAGCTCGGTAACGCGATAGGATTGAATAAAAATAAAGTACAAAAGGAAATAATAAAACAAGAAAAAATAAACTTACCGAAAGAGGCGCGAAATTCTAACGATCTTTTCTTTATGTCATTCACCTATCATACGACAGAGAGAAACACACAAATCTTACGTCGTCAGGAATGAAAAATCGTATTCCTGTTATCGTTTCCAGTACGATTTCCGATAAAGTAACAATTTCTTCGCAATAATTGGCATTAGCACTGTACAACAAATGAGACACTATAAATATAAATAACGAAGTTTAAATGTGAATGCACGGACACTTAGAAATTATTTTCTCAAAACTTTTCGTATGATTTCTTTTGTCACGTTCGAGAATTATATCGAACATGATCGTAAAAGTGAGAGATAAAAGAAAACAGAAAAATGTAGGAAAAAAGAGTAAAAGTGTACCATGGTATTCGTGGAGAATGATGCTTATGCTTTGCCTAGCACTTACTGCTTGCAAGCAGGATAAGGGAAACAGCGTGCAGAGGGAAAGGGGAAAGCTTTTGCCACGCCGAACGCAACGTGACCGCCAGTTCTTGCTAAGAGCCGATTGGTCCAAACGGTCACGTGGTACACCGGTCACATTGCAGCCACCATGGTCGCTACCACGATCATTCTTTCGTATTCGCCTCTCTCTTTATCATTTCGTTGCACCGATCATGCAACATTCTCCTCACCTCTCTCTCTTCTCACCTCTTCCTCCTTTTCACTTTTGGTTCTTTTCGTAAATTCCAATGATTATACTATTACAAAACGAGGTCGTACACGCACTTTCCTATTTTTGTCTTTTATCCACTTTTGTTTTTTTCAAATCTTATTACGATCTCTTGATAATTAATCATTAATTTTTCTTTTCGTTACATTTTCTTTCTTTTTCTTTTTTGAGAAAACCTTCTCCAGTTAATTGCACCTCGATTACGAAAACGGCGGCACGAGTTATGTCATCGATTACGATCAACGTTATGACACGCTTCATCATGCGTATGTAGAATTCTTCTAATACGTTTGATAGATTTTATAAAAAATTTCTTTCTTTTTTTTTGCGGATTGCTAATTGATAAAATTAATGGTTTACAATTGATTAAATCGTATTGAATGTATTTTTTCTAAATATAAAAAAAAAATATAAAGAAATTTACGTGAAAGGAACGTAACTAGTCACGAATGTACACGCTCGATAGAAATACTTCATTGCGTTTTAGTAGGCTTCCTTTCACGACTATTTAAAAACACATAATTAATTATAAAAGAAAATAAATAAATAAATTGAAAATAATTTCTCGAAAATTTCTTATTCATCTACATAAAAATAATTCAAAATAAATGTTTTTTTTTAATGCTAGCTATAAGCACTCGACTCTGTTTTACCGATCAAATTTAGTATTTATCCAATCATTATGTAATATTGATTGCTACCAAAGACAATGTTACTTTAATATAATTATTTTATACATAACAGAACGGATTAATTAAATATATATACACGTAGTCCAAAATAAAACAATTAAAATGAGCGTTACGCGGAAACGTTGTTGATACGTTTAATATAAAATGCTATTATTATACTTTTTACCGGATTTATTTTAACCGAAAAATAGTTCTATTTGTGTATACGAAAAGCACGAAATAGAAAGCGTAATATACAAATATTATCTACAAAATATTTCACTTGTTTTTGGTAATATAAAAATTTTGATATATATATATATAAAAGCTCACTTGTAAATTACGTATGCATTTAGTAGTAATAGCAGTAGTAGCAGTAATAGTAGTAGAATAGTAGTAGTAGTAATAGTATTAGTAGTAGTACGGAAATAATCACTATCTTCGAGGTATAATTACAACTATTTATTATTTGTTTCCATATATAAAATGCACCAAGAAAAACAGGATGATAACCCTATGCTTCCGATCTTCCCTATGTTTCCTTATCTTTTTCTTATTATTCTTATTCTGTTATTCCTTTTTTTTTTCTTTTCATTTTTCCATTTACATGTTCTGTCACTCGCGTTATATTATCGGCATATAAAATTGACTTTCTAAAAATCTCTAATATGCATGTGTTATTTTTTATTTTTTATACAATTACGCAATCTTCCGTTAAAATTATGATTATTTCTTGTTATTATGAATTATAATAGTGTTTTTTATTAACACGGTTTATTATACTTGACAATATCTTTTAGCGTTTTTTCTATAACTAAATATCTTTTTCTATACATTCGTGTATCTTATAGTTTCTTTTAATTCCATGCATATTTTATTATATATAGATTTTGTTATTTTATTATAATTATTATAGTACGATTATCAACAAATCCTACCTATATTTATACATATATATCGTTTTAATATCTCTTCTAGTGTTATTTAACAACCTCACAAAAATTTTATTGTACACTATTCGTTTCGATTTATGATTAGATTGTATTCACATATATATGTATATGTTATCGTGAAAGATCGAAATTGCAGAATGTCAAGATTCACATGGTTAACACATTCCAAATACGTTGGTGAAAGATCGAATATTTGGGTTTATTCTTAAACATTAATATTTCGACATACACCAAGCAACTATGTGAATCTTAACATTCTCCCATCTCAGTTTTTCACGTTAACTTATATACACATATAGATTTTAGATCATTAAGTACGAAATGTCCGATTTCAAATTGAAAGTAATCAGAGTGATCGAACGTTTCATATTTAATGATCTAATACGATGTATATACATATATATATTTATGCAGGCGCATAAATACGCGCGCACTTCTGTACACACACGTGACATGTAATGAACATGATGATCATGTGTCGCATACATACTTATGTGATAAAAGAAAAAAATTACATATATATATCGACGATCTTTAATTAATTACTTAAATAATATTATTAATAATAATAATCTCTGAGCATTAGCGTCTTATATACGTATTTGGAACAAAATTTACTGACTATAGTTTATCGCATAATTTTTATTTTTAGCTTCTTCTTCTAGATTAATTTTAAAAAATCCAAATAATGTAATTAAATACATAACTTTCCGTATAATCTCTATGACAGAGATGGGAAACTAGCGGCATTTTTTATGTTGGTATAAAATGCAGATGAATAATGTATTACTACAAGAATATTGTAAATCAGTATGTTTTACTTCGTAAGTAGTGGTTCGAAAAATCAATGCAGCCTTTCCAGTATTTTAGAAAATGAATATGACCATTTTTATTTAAAAACAAATCCCCGCCTTTGATCTATGACTATTTTTCATTTCCAAAGATTATATTAATATTAATAAAATTTTCAGAATATTATACGATTACTATCGATCGGTTATAATTTATTTATTTATTATTATTATTATTATTATTTTTTTTTTTTTTTTTTTTTTTTTTTTTTTAATACCAAAATTTGTGAAAAAAAGAAAAAGATTTAAAAAACGATATAACACTTTTAGAAAACCGAAGAAAAAACAAAGAATGTTTTAAAATATAAAATTTTTCTTTTTTAAGCTATATGATTAACGTAAAAAAAAACAAATGATTTTTATGTCATAGAATTATTTGATAATTGTCCATATATTATATACATTGAATATACATATATATTTATGTATATTCAAAAAATCTAACATATATATAAAATACTATGTGAGCATTAGTATTTTATATAAAATTAAAATAATTATAAAATGCTCTGACATAGAAGAAAAAAAAATATTGCCTTTCAAATACAAGGTCGTAACATAAATAAATTCGATTATATTAGCTTAGAATTAGAACATGATTATACTTGCAACTGAACTTATTTATGTATATGTGTATATGTTTTACAACCTAATGTAAGAGTACTAATTATTGGAAAAATATCATAAAATATTATGACGCTAATATTATATTGTTCTTTTTCATCGATAATATTAATGAAGACTTCATGAATTATTGTATTAATCTTATCAAATAATAAAAGCAAAATTATTTAGGTGAAAAATACTGTAACTATCACAACAAATGAAAGCTAATTGCCAATTCTTAACGCACAATATAACATGATCTGTATGATAAATGACCTATAAAAAGATAAGGATCACTAATAATGAAATCCTATCAAAGGAACTGTCACTTGTTCTTTTCTAATGTAACCGTTTAGTTAATTTCATTCAGAAACATTTAGAATTTGTCATATAGAGCAAAATATTTCGTCTCTTTAGTAACTTTCATATTTACTATGATTTCTTTTCCTTTATTCTTTTTCTTTGTTTTTCTTTTCCCGCATATATAATACTAATATTAATATATTTATTTTTACAGTATAATAGCAGTATCATAATTAAGGCCGTTAGAGCTGACAGTAGGCATTTGCAGCATAAATATGATCTAAACACATATTTCACATATTTAATATTATTTCATTAATACCTATATTTTTTCTGTTTTCTTTCTTTTCTTTTATTTTTTTCTTTTTCTTATTGTATTGAAATTATGCTGCCAATTAATATATACATAGTACGTAGTAAAATTCGTATGTACAATGGCATGTGAGTTTGTAATGATGCTGCATTGAAAAAGGTAGTTGGTGTATTTAACAGTCAAACGAGCTGTATTTCTAACTTCTGGAAGCATGTAGTTTCCTTAAGATGTTAATAAATATTACGATATATTCGTTATTCAGAAAATATAAAGGCAGGTAATCAGTTATAATATTGAAATACTGATTGATGTATATTCTATAAGTCATTGAAATAGATTTATATAAATCATTAACTATTTAGGAAAAATTAAGAAAAATATTATATATCGCATGGGGAAAAAAAGGAAAATATTATCAAAAGATATGCAATTAGCAAATATTTGTGACTTTCTTAAGATTCCTTCTTTTTTCTTTTCTCGAACGATCGCTATCGTCTTTTTCTTTTTATTTAGACGATTTATCGTCAACACTATCAGCTGTATTTACATCCATTACGTATTTGGCACTTTTGGAGTGCCGAAAAAGAATCGATACTCGTTGCAAAGATGAATACATGAAAAAATGATGAAAGTTAACGAAGAAATATATTTTCTTTTCCCGTTAAGAATTTTAGTATCTCTATTTTGTTGTATGGGAGCGCTTTCATATTGCTTTAAGTTCTACACATTGAAACACCTACTGCCATTTCTTATTTTGATTTTTGAGAATAATTTTATATTATCGTAGTTACTTATAAGTGATAAGATCTTGAAATAATTATTAATCCATAAAAATCATGTAAACAAACTTTTGATAAAATTCAAGTTTGTCAATTTTCAATGAAATATATATATATATATATATATATATGTATGTGAGTGTCAATGACTATATTTATTCTCTTAAAATTTCGTTTAAGTTCTCTGATCCTTCATTTACAATTGTCATAATATATCCAGGTACGTATATTATATCGTGCAAGTATTTTTCTTCAAAATACTTAAAATATATATAGATATATATATATATATATAATATAGAAAATGAAATTAAAATTGTATTTTATATTTTATAGGAACATCCGTCTTGGAGGGTTCTTAGTTGAAATGCAGCAACAACTTTCTCTCAGTATTTATTTAACACTCTTTCGAGGCCTACCACGTTGTTTAGTTTCACTGCTTACAGTTTGATTAAGAGTTGATCGTTTGGCAGTATGTGTACTGGTTACTTTATGCACAGTTCTTCCTACCTCTATTTTGTATAAATCTAAAGAAATATCTTCACTTTCAATCGCTTTTCTAGACCGCCGTGTACGTCCAGCTATTCGCTCCATTTCATTAAACTTAGTTTGCAATCTTTTAGCAAATTCAAAATCTGCTTTTTCTTGGAGAACCAATCTTTCTATTCTTTCTTGTTCTTTAATTACTTCTTCGTTTGATAAAACATTCTCATTGACTATTTTAGCATTATGGGCATTATTATCTGGTATTGTTTCTTCTGATGCAAGACATGGGTTTAATCGATCATAACTATGTTTATTGTTATTAGGATTTTCTTTACTTAAAACCTCTTGATCATATTTTGGGAAAGAATTATTGACTACTGTTTTGATATTTCGATTTGACTTTCTTAATCCATGAGTAGTAGTGTTGCAATGTTTATTGAGACTGTCTACATCATCTTTTATATTTTCACTTTTGTTTCTTAATGTAGGCTTGTGTGAACAATTCAACTTTACCCTTTTTTGTACAGTAACTGCAGATTGTTCACTCGTTGATGTTTCATTATTACTTTTTCTAGATAAAGCTCTTTTCCTTATACTTCTTTTAGTTGTAGATTTCCTTTCATCTTCGCTATCTACTTCCAATATTTTGTCTTGTTCAATCTGTGAATTTTTTCTTTTAACATTTACTTTCCTCTTTTTAATTCTTTCCGCAATATTTTCTACAGCTAGATTATCCCTACTACCTTCTTCCAGTTCGTTACATTCTAAACGTTCCTTAGAATTATTCAATGAAGAATCAGAACTCGTTACATTATCATTTACCTCTTCTTTATCTAATGTTAACTCGATATCTTTTCTATTTAAGAACATATTTTTCTGTCTCTTACTTTTTCCAACCATGCCATTCTTTATTTGCGATTTCCATGTCTTTTGGACCTTCCCTGAAGTTACATGCTCATCTAAGATTTGTTTTTTACTTAATTTAGTACCATTAATTGTTTTACTTATATTCTTGGCATAATTCTTATTACTATCAAATGATAGATCAGGAACCAATTCAAGTCTGCGTATAGCATCATGTATCTGAGACTTAAATGATTTATCATTGAATTGATGGGTAAGAGAAGTTGATGGATGTTGTTCAACTTCATTTATTTTCTCTTTAGAATTACACACAATCTCTTTTATTTTCATATCTTGCCTGATTTTACCTATAATATATTATACATTACATTAATATTATTAAATAATTAATATTTTATTATTATTTTTATTATTTTTTAATCATGTTCTTTTTGAATACACACCTTTAAAAGCACTCCATGAACATCCAATAATTCTCTTTAAATGAGTTGGAGATGGAGCCTTTGGTAAAGCATTAGATATTCTTTTTAAAACAGGTATCACTCTAACCAATTTTGGTTCAATTTGTTTTCCATCTATATATTTCATTATAAGAACAACATATTAACAAAATTGCATAATTGTATAATATATATTATATAACAAACAGATAAAATACTATGAAAGGCATTATACCTATGGACATTTTGAAAGGTGTTCGTGGCATTGCCTTAATAGGTTTAAAGTGATGAATTTCTTGATTGATACTATCATGACTACCTGCACTTTCTGCACTGCCAATTCTTTCATCGCCATTTCCCGAAGTGACACAAACTTCTACGCCTAAACTTTTTTTTTTACTATTTAAAACGTCACTGGGTACACGTAATTCTTCTTTGCTCTGCATACCATAAATTTTGGAAGTAGAACACCCTGGCTCCAAAGAATAATTTGAAGTTCCAGGCTGAGTAAATTTAGTTACCACTTGATGTTTTAGAGTTCTTGCAATAGTGTTGTAAATGGGCATAGATTTTTGACAACAAAATTTAGCAGTAGAGTCTTTATATGCATGTGATGTATTTGGTTTTATATTGGATGAATATCTTTCTGCACGCATTTTAGATATTAAAGCAACATTGGACCGTCTCAACTCGGAACCATTTTTTAACTCTGGAATATTCATTTTTCTTGTTTCCAAACTTTGTCCATCAAATTTAAAAATTTCTGTATTAAGCAATGGCATTGACTTAATATCAAACTTGGATGTATCAAGAGGACAATTTGACACCGATGAAGTTGCACATTCATTTTGATATAACTTCACTTCTTTCTGTTTATCTACTAGTTGCTTCTTTGCTAAATTCTGAGCTAGTAATTGATCTTGTGCTATTTGCGCAAATTGTTGCTGCTGTTCTTCAACTTGAATTTTTCTTATCAATGCCTCGCTAGCAATGTCTTCATTCTCTCTTCGACGTCGCATTTCTTCTTCAGCCATTTGAAGTTGTGCTTCATATTCTCTTCGAATTTCTCCAGCAGCACTAAGTATCTTACTCCTTGCTGATAATCCTATGAAATAAATAAATTAATTTCTCTTTCAACTAAATTTCTTTAAATCTAAATAAGAAACACGTACTATATAGTGATTTTAATGTGTTTAAGCATTATTGATAATTAGTACAATACATACGCATATGGGAATAGTGTGTGTGTGTGTGTGTGTGTGTGTGTGTGTATTTGCGCGCGTGTGTGTGCACTTTAATGAAATTGGGGTTATGTTATGTTTGTTTATTGTTACGTTGTGTCACCCACCAACGTCTAATTCACTTTCTCCGTCATCCCCATTATATTTGTTTTCAACCTCTTTGGGAAATTTAGTCCTGATGAGATCCCAAAGTGCATTGTTGACCAATGTTTCAGACTTGGTAGCTGTACGAAGCCAAGAACCTACACGAACTCTGCAAAGAGGACAACTCAGGCTGTTATGTTCAAAGGTTCCTTTCAAGCACCGTAAACAGAGGTTATGTGTACAAGGAAGTGTCACTGGCTCAATTAATAAACCGCGGCACACGGGACACATTAAATCTCTTATGTTCACATCTGCGGAAGATCGCAACAATGAAATATCAAATAATTTTGACGTTCGTTTTAAATATGTCGCCATCTTTTCATATTCTTTCAGGGGGGGTCAAACTCAACCAAGAAAGCTAGAGTTTCAATTATATTGTACTAAAATCATAGGTGGCCTTAGTATATTGAGAAAGTGCCATCTTACTGGTAAGAAATGAACTACTCAAATTTAACGCTAATTCTTGTGACAATTTATTTAGCATCAATTAGCCAACTTTTATTCTCCTAAGATATTGGATAAAATCATTAAGGCTTAGTTTTTAATATTATTTTTGGTTTTTAGATGATGCTTTATATAAATATTAACGCCATCTGTAATTTTTTCTTTAGGTAAAATATCACAGAATCTCTATACTTTTTGATACTATTCAGTTTATAATCTATGGAAGCTATTATACGATACAATTCAATTGATACGAATTTAACTACGTATTCCAATTGTGATTAAATAGTGAATCTATCAAGAGTTATTATTAGCAACATTATGTCACCGAGAATAAGGAAACGTAAGATGTAAACGCTAATATTTACAGTAATTCAATACCATAAAGACAATCGTATAACATGTGTCCTATATTGTTTGCGTCGGTTTAGCTGTAATACAAAAATGGCGGTTATTTTGAGGAAGATGAACTTATAATTAACAGTATATCAAAAAATTGCTTTTTATATTAAGATATATCTTTGGAATTGTATTTTTATTTCTTTGAATAATTTAGTCTTTTTACAATATTATATTATTTGTAATTATACGTTTATTGTTATATATAAATTCTAATAATAATAACACTACTTGATATTTCATACATCTTTTTCAATTGCAGGTCGTACAATGGATACACCCGGTGTTATCACAAGAAAAAGAGCTAGAACACATAATTTGAGAAATAAAAATTCGAATTCTTTGCAAGATTTTGAGAAAGATATTGAAAATAAGAAAAAAAGTAAAATCAATGTTTCACCCAAAAACAGTGAACAATCTAGAACGATAAATTCTTTAAATAAACCATTTTCAGAAAAAAACACAAGCTCAGAAAAATCAAAGAAAAGTTATACTTCCAACAGGTTTAGGATGATTAAAAATCTTAAGCCAAAGGCAAATAAATCTATTGGACATAATGATTCTGTAAGTGATATTGAGAACATAACATGTGAACTATTTAATGATTCATCTTTCAATTTGAGTATGAATAATGAACAGAAAAGCATGCAAGACTTATCGCTAAATAAAATTGTTACTCCTAAAAGTAGTCCTATTTCAATAACTTTAACACCTCAGAGGACTACGAAGACGCCAAAAAAATCACCTTTACATTTAAATTCTCCTAAGACGCATTCTAGAGTCTCTCTTAGAACACCAAAAACACCTAGAAAATTAATGCTTTCTGTTCATTCTCCTACTATATTTAATAATTCTGAAAAATCTTTAAAAAGCAGAAAAAGTATGAATGAAAGTACATTAACTTATGATTCAATGAGTAATATTAAAGTAAAATTAAACAAATTAAAGATAAATCAAAAGGGAATACGTTCATCTTCCGAAAATATATTAAGATTATCTAAATCTCCAAAAATTGTATTAAGATCTCCAAAAAAGTCCAAAAGTAAATCATCAAAAATGGGATTATCTAGTGAAAAGAATACGAGCTTCACGGTATTAAAAACAGAAAAATCCCCCAAAAAGGGTATATCAACAAAAATCTCTAATCGTTCCAAGAAAAATTATGTAGTTAACAAATCAATGTCAAGAAAAGCAGATAACTTAGATATAACTTTGACAAATTCAAATAATCTATCTGCTTTATATAAAGAAATAATATCAAAAAAGCCAGTGATAATACTTGAAAGAATCCCATTATTGGAAAACTTCATTCGATCATCTAAGTTCATAAATAATCAACACCCAATGAATAGCACGTTTAACGTCAAACAAATAGAAAAACAATTGTTTAATATTTCAAATTCTTTAAAAACTTCATTTTCATTATCTCCAACAAAAAAAAAAGAATTAAATAATATAAATACTTTAAATTTAACATCAAGCCCACAAATAAAGCGTAAATCGCATCTAACAGTAAGTGATAATATATTACTTCATTTATCACCAGAAGCATCAAGTAGTCCTCTAATTGAAAAAAGAATTCATAGAAGGTCTATTGGTCTCAATTTGACTAAGAAAACAAATGAATTTTATAATAGCAGTCAAAATAACACTATTAATGTTAATGAAAAGGAAAAAAATATAGCAAATGAGACATATGAGCTTCGTGAACCAAAAACTCCGTACTTACAAGCAAAATGCAGAAAACGTAAAGCAGAAGAAAGGAACTCCGATAATGAAAGAGATACAAAAAGAACATGTAAAGTTCATTTTGCTGCTTCAGAATCGCGAATAACAACATTAAATAATAAGAATGCTGAGCTTAATCCTTCTATTTCATTATTCAAACCAGAATCTGTTAATAATAGAGACATTAGAAAAATTCCAATCGTTAAAAGTATGTCAAGATCTGTATCCAATAGTTCAACAAATAAGAATACACAGAATTCTGAAATTAAAAAATCTCTTTTTAACAATACTAGAAAAATAGAAAAGACACCCTCATCTACATTAAACAAAACAAAACTTATTGGAAGTGAAGAGAAAACAGGTAAAACATCATTTAAAAAACAATTCAATTTAAATACAAAATATTTGAATATTTATATGTGTATGTGCGTGTGTATATGTCCATATGTAATGATATAAATTATATTTAATTGCAGATATCAAAGTACATAGTGCCAAAAAAATTCCAAATTTTCATGAAATACACACAAAACTGTTCTCTAAAATGGAATCTCTTGTAGATAACAGAATTCGCCTGATAAAGCAACATAAAGCATTAAGTAATGATCATATAATAAAGTTATTTAAAATATTATATAATACATATTAAAGTTTATGTGAATTAATTATGCATTTATTATTCACAGAATCAATCAATGTTTCAAAATTAAATACACAAAAAAATGTAAAACGTTCGCCAACTAAAACAAAAAATGACGGTTACAATAGATTTGGTTTTAAGATAAGGAAACCTGAAGCCACTAACATTGTTTTAACAAAACAACCGCCAAATCGGCAGTAAGTAATAAATATTTAAATTATCGTCATCTTTGTTATATGCAATAAATATTAATAATATATAAATATATAAATATATATATATATATATATATATACACATATGTTTGTAGACAAGAAAAACGAGAAGAAAATAGAGTGTTATTGAAAGGTGTAAGAACAAATAGGCGATTTGAACTACAAATGAAAATGCGTAACTTATCTAACTAAGTGATATTAATAGATATTTTTTAATATTACTTAATATAAACCACTATTAAGTAAGAGAAAAACAATGGTTAATTTGGACTATACTTTTTGTTATAACTTTTTAAACAGTCATTCGTTGATTATTTTATTTTACATTGTTTACCTAATATTTCAAAAAAATATATATATATATACTAAACCAAAATATTTAATTTATTAACAAAATTTGACACATATATATTATTTTAATGTATTATAGTTTATAAAAAAAATATTAATATAGTATTACTTTTAGAATCTTCAAAAGACTCTAAAGTATCATGTTCTTTATATATATATATAAAAATATAATAATCTTCACATATGTTAGTTTATATGATTATTTTTTAATTTAATTATAACACCTATTTGTGTACCTTCTACATACTCACTTGCTATATGTAACTGTAATGAGAACTGTAAAAGTAAGAATGAACGTTCTATTGTTTTAATTTACTCGCGTAATATAAACATTTTACAAATTAAGACTAATGCGCGGATCTATACATTTAGGAATGTTTAAGAGACAATTAAACGTACATATTTGCGAATTGCCAAAAGTCTCTGATAGCAATTTGCCAAAGTTACCACCTAATGCAAATATTTTTACTCGTTGGAAACGTAGTTATACAAAATTAATCTTAGTCTCGGCGAAACATCCACTTACAAGTTTTTCTCTGCGTAGTCGTGCTGCTATAGCTTTTGAAAAAAGAAGACATGGTCGTTCATTGCTTTGGTGGATAATACATCCATACAGCACTTTAAGGTATCGTGAAAAATATGTGTATAATAATTACATTATAGAACATAAAATCTTTCAGATTTTTCTGGGATCTATTGATGATAATTACATATTTATATATTTTCATCATGGTACCATACATCATGACATTTCATAGAATAGCTAAAAACACAGATACTGAGTCGTGGATAATTGTTTATCCTGCATATGTAATTTGTATAATTGATATAATTCTTAATTTTATAACTGGATATGTATCAACCGACGGTAATGAAATATTTCTAAATCCTGTTTTAATAGCACGGTAAATTTATAAAGATTTTTTGAAGAAAATCTCGATAACAGAAAATTAGATATATTTAATAATATTATTTATCTTCAAGGAATTATGTAAAAAGATATTTTTTCATAGACCTTGTTTCCTCTATTCCTTATACTTGGTTTTATAAACAACGCATATTGCCACCTGGACCTAATTCAAATTCCATATTTCTTTTACTCGAGATCTTGCCTATATTAAAGATTATAAGATTAGGTACACTGTATCATTATCTTAGACAACTTAATATTGTAAGTTTCTATAAGATAACAATATTTTCTAATGTATTATTTAAATAAGCTAAAAAGAATAATATATTCGTTTAACAGACTTTTGGATGTTCTCATGCCAAAAAAATAATTACTTGGCTTATTATCCGGACTTTATTAATTTTTCATTGGAGCAGCTGTTTGTCTTATCTATTTCCATATATTGTAATGCATATAATCGGAGATAGTATGGAGGTATGAAGATTCAACGATTATTACAATTATTATATTTATAATATATTAATGATTTGTAGAACTCCGGAACATATTTAATACACACAGGATTATATAAACAATCTGATTGGATTATTTATTTAGAATCTTTGCATATTGGTTTAAGTAATTTAATTGGATTTAATTTTGTTGAATTCCAATCATTTGGAACTTTAGATAAAATTACTCACTGTATATTACTTACCTTTGGAAAAGGCTACATAATTTGCACGATTGGAAAGTATAATAATTCTTTTTTAATGTAATATACTTTTAATTAAAATTAATATTTCAATGTATTATAAACAATAGTGCTTATCTTGCAATTATTTGAATCGTTGGCTGAATCAGAGCTAAAATATCATGAAATTATACACGGTGTAAAAAATTATGTTGAAGAAAAAAAACTTCCGAAACATCTTCAAGATAAACTTCTTGCTTATTACGAATATAGATTTCAAGGGCATTTTTTTAAAGAGCAAGCTATATCAAATACTCTATCTAGTCAGTTTAAAAAAATACAAGAACTATATGATTTTAAAATTTTAATTATTAAAGAAAATTTGCATCAATATATATTTTTTAGATCATCTTATTCAAGAAATTATGATACATAGTAATCATGGTTTTTTAGAAACTGCAAAAATACTTCAAAATTTACCACCAAATGTGCTTGGAAATTTAATTGGTAACATTTAGATTAAATAACAAAAATGAAAATTTTATTTCATTAAAATTGTGGGTAAAAATTATTTGTTTAAAGTAATATTTTAATTTTTTTACAGTGGTTTTAAAACCAGTTATTTACATGGAAACCGATGTAATTTATAAATATCATAAAGAAGGTGATTGCATGTACTTCATAGCTAGTGGAACAGTTGCACTAATTACTTTTTGGGGTAAAGAAGTGAGTAATAACAATTGATTTAATTACAAATAGATCGTATAATATTATATTATTGTATATGTATTAATAAAATAGATTGTATTCATTTATTCAGATTTGCCATCTTGAAAGTGGTGATCATTTTGGTGCCGAAGTTTTACTTAATTCTCAAAAACGAAGATATGAATCAGTTTTAGCTGTAGAAGTGTGTGAACTTCTACGTTTGGATCGTCAAAATTTTAAACTTGTTGTTCCTCGCGAATCTGAATTATTCAATAGAATTGAAAAAGATACAATGAAGAGAATTAAGTTGATTGAAGAATTGGAAAAGCTGCATCAAGGGTCTGAAAAAACAAAAAAATAAATTTAAAAAAAAGAAAAGGAAAAAATCATTTAAAATATCGAATTTCATGCTATTTCATTTTTATGTATAATTTAATTAAACAATTCATTAATTTAAATTGTCATTTGTCTATATATATATCATTGCAATTTTGATTTTATATTTAATTATATTACTAGCGCCACGTTGCGCCTCAAATAAGAACTAAACCACGTTATTCTTGGTCTAGTTTAGTCAGATTTGGTTGAATTAGATTTCGTTCCAGGACAGGTTAATGTTCAAATTAAATTATTAATCGTTTTATATATACAAAAATTTAAAGAAATAATTTATTTCAATTATTAATGAAGACGGCTACACATCAAAGACTAGTTATGGTTGGCGATCGCGATGGGCAAGTAGAATTCAATTAAATATTTTTAAGAATAGTTAAATGGAAGCTTGTTTATAAACAACTAATATTTATTAAATATCTTTAATGTAAAGCAACAAAAAAGTCATTATTAAAAAATATATTATTAAATATATTATTAAAAAATATATTGAAATTTAATAGAAGTAAATTAAAGTTTATGCACCTAATTTTAGATTGAAAGAACTTTTAAGACGACGATTGGTGGAATGTGGATGGAGAGATCAGGTTAAATTAATCTGCAAAGAAATAATAAAAGAACATGGTCACGATATAACTTATGATACGCTACTTTCTATGGTAACAAGTAAAGCACGAACACTTGTACCTGATTCTGTCAAGAAAGAACTATTACAAAAAATAAAAAATCAGCTTGTAGCTCAAGAAGAAAAATTGAAAATGTAAAAATCTTACAGATTTTGTGATTTTCTTTTGTTACATTAAATACGACTTACATACTAAATCTATGTATATATATAGATATTTTTAATATTTGTTCTATATTATAGTAACTAAAAGAGCTATATTTAAACAACATGATTCTTAAATAGTAATTTTCAAAACTTTGATATAATAAAATCGCAATGACATTGTATTAAACAAAACATTGATCTTACCATAGTTAGTATTTCTTCAAATTTAGATTGTAGGACTAATTTGATAATAAAAAATATTTTATATCTTTTGTAAATAATTTGAATTGTATCTTGTTTATATTAACACATTGAGTATCATGCGAATTTATAAGAAAATCCCCATCAGGCCACCTGCGCTACTTAGAAGTGCGCTGATGTTGTAATATAGCTATTGTTTCTTATTGTAGTAGAAAATATTTACGTTTAAAACAAAATGCTTATGGATATTCATTTAACATGTTAAGCGCCAAGTCTATTTTGTCTTGCTTATCGTTTGGTTTCATCAAAATTGACTTGCGGCCGGGGATCTTTTTAAGTTACGATAAAACAATACAAAAATTTTAAATATGTTTTATGTTTATATTGTGTTATGTGTGATTCTTGATCCAGTGCAAACAAAAATCTTTCTTTAGCCTTGAATATGAAAATGTCAGTCGAAGAGTGTGAAAGCGATAGTAGTGAAATTATTTTTTCTAAAAAATGGCGCAAAGTGATTGTTTTTTCATCATCAGAGAAAGAGGAGGAGAATGCTGAAGAATGGCATGATCCGAGAGGTGATCAACCAAAGCTTATGCCTTTTATCAGTCCTTCTGGGTTTATAATTGAAAATTTGAATATAAAATCAGATGTAGCAATAGAAACCTGCTATGAATTATTTGTGCCGGATAAATCGTTCGAGGAAATCGCCGAACAAACGAACTTATATGCATTACAGCAATTAGAAGATAGATACTCGCAGCGTTTGGGCAAATGGATAGTGACAAACAAAAATGAAATAAAAAGATTTTTTGGGCTAATTCTATGGATGGGGTTAGTTAGATTACCATCATTACATTTATATTGGTCCCATGATCCTGCATATATGCAAACATTTCCGAAAAGAATTATGTCCAGAAATAGATTTGAACTATTGTTGAGAATGATACATTTTGCAAACAACAGAAAGAGTAATGGTTCCAATCGTTTATACAAAATACAACCACTTATAGACACTTTAGAAATAAATTTTAAAAAATATTACAATCCGACAGAGGACATATGTATTAATGAATCATTGATTCCGTTTCATGGGTGCATTATATTTAGACAATATTTGAAACAAAAGCGTCACAAATATGGAATTAAAATATTTAAGTTAAGTTGCGGACTTGGTTATACCTATGCCTTTCATGTATACATAGGGAAAACTCTAAAAAAGGAAAACACTATACCCACTAAAATCGTAATGTCTCTTTGTAGAGATTTATTTGATAAGGGACACACACTGTATACCAATAACTGGTATACAAGTATAGAATTGGCGGACAAATTAATTGATAAAAATATTCATTTAGTGGGAACATTACATTCGAGTCAATGGAATCTTCCGCAGCAAGTAATATCGAAAAAGTTAAAACAGGGAGAAATTATTGCAAAGGAGAATGAAAAAGGAATAACCATTTTAAAATGGAAAGATAAGCGGGATATCTTACTTCTATCAACAAAGCATTCATCAGAAATGATGAATGTTGAAAGTCGATCAAAACACAAGTTGAAACCACAAGTTGTAGTTGACTATAACAGAGGAAAGGCAGCTGTCGACTTATCTGACCAAATGAATGCCTACAATAATCCACTACGCAGATCTATGAAATGGTATAAAAAGCTAGCCTTTGAGCTTTTATTAAATACTGCAATTCTGAATGGTTACATTTTATACAAAAATATCACAAAGAAGAATATCAGTATCAATGAATTTCGGACGAAATTAGCCGTATACCTCACAAATTGCTGGGACGAAGATATTCCATCTAACAGTATTGCAACTACTTTTAAGAAACGACAACACAAACTTGAAAAAAAACCTGGAAAAGTCTCTAAAATGCGAAAATATTGTAAATTATGCTATGAAGAAAGTGCGGCACTATTTGGTAGAGAAATGGCCAGAAAATCTACTAAACAAGTAACAACATTTTGTAATACCTGCAAAGGACAACCGTTTTTATGTTTACCGTGTTTCAATAAAATCCATTAAAAAAAAAAACCAGTTTGATAAGAAATATTTAAGTACATTAATGATACAATTCTGTAATAAATAAAAATGAAGTTAATTTTTAGTAACTTTTAAGTAATTACTTAAAACAATGTAATTAAAAAAATATAATTTTTTTAGTTTTATGTCGTATTTTACACTGTTAGTCACCAGTGATAGACCTGACCTGAACGAAAAGTTAAATGTCAGTCACTGATGATTCACGTGACACTCAACGTATTAAGATATGTATGTATAAATGGTATTTTATTATTACCATATAAAGAATATTTTTTTAATACTAAAATTAAATAAAGAAAAATTCTATAAAAATAAACATTGACAGAATAATACATAATTGAAAATTGATACAGTAATGAAATTTTCTTTTATTCATAGAAAATGAAAGGAACACTATTTTAAAAATAAAAATATTGTAATACCTAAATTTTAAATCTTTTAATATCTTCAGGCTTAAGATCTATTCTAAGAGATGCAATTTGTCTAACTTCAGCAGGAGTTAATCTCCATGCTATTGCATCTGCTCCACAATAATCAGCCAATTCCTCTACTTTTTCTATACTCAGTATAGTGGCTATTTGAGTTAAACGTGCAAATTTATCACGCACAGACCATGATGTTGCTGCTGCTAAATAACTGGCTAATGATCTAATTTCTTTATCTAAAATAAGTCCGCCAGCCTGAAAAATTAAGATCTGTTAATAAATGTAAATATATAAATATATGTACACGTGGATAAATTATTATATTAAACGAACGCATACTCTGTTAAAGGTTGATTTCAAAATAACTTTTTCTAAACGCGCTGTAACTTCCTTAGTTAAAATACCAATAAGAGCATCATAATTTGATGTTGTTAAATTGCTCTTAAAACCTTGAAGTAAACCTTCTAAATTAGTGACTAAAATTTGTACAAAAGGTTCATCCGTTTCGTATCTTAATAATTCATCCTGAAAATATAGATAATTATTTTATATAATATTGAGTCATTTTATTTTAATATTATGATATTATGTGTAAATAAAGACTGATTTAATATAATTTTTTATTTCATACCAACCTCATTAATATGATGATCTATGGACAAAAATGCATCTACCCAGGGTGTTACTCTAGGTTTTACGGCACTTACACGCAATTGTTCTAACCCATAATCAGTAATAGCTCTTAAAATAGATGTTACTCCTTTTAAACCGGAAAGACAACTATCTATTTTTCCTATATCTTTTTCAGCCATATTAGGAAATGTTGTATCTATTTCTGCACTCAGAGTTTTGCATAACGTTTCAACGTATTCAATACTAACATCTGTATTGTTTAAATATGCCTAAAGTAAAGAGTACAAATTAATGTTAATTTAGACATTGTTACTAATATGTAACTATATATAATAATTGAAGTATCGCTTATATTACCAAGAACATAAGACGAGCAAGTTCAGTGTCTGACGTTTGTAAACGTCCATGTTGTATACTTGTTTGCAGAGCACTATACGCTTGCGTTAAATCTAAGTATCCTGCTGAATATCCTTGGCGTAATCTATTCCTTAATCTGTTGGCAAATTCTCCTTCTAATATATCACAAGCTATATTAATAACAGCACAAACACCATCTATACTCCAACTTGATATAGAACGTCTAAATACATAATACAAATTTATGTTATAGTTTATTCACTCGTCAATAATTGTTAGATTATAAATCTAAATAATACCTAATACATTTTTGTACTATAAAAAAAACATCGTCCACCATACTAGATATTTGTTGATCTTGCTCTAACGTGTCCATACCAACAGCTTTATTGACACTTTCTTCCAAGAAATATCTTTCTAAAGCAAGATAAGCACCTATAAGTTCTTGCATATTATGAGCTAATTCGGAATTGCAGATATTTCTTTCAAATTCATTTAATTGATCCGTACATTGTGTAGCATTTGTAGTACTAATTTCTATGTCATTCTAAAAATAAAAAATAATTAAATATTTACGATTTTATTGGTGTGAATACAAAAGACTCACCTTAACTCTTCTTCTTAAGAAACGAATATATAATTCTGCCCTTGAGTGCATTATAGTGATTTCACCTAATAAGAGATCGAGCTCTTTAGGATCAATTCTTTCTGAATTTGGCTTTCTGACATATTCATTTATCATTTGCACTTTCTTAGATATACTTCTGTGTTTCATAAATTCTGCAACAATTTTTTTAACTTGCCTATATAATAATATATACATATTAATTTGTTTGATCAAAACAAAGATATCCATTATATATATAGATTTTCAAAATAAACTTTCATTTTACCTATCACATTCTTTTTGTAATATGGATACAGTCATTAGAAGTCTTCCAGGTCCATAATATGTTTCTATTATAGGTTGATGTACCTCGACAATTCGAGCTATTCCTTCAAATAATAATGTCATAGTATCCGCAAATATAACTGACGCTCGTTTATCATTACTTTTTATCTCCGAGGCAGCCTTTAAATTTTTTTGTGCTGTGTCATGAAGCTAGAAAATAAAAAATAATTTTTATGAATATAATAAATATATTTATTTATACAGTCACAAACGACAAAATAATTACCTTTGTACACAAATAACTACAAAATTTTTTCAAACCTTCTAAATGCATTCCCAATAATGGAAATATTTTAAAGAATCTTTCAACAGATGCTAGATCTTCAGATTTCACTGCTTCATCAAACTTGTGCGTAACTACTGTTCTCAGTTGTACAGCTGCTTGTTGCAATGTAAAAAGAGAGCTACTAATAGTACTAGGATCTCCTGATACATCTTCGGCTGTTCTTTCAAGCAATTGTTGATCCATTGACAGATACCGATGAACATGTGCAGCACCTTGCTCGTAATCTTCATTTTCTAAAGCTGTTGCAACACCTTCGCTACATAATTGTAGATCTAGTATATCATTAACTCTTCTTTGACATTCGCATACTCTGCTCTATAAAAAAAATATTTTATTATTACATTTTTCTATACAATTTTAATCATAGCATTAGTTAATTCTTTTTACTTACTCTCGCTAAATCTAGTTGTCGTACTTTAGAGCTTACATTTTCAGCCAATTCGTTTGTATGTACAATCATATTTCGAAATTTCTCTGCCTCACCACGAATAAAAACAACCTTAGGTAATACTTTATTTATATTTTGTAATTTAGATTCTATATAACAATGTCTAGACAATAAGTTGTCTAACTTTTCTTTCACAATTATCTGAAATAAATATTTCACACACACACACACACACACAAATTGTTACTTAATATTAAATATATTATGTTATTATAATAAAAAAATGTTTTAACCTCATTTTCTGACAGCTTATTAAGCATTTGCTGAATATTATTCTCTTCTATTGGCACACTCATCTTATTCACGAATTATTAAACGATTTATACAATAATAAGCAAAAATTAAAATCTGTTAAAAGAAATTCATTTATATACGTGGCATCTACTTGTCAGTATATGTGAAATAATTTTCATAAAGTCCATACTTATCGATGGAGAAAATATCAATGTTAAGTCGATAAGAAAGATAACTGTGATAAATTATTTTTTTTTCATGACATTGATCAGTCAAATAATTTTTTTTTACAAAGTTTTTGACTAAGTTATTATCCATTACAAAGTTCGAATAATACGATTAATTGATATATTTGAGAAATTGGATAATAAATTAGTAAGACGCAACCCCCCTGTAAGTTACAACAGTGTAAGTGTTATACTTATTATGTCTCAAAGAAGTAAAGTAATACAATTGTATAAAACGGTAAGAGTATTTTTCGAATCATTCTTGAAATTTTTATAAATATGTATATCTTTATACTTATTTATTATTTATTTTCCTTTTTTATTGTAGCTTTTGTATATGGGACGTGATTATCCAAAAGGTTATGAATATTTCAAAGTGAGATTGAGAAGAGCTTTTAATAAGAATAAAGAAGAACGTAATCCTGAGCAAATAGATAAAATGATAGCTCATGGTAATTTTGTTATTAAAGAATTGGAAGCTTTGTATATGCTACGCAAGTACAGAGCATTAAAAAATAGATATTATAATCAACCCTAACCTAAATTAAAACTATTATAAATATCATTGTATATTATATTATATTCTTCTATATTCATTATTAGTTATATTATGTATATATATATGTATGTATAATATAATTGTTATTTAATACTATTTTACAATGTAATGTAAATAAACATGATTAGTAATTTTACTATTATAACTTCATTTTACTTGTATATGATATAAACATAATTTTATATAATATTTATAATATAAATTATAAATATTATTTTTAATACTATATTGTAAAATGTATAATAATATATAGTAAATTTTTAAATAATATATAATAAAGCATCTCTAAATCTATTTAAAAAAAGATTATTATGTAAAATTGTTTATTCAGTGATTTTATCTTCGCCATAAGCGTCGGTCTAATTGCAGATAAGGACTAAAGATTGTGTAGCAGTAGTTTGATTATGCTGTCAAAGATATAAATGTTTTGTTTTTTTATAAAGTATACGTTGTATGAATACGCCAATGCATAATAAATATTTAAAATTAAAAATTAAATGATAATAATATATGTGTAATATGTTAATATTTTTCTTATAAGGAATATGAATATTAGTTTATGTTATATATATTTTTGTCAAAGAATGGAAAGCGGATCCTACGTTTGTGAAAACTTCGAAACATTCAATTTTTATAGTTTCGTATAAAAAAATCGATATTATTTTCTACATTATTTAGATAAAATTAAGTACTTTGTATATTATAATATATATTTATATTCGTTATCATGGCTGTATGTGTGGCTGTTATTGGAAAAGATGCAAGTATTTGTTTACTTTGGATTTATAGGTTATAAAAGAATAGTGTCTTTATAAAATATTATTTTTTTTATGTGAAAATGAGTTGATTAATTATTTATTTTATTATGAAGATTTTTCTATTCTATGTAGTTTGATTTTTCTGTGAAGATTTTCGTAATATTTAATTTTGTATTTATATTTTTATAGAATTCTCCCAAATATATCAAATGTGCAGATGAGTCTCTTGCCTTGCAATTTCATTACAAAGTGCATACATCTATTGATATTATAGAAGAGAAATTGAATATAGGCAACAAAACAGCTGTTGATATTCGTGATTTGTATTTAGGTTTATTACTTACAACAGAGGAGTTTAAAATGTATGTATTTAATTCCATTCTTACTATAGAATCAAATAGATCATTAGTAACAAGAAGTTTTATTTTAGCTACGGTTATGCAACAAATACAAAAATTAAATTTGTAATAGTATTACAATCATCTAATATATCATTCCGAGATAATGAAGTAAAGACGGTAATAAAATTACATTATTTTGTAATATAGCATTATTATGCATTAAATGTAAAATCATTTGTTAATTGTCCTACAGATATTTAAAAAACTGCATACTGCCTATTCCAATGCAGTTTGTAATCCATTTTATGTACCAGGTAGTTCGATTAATTCGAAGTAAGATTCATCATATTTTATTGTCTTTATTAATTACATTGACTTATATAGAATATAATCATAACATTAAATTTTTAATTTTTTACTATAATATATGTATACATATATTTATTAATTATGTTCTTTAGGTCATTCGATTCATCTGTGACAGAGATAATGGGAATTATATAAACTTATATATTCTTCTACTGAAAAATTACTTTAACAATATTATTGAATCATTCTTTAACTCTTTTAACTATAAATACAATATATGTTCAAAAGCAAAGAAGAAATATCATGAAACAACATTAATATGTTTTACTTTCATTAAGCAGCGAATTTTTTATTCGTAAATTCAATTGAACTGCATCATACATAAATTAACGAGTATTTTTTTTTATATTTGTATAATGAAGCTTATTATGGTCATATATATGTATATATATATATATATATAATTTGCTAAAATAGATCACTTTTTATGTCCGAAACAAGTCAAACATGAATCATAACGAGAATAATACATTAAAGTTGCTTATTCAATGTTGCTACTTCGAATACATTTTTTATTTGTAAAAAATTAACTATGACATTATAATATATTTTTATTGTACAATTATATCCAGAAATGCAACATTAAGTAAGCAACCATTCAAATGATAACAAAAATAATGTGTAGTACATATACTGTTGTACGTACATTCTATTATTATCATCATCATTATCATATTAAACATCGTATAACATTATATAAAATATTTCTATAAAAATATAACTGTATTTCAATTAGAAAGTTAAAGCTTATTGCCATCATTGTTTTACATCATCAAAATTATAATTGAAATAGCATAAAATAATTTAAGTTAAAGATTAATATTAACATTTTGTTTACTAATTAGTGTCAATTTAAGTTAAATATTTAAGTAGATCATTATTCTTACATACAATGGATTTTTTTGTTTTTCTCAATATGACGTCTATAATTAATACATAAAATCAATTATCAGTTATATTTGTGATCAATATATAAAAAATTTATCAAACAACAATATAAAAATAGAAGTAAAATATCTATGTGACATTTTTTATGTAATTGATATAATAATTCATTATTACTTTGCTATTACAATGTAAGAAGCATCGATGATTGCTCTTTACGTTGTAAAAATGATGTTCCTGACAATAAAATTTGATTTTTGTCGAATAATAAAGGAGTTCTTTCTGAACATCTTGAGTTCTGCCAATAATCACCACTGCTGCCACTTTTATTAGATTCGATAGTGAACATTCCTTTAGATCCATATTCAGTCTGTATGTATGGATACTTCTTTATTCTTGTTTTATCTTTATGTAGTCCATAATCAGGTCGAGTAGTTGTTACAAAAGACGATGATAGTAGGTTAGCCTTTGCCATTCCTATTGATAATAAAAACCTATTGGAATATAAATGCATACACTTTTGGTTCAATGTCATATAAGAAAATGAAAATAAAATAAATATATAATATATATTTATATTTCAAAAACAAGATATTTGTCAAAACAATGGCAAATAGAAGAAGTATATTTTTATAAAATATTTCATGCATTTAGTTTTTAATTAACTTCATATTATTATTTCGATTTAAAAAATGCTAGCCTTATATATACTTATTAAATAAAACTAAGTGCCTTTAAATTGTATGATATTTTTTCTTGAAGCAACAGTGTATGCTATGCTTAAATCCTTGAGTTAATATCAACTAGATATTGCGCACGCGGATTTCTATTTATAAATAAACTACAATAACTACTACTTATTAATTAAGTCATTAAATTAACAAATAAACAAATAATCTGACACAATACAATAAATAAATATAATTGAAAGGCAGCATTTTGTACGCATATATTATTATGATTTATGTGGATGATTAATCCAGAAATATTGACGATATATTATCTATCACAGTCTACTGTCAAGATACATGGTTTTCAAGCTGACAATATTCTGGATAATTGACAGAAAGATTATTTGTTATTTTCATTTGAAATCGAACTATTTCATTAAATATTTTCGCTACACCTTGAAATTGTACGAATTAACGATTAATTGATGTTCCTATGCTTTCTATTGGAAACATTTGTGTTAAATTACTTTTTTTTTTTTACATATGTCAGCTTTTAATAATTATTACCAACTATTTTTGCTAAACTAGAGTTTCGATAAAAGGAACAGAAAAACGCTAGATTTTTGCACAGAATAATATATTCATAAAATGCCTTATTACTTGTCACGCCGAATATCGTTGATTTGATAATACATGAATACTTGTTTTACCGACCATTTTGGCATGTTGATTTTGCCGTTGGATCTTCGGTAATTGAATCAGTATCATTTTCACTATCTGTTTCCTTAACACATTTTATTAAAAACATAGTTAATGCCCCAATTATTGGCGGTACTCCAGCCAATAAGAAAGGCAAATCATAGGAACCTATATGATAAAATGAAACACGTTAAAATGAGCACAAATATATATAGAATATAAATGAATTAATAATGAAATATTGTTTTAAAAATAAAGGATAATAATTCCATTAATTTACCGGTATGATCGTATAAAAGACCAGCGATTGGTGGTCCTACCGTCAAAGGAATAGAACACATTCCTAATAAAAATCCAATTGCTTGAGTTGCACCCTCACGACCACAAATGTCGAAAGCAATTGGACCTAATAATGATATGAAACATCCATCAAATAATCCCATACTCAAAGAAATGATTAGTAAAATTTTAAAAGATGGTGTTACGGTAAGTAACATCGTGAGCATACCGATGCTTAGAAATGATACCTAAAAAAATATGAATTTTTGTTTATTATTTCTTTTTCTTATTAATGCATATATCATTTATAGTGTAATGATAGAAAAATATTACCTGTTGTAATAATATTCTATTTACTTTAGGCAAGTCGGCAATATATCCGAATATTAATCGACCTATTCCAGAAGTAATACCAATACACATAACTGGCAATTTTCCATCAGAGCCTTTAAATGTGGTAGCTACAAATTTTCCGATATGTACGTATGGTACAAAATATCTAAAATGTAAAAAGTGATGTTAAAAAATATGAAATGTTACTTAAATGATTATTGAGTATTATTCAACATTATAAATAATTGAGCAATACCCAAATAAAGCAAGCGGAATAGAAATGGCCCAGACAACGTATCGTTTTCTTTTCCATATAGATAAATTAATAACTTCCTTCAAACGGTCTCGAAATTTCGTAGTTTGCGTTGTTCGATATTGTGGAGATTTCTTAACTGTACAAAAAAAATGTTATATTAGTTTCTTTTCATTTGAACCAATTTTTCAAACTTTAGCGTAACTCTTTACTCACGTGGTATCGGTTTGAAAAGTAGCGCGCAAACCATGACAATTGAAGTTAACGCTGCTAAACTTCGAAACGTTCCTTCTAATCCGAAATGTCGTAAAAGGGTTTCCATCAGATATGGAACAAGTGTTGTAAATAAAGAACTACCAGCCGTAACTATGCCATTTACTAATCCTAGATATTTTTTAAAATAATGTCCTAAAATAACTAAGCTCGGTGTGTAAGCAAGACTTGCACCGAGTCCATACATAACACCATAAGTCAGATACAATAATTCTACCTGAAGCAAAAAATCATAAAATTTTCTAAATCGAATTTAAGTTCAATCTAATTTAAATTTATCGTTGCAAATTATTTTAACGGAAAAAAGGTACCTTATCAGAGAGCATCGAAGAAAGAAGCATACCACTTGATGCAATTGCACCTCCTAAAAAGGTAGTCATCTGAATACCAATTTTATCGGTGAGTATACCAGCGACCGGCGATAGGAAAAATGTCGTACCGATGGTCAATGATCCAACCAAAGCTGTTTAATATAAGAAAAAGAAAAAAAAGAAACGTATTTATAATATATTTTAAAATCATTTTGCAATGTTAATTTTTATAATGACGAAACAAATCTACCAAGTGAATGAAGCAAACCTAAAGCGTTCAGATGCACACTGTAGGAGCGTGTCAATATTATGTTCTGATTGGTCGAAACGAGCTCTATCCTTTTCTTATTCAATTCGCGGATCTCTATTCAACTTACAGGACTGCAATATCTGGACCGAGCAAAATATATAGATACTTTCACACCTTATACGTACGTACGTATATATATATACATAGATAGATAGATACACACATACATAAATCAGTCTACAAGAATATCGTTTTGTTTCCATCCTGATCGTTATCAAACAAAATTTAAAACTATTTCTAATCAACTAATCGTCTTAGGACGATTGGTCTTAAAGTTTTCATAAAGATTTAGGTCAGATCAGTTATGAGATACGGAGAAGCTACCATTGAATTGCAATCCCTTAACTATGATTACTATGATTAATCAAGCTATAATTGACTGTTAATTTAAATGCATGCTATTTGGGACATCAACTGTAAAAGGGGATTGATCTCATCAATGATTTAATTGATATGTTAATTAAGTAAATGTTTAGAAAAAAGTTTAATTCCTTTCTCACAAAAAAAAAAGAAATTTAATTATTATTTATAACATATTTTATCAATATTCATTTGCAAATCATTATACTATTAATATATATTGTTTAGAAAAAAAATGTTTTATCGGAACGAGGTATAATGAAAAAAATAGCAAATGCCGTTATAAGTTTGTTTTTCGAGCTCATTAAAATCCTGCATAATAATTTAAAAAAAGTAATTATCTTTAACGACGTACGATGTGCTTACTGATAATATTACATTTGACGCAAAGAAAACAAAAATAAAAATTTGTTGGAGATGAAAAGCGAGTAATTTATCGTCGAAAAAAATTATATCTTATTATTATTATACGAGCATTTGCTATCAGAGGAGGAACAACAAAATGTTAAAAATGATTTGATAGTGTCGATCATTGAACCGTTGTGCTTTTATTAGGTCTTAATATAACGATTAAATGGAATATATGCAAATAAGAGAGAGAAAGACATTGAAAGATGAGTCGTAAATTTGGAAGATAATTAAAATAAAATAATATAAATTAGATAATGATCTTACATGCTTTAGAAGATACTTCCGTTTCTCCAGCTTCCATCAATTTCCTTTGTAGTTCGAGGTAAATTAAAGAGTAGGTGTTGATAACACTAAATAAAATGCCATTGATAAAGAAACTAGCCAACATGATCATCCAAGCTCTGAGACCACCATCAGGTGGAATATTAATATCAGTATTATTAGCTTCCACATCTTCTTGCCAATTTGTTTTTGCAAGCGATTCCTCGCTTTCGATCTTCTTTAATCTATTTGATTTAGAATCGTTAGATATAATTAATTTTGGTTCCTCTTCCGATGATATGAGTTTCGTCTCAGGACAAGGCTCAACGAATTCATCCGAATTTCCCTGAACATTTACAGCCTCCAATGATTCATTCGTGTTTGTTAATTTTTGTTTAGTTCGACCATATTCTTGTTCAAGAGAGTTATTACTTAAAACGTAAAGATTAGCGTTACGTTTATCTTGAACATTATCGGTAACTGTCATTTTTGATGATATTAGAAACAATTTAGAATTTTGCAAGCCTGTAACATTACATAAAACATTACCTTCATAATACAATAATATTTAATATTAATATTTATTTAAATATTAACAAGAATACATATTATATCACGTCAAACCGAAAGTATTACACTACAGTTGTAGTAACGCAACAAGTAGACTGTTCTTGCATCATCTCAAAATCAACAACGAAGAGTAGACTGCGGCGAATCAAACCAACGCGTCGCTGTTCTCTGATTTCAAAAAAAAACTAATCTAATAAATCTTGAGAGATGCATGCCAGGATTTTAAGAAATGTTCTTATGTCCTCATATTTTATGCAATCTACATCCTAATTTGATATCAACTCTGTTACTTAATACGATAATTTCATTAAAAAAAAAAAAAGTAAAAAGCCTCTCGACGAAGAATGTTTTAAATTTGTGGAAGAAAAGTGCTGAAATATTAAATATTAATGTAGACGAATGTTTATCTTATCGGCATATTTGTTTTTTCGGAATTTTCCAATTTTCAAGTCGAATTATTCAACAATATCTTGCTGAATAATGTAAATCCAAATCGACTAGTTAATTTGATTGCAAACGAATTACTTAATTAAACTAACATTAAATACTCAATTAATTTTGTTTAATTATAGGATATAGCATAGGACTTGACTATGATTAGCCATAAGAAAATGATGATTAATTGAATAAAACGGCCGTTCATCCAACAAAATTGATTATTAGCAATAACAAAGATAACGCATCCTTCTAATATTACCATACGCGTTTAGTTTAATGGTATCTTACATGTTGAGCCAGCCGTATTTATATTTCGAATGCGGTTTCATCGTAACGATCCAGCCGTTTTGCATACTGCAATTACTCTACTCGCATATCTTCCTACATCGTTAACTACGCGAGTCCAAAGCAAGTAGAATTCAAATGATTGGCGTGAACTTTGCATGTTTTTTACAAACTCTATCATCCTAAAGATATAAAAGATTAATTTCATATACGTTCAATGTATCCTAATCACATCGTACATTTTGGTATATCCTGATAATATCAATCAAAACCTTTTAGGATCTCACAAAATAGAGCCTCATAGTTGAGGGAATAAAAGGTCGTACTCGGACCACTTTATTAGGGTTACAAAGGCGCTTTTGTTTTTCGATTCATTCGTAAATTGTACCAGTGAAAGCCTTACTTCTTCGACAAATGGGAAGCAAAGTATAAAAGAGATAGCTTAACAGCCCGTGGAAAGTAAACAAAATACATTTTATATATAAAAACATATACTATATTTTATACGGCAGACATTTTTTTCGGTCATAACATCCTGATTATTATTGTTTGTAGATAAAGTTTCGTTGTCGGCCGGGATGTTATTACCGAAAAAAATGTCTGCCGTAAAAAATGTAAGCTCCTAATACTATAATAAATAACATATTAAAATTTCAAATTTGTTAAAATACATTTGAAGTTTGAATTTTTTTCAAAAGTGTCTGCCATAACTTTAGAATCGTCATAATTGTCTACCATTATTTTTTTTTGAATAATAATAATAGTAAATAATAAAATATCCAAATATCAGCCTTAAAAAATGCTTTTAAAGTTGGTCTAAATTTTGTTGGTCTAAATTACCTTTGCTCTCTGAGTCACGCCATAGGAATCGCCGCCGAGCTTAGTTAGTCTCCCTCTAATGTATGGTAGGTATTAGAGATTGACTGGACAGAATTTGAAATTTGATAAAATATGTTTTGTTTACTTTCCATGGGCTCTTAAGGCCTTACATACGTCTAGCAGCGCCAAAAATGCGTTAAAGAACAAAATTTTTTAGTATAGGGATAACAATAGAAATTACTAAAAATAAATAGTACATATTGTTTATTGGTATTTTAACTCTATAACAAATTTTATTTCACTTAATTTTTACAAAAATTACTATATAAAAAATCACGTGATCCACAATACTAAGAATAAAAAGTTGCTCCACGGTCGGCATCATATCTCCAGTAAATATTGATCGATGTACAAAATTTAGAAAAATTCTTGTAAAATAATATTGTAGTTATAGTTGTCGAGCCGGAATTTTGAATTTCGGAAAATTTAGCAATTTATGACAGTTTAAAAAAATGTATGCGTTTTACATCATAAATTTTATATTTCAATTATTTTTATAAAATTTTTAAATCAAAATACCAAAAATCCGGCTCGACAAACTATAGAGAAAATGATTTCAAATATTTAAAAGAAATCGCATCAAAAAATATTAAAAACTGTATGAGTTATCATGCAGACCGTAGCGGAAAAAGTAGTTTCGAGAAAAACGCGTTTAAAGTTTCAAGTGTCTCAAACAAAAGACAACAAACTCTCGACAGGTAGTTACATTTTCTACCATAACTTTGGGTCTATGGGGATTTTGTGCAATCGACTTTCACAGAAAAAAGCCTAAAACTATAGAAAACAAGAATCTGTTAAAAAAAAATCAATTTTTTGAAAATTCTGGACGTATATAAGGCCTTAAGCTAAGAACTTTTATTACTAATGTTAAATGTGGAATTTCATACGAGTCGTACGATCTACGAAAGATACTAACGATCTCTTGAATCGAATATTTCGAACGTGTCGGACAGATTTCATTCAACAATTGTATCAACTTGCGTCAATATAAGACTTACGTAATGATGTAACTCTTCAAATTAAAAGGAACAAAAGAGAAATAAAAAAAGAAGATAGACGCGAGTTAGTAACAAATATACATGTAAGAAATATCATCGCCATTAATACGTATTAGGACTTTGCAGCCATATGATTTATCTCAAAAGAATACAACTTCTTTTTGAATAAAATTGATAATTTTTGACAGTTAGAGAGAGAGTTCATTTAAAAACGACACAGATAAGTGCAGTGAATATATAAAATGAAAATATAGGAGCTTACTACATAAAACGCGCTTTGATCTATCTCCTAATTATCAAATGTATGATTTTATTTGTATCAGTGCGTCGCGTAGCTTTGTAATATTGTCGTTACATTAAACTGATCTCAACTCTGACATTAATTGAAGTTCGAATCGAACGGGTCGCGCGAATGAAATATCGCTGACTCTTCTTGAGAGATCAGTTAACCTTTTTTTTATTAGTATATTACCGATCACATTTCCTACGTATTGTTCGGAATGCAAAAGTGACAATGATTTATAAATATACATATGAATGTAAAACTCGCAAAAATTCAAGCACGAAATCATGCAGAAAACAACATTTTTATGAGAAAATTCGATTTCATAATGTATTTTGTTGATTTTATTAAGTCAATTAATTGAATTATATTCTAGAATATTATGAACAAATTGTAACTTTGATATATTTCTCGTAATAATTGCATATAATAAAAATAAAAAGAAAAACAAATTAGAGCAGTATAGTAATTAAAAGTAGGGACGAATATGAAAGAGTATCGATCATCGTCATATCGAACTATTTTCCGTTGAAGTAACTTCAATATTTGTTCTCATATCAATTTTTAGTAAATATACTTTTAAATGTCGTGGGAAAAGAACATATTGTAAAAAATAAATGAAAACACGTGATATAGTTTAGAAAACTTTGAAAACCATAAATTTAATACCTAATCTGTCTACATAAACGAACGAACAATATAAAATGAAAAGGAAAGTAAAAAAATATTAAATATGAAATATATATGTAATGAAAAAGTTTAGTTACTTAAAATCAATGAAAATATTGGTTAGATTTTTGCTTAGAGTAGTGTTCACGACGTAAGAACATCGTTCGAATATCCTCAAGCAAACTCCAACATAGATCTATCCTAATCTTTGTCAACTCTGTCACTTAAGCGATAAAGCAGGGTACGTGAAGCGATGATGATGGACGATGATTCATCATCGAAAAGTGCGTCGCCGAAATGCTGCTACTATAAATTCGTATATTCGCGGGTATCGCTCATTCATCTTTTCATCTATCTATCTATTTATCTATTTATTTATCTATCTATCCATCTATCGTTAGGAACGCGTTTGAAAAAAGAAAAGTAGAACGATGGTTTTTGAAACTATCACTATAAGTGATAATAATGGTTGATAAAATTAAAAGAAAGAGAAAGAGGAAAAGGAAGTGAGAGAGAGAGAAAGAGAGAGACAGACAGAAATATTAGAAGAAGAGAAGGCAAAAAAAATAAAAGAGAGAAGAAGGCAATAATAAAAAAAGAAAATAATAAGTAATTACGTTATCAATTACTAGAAGTGTCTGCTATCGTACTGCTACTGATTCTTGCTACCGGCAAGGATGCGAAAACGTGTGTGAAGCCTAAGCCACGCGAGTTTCACGAGCGCCTCGTGGGACGATTTAGGGTAACGATATTTCTTGAAAGAATCGATGAAAATACAACAAACCTCTTACGATGAAACCATCCGAGCGCACTGTCGGACACAAACTAAGTCTCGAACGTTGACCACGAGCCGTCGGCAGCCCGCGCGAACGATCTGATCCCGAGTTCAGCCGATCCCATCAACCCGAACTATGACGAAAGCCTATACTGAGCCTATAAATCGTCGCTTTGAACTTTCACGTGCATAGTCATCGAACAAAACTAACTGAACGAATCGAACAAATAAAAATTACAAGTAAAATAAGATAGTCCGATATTAGCCATGACCGATGTTTTTATTGGACTTGATTTTACTTATTTACCTATATATTTTCTATCCTTTATTTTATTTCGTGATCTTTAACCTTATTTATCTTAGATTAGATATAATAGTGCTTTCCTTTCCTATGTTTTTAATATAATATATTTTATTGTTGTTCATATATAATTGGAAACTTACCTCCTAATTACTCAAGAATTTGAATCGATAATTAGAAATTCTTCCCCTTCTTCCTATGACTATGAACATCTGCATTTTACTAACTTCCGTCAATAACACTTTCCACCTGGTCAGTAGAATAGCATTTAATTGGTTACATATGTGTATTTTAAATAATGCCGCGCTTTTCTATAGCGAGATTTTTCTAACGATTCACCTGATAGTGGTTTTGATATATCGCACGAATATCATTATTTTAACAGAGTGAACGAAAGTTGTTGATTAATTATTGATACATTACCTTATATTTTATTTTTCCTTGTCATTGAATTTTACTTTTATGTGAGACTCTTCCTTTTCTTTCTCTGTTTAGCATCTTACATTCGCTGGTTCGGTTCACTCGTTTCTGTATTTAAAAAAAAACACGGTCGTAAATTTTTAAATTTTTACATTGGGCGGGAAAAAAGAAATTATCGTAAGATCAATTGCAAATAAATAAATAAATAACTAGATAAATGAAAGAGAAACAACGGCAACTATTATTTCTACTATGCATATGGATGTCTGTCATCCTACTTAATAAATATATAATCAAAAATATGATGTTTTTTTAAATATGTATCAGCTAAAAATCATGTTTATCATTATTTATTAATATTAATTACATCAATATATTTAAATATTAGGATGACAAGTTCTACTACAAGATCAATTATACTTTCATTATAAATTCAATAAGCATTATTTGAAATTCATAAAAGGGATATGCTTTTGAAAGAATAATTTAATTTCAATAATAATTTATGATATCTTTCAACCTGAGATTGACACCAATGATTCTTCCATGTTATCTTCTTTCGTTATCCAACAATGTCATGGAAGAATAATAAACTATAATATAGAATTAAAATTCCAATTAATATCATTTTTTCATATCTTCTAACCATTCATCCATAATGTCATTATTAGTAGTAAATCTACAGTAGAGACAAAAATGAGGTATGATGTGATTAACAAAATAATATTTATATCAAGGATGAAGACGTGACCTAATATAAATGTTAAGGTTATAATGAAAGCAACAATTTGTAATAAAATGAATTTACATACTTTTTGAATGACCCATTTGAGGAATTTAATTTCACGTAACAATTATATTTAAATACACTATATTCATGAGCCATTATTGATTATTAATCCTATAAACAATTAATATTTTGAATCAACAATATATTCTCCACTTTAAATAGAATGATACTACTATATATGCTTCTACAATAAATAGGGGTAAGTAAGAGTTTAATCCGAGGGTAAGTTATCATCTTCAAATTTATTTTTCATTTAAATAATTAAGATCCTTTTATTAATAAATAATTCTTTTGTTTGATGTCGAAGAAATTTTAAAAGCCCTTGGATATTATTTTTGTTTAAATTAATAAGAAAATATAATATTTTTAATATCGTTGAAAATTAATAATAGAGTTTAACAAGTTGTACGCCATCTTGTATCAATATTAGAAAACACTTCGTCTTTACGAATCTTCATATATATCCACGTATAATTAATTAATATTTATATTTTAATTTATCATAATTTTATAATAAAATTAGACTATTTTATTTTAATATATAATTTTATTTAAATTTGTAATTTTTAACTAAATTAATTCGACCAATAAAGAATATTTCTGAAGTTGGCCATAAAAGGAAATAAAAAAAGGAATGGCCGTCGTTGATGACGATTCTACTATTCGCAATCACACGCGGAACCTACAAAAGTATTAATCAATTGAAATATTCTGACGAACAAGAAAATAAAACAATTATTACAAAATGTCGACGATGGCAAGTCCTTTGGCTGTGGGAGGTGTGAGACAATCAGGTGCTCCTGTAAGGACACAAAATGGTAATATGAAAAAAGACAAATGTGTAGTCAAAAAGTTTGGTTATGCCGGACTATCTGTAATATAGTAGACTAAAAAATATTACGACTACTGTTTTAATGCAACACGATTCCTGGTTCAATGCGTTGTATAATAAAATACGGAAATTTCTAGTATTTAAAAATTAAATTTCCTTTAATTGATCATTGCATTGTTGTCTTCGTTGCTAACAATTTCTTCTGTTTCGTAATTGTTCTTTTTATTTTTTATTTTTGATCAATATATTATTTAGAGTCTATTGTATGGGAACAAATTATAATAAGTAATGTTGTAATTATTATTTTACTTCTGCATAATTTTTATTTTTTATTTCAACAGTTATGGCTGCCTCGGCTATTGCTAACGTAGTAAAAAGTTCTTTAGGACCTGTAGGATTGGATAAAATGTTGGTTGACGATATTGGGGTATGTTTTATTAATTTGATTTATTCAATTTGAATTCTAATGTTTATCAATATTATGACAAATCTTAGTAAAATATATTAAAACTAACATTTTAAGGATGTAACTGTCACAAATGATGGAGCAACTATTTTACGTTTACTGGAAGTTGAGCATCCAGCAGCTAGAGTATTAGTCGAGTTAGCTCAATTACAGGACGAAGAAGTTGGAGATGGTACAACATCTGTTGTCATTGTTGCAGCTGAATTATTGAAAAATGCAGATGAGCTTGTTAAGCAGAAAATTCATCCGACCTCTGTTATCAGTGGCTACAGGCTTGCTTGCAAGTACGCGAAACGACATAAATTTCATTTATTTTCATATGTAAATTGATATTGTAATTATTGTCTATTTGTTTTTTTTTTGTTTAATTATGATTCTAGGGAAGCCTGCAAATACATACAGGAACATTTAACAATCAATGTCGATGAATTGGGAAAAGATTGCTTGGTCAATGTAGCTAAGACATCAATGTCTAGTAAAATTATAGGAGCGTATCCTTTCCAATTTAAAACAGTGAGCAAATAAACATTTGTTGATAAAGATATTTTTCTTTTAGAAAAACAAACAAATGTACAAATGTTTATTTAGTCATTAAATTTTAGATATCTATTTTATTTTATATTATAATTTCCATGACTAATAGATAGTGATGCTAATTTCTTTGGCAACATGGTCGTTGATGCTGCTAACGCTATCAAGATCAACGATGGTAAAGGTGGACATCTATATCCTATTAAAGCAGTTAATGTTTTAAAGGCTCATGGCAAAAGTGTTAGGGAATCTGTTCTTGTACATGGTTATGCACTTAATTGTACGGTGGCTTCACAAGCAATGCCTAAGAGGATAGTCAATCCAAAAATTGCTTGCTTGGACTTTTCTTTACAAAAAGCTAAAATGAAATTAGGTGTTGAAGTACTTATCACTGATCCTGAAAAATTGGAGGCTGTACGCCAACGAGAAATTGATATTACTAAAGAAAGAGTTCAGAAAATTTTAAATGCTGGTGCCAATGTTATTCTTCTGTCTGGTGGAGTAGATGACCTTTGTCTAAAGGTTTGTTAGATATTTAATAAAAGTAAAAAATTACGATATAATTCTAAACCGTTACTTTTTTTTCAGTACTTTGTAGAAGCTAAGGCTATGGCAGTACGCAGGTGCAAGAAACCAGATCTAAAAAGAATTGCTAAAGCAACAGGGGCACAATTTTTAACTTCTTTGACTAATATGGAAGGAGAGGAAACCTTTGAACCAAGTTTCCTTGGTGAAGCTGCTGAAGTGGTACAGGAGATGATCTGTGATGATGAGCTCATTCTCATAAAAGGGTCAGTTTACAAATTTATTATAAAATAGAAGTAAAGATGACAATTTATGATATTTCATTTTGTTAATAGACCAAAAGCTCGAACAGCTAGCTCTATCATTTTACGTGGACCAAATGATTATTATTGTGACGAAATGGAGCGTTCTGTACACGATGCTCTTTGTGTCGTGAAGCGTGTTTTAGAGAGTAAAAGTGTTGTCGCTGGTGGTGGTAGCGTTGAAGCTGCTCTTTCGATTTATTTAGAAAACTTTGCTACTTCTTTAGTAAGTATTTATTATTTAATTAATTGTAATCCTATTAACATTGTCATTATAATGTTATTCTTCATTTGGCAGAGTTCTCGCGAACAATTAGCCATTGCTGAATTTGCAAGATCACTTTTAATAATACCTAAAACATTAGCTGTTAATGCTGCTCAAGACGCAACTGATCTTGTTGCTAAGTTGAGAGCTTATCACAATTCAAGCCAAACAAAAGCAGATCTAGCTGAATTAAAATGGTAATGAGATTTAACATTGTTTATTTATAAATAGGTTTTTATATAATATTACATGATTTATTCACATAAAATTGTATTTATACTATGCAGGGTTGGGCTTGATTTATATGAAGGAACTATAAAGGATAATAAAAAGGTTGGTGTATTGGAACCAGCTATTTCAAAAATAAAATCCTTAAAATTTGCTACTGAAGCAGCGATTACTATACTTCGAATCGATGATATGATTAAATTAGATCCTGAACGATCCAAAGATAAATCATATCACGATGCAATGGCTGCTGGTGAATTGGATTAAGAAAATTGCTTTAATTATTAAATTATCATAAGAAACATTCTCATAGCAAATCTTGTTCAAAATTTTATCATTATACTAATGTGTCTCATGTGTTGATTAAGAACTTTTAATAATATAATTTTTAAGTCATTATCACACATCACATATATATTTACAATTAAATAACATATTATGTTCGCATTTCATAAAATTACTTAATTCTTGTACGAGCGTACTAATTAATAATTATATTAAGGAAAATAAATCTTTTTCCTACTACATTTTGCAATTTTAATTTAACACGATTCATAGAATAGATTTATATTAATTTTACATATACTCTCGAAGTTTTTATTTACCTATTTTTATTTATTCTGATTTGATAAAAAAGAGATTTTTAATAAATGTGTAATGAAAGAAATTAAAACAAGAAAAGACATATGATATTTGATAGGAATATGTATTTGATAATACGATATTTGATATGAATATGATAAAGAAAAGGCATTTTTGATAGTACTTTAACTTTATAAAATCTTCTATAAAAATTTAATTAGCAACCAATATTTCCATGTACATACCTGTTTGCAATTATTTATATGCCGTCTCTGATTTCATCTTTAAGAAAGTAATTAAAACGTTGCAAATGCACTTAAAAATTAGAATGTCAATAAACTTTTGTATGTCGACAAATTACTTGACAAGTTTTCAAACTTATTTTTCTTGAAAACAAAGTCTTGTATAAACAAATTTTATTTTAAACTTTCGACTTAGTTTCCCATGTAAAATCATCCCCTGCTTGTTTGTATCACCAGTTTTGCAGGACACTCGTATTTTATATATTATAAATAATATAATATAAAAGAATACTGATATTAATCGATATATTATGAAAAGATCATTAAAGAAATATTTGTTTTTTTAGCAGACATTTAATATATAATATATATATTAATGAATTATTTACACTACATTGTTTGAATCAGGCTGTGGCAGTTGATTTATACTCAGTTTAAAAAATTTTTTTCAGGCATAATCTGTGTGTATCCATGAATATAGTGATATTTTTACTTTAATTACAATTTATGTTTATTTACAATGGTGTGTTATGATCATATTTAACAAATTAGCATTGATACGTTGTTTTGGTAAAATATATTTTTTTTTTCGTTAGAATATAACATTTTCTTGTAGCACACAAAATATTAACACAACAATAAATTAGTAAATAATTTTTATTTTCTTTTTTTTCTTTCTTTCCTTTTTTTCCTCATAATGTCAGTATATTAATTAAACTAAAATGTAACATATTGTTTTTTGTGTCTAAAAAATAATATTTCACGTAGATTTGTGATAATTATGTTTTATAGCAATATAATTCTTATACAATAAACACGGTTTAAAAAAATAATCTCATCTAAAAAAGAAAAATTTAATATAAAAGTAAAAAGTTAGAATGTTTTGATATTTTCTTTTCGATTTATAGCATTCCGAATTGATCAATAGATTAGTATTACATAAATTTGAAAATAATTTAAATGATTTTTTGTTTATATTAATCGAGACATATCTAAACTTATTTATTTATAGAGAAAATTCTTTTTTAAATAAAGAAATTTTTTAATGTTCTCCTTCATTGGTATGTGCTACCGCTAAAAATGTAGATACTATAAATAAAACATATATTTCTTGATTATTATTTTGAGCGTTAAGCATTTATATGTGTATATATATATATATACATATAAATGGATATATATAAATATATATACATATAAATGGATACATATATATATATATATATATATATATCCAGAGAAAAAAATAGAACTTAATTTTGCAAAATTAATTAAAAAAAAACATATTTTGAAAATTTAAGCGAAAATTGGCAAATACTGCAAAAAGTTATTAGCGTTACCACATTTTGCCTTCTTTCTGCATCATTTCCTGGAACTTTGAATCATGATTGTTTTTAAAGAACGAAGAAATGCCGATAAGAAATTATAATAAAATGGATTTTATTTAGAATATGAACTTGGATCTCCGTCTTATATTATTTCCCTTTATCAATTGTGTCATTAAGTTTTTGACAATGTTTATTAATGAAAGTAAACGAATAATATGATGATACTTATTGGCACAATTGATTTTTATAAGTGACGACCCAAGTTCGATAAACGCTTTACCTTCTTAAGGCATATTTAATTAACATTTTTGTGATTTTATTATATGCTGTAATTGAAAGATATTTTTTTTCTTTTTTTTCTCTCATTCAATGACTTACATCATGCAAAGTAATTTTTTCGATTATTTACAAAGTTAAAACATGATTTGTCGAACATTATACACATTTCAAGTTCTCCCAGGATATTACAGAATCTTGACAACATGCTAGATATTTGCATACACTTTTTACAGTTCATCTACACAAAATTGTAGACAATATACTTTTACACCTCTTTTACAGTTTGAGATGACATATTCTTGTCCCTTCATTAAAAGTGTTTTCAGACAAGATGTGTTAATTAAAAGTACATAATACTTTTATAATGCAGGGTTCTCGAATTTTGGTCCTTTAGTGACTATGATTTCGGCATAGGGTTGTTCTTGATTCAATTCTAACACTTGGAATTTTTTCAATACTAAGAGGGTATAGAACTTTTGTGCAGCCTGTAAAAAGAAATGATAATGACACCTTATAAAAAATCTTAATGAAAAATTAAATTAGTAACCATATATGTACATACCTGTTTACGATTATTTTTATATGCCATCTCTGATAGTGATAATTTGTCTTTGGTATCCAGTTTACTTTTAATTACATGATACATATGCGCTGCTCTTTTATTGAGCACACGTTCTTCGAATTGCTCGTAAGTTTCATCAACTTGCTGTTCTTCTAGCTATATACGTCAAAAAAATGAAATTAATGACATTCTAAAGAAATATAGAACATAAAACACTTACTGGTCCCACTGATGGAGGAAATTCATAATCTTCATGATTCCATGGTGTCGCTGGTCCTCTTTCAGAAATAGCACCAGGCGTATGTGCGGGTGGATGCTGTTCATCATAGCCTACGTATGATACTTGTGATTGAGCCTGTAGACATATATCATAATTTATCATTATCACATTTTTTCTTATATGATTACAATAATATAATTTAATTAATTAGTGATACTATACCTGATCGTAGCCAATATTCTCCATTTGTGGCATTGTAGAAGGTGACATGGCAGGGACTTTAACGGGTGCTGCAGGTGTAGGTGGTACAGCTTCTTCTTCAGCTGCTCCAAGAATGGAGCTAACTTCAGCTGGAGGTATTTGAGGCATTTCTAAACCCAATGAAGGAGTCTCTGGTTGAGTTACAGGAACTTCTGTACTTTCAACTGAAGGTACAATACCACTAATTTCTGGTACGGATGGTTCTGCTGGTAATGTTACTTCAGGAGGAACTGGGGATTCGGCAGAAGAAACAGTTTGAGGAGGTATGCTTGGAACTTCAACTGTTTCTGCGGTAATTGAAGGTTGACTAATTTCAACTGCTGGTATTGGTTGTGGGGGTGCTGGTCGTGGCTATATAGAAGAGATAATAAGAGATAAATAAAATAAGATAACAATGAGAAAAAAGGGGGAAAAGAAAAGTATTAACAAACCTCTTCTTCTGGTGGAGCTTTTCGTTTGCGAGCCATCCTTTTATTAAGAATACTTTGTTCAAAGGCAGCTGCATCAGGTTCAGTGTTATCTCTCATTTGTTCTAAGGATAATCCTTCTTCTTCTACTCCTAATCTTCCAAAGTCTTCATGATCGTAAGATTTGCTCGTTAAATGTCTTTGATAATTCTAGGTAATACAAATATTTTTCATATATATGTATATATGTCAATACATAAATTATTATAATTACTCGTTTTATAATAGTTTATCATTTTACCTTAAACAATGAACGAGAAGGTATTGCCCTTCCTGGTAAAGCAAAGAGTTTCTCTACTCCACCAGTTTCTTTCCAATGCATCAAACGTTTTGTTGGCGGTGCTAAATCTAATGTTGTTACGATGTCACTAGTATCAGAAAGTTGTGCTTTCATTTCTTCTCCAGAAATATTTTTCACTTCGTCCACGATAAGTTTACGTTTTCTTTTAGCTTTTGTAAATCCTATAATAAAATATAATTAATATATATTCAATATATAATACTAAATAATAAATTAGATTTATTTTATTATTATTAACCTTTGAGTGCTGAAGCATCTACAGGTGCAAGAGCAAAGCTCTCTTCTTCATCATGTAATAATGTAGTCTGATCTTGCATAGGTTGTGGTTCTTCTGCTGTATCCATTGGATGTTCTTCAGGAGCAGTTGGAGGAGCAGGTGTAAAGCGTCGACTAGCAACACTAATTCTTCCTTCAATTTCCTCTCCTATTACTGCTGGAGTAGCTGGTCTTGAACCATCAGAACTAAAAGAGAAACATTCATTATTTTAAGCATTCATTATTAGATATTCTATAATAAACAAGTACCTCATTGCTCCCATTGGAGATGCAGCTGGTCCAAAATGATCACCCATATCTTCCTCAGATTCATCATGAACAGAAACTGCAGTTCCTGGTGCAGCTACAGCTTCTTGTTGTTCTGCGATTGAACTAACTTCAGGTACAGGAACTTCACCCATTGGAGCTTCATCGAATAATCCTCCTTCAAATAGGCCTCCAGCTATAAACAATTTTATTTGATAATCATGTTAATATTTTATTTCACGAAAAATTAGAATGCATACATATAATATCTTGACCAAGATGACCACCAAAACCATCATCTCTAATTGGGGTGTCTATATCCATAGGTTGTGGAGCTGCCGATGTTCCTGCAACTGGTTCTTTCTCTTTTTGTTCCAGAGCTGTTTCTATACCTGGCCCATCACTGAATAGCATATGACTCTAGATTTAATTTAATTTTTTTCATTATATAGAGGAACAAAAATTGATGATAAATAAATATTATATAATATATAATTTTATTGGTATTATAAAAATGAATAGTAAACCTGATCTAAAGATGGTTCTATAGAACCAGCGTGACGAAGTAATTCAGGCGGCTCTGCATCAAAACTCATATCTCCAAATCCTTGATCATGTGTTACTAAAGAAAGACTACCGTAATCTTCTCTCATTGTAATTTCTTCTGCTCTAGATTGATTTAAACTAAATTGTGCCTCAATATCAACATCCCTAAATAATATAATAATGTAAATAATGTGAAAATGGAGTATGCACATTAATATTCACTTAGGTGATGTTAATATTTACTTCAATTCAGGCATAGCGGTATCAAAATCATGAAACACTTCTGGTAATGTAATAGCCGTAACAGCTGCTTCTCTATGTTCTTCAGGTAAATCGACCATTCCTGGCCGAAATGCCATTTTGATTTTAACAAAAGCTTCATTACAATCAGCAAGCAAATATTTTGCTTTGCGTGAATATATGCGTACCACTCCTAAGAGTAAATGACCCGATGTACGCAATGCCATTTTGACCTGAAATATTGAAAGATTAAAACATTAATTAATTATACATTGGTCATAATAGAAAATTTTAACCGTAATACATGTTTATGTAAACATAATACAAATAAAAATACCTTTGGTTGTAAAATGCCATCTACAGATTTTTCAATATTGGTTTCAAAAACATGAGCTTTCGTCAACTTTTTATCCCAATGAGCAGCTAGCCAAATTCGGGCCAATGGCCCCTTTTTGGCCAATACAAAGTGTGCGTAAAACATGATTGTATCTTTATATTAACCTAAAACGAATTTCAATAACATTGACGTTATTTCTAAGAACTAAATGTTTTAAGAATCTAAACAATTATAGGAAAACGTGTCATCTTGTTGCTGTGCACTCAATGAAAACAGTACAATACTGCATTTGTTGATTGAATAACATTAATTGTCATCAACGTAACGATATCACATATTCACGCACAGATATAACATCACATATATATTTATTAATTTATGTAAAAAAATATGCATTAATTAATACATAATATTGTAAAAAAGATGATTAGTAAACTTGAACGATGCTAAAATGTCAACATATCTGTACACAAGATGGCGTTTCTATCTATAATTTTTGGCGGTTAAGCGTACAACCCGAAAAGAGTGAATACCTTCTTTGTTGATTATTTTTTTCCATAAAGTTTTCTCACACCGTTTTATCATCAAGTTGTACTACACTCGAGCATGTTTTAAGAAAACAATAATTTTGATAAAGACAAATAACGGGACTTAGACACATACGGTATGTTGCTAACCGCCGCGTCTTCACAATCATTCACTCCGAGTAATTTCACAGTGCGCTCAGAAACTATCTTTTCCTGCGTCACTGCGTACGTAAACACACCTTTCATTGCTCTCGAACAGCTAGACGATGATTGGTCGAAAAATTGTAAACAGCTTTTGTACTAACAAATAAAATCCATGTACTTGTAAATGTCGCTTAATAGAATTAACCAATTAGAAATATGTATTATAGAAAATAGGGTTAATTTAAAAGATATTATTGGTTAATAAAACAGGTTAAATAACGTTGAATTATATCTAAATTTTTCTTGTAGAAATTCTTAATGATTGCTTATATCATAAAACAGCAATTATTTTACGCATTGTATCCGATTGTAGAGCACGTGTTAAAGACAATTCTATGAAATAGATGAAAAGTTAGTAATAACATGTGTAGTTACGAGTTCATTTGAGAAATTGTTTTTAACTTTAACCCATAATTTTTTTTGCCGAAATATAAAATACATTTTTCATTTTTATAATAGAAAAGACAATAAGTTTTATACGTTTCTGTTTTTAGAAAAATACTTTACATTATTACTATACTTTCTTTATTCGATTGATTGTAAATAGAAAAAGATGGGAGGATTGATAGCTAAATTAAAACGACCACTGCGTAAATTTAACATAGAAAATCGTGCAAATGCTGTTCTTTCAAGAAGTAAACCAATACCTGCCCCTAAACCTGCTGCTTCAATAAAGCAATTGCAACTAGCTCAAGAATGTAGGTTAATTTCAAACAAATTTTTGATTCTATCTATGTTTCAGATGTACTACTGTTCGTACCGCAATTAAAAAAAATTCATTCTATTTTTTAGTAAATCCAGAATTCTTGAAGGATCATTATGAAAAGAATTTAAAACTTAATGAACATTTAAAGAATGTTTATGTAACATCCACAGGACCAGAGGTATATTTATTAACAGTTATACTATATTCTAACATGAAAAAGTTAACGTTACTAATTATTGGAAATTATTTAGACGGATACATTGAATCAACCTAATCCTGATAGACCGTTACCAGTATCAAGAATCACCAAACACTTAGAATTTGGATTTTATGTACCGGACTCAGTTCCAATAGGAAAAATAACTTTGAAAGATATATTTCAACTTTTTATTTTGTATAAAGAAGATTCTGTAAAAAATACTTCTGATATTTTAGCCAAAAAATATAAATTAGACAAAGAAACAGTAGGTAAGACAAATTTCTTATTACAAATACAAAATTCTAAATCCATTGTTTCACATTTTTCATTGATATTATGTTTTTATGTTTTATAGACAAATTATTAGAATATTACAAGCTGTATCAGTTGATATTACCTAAACGTGATAATGGTAAAAGTTCTTTACAACAATTAACACAAGAAGAATTAGAAAAATATCAAGAAGAGAAGGAATCGAATGAACTTAATGATATAAGAAATAAATTACTGAAATAAAAAAATTACATAACACACATTACTGAAATGTATATTATACAATAAAATTGTATGGAAACGTACATTGTGTGTGACTTGTAAAAATGATAGGTACGAGTGCGTTTAAATATAATTGTTTATAATTATAATCAAAGTTATATAATTTTAAGTATATATCATATTTGTTTTTTCAGTGAACATAAAAAAAATACAAACATTCAAGCACTTTCTATTCAAAATGGAGTTACAAGATATATAAATATATATATAAATATTGTATAGGATACAGAAGGTAAATGTAAATTATATTTTATGAGATATAGGTGCAAACAAAAATATTTACATATATTCTACGTATTCATATATTTATTGCAATTATGTATCACAGTAAAATTATAGTAATACTTATACATATATAAACATAGTTTTCTAAAAAATTATTTAAATAGTCAGAAAGATATTTATAAACTGATCAAAATTCTTTTTAAATTCAGTCTAATTGCTCTTGCACTTTTTACATATGGAACACATACAATATGTCCATAATTATGAATGTAGTCTAACATAAGTCATATATCTTTTGTTCTGATATATTTAAAAGATTACATTTGAATACTAAATAAGTTCTATATAATATTGAAATAACAAACATTATTTAACGGTTCATTTTTGACAATATCGTGAAAATGACATTGATTTCATTTAGTTTAAAATAATGTGGTGTGAAATAACTGATAAACTCATTTTTTTATATTTTGACTTAAACCACTTTCATAATTATAAGCACATATATATAGATTTCAATTTTTTTTGTTTTAACATATCTATTATAATTATAATTATTAATACCATTTGATTAGAAATATATAATTTACTCTATCAATCATTGTACTATCACGTGTGTACACAATTTGTTACGTTATATTTATCGACGCAAATGAACATCGCGCTAGTAATAAATCCATTCTAGCTGCATTCTAGTTATAGATGAAAGTATTTATTATTTTTTTTTAATTCAAAATAGAATATGTATATTTTATTTTTTATTATATTTAATAATTTTATATGTATATATGTATATATATATATATTCAAGGATTTTTTTTTTAAGTCGAATAATAAATGAATCTGCATTAACTGTAAGTTATTGCAAAATCTGAAACATAAAAGATTAAGTAACAATCGATGAGTGAAAAAATATAAAAGTCTTAATAAATAAATATAATAAAGATTATTAAATTTAGATATATTCACATACTTAAAATAATATTGTAGATAATAATAATGGTCACTAGCACAGGAATCTCTTTGAATGTGGAAGAATTAGAATGAGAATGTGCGAGAAGAATGTCCTCGTTGACTTTACCCCATTCAGGAATGTCTTTTGTCTTGTCCATCATCCAATAAAAGCCTTTCATTCTTAAATGTTTTTTTAATTCATTGCCGATCTCCTCTCTGATCCGTTGATTGTATTTATTTAACCACCGGCGCTGCACATCATTATAAGTATATCACTGATAAAAGGACACTACAGCAGGACTGTTAGAAATATTATTGCCTTAACCCGAAGAATAAATGTTGTTATAAGAATACCACGAAAATATTAATTATTTCGGCAGAAGAACTTACGTGCATTGGTGTTAACATATTATAATCTATTAACTTAGGTTCGTATGGTACAAGAGTTACGTCCCGAAATTTTAAGAAAGTTTGTCCCGTTTTCTATTGAAATAATAAAATTATAAAATAATATAATAAAATAACAATGAATAGAAAAATATAGAAGACTCCTACCGATATGTTAGTAGTCACAACTTCAAGTATATTTTCCAAACGTACACCAAAATCACCCTTCTTATAAAATCCTGGTTCATTGGATAAAAAATATCCTGGTTTTAATGTAACAGACATACCACCTGTATACGATATACTAATTGGAGCTAAAAAAGAAATTCATTTAGTAAGAAGATTGTTTCAACTAATCTTTTACATGTTAAATACAAAATTATTAAAAATTTAACACACATTCGTGAACAGATGAAAAGTGTCCAATTCCATGACCGGTACCATGCATGTAGTCATTACCAGTACTCCAAAGAGGTTTCCTTGCTAATACATCAACCTGATCAGACATTAAATCATCTGGAAAAATTAAAGAAGACAATTGTATTGATCCAATTAATACACTCGTGTATGCCTTTTTTTGTTCTTCAGTAGGTTCTCCAAAGTGTAACGTTCTTGTTACATCTGTTGTACCATCTACAAGTAGATTAGAAAATTGATTAATATATCTTTATATGTATATGTAATATATTAACGTATTATTATAAAAATAAATATTAATTAAAGTTTATATATATACCTAAGTACTGTCCACCCGAATCGACGACCAATGTCGAAGTTTTCCCAATGGGTATATTCGTCAAATTAATTGGCTCGTAATGAGGTAATGCAGCATGAGCACCATAAGCAGCAATCGTTGCAAACGAAATATCTTTATGAAGTTCTTGTTCCAAACGAAACTCGTTTACTACTCTGGAAACTTGCATCTCATCCCATCCCTCGGAATCTAAAGAAATTTGTTCTTCCATGTAAGCAAGAAAATCACACATAGCCATGCCATCTCTGATATGAGCTCTCCTCATGCCTTCGGCTTCAACTTTATTTTTTATTGCTCTTAGATCAATGATGGGCGAGGCTTTCGGTAATCGTTTTTCAGCTGGAATCTGAATGATAATAAAATTATATATATCTGTAATATTTTTTAAAAACAATATTAAAGAACTATAGGAATAGGAATTAATAAGGAAACTCGGACACATAGATAAACCCTATGCAATTCCTAATACCATGGACGATAAAGCGTTTCATGATTCCGGATATTATAAGATCGAGAAAGTATGAACTCTATAAAATGCTTAAGTTTACATCAAAGAATATAGATGGAATCTACGTGTCACTCTTTGGTTCAATATTTGTATGTTTCTTTTTAATTTTTAATGTGGTAAATAAGTACTACATATCAAGTGGATAGACTAAACATACGTTTCCACTTTTAACCTTTATCTATGGTGTGTGTAATTAGTCTATTACGTGGGGATCAAGCTAATTGTAAGCTCAAGCAACTCTCTAGTGTTAGGGTAACATGTCAAAGAAGGTGTACCTTTGTCTAGTATCAACCAATCTAAATCTCTTTTTCAACACAGATTCAGATTTCTCATCTCTTTCTCTTTATAATTTTGAAATATCTATATATACGTAACTATTAATATTAGAATAAAATTGTAGAATAAAAACGTACAGAAGAATATATTTCTTTTGATGCTCCTTCTGCATACCCACATGGTGTTGGTAGCCAAACTTTGTTCCACGCTTGAGACATTGTCCTTAAATCATTCCAGATACATGTTTCATTGTGCCATCTAAAATATTATTTATTTAATATATTTAACATTATTATTTGTAACAATTATATAATGTAAATATCGTCGTACTTAACGCATTCAGCGTGAGAACAAGAGTCCATTTTTAAATGCTTATCAACAGATCGCAAAAGCTTATGTTTAGGTGCATAAAGATGAAGAGATCCGTGTGTAACGATCGCGTAGGATCTAAGAACAGGAGTATGGGGGAGATCATATCCTCGAATATTGAAGAGCCAAGCTATTTCATCCAATGCTGTAACCACAAATGCATCCGCCTTGGCAAGACTCATCTCTAATCTAATTTCCTTTATTTTTTCTTGCCACGTTTTTCCTGCATATTCGTCTTTCAATGGGTATGCTGCATAAGAATTGTAATTTGGCCGTCCTACTTGCCAGATCAAATCTATCAGATTTTTACGTACTGCCACCAAACTTATAGATGTATTTGCTGAATATAAACACGTTGAATTTTGAGTTAAGGAAATTTGATATATTTTCGTAAAATCGTTGAGTTGCTTAAGATAAAAAACATATATTATAATAATAGTTTTATTTATTTATTAAATTTAGAACTGAAGTTTTATTACCTAAGTCCCTTTCCCAAACTTCCCATGTAGCTGCAGATACTAATTTCGGATCTGCACCTATTTGAATGTTATGTCGATCTCGAAATTCATGTTTTAACCATTCAGTAATTGACGGAATCTAAAGCAGTAAAAGCGCAGTTACACTACAAACTATTAAAAGTTTTAAAAGGGAGGATAAGGAATTTTAGTTTGTCAACTTGAGTTATAATGTATTGGAAAAGTATTTACAGTTTTTTCCAAGTAAATAAAATGTGTGAGAGGAGGGTTATGAGTGTGTTATTTGTATTTATAAATTGTAGATTCCGCATTTTGTTTACAAAGTAGTGAAAATAAATTATGCCATTATTCAAATGACAGTTATTTTTAATTTATACTCTTTGCGGCGCTTGTGATTTAGTTATTATGTTAATCGCTACGTAAGTACTGAGCGAATTTTTTTTCTCTTATATCCGGATTAACCGCATAAAAATTTTATGCATATTTTATTTATCACTATTCGTATATCAGTGTTCATTTTTCCAGAATGAAATAAGAACTTTTTCTTTAACGGCAGTGCAAATTAAACATTTTATAATATTTGAAAAATACCACTCAGAAAACCCATCTTCCCATAACTCCTCCTACAGAGTAAGAGAAGCGAACGATCATCGGTGACTTCAGTCTTAAATTATATTTAAGACTGCAAGTCGTCCTCACGCTCAAGGAAGAGGGTTCCATCTCCTCATCGTGGCTGCACCGTCTCAGCTTTACGCTAAGCAGTTTTGAAGATATACTACAGAAATGATCCTGTGAAGTATGATCTTAAAGATCCCCAGTATTTGTCGTATAGATATACTATTCATGAAAACGTTTCGCAGTTGAGAATGAGCTTGGAATTTAGCCATCTAGTGTTCGGTTGACCAATTAATTCTCTCTGCATTCTATGTAGCTATATTTGAGTATATGTAAAGTAACGTATACATAAGCTTACGTAAAAATGATGAAAATAGAAAAAGTAACAAACAACAATATATATATTTAATATTAACTTATACTATATATATTTTATAATTTTAATCATTTTTTAATTTTCTTTTTGTCATGTTATTTTTTATATAATTTATATATAAACATGAATAAAGTCATATACTAAATCGAAACGTGATATTTATGAGATATAAATAAGATTTACTCACGGGTTTTCGTCCTTTTTTCATTAGTATCCAATTGCAATCAAGTTCTAAATCTGCTTGTAAATGATATCTTCCATCCGTCCACAGAGCAGCTTTTGCCAATGTTACGACTGCGTCTCCAGCACTGCCGTAAAATCCAGATAAAAATTCTCTTCTCATATCTCGTGGATCGACAGTTTCGCTCTAATAAACAATAGACGACTAAGTATATAGTATTATTTTAAATAAACAATTAATTTTTAATACAATTGATCATTTTAGTATGCTTAGGCCACTGCATTTGATCTTTATTTTTTTGATATGTTTTATATTAAAATTTTGTTTATATCGCAACAAAGGCATAATTTTGTTAATTAAAACAATTCATTTCATAAAACATTTTTAATTACTTTTTAATAAATGAAATATTGCAAAAAGAACGTTGGAAATTAAATGAAGCTTTGAAACGTGTTATTATAAATTTGACTATTGCGATACCTCCAATGTATATTATATGTGTAATTTTAATTTATGTTACCTGATGTTCGTCGTCCGATGTTACAATGTAACCATGAAGTGGTGCTGTTTCAACTGATGAAATTCGGACCATTTCAGATCTCAATTGTCTTAATCTCAAAGATGTATCCTTTCTGTTAACAGGTTGATTCTCGATGTGTTCGCTTAGAGGACAATAAGATCTCTTAGCACCATTGTAATTGTAAAATGATAATTCTGGAATCTTCTGTAACTTTGTTACGCCTGTAACAATATCAATTATGTGTTATATATTTAATAATTTCATTCAATTCAAATTATTTAATTATTTTCTTTAGAAAAAAAAATATAAAATAAAGAGAAAGAAAACAAATCCTCAAAAGAATATAAAAAACCATTTGGAGGCGCCGGGCATCGATCCCGGTACCTCTCGCATGCTAAGCGAGCGCTCTACCATCTGAGCTACGCCCCCTGGTTGTATTCTACTGTAATAAAGTTTTTTATAAGTTTTATAGTACTCGCATGTTAGAGGATATTTAATATAACATATATATTATATTTATTATATATTATTATTAAGATATTATTAGAATATTATTATTATTAAAATTATTACATTTTAAAATAAATGATTTCAACGATTATGATTTCGATTTGAATTTCAACATCGAATAGAAGATGTTACAGAAGATTAAGTATAAATTCGAATACTTGGGGGTATAATAGAATTACAGATTACGTAACTGGATAAATGTTTATAATTAGCGTGAAGTACTTAATTAAAAACAGTTTGAAACTTTCTGTAACCTTTTTTTCATATCTCAGCGCCATCCGTGCGTTAACATCATTATCAGAAAATTTACGAGGACGAGATAAAGTTTGTTTAATAATTTTTAATGCAAGATTCACATGTACTTATGATTCATAGATCATTTTTATAAGACAGCGTTTCTCAAACTTTTTGTCGTATGACCTCAATCATTTGTTTGTAATTATAGATACTATACCCTAAATTTTAATAATATTGAATTTTTAAGAACCTTGTAAATTAATGTTACTATAGTTTATTTTAAATATACAGCTATTACTGTGGTGTTTTTGTAAAAACTCGTAAAAGCATTTTACGAAAATTCTCGGATAATTTCTTACAAATTAATTACTCTTCACAATTTAACATAAAGTAGCAGTTATCATTTCTAGCGGTTCATTAAAAATTTAACACGATCATTTAGGATGAAAAGAAGGCTGTTAAAGAGCAGGGCTTTTTTAACATAATTCTGGATCGCGACCTAAAATGGTGTCGCGTAAATTTGGGAGATCGCAGAAATGTTTTACTAACATTTCTGGACCCGCAAAATGATCGAAAATTAATTTAAATGAGTTTATAATAGTGAAAGAGAAGATAGAATAAAGAAGATAGTTTGAGAAACACTTTTATAAAGCATTAAGGATATTAATCTTTTGTACAGAGCTGAGATATGGACAGAAATGAATTAACAAAAAAAAATACTTTTTAAAAATTAAAAACAAAAGAAAAATGTAAATCATGGGAAAAGATCGTCGATTTGTTTTTTAGAATTATTGCTATGAAATTTTCCATACCCATATGCGTGTGTTGGTGTCACGAAAAGAGCTTCAATGACATTTTTCCAAATCATTTTCGATTTTGTAGTTAAAAAAAGAAAATAAAATGATATCTCGTGTCTATCGAATTGACGAGAGATGTATTTATACGTATATATAGATATGCATGCAATTTTATAATGGAATTTTTCTTATGCCTTTATGTCAAAGGATATGATTCCTTTTAAAATAATATGTAATGCGACTCTAATTTGTTACGTGACTTGTTTTCTGCTCGCTCTGTTGATCGCTCATATAATCATCATCGTGTCGGTTATCCTAAATCATATCTTTTTACGCATCCTTTTTATTAATTAGAAAAGAATTTTTTTTTAATGAAAAGATTGTCAACTTTGGAAAATCGAACATAGAGAACGAGAATTTTATAATTTTGACAATTTTTTTTGAGAAAGATAGAAAAGGACAAAAATTGAGTTAAAAAAGCCGGAAGAATCGAATTTACAAACAAATTGTTCAGAAAGATGCATGCTCAGAGCAGTAAGCCAGGAAATCCGACGCTCATAATTCATTCTAACAATTCACATCGTAATTTAGATAGATAATGAGAGAGATTTGAAAAAAAAATAAAATAAAATGCTTTTGATTTAATATTCTTCCTCGATAAAGCAAAATACGTAGCGTGTTATTATGCGGCCTATGCACGCCTTTGATTGTGCAATGTCATGCAGTACGGTTAATTTTGTTTTTTTTTTTTCTCTAGATGGCTACAGATACCAGACAGAAGCTATAAACGTTCAGTCTGATAGCAGGATTATTTCAGACGGTCAACATGTCGCTGATCAAGTTGGTGGTTTCTGCTTTGGTGGCGTTTGCCTGGGTTACTGCTGAGGAAGAGGTTCAAGTGGAAATTCCACAGGGTCCACTAAAGGGTTTAAAAACACAAACAGTATGGCACAATATGCCGTATTACAGTTTCAAGGGAATACCTTATGCAAAGCCTAATGTTGGTGTTGACAAGTTCAGGGTAATGAAAGAGAAAATAAACAGCAAGCTAAGAGACTTATTGATCAAGTTTTGAACGTTTAAATCAATTGGATTAAATTGTATGTTAAAAGATGCCAGAGCCTGCTGATTCTTGGGAAGGTGTTTATGATGCTACCAAGCATCGTTCGACCTGTCCATTCTTTTGCATGCTTAAACAAGATCTTTTGGGAGATGAGGATTGTCTCTATCTTAACATCTACACTCCAGAAATGAACAAAGATGCTCGTAAAGCTGTAATGGTTTGGATTCATGGTGGTGCCTGGAACGCAGGATTTGGAGATGATGCCATTTATGGGCCAGATTTTCTCGTCGAACAGGACGTCGTTGTCGTTACTTTCAATTACAGACTCGGCGCTCTTGGTAAATATATTTCATGAAGTCAATGAAAATGAAGAAATGGATTAGGTATGTTTTTTAATTATTAGGTTTCTTAAATACTGGCGATGAACATGCTCCTGGAAACGGTGGTATGAAGGATCAAGTAATGGCACTTATGTGGGTGAAAGATAATATACATTACTTTGGAGGATGTCCAAACAGAGTCACCATATTTGGTCAAAGCTCAGGTGGTGCCTCTGTTCAGTATCACATGATGTCTCCGATGTCAGAAGGTAATATTGAAAAAGATAATATCATAATTGAAAGAAAAACTATCAAGAAAATTTTATTACATTTAGGATTGTTCAACAACGTTATTGCTCAAAGTGGAACAATACTCAATCCATGGGCAGTAGAATACAAACCCAAAGAAATGGCTTTTAAATTGGGTGAGAAACTTGGAATTCGTACCCAGGATACTGGTGAATTGGTCAACAAACTCGCTGAATTTTCTGCAAGAGATATAGTTACAGCGACTAAAGAGATGATGAACGATATTGTAATTATCCTATTGTCAATTAAAGTTCACATTGTTCGGAAAATAAAATTATCAATTTCGTAATGAAAAAGGAAAAAATTAACAATAATTATTATTATGTTAGATTGAAATCTGTGTTATCGCGATCATGACCGGAAATAGACTAGACGTATAATTTTGTAAATCTTTAATTTTAATTAGTTTCTATTTTTTATATTATAGAATACAGCGAATGGACATTTACAAGCATTTGTACCATCAGTGGAACATGATTTTGGTCAGGACGTATTCTTAACAACTGACCCTTGGACTCTTGTGAAAACTGGAAAAATTGCTGATGTACCGATTATGGGTGGTGTTACGTTAGAAGAAGCTAGTTTCTTTGCAGAATGTATGTATATGATAAATATTATATTTAATAATATAATATTTTAAATATATGATAATAAATTTCTAACAGAATGAATTTAACTGATATTTAATTGTTGTATTTAGTAATGTTGCCACATGCTGAACATTTCAATAATCAGTTTGAAATATTCTTACCTGATGATCTAAACGTAACCGATCCTACTCAAAGAAAACAATTAGGCGAATCTTTAAAGGAATTCTATTTTCATGGTAAAGACATTTCTAAGAATACCCTAAAAGAATTCACGCAGGTAATTATTTATTAATTTGTAATTTTATAGAAAATTTTCTAAAGTGAACATTGTTTGATAACATTTTGTACATTCTAGATGTTGACCGATGCTTATTTTACTGCTGGAGCTGCATTTTCCCTAAATTTTATAACTCACAGAAATACAGCACCGGTTTATCAATACATATTCGAATATGAAGCTCCATTTGGTATCATGAAAAATGTGGTTAACTCTGAGAAGGGTATGCAATAATTAAACAAGTTATAAAATTACAATTATAAATTATTTCAAAGTAAAACACATTAATATTAAATAAATGTATCTTTCAATTTTTAGGTATAGCCCATGGGGATGAGTTAGGTTACGAATTTTATTCGAACGTTTTCAAAAATTTACCTAAATCTGGTTCTCCCGAAGAAAAAATGACACGGATTATCACTAAATTATGGACGAATTTTGCTAAAGATGGGTAAGTTTTATACTTAATACGAAATATTGATTTCTTAATAGAGGCGGATTTAGGTATGGTCAGTGCTTTTTTTATGATGTAATGCATTGAAACGACGTTCCGGTACCTTTTTTTTTACAGTATTCTTAATGTTTTAAAAGCAAATAAGAAATATTGAAGAAAGACTGAGAATAAATAAAAAAGGATAAAAAAACAATTTTTCGACAAGATGACAAATGATTTGCAACAACTCAATTGAATTTGGGTTAATTTATGTTTTTTGGATAGGCTTCTAAACAATATTAGTCCAAGGCCCTTAAAGTTAACAGTCTGCCTCTGTTTCCTAATTATCTAATAATTTTATCTATTTTTTTTTTTCAGAAATCCGACTCCTAAGCTAGACGAAGACATTACTATCAATTGGGAGCCAAAAAATAGAGAAGTATGCAAATATATTCACATCAATCAAGATTTGAAAATGGACGTACATTTATTAGGAGACAGAGTTCCATTGTGGGCAGAATTATATAAAAATGCTTTCAACTCATAATTATCAATGCACATATTATATTCTATAAACATATATATCATATATATGTATTAGTTATTACATCATTAATCTATATAACGTATAATAATTTTTCTTGTTGCATGTAGTAGTTATTAAGTAAATAAACAAAGAATTCTTCCAAAAGTATTTCGAAATAAATAAATAAACTATTATAAAATCCATAAGAGAGTTAAAAAAATTAATTTTATCGAGAATAAAATTGTGGTGTCTAATAGCGGTGTCCATTGTATAATAGTGTCCTACTTATTATTTCATGGTCACTATTGTGGTTCATTATTCGCTTTAATATATAAATCATTTTCAATGCTACGATTTCTGATATGATTTGATATTTTTTAAATTAGTTGATAAAAAGAAAAAGAAAACAATAGACAAATAGGTAAATAAAATTAGATTAAAGAAAAGGAAAGAGAATAAAAAAGATAAGAAAAAGAAGAAACAAAATCGATGAGATAGAAAGAATAATATAAGAGAACGAGAATGGTTAGCAAAAGAGAGAGGAATCGTGGAAGGATAGAAACGTGAAACGAAAGTGCAAGTGAAATTCGTTCTCTTTGTTACTATCACATTGTCGTTATCGTTCTACTATTTATTCACCACTCACTTTTGTGCTTCCGATTGATCAAGCTACTAAGAGAGCGAGTAGGTTGCTGAAGCATCAGCTTATCTGTGAAATTCACACTGTAAATCATGCGTGCAATAGTATGAGTTTATCGACTGTGAAATCAGTCATTAGTGAAAATGTGTGTGTTTTATTATATGATTAATCATAACGAATGATGACAAAAAAGCAAACAGATTTTTCTCTTTCTTCGTGTTTATGTGCTTCGAGTATTTTTGTTTTATAATTACATTTTTTTTTATCCAATCTCAAGTAAAGTTTTTTTCATCACGTTGGGAGTGATTTTTCCAGGTCAAAAGAAAGTATAATCATTTGAACAGGAGGTAGAGAGAGAGAGAAAGAGAGAAAGAGAAAGAGACAGCATGATTTAATTTTGTTTACATTGTCCAAAGAGATAAAGATATAAGGACAAAGAGAAAGATGATTAAATTATCCGTAGGAGTGGATCACAACTTGAGATGATGTTTAGAATCTGACGAGTGAGATAGCATAAGAGATCAGTAGGTCTCTTTCTCGTCTTTCAGCATTTACAAGTTGATCATTTTAATCGCTGATCAGCTTTCGTTATCATCACACAAGATTCAAAATTTTATCTAAAAGCAAAAATGAACTTTTATATCTAATTGTGTTATATCATTGATTAAATTTCTGATTCTTTTTAAGAGACAACGATGTCCAATAATTATGACCACAATAACAGACAATGAAGATGGTATTATAATAATTAATTATATTTTTAGGTATAGTGTGATATATATCTATCTCTTAGTAGGTTAAACAAAAAAAAAAAATAAAAAAAAAAAAATTAAAAAGAGCTAAAGTCAGGTCGAAATACATATCATTAGGATACAGAAGATTTTTCGTGTCGTATCTTTGTCTCTTTATAGTCCAGGTCACGAGATGATTTTCAGTATCTTGTTACTAGGGTAACATGAATGTGCAAGAGATTCCAGCTTCTCAGCAATCTTCTGGACCAATAAGCTTTTTTATTCTCTTTTTCTATCTTTTTCTTTTCACTGTTTCTCGTGTATCAGCATCGATATCTTGCTACATTTCCTTGCGTATCTCTAGTTCGATACAGACATATTATACTTACATATATCTATCGATTGTTTGAAAATTATTGGTAGCTGTCGAAGGGGACTCGTTCGGTCCGTCAAATTTATGAGTCTCGTCTTCGGAGGCCAAAACGCGGAATGTTTTAATAGGCTGTCATAAGAACGAGAAAGTTAAACAAGAGTTGAATAATTTTCGGGGGTGAGTCAGATCTTTGCTTAAATATCAGGAGGGTATATTAGACGACCATAGGATTGTCTTTGATTTAGAATGGCTCGAGGCTTTTTCTAACAGGAGATTAGGAATTTCATTAAGTATGTTTTAAGGGATGATATTTATAATAAAACTATACTTTTATTGTGGCTTTAATTATTATTGTAATCTCTTTTATAATTATCTTTTTATTATCTTCCCTTTATGTTTTTTTATTCTTCTTATATATGTTAATATATTTTTTTATATTTTTTATAATTAAATTATAATTATCTTTATATATTTCATTCAATAATAGATAATTTCAAGAAGAATAAAATTTAAAAACATTTTTTTATCTTCTTACAATGTATTTTTCTATTATTTTCATTCATGTCTGTGAAAAAGAGATGAAATACGTGTATATAATATTACATTATATTTACTTACATTTAACGTACATACATATTATATAGAATTTTGCAATTCAATGAGTGACAAGAGCGAGCGAGCGAATGCCGTTGAGTGGATGAATGCTGGCAAGTAAAACTAAACATCCGGATAGTAGAATGACTAGAGGGTAACTGAAGGGTTGTTGGGTCAGAGTAGATAGATATAGAAACTACTTTTTATTATTTTTTTTATTTTTTACATTTAAATTAGCTTCATTTTTAATTCCATAATTAACATAAGTATTTAAGTAGACTGCTTATATACTCTAGTAATAAATATACTTCACATTTTAACAATATGATATGTGATTGAAATTTATCATTGCACGTAGTTCTTCATCTTATTCATAAATGCGAGTTTAAGCATAACTGAGTAAGGGTTACGTATATATATATATATATAGATATACTTTGAAGCGTCCTTCTCAAGAGAGATCGATGCCGGCAACACAATGAACGCGTGTTCCAATGTTCCAAATAGAAACAAAATCGAAAAGAAAGTATAACTTCCATTCCCTCTCCTTCTTTTCCATCCCCTTTCACTAATAATGCTCGCGCGCAAGCGTTGCTTCGCGAGAACCGATAAAAAAGAAACATAAGTCTTCTCTCGATCACCCTTCCGTTCGTTTTTATGGATTCGAATGGAGGATGGTTTGAGGGGGTGGTTTAACGGCGGGGTATTTGGAGGGAAGGGGGAAGCTAGGGTAGGGTAGTGTTACGTGACCAACTCGTACCCCATAGAATCCTGTCATCGATGAGATGGCAACTTGCTTAAGTGCTCGATTCACGAGGAATTGAAAGCAACCCTGACGACGAAGCTTCGAAGGATCGAGTCGTAGCTGGAGATGTGTCGTACGAGAAAGACGCGTAAAACCCTCTTGTACGGACTCCTTTCGAGGGATAAAGCGTCGCCGATGCGCGCCACCCTGCCAGGAGAACATAACAGCTTGGAGCAAAGCAACCCCTTCCGGGTTACTCCTCTGGATTTGTTTCGACCGAGCTGCGCAGTATCACTCTCTCACCCTTTCTTTCTCTTTCGTTCTATTTTTATTTTGTGCATTCTGAGGTTTATCGATTACATCATGTTCCTGTGCTCTTCTTTATTATTCATGCATAAAAGGGTAGTTGAAAGTACAAGTAATAAAAGGAGAGAAAAAAAAGGAACACGTTAATGCCAATATGATTTTAATAATATTTTATGAATTTCTATTAATTTTAAGTAAATTAATTTGTGAATTAAATTAAGTTAAAGTACGTGAATTTTTAGAGACAGCAGCTGGTCGTTTACGGTTGGGTGTTCTAGCCTTTTTAAAGAAGGCAACATCTGTCGCACGGAATGAATTGTGAATTGATTCGGGGTGGTTCGTACACGCAAATCCGGTCGATGATGACTGTACTATAGTGTTACGTATAAGTAGGGTTGAGTCGAGTAAACGTAATCTTCGCGGGGGTTGAAATTCAGTCCCTCCAACCTCGTGTTACCCTGCTACCAAACCGCCCTCGTTTTCCAATAAATACAAAGCGTGTTAGTCTTCTCGTCTAATTTTCGACACCTTTGATGAAAAATATACGTTGGATTGGAATGATGGAAAGAGAGTCGGTTTTGTCTGTTCTTCGAATACGTTCACTGTTTTTCTCTCACGTTCTCTTCGTTATTGGAAAATGATAAGGAAGTGATCGGTTCACCCGACGATCTTGATGATATCCTGTTCTATTTCCGGTCGAGTTTCCATCGGCTCTGACCATTCCATTACTTCGATTTATTGATTTCACGTGTATTTCTCTGTTACTCTTCCTCTTCTCTTCTTCATTCTAGGCGTTATTGAAAGCTTCATTAGAAGCTTCATCATCATGGTTTCTCACTTTCATGAACTCTCTCCCTGACAATGGAAGATGAAACCTCTAACTCCTACATACTGGCCGGTTCCGCTAACCAATCAGGAATTCCTATTCCCGATCACCGAACGCTCCAGTTTATTGGCTATCAAACATATGTTTCTTTACTAATGAAACACCTCTTCAAGTATTTATACCTCGAATAAATGAGTCTTCTGAACCTTTCATTAAGCTCTCTCGAAGATACATATATTCTTTTGACAGTTATAAATACGCTGCTTGGAATATTTTAATCGAGTATTGTTATTTTTACATATTTTATTTAACACATAACGTTGATAAAAATTATATTTTATATAATTAAGTTGTTGATTACGGAAATGAAGTCTAATAGTAAGTTACAAATTTATTTACATTATTTTATAGTGTAATTTGTATGATAATGAATATAATTATACGAATTATGCAATAAATTTGTTTTTAAAGATTGTTCTCCACTTACTGTTATACTCTATTTCCCTAATTTATTGCTTAATTGATACTAAAATAATGATTATTAAGTCAGAATATCTTACTAAAATAATTTGTGATATTAAACTTCTGTTAACAAAATTGATTGATTTAAAAATAAACTGAATGTTATTTCAATGTTTTATATATTTCATATTTTATGCTACTTTTATAAAATCACAATGTGTTAGAATTCGAATATATTAATTTGAAAATCAAATTAATGCTCACGCATACACGTACACGCTTACACATGTACGAGTATAAACACATCAAATTAATTTCTAATTGCAAATTAATTTCAATACGATAAGATAAAAAAGATGATAGCGAAATTCAGATGATTATATAAGTTAGGAACAATATTTTCCCAACTGTTGTTTCTGCGTTCCTATTCAGGAGGTATCGTTCCGCGATAAACCTCCTTGTTCCCTTCATCGGTTTTCGATAGACCTTTAACGTTAGCCCGTTGCGATTTCATTCAACCCCCGAAATAAAATAAAAAATAAAAAAAGATAAAAACACAAAAAGAACAAAAAGAGAAAAAGAAATACACGTCGAATCGAACGACCAACCGGCACATTGTGCTCTCCTTTTACCTATTTCTTTACTTTAAGACGATTAAATTCTTTCTTCTTCCATCCAACCCTATTCTTATAAATGGGTAAGACGTTTGTTATTTATTTTATGTCTTACAAATTATTTCTTATTCCCTGTTGATAATAAAAAAACGTTTCATTCTTTTTTTTCTTTATATTCCACACGCTCATTTATATCGGCACGTTCCAGCACACTCTATTTCCCTGTTACATTACATACTTTGTTATTATATATATAAATATACATATATATATACAGGCTATTTCAAAAGTAAGCGATCCTCAATGATCATACGTATCTTTAAAACAAAGCGTTTTTGAAAAAAACTTTTCAGACGAAAGTTATATTGTTTTTAAAGATCTATCAAACGCCTTTACTCGTTTGATTTTCGGTGAAGGGGTCTAAATTATATCAGAGTTAATATAATTGTTTTAAACGAAATACTGTATATTTTATTATTGAATATTAAAATCGAGATGAAAATGTTTCCGAGCGATGATTGATAAATATTTTATAATTAGAGTTGTCTGAGTTAGGAGTTTAAAGATGTACTAGATATTTAAAAAATTAAACATCCCTCACACATACAAGCAAGAGAAGATCCGACCATTTTTTTTATTTATTCTAAAATATAAGATTAGACATTTATAGTATGCGTAGACATTAGAATTTGTTGGTCCACCTTTATATACATATATGCATAACATTTTTACATTATTGTAATTTCATAATTTTAAGTTCTTATTTGTTAATATTTAAATTAAATAATTTATTTAGTTGTTAATATATTTAATTATACTTCAGTAGTATAGAAATATCCAATGTATATATAATAAATAAATATCATATATAATAAATTGATTATATATATATATATATATAATACAGAGACATGGGATTAGAGATTTAGAAAGGTTCGAAGCATTCACTTGGATTAAAGATATGAAAGAGATTAAAGCGATGTAAGGAGCTGGTTCACAAACGTTACTCCGATATTAGAGAAGTATCAACATAGCAGGAGTTTCTTTTCGATAGAGTTCATCGAATTACTTAGAAGTTCGATCGTGCTTTTCTCATGTGCTTAGTCAGTTTGATTAAAGGGAATTGCGAGTTCTCTGTTATGGGAGAACAGCATTGAAGACGGTAGAACGAAACTATAATGTTGAAAGAAATGGGTTAGAATAAGCGAGGTACTCGAGTATTAGGAAATTAGAAGAGCACAATAAGTTATTTCTGTCATTTGACTAATCTTTTTCTACACGCTTACGAAAGGTTCACGTTGTTAATTATCGTGGTCGCAATTTTTAAGCAAATTTGATGATCAAAAGATCATTTAATGGATAAAGGTATTTTATTCGAGATAATTATTTCATGTTTTTGATAAATGTTATTTTATTTTTAAAGAATCATGCTTAATGAGATGTAATTGTCAAGAGTAATTTTTGAAGTGATACTTCTTAGGCGATGCTAATGATAAAATTTGATGAAACAACATAAAGAGAGAGGAAGCATAGAGGTAAGGAGAAAAGAGAGAGTTAGATAGAACTCATAGCCGATCGATAGTTAAACGTGATTATGGAAGGTTCTAGTATTAGTTGGTGAGTGTATATGGGTATGTCAGAATTAATTTAATACCCATTAAAGTAAGAATAATACAAAGTACAATTGTTAAAAAATTAAATATCTATTAATATATTTCGACTATTAAACAATTTGGTGGGGCAAATCTCGGCAAATGCGTAAAAAGAAAGATCTTCAAGTTTCAATCGTTTTTTGTGAGCATTATTTCAGCCACTCTAATCTTTTTCTTACGTTCTAGTATTAAACACTTGCTCAATACTAAAAGGTGACTATATTCATTAAATGCAATAAAGTAATTTAAAACTTTAACGAGTCAATTAAACAGTTAGTCAATGATTTTACTTATTTTCGTCTTATTCGTAGACTCGTCTATTGACAAACCAAATCATTAATACATTTTTATTAGCCTCATCATCTAAGCAACTAACAATTAAATATTCTCTATAAATTGAATAAAAATTTTATCTCCCTCACTTTTGAATAAAAAATAAAGCTAAATATTAAAAAATAAACCAAAAATAAGATAAAATATAAAAAAATTGAAGTTATAAATGTTAACAATTAATAAATTACAAATAATAAATATTTTTTTTAAAGTTGCTGTTAATTATTTTTTAAATTTTATAAACAATTTTATTTCCAAAATAATTTGTATTCAAATATACTCCGTGAATAAATTGTTTGCAAATTACGTTTCGTTAATTATTCAATTTCGTTGCTGTTCTTTTTTTCTTGATACCATTTCATCGTTCGTAAAACGTTAGGAATGCGATACCGTTGTAAATAAATACCGAAACAGTTTACAATCCTACAGGAAAACAGAATGGGAAATGGTTCAAACACGGAGATACGTGAAAAAGAGGAAGTAGAATTACATTTGTAAACGGAACTCAATCACTCACATGATAACCTGTTACGTTTCGTGACATTTTGTATTAAAAAAAGTATACCACAAAGGCTCGTTAATTAAATTACTTCAATGTATTGGTAATGGAATCGATTTAACTCGGACTCAATAATTCCTCTATAAATGTCAAACGTAAAATTTAAATTAGATATATGCATGTGTAATAAAAAATTAAAGTACTGGCTAGAATTTTCATTTGTTTAATAAAACAAATCATTTAGCGATCAGACAGTAACTAATCTTTTATTAAAAAATGAAGAAGAAATAAATAAATGAATGAAACCTTCTAATTAACAACAAGAAAAGAAGAAGCATAACATTAAATTTTCAAACTGAACGAGTGATAAATTATTTGTTTTTCATATGTACAATAAAAAACAAATAATAAAAAATATATATAAAAAGTTATACCGTTCAATAAAACAATGCAATAATAAATAAAACAATTGCATAATTATTAAAATAAAACTAATTTATAAGAATCCTAATAAATCAAATGTGGTAAGAGTCAGTGAAAGATTTTATTATTTTTCAATGCCATAACAAAAATGAGATTGGAGAAGAATAAAAACTCCTTTCTCAACCTTGAACCTATCCAGTATGCGATGACAATAACCATTTTTTGTTTACAGGATATTGGATAAGTGACAGCACGATGTAACAGGAAGACAGGAATGTTAGGATTAATATTGAAAGGAGAAAGAATGAGACACGAAGGAACACGCGATAGGTGCATTAATTGTGATGGAACAATAGAGAAAGAGAATTTTAGTCAGGATTTTATCAGCTGAAGGAGGTTGAAGCGTGGGAGTAATATAGCTTTGCAGTTGATGTCTCAGGAGTTCAATCGAAACGATAATAACATGTATTCATATATCTTTATCTATATGCATTTTCTTTTCTTTCATTAATATACATATGTGTATCTTCCGTTTTATATAGTCAAAATAATACAATTTCATTTTATTTATGAAAACTGCTAATTATCTTATACAATTCATTTTTAACGATTAAATTTTCTTTATTCTTTCAAAAAATGTAAAAGATAATGTAAAAGTAATTGCAATTTTTGACAATTAAATCAATTTTCAGTTTTTTAATAAAAAACTTGATAAAAATCTTACTCATCTTATTCAACCACTTTATTCTTATTATCAGAAGATCGTTGATAAAATTAATACTATAATCTCACTTTTTGTTATCTTGTTTTTTTAGACTATTATATATATATAATATGGTATATATATTTTTATATTTAATATCGAGTGTGTTACGAATATTATTACAATTATTTATTATCAATAAAACATGATCAATGATGACAATAACAGAGACGAATATATGTATATAAATATGAATCTTTTATTATAATATTTATTAAATATAATTTATAAAAACAGGATTGTATATCCTTACGTATACCAACACGCTCGCATACATTACGTATCTGTTGCATTTCATGAGCTCCAGATCGGAGGACATGGAATGAATAAAGGGCCTGAAGGACGATGCGTGGCTATACCAAGGCATCAGCCCTCATAGGTAGTGTTCGAAGGGCCCGAGGGATCTCTTTACGCACGCAGAAGAAGTATATGGGTTACCATTGTGAACAAGATATACATGTATACATTAGAAGGAGAGAGAAACGTGAATTAATAGATAAGAATGAGAAAAAGAACTAGACAGAAAGAGAGAGAGAGAGAAAGAAAGGAAGAGCAGAGAGAAAACAGGGAAACCATATGCCAAAGTAACGAACATGTGTTAGAGAAGGATTTCTCGTTCGACATGTCGACTCACGCACTATTGCACGAACGTCGGTTATCGGGGAAGCATGATTTCGACTTTATACTCCTTTAGACTCCTCCTTTACTCCTTTTTAGGCCGAGACTGAAGCCTCTCTGACTGCGGTCCAACTGTGCAAGGAACACATAAACAAAATGTGTATCCTACAATTTCATACTAATTCCAGGTGGTGTCCATTACAGGATACGCAGAATTTACTTCTTATCTGTTATGATGTATCAGATGATCTTTGTCCTTCTTAACCCTTTCTTTATTTTATTTTGTTTATTACGTTTTGATTTTGATTTTTGGTTTTGATTATAGTGCAACTTATTGCATTAATCTAAAATTTGTTTAAGATTACGATATTTATGTTTTATTTGTTTATTTAATGTCAGGTGATCCTAATTTTATTTAAATTCTATTTATTTGTATTTTAAACATTTTTATTGTATTTATTAATTGTAAGTATAATTTATTGATAAGATATTCTCAAATTCTATCTACTTTCGTAAATAAATTTATTTTTGTAAAATTTTTTCTTTGTTTGACCATTTCAAATCAGATATATCTAATATCAATTTAATTCTAATAAAATAACAAAAGGTCTATAATCAAATTTTTGTTGTTTACTTACTAATTTTATATACTCGATAATTATTCTAATAACTTTAAATATTTAATAGAATATATTAGGTCTATCAGAAAGTTTGTCTGATAATGTCATTTAATATATGGCTGTTTCTTTTTACCATTGCATTTTTATATACATATGTGCTCTTATAATTTACTGAAATAACGGTTTCTGGAAATTATATTGTTCAGTAAATATTAATAAATGTATTGAAAATGTATTATTTTCTTTTAATTCAAGAACCGACAAAACTTTTCGGTAGATCTATTATTAGCTTCCATTTTCTAAAACGATTCGTATCGTCGAACCTAACTTCAAATGTATAGTAAGCGCTACATAACTACATATACTACACATACTTACATATCGACTTGATGTCACATATGAACACGAGAAGAAATCACGCAGTTGTCGCGTCGATATGCTCTAAATGCGCGTGTGGCACGCATATTACGTCACCATATTCACACACGCATTATTAGGGTTGCATAACATGCGTAGTGTCTTTTAGTCAATATAGCTATCACGTGTGGTTAAACGTTGTCCTCATGTATATATGTCTTACACAGCATACGCTTTTTATGTTTTTCCTACTTTGATTTATAAAAACGATTGTTGTTAAATAACTATTACATTTCTATAAATAAATATATATTTATCTACGTTCCGTGTGTACACACTAATTTAAAAATATATATAATAATATGAATAATAACAAAACAAATGCAATTATAATTTTAAATAAAACGTAATGAAAAACAATATCATATCTATAAATACATTTATGTTGAGTTAACATTTCTTTTGTTTTAATAAACAATTTGTCGTGAATTTTGATATATTTACACGCATAAATAAATGTATATGATTAAAGTACCTATTGAAACGGAAGGCCATTGAGTCGCACGCTCTTCGTGCCTTGTTAGACACGTTTGTCACGCAACGCCCGTAATAATGGCCGCTAAAATCTGTAACGTTGAACAAAGAAAAAACATGCGACTCAACAGGAGAGCACGCAAACAGAGGGGTTGACGTTTGTAGGCCTATATTTGTGTGTAAGTGTACGAGAGTCCGCATGTGTGTATACGTGTGCAGCTGCTTCTTTGGTCGTGACCTTGTTAAATAGGATCGTCCAATAGTCGGAGTCACATATACCCTTCTATTCGTCTAACTGCAATCCAGTGTATTGATTATGTTTAGTTACGTGAGTGAAATATATAGCCGAGTTATATATGTTCGACCACAATCGGAAGAAAAATGATTTTTATTTTATACGCAAAAGTAAAAATTATATCGAGTTTATTTTTATTTTATTTCGATTATTAATATCGTAAAATTATTTGTTGTAAAATAATGATATGGATTTATCTTTCATTTATTTAGTTGTTTGCTGTTGTTTTATAGCAATATAATAGCAAAAATGTTTGTAAATATATATTTTAATGTTTTTGTTTTTATTTAATTGTGATCATTAGAATTATTATTATTTGAAATTATACAATCCTAAAAGATCTCTATTTTATTAGAATATTTTTGTTGTAATTTTCCATGTAGTAATATTTCGTATTTCTAAACAGTTTCCTACTACTAATACAATGTTACAAAGAATACTAGTAAGAACGTGAATATTCTAACGTGTCGGGTGATATTGCTGAGAATGTTGAGCAAGGTAGAAACCAGGATCACAGAAAATCGAAAGGATGCTATGATATGACTATGATATGACCATTATACCATACTAATCCAAACAAATAGACGAGAGACATTTGTAGTTTCAATATTTTCTTCTATTCCTGTGGTGACGAATATTTCAGATTAGATAATGTATTTAAAAACAGTTACACATACAAGTTCTACTTTATATTATCTGTATTTAAGTATAAACTTTTTCTAAATATAAATGGTTACGTGATTCTAATAATTATATTACGTATAAGTACTCAATGATAATCCATAATAATTATCGATACTTAACTTTCTTCATAATTGAATTAACAACTATAATTTAAGTCTATGCATATGCATGCGATTCTAACATTTCTATAGCGTATTAATATGAGCTAATAATGAATAATAATAACAATTACTTATTACATCTAATTCATATTTGATCAGCTTCATTTAATTCAATTAAATATGATGTATTGGATAAATTTTGAAACCATCTAGTTTCTTTAATCGTGTATAGAGTGTAGAGTTTGGTTAGGGGTTGCTTAGAAGAAGAAAAGGATGAAAGGACGGAAGGCGTGTAGTATGCGGAGAAGAGACCAATCGTCATCTTCTCTTCTGGGATTGGTCGGTTCGCCTAGATTTGTGCGATTAGGAGGCGGATTAGAGAGAAAGCACGTTGCACAAATCAGTACTAGTTTATCCGACGGTTGTTGGTAAATCGTAGTTTAGAATCAAGCGGGAAACAGAATCGTCGAAGAGGTCGTCGAAGAGCTAAGCGAGCTTAGGGCAGCGCGGTAGAATGTCTCTAAACGCTATACCTATCTACTACTCTGTCTCGATATTCTCTGTGTGTATATATGTGTGTTTCTATGTGTCTGTTAAGTGTGCCTATAGGAATGGACGACGATGCTTTCGTAGCCTTGTGTTGTTCTTACTTCAACCGGTTTTGCTGATCTTCTTTCGATTATCTTTATCAAGAGTTTCAAGAGAGGTTTATTTTTTAATATTATTTTATTTTTATAACTCATCTATATGAATAAATTTTAAGCAGGAAAGATAAATAAATTTGATCGAATAAAAATCCTAATCCTAGTATCTAATTAGAAGTATATAAAAAGAGACAAGAAGAAAAAAGTAGAAATGAAGGGGTAACTTTATCTATCTCAAATGTTACTATAAAGAAAGATTTTTTTTTATTCATATGATGATTTACTTTTATTTATTTCAATGATAATTGTTAATAGAAAGATTTAAATAATTTCGATTGTGTATTTTTGTAATTTGAGATGTTCCAATTAAATTAAATAAAAAAAAAATATTCATTTGGAGGCGCCAGGTATCGATCCTGGTACCTCTCGCATGCTAAGCGAGCGCTCTACCATCTGAGCTACGCCCCCTGTTGATAGGGGTGAACATTTTTTTCGACTAGACCCTGGCAACTTTATCTCGATCTTATAAGAGATTTACTTTTTTATTTTTTTAATTATATTTATTTTAATTAAATAATTTCAGTTAAAATAATACCTCAAAATTATTAAATGATATTTTTATAATTAATTAATTATAATTTCTCTAATCGTTTACACCTTCGGTCTATGTACGATATTTTGTATCTATGAAAAAATTATTTTATCCGCACTCGTATATCATGTTAAAATTTATTTACTAAATTATTATAGATTAATTTTATTATTAGTACTAACGATAAGAGTAAATGGCTGTACTTATATACATACATTTAAGTTTATACGTTGAACTATATATGTATATAGTAAAATAAGAGACGAAAGAAGAGTCAAGTAGTATTCGCACAGGGCCGCACTTCAGATATTTGAAATATCGATTCACATTTATAATCCTTACCGATTAATAATTATTAATTACATGTTACCACTAATATTTTATTAAACTTTTATGACATAACTTAGTTTGTGACATCGCAATAAAATAATATAAAATCGCGACCAATTCAAATATGATCGTAATGTCAAATTTATTTGGAAATCGATTGATTCTAATTTTAATTGGACACGTGTTTACTGATAAGGAATCAAGTTTAAGTCTGAAATTGACTGCAAGAATGAGAGAGAAGAAGAGAGAGAGAGAGAGAAAGAGATAGTGAGTAGTCGGTGATAGAAGTGAAAGGGAAAGGGGCAGAGGTCCTGTCGACCTCCATAACCTCATGGAAGCCTGTTACTTCGAGCGGTCTCTTTTCCGATAATTTGCCATTCATTAACATAAGGCCTCACTCTCTTTCTTCTTCGTGATTCAACCTGTGATCTTTAAAAACACTTTAGATTTTTCTTTCCTTCCTTTCGGAAGTTTTCCTAATCAATCGTGAGACTCCCTTCAGTAGCTGCGGCCCTGCTTGCGGTTTGCTCTTATTTTCCGATATTGTCGGTTAACACGCTGCTTGCTCTTTTCAACCCTCTCATTTCCTACCCTATCGACGCTTTCTATCAATAATTCCTCTCTCTCTCTTTTTCCTTTTCATTTTTTCCTCTTTTTTGTTTTTGCACAATTTACTACTATGAATATTTAAATATTTTTTATAAGAATAAGAATAATAACGAATAATAAAAGTCGATAACTTTTAATGATAATTTCGAAGAAAAGTTAAATTTACGAGATTTTAGTGCAGGTTCAGTTTAATACTATGCCAATACTATACATATAGTGTCACGTCTAATTGGGAAGATTGACATTGACCTATGTTAAAAATATTCCTGGAATTTCTTTTGCATCTTCATCGAATAGATTGGAAATGTTTAGACTTTGGTGACGCAGCTTCTAGGGATAACAATTTCTTTGAATATATTTATAAATAGAGTAGCTATTACCACACGCTATAAATAACATCAGTTCAAAATAACTTTCATCCTTTTTCTTAACCTGAAGTGGATTGTAACTATAACTTTGGTTACATAAAGTCTACAAAGTTAAAGAAAAAATAAAAAAAAAAAAATTAGAGGAAAGAAAAAGTTGGTTTAAATTCAATTTTAAAAAAAGAAAAGAAAATAATAAAAGTATTAATTGTTATTGTCAGATTTCTAGTTATGAATTCGTTGACTCGCTACTAGGTAAAGTCGACTGAATTTATATTTGAGTGAATAAAATTGTCGAGTGCAAACTCAATCTAAATCGACGACGACGACGACGACGACGACGACGACGTTGACGTCGCGACAGTTAATGAAGCGTCTTAAAAACCTTCATTACATTTATACATATATTAACTACAGATATCTATAACAGACGCGACATTCCGGTTTTCTAACGTTAATTAACGATTTTTCAATGTTCGATAATCAATTTTCGACTCTCGACTCTCGATTTTCGTTTTTTGATTCTCGATTTTTGATTTTCGATTGTTTGATTTTTTAGTTTTTTGATTGTTCGATGTCATGATCACAAGAGTATACTTATTTAATTTCAATTGTGCGGAATCTATTATTTGAAATAGTATTTCAAATATAAATTGTTCGAATATTATTCAACTCTGACGCCAACACGGCACGTTCGCAAAGCCGATTTTATTTATAGTAACAACCTGAATCCCATGTTCTATCTCTTACCACGTGCTTGTACGAAGAAGATCACACGAGTGGATCGTAGCCAGAGATTCTTCCGTTTATATTTTATGAATCTGATTCCTGCTACTATTAGTTTTTATTTTTTTTTTTAACTCGACACTTATAGGTTGTTAAATTGAAAGAAATGACTACGAAATACAAGGGACTGTTGAAATAGTGGAGAAATTAAATTTATCAAAAAAACCAATTTACTTTCCGAACATCCTAATACGGTGAAAACTTTGTAAGAACGTTATCACCAAAATTACTTGAAAGTTTTATCGTGATATTAACGACGTTAGTTGTAGAAGATCCATTTCATTTGGTAGTAGGTACTGCGGAAATGAATAAATGCTTCTCCTTAATTAAGTGCCTTCTATGTACGAATGAAAGGAGCTCGCAATATACATTACGACTCCGTTATTAATTCAACCATCTATATATGATTATATATATATAGATACATACATGTTCGTGTTTCATGTATAAAGAGTATAATATGTGTAATGCACATATAGGAATAGGTTAGATAAGTTCCTATTTGTTCTCTTCTCTATCTCACCATTTTTCTCTTCCTTGTGTATGTTTTACTTAAACTGTTTTTTCCTTGTGTACTATCTAGTCTATATAACTCCGGATGCTTTGTTTACGTTGAGAAATGTATTTGAATGGAAATATCAACAACGTTAAATTTGTCGAAACGAAATGTGTTAGGAAAAGTGAAATATGAATTATATTAACTCTTAAACTTACGTTATATAGTGAATTTTTATGAAAAAAATGCTTTTTCCCGAAAGGGATATTATCTTTTAATTACTATAGAAAGATGATATTAATAATAAAAAACTAGTGATAAAATGTAGAAACATGAAAGATATGAAGAGATGTTCCATAAGTATCGTCATAATGTTTAAAAGTCAATTTTACAAAATTAACCAGTTATATGCAATAGAATATTATTCAAATATAATTATTATTGTTAAAATTAAATATTTGTAGGAGACGGTAAGCGTCGCCGTCTTATCTTTTGGGTTTACTGACAAAGACGCTAGTTTGTTAGTATAGGGCGATAGGTATTGGTTAGATTTTAAGTAACCTGATACAACGGACGAAATAAAGGACGGTGTGAATGCGACGAATGAATGCACGAGCGACAAAAGAGTAGTGAGTATTGAGCGTTGTAAGAGAGAGGATCTGCGTTTTGTAATAACGATTAGAAATTATAATAAAACTGTTTTTCCTATTAAAAATCCTACAAAATTGGGGGCTCGTCCGGGATTGAAGAGCTACAGCGTGCGAAGAGTAGGATTGCGGAAAGACAACAGCGAATACTGCGATAGCGAAATTGTGTGAACTTTTGCGATAGTGAATTGGTGTGAACCTTTGTGATAGTGAAGAATTAGCGGTGAACAGCGTGACAGAGAGTGTGTGTGCGAAACAGTATAGAAGAAGAAAAAATCATGAGCGACGTACGTAAAGCGCCTTCGGAATTTTTGGTATCGGAATTGAAGGAGAAGTTGGCAACTTTGGGACTTGCCACGACAGGTGTTAAAAGCGAGTTGATAGCCCGCCTTATGGAAGCTGATCCATCGGGAGATTGGGTAATAGGAGACAGTATTGCGAGGAGGGATGTCGAAGAAACGCGGAACACAACCGTAGCCGCGGTGAGTGAGAGTATAGATGAGCTTGCGCTTTTAAGACGAGAGATGGAAATCTTTCGAAAAGAGAAAGAGATAGCGGAACGAGAAGTAGAACTAGCGCGGAAGGAAATAGAGATCCTGCGAAGGACACAAAGTCCTGCTATTGGTCAGTCGTACGGGTTAGAAGAGGCGAACCGGCCACCTGCGCAAACGGAGATAAATAAATTATCTTTAAAAGCTGTTACTGAATTGATTGGATACTTTGAAGGGGAGGCAGATGAGTTTACAATATGGGAAGACCACGTAAACTACCTGCGTGACATGTATCATTTGACCGAAGACCAGGCGAAAGTGATGATCGTACAGCGTTTAAAGGGGCGAGCGTTAGAGTGGTTTAGATCGCGGAGAGAATACCTGCATCTCACAGTGGATGAACTTTTAGTTGAGTTGCGAAAAATGTTCCATCAGCGAATCAGCAAGATGACCTTGCGAACGAGGTTCCAGGAACGTGTTTGGAAGCGTGACGAGTCTTTTAGCGATTACTTCCATGAGAAGATCATATTAGCGAACCGGATAGAGATCGACGAGGAAGAAATGATCGAATTCGTCATCGCTGGGATACCAGATCAATCGCTACGAGATCAGGCAAGGGTGCATGGTCATAAAAGGAAGGAGTCCCTTCTGAGCGCGTTCGAGCATATATCGCTACAAGGACGCCCGCAACAGGCGAAGATGGATAACTCGACGACACATCGAAGCAACATAGACGCTAGTATTAGAAGAAAGATAAATAACGTATCAGATAACCGTTTGAGGTGCAAAAATTGCGGTGCGATAAGTCATCTTAGCGAGGAATGCCCATATAAGAGCAGAGGTACGAAGTGCTTCGAATGTAGAGAATTTGGTCATATCGCGGTTAATTGCCCTAGAAACCGTATTACTAACAAAGATTCATGTAATATCTCGCGATCGGTGCGTGGTAAGTATTACAAAGAAGTAGTAATCAATGGTCAGAAAATCGACGCGCTAATCGATACCGGAAGCGATATATCTCTAATGCGAGCCGCGCAATACATACAAATAGGATCGCCTAGATTGAAACCGAATGAGATCAGATTTCGTGGAATAGGCTCGGAGGAAAATAAAACGTTAGGGGAATTCTTTGCGGGTATTGAGATTGATGGTAATCAATATACCATTGAAATTTCCGTGGTACCCGATACATTGATGCAGCATGCTGTTTTGTTAGGAACTGATTTCTTAGATACGGTGGATATTAATATTAGAGAGGGAAAAATTGCAATTAGCAAACCGTCGGGAAGTGGGGAGAACAGCGAGGAAGTAGTCGAAATTTTAAAGATAGACTGTGTATATGATACGAATGAGCTAGATCTGTCGCACATTCCGTCGAGTGAGCATAAAAAATTGGTAGTAGACTTGATTAGTAACTATAATCCGGTGAAAGTGCGCGATGTTGGTGTTAAAATGAGTTTGATGCTAAAAGACGAAGAGCCAGTTTATCAGCGGCCAAGACGTTTACCTCCGTCGGAAAGGCAGGAGGTAGAGAATCACATCAGTGATTGGTTATCTAGCGGTATTATTCAACCATCGTTATCTGAGTACGCGAGTCCGGTTGTACTAGTAAAGAAAAAGGACGGTGGTACAAGGCTCTGCGTGGACTACCGAAAGATAAATAAGAAAATAGTGAAGGACCGTTATCCGCTTCCGTTGATCGACGATCAGTTGGACGCGCTTCAGAATGCAAATATTTTTAGTACGTTGGATTTGAAAAACGGGTTTTTCCATGTACCATTGGAACCGGAAAGCAGAAAATACACATCATTTATAGTTTGTGATGGGCAATACGAATTTTTATACGTGCCGTTTGGGTTATGCAATTCTCCCGCAGTTTTTCAAAAATTTATTAATGCTGCGTTCAGGGAATTGATCGGTAAAAAGATAGTATTAACATACATGGATGATTTAATAATACCCTCGAAAGACCGTGAGTCTGGAATAGAATATTTACAGGAGGTAATTCGAGTGGCCGGACAATTTGGGCTAAACATTAAGTGGTCGAAGTGTCGTTTCCTTGAATCACAGGTGGAATTTTTAGGACATGTGATTGGGAACGGAAGGATTAGGCCGTCGAGAGGGAAAACGGAGGCGGTCATGAAGTTCCCACAACCTTCGAGCGTAAAGCAAATTCAAAGTTTTCTGGGACTAACGGGGTTCTTTAGAAAGTTTATAGCTAATTACTCCCTAATCGCGCGGCCATTAACGGATCTACTAAAAGCGGATGTAAAATTTGAGTTCGGGGAGAAGCAAAAAGAAGCAGTAGAGCAGTTGAAGCGAGCCTTAAGCAATAAACCAGTGTTGAACATATATAGGGTTGGAGCCGAAACAGAACTACATACTGACGCGTCTATGTACGGATATGGCGCAATCTTATTGCAGCGCGACGAAAACAATGATAAATTTCATCCGATCTATTATGCGAGTGGTAAGACTACATCGACTGAGGCGAAATACACTAGTTACGAGCTCGAAGTGTTAGCAATAATAAAAGCGTTACGGAAGTTTAGAATTTATCTGTTGGGTATACCGTTTAAGATAGTAACTGATTGTCAGGCATTTTCGATGACTATGAATAAAAAGGATTTATGTGTGAGAGTGGCTCGGTGGGCTTTGTTATTGGAAGAGTTCCAATATGAGATAGAGCATAGACCAGGTAAAAGTATGTTGCATGTCGATGCGTTGAGTCGGAATCCATTGCCGACCAGCATGGTAATAGATGAAAGCGATGAGAGTGTGAATGTGAGGATTGGTAGGGCGCAGCGTAGCGATAACGAACTTAGGAAGTTTTTCGAATTGGCGCAGCGAGATGAGCTTAATGATTATAAGATTAGGTATGGCCTATTGTTTAAACAAGACGAAGGGGAAATGCGATTAATTGTACCGAAATCAATGATCACCGAAATAATTAGGCGTGTTCACGAAAATGGGCATTTCTCGGCGGCAAAAACGGAAACGTTAGTGAAACGGAATTATTGGTTCCAGAATATGCGTTCAAAAATTGAAAAGGTTGTACGTACTTGTGTGAGTTGTATTTTAGCAGAACGAAAACAGGGTAAACAGGAAGGATTCCTTAATCCTATTGAAAAGGGCAGCATACCGCTGGACGTATATCACATAGATCATCTGGGACCGCTAAATTCGACGAAGAAAAATTATAGACATATCTTAGTGGTAGTAGATGCTTTTTCTAAGTTTGTGTGGTTGTACGCGGTTCGGTCAACAAATACAGCCGAAACTCTAGATAGGCTTCGAAAGCAGGCGGCGATATTCGGAAACCCGAGAAGGATCATATCGGACCGCGGCACCGCCTTTACTGCGCGTGAGTTTGAGGAGTATTGTAAAGAAGAAGGTATTGAGCACGTAAAAATTACAACCGGTGTGCCTAGGGGAAATGGGCAAGTTGAAAGGATAAACAGAACCCTTATTCCTGTTCTTACCAAGTTAGCGGCGCCAAAACCCCAAGACTGGTACAAATATTTGGGAAGGGCACAACAGTGCTTAAATGCCGTTCCAAATCGCAGCACAGGGACGTCCGCTTTCAACGTCCTTTTTGGAGTGCATATGAGAGTAAGAAATGATCCACAAATTCGAGAAATTATAGAGACCGAGTGGCTACGGGAGTTTCAAAAAGATCGCGATGAACTCAGAGATGCTGTTCGAGACCAGTTGCAGAAAGTGCAGCGGGAAAATATAAAAACATATAACAAACGACGAAAGGAAGCAAAACGATATAACGAGGATGACTTGGTGGCAATCAAGCGAACGCAATTGGCACCAGGCTTGAAGCTGGCATCGAAATACTTGGGTCCGTATCAGATAATAAAAGCCTTGCGTAATGATCGATATGTGGTGCGTAAGGTAGGCGAATCGGAGGGCCCTTTACAAACTTCTACATCGGCGGATCACATGAAACCGTGGGTCGAAAGTATAAACGTCGGATTGAGTGATAGTGAGTCGAGTGACGATTAGTGATTATTGTGGCAGACGTGTAAATGGATATGAGTAAATGGAATTGATGCGAATGAATGAATGTGAAACGAAACGGTATCTGAGGACAGATACCGCTGCAGAATGGCCGAGTGTAGGAGACGGTAAGCGTCGCCGTCTTATCTTTTGGGTTTACTGACAAAGACGCTAGTTTGTTAGTATAGGGCGATAGGTATTGGTTAGATTTTAAGTAACCTGATACAACGGACGAAATAAAGGACGGTGTGAATGCGACGAATGAATGCACGAGCGACAAAAGAGTAGTGAGTATTGAGCGTTGTAAGAGAGAGGATCTGCGTTTTGTAATAACGATTAGAAATTATAATAAAACTGTTTTTCCTATTAAAAATCCTACATATTAGTTAATTATTTTGGTTTGTAAAAAATTCTTTTCTATTCTCGAAAATTTTACTGCTAATACCAGTATACTAAAAAATTGGATTTAATTGTAAGATATAAGAGTAACTCAATCATTTTCTCATGAATTTCTTTTTTGTAGGCAAGTAAGATCAATAAAGAGAATGTAACTGACAAAAAGTAAATATTTATTATGAGTTAGGCGACATAGTTATTATTATAATAAAAATATCATAGCACGCACTCTCTCTCTCTCTCTCTCTCTCTCTCTCTCTCTCTCTAATAATACATAGACACATCTATGACGTTTAGGGTTGTAAGGAATTTGTGGAATTTGGAGCTTCGTACGAAAGAGACTAACATATGTAAAATGACTCAGTTATCTTAGAAAAGGAGCTGAATCAAAAAAAGAAAGAAAGAAAGAAAGAAAAGAGACATACATATTCATGGAATTAGCACAATGTCACGTTCCGTTTTTAAAACACATGCTAGGAAATCTGTCTTTAGTTTAGCTTGAACAAGAAAGTCATCGATATTAAAATTATTACTCGATGAAATAAAATAAAATTTAGTTGTTGCTAAATTTTCTATCCAATTTTATTAAAAGAATTAAAGAATATTATTTAATTATTTATTTCCTGTAATTTTTGTGTTGTTCTTCCTTTGTTTAAAACAAATAAATTTATGTAAGGGAATTAAATTATTGACCGTTAAACGAAAATGAAGACTGGCAAAATATAATTTATCTGAAAGGTTAAATTCTACAAGTAAATATTTGTTATTTATTTATTTTCTGTAATTAGTTAATTTTTTTCTTCCTCTTATTGAAACAAATCGAGTTATATAAGTGAATATAATTGTTGGTCGTTAAACGAATATGGAGGCTGAAAAATAGCAACAATGTCGTTGTGACAATTCATCAATAAGATCGAAGGCTGCAGGAAGAGAGGAGAGATCAGAGCGTAACCGTAGCAGAGGATGTAACATTGAACTTAACTCGGTAATAACCTCCGGTTAATGGTCAAACCAAATGTGAAGTTGAGCGTTGTAGGTTTTGAAGTATGCATTATCACTTTAAGATATCAACGTATCTACGTCCTACGTGTTTTAGCATCTACGTCTTAATTTACATAATTACGAAATTTCGAACTAACTTCATAATAAACTTTCAGTTCAAATAATTTGAATAGTTTTATGCAACATAATGATCCATAAATACACGAGTCGTCGAGTGGTGAATGGTACATAAAATAATTTAGAATACTTGATATTCAAAATTAAGAAATATCCGTATCTCTTGGCATCTTTTTTTCGGGTGAACAAGAATCAGTACCAGAAGAGAGTAGGAAGAGTGATCAAATTATTCATTATTATGAATGATTATGACCGATGGCCAAAGAGCAATGATGAAAGTAACTTACAAAATCATTCTGATTAATTTTTCACTTATTGCTGGTTCATATAAATGAAAATATATTTTAGTTTTTCTTTTTTTAAAAATACTTGCTCGTAAATAAATTCTTTTTTGATTTGTTCCTTCTCATTCTATTACTCACTCGTTACTGTGTCTTCGTGTTGCACAAAAAGAAGAGAGAGAGAGAGAGAGAGAGAGGAAAATAAATCGTTTATGTTACCGAACGGGTTTTACTGATCACGTTTATAAACCATTTGATTTTTAGCGTCAATTTCTTTTTTTTTCCTCTTTTATTTACGCTTGAAACGAGCCACGAATCATGAAACTTCATCAGGTTGAGAACATCGACCACTTCTGTTTATTTTTCCGAGAGAGCATGAACTTCCGTTTCCGTCGATCGTGTGCCAATAAACTCAGATCTATCTCCATCACCTTTTGCTTCGAAATAGAATACTTTTTATCGATGTTCACTTTAATGCATGTACTATTGTTTTCTATTTCCAACCAAATGAATTATTAACGAATTAATTTGCAATCTTTTTTTGCATATAGTATTAGAAGCATTTCTAATCAACTTGTTATTAAAGTGTTAATTAACATTCGTAAGTAATTTAATGAATTAATGTATGTATATTCTGAATTCATTATTTATAAACCTATTTATTTTGAATAAATAAATTTATAAGAAAACACTCTTGCAACTTTTCTTGCAATTTTAATCAATTTGGAAACAAGATGCTAATTAACAAAGATAATAAGTGAATTGAAAAATATTCTTTATAATTTATGTTAATATATTTATTTATTAATATTGAACGAATAGATTTGTCAATAACCGTAATTATTTTTATGGGATTGATTAGCTCATTAAAACGACGCGAAACTGACGAGAATAACGATTTAATTGTTATTATTGTATTAAAGGATGGTTTGGATAGTTTGTTTGGTATAGAAACAGAAATTTCCAATCAACGAATCGAATCGTTTAATCTTTGTAATAGCTCGATATTCCATTCGCAAAGTTTTAATCAATTATTGTCTTTGACATTCGGATATATTGTCGTTTGCAGAATGGCAGATAATCATTTATCTTCTTGTCTTTAAAGATTTATAGATTAATCCGTTCCATAAATTTTGTCTTTTGATATTTTAACATGTAAATTATTTATTTTGCTACTGATATTGATATTTCTTTTGTTATTTTCTTTTCTTATTTTGTTATTATTATCGTTAATATTATTGAAAGAAGCGATCGAAAAATATTTCTAAACATGAAAGATAGTAGAAAAACGAAAAACGATTTGTACATTTGTTTTACTAGAAAATTTTTCGTTATTTATTTGTTGTTTTGTTAGCATTTCTTTTTTTAACCTTCGATAAAAAAATTTGTATTCGACGACAAACGAAAAATTTCGTTTCTAAGTAAAAAGTACCAATGAAAAACGAAAGGGTTCGTTAATTATGAAAGATTTCAAAGCGCCTTCCTCGTTAACGTAATTTCGTTCGTCCTTCTCTCTACATTTCTTTTTATTTTCCTTTTTCTCAAATTTTATTTTTTCGTATTTTTGTAATTTCTTCATTTTTTCTCCTTTTTTTTCTTTTTTCATAAACACGCCAACGTGGCAGCCCACAGGAAGGTTTTAATTGGAAACTAAATTGAGCTTGGTAATAATTAATAAGACGAATTGCGAGGAAAAAAACATTTTTTGGATATTCTTTTGAAAATGCGTTGAGTTCTTAAGTTAATAAATAAAAAAGAAACAACAACAAAGAAATGAAAGAAAAAAATTCTTTTCACTTTTTGATGGATTCGCGTGCGAAACGAATGGAAAGAGACAAACAATTGGGAATATCATTTAATTTTCTTAATTTAAAATGATATAAAAATGTTAACACTTTACCGACCGTTAGCCTATTGATAGGTTATTTTTTTGCCGACGCTTACCGAACAAAAATTTATTATTCAGCTTTTTGTCGTCGACCGATAGCTTATTTATCGGTTGACATAGCGATAAACAGTCATTATCATTACATGAACTTTAATTTGTTATTAGAATCTTATTACTATCTTATTAAAATCTGTTATAAGAATCTTTTAGAAGAATCTGAGGCTGAGCAGCCAGTCGGACGAGCGTATGCTGTTGAAAACCGGTCGGTAAAGTATTAATATTAAATGATATATTCTAAAAAACACTTACCGAAGCTACAAGCCAGTAAGATAGCTATCAGTATTATCTTCATGACGATTATAACTCGTGTATAAAAATGTTTCGAAATTTTGCGGATCGATTTGATCGACTTCTTTAAATGATGATGTAAAAATTTTATAGAAAAGAACAAAAAAAAGAAAAAGAAAAAGAAGAAGATTAAGAAATAGAATATAATGATGAAGAAAATTTCACTTATTAAAATCACTAATAACAATTAGACAAAACACCGCGATGACAACAGAATTTTAAGAAAGGAATGATTCGATCGAAGACGTAACCTCGTGGTTGGTTGAAAATTGACATTGATATCGTAAGCTGTAGTGGGGGAGATCAAATGATCCCATTCGATCGGCACGTGGTTCTTCGTGCACTGTCACCTTTTTCTACCCTCCGTTTATTTTATACCTGAATACAACAGTTCGACCCGACCAGCTGTGTCAGCAGGTGTCAATATTTACCTCGACCTTTGCATGAAATGAAAATCCTACTTTTTTTACATTTATATATATACAAATATAAACACACATCACATATATGTGTGCATCCACTTCTTCTTTCCTTTTTAAATTTACTTTCCCTCTTGCTTTTATCTTTTCACTTTCCGAAGGGTAGAGATCCTCGGGTTTATCAAAGATATGTTTTAATAGAGTCGAAATAAACGAACAATGTAAATTCTTGATTATTATCGTTTTTTTCTCAAGTTTGACATTTGCTATGTTCTTCTTTAAACCAAAAGAAGAACAAAAAACACAAATAACTGATAATCTTTTACCCCTCTCTTCTTTTTTCTTTACAAAAAAACAATGTATAGAAACATCAATTATAAAAGGGGATGAAATTTTTGGCGGGAATTTAAATAATTAAACGAACGATATTTTGCGAGAATGAAAACTTTGAATGCTAACTTCTCTCACCCCGACGAATATGAATAAATAATGCGAATAATAAAGTTCATTATTTGTGGTACACTTAATTTAATTTTATTATTATTATTATTATTATTATTATTGTTATTAGGATATATCCGAAAAATAAGTCTGTCGCGAAAGACCCGAGTATGACGACTGTTTCTATTCGTTCGTTCTCTCAAGCGCGAGGACAGGGAGAAGAGTGCTACTGCTTCTTTCCCCTGCCCCTCTTCCCAACCTTCCCCATCATCATCCTCCACCTCATCCACCAACTCGTCGTTCTCCTCCTCCTCCTCCTCCTCCTCTTCTTCTTCATCTTTTTTTCTCTCTTTTCTCTCTACCGTTCTAACCCAGTCAAACTCCTCCGACGATTTTCCTCTCTTCTCTTTTTCTCTTGTTCTCTTCGAGCTCATGGAGGAGGATCGTTGATATTTTTGTACATACATACGAACTTAGTATACTAGAGGCCAAACTCGTGAACGTTATCATTACTTCGAGAGGTATATCAAAGAAAATGAGAATGAAAGAGAAATTAAACAGACTTTGTCTAACTTTCGTTAGTTTGAATTTGGTTCGAGTCCATTAATCAATTTAAACATTAGAAGATAAATGAATGAAAAAAGAAAGATAGAAAGAAAGAAAGTCTGATAGAAAAATCGTTTGATCGAATATCAGATGTAGTTTTTTTTCTGAGAACTCATCGATAACCGTTTTTATCTTAATTCTTCTTGCCGACGTCCTTGTCAAAGTTAATACTGCTAATTCCTGATAAAATATGGCCTCGAGGGGATAACTGAGAGTTTTATTAATACCTTTATTATTACAATCTACTGCAGACCGGTTATCTTCCAGATGCGTTAACATACAAATTATTTCGACTGTGGTAGAAGATTTTTTTTAATCAGATTTTTATAGATATAAAATTGCATTTTTGATATTACTGCTATCGATTACTATGATTAATAATAATAATAATAATTTTTAAATATAAATATGTGAAACATATTAAATGAAAATTATATTCGTAGAAGCTTTTAATGGCAAAATAAATGTCTATTTCTATTCAAGTCCCATAATTCTAATTGTTTTATATAAAAATATGAATTATATCATATAAACATCCGCAGTCGAATTATAATATAATAATTTGTGTTTGACGTTTTTCGAATATGTAAAATATTTAAGTACTTTCGATTGATCATACAGGTAACGATAACTATATTACTATCTTCTACAATAATGTGTATACGTACACATATGTATATGTGTATGTGTCATGCACAGAGGACAACTCTTTCTGCAATTGGTCATTAGCCCTTGTCTAATGGCACGACCATTAGGAGGATTCGGTCGATGTTCGAATCAAAGAGAGATAACTGGTAGATTCGAAAGCCATAAACGATGATGCTAATCGCTCGGTGAGCCGTTAGTAATTAACTTCGTCCTCCGTTTCACATTGCATTACTCGATTAAATCCTATTGTGAGCTATATTCTAATTTCTCGTTTGCCACGAGACTAAAAATATTGCTCGTTTAATTGGATTTACTTAAATTCTTCAAGACTACCATGATTTTATTCATAAATATACAAATGAATACCTAAATCACTTATCCTATGTAAAATAATGTTCACTCTTTTAACTAGTAAAATTATCAAGAATTTCGAAAAATAAATATTAACAGTTTTCGATCAAATTTATCAAAACATGAACTTCCATAAATTCTCTCTCTTTATCTTTTTTGTATTTTTATTTATTTATTATTTTTCTTGTTAACGAATTCCGTTCAATCATTTAATGTAACATGTAAATAGTAAAAAGAATAAAAAAATATGGAACGAAAGATTAATATTTTTTTATGACTTTATCGTAAAAATACGATGATGTTTGCAATATTTATTTTCAAGCTATCTTCCCATCGTAGCAAAATCAACATATATGTATATTCTATCTCTTTCTCTGGATAGTTGCTATGGGATTTGTTAACGATAGGTTCACGGTAACGATTTTGAACGAGAAGTGGCCTCAGGGATTTTACTCTTTGGCCCTGGACTTTACGCGAGTTTCTCTATCAATATTGAATTAGAACGATATTAATTACTTCGCTTTATAATGTCCACTCTAGCGAATACTAACAACACGCCTTTACACTAAACTCATATTTATACATATGTATCCGATGATAATGATGATGATGATAATGATGACGACGACTTATTGTTGATTTTGTTACAGAATTGGTAAAAAAATTCTAAATTAATTTAAAAATACTAATTATTTTTTTCTGAAACTTTATAAGTAAAATTAATTTACTTATAAAGATTCAAATTGTCACGAGCGTAGGTTTTAATTTTACAATCTAATTTCCATTGTAATTTTTCGCCTACCTTGTTATTTGGATATTTCTTACAAGTATTGTCCAACGTAGTCGCTGTAAACGATGTTCTGATATGCGATAGAATATTCAGTATTCGAATTAATAGGAAGACACAACTTTACAGATGAAAAAATTTTCGTATGTTAGAATACTAACAATTTTTGTTGCATTTTGATCATTTTATAGCTTATAGAGTATTCCTTGTTTCATTTCAACACTTGATACTACACGTTTCCTTTTCGATGATATTACATGTGAGTTTTAAATACGGATGATATCAATTTCGTACTAAATCAATAAGATAGATATAATATTGTATTTATGAAGCAGAGCTTTTCAAACTTTTTCACTCAGTGACCTTTCTTATTCGTGCAAATATTTTCACGACCCTAAATATAGACTTTATGCTATATTCTTTCACTATCATAAATTCGCAGACATATTATATAAGTGTAGTATTATTAATCTTATTTATAATTTAATTTTCGTTCATTGCGTGTCCAAAAATATTTTAGATTTGCTAAAATTTCTGTAATTTTCAAGTTTAATTACGCGACCTCATATGGGGTCGTCAGGGTTATGACCCACATACTTTGAGAAGCCTAGAATGAAGGATATACTACGTTTGGATTATTTGGTTTGATAGTAGATTATACAACCAGGAAAGGGTATATGCAGTGTTAATATACTAGATTTTCGGATACTGAAGATTCCACTGCATATAAATAGTGGTTTGGTATTGATCTAATATCATAAGATTATTATCAATATTTATTTATTTATTTCACTGATCAAGTAATAATCACATAAAGCTGATAAAGTAAAATCCCGTTTCTTTTTTTCCTTTTTTTTTGTTTTCGGTAAATCGAGTTGTTTGTGTATTTGTAATGTTATATTTACAAGTATATAGCTCTTTTCCATTTGACGAAAGTTCTTTTACAATATTGTGTTTCTCCTTAAACGTTAAATGTATGTATATATACATAAATATATGTATATTATATATTATATATTATAATATTTATATATACATGTATATATTTATATATATATATACATGTATATATGTATGTATATATGTAATATACATGTATGTATTTATATATATATATATGTATATATAAATATACATGTAACGTACGTGTTATCTTCTACAATTGGCGCTCGAAAAGAATTGGTGAGAGTCGTGTAGAAAATATCGAGTTTTCTTCAATGATTCTCAGAGTCAATTCAATTATCAATAATATTTAAATGTTTATAAATGATTTAGTTGAGCTAGAGTTGAGCGCTATCTATTGAAACGCATTTTTATCCTTTTTTCTTTTTCTTTTATTTTCTTCCGGCGTAAGAAAATGATTATTGTACCCAAAACCCCGTGTGTAATGAAATTTTCTCCAGAAAAAAAAAATATATATATATTATATATATATAAAAAAAAAAGAAAGAGAGGAAAAGAATAATAATTACACAAAAAACGAAACAAAATACTCTAGTTAACAATAAATTATTAAATATCTATTCACAGGTGGTATGTATAGGCTAATCGTTATTACTATCAACGTTTTAACGTAATCCCCTTTCTTTCTTTTTTTATCTTTCTCTCGCTTCTTTATCATTAATCAGCTACTAACGTCATTTACGACTATCATTAGATAAGACACACGTACGCACGTAATTACCCACACACGTACAGCACCAGGACTTTTTCTAATTTACGGCACGTTTGCTTGTTTTCTTTATCTATCTTTTTATTTATTTATTTTTTTTTTAAATGAATACGAATCTTATTTGGAAGCACGACGACGATGACAACGACGACGACCGATATAATATAAATGATAAATGAGATTTTATTATAAATATTAGTCTCTCTTTTTATCTACGGCAACGAGGTAACTTTACGTCATCCTGCTTCCAAATATCTCGTTTACGTCGTCTTTAATGACACTTTTATATTATATTTTATTTTATTTTTTCTTCATTTTCTTCGTCTTCTTCTTCCTTTTTTCGGCCGTTTGTGTTTTATTTTATTTTTTATTTCTTTTTTGAAATTTCGTCCTTTCATGCACAGCAGTGAGTATTTTTCATGGATATGCGCATGAGTATGTATCCGGAGTCACATGAAATAACGTTTGAAAAGCTTAGATTTTTTTTTTCAAACGTCATTCCAATGTAAAAAGCTACAAGTTATAGTCCGTGTTTTGTATGTGTAATTACATTAAGTAACTTTTCGGCCGTTTTAATTGATTGTATCGAAGTTTCAATCGCCTAAGAATATTTCTTTCTTTACTTTTTTTTTTTTCTCCGTTTCTTCGTCGCCATACACACACATATATAATATATAAATTCTAAGTCAGCGAAGACACGTCGTGAAGCTCGAAGATAATACAAAATAAAACAAAAATATTCAACAATAACAATAAGAAGTAAACAGAACCGAAACAAAAAGAAAAGATGTATGGATTTGAGTATATAGAATTAAAAATCTTTATTTGATCGATTTGAAAAATTATATACTCGATCACGCTTGAAATGTTCACTAAATGACGTTAATTAATTTTAATAGTTTTATTAGCTTCAACGTACGCGCGTTTCAACTTGCTGTAATTTTTTTCCCCCTTTTCTTCTTCTTTTTTTTTTCCAATATTTCTTTCGTTGCAAATACTATACACAACAAATAGCGCATTTTTAATCTACGATAGATTAACTAACATTATAACATTTCGGTGTACAGAATAATGACTTTCTTATTTCATTTTCATTTGTTTGTTTGTTTTTCTGTGTTTTTACCTTCATTTTGTTTTCTTTTTGTTTTGTTTATATCTTTATATATACACCTATATTTGTATTAGAACGCAACACTATTTGTCGTCGCTAATTATTATCGTTTTTAAATGTGCTACGATTTTTTCTGCTTCTGCATTTTATTAATTTGTTTACTCTTTTTTTTTGCTTAGCTTTCTTTTTTCTTCTTCTTCTCCTTTGTTTTCTTAGTTATTTGTAGGATGATTTCTCATTCATTTACGTTTTTACTTAATTTCGTGTCTTGTTTCACACTCGCATTTCAAAAGCAAACACAACATAGCAACAGGCACACATTTATTCACTCTCTATCTTTCTCTCTTTCTTTTTTTTCTCTCTGATTTTTTCTATCTTTCTTTCTCTTTTAGTTTGATTTCATAGAAAAAAAAAATCTGAAAGAAGATAAGAAAGTTATTATGTACGGCAACCACACAGTAGAGTCCTTAGAAAAATGGAGGGGAGAGAATCTTATGCGAGAGGATACGAGGTATGACCATGAACTCTGTTGATTCGGATATTATTATTATTATTATCATTATCATTATTATTATATTTATTTTAATATTATTCTTATTCTTATTAATATTATTATTATTATTATTATTTTTCTTCTTATTATTATTCTTATTATTATTAATTATTATTATTATTAATATTATCAAACGGAGATTAAAAAATGTGATTTCCAATGATAGAAAAACGTACGAAGTGTGACATTTGCTATCTAGTTTTGATTGGCTGACAATTTAACTTTATTTTTCTTCCTCATTTATTCTTTTTTTAATATTTCTTCTTCCCTTTTTTCTTGTTTCTAGGTCTTTTTATAAATAGTTAAATCCGTTCACAGTTTGCTCGTAAATAAATTTCTTCTCAAAGAAAAAATTTTCAAATTATTATTATTTTATTTGTTCGTATTAGATTTTACGTATGCGTGTTAAATAATTTTAACCACAAATAACAAGATCGTGCCGAATAGAAATTCCGATTTATTGAAATACAATCGGAATCAGTATTTTTAAATATTCCAAAAGTTGGATGATATTTGAAAAATAAATTGATTTTTATTGCGCGCGAGAATTAAAACATATTTGTTATACGAAGATATTTATATACGTATATAAATATGTATTAAGCTATTCGCGATTTCGTCAATCTATTCGAATATTCTCAAGTAATTACCGTTAATTTTGTTGTTATATCACTGAACATACACTTCGTGTAATCATAGAAAATATATAGCAACGATACTTTATTGTAATCTAAAACGATTTCGATTTATGGTTATTATTATTTTTCTTTTATTCTTACCTTTATTTTATATTTTTCTGTCAATTATTAAAAAGACAAATAAAAAACACGTGTTCGTCTATCTGTCTCTATCTCGATTAATTATCCTACCATTCTCTCCCTCTCTTTCTATCATTTTCTCACAGTCATTCAACCCTCCCACATGTTTCCTATATGCTATTTACAAACGCGACTATTTTTTTTTGTTTAACTAACGTTCGCTTTGTTTTTAATTTTCTTTTTTCTCTTTCTCTCTCGCTCTCATACGTACACCATCAACAATCTTTCTTTCTCGCTTTCGTTCTTTCATTTAGCTAAAATATTTGTGAATTATTTTATATGTATATTTAATAATATCGAGTGTTTGTGTAAGTGTGTATGTGTATAATTCGCACTTCTCTATCTCTTTCTTTCTTTCTTTCTTTCTTTCTTTCTTTCTTTCTCTCTCTCTCTCTCCCTCTTTCTCTCTCGTTGTTAGAACTATGACCGATCACATGAACATTTTCATTTCGAAAGCAGAAAGACGAGTTTCTTTTGATCGTTGAATCAAGTCTCTCCCATTCTTTTTCTGTTTTTCTTCTGTGTTTTATTATATTTTATTGCAGATTCATTTTGATCGGTCCGTCATCTTCGTTGAATGAGTCGAGATCCGAGTTTATAAGGGGGGAGATGGCCGATAGAGAGGATTTCCTCTTATGGGAAGCACGTGGGCTTCTGAATTGAACACCCAATCGTTTAGATTAATGAGATCATCGTCGCTGAATAAAAGGTAGAGATACTGCAACAGATAAACAGACAAATAATTAAAACAAATAAATACAACAAAAAATATAAATCAATTTTTTTTTTATGACAATTTATTTTTATCCTATTAAATGGGGTCGCTGTAATCCATGATTAAAAATAAAAAAAGGAAATGTTACATAAGCGAAGGGTCGTAAATTTTTGTATAGAAATGTTGGTGATATTTTACTACGTGAAAGAGATTTGCGTTTAATATAAGAGATCATTGTAATCGTGCATATTATTTTGTACGAGTATTAAGTTATTTATAATTTTGATACATTTTTGTAATATTTTTAGACAAAAATTGTTCATCCTACTATTGATAAAAAATAAATGTTTTATTTACTCTTCGAACAAATTGAAAAATTATTTGATTGAATTGTAAGTAGAACAATTTCGTTCGGTGAGTTTGAAAGTTTTTTAAGAGTTATTTTAGCTTATCTCGAGTATGTGACGTATAAATTATGAATATACTATATGAAGGCTTTCAAAATATTATGAACGTCTTCTTCAGCTGTTACCGATTATAGTTGACTTTTACCGGCAGCCAGCTTCGGAAATGTTTATAAGAAAGGAAAAAAAAAAAAATTAGCAGAGAAGTAAAAACGACTATAAGTTGGTCCTTATATCGGCGTTTAATCTTTAAACGAAGTATTAGGGCAAACAAGTGGTATCCATTTGCACGACTTTTTCTTTTTATCTTCCTTTCTCTTTCGTAATTCCTCTTTCATCAAATTTCTTTTTTAGCTTCGTACTATCTCGATCATAAAACCGAAAGAAATTTCGAATCGAGATATCGTTTTATCGGTCTATAAAATTTGTACAACTTTAAATAAATAACTTTGAAAAGTCAGAAAAAGAGAGAGAGAGAGAGAGAAATAGAGAGGAAACATTATAAAAATTACGTTATAAGAACTTTTCAAATGAAAAATTATTCCCGTAAAGCTTTCATTCATTTTCTTGAAGTTAAAAGATAAAAGATGTATATTCGTCTTTTAATTTATGAACGATAAAAATAATGAAAAGTTCAATAATAAGAGAATCGCCGAGTACAAATAGAAATGATAATTAAACGTATTGCATTGGATTGAATTGATTGTAAATAAATAATAAGTGATAAGTTGATTTTGGTAATAAATTTACCTTTAACGTTTCAGCGAAGAAGTAACTTTGTTGAACGTCATCTTTGGGAGAGTTGGCTAAGTAAACATTGTGAAGTCCTGTGAATCCTCCTGGGACTCGACAATGTTTTTCTAATGCTTGAACGGCTTCCCAGCCCCATTCACGATATTTTGGATCTTTTGTCAATCGCCACATAACGAAATATGATTCGAATGTCTGAAAACGATGAAAAAGGTTTACAAGAGCTATACTACACAACATTTTATTTTGATAACACGCATCGAGTGTTTACAGAATTTCAAAAGTTCGATCAGATGTTTCGAAAACTTCAATTATTTTTGTTTCCTCGAAAGGAGAAGAAGAATGATCGATAAAAAAAGTAATAAAAAGTAAAATTCGATGGGGCTGACATATTTTTGTTTGTATTTTATTGTAAAAAGAAAAAAAGAAAGAAATGTATTCACCTCAGGTCGTAGAATATAATATTTTTCGCCTGTCTTCAAACTCCTCGCCTCGTTCCCTTCAATAAAATGAAAAGCTTCTGGACCAAGTTTCGTCACACTTCTGTCGTAGGATTCGTGACAGGTGTTGGTCAAGCCTGCGGCTATGCCCATGTACTTATCCGACACATCGTTCTCTAACGTTTTTGCTCCCAATGCGAACATGCCACCTGTCGAGTATAATATAGCTTTCTTAAGTATACATATATATATAAAAAGAAGATTAAGAATAAAAGGAATAAAAATTATAATTAAATTCAACTCACCGGCAAAACAAGCTAAGTGACCCATTTTGTGTTCAGGTCTGTCATACTTCAAATCCGATACATAAAGTAGTTTACCGGGTGATGTCTTGATCATGTGTTCGCTTATAGCAGCGATTGCCTCGTCGTACATTTCACGAGCTTCTGTGTCGGCTTTTCCTGATTGGATCCAAGCTTTTAAAAGATACTCGTAGAAACTGTCACCTAATCCTCCTAGCGACATGTGATCTGAAATTACATATTATTAAATAAATGTTCATTTTGATAAGACCAATTCTATTAAAATTTATATTACGAGTGCAATTTTTTATCTTATTTTTTTTCTATGGACCTATAAATGTATATTCCTTCTTTAAAAGATATCAAATATATCATGAATGGATCACACGAGATTCGATGTTCAAACCATTTGAATCGTTTTATAGAAAGCATGAGATTCCATTTCCAAAGAAAACCATGTCCTTTCTTCTCCTACCTACGAGTGATCGAAATTTGCATTTATAGAAGTACCCATAACATTACTTTTTATATGCTCCATCAACGGCTATGGGTAATTCAACAGAATCCTCTAACTTTACTTCCTTTGTTTTGTGTTTCTATTTTCCATATAGGCGAAAATTCGTTAGAGACCATTCAAAGTAAATTATAAAATCAAAAAGTAATTTGTATCACTTTTCTTAATTAAATTTCTTGATTTTCTACCTCCTGGACAATAAAACGAATTTTTCTAATTATGCAGAATGTTCTGTAACTGGTGGTAAAAACAAGCAGGGATGATTCTGTACGAAAAACTAATCGATCAAAATTATTTATATTTTTTTTTTTATATATATAATATTATACTTATTATTAACTGAGATCCATACAAGGTTATATTATAATTCGAATTATTAATTAATAGTTCATAACACGATTTAATAATTTATAATTGAATGTTACAATTGACAATATAATGTTATAGTCATATATCGAGGAATAAAAATAAAATTTAAAAATAAAAATAAACAGAAAAAGATTATTCTCGTTAGAAAAACGATACCTAACATAAGATTCGCGTATTGTTGAATATAAATTTCGAATGAATGGTGAATTTTTTATTCAAGAATTTATGCTAAATAAAATTCCAATTAAATATTTGATTATTTTCGGTTTCAAAATTTGTCAGATTTGAATGAATTTCCGATAGATTGGAAAAAAAAAAGTTCTGACTCGAAAGAAGAATTGTAACTTGTTTCTATTAATTAATCTTATTAAGTTTTATATTTCTCGAATAACATATGCGACGAGTCATACGTGAATCATTAAAGAAAAGAAGAAACGTTTCCGGAACTCGTAGAAGTAGTCGTTTTCAAGCGGCCGAGTAACGAATTCAAATGAAATTCTCAGAGCGTGGTTGTGAAAAATGTACGATGGTTTGGAAAAAAGCCAAAGTCGAATACAACTTTGCTAACCACTAAAGACGTTTCCTTTCCTTTTACCGTGGAAGTAAATTTCTTTTTTTATCTACACAAATGTGGCTACAAATTTTGAATTCTTTATTTTAAAAAAAAAAGAAAACAAGAGAAAAGGAATAGGAAATGAAGAAAGACAAATGGATGGTTCATTTTGATAACGCGAAATAATTCATTCGAGAGAATAATTATTCATAGTATCGTTAATAAAATCACACGTCGTCTTTCGAAAGAGAAATCGAGATATGGCGGTGGTGGTGCGCCACATAAGCCGTATACTCAAAGTAAACGTCTACGAAAAAGAAGAAAAAGAAAAAAAAAGGTCTTTTAAGAATGATCTATGTAGGTTTGAGAAAATCGTTGAAGCCGACGTACGATGTTACCAAAGTAGCAAGAAAAATAGGAATCCTTCTTCTTCGGTGAATAGGAATGAAAAAGAAGAGAGATACTTTTGATAAATGTGATATTCAACTTCTTCGAAATGTGATGTCATGTTTGAACTAACGTTAAGAGTTGCAAAGAAAATACAAAAAGAAAAAAAAGAAAAACAAAATTATTACAATTCTTTTCATGAATGTTCGTTGAACAATGAAAAATGACAAAAAAACTTTTTATGTTCGCGAATTTCAAAACAAAACCTAAAAAAATGATTAAGTGATGTTTTTGCTTCAACTTATGATGTCACATTTGAAGTAACGTGAAATGTTAAAAAGGTAGAGTTCAAGTGAAATTATTAAAATTCTTTTTGCGAACGTTTTATGAAAAATTAAAAATGCACAAAAATCGACTTCATATGGTTATAAATGTAGGTACAATCGTAAAAAATAAAATAAAATAAAATAAAATAAAATAAAATATTGCCATACAGAAATAAGACAAAGATAGTAAAGTTTTTGATAGTAAACTTACGTTGACCCCATTTTCCAGTTCTCGGATGAATGTAATTTGGATAGAGACCCTTCGGCTTTTCGAGGTTTTTCAGCACCTTCCTCACGTTCTCGACTTTGGTCTTGAAGATGGGATTCCCGGTAATGTCACTGAGGTAAGTGAATTCCAAATGCATCGTTCCGATTTCCGACAAAATGCTGCATCCACTACTTGCCCAACCATAATTCTTACTGGCCTATAGAATAAATATACTTTATTTAATGAACCATACGAGACAATTGAAAGATTATTTAAGAAAACTTATTACACAAAGTAACCAAGGAAAAGAAAAAAAAAGAGAAAAGTAATCAGAAGGAAGGAAAATTAGTAGAACAACCCCTTCGAAAACATGAAAATGTGAAGGAGGTAAGAAAGAGATCGACCTTATCGACACTTACTCTTTCAACCTTTTTCTTTCCAACTCTCCTCGCCCTTTGGGCATCATCATTATCCGTTCTAATTAAGAATTTGCATATTAATCGCGAGCCGGCACTTAGGAGGACGTGACTCGACGAAAATCGTTTCAATTAAACTGCCCATACCACGTAAGAAAAAAGAAAGGCCAATGGTATCGGTGGTGTTGGTTGTTCAGGGTAGAATCTTTCGCGAACTCACCAAGATTTTTTGCGATTCTAAACCGAGCGTGCGCGCCGCGCATAAAGAAAAGAAGAAAAAGAAAGAGAGAGAGAGAGAGAGAGAGAGAGAGAAAATAGAGAAAGAAAAGGGTAGAGAGTTCTTTTGTCCTCACCGAAACGAGATCACCGAGGCGTTCTCTGATTTATCAATTAAGTTAACCCGATTTTATAACGGCTCGTTCTTTTTTTATTATCTTTCATCGTTTGTGAGATACGAATCAATTTTTATATACTTTTTATCATTACACACTAAATATAATAATAAAAGTAATAATAAAAATTTAATAATGAAAATTTATGAAAAATTAATACAATAACAATAATTTACTATAATTATGATTCAAAAGAAATTATTGTTAAAATTAGTTTATCTTTTATTTAATTTACTCATATGTAATGTAAATTAGTGAGTTAGAAGTATAAGAAAAAAAAAGAAGAAGAAGAAGAAGAGGATAAAAGGGAAGCGAATAACCCAAAATAATAGATAATGCGAATTAGGGTGTAAATTCAGGATGGGGAACGTGACGGGCAAAGAAAATTACGCGGCAGATTTGGCAGGAGTCTTAGTGGATACCAACGAAAAGCGTTACTTACACCGGTGTGGAGGTTGATGAGGGAATGAGGAATTCCGGTATCCGTTTGGAAGGCTGGTAACATCCGTTCACCGAGCTGGGCTGCCTTATCCCGGAACATTACGTCTCCCGTGAGAGCGTAACAAGCCAAAAGACTTCCCATAAAACGAATGTTCGTCTCGAATAACGATATCTCTGAGTTCTGGAAAAAGAAAAAAAGAGATCAGATTATATTTCAGATTAGATGTTAATAAAAAAAAAAGAAAAATAGAAAAGAAGTATTCAAGATTAATTAACGATTGAACACAGTCATATAAGCGTATATCTTCTAATCATATGTATGCGAATACAACTAACAATTGAATTTGAAAATAAAAAAAAATTAAAAGAGAGTTAGTAAATCGACAAAATAGTTATTTTTTAAATAGTTAGACTTCTTAATTAATTAATTATCGATTTTCTTTAATGTAAAACTTTAAATAGAAAGTTAAACGTTAAGAATAACTCGAAAGTGACTTTAAATCGATGAAACGATGATCGACTATGAAGTTTCTTAACAAGTAAGAAAAAAGAGAAGGGATGTAATTTCTAAGAGAAAGAGAAAAAGAGAAATGAAAAAGTAAAACAAGAAGAAAAAGGTCGATTAGATTTGCTCCCGAAAGAAAACTTTATCGGCTCGCTAGTTGGCACGCTCTGCAAACTGGCGAAGCGGTCTGCTCTTTGTGGTCTTGCAATCACGTTAATAGGGTGCTTTCCTTGAAAGTATCAAGGATGTGCTACTAATCGTGCTCAAGTACCGCTTATTATTTTGATACCGTTTCTTTTTTATTTACACTTTTTTCTTTACCCTTTTTCGTTTTCATTTTTAATTATTTTTAACGTTAATCTTTCTTTCCTTCATATTTTTATTTTTGTTTTTATTTTTTAAGTACTCGTACACGTCCTTTGATTATTATTATTATTATTATTATTATTATTATTATTATTATTATTATTATTATTATTATAGTAAATGTTTGTATTAAATATATTAAAAGTACCATGTTAATTTGTTACTTAACTACTTGGATATATAATTGGAGTAGTTTAACGAAACGAGTTACCGAGTACGGTTAGCGAGTACAATAAATTTTTTCTCTTATTTTATCTATCTATCATTCCATCTATTTATTTCTCGATCTATCTATTTATCTATATATTTTATATCTATCCTTTTCTATCTTCTCTCACCTTTGGTATTCTCTTCGTTATGTTTGCGTTTATAGTGCATTGTTTTACGACGGGGCTCTTCCTTTCCTCATTTGCTCATTAGTCAACGACGTTTCTCTCTCGCGTGAAAATTATTCTACTCCCTATTTTCCAGCCTCTTTCTCTTCGAGTTTTAATATTAATCGCGAAGAAGAGCCAAGACTTTTATCGCTTTTCTTAATTAATTTTGGTTATCTGCGTTACTTGATTTTTTTACTCGTTTTTTCTTCAAAATCTTATATTTATGTCTCTTTCCTTCTCTTTTTTTATCTTCCGAATCGTTTGATCACAATTTATTTCTATCTAGTATTTAATTCGATAAGAATTCATTCCATTAGTATCTAATTGCCATAATTAATAATATACTTCTATAGCAATTATTAACAAGTAACAATTAGTTCTTGACAAATTCGTTTATTTCATTTATTTCTTATTCGTATTTTTTCTTTTCTCGAAACACAAAAATCAATTATTAGTTAACGTTATCGTATTTATAATCAATAACTGAAATTAAGTTATAATTTATTATATATATTTTTTTAGACTAAGTCCGATCCTTTTTAATCTGATCATGGATGAAATAATCAAGGAGGTGAAAACAGCTGGAGAAAGAGTTAAGCTAGGAAAAGAAAATATAAAAATAATATATTACGCCGAGAGACGATGCAGTTATTATATCAGAAGATAAAGATGATCTGCAAAGGATGTTATACAAATTCAAAAAAACGATAGGAAAGCTTAATATGACTATTTCGGTACAGAAAACCGAATCATTCACCATCTCCAAGGAGCCCAAACGATGCAAGTTAGCAATATACAATCAAAGTGTCAACCAAGTAATGCGATTTAAATACCTAAGTTCGATCATTACGAGTGACAGAAATCTACAAGAGGAGGTAAGAGACCAAACAACCAAAGCCTCCATAATCTCTGGATACCTCAGAAATATTATATGGAGAATATCAAAAGCAAGATACGAATATCAAAAGATTATGAATATACAAAACTTGTATCAGACCGATAATGACCTACGCGGCAGAGACAAGGGCAGAGTCCACGATAACAAAACGTATCCTGAGAACTAAAGAAATGAAAACGTTACGAGCTATAACAGGGAACTCACTAGGAGACAGAAGAAGAAACAAAGAGATAAAAAAATAATGTAAGACCCAAGATGTGGTAAGGTGGATAAGAAGGAGGAGAAGAAAGTGGTGAGACCATGTAGACAGGACGAACGACAGTAGGCTGCCGAAAGTGGCAAAAACAGGAAAAATAGGGACAACAAGACCACCTGGAAGACCTCTAAAACGGTGGCATGAAAGCTGGACATCATCGTCGCAGGAACAACAAACGCCCTGAAAAGAACTATATAGCTAAAATATAACATTCTAATAAAAAGAAGAAGAAAAGAGAGAAGAAGATATTTTTTTAGGAAATTAAAACATTTCTTACAAGCAGTTGAATAAATTTTACTTTGCTAGCGTTTATTAAAAGTAGGATTTAGGTTATTGACCGGTTGATTAAAAAATTAGCTCTACCTACTTAAACGTTATTGTTCAACATTAAATTTTTTATTCCTTTCTTATTTTGTTAGTCTTAATAATATTATTTTTGCAACATATGAACACAAAATCTTAATTGGCTTTGTAGATAAAAACTATTTGATTTCGTTGAATCAATTTAGTGTCTAATAATTGAATGATTTAAACCCTTTGATAATTACTAAAGGCGTATATATCCATGCGCCTGCCATAGTCATCAATATCTATGAAAGACGTTTATTTACACTCTCTCTCACTTATTCAGTAATGTATACGAAAAACGTAGATATACGGCTAATAAAATTTGTGATTGAAAAGCATTTTTCAGTCTCGTTGATATCGATGGCTTTGAGTTTGAATGCGCCGCAGTTAAAGGGTTAAAACATGCTCTCAACGTAAGGTTGAAAGCAACGTCATTAAAACGACACGACGAGTTGACGACGATGAAGGGTCCTTTAACCATCGGATTTCTTTCCAGTTCCTCGTTAAAGTCGAGCTATGGTTTCTAGATGTTACGCTTATGTCGTTCGAGGGGACCCCTTTTTTAAAACATATGTAATATTTTTTTTTATCCCTATCAGTTTACTTTTCCTCTCAACAACTTTTTTTCTGTTTTTCCTAATAATTTTCGTTAATCGTCCAACCTTGCAGTTTATTCAATTAAATAATAAAAAAATACTCAAAATTATACAAAAAATGACAGACGTGACAGAAATTACTTGAGAAGATTATCTTTTAAAATCCTGTAAAGTATCTTCTTTTTGTTTTTTCTTGGATAATAAAAGGGCCACCAAGGAAGGGTCTTTTTCCTTGAAGGTTTTACGAATATCCTAGTGTTAATTGCAATGCAACACGTGTGTCGATCGAAGCTGTCGCTGCTAAAACGAGCGACAAGCTGGCCGTAAATAAACATCAAGGACGATAAGCACGGGTGCAAATTAGAGGTAAGCGTGATAATGTAGCGAATCGGGTCATCGATCTCATGTCCAAACCACGACCGGCCCGTATCGGAACGTTTGTTTAAACTCACACGTCCGAAATTGCTTGCGAAATACTAACTATTTCAAGTTCTTTTTTTTTTTTTATAAACAAGTCAATCATTTTACTATACATAATAAATCTATGCAACAATACACGCATAGATATTTTCTCTTGTATTTTTATTTACTTAATTATTTTTACAATGACGGCGAAATTTGTGAATTTGTTTGTTTTAAATATTAATCAAAGAAAAATGTAATATTTTGTTCTTTTTATCTACTTGAAATTTTTATTGTATATGGCATTGTTTGATTTGCGTTATACGTGACATTTTTTATTTTTAAATCATTTTCATCGATGAGTATATCGAAAATCTTGGATAATTGTTTTCCTGGATTAATTTTTTTCTTTTTCGAGACGATACAAAATTTGTTTTTTGCCTATTCGAAATAATTTTAATAAATTATTGTATTGTACTATATATGCATATTAGTATAATTTTTAAATAATTCTCATTTATTTTTCCAAGATAGTTTACGGTATCAGCAATATTATCTTCAGCTAGAGTTTTTCTTCTATGAGGAAATATTTAAAATGTATATGTACTACGATAAATGTTTAGAGAAGATATTACACGAGAACTGTTTTCCGTAATACGCTTCGACGATTTTCGTAACGATCACTTCAACTATTCCTCGACATAGAAAAAGAGAGAAAAAGATAAAAGAAACAAACTTTTTCGTAGTTGTTATGAAAATTACATTTGAAATGATTTAAAACTGTTAACTGTATTTGATGAGTATACTCATCATAAAGGGATGACAATTCTTTTTGTTATACTATATTATTTAAGAAATACTATGTTAGTAGAGAGAAAGAGTTTATTATATTAAAATATAATATTAAAATATTATATTGGATTATATATATAGAGAGAAAAAATTTCTTCGTATTTTTTCAGTAAATGACTTTAAGATCGCATAACTCTAGTCATGTTAATTGGACCTGTCAGCATTTGCATGTATTCGAAATATTACATATTACAGAGTAATTAAAAATAAAAGTTGTAATAATTGTTATTCCAGCCAGATGTTATTGCTTCTTTAAAATAAATGAAAATAAAGAAGAAATTCTCGATTTTCATTACCAAAAAAGGACAGAATGAGACTAACAAGATAAAATTAGTTCATCAAACACGAAGAAACTTTATACCCGAGTCAATATTATATTTTATTTATATATTACAATACGTATTATAGTTAAAGCATTAATTATATAGAATAATAATAAATATACTATTAATATATAAATATAAAGGTATATTATATTAATGATATAGCATAATTTTATATATACATCGATAGAAAACAAAGAGAAACGAATGATGCAATGTGAAATGATGACGAAATTCTAAAGATTATTTCTATTTTTATGTATAATTTAACATATTTCGTGTATAATTTGATACATTTCGATAAGAAAGTGAACAACAGATGATGCAATGTGAACTGATGACGAAATTCTAAAGACAAGTCAACGAACCCTTTGAATATTCAATTTCTATTTGTTTTCTCTCTCTATCTCTCTCACTTAAATATAGATTATATATTCTAAGGTAACATAATGTCGTCGTGCAATTCGCTCGAAGCATCCCTAAACAGTGAGCAAGTACACGCGAGTCGATCGGCTAGTCTTTCTCAAAGGCAAGAGAGGATAAACTTTTGAAATTTCGAGGATACACCGGTGCTTTTAGTCGCAAAGGATACAACGGCCACCGCAGGACAAAACCACTGGACTCTCTCGGAGAGTACCGCAACGTGCCGTAGATCGTCCTTTTCGAACTCGAGTATCCTTCTACTCTCTTAACGAACAAGCGAGAAAGACAAAGATATACAAAGATAAAGAGACAAAGATAAAGAAAGAAAGAAAGAGGAAGAGGAAGAGGAAGAGGAAGAGGAAGAGAAAGAGAAAGAGAAAGAGAAGCTCTTAAAAGAGTGGTTTCACTCAAGCGTTTATAAAATAACGTTGAAGAACAAAAAAGGGGGTTGGAAAGTGAGTTACCTTAAACGTTTAGTCTGTCCTTTTCTACTCGGGAAAACGAGAGGCCAACGCTTTGTTTAATCAAATATGACGTTTAATGGAACCTCCTGTGAATAAGCTGCTTTATGATCTATCTCTATCTCTATCTCTATCTCTTTCTCTCTCTCTCTCTCTCTCTCGTTCTATTTCTATCTCTTTCTCTCTAGTATCACCAAAATGGGCCATTTATAATATATTCTAGCCGTGGCATAATCGTTCTCCTTCCAAAATTACCTCGTCCGTACCGTTCTACGTTATACGCGAATTATTTAAATTAAATGGAATATACATTTTTGGGTTAAATATTGACAACTATTGGTAAATTTGAATTTCATTAGAAGTGATATTATTTAATCGTGTTTTAATATTATTAAAATATAATTAAAAATATAATTTATACACCTAGAGAGAGAGAGAGAGAGAGAGAGAGAGAGAGAGAGAGAGAAATAAATAAAATAAAATGATAGGCTTACGTATATTTATTTCCTGTATTTGATAAATCTAACACGTAAACATATATTGCATTAAAATTTTTTGATGAAAAAGAGAAGATATTTTCAATTCGAAAGTTACCAAGCTAGACATAATTAGGTAAAATATTTTCGATTCTCCAATATCTCTTCATGCCATTAAAGACATCTCCTCGTTTGGTAACGACCGCCATAATTGCAGAGCTATTTAGTTCTCCGCTAATTAGTTATCGACTTCATTATCCTGCTTTAGTAAAGCCTTTTCCTTGATCATATGACTTTCATTATTCGAAACTAATTGTAAGTATTTACGATAAGTTCCTGGAATATTCGTACCTCTGCTGTCAATTTGAAATAATCAATATTTTCTTGTAATGCGATATTTCAAGATTTGTATAAACGAAAACATATTTTAGGATTATTAAAGTTGTAAATTGATATAAATTTGATTGCAAAAGAAATACAAGTTGACATAACCGATAAGAAAATTGGTTTTACAAAATATGTGAAATCTTCTTAATCAAAGATTACTTATACAGATAATAATTGTATTTTTATTATATCTCACATAGATAAAAATACTTTTGTAAGACTAATTTTGTTATTATTTAAGTAAAATTATATTTTTCCAACAATAAAATGTTCTTTTTGCAATCAAATTTGTATCAATTTAAAAAATGAATAATCCTAAAATATTGTAATTCTTGGTATAAGAACTTAGTAGATTTGCATTACAAACAAATATCAATTATCTCAAATTTACAGTTGAAAACGTGTACGAATACTCCTGTAATTAATTCACTGTACATATACTTATTCGATGTGATGTTATTATAAATACTTTATATATTTTAATTATAAAAAAAATAAAGAAAATTGTTGATAAAAAGAAATGAAATTTATTTTATAATTTAAAACAACACGCGGTAATTCGCTTGTTTCTTTGTTATATTGTTATTTATTTTTGTTTGTTGAAATAATACTATCGGCTTGCTCTTTTAAAGGCTTTGAGAGAGATTCGATCGAACGCGTTCGAACGGTGCCGATACAACGGAATATACGTATCTCGCTCATAAATAGCGTCATGCAATCTGCCGCATCTCGGTCCGGCACACATCCGACAGGAAAATTGCGATATATGGGCAACTCCACCTGTCGTAATGGCTGTAGTTAATCCTAATACCTGAGACTGGTATGATGAGAGAGCAACTCCAGGAGCGTCGATTGAACAGCCGGTAAGTTTATTTCTCTTTTTTCTTTTTTTTATTTCATTTCTCTTTCTTTTTTCTTCTTTATCGAAATTATTGATCACCGTTGAATAATGATCGGTCAAATTTTCTCCTTAAAATTTTCATTAATAAAGATATCTCAAATATTCGATAATTCAATGACACTTTTGTTTTTTCTTCTTATTATTATAACGATACTAATTTGTTCGTTTACTTTTGTAATAATTATCGTATAACAAATTACAATATGCAAATAATATGTAACACTTTAAATATAAACGAAAAAAAAATTTAATATAATTCTTTAAGCCTACTAAATGTATATTCACATTTAACAATATATATATATAGTATAAATTCTCAAGATAAAAGAAACTTATTGTTAAACAGATTTTATCATATGAAAAAAAAATGTTGGTACAGCTTATACGTAACACAAAGCCACTATTCGAGTTATCCTGTAGTAGTATCGGTGTGTTGGGGTCTGGATTATTTATTGGGAGTAGTTTTCTGCGAGTGGTCCATAAAATGTGCGAGGTTTATCGGTTGATTTTGTTTCAGAATATAAGAGAGAATAAGAGAAAATAAGAGAGAGAGAGAGAGAAGGAGAAGAACGATGAGTAACCAAAAAGACTCGAGGCTTGTATCGAAGAAAGATGGAAATACAAACGTGATGCCGCGTGAAAGCTCAACAACGTTAAGAGGCTCGTTGTTGCTTTATAAGGTCGTTAACTTGGAAGAACTTGATCTTACACTTCGAAGAAATTTTTAACTCTTTTCTTTCTCCATCTTTCTTTTTCTCTTTATTTTTCTTTCTTTCTTTCTTTCTTTCTTCCTTATTCATATCAGGGAAGAGAATATCGCATAACAAATGTTCGCGCTTTAAATCCACCGAAAAGGTTCTCTCTCGTTCTCTTTCTCTTTCTCTCTCTTTCACTCTCGCTCTCTTTTTTTCTTTTTCTCCTGAGCTCTCTTCTCAGCTTGAAAGAAAAAAGGAATTGGCCTTCTTAATGCATTCACCGGTCGAAAGTGGCAATTAAGGATCCACTTGGACGTTAAATTGAGTAAGCAAAAAATTTCCCTCTAACTTGCGCCCAGTAGGACGAATTAGTCGAATTAGCGTTTAACGGCCGAATATTATATATACTTTTTTTATTTTTGTTTTCACCATGACGAAACGAAAAATAAATAATATTAATTCATGATTAATTGCTTTGTCAGGATATTTCTTTGTTGGCGGACAAAATGTCCGTCTTTATTATATTTTCGTTAGTTAATTATTATTTCTTTTTTCTTTGAAACTATTATATTTATTTAGATGAATTAATATTTGTAATATGGCAGTATTTTGTAAATCAATATAATGTTTTAATTTACTTTTTCTTTCTTTAACGATTCTAATTTGATATTTTATTTATTTTATTTTTATTCATAAATTTTTTTCGATTCACCAATTCTGTTCGAAATATATTATTATTATTACATTTTTTTTTTTTTTGATAATAAATGAATTTACGAAATGACGTACACGAATCACGTTTATATTGATTTCATCATAACGAAAGGAAATACGATCTGTGGATATCGATGATAGGATATTGCTAACAATCGTTAGAATAGAAAAATTAAAAAATAATAATGAAATGGATCGATATTTTTGTTATTATTTGAAGACATCAAAAAGATATGAGAGACGTGCGTTAATTATACCAAAAATATTACATCATTTGAAACGTTCATACCTGTTAATTATTTTCACGAAATTTATTTTTAATTGAAATTAAAAAGTTAGATAATGGAAACAGGAGATATTTGATTAATTAATATCGTTAAAAATGAAGAACTAGGACACAATATTTGTTTAATTTGAGAGAACTATGCTATCCTAATACTGTACTATACTACAGTATATAACTCGATGAAATATCGATGAACAGACTCTTTAAATTATCTAAGGCTTAAAATATAGATTCCCATTAAAAAAAATATTCTTACGGCCACCGTGCTTCATATGAAATAGTTACAATTAATATTACAAATCCTTCTCATAACCTTGTCATATTTATTTTGAATATTTGGCATAAATCTACTAGGATTGGAAATAATTTATAACAACGTTTACAATTAAACATCAAATATATACATTTCCTGTATTAAAATTTTAAAATTACTTCGTGAATCGAATATACTTCTATGGTATAGATTTGAAGAAAAATACTTATTTTTTGATAAAAAAAAAAAATAATACAAAATGTAAAATGTACTACTCGTAAGTTTTTGTTGATAAGTAAATCAACAAGTAAAACAACCAAGGAATTTATTTTTTTCTTATTAATATATTGTTTCTCTGAATTTATGTAGTGATTCTAAACTTTTTGCTGATAGTGTATGCATGATTATATGTATGTAATAAGAAAAGGAGAGTATGTGTAGAGCAACACCCTTCGCGTCACGCTATTTTCTACTAGCTCACGATCAACTTGCTTCTGTCTTCTCTAATCTCGTTTTGTGCTTCGCGAGCATAATGCGTGTTGGTTGGGCATCATGTTGTTAGTTAAATGCGATATCCTATCTCTTATTTTTTTTTTTTATATCAAGCTAGAAGAAAGAAGAAACCAAGTTAAGTCTCTTATATTCGTACTGTAAATCTGTAAATTTCCATTCTTTAAATACAATTAGCTTTAATACGATGAAATAATATTGTTCAATAAATTTAAATGTATTTATTTTAAAATCAATAATATTTATAAACAAATTTTATCTTACAAAAAACGTAGGAATATTTGAATAAAAGTCTTGTTAAATTATTCGTAAATGCAATTTCTCTATATAAAGAAAATCTTAGTACTTCATGGAAAAAAATTTAATAGACTTTTATCCTTCATAAAAATAAGTAAACAGAAAATAAGAGAGAAAATCAATGAAAGTAAAGATAAAGAAAGGGGAAGAAGATTTGAAATTACACGATGAAGGCAATAACGATGGTGCAATAATGGACGAGTGCAAATGAAAAAAAAAGTGTGACCGAGAGAGAGAGAGAGAGAGAGAGAGAGAGAGAGAGAGAAATACTTTTCTCAAGATAGATGAGGATTCTCACAAAGACATTACGCGTAAACACATAGATAAACATCATATGTGCTGACTTTATTGAAAGCTTTCACGAGAACTGTAAATGCTGACGTTATTCTTTGGAAATGAATCTAAAGAAAAATAGAGGAAAACTATGGATAGTTGTTTTATATGAAAAAAAAAAAAAAAAAAAGAAAATAATTACAAAATAAAAAACCAAATAATTAGGCATTTTAAATCAATTTACAATTAACGATAAATAAAACTAAAAATAAAAATTAAATAAAAACCAAACAATATATTTGAATATATGTAAAATTTTAATTAATATTTTAATTAAATGAAGATAAGTAATAATCAACGTCAACATTGATAATACTACTCGCATATCGACTCAAATTCTACCTTATAACACGAACCAGTTGATTATCGTGCTCGTACAATATTATTAATATTATTAGTTAGCATGTTGCTACAACAAAAGTTCAGTTTAGACTGCACATTGTTGCACCTGCTCGGGCTTATATATAATCTTCCCCTCTCACTCCGAATTTTAACGATGCTACTCGATTGATTGAATGTTAGAGAGAGAGTTTTAGAAAATAAGGAAAGAAAGAGACGATACGTTATTGTATACTAAACATTTTCTTAAGTATAATACCAGAATAACTTAGCGATTTTAATGAATGTAAGAAAATTAATTATATATAATTTAATAACATTTTTTCATTATTATTTTTATCATGATTTTTATGTGATGATGAATGATTTGCTGATTTATCGTTTAATTACTTTTTAATAAAATCCAACGCAGATATTTCTTTTTTTTTTGGAAAATGCATTTGTCGTCTTATTATTGAATACTCAATATCGTGATTTTTGTTGTTATTTATTACACGAAATATAGAAATCTAAAAAGAAATAGGGTATAAAAATCTGTCGATTTTTCCTTCTCACAAAAGATAGAAATCTACAAACAAAGATAGGTTAAAAAATCTGCCGATTTTTCCTTCCTTTAGTTCTACGAGCTTTCATGAGAATCTACGTAATCCTAATTCCGAAAGGCACTCGCGTGTTTCCGAACCACTTGTAAGCGCAACCTGGCCGCGATGCGATAGTCACGGAAACGTCTCTGCGTGCAACGAGAAGTTCAAGCTCCGACACAAACTAGTGCCACTCCTCCTCCTCTCTTCTTTCTTTCTTTTACATCACCATTTCTCTATACAGTCTCGTCACTTCTCGTGTAGATAACTGCAATGCTCTTTTTTTGTTTTCTTTCTCTTTCTTTCTCTCTCTCTTTCGAAAGAGAAAATTTAAACAAGCTATTATTTTTGATAAGACTAAACACACGTTCTCTCAGGTCAGTGAAAATAAGAACGAACCTACTATACATTTCTAAGAACAGAGCACAAGTAAAAAAATTAAAAAAAAGAAAAGGATCTCTGTGGCCTCCATGCATGAAAGAAGTGAAACTCGTATTATTATGTGGAAAATAATAAATTGATTCATGTATACATTGAGTGTTCCTTAAAATCGTATTTCTTTTTGTTAACTGGATTTTTACTTGAAAACTATTCATATAGTGTGTTTAGGTTGAAGAATAATTGGAAATAAATATATTAGTATACCTTGATTACATATTTAATGAGTTAAGCCCGCATCTTAAAATGGTACACGTATAACAGGTATAACAAGAGGAGTACCTGGTTTTTTTCATATCTAACAATTGATTAGTCATTTATTGTTCTTACCGTTATTAAAATGTTTTTCAATATCAGAATCATTTAATAACCATTAAAATAAGAATAATATAAATTACATTTGTTTAAAAATTACATATCTATTAATATACTTCGAATATTATACAATTACGATCTGTGATATTTTATTAAATGAAAATTTTCAACTAATTGGTCAGGGGAACGTTAAAATAAATATATTTTAATTAAAACAATCATAAATATTAGTAGAATACATTAGAGTATAAGACATACCTTAAATGATTGTTAATTAATCGAAAGAAATGTATATTGTAGTCTTGAAGCACGGAGTATAAGTTCGACATACCGTCCTCTTCGAAATCCAACAGTAAACTGACAGATTTTCCTCTATGAAAGTCAGTTAAAATTCTTTTATTGATTTTCGTGTATATGACTTTCCGGATATTATTTTCGTTATACGTATGTATTCTTCGGAAAGTTATATAAACAACATTCAATACAGGAACCTTTATAGAGGACAATGAGCCAGTCTAACGGTAGATTTCGAAGAAAACAATAAATCGAAATAATGTTCCTTGCTTTTAAATTACAATATAACATTTCCTTCGATTAATTAACAATAATTTAAAGTATATCGAACACTTTCAAGGTATGTCAAAACTCCATTCATTTTTCCATAAAATAAACGCATCTCGTCATAACTATCGATCGATGTATTTCATACATACACATACCACACTACCAGTAAAACCTTCCATAATCTCATTAGACTATCGATCGATTGTGTATTTTATCTCACTTTCTCAGTTTCTCCCTATCTCTATGCTTCCTCTCTTTTCATATCGTTTCATAACATTTTATCGTTACCTAACGTCGCTTAAGAAGTTTAAACTTCAATAAAAAAAAAAAAGAAAAAAAAGGAAAAAAAAGGAAAAGCAAAAACAAATGTAAATGAATAAAAAGATGAATTAGAAGTAATTTGATTTAAACGTAACGTGACGATTAAAAATTCTCGACGATTTGTATTAGAGTATAAAGATAAGGATAAAGATAATTGGAGAGAGAGAGAGAAAGGGAGAGAGAAAATGAAAGACAAGGTAATAGCGATAACGAAAATTCACTCGCGTGTTCTCGACCCACTTGTAAAAGATTACAAGCAGCAATGTTGCAAAATCGTGAGATAGTCACGGAAGCACTTCCGGCTGTAACAAGTTTCGACAAGAGTGTTACGCGTTATCATTACGATCGTACCATTCGTTAGTGTATTCTCGATGCGAGGCGTTGATCAAAAATCTTCAAAGGTTTCTCGAGATTTAGGATAAAGGTTGAAGGAAGAAAGAAGAGAGAGAGGGGGAGAGAGAAAGAGAAACGCATAATTAATAGTTATCATGTAATTTTGAACTCACATGTAATTTATAAATTTTGTTTATTCCTTTTGTCACGAAAGGAACTATTAATATTAAAATTGAAATTTTGTAAGGAATTGACTAGAAAAGTTTTTATTATAAACATTCTAAAAAAGTAACTACTTTTATTTGAAATTATTTTGGCTAATTTATTTGTTAAATTAAAAATCTACGAGGCTAGAAATTTGTTTACAATCTAACAAAGAAACATATTAAAAAAAAAAAAAAAAGAAGACTAGTCTTAATACTTACGAGCATAAGATTTATTTCTTTTTACAATTTTCAAACGGAACATCATGTTTCAAGTTTTACATGGGAATCAAAGGTAATGTTGTTATAAAATCACTTACAGATTTTAAGCTCTACCATTGTTATTTAATTTCTGTTTAAACATGTATAAAATTATATTATATTATAAAGGATTATTTTTACTATAATTAATCACTTCGAGATGTAAGAGAGATCAAGAGGAAGGAAGGAAGTGAGACAGTGTTCGTAAAATATCTTTGATGTCCAGGAAATATCTGTCTGTGGTTTCCACCCGCTGCGTAAAAGATGTGAGACTACAATACTATGTCGTAGCTTATTCTGAAGAACGTGCGGTATGAACTAAAAGGTTATCGCGATATTTTTCATGCAATAAGATGCGGGATCTTATTGTTTAAATATTTCAAACATTTGTGTATAAACTTAAAAACCTATACAACAAGAATTATTATTTCTAATCAATTTTAGACATTTTAATTATCGTTTAACACCACTTTGTTCAATTTTAATTAACGTATCTTGTATAAATTTAATCAAATTTAATTAATCCAATATATACGATACGAATTAATATTACAATAAAATAAAAAAGAAAGGAACAAATTGTTCGTTGTTTAACATAAAAATAGGAATACGCAATTACTATGGTTAATAAATCTCTAACGTTAATGTTATACAAAATCTACGAAATTTCTTTTTTTCGTTTTATTTAATCACAGTTTTCATTCGCGATAAATGTCTTGAAGATCTGGTACCCGTCTTCTTAGAGATAAAAATAGAGAGAGAAACAGAAAGAGAGACAGAGAGAGAGAGAAAGAGAGAGAGAGAAGGGGTGTAAGGAGGAGTGTCTCTGGAACAGAGACATTACGCTCGCACTTTAGATAAGAGGCCGAGGTGCTCGGTAGCACGGCATGCCGTCCAACCAACCAACCAACCATCCAACCAACCATCCAACCAACCATCCAACCAACCATCCAACCAAACTAACCAACCAAGTAGCCGCTCTAAAGAAGATATCTTTCTCCTCTTGTCGGTGCTGAATCGCGATTTACCTCCCCTCCTTTCTTCCTTCTCGAGACAGCCCTTCGAGAAAGTAAGAATGAGAAAGTGAGTATGTGTGTGTGTGGTTTGTGTATGTGAGTATGGCGATCTATAGATCCCTGATCATAGAGTAACCGCACGAACTCGTCTTTACCTTATGTATTTTTTTTTTTTTTTCTATAAGATTTATCAACAATCTTCAAGTACTCTTCTTGATACGGTTTTCAAGAACGATAGTATCGTTATATACTATTCTTATTTATTCTTATTTATATTACTATTATTATATCGTTATATATATATATTAGACTGTGCCAAATAAATCGACTATTTTTTTTTTTCGGTCCCATATCAAAATTTCGTTGAGAGTGACGAAAAAAAAATTGTGTCAAAATTTGAGCCCTTTATCTTCATTTTTCAGTTAGCGCTCGCTAAAATAAGAATTTTCGCCAAAAAAAGTTTTTTTTCACTTATTTTTTGGTTATAGACAATTCAATATACCAAATATAAAAAAACCCTTGGTATGGTTTTGTAGGAAATTAAATTCTCTACAAAGATGATTTTTTATCGAACTTAAAAAGTCAACAGCTTTTTTTTTATAGCTGATTAAATTACATTTCGTTCTATAATTTTCATTTTTAATTATTGATGAACACTTATTAAACTACTTCCTAACGAAAAGAACATACTAATGCAATTTTTCTAGGAATATTTATGATCTAAAAAAATAGTTTTTATGCCGTAATGAATGTAAATACTGTTGAGTAATTTATATTCTTTACTTTTAAAATAATGAATTACATGTCAATTCTATTTTTTTTTGTTTTTCACCTTATTGATTCACACAAAATTCGGTGAAATTTTTCTGTTTACAGTGAGAATTGCACAAACCTATGATTGTATAAAAAATCATTAGTATTTTAATAGAAATAGATAATTACTAAAAACGAAATATCTTAAAAAATTTTAATAAATTAAAAAAATGATATGCTAATCTTTATTATTGTCTTTATTCATATGTTTTACTAGTTTTAAAGAGCTTACATTTTTTAAATAAACATTAATATAATTATGATAGATACACTTTTAATCTTGTTATATATAAATTTTATATATTTTATTTTTATTTATTTTATTATATATATATATATATATACAACAAGATATAACAAGATTAAAAGTGTGTCTATCATAATTATATTAATGTTTATTTAAAAATGTAAGCTCTTTAAAACTAGTAAAACATATGAATAAAGACAATAATAAAGATTAGCATATCATTTTTTAATTTATTAAAATTTTTTAAGATATTTCGTTTTTAGTAATTATCTATTTCTATTAAAATACTAATGATTTTTTATACAATCATAGGTTTGTGCAATTCTCACTGTAAACAGAAAAATTTCACCGAATTTTGTGTGAATCAATAAGGTGAAAAACAAAAAAAAATAGAATTGACATGTAATTCATTATTTTAAAAGTAAAGAATATAAATTACTCAACAGTATTTACATTCATTACGGCATAAAAACTATTTTTTTAGATCATAAATATTCCTAGAAAAATTGCATTAGTATGTTCTTTTCGTTAGGAAGTAGTTTAATAAGTGTTCATCAATAATTAAAAATGAAAATTATAGAACGAAATGTAATTTAATCAGCTATAAAAAAAAGCTGTTGACTTTTTAAGTTCGATAAAAAATCATCTTTGTAGAGAATTTAATTTCCTACAAAACCATACCAAGGGTTTTTTTATATTTGGTATATTGAATTGTCTATAACCAAAAAATAAGTGAAAAAAAACTTTTTTTGGCGAAAATTCTTATTTTAGCGAGCGCTAACTGAAAAATGAAGATAAAGGGCTCAAATTTTGACACAATTTTTTTTTCGTCACTCTCAACGAAATTTTGATATGGGACCGAAAAAAAAAATAGTCGATTTATTTGGCACAGTCTAATATATATATATATATATAATCTATTTGTTTGGGGCATAAATAATTGCAATTCATGTAACTTTATATTTGATCTAATCATGCTTGTGTAATAAAACATTGTAAAGAGTTAAATTGGTATTAATGATTTTGAGTTATATTATTATTTTTATTGTTTACCATTGTCGAATGTGAGCTTGCAAAGTGGTCATGGAAAATAATAAATTCACGTGATTTTATTGTATACATTATTAATTGTTACGTAAAATAACAGAAATTGTTTAAAATCTAAACCATGTTTTTAATGGATAAACAATTAACTCAATGATACAATTCAATATTAATTCGAAACATTTCGTGGTATGGGAAAAAAAAGACTCGAAGATAAGGACGATTACAAATATCTATAGTAATTAAAAAATATATTCTATACGAATAATAAAAAATATTAACAAATGAAAAAGATGTGAAAAATCAAAATGATAAACGCGAAAATAGCTTTTTGATAATAAAAAGGAACACATTAGTATGTAATATCTAAACTAATAATTATACATTTTCTGTGTAAATAGAGAAACAGTCAGTTTAGTAGAAATTCTCTTTCCTTTGACGCAAAGAAAACGTAGAAACGTTTATATCGAAGAGATCAGTAGTAATAACACACTAATTCAAATTGTCATGCTATGTAAAACGTTATTGATCTCGAATGATATTTCGCACAAGGCAAAGACCTCTAGAGTACTGGTGAGATTCGATAGAATTCGGCAAACGAACGTTTGTATTGGTATCAAAGGGTCTCCTTGATAAGCTACCAGTCGATATATGTATGTTGGTTCACGTATTTCAGTTAAACGATATTAATGCAGAAACGTTCAAATTCTCAGACAAGAGAAACGAAATTTAATGAGTAAACACGCTTAACGATTTCAGGTAAAATAAGTCAACGATTGTTAATTGATTACCCTAATTTATTGTTACAATTTCATTTTTTTCATCGACATTCTGTAAATTCTAATTATTGTTATATTATTTGTTTTTTTCTAAATATGAACATGAATAGGTAAGGAACTTGTATTAATAATAGTACGTACATTTGATTTATAATTATATAAATAATTTAGATTAATTGATGATATTATATTCAATACATATAGTGCAATTCATAACGTTTGACGCAATTAGTGGTTAATATAGTGTTATTATTTTAGTAAATATTCATCGGTGGAATGTTTCGTAAAACTAAATTAAATATCAAATTAGTATACCAGATGTATCAATTTCAACGCGAGATCATTACGAGTTTACATTCCTATATTAGTATCCTAAACACACAAACATTTGATATAGGATCGATAGTTTCCTAAGTTAAGATACGGGTGAACTAACTCAATGAATCTTGCTTAATGAAATTAATGAAGAAATAAAGAATAATTGGTTATACTTGCGTCACCTCTATTTGATTAGAATTTACTTCAAAGTCGTTTTAAATAATCAATTATTTCAAAGAAAATTATTTGAAATAAAATATATACAATAATTTTTTTTTTTAAATAGAACACCTTATAAAAAAACTATACTCGTATTCTTGGTTTCACACGTCTCAAGTTTGTTGCGTGGGAATAAATGAAATGATGCCACAAGCTTACCCATGTCACGGAAATTACATTTATAGTTAAAAATATATTTTTTGTTGTTTCATTGGAACAATTTACAAGCATAATATTCGATTAAACAACTTTCTAATGAATTTAATATCTTAAGCAATCTCAAATTATTTAATTAATCAACAATCTAATTAAATTAATATCTAGAATGAAATAAAATATTTCGACATATCTCTTTGGAAATGGAACACCATGTAGATAGATTGTGCTCGTATTTCTGCGTTCACGCGTCTCAAGTTTGACATGGGAATAAGTGAAATAATGTTACAAGCTTATTCAGGTTATGAAAATACATATTGAGAAAACTACATGCGTAACTAGAAATAAATGTTTTTCTATAAATAATATAAAAAATATTTCTAGCTATATATATATAATTCAAATAGTTTTGATATTCATTTAAGCAATTTTCGATTATTTAAATAACTAATTTTCTAATTAATTTAATATCTAGCAATAAAATAAAATGAAATATTATCTGCGTTTATGCGTCTCAAATTTTGCATGGGAATTATTGCAACATTGTGAAAACAAGGATATAGTTAGAAATAAATAATATTATTTTTTTGTAGAATAATATAAAAAGGATCTTTAACTGTAATTAACACAACTTTGATATCCAATAATAAGCAATTTTTGGTTATTTAATTAACAAATGTTCTAATTAATTTAACATTTGAAATAAACTAAAATATTTGGATATATATCTTTGTAAATGGAACTTCCTGTAGATAGACTATGCTCGTATTTCTGCATTCACGCGTCTCAAGTTCGACATGGAGATCAGTGAGATGGTGATATATGTTCCCTTTCGAACTGAATTGCTATCGTGGTATCTGTTAAGCGAGGCTCAGGAGTAGCATAACCGATTGCTTCGTAGATCTTCTATTCTCGTCCCATTTCCTTCCTTCCTTCCTTCCTTCCTTCCTTTATTCTAGTCTCCTCCTTTTAACACGCGATCTACCTACCCAGCCTCCAATGTATAGAACACAATCACTACCAATCACGAACCAGGACGAAACATCGATCCTTTTGATATGCGATCAATTATGTTCACGATCTTGATCGAGTTCTTTATCACTATATAAGTCATTTCTTTTTCGACGTATTCGAGATAAGTTTTTAATTGAATTAAACCGATTAATCTTCTGAACAACCTTTTTATCAAATGATTAGAAAATATATATATATATATATATACATTTTTTTTAGCTCCGTTGAGTCTTATCGAAAGTTTAATTAATCGGAATAATAAGATAAAAACAATGTTTTTCCGAACACGTTTTTGACAAATAATTTTAAAATATATTTTTTTAATCAAAATTATATATTATATTTTTCTTATGATTTATTATTTTAGAAACATTTATAATCTCAACAAATGCTAAAGGAATATTCTTAAAAATGTTTTTTCATATAAAATCGTTATTCTAATTAGCGAAAGATACTTTTTTGATGTTACTAATTAAATTAATTAAGTTGTAATTAGATATTATATATATATTTTCTCTCTTTCTCTCTCTTTCTCTCTTAATACAAAGCAAGTTGAAAAGGAACAAAACTAAAGCTAGAGTTTATCGTTTGGCTTTGACGTTCATTCTGTAACGACCGGAGAGAAACTGATTTACTAAATAAAACAAAAATAATAAATACATATTGTGGGTCACATCGTTATATGACAAACAACATTCAAATACTTGTTTTAATATTTTCTAATACTTTCTTCATCTAAAATCAATGAAAAAGATAAAATGAATTTCTTTTTAATTATTATTATTATTATTCTCGTTTTTATGATTACTATTATATTATTATTTTTTCGAATTTTTTTCAGCTTTCTTGTTGAAATTATTTTAAATAACATTTACAGAGTTGTAAACAAGTTAATGCCACGGTATGGATACATTTTTTTCTGCCTATTTATTCTTTTTATTAATTAATATTATTTTTATTATTTTATTTTTCTAATTTCATGGGATTTTCCTTTTTAGTCGCCCTTTACGACAAGTAGAGACGAATGCGGCTTATTCTTATTCCACAAGTCCGCAGCGGATTCATTATTATTATTATTATCACTATTATTATTATAAATTTTAAGGATTATTTTTTGTTATTTCTTTTTGACTGATCGTTAGTAACATCGTTAGTTAATAGGTGAAAATTATTCAGAGAAAAGAGAATAAAAAAAAAGAGTAAAATAAATTAAGAAAATAAATCACTTTTAGCAGGTTGAATTATGATGATTAAATCGACGATAGTTTCCCAATATTTTTTTCGGTCTTCAAAGAGTACTCCTTTCAAATTTTTTTCCTATTTTCGTTTTCGCAATTCCATCGCTGCCAATTTAAACTTTCATTTACTTTAATAACTTCTCCTTCGTTATTGAAGGCTTTCCTTCCTTACTTATCTTTTTTTTTCTTTTTTTTTTTCATTTGTTTTATTTTGAAAGAGAATACCTACACGCGTATATATTTTTCGTTCGCTTTTCCCGAAGGATTTTTTTTTCTTCTCTTTTCCTTCCACTATCTCGAAATTTCAGGTACATAGGTCGATTCGTCGCCTTTCAAAACGCAAGAGCTTGCAAAAGCTCGCCATGATGCTTTTTCATACTTTCCCTAAGTTTCTTCTTCTTCTTCATTTTGTTTGCTTCAAAATTCGAAATGAATAATAATCAAGAAATAAAAGTATATTTGAGTTTTTCTTGTTTGATATTTTTCAATGGTAGATGATCGGTTTTACATGATTTAAAAAAATAATGAGAAAGGGAGCGTAGAAGAAAACATTTTGAACGACGAACATTATTTCAGTCATTAATATGCAAAAGTATATTTGAAGAAAAAAAATGAAATAAATTCCGTTTTACATTTTTATGTTCGTGGAAAAGAAATAAAAAATTAGTAATGAATAAGAGAGAGAAACTATATGGTATCGTAAGGAAATAAAGAATGACGGTGGGAACGAAAGAGCATAATTAATTTGCTAATTCCAAAGTGACTCGCACGAGAAGTAAAAAGACCAGAATTATAAGTGGTCATCTTTTTCGAAGAATCGCATAATTTAAAAATGATGTTTAAAATACACAAAATATTTGTTTATGTTGGCATTAAATATATTATAATAATTATATGCATTATGAATAATGTAAAATTTCAATTTATTATATATTGCATTACAGAAATAATATTTTATTCTATTGTATCTATACTATATATCATTTAGGTTCAGTTCATAAAAAATACGATAAAAATGCTTTCGACTTTCCATTTTCTATAGGATGGCAAAAGAACCTACTTAATAATTGGAAGCATAAGAATATTCTAAATCGCGTCTGAAATGTCCTTTGTCTGAATGTAAAATGATTTTGAGGTTTAAAGTATGGTTAAGTATTGTTAAACGTGGCTAACGAGATCTCTCAACGAAAAACGCGAAGATTATCTTCCGAACGACCTAATAATTAGTATTTTTTTGTTTAAATTTGTACAATTTGATAATACAGAAACGCAAGATAGCAAACACAGATCCCTCAAACTTGGAAAAGGAAAGTAAATAAAAGGAAAAAGTAAAAGACTAAAAGGAAAAGTAATAAAGACTATACAATTAATAAGGTACATTTAATATGATAATAATTAAATATAAAATTTTATTAATCATTTTTTTCTAAAATAAAGTAACTGTTTTGATACTCGTGCGAAACAGTATAGGCATCTCGCGTTCGAGCCACAGAAAGAAAAAAAAATGAAAGTTAAAAAGCAAAAAAAAAAAATAATGAAAAATAAAAAAAAAAAAATTAATAAAAAGAAATATTCTGGGTGTCTGGACGTGCACGTTTTACAAAACGCATATAAGGAGGAGTAGAACCTTAAATGCACGGGAGTATTATAAATACGTCTGGGACGTTCCTTCTTGGTTCACCTTTTTTCAAATAAGTGCTACTACTACGAAATACACTGGCTCGATCAATTCTTTTTTCTGAGAACTTGCAGTATGTTCCTTTTTTTTTATTTTATTTTATTTTATTTTATTTATTCATGTGCATCACCACGGTCAATGGTATTCACAAGGGAGAAGAGAGATAAAGCGAAATCTTTTTTTCGATTTTTCTTTTAAAAAATTTTCAAGCTTTTGTCTAATTTAAAAAAATGTTTTAAAAAAATGACTTCCAGATGTATCATAAAATTACTCGATTTACAAAACAACAACAAAAAATATATTATTTTTAATATTTTTGCAATCCATTATTGCTTATTCCAATATGACCATTATGATTTTTGTTTTAACGCGTTCATTTTTGTTACTTTTGATGTTTGTTTGTTTTTTCTTTCTTGTTTCTTTGTTTTTCTTTCTTTTTTCTTTTTTTAAATTGCGACCAGATTTCTTTTTTGTATAACATGATGGGTCCTTTCTTGTTTAACTTTCTTAGCAGTTGAATCCCCTTGCGGCGAAGTTATCGGCCTTTGGAATCGGGAGCGCGTTTATAGAAACTCGAACAGAAAATACTTTTGATTCTCGCCTTGTTGGTAACGAAATCATGGCAACTTTTTTACTTTATAAATCATAATACTGACGGTTGATAAACAAGAAAAACTGTGTTCTCGATTGCTCGAAATTTTAATAGAACAAAAATAAAAAAGAAAGAATGAAATGAAAAATTATTTTTATACGTTCGAAATATAATAGAAAAGAGGATGAAGAAGAACAATTTTTTACCGATAAAAATTTCGTGGTTTTGCTTTGAATGGGGGGGAAGGGAAGAGGTGGGACTGAGAGGTGGGGTCTGAAGAAATAAAAACCAATGGAATTTCGCTGACGTAATTTTTTTGTTACCTTTTCAAGTTGCTATTGCCGACAATGAAAGGCGAATTTAGCTTGAACGTAGGGAAAAAATGCCGGCCTTATAGCTCTCCGGTATTTTTCCAACATCATAAAAAATACTTTTACCGGAACTTTCTAATCTTTCTAGGCGATTAATCGCGAGTGATCCTTCCTGCAATAACTTGGACGTATATTTCAAGCAGAATTGCGTTCCTTTGTGCGAGAGTCCTTGGCCTCTCTTAACGTTTGAAAAACGCTGAAGGAAATATTAACGTTAATATAGTTCAAGAAATTAATGAAAAATATAGAAAAAAAAAACAAAACCAAAAGCATTCATAATTAAAACATCACTGGCACCTATTATGAAAAAAAAAAAAGAGAAAAGGAAAGAAGGAATATTAACTTGACAGAGTATTTTTTTTTGTTATTTTTTTGTTTTTTAAGATATGAATTTTATATCATTCCTATAATTCGATAAAAAAACATAATAAAGGTATATATAGAAAAAAAGAACACGGAAATAAAAATGAATAAAGAAAAGTGTAAATATTATAAGGGAGATAAATTAATACGTACGATTTTCTCGAAACATTTCTGAGACCTTTATAATCCCGTTAACGTAGAGTCTAATAACAAAACGTTCAGCAGTTGGTTGGGTGTTAAATTCGAAAATCGTGTTTGCAAAGTTTGTAGGATAGGCGAAGAGTAAAGAGAGTAAGAGAGAATCGTATTCGTGGGCAAACTAAAACGAACAGAACGGTGGGCAGAGATTCTGGCAGGTGTGACAGGCCGGTTAACGTGAGGAAAGGTGCCACACGGTTGGCTAATACGGCAAGTTATCCACTTAGAAATTCGCCTTAATACCACGTAAGAGTGAGAAAGAGAAAACGAGAGAGATAGAGAGAGAGACAGAAAACTCAACTGAGGTGTTAGGACTCAAGCTTTCGTTGCACTCTCAACCCCCTACCTACGCCTCTTCCATCCTTCTCATACTTCTACTCCCTACCAAAACTTTCAACACCGTCGAACACACCAACTCTGTATGCCACCCTGTTACCTAAGTTCGGATAAACCAAGCTAAGTTTCCAGTCTGCTACTTATGGAACTGCCAGCAAGGAAAATGCCATAGCTAAAGTTTATTCGCAGTTTAGGTTCCTCCTAGAGAAATAAACGCAGACACACATTGATTTACATATCGATCAATCCATAATATAACATCTTAATCAGAGTTAAATTATTTTTTTGTAATTTTTTTTCCCCGTTTTTAGTTTTATTTTGCTCTTTTTGTTTGATCGTTGATACAATTAATGTAATTCATATGTTATTCATACGTAATTTTTTAACTGTGTATTTTTCATTGTTTTTTTATTTATTAATCGAGCACCGTCCTGCTGATTGTTAGAGCGAATAATTTAAAATTTATAATTGTACGGAGTAGAAAATAATATTGGATGATCATTTTATTGATCGCGTAAATGACTTTGCTTTTGAATACTCTTCTCTCTCTCTCTCTCTCACTCTTTTTTTTCGACAAATAGATGAGTACGGATTTTATTTATAACATGATCGAAAAAGTGGAACGCCAAGAGAGTAAACGATTTTTAAAGTACGAAAAAAGAACGTAGAAATCAGGTTTGCGTTCTCGAAATTCTCGACCTACTTTTTATCCTGCTCGACAGTTTCGCTACGTTTTTTTCCCTCAAGGTTACGCTGATTTTTAATCTATATTAACCGATATTCCCACGGTTATCTATATTATAAGATATTATCTACGTTGCATAGGATAGGCCAACAATTTTTTTCATTCATATTCATCAAAATTCATTTTCTTTATCGTTTAGAAAATATTTTACAATTTAAAACTGTAAAATTTAAATTACAGTGTAAAATACCGTGTAAATACTGTGTAAAAATTAAATTATTATTGATTAACATCGATATTAAATTAATTGAACGATAACATGTTACACAAAAGTGAGAAAATAATATTTTAGAAAGAAAAATTTCATATCGAAATTTATCGAAAGCTTGTTTCGATCATGCTGTTCGGTAAAAATGATGTCACTTTCTCACTCTCTCTCCCTCTTTTTCTCTCCCTTTTTTCTTATATCAAATCTAGTAGCTGGTTCATGCTGTGAGAAAATCGAAATGGTTTGCCCTCGAAGTCGCAACTTTTGAGCAAACACATTTCCATGCTTCTTTACGGCGCAAAATGTGCGAGATGGTTTCTTTCGACACCTCTTTTCCTTTTATTCTTTTTCTACACGGTCCTTTCGCATCGGCCTATGTAAAAGAAAAAAAAAATAAGGAAAAGAAGAAGTCTTTTCGTTCTTACCTACCGTGTACACCATACGTATGTTCGTTCCATCGGGATTTGCAAAGGTTGTATTCGACGCGCTATGTATCGAAGGTACGACGCCAAACTCTACGAAAAGTTGACACGAGACGAAATTGCTTTTGGCTTCCTCCGAAGCATGCACATACACATATACATACACGGTCATATGTTGTATATATATATATATGTGTGTAGATTTTGTAAATATTGTTCCAGGGTGTAGGTATACATGTTTTATGTCTCTCCCTCTAACCGTTTAAAATTAATGTTAATCGATGTTTTCTTTAATTTTTTTTCTAAACTATCTACAGCAAATCAATATATCAATCCTGTAATTACTTTTTTCTTCAAATTTTGTTGAAGGTATGTATCATTACGAATAGTAAAAAATATTTCAATGATATGTTTACTTAGGAGATTATAATTTGATACATTATAATATGAACTGTGGTGAAATTAATTTTCTTTTTAAACATGATATTATTTAATTCTATATTTTTATATATATAAAAAAAAACAAAAGAATGCAAATTGTATATTTTTCTAAAATTATGTATAAAAAATAAAAAGAAATCGTGATTGACGATTATTATTATTTTTTTTAAATATTGTCTAAACTATTATTAGGAATGATAATAAAAAATTATTTGGATTATACATTTACTTAGAAATTATAATTATGTATATATTAATATGAACTGGGGGTGAGTCTAATTTTGTTATAACTATGGTATTACCTAATTTCAGATTTTTCAAACACGAAATAAAAAAAATAGTGATCGATAACCTTACTGTTGACTAAAACGACAAATATAATCAATTATATGATCTTAATCTCATTGTCCATATTAGAATATAAAAATTATTTAGAAAGATAATAAATAATTCTTGAAAACAATGTTTTTACATTTGATAAAAACGAAACAACGTATATTATATCACGAGCTTTCATGTCGCGAGATCGTTTTCCTTGAGAGAAAAGGTGCCGTCGAAAGCAGTTTAAAACATATCGTGCGAGTGTGCAACATGAAAAGAATCCATTTTCGAAGGCAATCTTTTCGAAAGTTACCTGGATGAAATTCACTTCAACTTGACCAGAGAAAAATAAGGAAAAGAAAATAAAATAAAAAGAAAGAAAGAAAAGTAACATAAGTAGGTAGCAAAAATGGTACTCACAATATCGAAATCCAGGTTCTCGGCAATCCAATCCCTGCCTTGCTTGAACTCATCGTGCAAACCCATGATGTAAAGGGTATCCAGACCATCGACTATGGTCGCACCCATCGTAGACGTGCCAAAGATACTGGCGCTGTGGCCCTTCTTCGTGATCGGCCTTAGCTCGTTTTTCCCCCAGGCGTACCTCACGTAATTGTCCCAACCATGCTTCATCATCTGGACAGGGCAGAAATAAACGTTCAAGTGGTATGCTCTTGATCGAGAAAACAGGGAAGGAGAGAAGGAAGGGGATAAAATATAAGAAAGAAAGAAACAAAGAGAGAAAAAGAGGTAGGGAGGAGGGGGGGAGGCAATAGTCTTTTCTCTCTTTTGAACGAAAAACTAGTCAAGGAAATCTTGGAAACGATTACGACCTTGCCACGACCGCCTTGTTGTCTACTATCTTTTTTATCTTTCATTTCTCGTATTTTTATTTTTATTTATTATATATATATATATTTTTTCTTTTTTTAATCGGACTTCTATTCGCCATAATCGTCGTCGTCATTTCGTGTTCCATTCTTTTTACTTATTTCATTTTATTTAACTCCGACGTTTTTAAAACGATATATTTGTTATTTACTTTTATTCACATTTATAGGATTTATAGTCGGTGTTAGTTTCAAAATAAAAAAATTAAAAAAAGGAAATCAAATCGCTTCTCATCGAAATGATAGAAATTTGTTGCGGAGAAATGTCAAAAGAATGAACATCCTAAGTTCGGTAGTTGAAATTCAGGTTTCTTTAATAAGAGATATTTTGGGGGGGAAGGAGGAAGGACGACCACCCAAGAAGAAAGAGAGAAGACGGTTTCGCGGATTTCTTGGAAAAGTCGAAAAGAAAAGGGTGTATCACTTAGCGGTAGCTCGTAAGGAAGCTAGCAAAAGGATCGTTAAGGATCGTGGATATTCCAGGTGTTTCATGGGAGAGTCGTTGTTGTTCCTAGCGGTAACCGGTGGTATTCTGTGATGATAATTGCCCACGAGGCCTATTCTCTGCAAGAGAAGAGGAAACGAGCAAGAGGGGCGTGGGGATGGAAAGTAGAAAGAAGCAAGAAAAAGAAACTTGTGGTGAGTGTTTCAACCGAGAGAGAGAGAGAGAGAGAAAGGTAGCACGGTTTGTCTCGTGAGAGACTCACAAGCGGAATGTTTCAAGTCTTTCGTTTCTCCTCAACACACACTGAAGAAAAAAAGAAAACGATGAGGAGACGTAGAAAAAAATAAAATAAAATAAAATAAACAATATACGGAGGAGGAGAAGAAGAAGAAAAAGAAGAAATTCCACTTCCGTCCTGAGGTCGTTCGTTCCTACGTTTATCTTCTTTCTAAACCGCGAATCTTTTTCTATCTCTGTCTTGTTCTCTCTCTCATTCTTTCTCACACTCTTACATAGCCATCAGAGGTAGATGACTTCATTCCGTGCGAAATGAAGTTCGTTTCTTCTTGAAGACTTTTCCTCGAGTTACTCGAGAAACTCAGGAAATGAGAATTTGTTTTATTTCGAAGCTACGAAATGGGCATGAAGAAGAGACAACGAAAATAACGATACTAACAATAAGAGTGAAAAAGAGAGAGAGAGAGAGAGAGAGAGAGAGAGAGAGATTTGAAAAGAAAGTTAAACCATACACCTATTCGACTCTTATCTTCTAGTAATATAAATCTGAGATGATTCGCAAAAAGGAGAGTGTGTTGTTGGATTCTGAGATTGTTTAAGAAAAATTTGTACAAATTTCTATTAACAAGAATATCGATGTCATCAAGATTAATATCTTACAAAGTGATAATAATTTAAATGAAAATTTTTTAAAAATAATGGTCAAACGCAGCGAAGAGTTTAGTGATTTTTTTTTGTTATTAGCCATCCGTGGAATATTATTTTTTGTTCCTTTTATGACTTTTCGTTCTATTTGCTGAGATATCTTCGGTCACGGCACCCTCCATCGTGTTTTTATGACGGCATAATTTAAGGGCAATATAATAACCCACCACTCTTATTCGTCTACAGTGCTAACGGCAGAAGCGTGATATTTTTCTCTTTCGCCATCTTCTTGAGAGATTGGAATAAAAATCAAAGAAAAGTAGTTCTCACTGTTTCTCTCTTTCTTTTCTCAGGTTGAAATGGAATGAAAAGTAAGTACAAAGTGGTGATCAAAATTGTTATGACGAGTTTGAATTTATTATGTCGAGTGCCGTGGAAATAATTCTGACTAAAAGAACATTTGAAGTACTATACTAGTTGTTTGATTTATCGGGAACTTATTAGATATCGAATTGAAATGATGAAATGAGTACAAAGCGATGATAAAAATTTTTAACAATTAGTTTGAATTTATTGTGTCAAGTATCGTGGACAAATCTCGAAGTAAAATTAATGAACATTCGAACTAATAATGTATTTAAATGTTTGTTTCAATTGTTGTCAAAAACATAGATTCCAAATGATGAAGTTTCTCAAATATAGGAACGAAAATTTGGAATGAAAAAGATTTGAATTGATCGTGGGGATGTTATCACTCAGGACGAGAACTTTGGAAATTGTAGGCAGCTTCGACGTGTCAGGTTTGCTTCGCTGCTCGTGCATCGTGGCTATCAACCCTTCCACTATTATCCATGTAATCGCGGCTAATTTGTTCGTAGAAACCACGGTATATGTTCACCGCACGAGCGGCCCTCGGTCGGTAATCTGGTTAACATCCATGTTAGGATTAAACCATTAGCCTCGGTGTCAGAGACCGGGGACTAAGGATGAAGAGAAAGAGAAAGAGAGAGAGAGAAAGTGAGAGACAGTGAAAGACAGTGAGAAAATATATGAAGAAAAAAGAGATGGAAGCAAAGCTTACGTACAGGACGTGTGGCTTCACTCAATTATCCGCCATTTGCTGGCGCCATTTTCGCGCCACACACAACTTTCTTACTTTTTTTAAGTCTTCTCACGTTAGACTTTTTCTTACAATTAGTTCCCGTTTTTTTCACGTATTCCCTTTCAGTGCTACAATTTATAGACAATTTTGTAAAGTGAATCGCAGGAAGATTAAAAAACACTGATTTCGCTCGTATTTATATTATATCAAGATATCCAATTAAATTCCTCATTTTATTCTATTCATCGAGGAAATCCTAAAAGTAGGATATTTATTAAGCTTATCTATTGGGGATTTTTGAGAGTCGAATTCAACGAGAAATACAATAGGAGAAATACGATTTCCAGTTGGACTAGCTTTGACACGAATTAATCTGTACCAGTGCACATCACCACCACAACCAACCGACTAGCTAACCAACCAACCAACTAACCAACCAGCAGACTGACCGACCCAACGACCGACTCTGTTGGTGGTTTTTTTCGAGACCGATGCTGAGGACACTCGAGTGCTCGAATGGAAAATTTCGTTGGGACGAATAGTGCGAGAGTTGAAAGTACCGTTGAACTGTGTTGCGAACTATGATCCTTGAAAATTGAGAACGGGAGGATATATTCCCAAATTGGCCATATCCTGAATTTTCATTAATAACACACAGGGAAAGTTAAAAAAATAAAGAAAATAAAAATAGAAAAGAAAGGAAAGTAAATAGAAATAAAATAGAGGGGATTGCTTTGATTGTAAAGTTAGAACAAACAAATAAATTGATTGAAAAATAAATAGAAAAATATGATTATTTCTCTTTCTTTTTCTTTTTTATCCTAATTTCAGTTTGAACATCAATCAAATTAATTCACAGTTACATTTTCTTTATATTTTGATGTTTAATAAATTGTAAATGGAAATTTTGTTGATTTTAATAGAACGATTTAATTCATCATGAATGTCTAAATTGTCATATGATCAAATAAATCCATTCTTCTTAATTCGTATTAACAGAATATTCAACTTCCTAACTCTATATTGAATGATTGAATTTATCTAATTGTAAGACTCACTGCCTCCATTGACACCATTCCATTTTCAATCAAAATCAATTTCATAGTTTAACATTAACCAATTAAAGAATTGCTCTGGGATAATAGGTTAAATGCTTCTTGCTTGTTGTCAAAAACGGAAGGATAATTTTGGAATTATCAACGTGGACGTTCCAGGATGAGCGATGGTTCGTTGGATCGAAATTCGAGATTCTTGGGATTTAATGAGATCACGTAACGAATGGACGCCTATAATTGGACGCGTCCTGCCGTGAAGTCGGGCTCGCGCCTCGATGCACCGGATGATCCTCAGGGAACCGTTCGCTATGTATAATACACACATAGTAATATAGTCTATATATTATATATGTATATATATATATTATATATATATGTTATATATGTAGATCCAGAGAAAATGTATAAACGTCTTTTGCGACAGGAGCAAGTTGAAGGTAATTTTCCGCTTAGCGAGCAAGAAAAACTGGCGACGATAACGTTCTTCTTCAAGCGTTGATGTAGTTCAATCGTCTACTTCCAAAGAGCTAAATGTATATCAACATTAAATTTCGTAAATATTTTCTACTATTATTTACTATAAGATTACGTGTCTCCCAAATGTGAAAATCTTGTTAACGAGAGAGGAAAAAAGTAAAAGAGTAAGTATAACGTGTTCATAAAGGATTTTCGAGGATTCACTCTGGACATACTGGGACCAAGAACATGGTACTGATGGAAGAGTTTAAGAATGGTTGTTGAACGTGTTGGTGTGTTGCACCGGTGGGCGCCAGGATACACTATAAATTCCTGTCTCAGCAAGCTCTTGTATTTTTTTTTCCTTGCGTACAAAAGGATTGGACTGGCACTGGGCTTAGAGGGTTCAGTCTGGAGCCTGGCAGGACGTGAGAGCCACGACACTATGGGACTGTCTCTTTCTTTCTCTCTCTTTCTCTCTCTCTTTTTCATTTTCCCTTTCTCACTCTTTTCAACGTACAAAATTCGCTGTTGGAGAGTGCCTTAGGAGGAATTTGCGTAGACCTATACACGTACACATATGTAGAAATATTTACACATACACACTGACACCTTGCGTCTCTCTATTGTGCACCAAGTGCAAGGAGCTTAGGTAGAAACGCTCCTGGATATCTGGCTCATGCAGACAGGAAGCGAGAACGAATAAGAGAGGGGGAGAGGAAGAAGTGGAGGAGGAAGAGGAGAGAGAGAGAGAGAGAGGTTAAGGTCGAGGAGCTGGCCGAGAGAATCCTACACGGATGCCGTTGCTTCGGGCTACTCCAGCCGGCTTACCATAATTATGGCTTTGTTTATTATTGTTAGGCGAGTCGTGCATTGTGCCATCGAGGGGCTAATAGCGTGAATTAATCTCCACTAAGTAGGAGCCAGTGCCAACGATGTTCCACAACCTTCTCCAGCAGGTCTCCCTCGCCCACGCCAAATCTATTCTCTGACCTTCAATGAAAGACGGCATCGAATGGTGCCAGAGTTCTCTTCTTTTTCTTCTTCTTCGTTGCTCCTGTTCCTGTTCTTGAAACTGCTGCTGCTACTGCTGCTGCTGCTTCCAACACATCTTTCTCTCTTTTTCTCTTTCTAGTATGTTAAAAGGAACCGCCATGTCATTGTCCTGTTAGCACACCAAGCATCGATAGACAATACGACTTTGTCTTCCTTGCCGACGTCGTCCTTCAACAGTACCTACTCTCTCTCTCTCTCTCTCTCTCTCTCTCTCTCTCTACTTACGGTGGTGCTCTAGTACGATTCAATGGAGAAAGGATTCGAGGAGCTGGAAATGGTAATCCGAGTGGAAGGGACTACACTGTGAAGGTAATGCAACGATCGAGAGATTTCTTCAAGCCATTTTATCATTTATTTTTCCTTATCTTTTTCTTTCTTTCTTCCTTTTTTTTCTTGATCCTTGTGAACGAAGTTATAATTATACGCAAATAACTAGGAGCTAATTTATTCGACGAAAATGTCAAGTTAAAAAGTATGAACATTAGCTAGTAATTTTTTCTCTTCTCTTTTTGTCTTCTTAACCTTTTTTTGTCTTTTCAAGATCCATTTGACCGATCAGTTTCAAGATTAAGAATTAACCGTCTCGTTGGTAACAAGGTCAAGAATGATTATTGAGATAGATACTAATCGCCCACGTTCTTTTCCGCGAATAAAAAGAAGACGAAGTACTAAGCGTTAGCAAGCTAATTTTATTCTCGTTAAGAAAATGGTCACGTTGGCGCCATTGCTTTCGCAATAAGATCTTGAGATAACTTACAATTAGACCGGTAACCTACCAGCAGCAATCATGACCAATGGTAACGAAGTTGCAAAATAAAATTAGATATCTTTTATATATTATAATTGTGTTTTTCATCTTTACGGGTAGACAAATTTTTTTATTTTTATTTTCAATCACGACGATTCTAATTTAAAAGCAAACAAAAAGACAAATAGAAATTCAGAGAGAAGGTCGAGGGACGATGCGTTTGCTTAGAATTTGAAATTTGCATGATGATCGCCGAGTAAATGACCAGTGTCATTAAGATAATCTTTAGTTAGTTAGGTTAGTGTAGGTACGTGATGGTGGTGTGTAAGCACTTACTTTCAACGTTCTATCTTCTAGATAACATTACGATTTAGGTGTAAACATGAATGCACCGAACAAAGCATCGACTCACTCTAGTTACCACGAGTCTAACGTTCTATTTTTTTTTATCTTTTCCAACATTTTTGGAAGTTGGTAAACGATGCAACGAAACTAAGTTATTTCCTTGAAATATCTATTTCTGGCGAGATAAGGAAAATCCGGATTTAAATTAGTCATCGACTCGTAATACTTGATTTTCTTTTCCCTTCTTCTATTTTCCTCTTATTATAATCATCATTATAATTATTATTGTTATTATTCATAATTAGGGTTCGTTATTAGAATTAAAAAAAAAAATGAATGATGTTTATAGCAACTTTTTGATCGGTATATCTTATAAGTATTTCAAATTATCTGATCGTACCTTACAATTAGTGAATCATTGGATAATCGTATATGTCATAAGCGCTCAATGAGTATTATACGAAGAAACTACTGCTAACGAATCAATCTACTCGAACAATAATCATCGATATGACGTACATGAATATATAAGTTAACTAATTGAGCCCTCGATATTGTTCAATTATTTTTAAAGGTTAGATTGTTTAAATGAAATTTTTTACGACATAATTTAGTCTAGCTTGCAGACATACGTTCATGGAAAGGGTTGCGCGTGCGCGTGTGTGTGATGCTATTTGAAAGCTGTGTCGAAAAAGAGTGTTCTACTTATGTTAGTTTTATCGATCGCCTAGGTGGTGTAACCCCTTAAGTGCTTTTTAAACATTAACAATTAAGGGATCGTAATGAATCATTTATTTTTGCCCTTTTTAATTACGCTTAGACACGAACAAGTTCGTGACATTGCAATTCCCTAGACTCGAGGGATCGTTATATCGATTAACAATAATAACTAGAAACGCCATTTAACCCAATGTTACTAATGGGAACAAAAGGTGTGTCGATTAGTATGCACAGCTCTCATCCTGCATTGCGATTCGTAATTGCAAAATGTTTTAGAGAGAGAAAGAGAGAGAGAGAGAAAGAAAAAACTATGTTGATGTGACATAGTTTCGATTACGTTAATGACATTACAGCTAACATCGAAGAAATTTGTTCAAACTATTGTAATAGTTGTTGTTGTTGTTGCTTTTCTTTCCTTTTTCTTCGTAAAAGTCAAAACAAGATGGCTTTTTGAGATTGCATCAGAAACACATAAGACGTAAAGAAATTTATGATCTCCATGGACTGAAAGTTTCTTCGGAGTACGAAAAGAAGGGAAAGAAAAAAGAATAGAACACAAGAAAAAAAAGAAAGAAAAAGAAGAAGAAGAAGAAGAAGAAGAAAAGAAAAGAGAAAAAATATCGTAAAATTCAGTTGACACTCTTTGCCGCAGTTTTAATGGCTTACCCTTCGTAAAACTTACAAACTTAACGTATTACCGTGGTAAATCTTTAATCGTAACTTTTAGGATATTAACAAATTGTTAATCAAAGTTTTACGAAAATTAAGATCACTAGTGTAGATTTTCTATTTGTATACAAAATATTTGAACAGATCTCGAAAATGATCGTCGTAGACGATGTCTTACGTACGAACACCAATCGCAATAATTTTTAATTGCAGAATGATGATATGTTGTAGGTTGTTAAGGGTAGGAGTAAAACTCGATGATAAGACGTAGTTATTATTTTAAAATGTTCTTGTGGTTATTTCGATGGAAATATACAACGAGAGATAAGATTTCACGAGATAAATTAGAGAAATAGAAATAGAAAGGAAAAAGAACTCTGACTGAACTGATTGACTCGTTATCTTTCAAAGATTTTTCTTCTACTTTGTAACTTGGATTCCAACTACGATCGTCCAACGCCCATTCCCATTTTTACCCCTTTTACCTCAATTATCATAGATATTCATTTTAATGATTTTTACTAAAGTAATTACACGAATTCTTATCACTCTTGAAAATATTGTTGTAAAACATCTCTATGTCAAAAGTAATGTAATTCATTATTGTTCTTCTATACTATCGGAATTAGCTATGATAGCTATTCGGTTAAAGAATAAAATCTTTTCACAGAATTACATTTCCACTTTTTATTTCATTCCTCTTGAGCCCCCCTTCTACCTAATCCACCCTCGGCCCTTCGAATTTGATCGCTTCGTTATCCAAATTAATGTTTTTCTTCGATCGACGAAAAAAAGAAAAGAAGAAAGATTTCGCCACCTCTGCCATAAGTAAATTATACAAGTGATTTTTTATTTAACGAAAAGGAAAATAGACTGGATGTACTTTTAAAAGCTAACGAACCGATTGATTTGTTTTCTTTTTGCCATTCTGTTTTTCGTTTTTTAACTTACTTCATAAATTTCTTCTTACAATTAGTTTAATCGTTATTCATTTTATTTTACTTATTGAACTCGTACGACAAAATTTGTTTGCAATTCTTTTTCGTCTTTTAAAAGTTGATTGGTATTTATTTATTTTTCTTTTCTTTTTATAAAACATTCGGACTATAAAAATTTCTCGCAATTTATTTTATTTTGTTTGAGAGAGACGATTGCATCATTTACTTTTTTATTTTTATTTCATTTCAAAGTTGATTGTCATTGGTCTTTTTTTTGCTATTTTTTTTTTCTTTTTTGATTTAAATTCGTACGACAAAAGTCGCATTCTCGAAATTCCTAACGTCGAATTCTCTGTGTTCTTTCATTACCATCGTTTTTACCATCGATTCTTTTCTTTATGGTTCAAACACCACCATCAATGTTACAGTAACTACTAACACATCCCCGATACCCCTACTCCCCCTCCCCTATCCCACACTCGAATATCGATATACTGGAACGAATGGACAAACACAAAAGACCTCGCGTCAATTTCTTTTTCCACCCTTAGGATTCCCTTTTAATTTCCGTCTACCCTTTGTCACAATGAAAAGTAAACGTTTCGTGCGAATTCGCGCAATATCGTCCTTTAATCGAATACAACCTATGTAAGTTTTATAGTACAAGTTAAAGTCAATTGTACGTGATTTTCGAGAAAGAAGTATCATTTTCTTTTATTCAACTTCCTTTCATTGAATTTACAATAGAACGATTCTTTTATTATTTCCACCATTAGTTTTATCTATTTTGTTAAATAAAACATAAAGTAAAAATATAAAATTAAAGGTATACTTTATTATATTTCGAAATAATGACAAATTTGGTTTAATGAATTTCATGAATAATTTTCTTTTTATTCGATTTGTTTTTGTACATCAATGAAATCGAAAGAAATGAATTTAATGATGCATATTTATTAAATGCAAATTAAACATTTTAAATACTTAATTCATATTAATTTATATACCTGGGAGTTTGATAAATTGTAACTAAAGGATATAATTCTATTTTCATTATTCGAATGAATTTTTTACTTCAATGATATCAAAAGAGAGAGAGAGAGAGAGAGAATTCAACGAGGAGGTTAATTTATTAAAAGAAAAAAGAGAAAAATTTAAATAAATTTCCGACGTTTATTTAACAACGATTTCTTTATTAATGACTTTGATAAATTCTATAGTTAAAGAAAGTATAAAAAAGGAATTATAACATTTTTCAGAGAAGTAGAATATGAATTAAAGAATAGAAAGAGAATTTTTTTGTTCTTACTTTCTCAATCGAAAGAATTCGATAAAAACGTCTTCGACGTTTTATTATCGTAGTTTTATTTAATCGAATTTTGATAAGAAGAAAATGTTCTTGAAAGGCGCGTGCTTCTGGGTGACACGAGTAAAAGCAAGAACTCGAAACGTCGAGGAGCATTTCTTATTCGTCTTTCCAGGATCGACGTCGTGATTAATTCTGTTGACTCGGCAAACGCTTAAATCATTCTTCGAAAGAGGAAGGACGCGTAGCGAACTATAATTTTCAAACAAGAAACGAAGACTCAGCCGGTCGTCTCCTCGCGACGAGTAAAATAACGACACGAAGACTACGAGGGAAGTAAAAAGAAGGGAAAAAGAACAAATAATCAAGAAAGAAAAAGAGAGAGAGAGAGAAAGAGAGAGAATATCATAAATGTAGGAAAGAAAGAACGAATGTCCATTGAATTCCCATCTAACAATAAGTGGAGAAATTGGAGATCGTAAATTAAATTAATTACGCCATTATCTTAGTTTACCTTGGCATGTTCGTAGAATCGGCGAAAATCGATTTATTAATCATTTTTCTTTTCTTATCTTGTACGACATTCTTTCATATTTGTAATTTGATTTTGCCAATACATGAAATATATTTTTCAAATTAAAAAAAAAATTTTTAACGGATAATAATATCAATACAAGATTTCAATATTAATATTAATAAGTAATAAATTACCTATATAAAATTTTAAAAAAGATAATAATTATATTAATACGAGATTTTTATATATTTTTAAATTAGATTAAACAAATATATGAAATATATTTCTCTAAAATTATCTCTTTTAGAAAAAGAAAATATATATACATATATATAAATCACAAACGTCAATAATAGAAAATAGTCAGAAAAAGTATTTTATTAATATTATTATAATAATTTTTTGTTTAAATAAAATTATTTATCGACGTTTCAATGTTTCTAAATGAAAATTATTTGTTTGTAAGACAATATACCGAGGACGAATGAGGTTTATTTAAAGTTATGAAACTTTATTTCGGTCACGACATTCCTTTATATGGAAATCGTAAAACACAGAACTTTGACTACCTTTTACTCTGGTGTTTTCATCTTCTTCTTCTTCTTCATCATTTCCTCAGAATTTTTTGTATTTTCTTATATTTTAGTAAAAAAAAAATATAAAGAGATAAAAAGAATTATTTTTTTACTTACCGTTATAGCATTCGTTAGCATCATCAGAGGAGATACGAAGTATCTTTTTAATCAATATAGATTATCCATCGATCCAACGATAACAAATTTTTATTATAAGAATTCCAATTTTATCCGAAGTAATCTTGGAAATCTGTTATCATCGATTTTTACGAGATTTTATATAATTTCCAAATAATTGATTGATCGATAATTACGTGTAATTATTTTTTTTCTTCTAAGAAGATAACATTACAAAAATCGCACAAATTTATTTGTCAATCGGACACATTGTTACATGAATCGTATTTAATGCTTGTAAAGCGCAACAAACAAGTAGAATAAGACTTCGAATGAAATCGATGATTTCGGTTCACTAGATTGCTTCGGTTGGAGAGGACGGAATAAACTAGGATTCATCGAGAAGTCGAAAAGCTCGATTCGAACTTTCGACCGAGTGTAGGACGATGCCTCGTAAAGTTACTGTTTCAAATCCATACTTATGAAGTTAATAGCGGAGCGCGATAACGCTTTAAGTACATAAACCCGTTCGTTGGTGCGCATAAAATTTGGCTGCTGGGGCACTACTAAAATATAGCTTCCACTAGCCAAACTTTCTTATTCCTCATACATGAGAGAATTTATTAAACTAGAAGAATAACAAATCGGTTTACGATTTAATAAACCGATAAGATTCGTCATGTTGATACTTTTGTGAAATTAGTTTATTAATCTGTTTAACGAGAACGTTTAACTTAAAAACAAGTGAAACGTTTAAAAACGAAATATATATTATATTATAGGATAATAAATATTTAAATTGCGATTATATTATTCGCAATGTTATACCGTTGATAACTACTCACCTCTTTTATTTTCTCACGACGTTGATGAGTGACATCGTCCAAAGGTGGATTTGGTGGTTTAACAACGTAAGGACCTGGAAGTGGTGCGAGTGGTGGTGCAACGGCAACCGTAACTTCGGAGGGCCTATGAACTGTCCTAACGAGATTGAAGGTTCGTCGATCTTGTTTATCTTCGATTCTATTCTCTTCCCGAGGTAAACCTGGTCCAGCAACAGCATCAGCAGCAGCAGCAACAACATTTCCAAATATACCAACACTACCATCACCACCGCCACCACCACCACCACCAGGTACAGCATTGTCCTGGATCCAAGCTGGATTTACTTGTTCCGCACGTTCCTCCGGTGCAACACCTCTTTCAACGACAGTGGTTAGGTCGCGTCTGGTGACGAATGTTCCAGTCAAGAGAACGATCAGTATTACGGACAAAAGTCCACTGATCGCTACCCTTTGCATCAACCTCATTCCGCACCACTTGTTTTTACTTCCACAGCAGCCACTTTCTATCTCCGTCTCAGGCAACGTTCCGCTCTTATCGGTGGAACTGCACAATCGCATCGCGTGCCGCAGGACACCTTTTGTCAGTCAGAACCCTTTGTCCTTTTTCTGTACCTTCAATCGGTACTTATCTACCTTTCTCATTAATCGAACTTTCATACATTCATTCTATTTCTATTCGAATATTTATTAGCTTTCTTATTAGATTTTCAATTCATTCAAATGAAAAAAAGAAATTAATTTATTTTATCAATTTGTTAAATTTATATCTCACTTCTATGTGTAAGTCAGTACCAAATTAACTATTCTATCTGTACGTTCAATTGCAAAAAGTTCAACTATGTCTAAAAACTTCAAGTCGCGTTTAGAAGACTAGTCGTCAAAAAGAAAAAAGAAAATAATTCTTGTAATTATTCAAAACGTGAAGGTTTCCTTATTTTTGTTTCTTTCTAAATGGAAATCCAACGAATTTGATCGTCAGTAACGATCGACCAAAAAATTGAACGTCCCTCTCGATTCTCATCGTAAGATCTAGCAAAATGTTTCATTTTAATTGCAACATGAGGAAACTGTTTCAGTTTCTCTCCTTCTCTCACTCTCTAATTCTCTCTTTAGTCGATTGTTTTACCGCGAATCGATTTTTACGTTTCTTGCCCATTTAAGGTGTAGAATATCGAGGTTCGAAAAATAAGAAAGGTAGAATCAAGAAGGATGAGAGTCAGAGATACTTACTCGTACGATTACTCGTCCCAGTAATTTGAGTTCGTTCAGCGATTGTTCCGGGAAGGTCCTTCGTAAACGAAGGAGGATGAGATTATCTCAAAAGAGTGTAACTCGCTGATGCTGTAGTTGCTGTTTCTGTTGCTGTTGGTAACTCGATAGCATCGGGGGTTCGAACAATTTATCCGGTAACTGTATTATAGAGGATAACAGAAACAAAAAAAATAATAGATCGTGTTAACAATCAACAAAGTAAAACACGATCCAAGTTACTATATCTAACTTGCGTAAATCCTTGATGCAGAAATTGTTTGTATTACTAAACATTTCAATACGTATTTCCATGTGTTACGTGTCCTGTGTACGAGTCGATTATTATTATCTCTCGTGACTATTAACATGTCACTACAGCTTCATGTATAAAATGATCAAAATCATTATTATTATTTTTCACCAATTTATGTTAACTTTTATTGATTCAATGATACGAATATATACTTAAAATTATTTCCCTTTTAGCTTTCTAGTTTTCAAATTCTGTCCGATGAAAATGTCCAAAAAAATACATATTTTCTTTTACTCGTCAACTTAACGGGTGTACGTTGAAATAGATATACAAAAATGTTTCTTAAATATAGTGTTAAATTGAAATAGAAAAATAAGAAAAAAAAACAAAAATAAATATATAATTCAGCAAGTTTTTATTTTCCCCGATAGCGATCCCAATTTATTGTTTAAACACTCCCATGAGAATGGTGTATGTAAGTATTCAAGCAAAAGGCTTTGAAAAGTCCGTCAATCGATCGATCCGTTCGTCGATCGATTGATCGAACTTGTCCCTTGAGAAGCTGAGAAATATCGGCTCGGTAATGAGGATGGATATCTCTTCTTCTTGGTGACGAGAGTAGGGATGCCTGTTTCGTTGGAACGTACGAAGAAAACGAGAAATCCTCCAGACGAGGCAACGGTTTACGGATTTCAAAGTCTCTGCCGAAACGTGATCGCTGCATTTTTTATCGAGACATCCATACCAGTAGGAAGGGAGATGGAAGGGAGGTGAGAGAGAGAGAGAGAGAGAGAGAGAGAGAGAGAGAAGAGAAAGGAGGTGAGAGGGGGAAGGGGGGATGAGAAAGGAAGGTTTTCTCGGTTCCACCTCGCACCGAAAAGCCGCGTACATTTTATCGACCGCTTGCTGCGGTCGTTACACCTGCGGTCTTCGAGTTCTCCCTCTTTACCCTTTCCCCTTTTCTTTTCTTTTCTTTTCTTTTCTTTTCTTTTCTTTTCTTTTCTTCTCTTTTCTTTTCTTTTCTTTCTTTCTTTCTTTATTTTTTTTTTCGAACAGTAGAATGCATCGTCTTCCCGAATATTTCGTGATTCAACGGGATTGTTTAACGCATTGCGGATCCGGTAGTTTTGTCGTTAACTTTACCCAATAGGCCCAGGCAGACATACGTTTTCATATAAATACTTTAACGAGTGACAGATCATGTAGTGATGAAAAGAACTATATTATTAAATTATCGTTACTATTGTCATTTTATAGTACCTACAATATTTATCGTTGCATTGTGTTTTTTTTTATCTAACATATACGGAAGCAATGAAAATCGGAAAAGTTACGAAAAAGTTATATAATCGTGTTTAATAATAATAATAATAATCGATTAGGATGGTATAATAAATAAAATGATTGAATACGTTGTTTAAAATATATTCTTTAATCGTCGAATTCGATGGAAGATGGTAAAAAAATGTAAAGAGTGGGAAGTAGATCGGGGAGGGGAAAGAAAGGGGTGGAGAGAGAGAGAGAGATCGTTCGTCAAATGCACTTAAAGAATTTCCAATATGTGGCAACGCGTCTAGGCATCCAGCAAATTCGCTTCGACGATATCGCACGTCGAACTATTCGCGAGGGTACGCTCGGCAATCGAGAACTGTCGATAGTTGAAAGTAAGGAAGCTCTAACTTTGAGATAGGGATGGTAAGCGAAGTATACGCAAATGATATCACAGTGTTTCTCAATGTTGATAGATAGCCTATAGTAGATATCAAAACTGTGAAAGGAAAAGTAGGAAAGGAACGGAAAGTAAAGGAAATGGAACTATATATCTATAAGTATAATATAATATATTCAAAGAGTATAAATATTTCATCTGAAACTTAGTTTTATCTCTTTGAAATTTATTCGATCAACGAAAATGATTTACATTACCAAGGCCAAGAGTTTCGAATCACTTGCTGCTGATTTTCGTAAAAATCGAATACATAATACCGATAAAGTTTGAAATGATCTATCGTTATTATATATCAAATATTAACAAGAGTTGAATTATCTTTTAAGAAATTTCAGCATTTTCTTATATTTATAATGCTCTCGCATAAGTTCGTGCACCTAATTTAAGGAAATGCTAGGAATGAAATTTCCTATTAGGACATTTCAGCTGACTTCTATAAGAAGCACGGAAAATATTTAATTGGAGACGCTAATTGTCAGTATGAAAAAAATAAAAATTAAAAAATAAAAGAAAGAAAATAATATTAAAAATAGAAAACGTACTACTCGTAAGCTTTAATTTGCAAATCAATGTTCCTCGATAATTCTAAAGAAAATCATTTCTTTTCTTTTCTTCTGTATATATAATAATGATTCTAAACTTTTAATGGGTAATCTTATACTTAAGACGGTATTGGATGAAAGATGATCGATATAGATACATTTTTTCTTCGAGTTATTCGAAAGTTGAGAAACACTGCGATATCACGTCGCGATTCGCAACCGATCGTAAAGGATGACCGGTAAAGAGTAGAAGCAAAGCAGAGAAGACGTGCGTGCCTCCCAGATGGCGTCGGTGAAACGAGTAGAGGGTATAAGCGAGGGTTCAACAGAACCTGGAGATGGAGAAGAGAAATAAGAAGAAGAAGAAGAAGAAGAAGGAAGAGAAGGAAATGGAGGAAGAGGAGGAAGAGGAGAAGGTGAAGGGAGGATGAACGTCGCGAGAAGATAAATCGTCGGTGGTACACTCGGCGGCCAATAAATCGTGCGGCACGGCCCGGAGGTTACGAAGATTGCTACGTGTCACATTCTTGTGGAAAATTGGAGCGGAGAAGTAGCTTTAAGAGGAGGCAAATTCGCGTCGCCAAGTGGACGCTTCTTCTAAATGCGATCGACCACCCACCGATCGAGCTGTAATCGAGGAGGCCGAGTATCAAACGGCTTTACCGTGTTATTTATCGTTCTCTTAGTCTGATCCATTTATTTCTCAGTTGTCATTTTTTCTTTTCTTTGCGCTCTTTTCTCTTTTGCAATCGACCCACTTACTTGCAATTAGATTTACAAATGTTTAACCAGATGTTAGATACTATCGTTTATTTTTTGTCAAAAAGTAACTGACCAACATTTACGATGTCAATCGGAGTTATTGTTTGTCGAACAAATTTTTAACATTATTTCTACCGAAGGTGTTAGGACAATTTTTTGAAATTTTTCGTTTTAATTGTTATTTGTTAATTCAATCGATATTTATCAATAAATTTTTTACTATTTTTATAAAGATTGTTGAATTAATTATGTGGAATCTTAAAATAAAAAAAGAATATTCAACGGAAATTAGTTCTTAATAATTATTCCTAAGATATTGGGGCATTCAAACGCAAAGGTGTCACAATAAAATTGTGGTAGAAGTAGTGTTAATGGGAAAAATTATATTTAGTATGCAGTAATGAGTAGTAAATTCAAAATAATAATTTTCTCATTAAACAAAAAAAGAAAAAGAAAATATAATACTGACTTTTGACTGAACATAGACGATATCTTCAATGTGTTTTTTATTTAATATAATATTCGAATATTTCGATCGCGTAAATAACATCAAAAAGTTGAGCATCACTGAACAGATGCGAATGGATCTTGGTATCTGTTAAGACAATGAAGCTAACGATGAAGATGATATCGATAACGTTAATGTGTAGAGAACAATGGGATGAAACACTAAAGTTCAAGTTTGTTGTTAGAAATTGTAGGGATCAAGCTCAAGATCAAACTTTGAAATAGAGTAGGTATATCTATGATCCCCTGTCAAAACTCTCTTCTGCCGATTAGAATGTTGTAATCACTTTGTGTCCAATCTCTATTGAAGTATCAAGGAATGAATATCGAACAATCGAATGGACTTTGGAAACTTTGTAAATATTTTAACCTTATAATACACGTTCGCATCAATCTAGAAAGCACATAGTATAATACATTAAACATTCATCTTTAGATTCGTCTATATGAGACTCGATGATATTGTAGATAGTGGAAAATTATTGATAAGAATTATTCTGTTAACGCGTAACGTGAAATTTTCCTCGGTCGTAGCCAAGCTCTAAACCATTTCGCATTTCAATGACGCACTTGATGCGAGCGTAGACTGGAAAATCGCCTAGTACATGCCGTTTACGAGTAGTACTAAACTACCTCTAATAGGCACGTCCAAGTAAGCAAGCAAGCAAGTAACCTCGTCACACCTCATCCCTTCGTACCACCACCAAGTTTGTTAGCGCTATTCCAAAGGAAGATCGTCGACTAAGTTGGAAATGCAAATATCGGCTACTTTCCTACGCGATAATGGCCCTTTTCCAGTTTCTAGATGAGCCCATTCCAAACGAGTTTCTCCTGCCTACCAATAGGAAGGAGATCGTATCGAACAACAACGACGTGGACGACTATTAGTAGCGTAAGTAGAGAGAAAAGAGAAAAAGACAGGGAGGGAATTGTAAACCTTTCGAAAACTTCCCTTCGCGTGCAATGAAAATCTAAAGGGAAAGGAGAGAGAATGTGAAACTGTAAGTCGTTATTACACGTTGCTAAAATATAGCCTTGTTTTCTTGGGGTATACCTAAAAACAGTTCTAGTCCTATACCATCAAATCGAGCTCGGAATTTTGATGAACGAATTTTGCATACTACAGAATACCTAGGTCCTCACTTTTAGGCAGAAACTCCGTCTGTAGTTATATATAAACACATAGATACACATACGCTATATATGTATCTATATAACGTGAGAATTAATTTCAAACTACGATCGATAAAAGAGTCATCGTCAAAACCGAGAGACCACTTTAGAGAAATTCAATCCATTAGATGAATTCGCTTCGATGGATTTCGATCGACTATCTTGCGCAATTTCTGTTTGTTCGACTCTTTGTTAAAATATCTTCTCTTTATCTCTCTTCTCTCTCTCTCTCTCTCTCTCTCTTTGTCACGAGCAAACTTTGTTTTTCACTATTTTCGAAAGTTCCTATATGACATTAATAAAGGTAATGATAATTATTTCCTTTGTCCTAAAGAAATAATCAGTTAGTTTCGATTTCTAATTAACACGATATGACCGAACAGTTTAATAACATTGAGATGTTCAATCAAATGTTAATCATTCAGCAATATTGATTAATTAGAATGAAATATTTATGATAATATATGCTGTTGATAGTTAACCACTGAATCATCAGGTTAAATCACAAATTGAGATAATATTTATACACTTCAATTAAAGAGTAAATAACAATTATTATATATCAGTGCTATGGCTACTACCTATCACTAACACGTCATCATGTACAATATAATAAGTTGACTAATATGTTCTTTCGTGTTTTTTCACAAGAATATAAAGTTTTGTTAAATTAAAATTTGATTTTCCTAATTAATGATATATATAGGATGTCCAGTAACAGATGGTACATATGAACAGGCAGTGATTTTACGTGAAAAGCTGCTAAAAAATGTAGAATATAGTATTACTTGAATAAACCAAAAAATATCGAACGAATAGATAGGTATATCTTACAGTTTCGTTAAAAAATAACGAACTATGAATGAAAAAGAAAAAAAGAAAAAAAAAATTAACCGAATCATCATATCATCGAAGAATCATAATGATCTTTTCAAAAGAAACGAATAAAAAAGTTTCGTTCTTTTATCGAGAAACGTTGTTGCTTCTTAGTTTTTAAAAAAAGTTTTCTGAAAGAAAAAAGAGCATAAAGAGAAAAATAAAGTAAAAGAAAAACATCGACAACAAAATAAGAAAGATAGAAAGAAAAAGAAAGAGGCGTTAGAAGTACTTGAGAAGTTTACGAGGAGGTCGGCATATGAACGCGTCAAGGTAGACCCTCGGGCATTCTGGTGGTTATCGCAACAGACATGGTCTTCTCTGTCTCTACATATGTGTATATATAAGTGTGTACGCATGTATGTGTGTTCACGCACCTTCCGTTCGTAAGTACGTAACTGCATCGAAGCTGAACCAAGCTGTGGACCGATGCCTGTCTACTACCTTCCATGGCATGCTGTGCTCTGAATATCGGGTATTAAAGGTGACTATAACGCTCTTTGGATCTCGATTATCAAGCCTCTTCCTCCTCTTCCATCTCCGACGATAAGATGAATGGCTCTAGTACGAGTTCGAAGTCGATTCGCCTTTATTGCCAACTCGGCTACGTGCAACGATTATTATCACTGTGTGTGTGCGTGCGCGCGCGCGCGTCTCTGTTCTGCATATGTTAGAGAGAGAGAGAGAGATAGTGGATACGTAAGTGCATGTATTTTGAGATTTATCAAAGTAACTTTGTTTTTAATTAATCCTTTTAGATTACTACTTGGAACCAGACAATTTTTTTTTTATGTATGATGATTATAATTGGGTTTGTTAGTTAATAATAAAATGTTAACTTCCTTGATGACAATGGTTTGACATGTTATTATCTAACAAAGTTAATTAACATATTTTCACGGTAACGTAATAAAAGCCTAACTTCGACAAACTTTTACCAACTTCACGATCGGGTAGAACAACGAGTGTCAGGTTGAAGCATTCTTGTCAAGGACGTGAAGTCATCAGCCTGGTCGTTCTTTTTTCATGATAGTCAATTTCTCTCTTTCTCTTTCTCTTTAAGCCAGACGACAACAACGACGACGAGGACGACGAAGACGACGACGACGACGACGACGACGGCAAGAGGATATTAATCAAGCGAGGGTAAGTTCGATTTTTTAGCGATCAGAACCTGAAGAGGATCGAGACTCGAATAAAAGCCAAGGTGAAAATGAATGTGTCGATTTTCGATGCCGTCACGTGATTTATTGAACTTCGATACAGGAACTCATCGGAAGAGAGAGAAAAAGAAATAGATAGATAGATAGAGAGAGAGGGGGGAGGGAGAGAGAAAGAGAGAGAGAGAGAGAGTTCAACTTAACTCTTCGAGTCTCTGAAAAGTTAACAAACACGTCTTTGAAAACTTGAATATACATAAGCACAAATAAAACTCCGTTAGTTACGACGTTTTAAGGAAAGCAATTAAAATAAACATTATACATTCCTTGGCTCAAACGTATCTTGACAAATGATGCATAGTTATTTGTATGAATTTTCAACGTGACTCTTTTCTCACCAATTAACAGGCTTTGTACATCAAAGGCATCAACAAGTACGTCTAATGTAAGCAAGGAATTCTTATTAGAATCTCCTTATCCATATGTCTGATGTCATTTATACCGTTTGCTGTTCTTACATCTGTTGCTATTGTTGCTTTGCCAGTGGTACTCATTTTAATCGTTAATATCCTTTAAATGTTCAAATTAATATTTGACGACTATTTTTATTCTGCTTATTTTTAAATGAAATTTTTATCAATTTTTGAAATATATATACGAAAAAATTTGTGAATAAAGTTTCATCAGAATTTCCATGACAAGAATCTTTATTGGGTCGTATTTTAAGCTTCTAACAACACGGGAGAAGACACAGACCGTGCAATACGGGTAACGCGTTAATCCCAGGACACCTTACGTTTATCACAGTTTGTCCAAGTGCTGGCTGTTCTTGTGGCTTTTGAATATACGGCTCCACCTAGGATAGATATGTACCTTGGAGAATCTCAGGGAGACTTCCTGCTCCTTTGGATTAGACGAGTCACTCAGTAACATGCATGAGACCACTCATTTACGTTTACTAAATTACATCAACGACCGTCCAGCTTGAAATCTGGTCCTCTTTACTATATCCTGATACTGATCCTCTTTAAATAGATGTTCAAGGGCCTCAAAATTATACGAGCATACATTTATACCAAAGTAATAATAATCCAATTCAATATCAATATTAGGAGTCCAACTCTGTTATCAACGGAAATGTTAATTTAGAAATGTAGAAAATATCATTAAAGATAAAAGCTCATACAATTAGACTGCGTTATGCATTAACAGATTTAATGCTAGTTTGTTAATTTTTCACTATTAGTCATTTCACATTTCATTTATCATTTGATACCAAAAAAAGAAAATATTTGCACTTTTAACGAATTATAAACATATATGAACTGATATTAATGTAATGAATTGTTAGCAAGATAGTACAGATGTTTCTTCAACAAACGATAGCAATAATTGTGTGAAACCTGGAGCTTGGTCTGTTTATATATAATCTGGTCCAATTATACCCAAATAATAATCTAATTAAACGTCAATATCAGAATAACCTTATTCCGTTATTAAAGAAAATATAAAATCAAAAAAATATTGATGAAATACCATTAAAGGTATAATGTTCTCTCGTTTCATTCTCAGAAAGAGAATCCTCATAAAGTTACGTGTGTGCCAAAAAGACGAATTGCAAGCAAAAAAAGCGAACAAGCAAGCAAAAGTAAGCGTTTCACGCACGGCCATTAAACTTGTCGGCGCCTGCTTGAGAGCACAGTGGCGAACGCTTTTAAAACGACGTACAGGCCGACACGACACTGGTTATTTGCTGATATCCTCTCGTTGTTAGTTGAATCCTCTTTCTCACTTCCTTTCATAGTAGTTGCTAACTCTACCAAGGGAGTACAGGAGAGAGAGAAAGAGAGGGGAGTGGGTTTGTGAGGTGGTAGTGGGGGATGTGAGAGAGCTTCTGCGTGTTTCGTTTCACGGTTTCCGCCGGATGCGGAATCGTCGTTCACCAAGTGTGACGGGTGTCGTCTTGTCAGGCAATAACCTGCTTGGTGACCGAGTCGACTAAAGCTGCTGGAACGTCTTCCACGTTTAACAATAGAATTTACGTGAACGCCATACCCCTCAGAAATATTCCTCTCAGTCAGTTCAACCAAGTCCTATGGTTTACCGCTGACAATTTCTATCTTATTTCATATTTCATATGCAAATGTTTCTCTTGTTATCAAATCATGAGAACCTCTATTATTTATTATATTGTAAATATTACATTATAATACTATTAAACAAAAATAATCAATTTTTAATACAATTTTAATATCGAGTATATATAACAAATGTCGAAATATTATACATTTATTTGAATAAATAATATTGTCAATTCGATATTATATTATCGTTGTTATACGTTCCTTGTGTATTTTATTAAAACAATTATGAGAAAGAAAGAGAAAGAGATTATTCGATGTTATTCACGGATAACAATAATATTATATAGAATTGATCTACAAGTAATAGCGACATTTATATATTTAAAAAGAAAATATTTAATTAAAAATTCCGATATTATTTATCAATCTATTAATTGGATAAATTAATCCAAGTATTTCCGAAGTATCCTACCCGTCACGTAAATCTATCAGAAATTTTGTTTGGTATAAATTTGAAAAAAAAGAAAGAAGGAAAGAATTGATATGGTATTCGATCTCAAGAGGAAAGAGATCGCGGATGTAATCAGCTAATCAACCTGTTGATAGCACAAACGAAATGGTATGCGTGTGGCAAGTCGAAAATGTCGATTTCCGCGGATCGAATCGAAAGTCAGTGACACGTTTCACGAAGCTTTCGACTTTTTAACGACCTCGGATCATCCCGCAAAACGAGCACGCAACGCGCGTCTCTCTCACCTCGATTTCGGCCTCGGTTACGATTCAATTTCGATTTCGAACGAATTCTCTCCAAGCCCTCTCTTACCCTTCTTCTCTTCTCTTCTCTTTTCCTCCCTTCCCTACCCATCCCTTTCCTACTCATCCCTTCTCTCTTCTCCTCTTTCTCTCTCTTTTTTCATCTTTCCATTTCGTTCGGTGCTGAAAATAAATTTCTAAGCCGGCGGGATTTAACTTCGGCTCGCCGTTTCCCCGTTCTCATTTTCAATTTTATTTCCAATTTCAATCGAGACCGTGCTCCTTTCTCCCTTCCCCTACCCCTCAATGCGATTTGATTTCTCTTCATCAAAAATAATTCGCACAACGACGGATTAAATCGAACTGTCCGATATCGATATAATATCTGCCTATCTGCCTATCTACCTATCTACCTATCCCCCTTCCACCTATACCCGCTAGTGTATAACATTCGAAACGAATGCAATATTCATAGTCGATCGATTCTACTATAGTCGTTTAAAAGAGATCAAAAACTAGTAAAAAAAAAAAAAGAATCCATTATTCGTGCATTTGAAATATATTTCAAAACATTAATATTAATCTAGGATCGTATCGATCATTCAATCGTATTTTAATTCGTATAATAATTTGTATTTAATTAAAGATCGATCAGAAGTGATCAAAGTAATTTTCCGACAGTTTTGTAATTCTATTTGAAAAGGTTTGAAAAAAATAAAAGTCCAATTGGAAGTTAACGCTTCTTGAATCTGAAATTCGTTAAAAACAAATTCGGATAAGCCTTATTTTTTCTTTATATATATATAAGAGGGTGACTCCAATTCTAATAGGATCTTCAATGAATTTCGAACGTGGAAGGTGGTATCTGTTGATCCAGTTAAAGAGGATTAAGCCTAGCTATCTGCTCGGACGATTGTTTACGAATCGGATTCAACGAATCTCTATTGTCCAGAGGCACGAAGCGGCATGCCTTGGCTGTGATCCAAGTAGCCATTCGGCCTTTCGGATTTCCCCTTTATTGTTTTAGCCAAACTAATGGGATGGCTTCGTGATAAGCGATTGAACGGGATGGTTTATATAATTAGAAGAAAATTTATCAAGTTATATTACTTTTTTGTTCAGATGATTTAATTAAAAACCAATTTTAATTTGGTTAAAATTTGGCGAATCAAGAAACCAAAAAAAAAAGAGAAAATGGACACGATAAGCATGATATTATACTCGGCAAGGAGATAGGTGAATGAACTGGTAAGTATCTCTCTTGGGATATGTTCGAAGTAAGATTCAGTAGAGATTACAAAAATTCCTTAGGGCTTTGGCGGTTTGAAAGGTATCGGGGATAAAAGGAAAAGTGGTGCCGTATGGTGGGGATGGACTTCCACGTGTGCCCACGAGCCAACAAGCTAGCTCCCACATGGTGAACTTGTTGGTGGGATAGGTAGGTGTTCGTTCCGTGACCGTGTCGACCTCAGCCCGGGTACTCGTAATCGCTAATCGAAGTGGTTTATCTCGGGTCTGCGAAGGAAGAGAAAGAGGTAGGCGGAGATAAAGCGAATTCGACTTAGGGCACAGCTTCAGGATCATCGACCGTCTTCCTGCAGTATTCAGCTGCTCGAATCTTTTTTTTCTTTTTAATCGTACACTTTCAAATATCCTTTTTCTTTTTATTTATCTTTCTCGGGTACTTTAAACTCGTTCGATGAAAATTTGTCTGAAAGATTAAATAATCGTCCCTTTGGATCTCTTTCCCTTCTCGCGAGATATTATTTTTTTAACAAAGTTCCATTATTTTCATACCGAGATGATATTTTTGTTGGTGTTGCAAATGTACAACTACTTTTTGTATTCTGCGAGTAAGAAGGAAAGACTATTACATTGTGCTGCAGTAATTTTTTCGTTGCATAATGAAATGAAAAACAAGTAAAAATAAAGAGAAAGAAAAAGAAAAAGAAAAAGAATACAAGAAGAATCAGGTAATGAGATGAAAATAAGTTTGTGTATAATAGTTGGAAACGTTAGATCATGTACACGTATTAAAAAGATAAGATTACTTTTAGACTATTGTTTGAACGTATAACGCATATTAATTAAAATTAAGAAATTTCTTTTTATAGGACGTGATGATGATTTTGTGAATTCTTGAAATACATTTAAAATTTAACATAATTTCTAGAACAAAAATCTAATGATGGTTAAATTATCACTGCTGGAACCACATATTTTCTAAATACAAATCGTTCAATTGATTACAAAAAAAAATTTGAATCATGTTACGATATCAATTGGCGGCAAATTCAAAATTGTAATTCATGTTGCGCCCTATTAAATATTTTTTTTCTCTATAAAGTTAACAATTTAGAAATACAGCAATTAGTTGAACAGTTTTACAAGTTTATTATTAACCATTGCCATAATGTGTACTGCCTGGACTAACCGAAAACAGGATTATAAGTAATAATCGTACTGACCATGGACCAGAGAGCAAGCTCGTAAACGTAATTCATCGAGTTGCAACACGAGTCGTACAATTTGTCGAATGTTTTTGATCAACGATCCCAGTTTCTCCAGTTAGCTCTAGTAAGCTTGATTTTATGACTATATTAAATTCTCCAGAGTCGATATAGTGAGTAGAGAAAAGATTCTTCCTCTCATCTGTTTTAAGAAAGTCGAAATACCGGTCTCGTGTCGATGACGTTGTTAAATAAATATAAAAAATTAATAGCTTTTAAGACTACAGGTCTTTTCTTAATATCACGTAATACATTCTTGATGGAAAGAAAGAGAGTGGCAAGTGAAGGGAGAAACGGAAATAGGGGAAGAGGGCCTAGTCATTCAGATGGATCCCTGATGCTAATTGGTGAATGCTAATTACTCGGAGAAACCGGTCCGGGTCCCTCGACTACCGTTGGAGATTAATTTTACATCGGTGAAAACGAAGTTTGACCGTTCGTAATGAGATAGCAGAATTTTGGTCAAGGTCATACTCCGGATAAACCTGATTTTTACTCCGATCAAGGATGATTGATGGCTCAGATCGAACGTGAGAGCAAGTAAATCGAGTCTATTACATGTAATAGAAAGAACTGAAATTTCTTATTAGATTCATCAATATGTCCCTAAAATGTCTACTAAAGATTACATCAATAACAATATCTTATTGTAAGATCTTTCGTTTGGAATACTCGTATTGTTGCTTTTCTTTCAAAAATAATATTTCAACGTATATTTCATCGAGAGATCGTTTAGAAAAATAAGATAATCTATGAGGATCAAGTTAGGCGGTGGTAGTCGTCTAGTTCAGAACGGTTCAAAAGGGATCAAATTCAAACGGACAGGCTGTTTATGCTTGGGAAGTTTACCCTCCAGGTGGACTAACGTGAGAGCAGCAACGCCGAGGGACGTGTCCATGGTATACACGCGTCAGCGTGAAACATTTATTAGCGAATGCCTAGTAAAGCGGTCTGCCAGTACGCTTGGCATTCTGCTGCACCACGAAGAACTTGATTAATGGTACCGTTTTGTCAGCGCATTTATAATGAACGTTTCAAGCGTTCACGACGAAGAAAGAGAAAGAGACATCCTAACGTACCAAACTTTCTGCTAAGAACTTTTTCCTATCCCGTCAATAGAAAAAGCATCTTTTCGAGTTTGAAGAAACTCGTTGAAGAGTTTTTGTAACTATTTAAAATATCAAATAAAGAAACAAAGAAAAAAGAAAAGAAGAGAAAGAAATAAAAATAAAAATAGAAAAAATCAAAGGTCTCTTAACTCGTCAAGATTTTTCTTCTTTATTGTAAATAATAATTTTGTTTAGGATTTCTCCCCTAAAGATGAAATAAGTAAAGAAATGTAATAAGAATAAAACTTTTAAAAATAAAATATAAAGAATGACAACCATTATGGCAGCCTTTTTGTAATTCCAATCTTGCTCCAATATTTAAAGCAGATTTCTCTGGCGAATGTCGGTAAGATAGCAGGCAAGAGCAACAGCAGCAGCAGCACCACCACCACCACCATCACCACCACCACTACTAGCGCAGCAGCAGCAGCAGCAGCAGCAGCAGGTTTCTACGAAATTATTAGGACGCATCGATCATCGAAATTTGACACTTATATGCACGGAAATCTTGCGAACACGCGGCCACGGCTAACACCAAGTGGAATGATCGATTGCTCTTTGCCGTGACTGATCCATCTAGACTACTGTGTAACGTTTGGTAAAGCGTCCTGTTCGTCTCGAAGCCCACGAACCTCTTCCTCTTCACTTCAGTAATGGCCCCCACCACTACTTACTACCTAACTCGTTCAAACCCAAAAGGAGAGATCTCACTGAACTGGTCAATATCGATTTGAGAATAATAGCTTTGCAAAGAGATCTTCGAACATTTCTCTGATACTAATTACATTAATTGTTCTCCGCAGAGCCAACCATTCTCTCGTTAACTAACGACGTTCTTTCATTCCTCAATTGTAAACGTGTATGCGTACTTACGTTTCTATCGTTAATTATCGTTTATGAATGACTCTGAAAAGAAAGACAAAAAAGAAAGATTTGTGAGAGAGAGAAAGAGAGAGAGAGAGAAAGCATTTGTTAAGAGAAGACAGGAAGTACGTGTCTCTTTATTTTACGTACCAACCAACCGAAAAATTTCACAAAAACAGACGTTCGTTTAGAACTGCTGAAAGCTGCTGTAAGCTGTTCGTGAAATGAACCAAAGGAACGATTTATCCTCCTGTCGGTATACCAACAATTTTCAACGTAACTCCATATACTTGAAAAAGATGGAGGATTGAAGAAAACGCAACGTATTTTTCAGAAACATCGAAATACCGTTATACGGATCTTCTGTTGAAGAAACAAAACGGAGAAAATAAAAACCTCGATATTATTCTCTGTCCCGACAGATGAAGATGACATTCTTTGACGAATGGAAGGAAGGAACTAGCATTATAATTGTGCTTAAATATCGGATGCTTTCGAAGGAGGACAATTATGTCATTGGTTTTATCGAGGTTCATCGATAACCCAACCTTTATCGGTCTTTTGTAATCATCGATAATACGTTTCTACTTGGTAAGTTATTGTCAGGTTAATGGATACGAATTTGACTCTGGCTTTTAGATATCGAATATTTTCATTACGGAAATCTAATATATTTTCCATTTGTATTTGACAACAGATCAGAGAAAAAGGGAAAATGTCGTTATCAATAAAAACAGAAATCGAAAATAGAATCATCCGTAAAGACGTTTGAAAACCTGATCAATTTCAAGCATACGTTCGAAAAGAAGCTTCAGAAAGAAAGAAAGAAATAAAAGAGCTAACAAAATGGAAAAAGAAAAAGAGAGAGAGAGAGAGAGAGACGATCGATGACCTGATCTCGAAACAACCCAACTGATCTCGTTGAGCCTCACCCAACGTGTGTGTCGTCGACCCACAACGTAAGCGGATTGTCTTTGTTCCCTCGAGGGAACTTGCTGAAACGCGAAAAGCCGAAGACCCGAGAGCACAACTTCTAACCGAAGTTTCTTCATCCGAAGACACTCGAGAACCTTTCTTGAGTGAGTCCGTGATCATTAACCGCATCACAACCGAGTCCTCTATTTACTTTTTTTTTATTTCGGAAAATTGTTACCTTTCATTAGGAGTAAACCATTTAATACAATATCTTTCCATTTCCTAAAGAGGGAAACCTCATCAATTTGTTAGTTCTACTTGCAGAGCTTCCTTATGCGTTCCCAATTGTCTACTTCATCTGTTTATAACTAATTTCTTTTCCACTTTTCAAATTAGAGCGATAGATAAGAAGAAGCTAAAAAAAAATAAAGAAGAATCTTTTTAAAAGGCTTTAATAAATAAAACGATTATATATGCGAGATAAGGAATAGGAATCCATTGAAATAGTTTAGAAAATGATTAGAAGAAGGTTCATTAATTTGGCACGTGATGCAATGCATAATAAGCAAGTTTCTAAGATATCTCTCGCAAATGAATTCCAAAGACACATTCTCCAACGTGCTTGGGTATCATCTAATTTGAAGTTCAATTCAATGGTAGTTCAAGTATTTCGCAAGCAGTTTAACGATCATTGCTTCTACTACTAGGAATTTAACATTTTATCGTTAAATTCAGTGCATTCATTCTCGGATGTACGTAAAACATTCGTTATGTCGAATATAGGAGTGCCAGGAAGCGAAGAATTCTTTCAATCGTGTATTCGTTCATAGAAAATCGAAATATCCGGTACGAAGTAGTATTTATTGGAATTTCGTAAGGGCTAAAACACGAATGTATTTGTTCGCATCACCCATACTGTCTACTTTGCCATCGTCCTTCTGGCCTCGTTTTCATGGCCCTTCCGCAACGACTCTTTTTCTGTGGTACTACTCTACTCTATTCTCCTTCTTTGCCTCTTCCACTCTCTCTTTTCCTCTCTCTATCTCTCTCTTTCTCTCTCACTACACGACCAGCTTCGTCACGGATATTTCCATTTGCCTTTTACCTCGAGGCAAACAAAACGGAATTCTCGTAGCTGTTCAAACGAGATCTCCAATACCCCGTGGAAATTGGGTAGACATTGGAAATGAATCGAAAGAGCAAATAACGCGAATAACTGAGGATGGAATGATTCAAAAGAGAGAAAAAAAAACCGTCTTCGATGTAGGCAAATTCACTGGAGGTTGAGAATGAAGAGAAACAGATGGAGGAAGAGGAGGAAGAGGAGGAGGAGGAGGAGAAGGAAGAGGACGACTCGAGTGTATTTGAACGCTTACTCCAAATGCAATTTGACTGGATTCTTTGGCCAGCATATAGAGATGGTGGTTAATGTCTACCTTTTTTACCCAAGTCGATCTACACATAAGTAAAGTTAACCAGAATGAGTGAGTGAGTATTACGATGATGATTCGGAATATCCTGTTTTTCTTTTACAAATGAGTCTGATTTAAAGGAATAAGGACTTTTCGAGTCCTCGATATCGATGGTTATTAAAGAGTCCACTCACGTATCTCAAATGAATCGTGTCTTTTAATCCGGATCCCTACAATTACGATGACCTGACTAATGGGATAATCTACGTTCCCTGCACGTAAATCTTTAATCAGAACGATATAGTTTCTCTCGTAGATAATACTAATTCATTATCTAGGAAAAATACTTTTTACTTTATATCACTTGTCACATAAATATCTACTTGAATCTCGTTAAAAAAAATAATAATAATAGGAAAAGATAAAAAAAAGAAATAAAAAGATTAAAACATAAAGAGAGTGCGTGAGAGAGAAAGAGAAAAGAAATCCTACGATCGTATACGAATCGAGGAAAAACGTATAATAATATAAGATCTGGATATCGTCGACAGGTGTAATTAATGACAAAGCTCCCAACGGACCAACCGCATAATGTTCGCTTAAGTAACGCCAGGTGCGAGCCTTGCCACACGTCCAAGTTAGGAAAGTCCAACGGCAGGCGTCCCCAACGTCGACACCGTTCGTTCGCTCAGCAATTACGCGTTAATACCTTAACTTAACGTATTAATTATTTACACGCGAGGACGTGCTCTCGACGTAGTCCAACCTGTACACACTATCTCTCTATCTTTCTCTCTCTCTTTCTCTCTCTCTTTCTCTTTCTCTCTATCCTTCAGTTAACTTAATTGACAATATTCGCTAGTCAAAATGACTTCAGTATTATCTAACTACGTCCCCTAACTCTTTCGAAAATATAATTCTTTTCTTATCACCTTCGTATAGCTTCATCAAATTCCATGCAATTACGAGATCTTCATTATCATAATCAGCAATTTTCCTCAACGTTCTCGTAACGCTTGTTAATTTAACGAGAGTTATTATTACCACCAAGTATTATCACGTTAAATAGATTTTTTTTTCATCTCTAAACTGGACTACGGTACCTTTTAAAAGCGTTTAAACGACTTAAGTGTATGCGCGCGCGCGTGTATGTGTGTGAACGTATATACATATATATTTTACAACGTTACAGTTAACGATCCTATAACAAGACTCTGTGCAATTACAAATCCACGTGTAGCTCGTTAGATAGACATAATTTATTTGTTGTCCGTTACTTTGTCGAACAAAGGAATGTAATGTTTTATCACATGTCGTTAGTTATGCGATATGAACGTATATGTATGTTGTGTAAATTGTATCGACGTCAAAACTATGCATTCATATTTGATATTTTTCAAAAGATATGTGATTGTTTTGTTTGTGTTTGTGTTTGTGTGTGAAGTTTCTATTACCGTTCGTCGTCGAAAATAAATTTGAAATATCTTTTTTTTAGTTTAAATTGCATAGATACGTCGATAAAAATGAATGAAATCTTTGTATAAATAAAAAAAAATAAAAAATAAAACCATTTAATTCGTGAGTAGTTGCTCGCGAGTTATTTAAGAACGTCAAATTTAATCAAACGTTCTTCCATGAATTTGAATAGTCGGAGCTTATCGCATTAATTATTAACTTATGTAGGAGAAGTTTCGTCAATGTACGTTATTTTCACATCTTTATCGTCCTGTGAATCCCTGATGCATACTAGTCAGTACAGGTTGTTCCCGTTTCTCTTACTCTAATTAATTTATTTCGATCTCTTTTTTTTTGTAATTTTATTTCTTCTTTTACTTTTTACTCAAGCGTGAATTTCTAAAGCGAGAACTGGCATTTCCCATTAACGAAATGTAATAAACGTGTCTTTTCCCGTTACAAATGATAAATTATTTCTTCGGATTAAGGACTCTAATAATATTTAAACAATTTATTCGTCGAGTGAGTGAAAATGATCTATATTTCCTACCAGTTCAACGATACAATATATATACTTAAATCTTGGATCCCTTAAAATGTCTTTCAGGCAATAACGGAATCTAATTTTTAATGTAAAACGTAGACATTAATGACACTGCCACACGCAGAATTTAATGAATGGCGTCCGTTAAGCGTTCCGAAAACAAACTATGGGAGAGAAACGTAGAAAGGAAACCAACCAACCTTCTCTCGACGATTCTACTAATTAATTTTCCAATCCGACGTAAATAATGGCACGACGCGTTCTACAAGAGGATGGTTTGTAACGTTTCATTAAAATTAAGCATTGCTGAGCCTCCTCTCTCTCTCTCTCTCTCTCTCCTCTGTATATTCTCTCTCTTTCCTTTTTTAAAAATATTTTGTCCTAATATTATTAATGTTATACGCGTACGTATGCGAGCGTGTTTACATTCAGATAGATATTTTGATGTTAGAAATAACGTTAATAAATTTTAAAATATCACATCCTGACTTTCGCAAGTAGAATTCGAACGTTGAAAATAATTTTTGAAAAAATGTCGCGTAACGTTGAAATGACATATGTAACTATTTTTATTTTATTATTTTTTGTTTCTTCTCCCAAAAGAAAAAGAAAAAACGAAAATATTCATATTTCGGATTTTCCACAAATCTAACAGTCACGGAAACGAATTTCTGCCACATCGGACATTTGGATGAAAAAGCAAATATGCGTGAAAAAATATAAATAAATAATTTTAATGCCTGTAGCGTGTGTAAACGAAAAGGGAGAAAGTTCATAATTCCAAACCGACGAGGGTGATCGTTCAATGTCGTTGGAGAATATTGAATTAAGCCACATTAGAAACTTCTAACGAGATTCTCAAATCCAAACATTCATTCTCATAAAAACCTTTTGAACCTTTGAAAAATGATTTTTTATGCGTCTATCGATCGGCAGCATAAAAATAAGCTTTTCGTTGATTTCAATTACTTATTATATTACATGATTAAAAATCGTTTCTTCCTAAATTTTGTTATCTTCTAAATATAGTTATTAACAATGATTATCTATTTGCAGAATAAACGATGGCATAAGCTCGTATTTTATTTTTTTTGTCTCAAGACCCACTTCATTGCTACTGATCTATAAATAAATATCGAAATCAAAAAAGTGTTTCCTTTGAAATTTGGTAATAGAAAAAAGAAAAGAAATTTATTTCAGCCTGAACTTTTCGGATAACCCAATACCTAAATATCCCTGGATATCCACTAGTCCAGGTAATAAGGATTTGCCTTATCGACCGAGTTGAGAAAAAAAAGGAAGAAAGAAAAAGAACTTAAAACTCTCTTACACGTCTATATAAATATGGCGACTATATTTTTGACATTTTAACGATCTCCTTACACTTAGAAAAAAGACGATTGAATCTAAGGAATAGAGTTCGCTATTTTGTAAGATTCGAAAGATCATAAATGTTCCGTTCGTCGTTATTACGCGTCGACCAACGTAAATTTTCCTTACTCTCGTGCGACGATAAAGTTTCTTGTCGGTGGCGTATGTACAAAAAGAATAGGAAAAGAAAGAAAAAGAAAGAGAGAGAGAGAGGAGAGAAGGAAAGGAGAAGAGACGATGATAAGATATTCGAAGAGGTCGAGCATAAAGTTGAAAAAGACACGCGTGGGTATTCTCCTGAGCCGTAAGCTTTTCGTCGATGGCTCAGGTGGCGAAAAATTCTACGCCATCGTGAAAACCACAGGATCGCGGGAAGCCATCGTGGTGCTCGAAATCGATAAACCGGTTTCAACCTTCCCAAAGACCTGGCCGATTTAACGAAAGAGGAAAAAATGTTACAAGAACAAAACTGCCCGATCTAGTTTAACCCCCTTTCAATTTTTCCTAGATTATTTCCCACATTTTTCCCACAATTTCGAGAATCCAAATAAAAAAGATTTATATAATAGGTAAATTGATATATTTCTTTTCTTTTTCCTAGATCTAATCAAATATTTTCGATATCTTAGATTTACGTGTTATGAAACTAGTATTCTTTAAATACTGTTATTCATTTATTATAATATTAAGCATAATCGAGATTGAAGTCTAATAATATGTTATAAAAAAACATTATATATATATATATATATATATATAAATATGTATAAAAATTCAATCAGGTTAAAAGTGAAATATTTATAATACCGATTAGATCTTTAATCGAACTTATGCTATACAAATTTAGACTATAAAGTTGGTGTAAAAAAGTTTATAAACCTAACAGTAAAGTTGTATTTTTTGACGTAAGAGATTAATGAATCGACGTTGACCGTTATCCAGTACTATATTTACCATATTCAATGGACGCGATGTGGAACATTTTTTTCATTATTGCTGATGGGAATTAATCTTTCAAAAGAACGTTGCACGTCCATGCAACGACAAAACAAAACAAGCTTAGGTCCGATGAGTTACCATTTGATCAACCGTTTGTGTTCCACTCTGTCTTTCGATAGAGAATATAAACATATTAAACCGAGAAGAGAATAACGTATTTATTAATGAAGAAGCACGAGACCAGATGGTTTGCCGAGACTAACTTCATTCTTGCGTGATAATTAATCGCATCGTCGGTGTCCTCCCTATTACGCAATGATATCCTGACCATATCTCATGTTTCCACCTCGATACGCATTAGATACGTCATAACGATCCACTCTAATTAGCTGTGAGTAGAAATCTATCGGCGATTTCTATCTATGATGTATAACAATGAACCAAAGCTAGTCTGGTTCAAATAGATTTATTTGATGTTTCGCAAACGTATTGGGTATTTGTTATATAACAGATTTATCTAACGTTATATAACGATATCATTACATATAATATCAAATTGTCCAATGAAGTTTCCATAAATCGTTATTTTATACATAATATATCTATTCAATTTATTTACGTCAAAGTACTAATATGTTTAGGAATACTATTTTTTACGTACGATATTAGTTTGGTACATTTATTGAAACAATACATTGATGCATTGTACCTAGATTTTAATAAATATTTTGTTATTTTTTTTAATTGAAATGATTCATCGCGATTCAAGATGAAAAATAATTGGAACGAGCAACATTTCTCTGGGACGAACTGATACCTATTACTATTACAATTGATTTAGTAATTGGAAATATAACGAAATAAATTCTTCGTAAAACGTAATAAAAAATAATAATAATGAAAAAAAAAGAAAGAAAAAAAAAGCGTATAAAATTGTTCCCAGGAAAGAAACGATCGTGTGAAACTAATTGGAATACTTGATAAATTAAACAAAACTCTCTTTCTTTTATCTTTCAAGCTAATATATAAACCAAGGACGATCGATCGGATAATAACGAGCGGTTAACCACTGAACCGGAACAAAGTGAGAACGTCGAATCGCGTCGCGTGGAAATGCTATTCTCTACGTGGAAGTTGGAGAAAATAGTCTATCGTAGGACAACGCGAACCACGACGACGACAACGAGGACGAGTTTGCTGCACCGGAAATACCAAGGATTCTCCGTTCACCGTTTCGTTTCTGTGAAGCTTCCGAAGTTGAGAGTTAGACGGAGAGAGAGATCGTTTCTACTAGATGTTATTTCCAACTGAGAACATTATTGAATCGCCGGAAAAGAATCTTAGATCGAACGATATTGACAAATTTTACGCGAGATTTAAATCACTGAAAAAAATTATACAAAAAGAAAGAAAGAGAGAGAGAGAGAGAGAGAGAGAGAGAGAGAGAGAGAGAGAGAGAGAGAGAGAAAGACAGGAAATGATTTTTCGTAAGATTTATGAACTTTTATTAAATGTTATTTTTATGAATTAATTTATTACCATATACGGTATAAATATTAAATTTTCGTAGCACTCTTGAATACTTTTTATAGCATACAATATGTGAACAATAAATATTCTATATTAAAATATAACAAAATATTTACGCGAACGCGTACGCGTGCTTACATGAATATATATTTTTTTAATCAATTCTCGTAAACGTGAACACCGTAGAATGATTTTTTCAAAGATTTAGAAATCTTTAAAAAAATTATTTGATTAGTCACGAAAATAATTCTGTAATCTCCTGTTCGTGTTCACCTACGTGATTTTATTTTCTTCACAACGTTTTTATTTTCTTCATTTTTTTATTTTCATTATTTAATTTAATTTGTTTCTCTCTCTCTCTCTCTCTCTCTCTCTTTCTGTTTTTTTTCTTCTTTTATCATCCCTCGTAAAACGACGGATTTTATTATCCCTGTTGAAATTCGTACCGCTCGAACGAGAATTTATATCGCAAAATTCTCGAGAGACAAGCGCGTTTCCTGGCACACATTGAAATTATTTCACTTGTCGCTTACAGGATACATTATTATATCTAATATAGAAAAACGCAAATCCGCGAGTAAAGATTAGCATTTTACAGGGTGATTAATAACACCTCGGAAATGCTCTTGTAAGCAAAAAATAACAGAACAGTACAGAAAGGGAGGAAAAGGGAGGGATGGTGGTGGAGGTGAGGGGACAGAGAAAGGGAAAAGGGAAACTTTCGTGGAATTACTTTTAATGGAATCGTCGATCGCATCGCATTGCACCGCTCAACTCGAAATTGAACACGATTAATCCGTAGACAGAAACATTTAATTAACGAATTAATAACCGAGGGTGAAACTGTTACCAATGTAAAAGAATATTTTGCGTGAGGAGAAAAATAGAATAGAAAAAAAACATATATATTGTATATACAAAATTATTTCATCGTCCCTATCGTTTCCTGCCCGATTAATAAATAATAAAAAATAATAAATATATTTCGATCCTTTTTTCTCTTTCCTATTATTTAAATCATTATAAAAATATAAACGCAATACTGTAGAAATAATATTATTAAATCTCTTCTAGTTTCGAAATTTGATAAATATAAATTGATCCGACATTGAATTTGAGTCGATAAAATTCAGGAGAGAAGGTTCCTATCGTATCCTGTAAGCACGTACCGCAAACATTTCCTCTTTAGATCTAACGGGAGTTCTAACGTTCCTGAAAATTCGAGTATACACGGGATCGAAGTAGCAAATTCTATGCAAGTGGACGCAGAGACTGAGAGGACCCGACCTCTATCCCTCCTTTTCACTTCCTTCTTTCCACCTTGAATAAACTAGCTGGACTCTTTCGAGCGTGGAAACGAGTAGGTTGGTAGGTAGAAAGAACTTCGCGTTGGAATACGCCAAGCTTCGTTTCTTTCGTTAAGGGTTCGTTCCCACGAGAACTTCGAAAAGATAGAAAAGAAAAACGAAACCGTGGGAAGAGGGATAGGGGGGGGGAAGGAAAGAAAAAAGTAACACTTCTTGTGGTTAACTTAAAAGCATTTTCTAGTACCCATTAGATATTTCAATAATAGTTACCAAATATTTTCTGTTTTTAAGTCAAAGTTAGTATAGTTGTTATTTTGCTGATATTGTGGATATTTAATACACGGATGATCTAATCGATTGTACCATATGCCAAGGATTATTACATTTTTTCCTTTTGACGATTACCGTTTGTCTTTTATCAAAGCAAATAATGTTTTTGCAAAAATTTTTGTGTGAACAGAATTGACACTTAAAACAGGCTCCTAAACCACATTTTTAAAAGACTCTATACGTACAGTATGATAAGGATTTTTGTTTTAAATTGTTTTAATTTGGTAACTTATATTAAAAAATATATTATGTCACGAGCCTACTTTAAAAAAGATTTTTGAGTGACTATAAAAGTTATAATTTGACTTATTGTTAGTATGAATTTTTTTAAACAACTCCTGGAATTCTTAATTAATGGAAATTTGCAATTTAGTAAATGTCATTTCCACGTTATTTCATTCAACAAAGATTTAAAAAAAAAATGATATTATGATTAACTTCGATATCGAATGATCAGGTTAATTTTAAATATTTTAAATCGGTTGATTCGTTAATCTCTCCCGAAAGGTAATAATTATTTCGTTAATAGTCTTGTTGCAGATTAATCGTATGCCAATTATTTGTAATTAGATTAAAAGTAGTAATACTAATTTATAATCTCTCTTTATTCCTCTCTCAAAGTATTTTTTGTTTAATAATCTATAAAAAAAATAAATAAAAAAAAAAAAGAAAACCTAGTAATCATTAAAAGACACGTATCAAGTTAATACACGTTAATCAAGTTAATAATTATAAGAATTTCTAACGTAAGATCATAAAAAAAAGAAGCAATTTATATTGATTTATCAAAAACTTATGTGATAACACAAAACTCTGAACAGCTACCACCTATCACAGCAGTAGAAACCAGTAGTAATAGTAGTAGTAGTAGTAGTAGTAGTAGTAGTAGTAATAGTAGTAGTAGTAATCTAGTATATTTGAAGGTAACAGCAAGAAGCAGAGAACGAGTATAAAAAGTCTATAGAAGTGAGTCTGCTTTTTCAAGTAGGTAGCTCTTCGCTAGTATATGAGGATAGAACTTGGTGAAAAAAGATTTCACAGAGCAGAGGAAAAGAGAGAGAAAAGGAAAAAAGGAAAAAGATAAACAAAGGAAATAGAAAAAAAGGGAGAGAATGAAGGGAAAAAATAAAAAAAAAAGCTGGAAAGAGCGTAACCTTGTAGCCGAATCGCTGACCCGATTCGACAACGAGCAGGTTATATGAGATATGCTAGAAACTCGTGTACCCTATACTACCTGACCCTCTCCCTCTTTCTCTATCCCTGGAAGCTTCATGGCCCACTTTTCGAAACTTTCCTCACAGCTCGATAGGCCATTTTACTCTACGTGGACAATGGATCGCGATAAAAAGTCGGCCGACTTTTCTCTAGACAGCGAATGAACGGTCGAATTGCTTATCGGCTTGTACTTGGGGGAACCACTGTCCCCTTTGTACATACCATCTCAAATAGGATTGTTCTCGACACGGAGATTGAGCTGGATATTGTATATTGGATCTTCTTTTCTTTTCTCTCTTTCTCTCCCTCTTTTTTCTTTCTGCCAGTTGACCAACGTGGCCAAGTATTTTCTCTTTTCATTTTATTTCCTGACAAACGCTGGACACTTTCAACCTTTTCTACCTAAAGTATAAAACGACGATATAAAATCTATACACCTATATAAATAAATATATCGTTTTTTTTTTCTAATAAGTTACTTTGATATAAAATTCAATTATTTCTTTCTGTCATATTTTTTTTATTGTTTATTGTTTATCTTTTTTTTTATTTTTATTTTTTATTTTATTTTATGCAAAAGGATCTTTTTTATTTTCCGTCGCAAGGGAAGTTTATCCAGTCCACATTTTAACGATAGCATAACTTTCTTTCTCATGGACAATGGGCCACAACAAAAGGATCGTGTTGTTGCGCTTAACAATGAACTTGAACCGTCCCATAGAACCGGCCACAAACAACAGAACCAACCAATGGGGACCGATAAATGTTTCCGGATTTCCGGTGAATCTATTGAGAATAGAAATCGGTTCGCTGTTTAAGTATCGTCTCGTTAGAATCTGATGAGAGCGAATGAATTCGATATCAGCTGTAATAATTTTCTTTTCTTTCTTTTTTTCCCCTTCTCCTGTCACATTTTTATCCTATTTCTCAAACACAAAAAAGAAGAATTATTATATTTAAATCCGCGTTTTGTATGTTTCAAATAAAACTTTTACCGGTGTTAAGGGAGGAAAAAAAAGTGTCTTAAATCGTTTTTGTCGAAAAGGAAAGAAAAAGATAGAATATTTAAAACGATTTGTGGAAGAAAGATCGATTTGGCTTTTATCCTTTTTGATATATCGATAAATCATTCTCTTCTCACTAGAAAAAGAGAGAAAGAGAGAGAGGGAAAAAGAAGAACTAAGGGACGAAAAGTTTTTGCTTGGATCTGTCTTGCCCTACGTCGAATTTTTTTTCTCAGCTCTTTTTCATAGCTCCTTCATTTCTTACGATCACCAATAACCATTCTTTAAACCCTCGAAGAGGAAGTGTCAAAAAGGTCTTTGTTATTATTGTTGAAAATAGGAATATACTTTTCACTAACCCGCCTTCAAGCGTATCTCGATTGTGTGAAACAAATTTTTCTAATACAACCAATAAATACCCTAACTGGTTGAAAAGTATCTAACCAAATATAGTAACAACAATTTCATTTTACGGTCAAATTCAATTCTTAATTCCCGACATAATCTTAAAAGTCTATTATTAGATAAGAATAGGCTTAAAAGTTTTCAACTCACGCATATCTTTCTTCTTTTGTATCTGAATGTTTCCTTATTTTTTGATTTTTTGATTTTATAAGCAACCCATTGAGTCCGAAAAGACAAGGTATTTTTTGTTGACGGGATCCTATGGTCGAAAGAAATCATCCCAAAATTTTTGGCATAGTTCACTCGTCTAGATCGATCTACGCTAAAGTTCCCGAAGGGAAAAGTTTCTTATCTCTGGCGAACTTTCATTATGTTCAACATAACATTCAACCCTCCGACCCCTCTGCCACCTTCATCTTTTCTTCTGGCTCGAGGTTAGATACGATTGGAAAAGTTTCGAGCTTTGGATATTTTTCCGAATGTCGATCTCCGACGACGTTGCGATCCTAACCGACACGCATGCGATTAAACCGTTCAAAGTGTCCTTCATATAATTTCTTTTTTCTTCTTTTTCTTTTTCTTCTTTCTTTCTTCTTCTTCTTCACTTTTCTTCCTTTTTCTTCTTCTACTCCCCATTTCCAACGTTTTTCGATACTCCATTTATATTCTTTCCTTGCAAAGATTACTTTCTGACTAAAACTCGAAACTATTTTTTTATCGATTAAACAATTATTTTATAATAAAATAAACGACTTCGGGTTGTTAATAATAAATTTATCTTTTCGATACTTCATTTAAATTTCTCTTTGCTGAGATAATTCTTTGAATAAATCGCGGTACTAATTTTATATCGATTATTTAAAAACTTTTATTTGAAAAGAGAACAAAAATAAACAAAAATAAAAGTTTCTTTTTTTATTATTATTATTTGTCGAGGGTCAAAATTTTTTCACCAATTGTTTCGTACGTAAAAAATAATCTTTAATATTCAACGACGTAGAAAAAGAAAATTGTTTTACATATATATTCTAATAAATAACCAGCTTCGATTTTTAAAAAATGTTCTATATTATAAAATATTTGTTTTGATTTTCTTAACAAGATATAAAGAAAAAAGAAAGAAAAATTTGAAAATAATCGATTGCGTATTTACATTTTGATTTCTCTCCGGTTTATTTTTTTATTTCGAAAATCGATAAAAATAAAAAGAATACGTAAAAGTGAAACAACACGTGTGTGACATATGTTATACACAAAAATCTAGTCGATGATTTTAGTTTGCACAGCCGATTCACGTTTGACTACACCATTTGGAAAAATCGTGGCAACGTATGTATGCGCGCTCACACACTCTACACATTTCATACGTACTACATATATTATAGCTACGTGTGTCACGTGTCGTAAAAATTCATGCTATTTGCTTGGTACGCTTCGATACGAGTGGTATACTAGTTGTGTTGCTTATATAACCGATAAGAATTTGCTTTGTGTGCTATTATACATGACTGATAAGCCTAAAGAAAAATATTCCTCTATGAAAATGACCGTTGCATGTTTTTATGTAGCATGAGTCCGGATAATGTCTTACAAGAAATTAACGATTAACATCTACATTTTCCTCGCGTTCGAGACCGTGAAAAGTTAAATAACAAGGAAGTAATTGCTTTAAGTTCAACAGTTGTTTTCCTTCCTCCCCTTCACTCCTCTTTAATATTATCTAATCTCTATTAAATATATATAATAATGTTTTTTAATCACCTTTTACACATTAAAATAATCGCTTGAATTGTAAATACTGGTTTATTTTCTCTGATACTTTATTTATTTTTATTATGTTTTTCTGAAATTATCAAATTTTTATTTTTCGTTTTTTTTCTTCTAATATTTTTAATATATTTCATTTTAAATATTATCGTTTTTAACATTATTATATATATTTTTTTCATTCAAACTATATATTATAATATAATTCTAATAAATCTATTTTAAAAAGTTATCATTCAACAAAATTTACAATTATTCTAATATATATATATATATATCTGTATAACTAATTTATAATTTAATACAAACGACATATTAAGAAACTATTAATATAATCTAATTATCAATAACACCATTAAAAATTATAATATTATTATTTTTAAAGAGCTTCAAATGGAATGGTTTTAGGTAGGAAAGACCAAATACATACACTGTATGTACATACACTGATGCTTGTTGCTTGAAATAAAGGATTGTGCAGTGGCACGTGAGAAAGATGAAGATACGAAAGGTCTGAGAGGGAGTGAAAAGAAGAAAGAAGGACAGAATAAGAGAAAGAGATAGAGAGCGAGAGAGAGAGAGAAAGAGAAAGAAAGAGAAGCTTGCAAATCGCGTGACGCAGGACTTGAATGGTCCGTCGAGTAGTGAATTGCCATTCATGCTGTAACTACTACTACGATGAAGTTACACACTTACACATGCAACTATACAGATATAATATAAACGTACTCGTAAATAGATATAGTATTCTTCTCTTTCTCTTTATTGTCTCTCTCTCTCTCTTTCACATATCATATATAATACACACACATACACACACACGCGCGCGCGCAATACACAACTAATCTGTCTCTTTCATCTCTTCATGTGATCCAAGCTTTTCCAACATCTTCCTTCCTCTCTTCCTATTGGTAAATAGTAAGAGTAACCGACTAGTGGTGGAAATGAAAGAAAATAGGAGGCGAGAGCCACATTCTCAGGCTTTTCGTGGAAGGCCTTACGACTCGTGATGCTTCACGAGTGGGCGAGTGCATTCCGCAAACTCGACTTTGAATAGTGAAACGTAGAACGAACGTTCCCCCTTATCCCTCCAGCCCCCCGCTCACTACCTTTTCCTTTTTCTTCTATTCCTCCTCGTTCTCCTTTTCTTGTTCCTCTTTCTCTGCATCAGCACCTTTTTCTATCACACCACTATATGTGTGTATGTATATTATAATATTAATGAATATACTGCCTTTAATCCCGGCAAAATTGTTTAACAATTATCAGAAATAAGTCTTCGTAATTAGTGTCATGACTATGGATGCAAACGAGACTAATTTATTACATTTATAGGATTTGAATATTTTAAATTAAATTGTGTCAAATTTATGTAAATAGTAAAACAACTAATTAATACCAAGATATATTTTAAATTGCCGTACGTGATAGCTTAATTAATTTTTAATATTTATCTATCTTTTTTATGGAATTTCTAAAATCTAATCTATTAAATTTAATTTTATGAAATTAAAAACAGAAAGAAACAAAAAATAGATTTATTATACGTGTTTTGAATCTTTAATGACGCATGCGTATGTGGTGCATCGTTCCACTTTCTCCAAACTATAAGAAATAGTATAAATATATTTGTCTGGAATAAAAGAAAATTGTCTTATGTCAGATCAGATTATAAAATATTTTGTACGATACATAGACCATCACGTAAGCTCATAAATTATTATACATTATATCAAAAACACGGTATAAATACTGTATTAACAACAATAAATTTCAAATAATTATTTCTTAGATTACGTTAAACATTTCTCTCTTTCTCTTTCTCTCTTTTTTTTAAGTAATTATGTACCAAACAAAAGAAAAGATAAATTAAAATAAAAAATGAGCAAATATAACGTAAAAATATAATAATTTAAACGAATTTATACTAAACTCGAATCAAAGTGAAATCTCGACGTAGCAAAGACGTCGAACTCAAATGCTTTTGGAATATCTTGGAAGGAACGAGTTTCGAGCGTTCCCGTTCCAATCGAATCGGTCTATTTTTCCACTTGGACTAGTTTTTATTCCACCGTAGCCGGGCGCACCGTTGGTTGCTTCTTCCGCGTGCTACTTCTTTTCTCTGATTGCAGCTATCGAGATAACCGGCTGCATAATTCATACCTTCCAAGGAACGGATGGATAGTTTGTAACGGTAGGTCTAAGTGACTTGGTGTTACCGAATAAAATAAAGGAAGAGTAAGAGAAAGAGAAGGAAAAGTAGAGAGAAAGAAAGATAGATGGATTATATAGAAAGAGAAAGAAAAAAGATTTAAATAAAAGAGAGGGAGTGTGGAGGAGGAAAGATGGAGGTCAATGTAAATTTTTGGACTGGCTCGCCACCGAGCCCACCACCAACTTTTTCAATGTATACACTTTTAAAAGCTCCTGCATAATTTAGAGCACCCTCGAGTACCTCTCTCCCCTCTCCTACACTTCACAACCCTCGACCTATCTTGTTCCAGAATTTGTACGTGCATGGAATTCAACCCCTTCTATTTTTTTATCTTTTTCTCTTTCTCTTTCTGTCACTCTATCTGTCTTTCTCTTTTGTAGTTTTTTGTCTATCTTACAGAGACTGGATGAAGTAACCATTTAATGCAAAGACTTCTTCTTCTACCACTTCTCCTTCTCTCCTCTTGTTCTTATTCCTATCTATCCTCTTTAAGAACAGTCATGTAAATTCACGATGCGCATCGATGTCCTTCCCTTTCCGTGTTTATGCTTTTCTATTATCTTTACTAACTGTTTCTAATTGTTAAACTTGCATTTTGAATTACGTATGAATAATACATTAAATATGCATATGTGTATGGCAATAAATTAAATGTAAAATAGTACATTGAATTAGTTACAATCTATTTAAAAAAAAATATATATATATATATATGTATGTAGGAGCGGTACGGGTGGCCTAAGAACAAAGTGACGTGAATGAACGATAAAGAACAAATGAAAAGAAGATAAGATAAACGGCCAACGGTCGATAAGAAGAAAGAGTGTCATACGTCTGAATGAGTATGTGTATGAAAGTACGTGTAAGATGAAGGGGATCGCTTTTTTCCTAGTATGTTTTGTTTATAAGATTTATAAGGTGGCACTGGCTTATCGCTAATTGCGTATGATCGCACCGAAGCATCTGGAGCATTCACGAACCGGAAGGAAGGAAAAAGGATTCGGATGTCTGGCGGTCGGGAATGGTTGAGAAGTTTCGAGAAAAAAAGTAAGAACGCGGTAGGGAGGCGATGTATAAATTAGCGGCGGAAAAGACCAACAAAGGGAGTTTTTTGGAGACCTTTGACGTGTGTGTTTGCGGTGGCGTATATCGGTCGATTATAAACCCAAATTGAGTTAAGTCGGATCACATTACGTTATCTAAGGATCATGAGACATTTATGTAGCGCTATTTCTATCATCTATTCTATTAAATCTTTTATAAGTAGAATTAACCTCGGTGTATGTTAATTACACACCTCTACACTGAACCCAATATTACATATATATATATAGATAATTAAGTTATAACAGGACGAAGTCCTAATAATAAGAAGAAGATAATTAAGTAATGTAAGTTAAGAATTTAAATATAAATTTAATGTATTGAGTTTTCCGGTAAATTCTATTATCTTCAATAGAAAACACGATTAAAATTATTCATTAAATTAAAAATAAAAACAAAACTTGATTCGTTATTTGTATTACAATATTTGCACAAAACTAATAATTGTTAAAATTATATCTACTATATATAGTCTATATATCCACAAAATATTAGGATAAACTTTTATTTGTATTACCAATAGTTATATTTATAAACTGCAACAACTCTTTTATAGAGATAAAATTATTTTAGAAAAAATAAAAAATAAAAATATAGAATGAATAATAGTCACAGCAATTAAATTTGAACATATATTAATTATTTAAATATGCACGATTTTTTAATTGAAGTATTTGAAAATTATAATGACCGCTCACGTAATTATAATAAATCATAAAATTAAATTAATGTCTCTAATACAAACTTTTAAGATCTCGATCGAAATATTGACAAAATTTCCTATTGGTACAAAAACAACAATTATAATATATTATAAAATTACTTTGATATATTATAACACAAACATTCGAGATCTCTTTCAAAAAATTTGAAAGCAAAGTGTGATTGCAAACAAAACAAATATAATAAATTTCGAACTAACATTACCGTTACTAGACGCTTTTAAGATCTTCATTTAAGTGTCCGAAAACCACTGTGACTGCACTTACAATTAGTATAATTTAGTAAACTATTCTCTGGTTTCTGGCATCTCGCCTACACATTTTGGACATCTATCTTTCTCTCTTTTTCTCTTTCTCTCTCTCTTGGTGTGGATCTACGAAAATACCATTCCCGGCAAAAGTCTGGATCGTTAAATCGCTGCTATAAATAAACCCGAACGGCCTTGGTCAACCTTCTTCGAGTTCGTCGACTCGAACCGGTACCTTCGCACGCGTGCCGAGTTATTTCGCTACGAAAGTACGACGAAGACGCATAGACATTGTGAAGAAGGGGAAACGAAAGAGTTTATTCCTTTGTTTTACGATACTTTATATAAAATTCGATCGTTAAAATCTTAACTTCTAACGTTTGATTTTAACGTAAATAAATTGACTCATAGTACTGTACCTAACGTTCCCCCCATTTTATTTCCCTTTTTTTAGTTATGTTTCGTTCTAATTTAACGATTATTTACGTAAATATTTGTATAATTTTTACTATACAATATAAATTGAGAAATTTTCAAATTCATTTACAACGATTTGTTCGTTGATACGTCGTTCTATGATTAATAATCTTTAATTAAAAAATCAAATCGTTTGTTAGACTCAAAACTTTTCCACCCAATTACATATAATTAAATCGATGTTCGTTTTTAAAATTTTGATATTGCTACATTTTGAAATAAATCAAAATAATCGCGTTGTAATATAAATAACTTTTTGTGTTCCACACACGTTACTAGTTTTCGTAAATATCTACGTAAACACTTTTCTATGGACGAATATTTCTGCTTCTTTATTTAGTTATTTTTATTTTATTTGTTACTTTTGTTCTCTGGTATTCGTTCCTCTTGGCTATTCGTTGGTTACTGCTGCATATATGGTAGCAGTACTATTTTATGATGCATCGAAACGTTAAATTCTAAGTTTTTTTTCCTAAACTCACACGACCCTTTCATTCCTCCTACCCCTCGCTCCTTAGCAAAGATTTTAGTATCGAATGCCAAAATGTTGATTTATCGAATATAACGAAAGTGATGTCAAAAATAAAACAAAAAAATATCCCAACGACAAAAATAAAACAAAAATATCTGTCCTATATATTTTTTTTTCAGGAAACAGTTCGTAAAATTCATAACGTTCGAGAACAACAAATCAAATATTTTTATTTCTTTTTTTCTATTTTTATTTTTTGATCGATGACTAATACCAATTGGATGTTGGCTTGAAAATATGTAAATCTGGAAAAAGAATATCTATGTTTAAAAAAAAAAGATAAAGGTCGACTGCTGCATAAAAGGAAATTTTAAATTTCGAACGTTATCCAATTTTCATTTATCTCTTAAGTAAGTTTCTCAATGTGTGTGTATGTTGGTTATATGTTGAGTATAAATATATCTTGACAATAGTAAATATGTATATACTGCTAAAGAGAATCTCTTGTAGAAGAGACAATTTCTGCATCAAGGTTTGTCAAGTGGTCATAAGGATCTTTTTATTAATATTTTAAGAATCAATACTTGGGAAAAGAGAATGGATAAATTTTAAAATAAATAATCAATAAATCAAGTACATCGAATTAAATTTTTATCAGTTTCGGTAGAAATTGTTACGTCATTTCTTGCACTTATATATATATATATCTCAATTTTATTATAATTTATCAAAAAAGAATATAGAGATAATTTTCTAAAAGTTACTTGCTATATTGTAAATATTATATAGTAATTTATTTTATTATAATATATTTTATACTGCAATAACATCTCTCTATACGTAATGTATTTTATTATGGAAATAATATAGTAATTAATATATACATAAGTGATATACGTTAGTGGGTTGAAAAGCTTTGAGCCTAACATAGAAACAATTTTTTGTTCGAACAAACTTACTTTTATTTAAAAAAAAAAAAGTCCTCTTTTCGATATTCTCAACTCCATCCTCGCATAAATTATTAAAATTAATAGAAAAATTATTTCATGCTTGATATGTACGAATTATTTAACTTTAAACAAATCTTATGCAATAATATGGACAAAATTCTCTCCTATAAAATAAAATTATATATTGATAAAAAAACTTTTTCTTTTTTCTTAAAAAAAACAGTTCTACATATAAGTCTTATAGCAATGACGTAACAATAGAATAGATAACTTATCAATATTTACTGATAATGTAGATGAGTCGTCATACGCAGACTAACGATCGTTATTCCTCGTTAATTTTCGTGACTTTCTGTCAGTTTCAAATTACGTATTAACCACGCATGTAGCTGGACCGAACACGATCGTATCAATGATCCGACATCTGACGCGTTCTCGAAATGATTATCCCACTTGCGGTCAGGATCGTTAAATATACGTACATACACATATAGGATATTTCTAAATATGTGTACATAACTTTAGGACTGGTTTTATTTCACGTAATATTAAAAGACAAATTGTCATACAATCATGTCCTTGTATTATACGCGTTGTTATATGATTTCCATAAAAACTGTTCAAAGTATCCACAGTATTATTAACTGATCTATTGCAAATTGAAGATTTTAAGTATCCTCGTAAATAAAAACCCAACGGATTTCGATCAAGCGATCGGGCTGGCCAATTAATTGGCCCTCCACGACCAATTCATTTATTTTGGAATTAAATGTCTAACATAAGATTAATGTGAATAGAAGATAAAAATAGTTTTAATTCAAACAATTTTTTTTTTTAGCATACCGAAACCACCTCCGTTATACTCACATATTTTGAAACACTTTGTATATATATATATATATCTACAATCAATAGTACTTATTCTTAACCCTACACTACACAGTGTATTAAGTCATAGTGTGATATATAATTCTTTGATTATACTAAAAATAAACCGTACCGTTCCACTTTTCTATAAATATATTTACTCGTAAAATTTATTCGTTAAATTTTTCCCAAATAAAAATTTACTTTTAATTCGTTCGCTTTGATCAAATCTTACTTGGAATTTTTAATCAAAGATTACAAGTAAAAAGATAAAAACAAATAAGATCATCAGAGAAAGAATTGAATCTTTTATTTTTCGATTGTAAAACGATAATAATGGCTGACCTGATTGAACGGAAAACCACGTGACCTGGCAACGCACGTTTCAAAACTTTCCCTCTGTGAGAGCACAAATTACTATACATACATATGTGAATATATGTATATATATATATGAGTACGATCGAGTTCACTCACATTAGAAGATAGGAACTTTTTTATTAGTATTTTTCTCTCTTATTCTCGAAAACAAAACTAACGTTTTAACTACAGAGCTCGAAAGAAGAATAGAAACGAGGAATTACGATCGGGAAATAAATGAGGCTCCATATATGTTTACAAGTAAATATTTACCTGTATCAACTGTGTAGAACAGAGATAGAACAGATGCAACTAGCTATAACTGGTTGGTTTCAGCTGGTTGATTGGTTGGTTACTTGGTTGCTTGGCTAACACGAGATATATCACACAATTTCTTCTTTTTGTCACAGCACTGCGAAACGAAGGATGGTCGATCGAAAGAAACGTTTTCCTCTACTAATATTTAAACGAAATTCGTTCTTTTTATTTATTTCACTTTCACTGACTCGATAAATTAAGGAAAAAGAAATCACAACCGTAAGTACAAAAAGATTATCGTATCTAATAAAAGATTGAAAAACAATTCGCTTTTTTTAATCTAAAAATTGACTAATAAAAGTAAATGCGATCATTTCGTATTTAATTTAATGTAAAAATCAAATTTGTCGAACTCTTGGTCGTTAAAATAATTTACGTATGTGAAGGTTCATTCAAATGAGATACACGACACCGTTAAATATTTCCGGTATGAAAAATTCGTCGGGTATATTAGACGAAGATTGCGGAACGCGTCGAACGCAGAGTAATACGGCTTTTTGATAACCGAATATTTCTTAAGTTCCACCAACGATAGTTAATAAAAAAACTGATCGTTTTTTATCCTTCTTCTTACATTAGCTTACGGTTAACTCGTAAGATCAGCGAAAATATTTATTTACGTGCGTACAATGACCTCGGGGTATTCGATAGAAAAACAATAATTTTGCTCCTTTGATGTTTTCTATCCGTTGATTTATTTTCGTGTTTTTTTTTCTTTCTCTCTCTATTATTCTCGCACTCTCGTTCACCCGATAGTTCGTTATCTTTATCTAACTCGTTATCACGGCGATAAAACAACTATTTTCACTAAAACGGAGAACAACGTTGTCGAGTAATTCCAGGAATGCGATAAGTTGTTTTTTTGTCTCTTCTTTTTTCATTCGTCAGATGAAAGGAGTACACATTATTGGGGGAAAATATCAACGTACACTTACACTAGGTTTTATTAACGAACGATTAAATGTCTGTTGTCGTCAGAACTTTCGAAAGTTCGTCTATTAATTCTTCAGAGGGACTGAAAAAGACGACGATGATGAAGAGAGAAAGAGAGAGACAATGAGAAACACGTCCACTCTCGACCGCGTCCGAAACAGCACTGAGAAGCTGAATACGAGAAACCACGAGTGGCTGAAGCCTCCCGCTACTACCGAAGGTTACCGAGCTTACTCGAGGACGTCCGAACTCGGTAGACTTGCTAGACGCGTTGACTTAAGCGTCACTTCCCTCTCGGCACTTCTCCGAGAAGGTTATCGTGTTCGATGAATTCTTACGACTCCTAACATAAACTCGACCTTGTGTAAACACTCCAGAACTTCGATTTATTTAACGAGGTACTACTATCATATATTTTTATTTTTATTACATAAATAAGAATTATTATTATTATTATTATTATTATTATTATTATTATTATTATTATTATCATCATAGTAAATATTATTTTTTGTTTGTTTTTAACTTTCTCATATCAAAATAGAAAATACATAAAAAGTGTAGTAAGAAAATAAAATCGTACAAATTCGCGAGATCACCAGCTATTTCTCAAAGGTTTCCTAAGCTCGACGTGTGATTTATGGTTGTTATCGCAACTACCGTATACAAGCTCGTAGTTCTTCTCGTTTGAAATTTGCTGCAAGTGCGTGATGGGAATCGTTTCACCTCTTAGAGCAAGACTTTTCGTGCGTCCTTTTCAGCTATAGCTTGCTGCTCCGTTTGTGAGCACGAGACAATGGATGGAAACTCGAATGCGAGATGTGCATGATTCGATACGATATAGTTCTAATTGGAAAGAAAATATAGAGTAGTAAATAATGTAGTTTAAGACTTATACTTTTTTGAAAAAAAAAAAAATAATCTCAAAACAAATTATAGCATTTCGTTTTAATATTATTCAGCAAATATGTATTTGTAATACTTAATAATGAAATTACTGAAAATTTTTCAGAGTCTAAGTATTCTTTATAAAATATTTCGTGATTTTCCATTTCACGTCTTTCATATTAATGTGATATTAAAGTAAGCCATGTAATCGGCTTTAAGGATAAGATTCTACTACAAAACTAACGTTTCGGCTTTGTTTTGCCTATAACTATTTTAAAACTTTGATAAAAGTATACGACAGATATATTTCTAAAGATTCCATTATATTAAAAAAAAAAGAATATTAGTAAATTAATAAACAACAACGAAGAGTATATTTAACCTACTCGTATTTAACCCTAGAATATAATAGAGAGAACTTAAGGAGTAACTCCTAGGAGTATGGTTACTAGCATATCTTATCCTCTTACATTCTAGAAACCTAACAACATCGAGACTCTACCTCATGCAACCTGAAAATGTTTAATGCAAACTTCCTTGTTTCGCAAGTATAGTACACCTTTGCTATCGATTCGAGGGAAAACAATTCTCGTATATGTGTGAGAATAAGTTCTAAAATATAATATACAGGCATATTTTATTTTTCCTTACACAAATACGGAAAAACTTTTTCCTCGATCTAAAATATTGTACTTTATATCATTTGATTTTAAATTATTTAAAATTATAATATCTATTTTACATATAAATATCAAATATTACACATATGATATAATTACATGTAAAGAAATTTATTAACAAAAATACGAAGGAACTTTTGATTTAACCCAATAATTGAATACCAGATAATTTGTTCCTATAATTTTATTCGAAAATTTAATTTAGTCACACATATACCTTTACATGAGATTATTTGAGCTAGAAGTTGATAAAAAAGAGAGAGAGAGAGAGAGAGGAAGAGAAAAAGAGAAGATAGAAATCTTCGCTCGAGACGAGTCATCCAAATCTTACAATTAGCAAGGTACCACGATATTTTAATTTGCAGTCCGGTAGAAGCAGCTGTGAATCCGTAAGATTCGAGGCATTAAGAGGTTTCTTCTCTTTTTCTCCGTTTCTTTTCTTCTTTTCCTCTCAACGGCACATCGTCGCTAGAAGAGTTACGTGTACTTCGTTGAAAATTTATTCACGATGACGAGCTTTTCACCAGTCGATGCGGTTTTCTTTAAAGGAAAGAGAATGATTTTTCAGCCGTAAGAAATAATAATAATAATAATAATAAAACATATTTTTTTAATGAAATATATATTTATTTATATATTATATCAATAAGTATGAAATGTCTGATTTCGAATTGAAAGTAATCGAAATGATCTCGGACGTTTAATATTTAATTATTTAATATAATAAAATAATTTTTACACATTTTCGATTACTTCTAACGTTATTTTGTGTTAAACGTAGTAAGTGTAAAGTTTTAGCGACGCCACCAATTGTAACAACAAAGATCTTTCTTTCAATTCAATCCACGATTTAATCAAATTTGATAAAGCTTGGAGAAAAGTCTCTGAGTCGAAACGTGGACACGTTCGTTGAACTTTGATCTTACATTCGCACGTTTTCTTTGTACATTCCAATCACGTTTAGACTTTTCTTTAAACTTTTTTTTTCAAAGTTTCTAACTCATAGAGTAGTGTTCTTCTATCGTAATATTGTTTTATTTTTATTTCGGTAACATCTAAAAAGGCTACATCGACGTTTCCTCATTTGCTCATTACACTTATAGTTTACAGTTTATCATTTTGTTTTATGGTTTCATTTTGATTTTATTTAATTACAGTTGAAAACAAGATAAAGTTATATAAATGTATTCATTCATCTGATTAGCTTTCATTTGATTGTTTAATTAATATAATTAAAGCTTACAAAAAAGAAATTAAAAAACAACACATATATATATGTATTTATTTATTATATTATTTATTATATTATTATATTATTATTTATATATATGTATTTATTAATTTACTAGCTGAGCACTGATTCACGAACTTATTCACTGATTGACTGATTCATTCACTCCTTTGCTCTTTCTCTCAAAACTCGTCTTTGTACGAGCGAAGGATCTGTAAGTTTAATTTGATGCGAAAGTCCAGTATGCCCGAGAGTGTCGCGACCGTTCTCGAAGGAACTTGATTGCTTTGTCCTCGGAGACTCTAATATGAATTACAAACCCGCTCCTTTCTTCTTTTCTTTTAGTTCCCCCTTTTCCTCCTTACCACTTTCTATGACTTCCCTCGTGCCGTCTATATACAATTCCTTTTTCAGTTTCCATCCGAAGAAATAGTGTTTCTTGGTGAGACCAGAGAACTAAGATCGTGACAGTTTCGTGGAAAGTTTATCGACTTTCCTTTTCCTACCAAGAAATCCTAACTCGTACCTAATACATAAACTATTACGAATTTTTTATTCCACCAAGAAACTATATCGTGGTATGTATCTTGCGGGATAAGAGAAGTTTGCTTTTGAAGAATAATTTTATCATTTTCTTTTTCAAGTTATCCAAGAAAGAAAAATTTTTCTTTAATTATGTATCAAAGGATTGATTATTATTTCATTAACTAAATGTTCAATAGTCTAGGAAATGATAAATTGTAATATTTAACTGGAGTATTTTTATTTAAAATATTTTGCTTCAATATCAATAATATTGTTTTTATTATGACAAAAAAAAAACATTAACAAAACAGTAACAACAAAAATTAAATATACTTTGTTAATAATATTAATTTAATTTTATAATAATTTAAACATTTTTATTAGAGTAATGTATAACAAATATTAAGAATGAAGTAATACACAATTTTTTTGTCTTTTTTTTTTATTATGCCATACTTGTGATAAAATATTTACTTGGCAATATTAATTCGATATAATATTAATTTTTGTATTTTTATTTCAATATGGCAATGGATTGAGAAAAATAACGATTATATATTAAATCAATATTACTAATATAATGACTAAAAGTGTTACTATGATATAATAAAGAAAAAAAAATGATATTTTACAAATATGTATGAAATAAGCGATAATAAAAAAACTATGATAATAAGTAACTTTTATAAAAAAATATAAAAATATATATAATTTAACAATAAATATTTATTTAAAAATACTAATGTTTTTTATTAAAGTAATAATATGTTTATTACTATAACGAAAAATCGAGAACGAACACGAATAAGCAAAGACATTTTGGTTCTCTTTTTATGATGTCGTAGTAATACGTTTGGTACTTTGCAATTTGAAGCAATATTTCGTAGAGCATCCGATAAGAACCGTAGAATAGAATCGAGATTAATACCAACCTCTTTTTCCGTGAAATCCACCGCCGTCGAATTCATCTACCGATGAAATGCTAAGAGCAAACGTTCTCTGCAAAGAGGAAAGATAGAAGAAGAAGAAGAAATGAGAAAGTATGAGTGAGCGAGAGAAGCTGAGAGACTCGAGGTGACGGCCGGCTTGCAGATTACGAGGGAGATGAAAATTCGGGTTCGCTTCGAGAGCACGTCGTTGTGTTCTTATACGAGCGTAATCATCGAGCATGTCCTATTCTAGGACCTTTCCCTTCAAGTTTCACAAATTTTCCCATGGGAAAACTTTTCGAATGGCTTCGAACATAATAATCATAAAATTTCTATTCCGTTATTGGATAGATGATATCGTATGATTAGAAATTTTATTAGTATTATTACAATTATTATAATTTCTAAAACTTATACAGCTATTAGTTAATAATATTGTTAATATCAAACTTATCACTATCGGTTAATGAAGGTTTTTTTTTAATTTATAAGTTAAAATTTTGCAATAAGTATTATTCCTTTTTTGTTTTTTAATTTTATATCAATAATTGTAATAAATATTGTTTTATTTGCTATCTAAAAATTGTTCATTAAAAATTATTTATTAAAATTACTAAAAGTTACTCAGAAATATTGATAAAATTGAACCCACTACTATCGGTTAAGTGATCAGGTTTCTAATTTTAGAAATTAAAATTTTGGAATAAACGTTATTATTTTTTTTCTATTTATATATATATATAATTTTATTATTATGGTAATTATAATAATTTATTGTTACCTAAAAATTATTTTATGTATTATTCAAGCCATTAGCTAAACTAATAATTAGATACATTTTTCTCTATCAACAGTTTCTGTTATCTAGAAGATATCTAAGTAAATTGATTTTAATGGGACACTTTGTGTATATATAAATAATTTTGATAGAGGGATGAATATTTTTATAAATTTTTTGATTCTTTCCCATATCTTCAAAAATGATTTTGAATTTTCTCACGATAGATTCCATTATTATAGAAATATACTTTCAGTAACTCACCTTAGGCCCTTCGTTGATGCTGCCAAGCATTAAACTTTCATTTTCCGCGCGGATGTAGCAACAATAGGGATATGAAAAAAAGAGAGAGAAAGAGAGAAAGAGAGAGAAGGTTCTTTGTACGATCGGTCGTTCACAAAAGCGGCAAAGAATACAATGGACTCCTGGATCCTAGCAAGATACATTCGAATGGTGGCGCCAAGTATCACAAGGGTGAGATAGAGAATAGCGAAACTTCAAGAGGAAAAGAGAAAAAGGGATGGTTCTATCCTCTCTTCTCGAAGAGTTCGCCATTCCAACGAGTACCGTAAAGGTCGATAAGGTTTACTGCGAAGAAAGCCATAAGACGGATCCTTCTGGAAGAATAACTTTTGACCAGGACCTTAGATCATTCTCTTTCTTTTTCTTTTTTCCTCTCATTCTTTCTCTTTCTCTTTCGTTTCCTTTTTCTTTTTCTTTTTCTTTCTCTTTTTCTTTCTCTTTTCTTTGAATATTTCTGATCGAAGAAAATTTGCTGAGATGGAGCGTGCCACCGTGCTCCCTTCCTATCGTTTTACCGTCGATATCTCGAGTTTTACGAGCACGAAGCCGCTTGTCTGTGCATTAGAACATTGATGTGAACTCTAGATTCTTCTATTTCGTCTGCTTGATTTAACTATGCGGTCAGAACTATTGATAGTTGCGATACGTTCTCTCTAACGTCAATCTTCATGAAATGAAAAATAGAAAATTGTTCGCGAAAATGTTCTTTGATCGTACGTAATATCTATCTTTCTCTTTCTTTTTTTTTTCTTTTTTCTTTTTTGAAGTGATACTTCTCTGGCAACGATAACGATAAAATATTATGAAACGATATGAAAAGAGAGGAAGCATAGAGAGTGAAATAGAACCCATAGTAGATCGACATTTGAACGAGATTATGGAAGGTTCTAGTGTGTTAGTGTGATGTGTGTAATTTGTATGAGATACGTCGATCGATACTTATTGCGAAATGCGTTTGTTTATGAAAGTATGAGTAGGGATGGTGACATAGCTTGGGAGTATTCAATGTATCTTAAATGATTGTTAATTAATCGAAAGAAATGTATACTATAGTCTAAAAACATAGAATATAAGTTCAACGTTCCATTTTAAAATTAACTATCAAAGTATAGTCAAATTTCTTACCGTGTAAAGAGCTAAATTGAATACGACAAAATAAAATAAATGAAACTAACAAAATACGGAGCAGCAATCATGTAATCTAAAAGTTACATTTAATCCCTATTATTATATGCAGATGATACAAATGAATTACAATAAATTAATATTAAACAAAAGAGACGTTTGATTATTCGATTTGGATCAAATTTTAACATTCAATTAAAACGTTATTAATCTATCTGATGATGATGATGTAACTAATCCTAAAGTAATCCTTGTCATTTACAAGTCAGATTGAAAAAGTGAAGAAAAGTTAAGATCCATTGGTAGGATAAGAAGAAGAGAAAGAAGAAAAAGAAAAGTAAGCTTTTGGTTTGCTGAGTTGGTCCAAAGGTAGAGGTTGCATTCGGTAGCTCTTTCTCTCTTTCCTTGTCTAGTGTTCATTCAGTTGATCATGACTCAGCAGACGGTAGTACCTACCCTTCGGCTGTCGTATTTCTGTCTGGAGTTTACACACTCGGCGATCGGACACCGCGGTTGGTCGATCGATCGGTTGGTCGCTCGGTTAGCTAGATATCAAAAGTTGCCTTCAAGCGAACCAACGAGCATTTCTCTGGCTTCGCGGCTACCTCTCTGCCAAGTTCGATCTCTTCTCTTCGAAAGTCTTCTCGAGTTTCATCCCTTTTTTTTTCTATTTTTCACTCTTTCCGTTTTATTTTTTATCGTTTTCATTGTTGATATCTTTCTCTCGCTCTCTTCTTCTATTCGCTAAATAAACTTCTCGTTTTTCGTTACGCTTTTCTGTTTTCTGATTCTACCGACACTTCTTTTTTTTTAAATTAAAGTTTTCCTTTCGTGTTTTTTTTTTTTTATAGCATCGATGACTGGTTGTGAGAGTTTATAAAAATTTTAGTTTACACATATATATTGTTCAAATGTTATTATGAACGTAATAATATAGATTATTGTTTTTCAAACTATGGTATATGTGTTGGCAAGAAATACCGAAATTGGAGAATGTCAATATTCACATGGTTGCTTGGTTTATGTTCGAAATATTAATGTATAAGAATAAACCCAAATATTCGATCTTTCATCGATGTATTTGATATTTGTTGACAAGCGATCATGTGAATTTTGATATTCTCTAATTTCGGTCTATCACGATAACATATATAATATACTACTAATGGTATATTAAGTTATTTTTGGTGGTACAATATTTATATAAAATATTTCAATAAATGTTCAGAAAAATGTATTGTCAAATTTCATATTTACTAATATAATAAAATAATATTAATTAAAATTTTTTATTGTTCAATTATAAACACTTCATTTGGGATGTAATTATTTTTGATCTAAAAATACTTTTATGATTTGTACGTATATATGTTTTGATTCTTATTTACATGGTAGAAAATATAAAAAGTTTGAAAACGTTATGAAAATTGTTTGCGTTCCAGTAGAAATTTGATAACATTTATGATTGAAATTAGAGATTGAATTGTAAAAATTGTTTATGTTCCTAGTATAAACTTGATAACATTGATTCGAAATCCAATGAATTTCTCAATCTACGGATCGTTCTCTCTAACAATTGTTAACGAACTAGCGAATGTAATGGTAAGCTTGATAGGAAGCGAAACATCCTGAGAAACAATAGGAAACTAGGAACCTAAAGTCGTGGCTAACAACACATCGCAATATACATGTATATTCTGTATACGTGTATACACATATATGCCTTTACGTATCGTAACGTTGTTGCAACATTCATTGAAACTTTGATACAGTTTCCGCGTTCTAGTTAACGAACTTGTAATATTGAAAGAGAGAGGAGAGGGAGGATCACGTCATCGCGTTAAGATCGATTCGACCGTGAACTCTGTCTGTATGCTATGTGATCAAATTATTAATATTCTTGACAATACTGTAGATTATAGGACATCTCTTATCTTGTTAAAATAAACGTGCGTATATTACATAAGCGCGAATTCGAATAATTTTTCATTCTTATTTGTGCCGGAAATGATAACAATGGAATAATTATAAGTAAAAAAAAATGTTATAAATTTATTTTATTCCATTTTTTGATTTAATTCATGGTCGCATTTACCGGCCCAATTGTTGATGCATATTTGAATAAATTTTATTTGATTTATTGACACGAAATTTAATACTAACTTCATTTATGATCATTTTAAATTATAATATTCGATACCGAATAATGGAAAAATTAGGAAAACTTTTTCTTCTGTTTTATTTTTTATTGACTAAGAAGAAATATTCGATTTTGATCATACGATAAAAAACATAGCCGCTTATCAATCATCTTCGAGTATGGCGTTGAAGGTAATAAATTATTCTTTAAAGTAAACGAACTACTAGAGTAGAGTTTACGTAGGTGAAAAGATGATGGTAAAAGAAAAAGCGTACGTTGTTCGTTGCTTTTGATCGTGCACGACTCGAAAGAGATTTTGGCTGGTAACGGTGTTACATCTATCATTCCGCCACGTGACACTACTGCTTCCGCTTCCGTATTATTCTACTCGCACACGGAGCATCCGAAAACAGACAAGTACGCTTGCGAAACAGATTATCTGCGGATAAGGTAAATGGATGGCATGGGGAAGCTCTTTCGTTCGTGCCGAAAGTGGATCGATTCTAACGCAACCATTAAAGAAAGAGAGAGAGAGAGAGAGAGAATCATTAATCATTTATTATGAGAATTCCGTTATTTTAATTTACAACGAGCCGATACGTACTTTTGAATATCGATTAATAAAAGAAAATATAAAGTCAAAAGTCACTAACTAACATTTATGCCAATCTGTGTTATTGCTTGTCAAATAGATATTTAAAAGAAAAAATTTAAATTGAAAAAAGTTTGCTCTTTTTTTTTTCATATTACTTTAACTCATAACTATTAATGTTCTTTATGCAGTATTGGTTAATAAATTCGAAAAAGTAATTTTCTCATCGAAAATATCGGAAATGTTGTTAGTGACACACAATTAGGTGAACATAATTATTATAAGATATACAGATATTATTTCTCTTTAATTTTAAACGAATTGAATATTTTTGAAAGAGTTTGCTATTTATTTCCTTTTTTTAATACGTCAATTTATTTGCACAATCCGTGCCAATCGTCATTGGAAATAAAATAAATTTGTCTACCTATTGTTAATTATTATTTCAAAAATTTTGTGTACCTTCAATTGTACTTATTATTTCTATTATAAATGGTAAGGCCACATATTAGATTACGATGAAAAAAAAGAAAAATATTTGTAAACATTTTCTAATCACACGCGTTAGATTGCTTTTTCCATGTTTATATTTTTTATTCGCTAAAGGTGAGAATTTTTTTTGACGAAATTTTTAACGGTGTTAAGAAAAAAAATAGGAGGAAGGGTGTAAAACAAATTATTTAAAAAAAACGACAAAATGAAAGAGAAACAAATTAAAATACATATACAGAAAAAGTGTGAAACAGAGAAAAGGTTCGAATAAACCGACAAAGTTTGGGAACAACACGCAACAGGCTGCCCGCGGAATTATTTTTCAAGGTAGGCAAGCAAGCAAGCAAGCAAGCGAGCGAGCGAACCGCAAATGTGAAAATACTCTCTCTGATCGTACCCGTTATTCACCAATTTTTTTGATCCCCCTCGTTTTACCCGTTAACGCTCTCCGATTAAATACTTTATTCACAATATATCCCAGCAACCCCTCCCTACACAAGCCCCAGTATTTCCCTCTCTTCATGCCACTCCACACCAATCTCTCTCTCTTTATCTCGTTTTCATTTGTGAAACTGCAAAACGTGACCTCGATTTAAAGCTTTCAATTCGAATCCATTCATTAGGATAATCATAGAATAAAACACTATGTTGGAGAAACAATTTTAATTGGAGAGGAAAAAAAAGAAAAAGCAAGAAAAAGGGAAACAAAATGTGATATTATTTGTTTTTCATAGGTAAATATAAACAAATTGATCGTTAAATCGAGTATATGAATTACGTTTTGAAATTTATTTGTTTCTTTTTTCCTTTTTTTATTATAAAAATATAATACGTGAAATATCTCGCAAAGTATAGGTATTTCGATAACATCGGGTTAATACTTTTATACGTAGGATAAAAAAAATAAGTCGATTGGTTTTAAAAAAAGAATTAAATAGCAGTAAAGAATAAAGTGTAATTATACTTGGAAAGTGCATCGGTACACATAAAAAATGAGAAAACATTTCCTTATCATTTTTTTCATTTAAAAAAAAGAGCAGTAGCATTCTCTACAATGTCCATAACCCCGGCCAGGCATTCTGATCGATCTTTTAATTTGGTTCTGTATTTTAACCCTTAACGCTCCAAGTGTGCCTCTCAGGCACCACCGATGTATGGCGTTGCAAAATAATTCGGAGTTGCCGGTCGATATAAATAAATAAAAGTCTAAGCATTAAGGGTTAATATTTTACATAGTATTATTCCTAGATCTTAAATTTTGAAATGACGTAAGATTACGTCACCGGTGTTCAATTAAAGAATTAAAATTGACGTAGGACAACGTTAACGATCTCAAATATGTTACTAAATTGTATACTTTGAAAATGTATAATAAATAAATAATGAAAATAATTTTCACTTGTTTTCGTAGATATTTGAATTAAGAAAAATTTAAAAATCGGTAGATCGGGAAAGGTGAAAATTAGATTGTAAGTAAATATGAAATTAACTTGCCGTGCTCGTCTTAATTGATGGAACAATTTTAGAACTTGTTGTGGAAGGACCACCCTGAAAAGAGTATAAGAGAAAGAGAGAGAGAGAGAGCAAGAGAGAGAGAAAAAGAGGATCAAAATAAACGTTTCGTTCGGCTACCGTTCCAAGAACGGAAGAGAGTGTCGGGAGTGTTGCGAATTGTTTGGCCCAAAAGTTAATTTCGTAAGACTCGCTTGTGCGGTCCATGGATGGACGAAAAGGAGGAGGGTGCTGCAATTTAGGGACGGAAATCATCGATTACAGTGTAAGGAAGGATTAGTGGTTTTGACCTTAGACCATAGTTTTATCCCCCCTATCTTCTCCTTTTTTATGTTCAATTATTTTTCTTTCTGTCTTATTTCAATTATAATCGAAATTTTTACTGTCAAATAGATGATTTTTTATTTTTATAATAGAAAATATTTAACATTAGATTGCTTAATAATTATTATTCTTTATCTCGTTTCATTTTCTAATCGTAATTTTTTTTTTTATTGAAAAACGGATGGTTTTTTACATCTCCTGACTTTAAAAAAGCAAATATATTTTATATAAATCATATTGATAAAAAATGAACATTTTGATTCATTTCTATGGGATTGAAAGGGAAATAAAAAAATAAGGGAAGAAGAAAGGGGAAGGAAAGAAGGGAGAAAGAAGACGGGAAGAAGAAGTTGATAGACAATTTCTTGGAGAGAGTGGTACCCAGATACTTATCGGTGAAAAATTTTCTTTTGTCGCTGAGAAATAAGGTCCGACCTTCGACATCTTTTTTTCGTCGTGCTTTTTTGCGTTCACGACAATCCTTCCCTCCTATCATATCGTCGAGAATTCAGACGTCTGTAAAATTCACCATGCGATCCTTTGTAACCTCCCCCTCCTCCTACTTCTCTTCCTCTTTCTCCCTATACCCACCCTCTACTTTTTCCTCCTGACCGAAACGGCGTCTTCGTTATTTCGATTTCTCATGCGTGACGAAAGAAAATTCCACGAAAAGGAAAAAAGGGGAAGAATAAAGGAATAACAAAAAAAAATAAATGACGTCGTCTAGAATTTATGAAAACATCAAGAAACGACCGAGGTCGATAGTTTCATGCATTTCGGAGTAATGACCGTAAGAAAAAAAAAAGAAATAATAGAAAGAAAAAGAGAGGACAAAATTTTCTTACATGTTTGGACCTTCGATGAGTAAAAAAAATACTTAAGTTATAATTTGTCATTAAAATATCTAACATATAGCAAACAAAAAAAGAACAGACTAGAAATATGTAAAAAATATTCCACATTTGTCCTCTTATTAATCGTACAATTAGAAGAAAAAAAAGCATCGGAACAATTAATAGTCGATCGGTCAAATGATATCATTATCATTATTACTTCGTAATTATTATTGATTACAAATTAATTATTATCTTTAAATTATTGTAGTTATTATTGTTGTCTATGTTGTTTTTATTATAATTGTGGAAAACGTGTGGATACATAGATCCGCATATTTTAACTCATCAGCTAACGAGCATAGCGACGAACGCACACACAAATATGCACGCATATAGACATTTGAACATATGCAAGCGAAGAGAAGATTAGTTTGGCAGAAATTTAAGGTGGCAACTTGAATCACATAATGCTCGGCTTACATTTACGGAGATTAATACGGTAAATGCTTCCTACTGGCACTTGCGAAACTCAAGCGAGCCGCAATTATGTACAATACGAGGAGTTACAACTCGCACCGATTCGCAGCTACCGTTCTCGATGGCCACGTTTTGCTGTTACTGGAATTACCGAATTTACCATGATTCTAATCCGTTATTAATCCTCTTTTGTTAATATATATCTATATTTATACATTTAGGTACATATATACATATATAATATATACACACACACATCCATCTCTTTTTCTTTCTCTAAATATAGTGTATTCATAATACTTCTAACTTACTGTGGAAAGAGGGCAGACTAGATTATTTTTAAGATGACACGACGTGCATGTTCATCATTTATTTTTATATTTTTACCTTCTACGTGTTTCTTGGCTTAACCTAATTAAAAATCGATAAATGATTAAGAAAACACTGCGAAATATTTACAACCGTTTTAATATTAACTAACTTGGATATTTGTAGAATTACAAATGAAGTTAATACAATTTTTAAAGAAATTTATCATTTCTACATTTAATCCAAGGCATTTCTTAGATTGAATCTAATTAACCGGTGGCAGCAATCCACGTGGATGGCACGCGCCTAGCGTGCGGACGGAATACTTTTTTTGCTAATGTTCAATTATGTTTACTTAGTAAAGAGAAAAAAGAAAATAATCTCAGGTGCGTTAGTGATCGAAATAATTGATAAACGCATATATGCGTCCTTAATTTAAACTGATAACTTTCGTTGGACACATATATATAAAATTTATTTTCCAAAATAATAATAAAATATAAAAAATTTATATATTATATCCCCAATATTATATATAAATTACATTCTATTTAAAACATCGTATACGAGAGTGGATTGAAAAGTTTTGAGCCTATTTTGAAAATAAAAGGGACTTTGTATTAGGCTCGAAACTTTTCAACCTACTCGCGTAAAATCATTACAATTAATTTTATTAATAGGCAAATAAAATTGTAAATGAAATATGTAATTTTTTGTTAATAAAAAAGGAGTATAACTTAATAAGAAAAAAGAGAGATAGACAGAAAAAGAGAAAGAGGGAGAGAGAGAGAGAGAGAGAAGTGTTATCGATCCAACGTATACCCAATTCCATTGGAGGTAAGTGCATACGTTCGATATAAAGGAGTCATTAAGACCTTTATCCGGGAGAAAACACGAATAGCAATTTGAAGCGTTCCACTTATCCTACCCAAAGATTGCACGAGGATCGTACGAGTAGCTAAATCCGTGCGGACGATAAACTACCCGAAGGGTGCAGAAATTTATCGAGCGAAAGAATGTTAATTCCAAGAGTCTGCCTCTGTTCCTTCGACTTATCAAGAGAGCTCATCATTCCGTTTCTTTTATTTTTCAATTTATTTATTTATTTATTTATTTATTTATTTTCGTGCATCGTCAAAGTAATGCGATCATTTATGTCTCTTTAAAATATTTGTCGAATAACTTATTTTTTCTCTTAATTAAAAGAAAATTAATTTATCATTTATGGTAAATCTTTGTCAACAAATCAAATTTATCGAGAAGATACGTGGTGGTGATTGCAGAACTCTCACTTTTTCGGTTTTCTTTTCAACATAGGACATCAGTTAAAAAACTCTTGTTTGAATCTCCGGAGAGTTAAACCTGTATTTTTTTTTCATTTCACATTTTACTTATTGTACATTGTAAAACAGATACGTTTATTTAGGTTATCTTAAGTATTTGTCAAACATTATAATTGTTGTGGTTTAAAAAGAAGTTGTATTTTTTTTTTTATGTCAAATCTTTGTCAACATATCAGTTTATCGAGAAAACATGTGACGACTGCAGAATTCTTTCTTTCTCTCTCTCTCTCTCTCTCTTTCTGTCTTATTTTCTATCTTTATTCAACCGAGGATATCAGCTGTGCAAACGAAAGTAGTTTATTCGCGGCTTCGTCAATTCCCACAAAGATAGATAGATAGATAGAGAGAGAGAGAGAGAGAGAGAGAGAGAGAGAGAGAGAGAGAGAGAGAGAGAGAGGGAGTCTTCACGATGAGTTTTTCAAGGTACATGCCATTTTCTATTTGTTCAGATAACAGAGGACATTGAGAGACATAGAGGATAGGTATGACTGTAAGTTAAGAGGTCAAACATACTTTTGTTTTTTGAACGCATATTTTCGAGAGCAAATTTTCTTGTCTTCCTTACTTCTCCTTCTCTTCCTCAAATGTCACCTACTACTCCCCTCCTACTCCTTCTTTTTCTACTCATTCATATATTTTTGTTCCTTTTCCTCTTTTAAGAAGAGGACTTAAGTCCTTTCTATTGGCACAGCTTGTATTCAAACATTCTCTTGTTCCCGCTTCTTCTATCCGACTTCTTCATCCCTGCTTGTTATTTCTTTCCTTTTTTATTTTGTTTTTTCCCTCCACTTTTCTACTCCTTTTACTACTACTTCTCTACTCCTTCTTCTTCTTCTTCTTTCTCCTACTACTACTCCTCTTCGAATTCTTTTTTTTTGTTTCGAACGAAAGTGGCTCATGTCCCAGGAGTAAACCTCGTGAAAACGAGTCGAGACAAAAGGCCGAGCCAAGCAAACACTCGACTTTTAGCTTTACGGTTTTCTTTACTTCCTCTCGTGAATCTCTCCTTCGTTTTCCTTTTCCTTCCTCTCTCTTTTTTTCCTTTTTTTTTCTTTCCATTTTACCCTTCAATCCTTGCAAGGATGCACTCACCGAACGAATCCTTTCTTTTCTTCGAATCTTTGGATATCCCCAACCATTTTCAAGAATCAAAGACGATAGCTTTGAAATTGAGCGTAGATTTCATTTTTATAAATGAAATTTAAACATTTTATACGAAGAAAATGTTTTATTTTTTAGCTCATAAATTATTTTTAATAACATTTTCAAAACCCAAAGCGGAGAAACATGATATCCCATTTGCTTAAATTTTCACAATTATCAGGTCACAATGTGTACCATTCTAACCCCCCTGCCCTCTGTCAAAGTGTCACCAAACGCTTTCCCAATTATCACGATCACTAATTAAGCCAGTTACATCGAACAAACTCTATTATTTGACATAGAATCGAAAGAGCGGCCGTGTTCGAGGGTTGAATTTGTTGAAAATGGGACACCACTTCGTTTCGCTTGAACAGAAAAGAAAAAAAACAAAAAAGGAACAAATATAAAAAGCAAATAACATTGATCTGTTTCGATTCATTTCAACGAACATTAAAACCACATTTATTTTCCTTTCGTTTATGCACATGAGTCACAGGAGTATTCGTACCTACCACCATTTGAAATAATTTGAAATCATTGATATTTGCTTGTAATGTAAAGTTTCCAAATTTTTCTACACAGAAACATATTGTAAGATTAATAAACTTACAAATTCATATAAATTTTTGTCTAAAAAGAAAAAATTCTTTTTTTATTAGAGAACTATAATTTGACATAAATGATTAAAAAATTGATCTCACAAGAATATTCATACACCTACATAAAATATAATAAAAATGCAATTAATATTTTAGTAAGTAGTACTTGATATTTTTGTGCATAATAATTTTTAAAAATTGCATTACAAGCAAATATCAATTATTTAACCCATTATATTCAATTTTGTGTAAGTTCGTTTGCTGTCTATTTCTATTCATTTTGAGGTGAAATTGTTGTTGGATGGTATAATGCGCAGTAAAATTTATGCCTCTTTTTTTAGATTTATTTTGTATAATTTTTCGTAATATATATATAAAGTTGGATAATAAATAAAATAATAATACATCAAAATAATCGACTAAGAATATGTTATAACAGAAAATCATTTTTCTTTGTCACTTTAAATGTAACAAACCAGTTCGAAGGGTTAAAATTGACAATTAAATTACAAATACTCCTGTGACTTATCGTACAGAAAGATGTTTAATTTCGAAATGACGGAAAGAAAGAGAGAGAATGAATAAAAGAAAAAGAGAATGCAATTTAATTGGAAAAAAATATAGAAGCAATGTTCATAACCTTTTTCTAATACATCAGAAGATCGACGTGGATAAAAGGTCAGAGTCCAATAATAAAATAATATTCTTTGCACGCGATCCATTGAATTTCAAGGAATTACACGCGTTATCGCGTGCAAGAAATAATGTTGCTTCTCCACCAATGAGAAACGAGATACATCATCTCCCTCTCTTTTCTCTCTTTCTCTCTCTTTCTTTCTTTCTTTCTTTCTTTCTTTCTTTCTTTCCTACTTTTTTCCTTTCTTTTATACCGATTTTTCTTGGATATTCCTTTATTCTCTATTTTCGTTTCTCTTGTTGAATTTCTAGATCCGATAGAAATACTTTCAGGGTGGCAGATATTATTTCCTTTCATTTTCTTCCTACCTACGTTGTTTCATATTTTGTACGATCTAATACGAAACGTAGGAAATAGCACGTACCACTCGCGACACGTTATTTACCACTTGACTCGATCGAAACGATCACTAGACTGATTTTCTATCGGACGAAAATCTCCAATCTGTTTGGAAAAATAATCTATCGAGAGTTTGGTTCTACCGTATTTTCCTATTTTGTGCTTTTTTTTGTATTTGTATTTGTTTTTTTGCGAGTTTCCCCAACCGTGGAGATTTATCATGCCGTTATAGTTTATTATTTCGATTGTGTTTTGTTTTATATGGAACCTTTGATTATGAGGTGAACGATAAATAAAAATTATTATTAAAGTCTAATCTTGATTTAATATAATAATTCATGCGGTATTTAAATATTTTTATTTTGTTTTCGTAGAAGATAATTTATAAATAATAAGTTGTACATTTTGTGTGTGTAATATTTTAGGTACTCGATATTCGAATATATTCAATATATTTCTATATCAAAATATTCTATTGTATATATCAGATATTTTAGATGTTTATATTTTGAGATATATCCTAGATATTATTATATTATATATTAGAGATATTCTAGATTTTAGGATATTCTATATTCTAGATATTTTAAATTTCTAGATTTTTAGATTTCTAGGTATTCTATATTCCTGATACTCTAGATTTCTTCATTTCTATATATTCTCGATATTCTATATTCCTGATATTCTAGATTTCTCCATTTATATATATTCTCAATATTCTATATTCCACATATTCGAAATTTCTAGATATTCTATATTCCAAATGTTCTAAATGTCTGAAGAGAAACAGAGAAAACAATATTTTTCCTGAATAAAAATATTAACATGGATCGTTCATTATGAAAGAGGTGTGCAACATTTTATATAATATAATAATTATATAATATTTATACATAATATTTCTTCATAATAATTTATAATAAAATAAATATAAATGTATTTATATACCAATGTCTACAAAATTTAGACAAAATATTGAACCTGTAAATTGAAATCAACTATTGTATTATATCATCTATGTTTAATCAATAGTCATTAATTTATATTTATACTAATCTGATTTGTTGCTCGTCAAACAAATTTTTAATGATAAAAATTAGGTTTGGAGAATGTATACATTTCGTTTATGCTTTCACATACTATTATTGATGCTTTATATGGATCAGGGATCGCATTTTCTGGATTGTTTATATAATTAAAAGCAATGTAAATCACATGAATGATATTGTGGCAAAAGTGTAGTTAATGAACTTTTGGTCGAATACTGGAAATATTTACTTCATCTTGAAAAATCAAACGAATATAGTCATTCCTTTATTCCTTTAGATTAAAGAAATCTCGTGAACGAAGGCTTGCTTCGTCCTGCGAGTCCTGTGAGTCTATTAAAACGATCGTTCACTAGGATTTTATGAGATTCGGTCGTATTTCGACTGAGGGGAGAGTCGAACAACCATTACAGGAACGTTATTGCACCAAAGGTTTCGTTTTTCGAGTTGGCGAATCGGCATGGTAATCGAAACATCGCTCGGTGAAGTTTCCCTCTCGTTTTTTTTCCCTCTCTTTCCTCTTCTTTTTCTTTTTTCATCCATTTCTTTTTCGACTTTTTCTATCTTCCACATTGCAATCAGCTCGCTTCGTAGTCCTCTCGTTTCGATCCTTTTACTTTGACTCGTTTTCTAGGCCATGGAGGACAATTTAGCCCGGAGATTTAGAAAAAAAATAAAAAAATAAAAAATGTCGGTCGCTAGGTCAAACTTTATATATATAAAGAATCGAACAATCGACGTTCCAAGGTCGATTTTCTGGACAAAAAATTCGAGAACGTTTATGGCGAATAAAAGAAAGGAAGAATGGGATAAAAAAGAGAATTTCATATTTTGTTTGGTTGTTAAATTCTTTTTTGAAAATAACAAATTTTATGGTCTTATCGAGTTTCTCATGGATTTTTCGAAAATTATGATTATTAGTTTTTACTCGTTAATTTGCAATATTCTGTTGTTATGAATTATTACAGAAATTGATTTGACGTGTTTGACGATTCAAACGTAATATAATATAATAAAGATACTTTAATTTGATTTATAAAAATATATTTATTTTATGATCTAAAATAATGCATTAAAATCGTCTTATCGGTTATAATATTTCATTTAAGAATTTTTCGATACTTCGTGAATTTGAAAAATTTCATCATAAAATATTATAATAGTCGATAAAATTTGGAAGACGATAATAATATAAAAAAAGGGGATATTTGTGCGATGTCCCTCGTATAAAACAAAAATTGTTCATGTAGTCGAATTGGAAATGAAATCGTCTTATCGATTTCCAATATATTTATCGACAATTTTGGAACTCTCTAATTTGCCGGTTTGGAAAATTCTATCATAAATTATTATTCCGAAATTATCAAGTTCGAATTCGCAAATTTGAACTTTCCAATCCTTCCTTCAGTCGTGTATTAGCAGAATACCGAATCGACCCGATATTTGTTCTTTGCTCCATCAAATCGTATACGTATGCGTTTAGCCAGAGGTAATCGATTCGATAAATATCGATGCATGTTTGAAATGATAATGATAATAATAACGAGAACGGTTTGGTTCAAACTCGACCAGCTCGTATCGACCGATATCGAATTCTTTAATAATTTCGACCTTTTTATTCGTCACACATGAATTCTCAAATTTAAACGTACACACGTGCTATTGTTTAAACTTTAAGTCATTTATTTAAACGTTGTATACACATTAAGATAGAGTAAAATATATAATATATAAATTATATTTCCACATATTGGTACAACCTATGCGTCATTGTTTAAATGATAGATAATTTGTCAAAAAGTTGAATAATCATTGAAGTAACGTGAATACACGTATAAAATAAATTATTTGCATTGAAAATTTCGCTATATGCGATCACCGTGAAACTCGATATTATCGTTGTTAGATGTAAATTATAAAAATATTGAAAGTTCGGATGACTTTCACGAGTGACTAGTCAGTTTATCGTAGGATTTCGAAGAGTAAACATCATAAGTCTCCTGATTCGAGTACATACATTTTAAATAATTTATTATTTCGATTATTTTTCGTATATTTAAACATTTTATAATAAAAGTATCGTATCATTTGCTAATTGCTAAATAATAATTAAACAACGAATCAGTTTGTCGTATAATTCCGAAGTTAGATTTCTATTTTTTACAAATATAAAATTATTTTAATTGATTTCATATTTAACCGTTTGGCTGCTTACGGCAATTTGGCGCAACGTAAGAAGAGCGCGATAGCGCTCCTCAGCAGTCAAACGATTAAATAACAAATCTGAACGAGTTTGAGTCCTCGTTAAAAAAGAGCGTAACCGAATGATTTAAAAACGATATCTCGAGTGTATTCTAACGAAAGAAAAATGTAATAACAAATAAGAATGCAGAAGTAAAGAGAAAAAGAAGTTGTTGAACAAGGACACGAGGAATAATTTCTTTTCGTGATTGTACTCTTCGAAATAGGACGGTATAAAAAGAGAGATAAAGAGAGATAAAGAGAGAGAGAGAGAGAGAGAGAGAGAGAGACAAAACAAAACAAATGAATATAAAAATAAAAGAAATAAATAATAAAGATAACAAAAAAACACAAAAAGAAAAGAAAAGAAATAACAGTAGGAGAAAGAAACGGAGATAGAGGTAAAGGTAAAAGAAAAATGAATTTATAGAGAATAAGAGGGGGAAGGGGGAAAGGAATATGGTACACAATAGCGTCCCTTAGAATGGTAGGATTTTTTAATGAGATTCTTTGCGATGAACAAGGCGGTGTGTGCGTTTTCTACGAAATGAGACGAGCTTACCAGAAGAAGGCATGCCCTCCAATATCATGTACGAGCTTTTACGAACTCAAGCTACGAGTTCGCGTGTTTCGTTCGTTTTCTCTCTCTCTCTCTCTCTCTCCCTCTTTCTCTCTCTTTCTTTCTTTTTCTTTTTCTTTTGCGTGGCAGCAGGTATTCGCCTTTGTATATTCAATTTGTCGTCATAACCAGAGCCACGGGCAATTTGCCGTGCATATACGTCGGCTTTGTGATATTGTGGCCACGTTGCTTGCTTGGCACGGAAAAATTTATTCCTTGGCTAATCTTCTTTCCAACACACAAACCAACATTGCTAACCTTTGTTTCGAGCAGAAATCTGAATTATTATGCTTGCGCTCGCTGCTCCTTCCTTTATTTTTTCTTACTCTTCTTCTTCTTTTTTTTTTTTCCCATTTTAATTTTCATTTTTCATTCTGGATTTTCGTTTTTTGCACTATAATTTTGTCAACGCTAAACTTATCGACGTTTACGTTTACGTTTACTTATTCGTAACCGTAACCGATCTTATTTAACGATCTTTACAAAAAATTATATTTGTCATAATGAGATGTAGATAATAATTGTTCATTCGGTATTTGGTTTTAATAATTGTTTTTGTACGGGGAAATAAAATAACACCGAGAATGTAGGATTTTTATTCCAAATTTAAAGATGATACGCGATACGTTTAATAATACGTTAATTAAATTAAAAATTAATCATAATAAAATGAAAAGAGAGATAAAGAATGAAGTTAACTCTCGAAGTTATCGGATAAAATAATAATAATAATAATAACAATAATAATAATAATAATAATATAATAATAATAATAATAATAATAATAATAATAATAATAATAAAGTAATTAACATCGTTATAGAATATCACTAGATATTTAACTAAAGCTGGCCGTTCATGATGAGCTAGTAATTTTACGCCTAGCTAGCGGCGATTCGAAATGTAAACGGAAGCAAACGCTAATTGGAGGCTTTCTAACGTCTGCCAAGGTATTTCCGAGTGTCATTACGAAATTGCTGAAGTCATTCGGTAGTTCCTACTTACTCACAGACCTTACCGTCCTAGAATTTCCACAACCTCCATTAGTACTATTTGCTTGGTAAAATTGCTGAAACTTTTCATGGATTCTGACTTTTCCCAACTATTTTTTCTTTCTTTTTATCTATTTTTCTCCTGACAGTTTCACGTAAATTCAAAATAAAAAAATAAAAAAAAACATTCTATTTCTTTTCTTATAATATTTACATACTATTAATTTATTAATGATTTCGTTTTATCGTTTATATGAATAATTATGAAAAAATTGTTGAAATTAAACGAACAATATTCATTCCATGGATATAGATTATTTCAACATTTGCTATTATTTTTTATTACATTAAAAGTTTCATGTCTATTTTTTCAAATAAATTAGATTTTTCTTTTTTTTCTTTTTATATGTATATACTATTAATTATATTATAAAATATATTAGACAATATCAATAATAGAAAAAACAATCTTCATTGGATAGTTTTGATAAAATAGGATTGAACAGTCTTTGTTAAAATTAACAAGTTGAAAGGGAAATCGATGTAAGTAGATGTTAACAACACGCTTGTTAAAACTCTATCGAGGATCCTCTTAATTCATTATGACGTATTTGTTCAACGATACGACAACAATGTGCATTAGCTGCTTATACGAGCTAGCTTTAAGTGGAAAATTCGTGACTCGTATCAGAAATTTCTAGAGAGTCGTTGGAAACTTTCTATCTAACAACGAAACGCCAATCAATTGTACAAACTTCTAATTGAATTAAAACTTTTCAATTTGATTCTTACTCAAAATAAATTAATATATATTTTTTTCTATTTTTTTAATATTTCCGGAAAGGGGAAACTAGTTTTTGTAATTTGCTATTAAAAAATATAATATAAAAATATAATATAAAAATATATATATACATAATTAAAATATATACAAATATATATTTATTATAGACAGAAAATTTCAATTTCCGTGGCGAGAATGATAACAAAAAAAAATACTGAAATAGATTGACGTATTACGTTTAACCAAATCATATGAGTGATTTTAATCGAGTCCATTAATAATTATGCGTATTGTATGAAATATCCAAAGGATCGAGAGAACTATAATTCAATTAGCTAAGCGCGTTATTTCTTATTCTACCGTAAGCTTGCTCGAATCGAATCAAATTAACGTTCGACTAGACGATTCGAAATAGAAATCTTTAATTTTTCTTTATTGAATTAATATGGATCTTATTTATCTAGTTACTTTTCTTTATTTAATTTGTTCAATAAATGCAGTTTTATTATTTTTTTTCTTTTCTTTTCATTTCTATTCATAATCACTAACGATAAATATTTTCAAACGAGAAATATATTAATGTTTTTTTAATAAATATATTAAAATTATTTATTAAACTTTTATTATTCGATTAGAATTTATTTAAAATTTGTATTTTTATTCTCATTGAAAGTTTCACGTTTGCCCGAACAAATGAAAATTAATCGAGTTTCTTTATTAAATAAAGATTAGTTCACTTTTCTAATTTGGGTAACAAGTTATATAGGAGTTTGTGAATTTGGCTTTAGTTGTAAAATTGAGTTAACTTATTTCTCTATATAAACGTTCTTAGTGAGTTCTCCTTTGTAGGGAGAATGGAATGTTCGGTAGTTTGCTTCGTAGCCCTTCTCTTATCCACGCTTCGATGATCCGTTCCTCCTGACCGAATACCGTATGGTGAACGAAATATTCGATCGATTTTGCCACTCTCCTTCTATGTGCCCAATTTGTGATAGCTATGGAACTCGGAAAACATACCACGAAGTCATTATATTAAAAGGAATTTTATGTACGTACTCTTTTTCTCGTAATACTTGTTTGTATTCACGTCATTCTCTTTTTGTATGATGATTATTTTTATTATAATTATAATTATTATTATTATCATCATTTATAGTATTATATTCTAGTTCAATGTTTAATACACTTCTACAGAAGAATATAACGAGTAATTTTTTAATTGAAGTCTAACGAGATTATTAACAATTCATTTTCTAGTTTTAAATTACATAAATCACCGCAAATGGAAATTTTTGATCAACGAGAAACAAATGACGTAAGAAAAAAAAATTCACCGACTAACAAATTATTGCAAAATTATTTCGCGAAATTTACTTTTTTTTAATGTGGATTAATTAATGGATGAACAAATAAAAGAACAACATTCAGAAATAAGAAGAATAATTGAATGAAATAAAATGAGCAATAAGTGATCATACGAATGGAGCTACTCGAAGGTTCTAACAGGGTCGGCCTTGCACAGGGTTTTGCGATGGATTTTCACTTCCGGTTTGTATGGAGAGGGTGGTTCAAAGGTCCCGCATCTGCTCACCCCTGATTCTACCTAGTCTGTTTTCCGTCGTGGGGGGGTGAACTTCGGGCGACCACTTGTTGCTGTCCTTCGATCCAACCCTTTCTATCTCTATCTCTTTCTCTTTCTCTCTCTTTCTTTCGCTCCTTCTAACTTTCTTTGACGTCCTTTATCTCTCTCCTCTGTCTCTCTCTCTTTCTTTCTCTCTCTCTCTCTCTCTCTCTCTTACGTTCATTCATTCATCTTTACTTCTTTTGGGTGGGTTTTTTCAATGTTAGTGTTATTTTAAAAATTTTTTTAATATTTATAAGTACTCTTTAGAGTTTATAGAATATATAGATATATATATTATCTCATAGTTTATTTTATTATTTATAGCTTTAATTTGAAAATAAAAGTAATTATTTATAAACGTGACAAGATTCAAGATGCTGATGGAGGATAATATATAATAAATAATATAATATATAATATAATATATATAATATAATAATAAATAAACTGACGTTTTAAGAGTAGAAAAAAAAAGAACACAAAATCTAAATAATAGTAGAAATAAATTATATTCGTGTTAATTTTTGTTTAAATATCGATTAAACAAGATGCTTTAAGATATTATATTTGTATAACTTCAGGGGTGGTTTCAGTACGATAAAATAAAAATAAAAAGTTCATAGAAATAATATTTACCCGATATGATCGAGCTCCCGAATTATAGTCGTTTTTGTCTTCCACATTTATTCATATAACTTTTCTGACTAATTTTCTTTTTTTAACTTATAACTCTTTAATTATTCAACGTATAAAAATACTGAACAAAGATAATCGAAATGTCAATACTTTATGATATATATTTGACATTATGACGATAAAAAATTGAGTTACATGAAAAAATAAGATGCAATTGAACCTAAAACAGGTGTATCGATACAAAAAATAAAATCATAAGAAATTAAAACGGATTATGTCATAATGATATTCTCTTTCTATCATTTTGTTCTACTTTTATTAAAAAAAAAAAAAAAGAAAAACCAGTAACCCTTTTATAATTCTCAGAATAAGCTTCTATAACATGAAGTATTTACTTTAAAATTAATCAATGATTAACTTACTAAAGTAGTTGAAAAAATTTCATTGAAATTATAATACAAAGTTAACATAATACGTACATATGTATATCCGCTATGTAAAATCTCACGTTACCCATTGAATACACCCGAGTTCGCGAACTCTCAGTCGTTAAGTAGGTCTTTTTAGTGCATATAAATCGTGTCTCGTGGTAGGGAAACCATCCGGAAAGTTTCTTTGGCAGATATTAGCGAGAGCGTGGAGCTACAAGCGATTCTTTGTCGTCATGATTTTTCTTCTTCTTCTTCTTCTTCTTCTTCTTCTTCTCCGTCATCTTATTCTTATTCTTCTTGTTTGTCGTAGTCGTGTCGGACTGTAGGAGAGTAAGAGTATCCGGTTTTCAAGCGAGTCTTCGCCGGCGGTCACGATCACCGATGTTTCTCTGAACCACCGTGTAAACATCTAAAAAACCCTAAACTGGGGATAGGAGATATAATTTTGGGGATTAATATCAAAACTCCCTCCTGTATTATTCTTTTTCTCTCTCACGTATTGGAATTATTAAAGAAAATATTTATATACTTGGTATATATTCATACCACGTCGTGTAACGTAGTTCAAGAAGAATAATAAGTTAAATTTATTTCTGGTTAATTCTCGTTTATTTTAGTTTTTTTATTCATTCTTTATAAATATGTTTAGACGAGTTTGCATGAAAATTAGAAATTGATTTGTTTAAAAAGGAAAGCTTAGTTTCTTTTTTTTTCTTTTTAATTTGAGTTAAGTGTATAATTATTATACGGACGAGACAATGTCTCGAGTTCAAAAATAAATGTTACTTATACACACACATTTTCTTATTCCAGCTACTCAGTTACAAATATATTAAATAAGGGAAGAAAATTATACGGAACAATACAATGCATGTAAAATTTGAAGGAACATAATTAAGAATAATTAAGAATAATTCAAATGCGACGTATACGAATGTAAATATCGTTAATGATACAAATATAGACAAATTTATTTTAGAAGTATGACATTATTTTAACAAAAGAAAACGACAATAAAAATAATAATACCAATAATAATAAAGGAAGAAAAAAAACTAAAAATATAACTTTAAGTTCACATAAATAAGAATAATTTAAACATGATGCACACGACACGCGGGTAAATACACGCACATATACAAATATTTGTTATATACTATAATATTTTTTTCCTTTCGTTCTACTTTTGTGTTTATTTATTTTTTCTTCTTCTTCTTTTTTTTATATCATTCGTAGGAAAATGGAAAAATAAAAAAAAAAGGAAAAAAAAAAACAAATATTAGAGGGATCATAGGAAACTTTTCTCGACCATCTCTATCGTAGAACGACGCGATTATTTCGAGCGTTGCTTCGGCGTGTTGTCGCTAGAATTAATTGCTCGTAAAATGGGACGGCCATTTTTATGGTCCACCGGATGTCCAATTACGGAAAGATAGGGAGACGAAGGGCTGGGAGGAAATGAGGAAGGAAGGGAGTGACGGGGGGTGAGAGTGAGGGGATAGGGGGTAGAAACGGTGGAGGAGGAGGAGGAGGAGGAGGAGAAACGGCTGTCGTTACGATTCTCGCAATTTTCTCGCATCGTTCGACGATCGATGGCTCGTTCAACTGCGATAATGAAACTCGTGCGAAAAATTGTCAACCGCAAAGTGTGACATCGGTAATTGGATAAAAAGATCTTTTCCTCTTCTCCAATATTTTTCTTTTCTCTCGTTAACGAAATTAAATGGATTTTTCAGTAGAGAAGGACGTGTCATCAATATTTACGAGGAGATATATGTAAAACGTTTCGTACCTTTTTGTAATTTTTTTTTTTAAAGTATAAACTTATATTTCAATTATTTTATTTATAACCATTAATATTTTTGTAAAGCAGATTAAGACGATTTTTCATTTTTTAATTAATCAAGAGACGTACGTAATTCATGTTTAAGATATCGATATAAAATGTTAAATATATCGTTAAGTATTGACATTTCGTATTGTAGTATTAGTATTGATATTGATTAGTTGCAAAATAAATATTGGGTTACATTAAAGAATAAAGTACAATTACACCTGACACAGATGCATCCTCACTATAAATAAGAAAACAGGAAATTAAGATGTATTATGCCAAATGATTTTTACCATTATTACTTTTTCTTTTTCTATTTTTATTTAAAAACCGTAACCTGTTTGTTTCAGTTCTAAGAATCATCTTGTATATTTAGAAACAAATAGAAAAGTAAAGGGAAAATGAAAATAGATGGTTTATAACTCTCCTTCTACCAATAAATATAAAAAAAAAAATATTGTATATTTAATAATAATTAAATATACAAGACTTTTCTCTATAACCTTATTATGCCAAGAAAGAATAATGGTTTTCGTTGCGGTTCATATATCCAGGAGCGATGTAACCTTCGTTAAAAATAACTTTCGTCCTAGGTAGTTCGTAAAATACAGAAAGAAAACTTTCCGATTACTTCCGCTAAATAGGGTGAGTTAAAAAAAAAAGAAAAAAAAAAAATAGCCGTGGACGTGGATTTAAGTAAAATTCTATAGGAAATTTTTTCCTTAAACACAATCTCCTTTCTTTCTTTTTGGTCTTGCTATTTTTTATCTTGTTTTTTTTTTGTTGTTGTGTGGAAAAAGGGACGAGAAAGAGGGGCTAAGGAAGAGGGAAAACTACGGTCAAAGTTTCGAAGCACTGCTGAGGAGCCATAAATCCATAGTAGAGTTAATACAGAACGCGTTTCTCGTCTCCTTAAACTCGCAAACTACACTTTCATTTCTCTCTTTCTTTCTCTTTCTTTCTCTCTCTCTTTCAGTCTATCACTTTTTAACTTCGTGTATTTTTTTTACTTTCTTTTTTTTTATTTTCTTTCTACAGAAAAATCAACAACAAAAAAATAAAACAAAAGTAGATAAACTAAATAAATAAAATAAAATAAAATTATATATTAAAATAAAACTCTTCTCAAATTCGTAAACGAATTATATTAATATTTTTTATGTGAAAATAAATTTACAACGAATTGAGATAAATAATTTACATCTTTCGTATAAATAATGTTTAACTAATTGTAAGTTAGATTTAAAAATACATACGGATTATCTACCATTCGCAATCGCACTTATCCGGAGATTTTTCTTTATTTTCAGATAAAATTTTTTCTCTCATCGAACGTGTCCGGAGACGAAAGGTAAAATATTAAGAACAAGCATGTTGCCGACGTGTTCTTAAGCGCGATCATTTATTAACAAATTTTTTCATACAAATATACGTTTCAGATGTGTAAGTTAGTAAACGCAGATATGTATGTACACTCGCGTGTGTGCGCGTGTTTTTTTTATATGCGACTCTATTCACCGTTCTAACATTCTCTCTCTCGCACGTTTATATTCATTTTTCTCTTGTGGCGGCGAGGATAAAAATATAATTAGGTACTTTAGGCCAACACTTGGTACGGTGATCGTGCACATAAATACAGCGAGAATTAAGACGATCTCGAAGGGCCTTGCCAAGCTTTATTCGCGATTCCTGGCGCGTAGCTCGCTAAATAGTTGGCTGGAGAATTTCACTGCGTGCACGTGTGAGCAAAAGAGAAGGAAAAAAAGAGAGAGAAGGAAGGAAGGAAGGAGCAGAAAGGAAGATAAATATCACGAAACGTGAGTACCTCTAAAATCTCTGAGAATGAAAAACAACGTTCTCTGCTTTAATTTTCTTAATTATTTTTTTTGTTTTAATAAAAATAATTAATTTGTCTTGATTTTAAAATAAATAATAATGTCGAGAATATACGACACTAAGAACGTAAAGAAGAAAAGGGAAAAATCAAAAATTTTAATAATTCTTTGTATTAATTATTTTCTTGTTTGAGTGACCGACAAGGAAAAAGAGGTACAAGTATTATTTTGTTTGTTACATTCAAAATTAGTGCCTAACTACAAATTAAACGATATCTAGTTTGTCTAGTAATTATACACTTATCTCAAATTTAAAAGAAATCTTGCTTGTACTCTTCTCTTTTTCAGCCACTCATTTATCTTAAATATTTATGTTATTTTATGGAATAATTAGTAATTTCATACATTCATAAGAAACAAGTAGTTAAAATATGAAATTGAAATTTGACGTTAAGTACCATTTTCCATTCATAATTCTCCATATACACTAATTACGTTGATACCGATAATCGTGAACATTATCAAAAAAAAAAAAGAATTAAAATATTTGGTTCTTTCATTGATTCAAAATTGTTGTTATTCTTGCGTTATACTGTATATATTCAATATCGTTTATAATTATAAATTTTCTTTGAGAGAAGTTCCCTATTTGGAAATATTCTTCTTTAGTTTATATAACGATATCGAGAGAAAATAATTCAAGGGAAAGAGCGAGGAAAGGATATGAAGAAGAAAAAGAGAGAAACAGAGAGAAAGAGAGAAACGAAAAGAAAGAAAGAGAGAGAGAGAGAGAGAAAGAGAGAGAGATGGAAGAAAGATCGAAGGGTCACCCAAGAGAAAGGTAAGAAGAAGAGAGGAATCGTTCGAGTGGAAGCAAAAGAGAAACAATGTGTTGGTTCACGAGATATGGTAGAAAAGAGAAAGAGAGAGAGAGAGAAAGAACAGATAGTCGATATTGGAGAGTTAAAAGAGATGAGTAGGGGGTGGAGGTGTGGGTGGGGTTAAAAGGGGGGGTAGAAGTGCCCTAAGGGCACTTGCGAGCGCGTGTACGATTCGAGCTAGATGATTAATCACCGCAAGAGCAGTGAAGGTGGGTAGATACCACTACAAAAACATAATTCAGCTTGTAGGAATCTTGTTAAATCCGATAGAATTATGACCCCTCACCTCCTCATTCGGTATTCGCTTCTCGCGATTGCTGCCAATGTCGTGCTTCGAGCTAAGTTGTTTGCTCTTGTCGATATCTCGCTAGAAGTTTGACCTTACTTTAGAAAAACCTATATACGTTAAAGTATAACGTATATGAAAAACAATATTTTAAAGATAAAACGGATATTATTTATTGAGTCATTCGATTCGATAGTTGCTTCTTTTTTATTTTTTGTTGTATAGACACGGCGAATGTTCATTAAGTTTAGAATGATATTTTTTTTCTGTGTAATTTCGTTGTATGTATAAATCGATCGAAGTATTTTAAGGAGGTGACCTTTTATATTTCTCTTTTCATCTTATTTTATATTATTTTTTTTGTTGATCGTTTTGTTATTTTTACTTCATATAGGAAAGAGGTAAGAATAATTAAGTGTTATTTTATTACGATCTATTGAATAATTTTACTTATAAGCAAATAATCATCGTTTAATTATTTTTATTTAGTGTAGTAAAAGTTAAACGTAATAATTGAATTATTTCATTACAATCGGATTGAATAATCTTAAAGAAAATTGATCGTTTAATTTAATTATTACCCATATTCTTGGTGAACTTGATTTTTTTTTATGAATGTAGAAGATATTTCCATGGTATTTTTACAAAATCGAAAAGAAATAGAGAGGAGAAGTATAGTTCGAAGAGACGTTAAATTTCACGATATCGTCGCGTGGTTAAGCTGGAGAACGGTTGGGCCCCTGTTCTTCCCTTTCACATCTTGCAACGATCCTAACAACGACTGTGTGTGCAACGAGCGTGCAACGAACGTGCAACGAACGCACAACGAGAACCATATAGGTGCACACGCGTATGCACGGTAAAGGCTTGCAAGGAATGCAGCCGATGCGAACCGTCACCAGGGCGTATCGTGCGAGGTTAATCATTCAGAGAGAAGGAGAAGGTCGTGTAAATCGAATGCTTTCCTTCTTTCAAACACATATATTTTATTTATTCATTTCTCAAGAAAATATTAATCAACAATTTTTGCTGGACTTATAATAGAATCAAAGTACAATAGTAATTATTATTAAATGAAATCAAATCTTTTTTATATGTAAATTTATTGAGAATCGTAATAAAATGTAAGACTTATGATTCTTATTAAATTAACTATTGTAAATTAGCTGTACAGTAATCAAAGTTGAACAAATTATTTCTACTTTAAAATTTATTCGATATTATATTAAAATCGAAGATAATTGTTAAGGATGAATTTACTCGTTAATAATTGAAGTATCAAAATGATTACATATACATATATGAAAAAAATAATCAATAATAGACACAATAATCAAAATTAGAAAAATTATTTTTACTTTAAAATTGATTGAAAATTGTATTAATATTTAGAATAACTTTTACAGATTATTTGTTTATAAATAATTGGAATAAAATAATTATAAAAAGATATACACCATCATATATATGTTTTTGTACTCTATTAAAAACTGTATCGAAACAAGATAATCAAAAATTAATTATTCTTAGTCGATAATAGCAACTAGAACAATCGAAAAATAGAAACAATAGAATACTTTAATAAGAGAATCAATAGAATAACTATAAGTAAACATAGAAAAGAGAGAGGGAGAAGGAGAGAGTGAGGGAGAGGGAGAGAGAGAGAGAGAGAGAAAACTAATCGAGTTCTTTCGTAGATAGGAACGATATGCATACCTAGATAGAATTCGCAGGCATTCCGAGCTTGTGGTCGACGAATACGGTAGCTGGAGGAAAAGGAAATAAATTATCCGTTGGGTAAGCACTATCTCTAAGCGACCTTTCTCCCTCTTCCCACGAGTTCCTTCTCCATCCCTTCTCGGTTATTTCGCGCGTAAACTATTTGCCGGGAGCCTCAAAATTACCGCACAAGCGTTATCTCGCCTATTGCATGGAAGAGAAAAGAGAAAGAGAGAGAGAGAAGACTCAAATCGCAGTGGTTTAAACTTTAAAGCGAACGTCCACGAATCGTGGATAACCATTTTGAATAACGAGTATCTATGTATGTTCTTGTTAGTGTTCGTCTACATATGTGTGTACTTACGGTGAACACCGATAACAATGTTTAATGATGAGAAAGTTCAATAATTTCGAAAAGCATAAACATGCTTGGCTTCCTAAACATTAATTGTTAATGTGTTATCGAAAGACATTAAATATCATAATTTTTCTATGTTCAATTTTCAAACTTTCCATCGTAAATAACTTTACGTTAAGTAATGTTCATTTGATTAAATAAAATACGTCTATTTGTATATCAAGAGAGAGAGAGAGAGAGAGAGAGAGAGAGGGGGGAGTTTTAAAATCAATTTTTAGAAAATTTTATGTTCGATCTTTACACTTCACCCGGTTAACCTTTACTTTAAAATTTTATCTATTTTATATTATTTAGATACATATGTATATATATAAAATAATAGATAATAAATGTGTGTATATATAAAGTATACGTAAAAATTGGAAAGTAGGAATAGCTGATAATAAATACAAAGGGATGGAAAATAAAATTTGATAATACTGTTCGATTATTTCTTATTATTTCGATCTTTATCGATATATATTTATTTGAGATAAAAAATATAGATAGAGTAGAATTTTTGTAATGTCAAAAGTTACATACGGGGGTGGCTTTTATCCAGAAAGCTTATAACGTATGGATACGTCTTCTTTGGCGATTACTCTCCTCAACATGTTTCAAGCTCGTGTACGAGCACATTATTTTACAGAAAGTTCACTGAACTTTCTACATTGCTTCATGCTACACCGCTACATAAACTTAGATTTTCCAACACGCTTGCTCGGTCCAAAACTTATGTCTGAGATCACCCTTTTCTTTTCTTCTTCTTCTTTTTCTCCTTTTTTTATTCATTCTCATTTTTATCCACTTTCTTTTCTCTATCCGCTTTACTTTCGAGACGCTGACGTTAATTACAGGTGACCAGAGACAAGATCGAGTTGAGGTTCTACTTCTAATGTAAGTTTAACGTAAGTCAATTTCAAAAGTTTATAGTGTAAGTAACATATTATTTAAAATCGTATTCAACTCGTTAGTCGTTTATTTAGTTAAAAAAAGTCAGGTTAATATTAATTATTATCTCAATTTACTTATGTTTTAGCTTATATTCTTGTTTTAAGTTTATATTATTCCTCCTCTCCTATCGGTCTTATCTTTGATATATTTTCTTTTTTATACTCATCTGTTTCAATGATTCCATAAAAAGTACTCATCAAAATAGTACGTCAAAACTGACTATAAATGTTTACACAGAAATAATTCTAATTGAAAATTAAAAAAAAAATGAAAAATTATGAAAGTAATTCGCACTTACCATTTGGAACATGATTGGCCTCCATTTTTAACGATCGTACACAACAGTTAGTTGAAAAAAAATTCTTACCTGCAACAAAAACGAAATAAATAATTAACATAGAATATAATATTATATAATAAGAAAAAATAAAAGTTGAAATAACATAGTAATAAGAAAATTGTAATAAAAATAATGAGGATAAGAAATGATTGAAATCCAATTAAATAGATTAAATGCAATAATTCTGCGAATGTTATCATTTATGCGTAAGGGTATATGCGAAAGGTAGGGAAAGGTAGGGTTTGGTCGAAGGTAGGGGTTAGAGATTGACCACGTTTACTATCGCAAACGACATGCCGAGGGACGAAGCTTGCTTTTCGGCTGTGTACGCCGAACGCGTCGAGCTTGACGCGATGCCTTTGAATTATGTAAAATTTATAGGCGAACCAATTTTCGGCATGAATATTGGATGCCGCTTCCTCGTAAATCCGGACAAGCAGAATAATAATTGCGAGAACGAACTTGTTTATGACCGATAAATGGCTTTGAGATCGACCGTGCGATCTATCGATCCGTTCCTTCAAATCTTTCAAAAGCGTTTTTAACAAAATATAGCTTATCATTGGTTAATAATACTTCTCATTATGTTATTCATATTTCGTAATAGATCATTCATTCGTTATTTTTTTGTTTTTAAACTATTGTTGTTAATTTTGTTTAAATGATACTGTAATCGTTCGAATCGATTGTACGATATTTAAAAACTTCCTTACGAAAAATGATTACAAACAATTTAACACTTTAATTATCGAATTTTGTGGAACTATGCATTTTTATAATATTTTTATAAATAAAAAAAAAAATATTTTTATAACGTAATATTTATATTCATCAATTCTAAAAGCTATATATCTCGATGAAAAATTCAAATGATTTACGTTCTTGGATAAAATAATTATACATTTTCAAATATGCATATATGTCATTTTTAAAATGAGCCCCCAACACTTTACGCGTTCATATTAAATTTCAATTTAACAACGAATAATTTTAGCGCAAACATTTCGATTAATTCCATTTGAAATATGAAAGAAAAAAAAAATAAAATGATCAATATATTTTATTTATTCATACATTCAAAATAAGTGACATAGACGGTGGGAGTGAGAGGAAGAGAGAGAGAGAGAGAGAGAGCGAAAGAAAAAAGAGTAGCTTGATGATCGTTAAAAAGAGAAAAAAAATGGCAATAAGAGAGGGTGGTAGTAAAGGGTCGATTAATTTGTGCTTTAATTCAATCAAGGCGACAACCGTCTGGGACATCTACGAGGTTCGCTATTATTAATTACTAATTGGCCTTAGAGTAGTATGCGCCGTTTTGTAAGATAGAAGCAGTGTACCATCAGCTCCTATAATTAGTCGGATGGCGAGGGTATTCAGGCGAGTAGGATCATTAAGGATATATTTACAGCTCTTACGGTGGTGCCTCACCGATCTGCTTCGCGATATCGAAAGACCTTCTCAGCCATTTCATTCTCCAATCCCCACCACCTTTACCACCATCTCCACCTTCGCCACTACTGTAATTTCTCTCTCTCTCTCTCTTTCTTCCAGTAGTAGCAAGCCTTCGTTAAATCGTAGTTAATACACTTGGTTCGGTCGCCACAAGAAATATATTTTGCTTCCTAATTAGCCTTCCAAGATGCAATGACAATCCTTGCGAAATTTCTGTTTTTCTATTTTCTTCTTTTTCTTTTTTTTTTATGTAATATTTTTTATTTAGCTAGGGATTATTATTAAGATGGGTCTCGTGAATATTCGAAACGTTGTTATGAGAAAGAAACGAACGGAGGGACGATGAATTTGTTGTTACACAATTTTGAACGAGAATGTTGATCGAGAATAAAACATATGTTTAGTTATGTTCGAAAGATACTGGTAAGATCATTTATGTATTATATTTTAAATAATAATTAATAATATTTTAAGAAAGATTAACATTAAAATATTACTTTATTAATATTGGGATTAAAAATATAAAGGAAATATATAATGAGAAAAGAATTAATATTATATCAACAATGATTCGTTGATATTATGTTTGGTAAGGATAAAAACTGATCGTTAACTGAGAAAAATTGAAATTTAATTTTATCATAATAGAGAAGTTTACTGTTCTTCAGACTGAAGTAGCTGACAGGTGTTTGCTTCCGAGTCTACTACATTTGTAGCACGCATAGCTATAGTAGTTCGTCTGGATGATAGTTGGAGCAAAGAAATTAATCTAGATAAGGAGAAATGCTAAAGGAGAAGACAATTACATATACCCCAAATAAAATCTTAGAATTTAACAATAGACAAAATACTTTACGTATATTCATATTTTTGTTTGTTTTTGATTTTATTCCTTTATATCTTACTTTTAAATACAAATTATAAAATGAATAGAATCAAAGAGATAAAATAGAGAAGAATTTTTTGATCAAATGGCAATGAAAGATTACACGGTTGATCGAGAAAAGAATCAATGAAAGTGTGGACTGCCGAGGTAAGTCTAAAGGACTGTGCTCATCTGTACTTTTGGGGTTCGAGCTTAAACTGCAAGGATTTACGTAATGTGTTATCCTTGTCCTTCCCAGTCCAAAATTCGTTCGAGTTTGGAGTTTCGGCCTAGTTTCTAGATTCGTGAGGAAGCAAAGTAGGTTTATGGGAAATCGATTCGTTGAAGAGGATTATTACGGTCCGTGGAGAAGGCCGTAGATATATACCCATCTCTCTTTCTCTTCATTTTCCTCTTCCTCTTTAGGTCAAACGGGAATGTTTACCTCAAAATAACTGAAAAACCATTAATGCTTAAACATTGTTATTTAAAAATAAATGAAAAATGATAGAAATAACATACAGTAAAATTCAATACCTACGTGTTATTATTTTCCATTATCTAATTTGAACAAGAAGAAAAATAGTATGGAATATTTTTATATCAAAATCGATATATACGAGATACATGAAACGACGCATTAGTTAAGCCAATGCAAAAAGCATAAGAGAATTATTGTTTTAATTATTATTGAGCTGCTTTTCGATAAAACTGGTTCGATCATTATTGCTATTATCCGTAATACCGTTGGGCCATTCTAACGTCATTATAGTGTTCGATGTTAATAACGCTGATATTACGGCCCTAATTATCGCGATTTACCCTTTTCCGATAAAATAATATTCAATTATTATAGCTTTGTCAAAGTCGTGGAATATGGAAAAACTATTAACGGACAAATAATTTATCATTCAATATCTATGATTTATCTCATGAATTTGTTATCGATTAAGAAAAATGTGTTTCCTTTTTTCTTTCTTTCTTCCATCATTAATTTCTTTTTTTTTCTTTTCCATTTCTTTTTGGCCATCTTTATCAGAGCTCTATCTGAAAATAACTCACGCGAATAGTCTTTGCTAAATTGATCGAAGGGTAAGAAATTCGTAAAAATATTTCGGGAGAATATTTGAACTATGATAAGTGTGTTAAGAGGAAAAGATAATAATAGGGTTGAAAATGAGGAATTGGTTTCTCTCTCTCTCTGTTTCTCTCGTAAAAAAAATTCCTGCACGAAATTCTTGATTTTCGAGATTTATGGTATATTTCTTTATTTTTAAGAAATCCGTCAAATGATTAAGTTTAGATGAATGTACGTAAATTTTTGAGAAATGTAGTTGATATATCTCAATGAAAATATAGTACAAGAGAAAGATAATAAAAAGATTGGAAAAGGAAAAACTTGGTTTCTCTTTTTCTATCTCGAAAAATTCTTATATGAAATTTTCGAGAATCGAGATTTATGAAATTATTTTTTTTGTACAGAAATCTGTCTAATCGATTAGGTAAAGGTAAATGTACATGTATTTTTGAGAAATGCAGCAGATATATTATATCTCGGTGAAAATATAGAAAAAGAGATTGGGGACTGGTGGCGGGGGGATGTTGGAGGAAGAGAGCAAGAGGAAAGGTTGAATTGCGATGGATCATCGAGAAAGTGGGCCAACAAATAAATTTTTCTCTGGCAGATAAGCAATGCCATTTCGCAAATAGATCCCTGCTTCGTACAGGTGTCCTGGGAGCACCAGTACTTTTCTTCCTTTTTTTATCGGTAGGAGCTTCTTCCGTGGAAGGAAAGAAGAAAGGAAAATCGATCGATGCCACCACGGACGGTTATTTACTTTTATCCGATATCGACGTTTGCGTGATATGCACTTATACGTATGCTTTTCTTTTCACTACCTTCTAATGTGAGAGAAAAAAGAGGGAGAGAGAGAAAGAGAAGGAGAGAAACAAAAATATCGCATAGATCAATTTTTTTTTTATTATTACAATTTTACTTATCCGATTGAAAAGACAAAATTTGTCCGACACGGAGTATAAAAATAATGTAAATCGTAAATAAAAAATAAGCAAACGTATTTTATTGATCTAATTTCGATAGAGAAAAATATGAAAGTTATTCGAAGGGCAAGTTTAAATTCAAGTCCACGGGGTGGTGCAAAGAAAAAGAAAAGAGAGAAAACGATGGCATATGGTGGACGGATGTCTTGATAAACAAAAACTTAGCTCGTGACGTTACTTGCGCTTGCTTACATTGGCGTGCCAATCGCAAGGAGGAGGAAAGGACGTTTGCGTTTGTGCTCTCTCTCATGGAAGATATCTCGCGGTGCCAAGTTAAATCTAAATCGACGATCTGGCTTCTTGCGAGAAGCGTAACCGAACGACGATGTCGATGCTCGATTGATCGACCGGGGTGGTCTCATGGAAAAACTTGCTGGATCAACTAAAAATTATTAATATCCCTTGATCGATAGGATCGATAGATCACGATCACGTTAAACCTATATTTTTTATTCTTCTTTTACCTTTCTTTCCATATTTTCCTATAATAAAAAATCTACTTTTGCTAGCAGCAGGTCTATGGCTAAATTTAAATCATATATAATTATAGTTTATTTATATAATATGTTATATTATTAATTAGCATATTTGAATGAAATCGATGCGTGCAAGAAGTTTGGAAATACATTTGCGAAAGCCACTAAGACAAGATAATTTCGTGCTCGTTTTGGCTCGTCACGCGAACCACCAACTTCTCTCCATCTTCCTTCCTTTGCTCGCTTACTTAGGATCCACAAACGACATTTGCATATCGCTTACCGATCGACCACTCTAAACTAAGACGTCACACCCCATCCAGGGCCATAAAATTGTCCTCCTACTAGCACAAGACATATCGATCACCAAGATTATCTTGGAGCAGTTTACACAACGATATTTACTGACTTGTTTTGTACTTTTCAAACTTTTATCGTATTGCGTTACTATAATATCCTCTGTATATATATAAAGTGTGTGTTAGCTTTAATATCCGTTATACTGGATGTCTTTTATTTCGAATGAAAGAACAAAATTATTATCAAAACATTGTAAGTTTTATTTCATTGCGAAAAAAAGATAATACTGAAAATATTTATTATACTTTTGAAAAGGAGACAATCATTTGTATTGTATACTTTAACGCGAGAATGTGTATATATAAATTTTACTTGTTATGTATAAATGTTATATACAACATGATACATATGTGTATTGTATTACATAGGAAACATTTCACAATGGGAGATCAAACTTCCGGCCTTTCTTTTACCCTTCCCCATTTTACTTTCGGCACGATAGCACCGAACTCGAACGGCTAAAGTATTTCGCCCTCCGGGATTGATGATCGATCGGTGTGCAACAGCTGTGCGATCGATCGACGTCTGCCGGGGCCATCGCGTGTCGGTGGAAAGCTCCGAGGAGTCGGTCATTATCGTATCAATTTTTCATCGACGATTCCTTCGAACCACACCAAACTCTTCTTCTTTTTCTTCTTCTTCTTCTTCTTCTTCTTCTCCTTCTCCTTCTCCTTCTTCTTCTTCTTCATCGAAAAACGTACCAGCGTTTCTTATTCTTCCTACCCCTTTTTTTTTTAGAAAAGAAAGTATTTTGTAAATCCTTTTAAAGAACAGATGATCGAAATGATCTAGACGGTTGTCGCAATCAATTGCGAACGAAATTTTTTACAATTTCAGTATTTATTTACTCGATCAATAAGTAATATCTATTGATTCATTATTTTGTTCTTATCTAATTTATAGAAATAAATATCATTTGTAGATAGGAGTAAGTTATTATTATTATTATTGTATATACAAATATAAGATAAAATTAAGAAAGGTTAATTAATGTTGAATTTCGTTCTAAAGGAATTAATTATTTCGATTAAAAGATAAAGATTATTCGGAGCAATATACTTAAGCTTTTATGGTCGTTTTATAAATATTGCTAGAGATGCAAGGAAAAGTGGGATTAAAGTAGAGCTCGCTCATTTCGACACACGTGTTACACTGCTCCACGTTACTTCCCATACTGGTAGGAGTATAAATTTTTAACGGGCATATTCTCTACCAAAACTTATATCGCTTAATGACGACCCTTTCTGCGACGCTTTCCACTTTTAACGATCTTTTACGAGAGAACCTAACGCGCCTCGAGTTACTACTGGTATTAGAGTATTAGATATTGTAAATTTTCGGTTCTAATCCTTAGTAAAAAATTGTGAAGATAAATATCTTCAAATTAGGATTATATCTCATTATGTATAATAATTTTGCTCAAAAATCGTAATTAATTCCAATCGATAAGATAAATAAAAAATGAAAATAATTTTAAAGAGGATGTAATTAAATACGATTGACGGTAAAACCATTTTTGGAAAAAGGTTTCTGTCTTGCACGAAGATCTTGTAAGTCGATATATCGATGTCACGCGGAAGAGAAGTGAACGCACCAGCGCCGATCTCACCGTGAGACTAGCCAATGAAGTTGAAATCGCCTTGTCGAAATCGACCTCCACGGAAAACCGGTCGAGCTGGAGGTTCTTGCCGGAAAGTGAAGAGCACCGACGAGGAATGCTGAACGTTGACCTTACCCAGAAGCAATGGCGTAACCAAAGAAGAAACTTTTTTATTCTCATATAAGTACATAGTATTTGATAAATAATCATTATTCATCGATACAAAAATTTCGTGTTGAATATATTATAATATATGTAATTAGATTTAATTATTTCTATCAATGGAACATCATTTTAAAAGACAAGTCATTGAATGATTGCTCTTAAGACAATTATTATTGATAAAATAAAACAATTGAAAAGATATTAATGGATAAGAAGAAGGTTGGTTTTATTTTTTTATCATTTTATAAGACAAATTATTGATTAAACTTTCAGACACAATTCCGTTAGGAAACCATAGTTAAATCAATACATCATTGAGGAATGTTGTATAGAAATACCCCCCTTCAAGATCGTCTATGAAATAGAAGTAAACCGGTTGGTATGAACTAATCCGGAAAGCGTTTGTTCGATGTCATGTCGAGAGTGCTTGTATACGACCGATTATAGATTCTGACTGTTAGTTCAGAAAAGGGTTTCGTATGACGCGTTTCGATATTGGAGAAAAATGTTAAATACCAAAGGACTCGTTTGACTCCCTGGCGTGCCAGACATTTTGTTTCACTCTGTTTACAAAGGGTTCCAACTCTGTTTGCAGGTACATATGTATGGGTATACATGAAAGTGGGCAAAAGAGAGAGAGAGAGAGAGAGAGAGAGAGAAAGAACTACGACGAATTTCGTGTAAACGAAGGGTCGTCGACCATGTGTGACGTCGAAAAAGCAATAAATTATAGTACGTTGGTTCTCTCACAGCCAGTGAAAAGTTTAAACGGGCACGATTAACGAATATTACGTGGTCCGTGAAACGTGTTAACGCTCGGTACGTAAAAAGTACGACCTGACTCGAGTTTGGTTCAATGGTGAACAGTGGGGTCCTGATAAATGAACACATTTTCAAGTTCTCGTTAACGACAATATTAAACTTTGTTAATGATCTAATTTGTAATTAAATTGTTACCCCCGGAGAATTACCTATTATTTCTTCTTTCAAATATTTTCATTAACTTTTCTAATAGTTAGAATTCGATTTGACCAGTCAATTTGAAATTCGTTCATTATTTCACAATTGAACGAAACTTTGACATCTTTTCTTCTACTTCTACAATTTTCTATCTCGATATTACGTTACATGGTTAAACGATATTTCAATGGCACATCGAACAGTTAATATTCCCGTTTCGATTTCCTCTTTGTCATGATGTTCCATTATTTATAAATCTATAACCATGCGCGCGTGGTTCGTAATTGTTATAGTTATAACCGTTCCGTCCTCCATTATATCGCTTTCACGGTCATAGTATCAGAATTTCAATGAAATTCTACCTACCAAACTCTATGATGAGACTCTCATATTTCTGCGTTATAATGATTGACTCATGAGAAATACTACAAGTAGATATTTCACTACATAATATGGAGATACAAAATAATAATACATACTTTAAAATCATTCCAAATATTTTCTATCGTATATCACGCATTTTCTTTTTTTTTCTTTTTTATACGGAAACCAAAATTTCAATTGAATATTTTAAAACAAAAATGACGAACAAATTGAAATACAAACTACTCAGATGAGTCCAAAAATAGAAATTAATCGTGCGGGAAGTAGGAACTCGAATAGAGAGATACAAATAGATTGAACGGGGCTAAGGAGGCGAAGTTGGAGGTGGGAGAGCGGGATGGAAGAGGGGGAGAGGAGAAAAATGAAAAGCTATTTCGTAGCTGACGATACCGCGAAAGGAAAGTTGTGCTGGTGGTAGAAGGTGAATTGTGGGAGGGAAGTGGGATGTAGGAGATGAGGTTAAAGGTGCAGGAAGAGGTTGTGGGGTTGCGAGAAGAGGGTTGAGGGGTGGGCCGAGGAGGGGAATCGATTCACGGGAAATCGGCGCGCGCTTGCTCGCTCAAAACGCAGAGGTAATTTATCCAGAACGAAAAGCGGAAGTCCCAATGGCCAAACCGGTGAACGGAGGCAGCCGAAATTGGTATGCAAAACGAAATAAATCACGCTTACGTCCGGCGCAGCTGCAGCTGGAAGCACGAATTCGTTCGTCACTCGAAAACTCAGTTATGCTGCCCTCCTGGACGAGACTTTGCTTTCGTGTTCAAACTTTCGAACGTGGGAGAAAGGAAAAATAAAAATAAAGCAGGAGGTTGGGGGTAGTTGTGAGGTGAAATAAAGAATATAAAACAAATAGTAATAGATCAGAGATCATTTTGATAAGAGAACGAGAGAACGAGAATAATTTATTTTTCATTTTTGGATTTTACTTATGTAAGCGTGGAATAATTATTTTTGTTGACTGTACGAAGAATTTGGTAAATTTAGCATAGAAAAGGAAAAAAAAAGAAATTAATGTACTGTTATAAAGGGTAAACGTGAAAAATAGGAAAAAGCGTGAAAATCTTTTGTTCGATGTAAGAGCAACAAAAAATGCTTGGAAATGAAACGTGTACTTGTTTAATAAAAATGTTTTGATAAACAATTTGAGAAAACTCGTTTCGTTTATTATATCGTTCTTAGAAGAAAAAATAAATAAAGAAAGGAATTCTTGAAAAATTTATGACACTTGTGCTCGGTACAATATTAATGAGACAAAAATAAAATTTTAGCGTATGGTTAAATACAGCGCGCGCGTGCGCGCGCACACATACGTGCACACATAGACATACTAAAATACAAGCAACGAGAATGCCGGAACGTTCAACTTAGAACGAGGTGAAACGAAACGTCGTATTAATATTCAATTTTGGACGCTTAAGTACGGTGGTTTAATAATATCTATGCGACGTTTCAAAGGGCCTGGCAAATAACCATTTCGAGTGTGTAATATTGTGTCGCCGCTAGGCGTACCACGTTTCTCGCTGTAAACTTGCCTTTGGCTTGGCATCAAGGCCGACTCTGTTTAACCAATGTCGCTGGTTTAGTATGTATATCGCGAGGTGGAAAATGAAATACACAAAGTTTCCTATTGTATATTGAAACATTCTCCAACTGACACGTTTGATACAAACTGTTTTTAACGTTTCGGTATGTTACGCGTACGTACCCTTAAATGTTAATACCGTTTTATGATAATTTTAAGAATACCATCAAAGTAAATCAACAATTTTTCTTCGTATGTAAAATAATCAGGATTAATAAATAAAGCAAGAACGAATGAAATTAAACCAAGATAAACGAAATATTGAAAACAAATCATATAGAATCATTACGATCAACCGTCAACAGTCGATGATAATTATTATTAATAATAATGAATTTTCCTATCATCCTTCTAGGAGAGTGTACGCAATTAACGAACACATCGTTAGACCGTTCGTTATCGTTGTTAAGCGCATCGAAGGAGTCTACGTAGAATGTTACAGTAGAGAACGTGAAAAAGGGGAAAGGGCTTGGCAAGGCTTGGCAAACACACGACACACCGATGTCATTATGTCATGCTGTGGAAGGAGAATCCACGACCCCTTTGCAGTCCACACCCCCGGGACAAGTTTCGTTTACGTTGGCCCTTACGTTCGCTAATGAGGAAGCTATAATATTACGTGAGACGTAAGTAATGGACGGTCGTGGTGCCCCGTTACGATGAAGAGAACCTTAGTCCTTCGGTACCTTAGACCTGACTCTACCTTTCCTTCTCCTTCTCTCTCTATCTCTCTTGTTTTTACCTTCTTAGGCTTATGGTATGCGAAGAATAGACCCCGATCTACGACTACGATCCTTCGAGCTTATCAACGGTGATCTTCCAACGCTCTTATGCCTCTCCTCCTCCAACCCCCCTCTCTTTGGCATCCTCATCTTTCTTCTTCTTCTTCATCTTCTTGTCTCATACTTCGCATGCCCTGCTGACTAGTCGATAATCGGATTTATTAATAACGAGTCCCTTAAATTCCAAGAATGCCATCTTCGTCAAGTTCCCACAAACTTGGTTTGGATAAATTTTCTGATGATTCTTTTGATACGAGTCTATATATCTTAATTAAAAACTTTTATTCGTTTTGTATATAGTAAGTAAACTATCTTATATTTAATATCATCTGTTGCTAGCAAGGATTACTTAAAGGAAGAAAATACTTGGATGTTCGGAAAAATTTCATGCCTGATTAAAAATAATACATGTTAATTTGTAATTTTTTAAAAAAATCATCACGAACTTTCTCAACGATTTAATATTTTCATTAAAATCAAATCAAAAAATAGTTGTCCAATATTTGGTATACATATAATAATTATTATTAAATATAAGTATATAGTTTAATCCTTATTATACAATCTTCTAAGTGGAATAAACCTACGTTGACGTACCAGCTTCAGAGAATTCCTAGATCCCTAGGATTTGCTCGATAGGATCGTGAGATGTTGAGTAAACGGCGATCTTGTTGAAGCTCAAAATCACGCAGGATTTCCGGTGAATTGATCTACGATTATAGCTCATATTCCCCCTACTCACTCACTCACTCACTCTCTCTCTCTCTCTCTCTCTCTCTCTCTCTCTCTCTCTCTTGAAACTTAAATGCTTCGAGCAGTGAGCTCGCATTTTGTCATTAATATAATAATAATATCATTAAATTAATATAATTCACACACAATTAATAATTATATATTATATATTATATATATTAATAATATTATCGATTATACTCAATTAAGTTTAACATTGGTTAACTTTTTATTTATAATATTCGTAATAATTTAGAAATAAATAATAATTTATTTCCCTTTCCACTGTCTTACTTACGTTGCTTTCTTTTTCTTAATCTTTTTCTTTAGCAGTAAATGTAGTCCTTGAAAGTTTACGCGACAACATCGGTGTAAAGCTGTCGAGTTAGGTGCATATAGAAGTCGAAAGGTATCTGCTCTCGAGGAGTAATTAACGACGATTAGGTATAATGGCTGATGGTATCTTCGTCAGTGAGAGTTTCTCTGGAAGAGTTCGTGACGGTGTTCGGTGGACAGTAGAAGAAGCGTAGGAGAAGAGAAATATAAGAGATGTCTCAGAGTGTCTTTAACTTTTACCTGTCTTGTCTTCTTGCTTAGGTAAATCTCTTGTAATAAGAGATTCGACCTTAGAAGTAATCAGAGAAGTATATACTCGGTGCCCTAGCTAAAAGAGGCCATTTAAATATATATTTTTTTTGTTTTAAATAATATTTAAGATATATTTTGATTGGTTTCAAAAGAGGTATGTCATGGTAGAGGCAATTGTTTTTCTAAGGTAATTTTTTATGGAATTTTTCCAGGTCATCAATATTTTTTTGTACCCTATATATATAAGCATGTATAATTTTATATTGTATCTTGTAGCGGATGAAAAAACAAATATATTTAAATATACCTGTATTATGATCAAATGACATTTGAACACCAAAAATATATGTCAAAGAACAACCCTGATACTGATGAAACTCTAACAAATCTCATTTAACTTTTAATAATTTGTTAAACAAATTATATTTTATTTCTGTATTAGTCAACTCAAATATACAGCGATTTTTTATTTTTAATCTAATATAATTGCAATTTTAAAATCAAAACAAACTTGTATCATGTATTACAGGGTTTTCAAAATTGTGGTACCGGACCGCAAAAAAAAATACAGGTCCCCGGAAAAAATAAATAATAATAAAAAAAAAATTTTTCGCTATTTAAATTATAATCATTATTAAAAATAATTTAAAATATTGGAATAAGCAATTTGTCCAGTTTAATAAAGTTTATTTAAAATAAGTAACCTGATTTTTTATTAACTCATTTATCAAAAATTAAAATTGAAATAATATGACATATGTATTTTGTTTTTTCTTTTTATATGAAAGATGACCGCGTAAAAATTGTACAAAAAGAAACCGGTACGCGATAGAAAAATTTTGGTAAACGCTGGTAATATTACGTCGTTCACATTTACATATGATATTTTTGGAAAAAGAAAAAAAATGTCTTCCAAATGACCAATAATTTGATCAATCATTTCTTTTTTTATCGAAAATAGCCATGAGAGTATACTGTAGGCAGGAAATAGCAAGAACGAAGTGGATAAGGCTCGTCCAGACGCGTTCCACCCACGTTTCAGTCGGTTTAGTCTCCAGTACTCGGCAGTTCCCGCGATATATCGAACGATAATGCTTACAGCCTTGGCTTTATCTCGCCAGGAGACTGGAGAACCTCGCAGTTTGCATATCTATGAGCGAACGGACAACCGACGAGGACTCGAGAATGGCTACCGTGTCTCGAGTATTTTACTCGAGCATTCCACCATACCACGAACGAAGGAACGATGGAACGAACGCTCGGTTTACTAGAATTGTTTGCTCTTGCCGGCATGATCAAAAGAGTTCAAAGGTTACTACAAGAAAGTACACTTTGAGGTAGCACAGAAGCTATCAGAATTTTTGTTCACAAATTATGACATACTTTCGTTTATATCGTTCTACATATGTTAGTTGTTTAATTATCGTAACAATTATTATTCAAGTAATTAACATTAAATATATAGGTACGTTTAATTCGTCATTTATAAATTATAATTAAAAATATAAAGTATGTATTTTAGATATTTTCAGAAGATAGATAATTAATATAGAAATTATTTATCGATAATAGTTTATCTTGATTCGATAAGATGATATGAAGTACTAAAAATACGAAGTGCTTTTAAAGTTTATTCCTTTTGCTTCTAAAAATCTGCGAGTTATGATCGTTGGCTATACAGCTCACTGTGTATAGGTGGTAAAGTAAGAAAAATACGTGAGATTCCGATGTAGAAAAGCATCTACCTTAAGCTGCCATCTTTCGACGCAGTCACTGTTACGATGTAACGTTTCACCAAAAGAGCTTTCCGTAGATCTGAGAATCTAAAAGAAGCTTGAAAAAGAGAGAAATAAAAAGAAAAAGATACGAAAGTAAGACAGGAAAAAGGATGCAATTTTTTTTTTGCACCTAAATATTTCCCAAGAGAAGATTACAACGAAGAAAACGTAGAAACGTCTAAGTCTGTATTTTCGAAACATTTCTTTAGCCAGGAAGAAGATGATGAAGAAAGAGGGGTGGTAGTAGTTGTGGCGGGAATAAGGGGTAGGGTTTTGAAGGTGTATAGAATCACTAATATCTTATGGTTGAGGATGTGCGCTCGAGGCAGTTGTTTCCTCGCAGCTGATGTGATAACATAAACAGCAAGCATAATTTACCGTACCGTTTCTGCCATGCACTCGCCTTATGTGTATACGTAAATCTAACGTACATACGTGGGACGATTATCTGTGATCTACCGCGTGATACAAAGGATTTTTAGTCGGTGATCCGGGCAATGTGTAAGAGAAACTGAAAACCAAGTTTGTCTTCTACTATTACTACTAGTAATACTACTATCGCTACTATTAATACCACTACGATTACTACTACCAATATCAACATATACTATATTGTTAGTATTAGTATTGTGCTATCATTATTACTATAATATTACTATCACTACTAATATTGTTATTATTTACAATTATTATCACTATTACAATAATACTACTGCACTATAATTAACATTATAACAATATTACAACTAAATTACTATTAACACTACTATAATACTATTAATACACTATTATTAATATAATTAGAACACAACTACTACTACACTATTGCTACTAATATTACAATACTATTAGTACAACTACATTATTACTTTTGACCAATATGTAAAGCTTCAGAAGTTCTTGTTCAAAGCTCCAAAGATCATCGAAGAAGGAAAGGGCTAAAGCTAGGTAATTTACCTATGTACTTTCAAATAAGACTTAAATAGAAGGAAATAGTAGTAAGGAGATAGTCGGAGACTCTTAACAAAGGACACTTAGACCGAGACGATTTAATGATCAAACTTTTCGACGTTTATCTCGACGAACCGTACGTCTCGACTGTCTTTAATCAGAAACATTCTTGGAAAGTCGAGTCTTTTATCCTACCTCATCCTACCTCATTTTTCTCTTTCTTCTTTTTCAGTCTTACAATCGCGAGTAGAAAAGTCTAACAAAGTTTTATTTGGATCATGATACCTATTCACTCTTCTTCTTCTTCTTCTTTGTCTTGATTTTAACTTACATTAGGCTTTAACACAAATTGGAAACAATCGAACGCGTTTAAAATCAAAATGATGAGATTTAAATACAAAAAATCTTTCAATGATCTGATATCTAATTCAATAAAATTTGATTAATTTAATAATAGGACTGTGTATTTTTTTTTGTATATAACTAAGACGATCCCCATAACATTTTACCTTCGTTCCAGATTATATTTTCTCCTTCAAGAGGCGATGCATACTATATATATAGTTAACTAGAACGACGTTATTAACTTCGTATACGTTGGCTCCGGAAATCCAATATCAAGCTTCGTGCCAGTCCAAATTACGATACATTATATATTCCACGCGTAAAATTTCGACGGTCGGTGATCATGACTTCGTTTCGACTTCCATGTAATTCCCTGTAGTAATGCAAGCGTGTAAGCATGGAAACTACGTAACCGTGGAAACATGATTTTATTAACAACGATCGTCGGTATTAAAATGTTTGAGAAAAGTTCTCTTAATGTAATCGTTTCAAACAAATCGTTTAAAACGATTATTCTCTCTCTTACACTTTGTCGGAAAGTTTTTTTTCCTATTACAGATTCGTTTAACATTTGTTATGAATCAATTAACGTTAAGCATTGAAAAAAGAAAAAGATCGACACATAAAAGAATATTGATTTAAATTATCGATCAAGTTCGTGCAAAAACAGGAGACACAGGGGATTGTAACTTTTCAATCATTCACGTTTTTTCCTTTTGTCTTTTCGATAGAGATATAATATCAGTATTTCATCGAATCCCATTTATAATTAATCGAAAGTTTTTACGCTCTTAATTGATTTCAAATGAAAGAACGCGTCAATCCTCCTTCCGTTGAAACTACATTGAAAACGTGAATAATAACAGCAGCATTATTAATTGATCAAACTTTATAAGTTATCTATTAGATTCTCCAATATTAGTTTTGAGCTCATTCAAAATTTTCAGTTGATTCGTTATAAGAAAATATAATACGAAAAATGTATGATTTTAAAATGAACAAAGGAAGATTAGAGAAAGAGAAAGTAGGATGGTTGTCAAAACGATCTGTCATTATCCGACGAGTGAAAAGGAAGTTCTAAATCAAAGTATAAAATTTAAATGGAATTCGCATCTCGATATGGGCTCTCGCATCGATGAGTTCCCTACTAAAATTCGTTCGGCCGTAAGATTCAATCGAATCAACCCCCATTATCAAAGGTAATTACGCCACAGAGCGAATCTTCAATGTGGATCGAGTAATCTATCGACTCGACGTCGTCAGTGATTTTCCTATACGGATTAATTGGGCTTCCTCGACATTCTCTTGCCATAATTATCGGATATTTCGCATAATGAATCAAAGAATTCTACCGTGACAACGACTTTATCAAAATAATCTTAATTTTTTGTATCATTCAAGAAGAATAAACATTTTGTAATTAAGTGGAAAGTTATAATTACTTTTGTAAAAACGGCAAGGAGAATAAGAGAAAAAGAAAGAAAAATAATAATCAATTGAATTTTCTATAAACCGATCGAATACTTTCGAAATGGTTTGTCAAAATAATTCTATTATTACAAATTGACGATTAGAAAGACGTTTGAATTCAAAGAACTTTTAACTGTTTGCAAAAAGCAAATAGGATAAAAAGAAATGAAGGAAAATAAAAATAAATTGATTCTTTCTGAAATAATAATCAAATAACAACGATTGAACGAGTATAAAAATTAAGAAAATAAAATAAAGTTTAACTACGTGCGCAAAAGTTAAGATAGAAAAAAGAAAATTTGAATCTTCCATAAAAACAATCGAGCACCTCGTCGGTACTAAAATTATTAAATTGGTACTATTACGATTGGAGAAATATAAAAATTCATAAATTAAAAGAAAGTTTGACTTCTTTCGAAAAAAAAAGAAAAAGAAAACTTAACAAAGAAAACGAAATAAAAAGAAATTGAATTTTCCATAAACTGATCGATTATCGATAAGCTGATTACCATCGAACCGCGTTATCGAATCTATATTACATGCTCTAGCAGCTTGGCAAAGTGGAAGTTTCTTGAAAGTTTAATTGAAATCCAACGGAGGCGTTCGCTTCAACTAGTTTTTCCGAATCGCAAAGTTCTTTCAAAGAATCACTAGCCCCAATCTCTATCACTCGACGCTTTTTTATTTTTTTTGTACCCTCTTTTTTCCTCTATCTTCTTTATTCCAATCAATCGATAAGACGACCCTAGAATAAAGTATCTTTCCACAGTTCTGAATACTGATTTATTATCTTATAACTATCCACAATCGAACACTTTTATTCGTTATTTTCCCCTTAAAAGTACTGAACTGACTTGAAAAAAAGAAAAAGAAAAATTATTTTGTCATGCCGAAAATCATATTATTATATTTCAAAATCATTTCATATGGGCAAGTTTAAACGTTTAAATTTCAATGTTAACAAAATATGTCATCCAACTTTTCTAACAAAAGACGTGTAACTCGATCTCATCAGCACGTTACATGCATTTCCAGTTAAGAAGCTACATTCTAGGTCTAACCTAAGAGAGTTTCATGCATACAAAGATAAAGAGAAAGACAGACAGAGAGAAACGACAAAGACAGAATTGTAGATAGTAGATGACTCGTGAGAAGGGCGACAAGGACCAACAAAGTACGACGATGTTACCACGAGATTCTCTGGTAGACGCGTCGAATTCTTGATCTCCCTAGAATAGAGAGGGAAGAGGTAAGAGCAAGTAGCAAGCAGCAGCAAGTAGCAACGAACTGTACGGTACTTAACTTGCCTAACTACTAGTGCTAACATCGTGCTTTAATGGCACGCCAGGAGTAGTAGTCGTTGTCGTTGGTACTCCAAGTAGTTCTAGGTAGGTAGGTTGATAGGTAGGTAGATAGGTAGGTAGGTAGGTAGGTAGGTAGGTAGGTAGGTAGGTAGGAAGGTAGGTAGGTATGTAGTTTCACGCGTTCGGGATTCTGTTTCCTCAAGGCGCCTGTTTCCACCTCTACTCTATGTTGAATCCCTCAGCTGGCGAAGAGTGTAACGGAAGAACCCCGTAGACGGCTGCCTGCCGTTTGGTGGGAGTACGAACAGAGTGGAAAGGTAAGCTACGCGAGAAAGAGAGAATGAGTTTTTGTGGTATATACTAACAGCAAAGAGAGGACTGAGTAGTTCCTTAGAGAACACAGGACGAGAGACGTGGGAGTGCCCATCGGCACGAACTTATGACTCTCAGCCTGGCCATTTGTTATGTTTAGCTGCGGAGAAGCTTTGCTCGCAAACTACGACATACAGTGTTTTCTCAACTTTTTCACTTTTTCTCAACATCTTGGAGACACACCTAGATTAAAAGAACAACAGAACTTCACTTTGGTATATATAAAACTGTTCAAGTTATTCGATATTTCTTCGATTAATTATTTCGTTTCTGATTAAGGATTCGTGGTTGTCTCAATTCTGTGTTGTTGTTGTTGTTGTTTAGAATTATTGTAACTTGGGTTTAGAAAACATTGCTAGGAGATAGAAAATAATCAAATAAGTAAGAGAGAAATAGGAGCAAGTCCAAGTAGCAAAGCGGTTTGTTTTCATTTTTTCATGTCCCGTTCAGTACCGGACGTTACTGAGATAAGTACTAATGTACCGCCTACGATCTCCTTGTTCTACGAGAAGGTTCGCTTCGTGGCAAACGATAAACTGGACTTTCGTGAGCAAGAGAAACGCTGAATGATATGAAGAAACGGCTCAACGTGCGAAAACAAAGACGAGGCGAGTTCAGAGTAGCGTGGGTGATGTTCAGATCTTTGAGCTTTGTCTCCTTGCTACCAGACGAATCTTCAATCGTTTCCTTTTTTTATTTTTGTAAGAAAGATTTATCGAAATATCGTCTTTCCTACTATTTTATCAAATCGGCAAAACATTATTACGAAACGATTTATAAATTTAAATATTTTGTTTTATTCTAACTAAAATTTTAATTATTCTAATGGTAATATGAAAATGTAACGAACTTAAGAAATATTCGCATTTTAATAATTATCTTGAAATTATGGTAAAAAATGTAAAAAAATGATACCCAATACGGAAAGCTTGGAAACTTTTTATAGAAAACTCAAGAGACTTTAATTTTACCTCGAAGAATGAATATTTATTAAAATAAAAAACGCAAATAAGCAAATATCTATAAGTTTTTTAACTTTATTCGAAATTATACTAATTTGAGTATCTTAAAAAAGAAAGTATAGTTTAATTAAATCTTATATATATAAAATATATGTATTTAATATTTCATATTAAGTACAATAACGTAGTATATGCATTTAGATTAATGTGTTTGAGCTACAAAGTTTCAAAAGATCACAACACCTTTTGTATAAGCCACACGATCCTTAAACGTTTCCACCCACTTATTTCCTGTCGGCGACATCGAACTTTTTGTCTGTTAATACGCAAAGAAAATATTCGAGAGTTCACCTACGCATTTTGTGCATCATCGGCCAAGAAGGCTTATTAAGAAAGACTTATTAAAAAAAAAAAAAATTATTTAAAAAAAAAGAAGAAACAACCGTCCTTCCGTTTGTTGAATAAGCAAGGCTTATAAAAGTCAACTGATTAACAAAAAAAAAGAACATGCAAATTATTAGGTAGGATTAGGAGCCTCAAGTCAAAACACTTTGGTTGTATAGTGAATTCATGGGACGTCTTGTCCACGTGTCGATCGATCCATTCGATCCCTTCGTCTTCACGCGATCCGTCTGGCTCGTTCGAGATATGCTATCGACATTTTGGACACCGATCCTGAATAGTCGATCCAATCGAATGGCACAAATAACAAGAGTTCAATTCTATAGTTAGAAATGGAACAGCAACGTGTCTATGTCAAGTCATACAACGATCATAATAAATGTTACGAATCACAGTGCATTATTATAATTTCTTATTTAATAATTTATTCTAATATTGTCTAATAATTGACTTAAAGAATAATCAATGGACGAATAAAGAATTCGTCATGAATCTTGTGTAAGAGAAAAACTAAGAAATCATTAGTTTTAATTATATAAAATTAAATAATAATAATATGAAAAAAAAATATTTTATTAAATTTATGAATTAGGTTAACGAACAATTGTTATAATCTAAACAAATGTTAGTTTAATTGACAAGAAGGTGTCAGACCTTGCAATTTTAAGAACGATCAAGAATCAAAGATCAATGTATAATCTGAAAGCTGATGTGTCTGCCATTGGAGAAACGCATCATGCTAAATGGGTTGTGGCTCGCGTAAGATCCATCGTAAGCTCCGATCAAAAGCACTTAGTAAAGGAAAGAGGAGACACGCAGAAAGAGAGAGAGAGAGAGAGAGAGAGAGAGAGAGAGAGAGAGAGTGTATGTATGTGTGTGTGTGTGTATAGGATTGAAAGGAGAGAGTTGTTCGATCGCCACCACAGGATTACGTTCCTGGCATAATGCCAAGGAGCAAAGGCCACTGTCCTGAATGATCAAGCGTTCAATGTCGGTAGGCTCGCAGCATTGGCCCGCAGCATTGGCCCGCAGCAAGGCCCTCAGGAATCAGAATCGTCTCTCTCTCTCTCTCTTTCTCTCTCTAGGCTAGGATGCGTTTCGAGAGGACAACGCATACACGTAGATGAGGCAAGATGAAGAGGGTGGGAGGGTGGTGAGACGCCATAAGGAATTCCATCCGGTTCAGAGTAGCCCCAATAGAGATTAGCTTCATCGAGTAACAATACTGCATTGTGCGTACCGTGTTCGTATTGCTTCGAAAGATCCTTACGCGTTCTTAGCCGTTTACAATTCCCTATCTTTAACCAATTTCTCGTATTTCTTCTATTCAATGATGTTCAAACATTGTATGAAAAGTTCATTTTACGCAACACCGATCTAATATTTCAATTTCTTGTGATTTTGCTTAGACAATCTTGTTAGAAGTAATAATAGTATATGTTCTATTCTTTACGGAATAGAATATTTTCACGTATCTAATGCGGGTATACATATTAGGCCAGTCAACGCGGGCCAAACCCGGAACTTTTCTTGTTTATGCTTCAAAATTTGACCTAAGGGTAAGTTGACGACGCTGAATCGAATGGTGCTAATTATAATAAAATCAGCAACCGGCATCTTGGGGAAAAAGGGTAAAAAAGGGTAAAATATAGCCTTATCTTAGAATCTAGGCATTTAATCGAAAAAAGTTTCAAACAAAAGTTGTAGAGAATTAAAATATACATAAAAATGTTCTATGAGTTATCTTCGTATTTTCAAAAATAAGCGCATAAAATTGGATTGAAGATGGGAACAAAATTTTAAGAGTGGGAGAAGGCAAGCTTATCCCTCCGTCGCGTTTTACACGCGAGCGAGCTAGTATGCGTGCGAGCGTCCGTGTGCACTAATACACAAACGAAGGATCTTCGGCAATCTTCGGGACTCTCAGTCTTGAATGAAAGTGCGAGTAAGAGAACAAACCAATACTTCTCTCTTTTTATTTATCATGCGATAACGAGTATTATTGTCCTTGGCCATCGATTGTTGAGCCTTCTGATATTTCTCTTTTATATTTTTTCTTTCGGTAGCGAGAATTTTACGTCTTGGCCATCGAGCATCGAGCGTTTTGTATACGAGTGCGAGTGAGAAAGAAAACCGATATTCTCTCTTTCTATTTTTTCTTTCGGTAGCGAGAATTTTTCGTTTTGGCCATCGTGCGTCGAGCGTTCTATATATCTATATATCGGCGTATAAGCGCGGCACTTTTAAATCGAATCTTGATGCTTATGGCACGCCGTTTCTTTATTTATTGTCAAAAATAATGAACCTTGAATAAAAAAAAAAATAATTCATTTTAACAGAAACTATTATTATTTAGTTGAGAGTAACAATAATGAATTAATTTTGTGTCTCGCCATAAAATTAATTAGAATAATTAATTGATATAAATTCTTTGCCTCACAAAAATTTATTTGTATATCAAATTGAATACGTATTCTCTTTAAGACGAAATTTAAAATTTAAATATTTTTCCTATTAAATTATGTATTTTATAAAATTTTAAATTACTGACTTTTTGTCTCGTAAAAATTTATTAGTTTATCAAATTAAATACATATTTGAAAAAGAAGAATTTTATAACCACACATAAAATTAATTCAAGATATATATGAAAGGATATTCTAAAAACGTGGAATTTATTTTTTGTTCATACATAATTTTAATTCATTTTTATTATGTTATAAGAAAACAGTAATGCATTCTGATTCATCTTCGAAGTCTTAAGAATTGTACGAAAAAAATTGAACATTTACCAAGTGGTGCGTTAGCGTAAGTAGTAACGTCTTCGCTTCTCGCGCTGGGTATTTAACGTTCGATTCTTTGTGGGGGAAATATTTTTTTTATAAGTTTTTCTATCCTTAGGTTATATAAATTGTTATAAATTTCCTAATTTCTAATTATATATAGAAAAAAATTAAAATTATTACAAAAAAATTAGAAGCAATGAATTTTTTTACATCCTGCACAAATAAAGGAAGTTTATTACTTAAATTACAAATTCATCCTGTAAATATCATCCTAAAAAATGTATCGTTTCGGCACGTTAAAAATTAATTTTTGTTATTTATTGGATATTATTTTATTTACAATTGGTAATTTTATTACTCGCGTAATAATGTTGATTTCCTAATAAAATTTATATCGTTAGTGCAAAATTTGAAAAAAATCTGAGGTGAGACTCACTGATCGTCTCCTTGTTAAGGATAGAAAAACTTATAAAAAAAATAATTCCCCCGCGAAGAATCGAACGTTAACACCCAGCGCGAGAAGCGAAGACGTTACTACTTACGCTAACGCACCACTTGATAATTGCTCAATTTTTTTCGTACAATTCTTAAGACCTCGAAGATGAATCAGAATGCATTACTGTTTTCTTATAACATAATAAAAATGAATTAAAATTATGTATGAACAAAAAATAAATTCCACGTTTTTAGAATATCCTTTCATATATATCTTGAATTAATTTTATGTGTGGTTATAAAATTCTTCTTTTTCAAATATGTATTTAATTTGATAAACTAATAAATTTTTACGAGACAAAAAGTCAGTAATTTAAAATTTTATAAAATACATAATTTAATAGGAAAAATATTTAAATTTTAAATTTCGTCTTAAAGAGAATACGTATTCAATTTGATATACAAATAAATTTTTGTGAGGCAAAGAATTTATATCAATTAATTATTCTAATTAATTTTATGGCGAGACACAAAATTAATTCATTATTGTTACTCTCAACTAAATAATAATAGTTTCTGTTAAAATGAATTATTTTTTTTCTTTTATTCAAGGTTCATTATTTTTGACAATAAATAAAGAAACGGCGTGCCATAAGCATCAAGATTCGATTTAAAAGTGCCGCGCTTATACGCCGATATATATAGATATATAGAACGCTCGACGCACAATGGCCAAAACGAAAAATTCTCGCTACCGAAAGAAAAAATAGAAAGAGAGAAATATCGGTTTTCTTTCTCACTCGCACTCGTATACAAAACGCTCGATGCTCGATGGCCAAGACGTAAAATTCTCGCTACCGAAAGAAAAAATATAAAAAGAGAAATATCAGAAGGCTCAACAATCGATGGCCAAGGACAATAATACTCGTTATCGCATGATAAATAAAAAGAGAGAAGTATTGGTTTGTTCTCTCACTCGCACTTTCATTCAAGACTGAGAGTCCCGAAGATTGCCGAAGATCCTTCGTTTGTGTATTAGTGCACACGGACGCTCGCACGCATACTAGCTCGCTCGCGTGTAAAACGCGACGGAGGGATAAGCTTGCCTTCTCCCACTCTTAAAATTTTGTTCCCATCTTCAATCCAATTTTATGCGCTTATTTTTGAAAATACGAAGATAACTCATAGAACATTTTTTATGTATATTTTAATTCTCTACAACTTTTGTTTGAAACTTTTTTCGATTAAATGCCTAGATTCTAAGATAAGGCTATATTTTACCCTTTTTTACCCTTTTTCCCCAAGATGCCGGTTGCTGATTTTATTATAATTAGCACCATTCGATTCAGCGTCGTCAACTTACCCTTAGGTCAAATTTTGAAGCATAAACAAGAAAAGTTCCGGGTTTGGCCCGCGTTGACTGGCCTATATATACGCCAATGGAGAAACATTTTGTGAAAATCGAGGTGGTCTATTCGTCGTAGATTCTCCAGAGTCTTCCATCATCTCTTTGCGTTAGCAGCAGCAGATGGCACTCGTACACGTATGTTCTTCAAATCCTTGTTAAAAAAGTTTGAGTGGATTCCAGGTTGGATTCATGAGTAGTCGCACTACTCACCCTAGACCTTTCTATATGTATGTGCGCACATACACACACACACACACACACACACACACATATATGTTCATACATGCATATATATGTTTTACTTAAAACGAAGACCTTCCACTACGTTTATCTTTGCGTACCGATACTCCATCAAGTAACGTACTCTCTCAAACAGTTATCCACGTAGTATCTAGGTATGTGTGTACCATTAGGAAAACTCGAGTTCCTCGGCAGTAGTCTCTTGATGGGAGAAAGAGAAAAAGAAATAGAAAGAGAAAGACCTATGTGTGATTCCGTTAACCTTGCCATTGCACCAATGAGACTACGATTATCTTGTGAATCTTTCTCGCTTTTCTCTCTGTTTCTTTTTTTATTTTTAATTCTTCTTCTTCGACTTCATCTTCCCCCTCCTCCTCCTCCTCTTTTTTATCTTCTTTTTCTTTTTCTTCTTGGTTTTCTTCTAGTCTACTCAACAACTCGAGAAAGTAACGTAGGTTTTGCTTCCAAGCCAGCAAAAAGGGTTCTCGTTGACCTGAATCTCGCTCGATGCTCATTACCTTCTATAGAATTAATGGTAATTCCTCGTCGAGACTCGTTGGAAGTTTCGAGTCGTTGTTGCAAGACCTCCTCACCGAACTTTTACACTCCACTTTGTGACCCTTTCGAGCTTTTCCAAACTTATTTGCTCTCTCGCTCGTCTTTTCTTTCTTTTTTTCTCTCTCTCTCTCTCTCTTTCTCTCTTTCTCTTTTATGCAATCTCTATTCGTACGATTTAGGAAAAGCGAGAACTTAACAAACATTCATAATTTTTCGGGTTTTAATAAATCAGTAAGTTACAGTCTCTACGTTCCACATATCCTGAAACATCGTTTGTTTACTTACTTTCTTTACACTACCTAACCCATGTGTTATCTTCTTCTATAAATACTACTTTTCCAGAATGAAAAAAGGAAAGAGAGAGGGAGAGAGAGAGAGAGAGAGAGAAAGATACGTAGAAAGATAAAGGTAACGTATTTTAGGCTTCAGTTGTCGTTTATTTGCGAAGTGGCAAAACATTACGGAGAACTTGGGAATTCGATTTTTCTTGTAGCAATCAACAACGAGCTTGCGAATCGACGATTTGACTTTCCAAACGAGTGAACGTTCAAAGTTAGCAACTCCTTTTCAACTCTGTCTGTCTCTCTCTCTCTCTCTCTCTTTCTCTTTCTATATACTTTTTTCTTTCTCTTACGTCAATGTTTCTGGTTTATTTTCCACGCTTCCTCGATTCTTGTCAACAAACTTTGCTTCGAATCTAAATGTGAAGAGAGTAAAGGAGAGAGAAAGAGAGAGAGAGAGAGAAAAAGAGAAGGAGAGAGAAGAGAAATTCTCTCTCTTGGACTTCTCGTAATTCTACGCTCGTCTCATTTCTAGAAGTAGCTAATAGAAGACTAGCTAAAGGATGAAAGGATTAGGAAGGAAGAAGGGGGTATAATTATCCGTTGCTAGTATACACGAAAGGTTCCACGTCATCATTCGTAACGTTTGTTAAAGTTTAAACGTATTTCTGAACTTATCGGATCTTAAGCACGTAAGTAACGAAGTTGAATAAATACGAATAATCGTTGAGATGTATTACTTCTGTGAATATTATTAATACTTGTTAGAAAAATTAACTTTCATTTTGTATAAATACTTGCAAATGTTAAGTAAAAAAGGAAATGTTTTGTTCTTTAAAGGGTTTAAAGTAGCGTTGAATTTTTAATGTCTATTTAGTATTTAGTTAAGAACATCAAGAGTACTCTAACTTAATCGTATTATTAACGATGAACGCTGATTAGACTAACACCCAGTTATATTCTCTGCTTGCGATCGTAATTATTCCGATCCTTGAGAAGTCAGAGGAATGTAAGCAAATGAGAGAGAGAGAGAGAGAGAGAGAGAGAGAGAGAGAGAGAGAGAGAGAGAGAGAGAGAGAGAGAAAGAGAGAGTCAAAGTTCTAGACGATTTCAAGACGTCGTTGTGAAACTGGTGAATAGCGAACATAGCACTACTTATCTCTCAGTAAATATCATAGCTGCTTTCGACGAAGCCACGAAAGGTTGAAGAAGATCCTTCAAAAGTTTTCTCTCTTACTCGTTATACCTCTATCTATCTGTCTATCTATCTATCTAACTATTATATCTATCTATCTTTCTATCTATCTATCATTCTCGAAAGGGTCAGAAATCTATCGAACAGAAATTGTGCTTAATGAAGAGAGTAGAAGATAAAACAAAGTAAAATCAGCTAAACGAGTCAGTAGAAAAGGACTCTTCTCTTAATGGAAATATGAAAAATCGATTAATCAAGACTGGATATATTTTAACTGTTATAATTAATTTTTAAGGATTTATTTTGATAAAATTTAGAAATATTATTATTAGGTCGTCCCAATAAATTTTTGACTTACTTTTTTCATTTTTTTTTTATTGAGTTACTTACTGATACAAAAAATACAAAATTATTCTGTGCGCACGATCTATATTAAGAAAAAAATAAGAAACTTTTATAAATATATGTATAAAATATAGAGAAAAAAAAATAGTAAACACGTACGCCCGAATTCGTTGACGTAGTTTATATATTTTAAAGATATTCGCAAAACCGTATCTCGGATTTGAAATATTAAAGTACACTTTCGGTATGAGTCGTGATACGCAGAGTTTCTCAAAGGACAACGAATTACGGTCGAAGCGTAGAATACGAAAATTCTTGGGAAACCAAAACGAAAATTGTCCGTGTTACCAAAACGAAAATTCTCGAGAAGTGTCATCCAGAAGCGAGAGAAGCAGTGCGAATCCAATTAAAATGCTACCGCTTGACGACTTGAAAAATTAGCATATACAAGTGGAGGGTGCTCGTAAAGTCCGCTTAATTACAGAGACACGACAGACTGGCGAAGAGATAACGCGTGAGCTTATACGTGACGGGTAAACGCATATCTTTTCTCTATCAAGGATGAGTCTTCTCTTTTTCATTGCGGAAATGCGACCACCCTCTCTTCTCTTTCCATCTCTTTCTATCATTCACAAAAACAAAAGAAAAAAGGGTCGTAGCTTTTAATTAGCGTCGAAAGAAACGCAATTAGTTGTGTAGCGATATTAGATGAAGAATAATTCACTGAGGATTAACTATAGTTAGTCGTTGTAATGAATTTTCCTAAAGATGATTGAGAAAAAGGATTTAGAAAAAAACAAAACCAAGATCATCGTTGAATCAGGAAAAAAGTATCGAATAAAAGAAAGAACCACGACCCACGCGATCCACTTTTCGCACAATATAAACGATTAACAAGGTAAAAGCAGCTACCCCTTTTTTTCAAATCCTGTTGCGGCAGGATCGGTAATTAATTATTGCTCGAGTAGCTATATAGGGATCCTCTTTTCTTTTCTCTTCACTTCATCTCACCTTATTTCTCTTCTCTTCTCTTCTCTTCTCTTCTCTTCACTTCACTTCACTTCACTTCACTTCACTTCACTTAACTTTACTTCTTTCCTCTCATCTCTCTTCTCGTCAATGACGAGCCACGAAAAGACAGTGAAGCTGCGTGTAAACCACCCTTCACCTTCACCCTTCCACCTCCTCCCCCTCCTGCTCTTCTTCCTTTTTCTCTTCGTCCTCTCTCATCCTCATTCTCGGTTGTCGTTGCAAGTCATCAGGAGTGACTTGGTTCGTTCGTATTCTCTGTGTGGTCCCTCAGTGGCCAACGTTACGACGAGAAAACGAGATCCCACGAATTGCTTCGGCATACAACGTCGCATTATCGCCGTCTCGGTTCGTTGCTCTCCTTTCGTTCCTTTTCCTCTTCGTCCTTCGGCCGATGATCTCTTCGACCCATACTGCGTGTCCTCGATCTTCTTAATATCGACGATAAACTTTTTAATCTCGTCCACTTAATCTCCAACTTTTTGACTCCATTTTTCTTAAGCTTTCTTTCCTTTTTCTTTATCTTCCTTTATTTCGTTTCATTTATTCGTGCTTTTTTCTTTTTTCTCCTTTTAGTCTCTTCTCTTCCACCCTACTACACCCTACCCCCCGCCCCCAATCCACTTTGTTTCTTTCGTTTCTACTCGTCAATTTTATTTAAAAACGCAATTAAAGGAAAAGATAAGGAAAAAGGAAAAAAGAAAAAAAAAGAAATTAAAATTTAACTCTTTCTTTTCAAATCATTCAAAAATTTCCTCTTTGTCTTCGATCGTCGTTTAAGATGTTGCGACTAGACAGTAAGAAATCGCTGACTGGAAACGCGTTTCTTGCTAATAAGTCTGGAAGGTTAGTTGCATTGTCGTAGAAATTTCATTTTTACATATTCAGGATACTTTACTTCCATTATCTTTGATATTTGAATTATTTTCATAGTACTGAACGACGAACATTAATTTGTATAACATTGAAAAATCATATCCTCGTTTCACATTAAGTCGTTGATATATTAGCTTATTAAAATAAAAATGACATAGTATGTATATATAAGTGAATTAATATACATGATATATATGAGTTCGATTAGAAAATTGAAAGATGATTAATAATAGTATTAGGTTGTGCTTAGTAGAAGGAAAATCTGTTAGATTTTCGATAGCTACGCCAATGGAAAAGACCTGACGCTCCCGCTGAGTGACTGACAAGATGTTTCCCTTCGTCTCCCTTTCTTTGCGAAGCACCTTCAACTCTCTTTTACTCTCATACTCTCATACTCTCTTTCTACCCACTCTTAGCTCTCTCTACCAACGGCATGGCGCTCTCCTTTTTTTGCCACGCTTGTCTTCATCCTTTCTTCGCTTTGCCACTCAATATGCTGGCGGACTCACTTATTTAGGGCCGCCCATAAAAGAACAATGATGTCGTACTTTGTCAGAGAACCCAGGGCTTACTTAATTGAGTCGAATCTGGGAAGAAGACGCGCGAGCTTTTTTGTCACGGTGGCGCCCGCCGTGCCCACCCTTTAAACCCCCCACCTACCCCTATCTTTCTTTCTGTCTCTATCTCTATCTCTTTCTCTTTCTCTCTCTCTCTCTCCCTTTTACTTCTTTACCATCACCACCGCTCAAATTTATCTCTCGATCGTGATGATGTATGTAGATAAGGGAACAAGTAAGATAGAATGACTTTTAAAGTGACGTAAGTGACGTTTATTAACCCTTCTGGTGACAACCGAAAATGTTTTACTTGTAAGAATAATATTCATCAATTTGATAACATTTTGTTATATATATATATATAAGTTCCGAGATAAGGAAAATATATACATTTTGTCGAAAATTATAATCACGAAATTCTCTCCCCCCCCCACCAACAAAAACATATCGTCACTAATTACATTTTTCTTTTTTTGATAAGAAAGTTACTTTCCTTTTTTAATTTATTCGATATTAATTCATAAAAAGCATCTATGATGGTGTGTGAAAATAACACGAGCAATTTAATTTGATTAAAAATTTATATCAAGAGTGATAACTCATTTTAACATTAATGTTAGTGACTTTTGGCTGAATATAAACGATATTAATACTTTCTCGACCGATAGACGACTAATCGGTTTTTCGAGTTTATACACTCATTTGCTTTCTTGATATTTTATTTTTTTTTAGAAATACATATTTACTTTATAATGTACACATAAAATATTGTATTTAAGGGCACGTCGGAGTCTCGCTAAGTGGATGGTATAAAATAAAATAGAAACATTATTTCTATCGTTTGGATTCTTGATTTTTATAATATCAGGTCCGATACTGACAACGAGTTCGAGCTCAACTAAATTGGTACTTAACAAATATAAATTTCTATCAGGAATGGTCGATAAAAGGTTAAGAAATAAATGAAAAATAAAATATAACAAAATATAATTCAATATTTGTTGATAAATTTAAAAATGATTTTGATTTCAAATCATTAGGAAAAGTAGAAATCAGTTGATATGCGATATTTAACAAAATCAAAATAACCATAATTTAGTTGCAGTTTGATACAAAACACATACAGAGAACATTAATAATATGTTTTCTAATTATTTGTAACAAAATGATTAATATTATAAAAGAAAAATGAAAGATGATCCTATGATTACCTGATATTACCTGATTACGGTTACCTGATATTAGGGATCAATTGAATTATTTTAAAATCATCATCTATAGGAGTTTATAATTTGAGTAAATATTATCGGGTAACGATATACCATTGTTCGACACTATAAAAGTTAAGGTGTCTTTCCTAAGTTAGTCAAAAAAGAGAAAGAAAGAATCCTTTTTACGAGATTGTTTCCATTTGTCAACTTCCAAACTGGGATGTAGAAAAGTCGTTCTTCCAGAAACTGCCTCTGAGCTTTTGCACGAAGAACAACTCGCTGGAATCGAATGATGCTACCTTTCGTTTCCTACTCTTCTCCTTCTCCTTCATCCTCTTCTTCTTCTTCTTGGATAATGAGATCAGCAAGATGTTCATTATAGAACAAGTGGCACGTTCTTTGATCGTAGAACTTTCGAAGGACACGTTGATCGTTAGTATTTGAATCCAATCATCCTGCCAATTATTTCTGATCGCTCTGACATCATAGCAGTAAGTTGACAGTAGTCAGCAAAAGTGTTCGTTACATTTCCTTCTTCTTCTTCTTTTTTTTCTCCTTTTTCTTCTTCTTCTTATTCATTTTCTTCGATGATCGAGCTGAATTTTTATCGATAATTTTTTATCGCGCAACGACAGCAAAAGTAAAAAGACATCGAATCGAAGCTAAATATTTCGCTTTAAGTATCTTGCCGTTCGATTGGGTAAAGAAGAATTCGTGTATCGTGTATGAGAGAGAGAAAGAGAGAGAGAGAGAGAGAGAGAGAGAGAGAGAGAAATACTAGCTCTAGAATACGAAAAGTTTCCTTGGAAAGTCTCGATGAAGGGAACACAGTATTTCATTTAATTTTGAAATCGTATCCAAGACCAGTGCACGAGCAAATACGGAAAGAAACGTTGGGAAAATAGCCGAGTCACCTTCTTCTTCTTCTTTTGCCTATCCCTTTTCCGATTGCCAAGTCAAATTACTCGGCTCGTTTCCTCGCTAACAATTCTGATCTCTCTCTTCTTTCTTTCTACGATTATATCTTTTTGAAAATAAAACTATTGTGCTTTTCAAATAGAGACGCTGAGGTTTTCTTTCTTTAAAAAAGAAAAGGAAAAGGAAAGAGAAAGGGGAAAAGGATATCAAAAGACGAAATAATCTTAACGAAGGTAAAAAAAAGTAAAAACCAAAAAAAAATACAAGAAAAAGATGAAAAAGGTTCTAATCAATGTCGGATCGAAGGTGTTTGCATAAAACTTACAAATGGTAAATGTGGAACATGTTTACTAGGTCAGAGAAAAGGGCCGAACGTTAGAGTTTTATACTTCGGTACGGTAACCACGGAAACTGAACAACTATGATTTATGTAGACGCGAGGGAATACGAGCTCGAAATGGGAATAACGTTTGTCGCGTGGGGGGAAACGAGAACGAATAGATCACGATTATCCAACGACAATGTTGACCTCGCGAAGACGTATGGTAAATAATATACAACACCCTTTCTACTCCATATCTTGAAATTCGTGCAGGAAATTCGACTAGGAGGATTCCTCCATTTACGTTTCTTGATCTTCCTTCGTGAAAATAGCTGGAAAATGATGATCCTCAAGCTCAACGACGACGACGACGAAGAAAAACGGTGGAACTTAGGAAGATAAACAAATTTGGAAATATAACGATCATTTATTATTTGGAAATATGTGAAATTTTCTGTTATCAAGTTTTTTCTAAACGACTCGGTCGTTTATTAGTGGTAGTAAAAATTGAGTTAAATTTTTGGAAAATATCAAAATATAGATAAGAAATAAAAGATTGCTATATATAAAGCAATTATAAAATCTATCTAGATCAAGGTAATTCAACTTCGGAGTTATGGCAGCTAAAAGTCATATTGAGAAATTAAAATTACTGCAATCTATAATACTCGAAACAATTGTTAACGCTCCATGGTATATTCGGAATGATGAAATCCGCGTAGAGCTAAATACGTTACCGGTCTCTGTTGAAATAGGAAGACTAATTGTAAATAAAAACTATAAATCCAGATTAGATCATCATAATATCATAATATCCCAATTTTGCAACAAAAGAACAATACTCATCCGACCAACCCAAAAGACTATCTAGAATACACTCGATTTGTTTTATGCTGATTACAATAATTAGTTCACTTTCCGCATAAAACATAAACATAACTTTAATATACTTAGACAGTTTCTTCGACATTTTTCCAATAGAAGGGGATAAGCATCCACCTGTTATAATAATCAAATCGTTAAACTAATTTATCGAATGTCAACAATTGTTAAGATTAAAGGTTACGTTAATAAAAAAAAAAACTTTACTTATCGGTATACATAAATCTCCATATCGGTTTGGACAGGAAATTTCTATTGTAAGTGATTTTACGAGTAAGATTATAGAAAGCAATTCGATTAGTTTCCTGATAAACGAATAGCTTAGCTGACACACGATAGCAATCGGATGAACTCTCAGGTTCTATATGTCGTTGACCGAGAGCATCGTGTATAAAAGTGGCCATCTTCTCGATTCGACGGCAACGTCCACCTTACGTTTTCATCTTCCAATGGGACCGTTGCCAGGAGCGTGCAATAATGCGAAAGTTACTGCAATCTCCTCTTAGGGAGACGTTCCCGGGCTCGATAAATCCTGGACGGAAAGTACGGCTGAGCTCGCGTTAAGAGTAGAAGGTTCTAAAGAGAGACCGATCCTCCCACGGGTTCTTTTACTCTTTAAGGTGCCAACTCTTTCGGGAAAGAACGATCACAAAAAGGGAGACCTCGGATATCTTCTAACGAATTACCTTCATTTTATTTATCCGTCTATCTATTTATTTATCTATCCCATCTTTATCTCCTTTTTCTTCTCTTTTTTTTATACCGTACCAAATTTATGTTATTAAATGCTACGGTACCCTCCTCTGGGTTGAACATTCCATCCCAGATTTTAGATCTTTTTATAATATTATTAATAATAAAAAAAGGTAAAGAGAATTGAAACATTATCTTTCTTCATAATTTAACAAATTTTTGTTATTTATTTGTTGTAACATATTCTTGGATTTTAGGGAGTTTTTATTTTTTTTAAATATTAATATTAAAAAAAAGATTTTTCATTGTTTTTCGGAAAAAAAATTATTATTATTTTTAACAATCTATGACTTAATTTTTGTGCATAAAAATATAATTACAAACATATCGATTGTTGATACATGAAAATTCGCGTTACTCGTATGATTTTATACTTTTGGTTTCAAAAAGTCGGGGTGTAATGGTTGTTGATATTTCACGTTCTCATCGTAAGTAAAGTCATTGTGTCGAAAGGTAAAAAAGTGATGACGTCATTTCAAAGAGAAAATACTAAGAGGGAGATGGAGAAAAAAGTGTTTACGTTCGATGAAGGTGGTGCAAGATGAAGTTGGACTTTACACGACGATCGGTCACGACGGCAATCAGGTCTAGACTTCCTGTGGTGTTAGACCCTTCATAGCTGCATAGGGAGTTCACCCTAGTTCAGCTGAACTACAAACGATCGAAGTTAGTGAACTCGATGGCTAGACTATCCTCTTGAAGATTATCTCGTGTGACCTCGAAAGTTCTTGCGATTATTATTCCGTTATTATTATTAGAAAGTCTACTAAATGTTTTAAATGTCATAATAATTAACGTAAATCTATTTTAAAATCGGATAAAATACTTTATGCAAAAAGAATAGAAATCTTTATTCATATTTGTTTGTAATTAAATCTTTATTCAATACTCTCTCTTTCAAAATAAATTATATATTATATTTAAAACATATTTATTATATATATATATATTAAAATAATAATTTTACTTTAACAAATAATTTACGATAGTTTTAATATTAAATTAAATAATAAATTGTTATTATAAGGTTTAATTAATTAACCAGGTAACTTATAACAATCATGAATTTCGTAACTCGTGAGATTAAAATTACCATAGTACAACAGAAGCAATTGTTCGTTGAGCATAATGAAAAGGCAAAAGGGATGATAAAAGGACTAAAGCATATACGTTTCTCTGTTCGAATCGATCTTACGAACGATTAATTAATTAAGGGACAGTGAAGAAAGAGAGCGGTCGAATTCGGTTAGATCAGCGTGTATAATGAATGGAGGAGTTGTTTCGTACTATAATCAAGGGAGCAAAGTTAACGACTGGATCGTGAATCTTCGGAAGGAGATCTTGCATCCTGTCGAGACATCAACGGTACCAATTCCCTTCAGTGCCCTTTGTTACAATCGATTCTTCCTTCTCGAATCTACGTACATGAAGTTTCTCGAATCCATTCCATACACACACACACACACACACATAAACACACACGCGCGCGCACGTTACAATTCTCGTGGGAGATAATCTCTCGATGATTACAACACAAGAGATTCGATCTTTCAACGGAATATACGCTGTATTAACACGTATCAAACTTATTTCACGTTGAGAGAAATTTTTCTTTGAAAAAGTCGATAGTATTGTAGAAAACCTTGAAGAAAGTTTTAACAAAAATGATATTTGTTCAGGCGAATTCGAAGGACATTCATTTAACTATATATAGATATACTTACTACCATCTATGTAAGTTATGGAACTTTGAAACGAAGAAGAAGAAGAAGAAGAAAAATAAGACCAAAAAAGGAATGAAAGAAAGAAAGAAAGAAGTAAAAGGAACGATCACGAAATCCTGCTCGCTTCGACACGGACTGCTCCTACTTCAGGATCTAGATCTCGCGAGAGCCCGTGGCGAGATATCCTCGTGAGAGATTATCTCCGCGATCCCGAGTCTCTATTATGATTCAACTGACAAGCTATTTGTAGTCCTCGAGGGAAGACTCTCCGGGCAGAACGTTCTCTTTTCTTCCTTCTCTTTTACTACATGAACACGGAGAAAGGACATAGAGAGAGAGAGAAAGAGAAAGAGAGAGAGAGATGTAGAGAGCGAGGACACGAACTCGTCCCTCTTTTCTTCCTTTCCCTTCCTCACGTTGCCCATCTCTTCGAAAAGAGAAGGACAAGATAAAGAAAAAGAAAGAAAGAAAGAGAGAGAGGGTCTGGGCACATTTTTATCACTAGCTCGAGAATCACGAACAGCGGACCACGCGAGAAAAGGACCGCGGGATACAAAAAGTAAGATAATAAGAGAGAGAAAGAGAGAGAGAGAGAGAGAGAGAGAGAGAGAGAAAGAGAGAGAGACTCTTTCGAGCAGAGATGCCGACTCGATATCTCCTCCTTCAGCACGAACCCTGCACTCCGACGTGCGCGGCATTTGTGATTTGTGACCGATGCGTCTCTTAACTGGGACCGTGTGCGATCATCAAATGTTGTAAGTATACATATTTCTTGAACCACGAACCTCGTGTCTCAAGGTCGATCGAAATTCTAACTAATTCAAATAATAGAATTATTATCAATTGTATAATTATTGTTTTAAGATATATTAGATATATTATTATTTTGTTTAATTAAAATAAATGGAAATTGATCTTTTTAGCAAAGTTAATAGATTCAAGGTAGGGTAAAATATGATGGGAAAGAATTAGAATTTTTTGTTAAAATATCCTGTCAACTAGAGAATATTCGAGAAGCAGACGTGAGCTGTGTTTTGTTAAAGTATTCGCTTACCGGTGGAAAAAAAGAGAAAAAAGAGAGAGAGAGAGCTTTGAGAAATACCCGACAACGTTATCGGTGCACACCAGGAGTTGGACTGGACGGCAAAAGAACAGCGAATATCGTTGGACTCTTAGGAACCTTCGATCCATCATCGAGCGACTCGACGTCGAAACTAACAGATCTCTGGATCCCAACTGTTGCAGGAAAGTGACTCATAAATATCTCTCTTTTCGTCCTCGAACCCCCCTTGGAGACGGAGTCACTTTTAATACGACGGCACGCGTTTCTCTTTCGACTTTCTGACCGTCCTAAAGGCTTAACTCGACTCGACGCAACGATGATAAAAAATTCATCGGTTTCGTTGTTAACGTCGGTAACATTCTATAGGTAAACTCTTATCCACGAGTTATCTCGTTAAAATTCGTTTGGCGAAACGTCCTGCAATTATTCATTAGCGTCTACGAAGTTTACCTAGAGGAGCGAGATATAGCACACGTATAAGAGAGGAAAAAGGAAAGTTTGCTCGCAATCAGATAAGTGATTCGATCTTGATCTCGTGTACCAGATAGAGTCCAGTTATATTCTCCATAGTATACGTTGAATACACATTAACTTAGTTGCCTAAGAAACATAATCAAATAATACGTTGAACTAACTTGTTAGCTGATTTCAATCTAATCAAGCACGAAGTTGTGTTTCTCGACGATCAAGAAAGTTTCTTTATTCTATTAAAACGTTTATAATATTCTTAGGATGATTATTAACAATTTCCATGAGAGAAAGGAAATCCAAGTTATTCAAAGATCAGACATAGTATCTACGTATCTAACTTGACTCTCCCATTTCCTCTTTAGCTAGTTCTCGTTGCTGTCCTCCCCGGTGCATGCTGTGTGTTTACTGCCAGATGGGATTTGTGGCCTTTGCGTGATGTATCGCAATGCCCCGTTCGCCATTCGCCAGAGCTGCCCGCTGAGTCCACCAAAAGGGATTCCGAAACTCCAATGGAGAGTCGACAATACGAAGGAAGAAGAGTTTAGTTTAGTTATCCACGATCGTAACTCCTATATATCCAACCGATTAGATACAGAAAATGTTCTGTTATTCATTTCCGTCTTTAAAACGGGATCAATCGTTTTATGAATAACGATCATCTTTGATATTAGTAAACTTCTTTTAATAGATATCAACTTGAATATAATACGTCGATATTAATTCAATTTAAAATACGAAATTTGTCCGATGTCATATTCTTTGTTCCTGCCCTATATTCAAAAATATATAACTTACTGAAGATCTTTCTTAAACTGTTCTCGTTATCAATTAAATGACATTCTTTTCATATATATCGTCGGATGATCGATCATACCAAATTAATTTTTGGAAAAATTATTTAAGGCAAATAATTCATAATTTCTAATTTCAGTTACTTTTATCTAATTTTCACTGGTGTAAATGCATCTAACAAAAGGAGAGCTGAGTTGACGGGACACCGATTTCCTTCTAATCCTACACAGTTGTAGAACACACGAAAAGGGGTTCGAAAATCGTGAGGTTAATACTGGATGGTGGGTTGAAAAGTTTTGAGTTTTATGATTTTCCAAACCATGTTAGGCTCAAAACATTTCAACACATCTCGTGTTCAGGTTCAAAACTTTTTAGCTCACCTGTGTATATTTTTTTTTAACTTTTATCTAAAACGAACTATAACAAATTATATAAGAATGCATGTGAAATTGTCCTTTCATTTTCTTTGAAACGGTCAAGTATTGGGCCTTATTACTTGCATAGTGTATGGTTCTGATGAATCCTTACAACTGTGTAGAATTAAAAAAGAAAAAATTGATGCCTTTCAAGTTCTCTGCTGCTCCCTTGTAAGTTTTAAAGATGAAAATTACACGATTTTTTATTGTTGTACAATGTAAACAATCTTAATGTCCGTAGTTGGATTAGGAAATAAGTGAAAAACAAATGTACAAATATTTTAATGGTGTAATAATCGATTTCAAGCAAAACTGTTTTTTTTTCTATTTTACAGGATTAATTATCATCTCGCGTCGATGTTAATTACTTTGCGTAGAAGATATTGGATAGAAGAGAAACCGCTTGTTGCACGGAAAACAAAACAAAGAAAGAGAAAGCGAGAGAGAGAGAGAGAGAAAGGAAAAGAAGAAGATAACTACGATACTAGCGCGGCCAGGGTCCATTAGGATGAAGAAGACAAGAAAATTCATTCGCGCGTCACCGCTAAAGCCAACAGTAAACACCGTGCCGTCGTTGGTGCATCGAGGTCACCGGTGAAAAGCCGCTTTTCATAGGGAAGAGTATTAACGTGTTTCTTCTCGATGCCATAAAGGGACGCCGAGAGAATTCGTCCAACAAAACGAAGCTGTGCTGGCTTTACAGAGATTTTTTTCTCTCTTTCTGTCTCTCTCTCTCTCTCTCTCTCTCTCTCTCTCTCTTTCTCACTCAAAGGAAAAAAGAATACACGAAAAAAAAAATCGATAAAAACCAAAAGATGAGATGAAGGAAAATAGAACATTGTAGAAGAGAAACGAGATAGACTAAATATTGAACATTTTCTTGATGATTGGAAATTATGCAAATCTGTACTCACAATGCGATCATCATCTAACTCTTGATAACCTCCTTTTGAAGAATTCGTCGGAAGAGAAGAAAAAAACAAGGACGAGACTCACCTGAAACAAAAAAGTCAGAAAAAACTCATTGAGATTCGCTTAGGATTCATAGTCCTGTAGTAAAGGACTTTTCTACTTCCTCTTCCTCTTCTTCCTCCTCCTATTTCTCTCTCTCTCTCTCTCTTTCTGATATCACCTGCTTCTTTTATAAGGAAGGAAACGAGCTGAACGTACCATTTCTATACACCGACTGGAGAACCTTAAGGTGAACTTCAAACTCGATGTCTTTCGTATAACGACTTCATTATACGACATCGACGATCTTTTCGAGTGCATGAATTGGATTTCAAGGAGCCTGCCAGCTTCTCTCGTAATTTCAGGACATCGTCATGAGGAAATTGAGAAGTAAAAAAAAATGAAGAAGGAAAAGGAAAAATCGTTGAAAAGGAGGATATCGAAAAAAAAAAAGAAATGATCAGAGGAGAAAGGAAAGAAGAAAAAATATTGAAAATTTTTCCTTCCTTACTCTGATTCCAGTTTTATTCACTTGTACCTCATAACTTTATTTCCTCTATGGTAGATATGGAAAATATCGTAAGATATTATTATTAACATTTACTTAAGGGATTCGCGAAAAACCGGTTTCATCGATAACTACCTACTTAACTATCTAGCATCGATTTGCTTTTTACATTCCCACGAGAATTTGAAAGAGTTGGTGGAAGTTATGTTATATACAATGCAGTAAAAAAAATAAAACAAAATAATAAAAAAAGGAATACACGAAATCCTGTATTATGGGTACGAAACCGAGATAGATACGCATCGACTCGCACCTTTTCGATGAGATCGAATAAAGAGAAAGACAGAAACAGAAGAATAAAAGAAAAGAGAAAGAGAGAGAAAGACAGATGCAGAAAAAGAAAGAAAAAAGAGAAAGAGAGAGAAAGACAGAGGGTTCGATTACTTTTTTCAGCTGATAGAGAGCAAGGTGTGAAGAACAAGAAAGAAAGAGAGAAAGAGAGAGAGAAAGAGAATAGACTAAAAAGAGGAATAAAAATAAAAGAAGAAGAGAAATAAAAAAGAAGATATTTAATGGTAGCCACGAAACGACTCTGGTACGTCGATCGATAAAAGTGCCCACTTTATTTTCCACCGACTCGACAGGTTCGAATAAAGAGAACCCGCCCTATTCGATCTCTTCCCACCAGTTGGAGAACATCCACCGTAGAAATTTCTCTCCGATATATCCGGACTCCTTGACATTATTCGTTGGACCGATCTTTAATCGTTCGTGAGAAAACGAACCGTTCTACATTGTTCTTTGAATCATTAGATCATTCAAAGTGTCTTCTATATAAATTTTTACTTTTAATTAAGGGTTATTAATTGCGACGCCATTTAATAAAAAGACAACATAGAATTTTCGATCAGCAGCATCGAGCGATTTGTTATTTGTCATTTTCGGAAAATAAAATTGTCTATTATTTGGAAAAAAGCTAGTTTATGTTTTAATAAAAAATATCAGATATTATAATTTGTTCTCCAACATGGCGATATCGTTATCCGCCATTTTAAGAAAACAAAGCTGTCCGCCATTTCGTGTGAGCAACGGTAATCGTAAAAATGTCGCGAACGTGGAAACATTTAATCGATGTAGTCGTTTAAAATACATAGATCACAGGACTATATCTCTGAGGACGAGAACGATGTTCCGATCGACGTGACAAATTCATTCTTGTTCGCATGGTTCCATCGCTAGCAGCACTGAAATCCTGCCAGTGGTTTTCGGTACGTTTCGAGGATGCACAATCGAATTTGCCCCCTCCACTCTCTCTCTCTCTCTCTCTCTTTCTCTCTTTTCTCTCTGTCTATCCCTTTTCTCTTATATATTCGGAAAGAGGAAGCACGCGGAGCTGGCCAACATCATTTCCGGTGTGGCACAGCGTTTAACTTCCGCCGTATTCTGATGTATCACTGTATCATCGTTCCTATCGAGTTCATGACCAATGGAATTTGGAATCATGCTGTCTATATACCCAGTGTCCTTTGTTTAACAATTTTCACGTTCTTGATATTGTCGTTTAATAATTAAGATCGTATTTGATTTCATTTTCTAGTTTAGTTCCTGATCAATAGAATATTTAAATTGTTTCATTTATACACCTGGTGTCATCCTATGTTTTGAGATTGTTAGATTTTCGTTAGCCTATTTTCCTATCGATTTTATAACCTATGAAATTTTCAAATCGTTTTACATATTAATCCGATATCATAAATTTTTGGCTATTTTCGTATCAGAAATGTTCTTATCGTATTATTAACGGATCGTTTTTGATTTACTTGTTAGTTGTCATCTTGAATTTTCCTTGATATAACTCTATAATAAAACGGTAAGTATTTTCTTATTTCTCATTCTAACATAAGATGCGAAACGAAGGCAAAGGAATATTTATCAAGATGATAAACGATCACAGTTTTCCGGCAGGATCTCTCATTGAATAAGAACGCCGTTAAGATTTATCGTCGCGGAAGGTGGTAGTAGCTATTCTTTATAGACCCTTCGATCACTCGTAAACTCAAACGACGCACCGTTGCGATTTTCGTAGCCGATTCCGACTTTTCCTTCGATCCTTACGAGTTTCAAACACATGTCGATATATGTTTCATATACATTCACTTACACATACGTGTGTATATACTCTCTTTCCTCTTTTTCTCTTTCTCTCCCTACCTCTCTTTCTTTCCCCCACCATCTTTTCACACGTATTTATGGTGAGCAAGCTCCCGATGGAGACTTCCTAGAGACGAACGGAAATAAAACGCGGTCGCGTGGAAGCAAACGATGGCGTGGCAAAATGCTAGAAAAGGATAGAAAAAGAGAGAGAAAGAGACGCTTACCCACCTTCTTTCGACCCTTGATAAATCATTTTAAATATGTATGAATGTCTCTGCGTATTTTTAGGGATTCTATTCATTTTACTAAGTAAAAGATCGACCAACTTGTTAGAATATATACTTCCACGTTATATGTGTTCAACGTTAAATTATTTATTTGTTTCAATTACATCATTCCGTTCGATATTTTATTATTATTTAAAACAAATAAAAAGAAAAAGGGAAAGAAAAATTTATCTTAGAATTAACTTCAATTATTAATATCTAATTAATTGATCTAATCAATTAGATAATTATATTAAAACAACAAAAGAGAGGAAAAAATATTACCCCAAATTATGGAATATGCGTTGAATAATTGGTTAGAATATTTATATACGATTTTTTTAATTTATAAATCACATTGGAAAATATATTTTGGTATGCGGTGAATGAAAACTCATTGATAAAACATAATAAAAACTTGTTATCAAGCGTATTATCTCGCGTTCTCAGTTCCATCCTCCTGTAGAACAACATCCGACAATATTCCCTCCCTCTCGGATTTTATTGGTTTGTACGAATTAAGCGGAATTTATAGACAACGCTTTTCTGGGGAGCTTCATTAGAACGAAACAATCGAAAATTGTGCATTTCTGTGGATAGCCGCGATTCGTATTGTGCGTACTGTTTTCCCAAATCTATTAACGTTTTGGAAACAGATGAGACCGTGGTATATTGGGACTGTTACTGATTCCCCTTCGCGTTTCTCGGTTTTCAATATACGGAAGGAACGAGAACAATTATTTCTGTGGTAATACATAAATGGTAAACTATTGTTTAATATGTTTAAATATTAAAAATTTTCTTTTTATTAATTTTACATTCCATATCTGTAGTCAAGAAATTATGGACAGGTATTGATATAACAATAAATAGCTTCTAGCATATTAAAAATTATTATTTTATAATGAATAATACTTATAAATTAACAATTGTTTCATTTATTATAAAAAGATACTTTTTGACTCTTTTTGTCTTTTCAATATTGTTAAGAAATATTATAGCAATAATTAATTAGATACAATTATTTATTACAAATATAAATCATTATTTTTAATTTTGATAAGAAATATTAAGAAGAATTGATTCGTTAAATATATTAAATAGTATATATATAATAATATAAATAGGATTCTGGTTACAAGGCATGTAAACTGGACCCAAAAAATTCTCCAGCAGGAGAAGAAATATAAATTCTTAAGAGTGGCGACAGTTTAGTTTCCAACGAAGATAAATTCATCTGGATAGCATATGCTCGTTCAATAACGATCGTTCGACTCGGAACATTATCGGAAGATCGAGAAACGATACTCGGTAAAACATTCGAATCGGATCATCAGTCATCGTGGAATCTTATGAAGATAGACACGCATTTCATACGCGAGACAGAACATCATTTTTCAATAATGGTATCAATGAATCTGCCCGTTTGACTAATATCTATAAGTAGTACGATAACTGAATTTGACTTGCTCTACTTTGACAAAATAACTAGCAAATATATTAGTTTCAACAATTTGACAATCATTTCAAATATTAATAATAATATATACATACAAATATATTTCCTTAATTTTTTCTTCGCCAAAATCTGATAAGATTTTATCTATTTTTAATATCACATATATAAACGTTCATATCTATAAATACATGCAAATTTGTATAATACAATATTTCAACATATATCTTTTCCCCAAACGAATAATGTATATCAACTAAATGAATCATCGGAGCGACGTAACTTTATAGCCAAAACATTGAATTCATAAAATAAATACATTATTGATTACATTCTAAAATTATGATGTCGTGCATCAACTGTATTCATTTTTAATGAGACAAATCATGTTATCTGACATTGTATGCGTTCCAACGCGTTCTAATTAAAATTAATTTTTATCTCGACTCTCTTGCGAGATAACAAAAATAAAAAACAGAGAAAGATAGGAATCGTGGGGCGGTGAGTGGGGGGAGGGGTTTGGGAAAGAAGAAGACGAGAAAACTATTTACGATCACGTTTTTCCATAAACGAGGAGTAACGAGGAGGAGTTCGATGAATATTACTATATCGATAAGAAAAAAAAAAGACATAAAAAGGAAAAGAGGAGGAAAAATATAAGAGATCCAATTAAGCGGTGATATAAACGTAAGGAAGAACGATAAACAGACGTTCGCTGGTTTCTCGGCCGAACGTGCCTAACAGAAATATGACGGGTTTCAAAGAGACACGCGAACATTCTCGTTCTTCCTGTCGCCCTCCCGTTAAGATTTCAACGTCATCCTCAATGTTGGTTCGCGAACACGATCGCATTAATCGTGACGAGCACGCACGGGATTTGACAATCCACGATAAACACGCTTTATCTCGTTTTATCTTTCTTTTTATATAAATCTCTTTTCCTCTCTTTATTATTTCCTTTATTTTTATATATATATATATATATCCCATTCCTTTTCTATCTAATTTGTTCTTTTTTTTGTTAAATCATAAATTTTTGTTTTTTTTTGGTTCAAATTTTTGACAATAAAATTATTCTTTTGATTATTTTTCCTCTTTTTTCTCCACCCTCCCTTCCCCCATATTTAACCCTACATCACCACCGTGGGTCCTTTTTTTAATGCCATGTGCCCCATGTTTGAATAACTATTTTTATTTTAAATTTAAATTGTAAATAACAAAATAGATTGTAAGATAATATCCTAAGTAACCCTAAGGGAGTACGTAGTAAGCTTTTTCAAATTTTTTTTAAATATAAATAATATTGAAATAACCCACACCCACGACAGCGTTAGTAAAATTCATCATGCCGACGAAGATTTAAATATAAAAACGTAAACGAGAGAACGTTTAAAATCAGCCTAATTTGTATACTTAAAAAAAGTATAGCAAAGAATGCAATAAAATTATTGTTCTGTCGTTTCGAACTTTTATTTGTGTTTAAACGCGTAAAAAAATAATTTTAAAAATATATTTTATCTCTCTCTGTTATTTTATATTTACTTTTCTCTTTCTATCTAATTTATCTTTCTATCGTATCAAAAATACAACTTTTCTGATACACGTAACGGTTCATCAAATTATTTTCTATCGATTAAAAATTGTTTTTTCTTTTTTTTACTTACAATTAAACGTAATAAAAAACAAAAGAAACAAAGGAGAGAGAAAGTTGAATATAACTCTTTCGATACATTTCTCCCTTTTTATTATACCGAAAGTGCAGTCAACAGTGAAATAAAATGATCGTACCGTAGCTTAAAACTTTTATTCGTGTTTAAATATAATAAAAATGAAAAGGAAATGTGTGTGTGTTGTTTTATCTCTCTTTTATTTGAATCAACATATATATATATATACCTCTGCTTTTTCTCTCTTTTCATTTCATAAAAATTGTATTTTTTACAGTTATAATGTTTGTTAATCAAATTTTTATTTTAAAAAAAAAGTATTGTTTAATCGTTTAAATATTTTTACTCATGTTTATATAATAGAAAAAGAAAAGTAATGTTTTTTTTTTAATTTGTTTTTTTATATTTGTTTTCTCTCTTTCTCTCTCCCTCTATTTCTCTCTCTCTCTCTCTTTCTCTCTCTCGGTTTTACTTTATATATCGAAAATAAAATGATTAACAGTCGCACTGCTTTCGAATATGAAATTCTTTTTTATTAATTAAATCATATATTCATGGTTAAATATAATAAAAAGGAAAAATAATATTTTATATCTTTTTCTCTTATTTAAACTTTTTACCATATCAAAAATACGGTTAATAATCCATTTTTAGAAAATTCTTTTTTACCTGTGCAATATTTTATTCATATTTTAGTATAATAACATTTACTTTCTTTTAACATATCTGTCTGTCTCTCTTTTTCTATATCTTTTGTTTTTTATCATATCAAAAATGCGAATAATAGTCCAATCAGTTGGGAATAAAAATTTTTTTTTCCATTTATGGGACTTTTAGTTATTCAAAATAATTTATTCAAACAGAAGAAGAAAAGAATAAAATATTGTTGAAGTACTGATTTCGTCACTAATTGGCCAACGAAAAGGAAACTTTTTAACATGAGAATAGAAAGTATCACATATGTTTGTAACGTGTGTGTGTGTGTGTGTGTGTGTATAGAAAAATCTGCGAATTTAATTTAGTTTGGTGTGAAACCCGTAAGCCAACTAAATTCGCGGCCAGCACGACGCCCGTGGGAAATTAAGAGGAATGATTGATACACGTAAAAAGAGAAATTAAAGGCAGCTACCATTTTCCTTCGTTCAACCTTAACACATAATGTGCTAACTCGGGTAAAGCAAGAAAATCTTCTCCAGCGATAAGAACATACGAGTACTGTGCGTTACGACAAAACGAAACGAAACGAAACGAAACGAGGCTCTTTTACCTCCATTTTCTACCACTTTTTATGCTTATCCCATAATCCCTTTTTTCTCTTCTAATTTTAGAGAAAAATCATCCTACTGTATTTCTTAGTAATGTTAAAGAATTATAATAATTTAAATGACAATTGAACGAAACTTTAACGAACCTTAATTTTATTCATTTAATTTATTAAAACTCTTTTTCGAGTATATATTTGATAATGTTGATATTCGATATAAAATCGATTACAATAAATTTCGATTTAGCTAACAATAAAGATTCGCGATAGGTATAGATACTCGAAGAATATTAATACCAGTAGGAGAGAACGAATTTAGTGAATTACGTTGGAGATTATGCGGACATGTTATATATCATGCATGCAAATCATTGGAAAATTCGTTTAATATTTAACATTGTTAGCGTCGCGTAGATGTGTGTGTGTGTGTATTTTGAAATTGAGATAATCTCCCAACGATCTTTTATCTATCGAAAGATTAAAGAAGTAAAATGTAGAAAAAGAAAGGAAAGAAAGAAAGAAAGAAAGAAAGAAAAGAAAAAGAATAGGATGTGAAGATCCATGCTTCTCGATCATGTCTGCTGATTTTCCAATATGCATACGAGCGTAAAGAGATCAATGAGAAGGGTTGGGTTAGCTTTTCTAAAAGCTTTTCTTTCTTCGTAGAAGTGTCGTTCAGATTACGAACGGAGCCTCCTCAACGTTGGGGTTTTCTTTTCTCCCACCCTCTCTCTCTTTCTCTCTCTCTTTCTTTCTACTTGCACCTTGCGAATAATAGAGCGATGAAAGATCCCGAGTGTATGGATAGGGTTGAAAAAGAAAGAAAGAAAGAAAGAAAGATACATCGGAGTAAAAAAGAGAGAACTAAAGACTAAGAGAGACACTGTGTAAAAGAGGAATAGAGGACACTGAGAGTTCAGCATTGATGCAGATAGGAACTATCTCACGTATTAAAAGTCTCGGTGCTATTTATAGCGAGTTCCCGATCGATCACCAACAACTGCATTCAGCGTTGGATTCGCGTCTAATCCAAGACTGGATGAAATGATTAATCGAGAAGGCAGATATCCGGTAGTTCGATATCATTTATTGGAAACGACGTGAACAGGATTATTGACATGAAATAAAATAATTACAATAATTCCAATTTCAAGTAGAAGAAACTTCAATATCTTTTACATATTTACAATAGAAATCAAATAATTTCAATAAAAATAAGAAATTAAAAAAAATAGTAAGAGAGATTAATTTAATTACTACGGATGATGTTTCAAAAAGTAATTATGTGGACGAGTTGTAAAGTATTGAGCAGAAACGTAGAAACAATTTTGTTGGTTTTTTTGTTGTCAAATTTTCTGTACGTGACCTATGTGTTTGTTCTTTCAATGAAGTCACATTTGTTCTTTCATTTGTGACCAACTTTACTATATTATTTTATATTTGAGACACGTTTTATATGAAACACGTAAAACTTGCATGACAGTCGACGTGTTAATAAAAAAAGAATATGTTTGTTTTGTCGAGGCTCAAAACTTATCAACCCAGCCTCGTATTTATTTTGAAAAATAATAAGAATTTATAAAAAAAATCGGGTTTAAGGTATTAAACTACGGGCCGATTTTTCAGTGCGCTATTCCCGCTGAACGAGCCGCCGCGCCGAAAGTGTACACTTACGAAACATCTGTAATCGCTCGTAGAAAAGAAAAGGTGAATAGATTATCACATAATGCAATTAGAAAATATAACTTTTAATAATGTAATTTTTTCGTATGGACAGTTATAAAGGTATGCACAAAGTGCAAAACAATTGCGATGGATAACCATGACGATTACAAATATACTCTGTTCACGAAATATCACGGGTGACTACAGTCACCACTCGTAGCGAAAAAGGGTTAAGAAAAAAGTACATTTATTTCAAAGCATACGATACAGAAAAAACTATTTTCGTGTATATACCTGCTGTTCTTGCATATCACCAAAATAGATAGTAACTTTTAAGAGTAGATGATCCTATGTAATTTTGTTGATAGATCAAACTTATATAATGTATTAGAAATAATACGATCAAAAACACGTATAAATTGTGTGTTCTTAAAGAGAAAGAGGGATACTACGAAAGAAATCATGGAAAATATTTTATAATACGTAAAAGCATTGCCGTTGTTTTCCTATCTACGAAGGTTTGCTAAAGCGGCTTTTAAAAGAAACATAGTCGAAGAGCGATCTCTCGTTTTCCTTTTTTCAACATTCCTCTTTTTTCTTTTCTTTTCACCCTTCATTCCACCTTCTCTCTTTCAGTTTTTCTCTGTTTCTCCGTTTCTCTTTCCCCCCTCGTTCTTTCTTTTTCTGTCTCTAACACTTATTTCTTTCTCCTACTGTCGCTTTTGTAAACGCGTGCCAGCTCGGGGTCGTTTCGCTTGAATATTTCCGAGACACCGAGCATAAAGCTATAACGAGCTCCGCGAAAACTCTTATATCCATGTTGGATAAGTCTTGGTAGAAAAATGACAAGTAATATAATACAACGTTGATGAATATGCTACGGTACTCTGGACAACTTCATTTTCTAACGGGATAATATAGCTACCAATTGGGTAACACCTTCATGAACAGGAATAATATCTTATCTTTATCCTTTTCTTTTAGAACAAATGTGTGTGTTAGCGTTTATACATGTAGGTGATCTATTTTCGAATCTAAATGTAGCAACTCTCCTGTTTGAAATTTTTATTATTTTTTGATGCCAATATCTGCTATACGAACGTTTTCATTTTTTATTCTGAACTTTTCACGTTTTTATTCAATGATTGAAAATTTATCTCCTAGTAAAATACTCAAGACATTTATACAATTGTAGGGATTGCGAAAAATCTTGTTACTATTTATTATTAAATCTAAAATAAAAATATTTAATCGATGTCCTGATCGTCGTCATTTTTAACGATCTAAAAGCTTAAATACCTTTTTTTCAGAAAATTATTACAATAGACTAACGGTGAGTAAACAAATTAAAAAAAATATGTATTTTAATGATTTATTCGATATTACAATCATTTATATTATATAAAATAAAAATAATTAAACTCCGCCTGCATGATCGCTGAGCGGATCGAGATCAGCGATCATGTTGCCGGTCCTAAGCCCGGGAAAAGGAGGAAGGTTGTTGGATCAGGTTAGCCCCCTATCCAACGTAAAAAAAAAAAAATTGCGGCTCATAGAAACGACACTCTGCCACGGAATAAGTAAAAAAAAAGAATGGAACGAACATATTAGCAGAATGGACAACAGAAGAATCGTCAGAATTGCACGGGATAAGTCACCGATTGGCCGCAGAAGTACGGGGCGCCCACAAAAAAGATGGCGCGACAATTTAACAGTGCAATAGGCAGAAAAATGTCGTTACGAAACAGGCAACTTGCCTAAACTAAAGAATGAAGAAGAAGAAAGAAGAAGAAAATAAATTAGAAAATCAATATTGTCAATTTTTGGACCAAATCCAATGTCACAATTACTGTGACATATTTTATCTTGTTATAATTGAATATTGTCTTTTTTCTTCCGAGTTACTTGAAAAATGAGGGAAAAAGAAAACGAAAACTAAAGAATAAGAATAAGTAGAAGAAAAGAGTTGACTCTTGACAAAATCGAACGATTTAATCGGGTTGAGAACGCCAGCTGGTGGGGCCAGACGGGTCTCTTGGATGCTTTTGGAAGGAGGATGTCGATTAAATTCCAAGGAAAGAACGTGCAGGTAGACTATCTATCTCTCTTCCTTTCTTACTTACTCTTTCTTTTTCTTTTTCATGAACGACTGGACCAGGGAAGAGAGGAAGAGAGAGAGAGAGAAAGAGAAAGAGAGAGTAAGCCAAATATAGCTAAATCATTTTATCATTTTACACGGGCTGGTTCGGGCGACTGTAAAAGGAGCAACCAAGAAAGGAAAGGACCAGGTTGATGAAGGTGGTAGTAGAAGTAGAAGTAAAAGTAGAAGTAGTAGAAGTAGAAGTAGTAGTGGTAGTAGTAGTAGTAGTAGTAGTAGTAGTAGTACTAATAGTAATAGTAGTAGTAGTACTGATGGAAAGTACTCGGAAGGGGGTTGAAGAGGGTTTTGATGAAAAAGAAAAAAATGAGTGTAAAATGTTAAAGACTATAAAACTCTTTCGGTGTTGAAAGTTATGCCCATTAAGGATTAATAAGGCACTGAGGTGGAAAAGAGCCAAGATGGCGGTTACTTTCCTTTTCCCAAGAGAAATAAAAAGAGAAAAGAAAAGGAAAAAAAAAAGAAAGAAAAAGAGAAATAAAGAGAGAGGGAGAGAAATAAAGTACAGGAAAAGAAATGAAGAGTGGGAGTAAGATTTAAGCCGCTTGGCTAATTTCCAAAGACGAATTTATTTATCTTTTACAGGTTAACGATTCGCGAATGGTAAGTTATGATGCTTTTCAACAGTTTTCAAACTCATTTACACATTGTTATAACTTATATTTTATCAATTAAGACTTTAGACTTATACGCGTTAATTATTAAAGATGGCAATTAATAAACTTGCTTACGTAACGTAAAATTTAATAGAATTTTGTAGTATGTAGAAATATTGTTAGTACGTATTTGTTTGTAAAAAGTGAATTTTTGAAAAAGAAAAAAAGACGAGATAACCAATCAGGTAAGAAGAAGAAAGTTGCACCAGTCTCGTAATTAAAACGTAAAAACGATATTTTTCGACGTACCATCGTCTTGCCGTTAATTAAACCGAGCTTGGCTACGTGTTGGTACCGGGCGGAAAAAGGGAGACAAGAATGAGAAAGAACTGGCGATAAAAGAACGGTAATAATATTATCCCTACCCCCAACTGAAAGAGAAAAGGTGCTTGACTTAACTTAAAGAACACCGAGGGATTGTAACCGTTAATACTTTAATAGATTCGTTAATACCTTTTACTCGAGCCTCAGAGTAATTATTTTTAATTAGATATGTATTACAACAATCTGGACTAACAATAAGTGTTTGGAATAAAGGGTTAGTATATATTGTAATTCGGTACGGATCAAATCTAACAGGGAACATGCTTTTGCACTTTGGGTTATATTCCCAGAGCAGATCGTTGATTGTCATTTTGCATATGCCGATCAATAATGTATGCCGATTGTTAATGCCACATCAAAATTATCGGTTCTTGCTAACGAACGTTACCGTACGAGAAATTTGATCGAAGTAAATTCTTCGATCGATCGTGTCATAAAATTCGTATATCTTTGATTTACATTATTTGGATTATTCGTTACAAGTATTGAATTAACACTAAACTTACCCCACTCGCGGTCAAATGACCGCGTCCTGTATTTTGTAAACAAAAAATATACCGTGAAAATACATTTTATGCATTTATTATTTATTTCTTAACAAAAGAAAATATTTTCTTCACTATCATCCAATTGGCTAAAAATTCATTCTTTATTAAGATATATATGTATTTTTTTGTAAGCGGTTATTTGACCGTTCACGGTAGACAATAGGTATATATGAAGAGTCGGTAGGTTTAGTGATAAATATTTAATCGATATCATTTAAATATGTAGGATAGGCTAATTCTTTTTATGTAACATGTTATTTAATGTTATCAAAATTAGTTTCTGGGTAACCAAAGAGAAAAGGAATGACTTGCCTAAACGCTTAACCGATGACCCCGATATCCAGGATATTTATGAAACGAATCTCCGGATTTTAGAGGGTTGAAGTGGAAAAAGGCCATCCTTCATAAGGCTTCATATTTTTCCAAGGATCGTCTTGCATAAATCAAGGGAGTAAAATCAATTTCGCGTTTTCCACGAACCACCAGAGGGCTGCCGTTATTTGCTAGGCACGATTTCAAGAGGGAGTGAGAGAGAAGGAGAATAACCATGAGAGAAAGAGAGAGAGTGAGTTGGGCAACGCGATGTTAGAACGTACACGACGAGTTGAATAAACCGTCGTTCACCGTAATGGCGGCGTACCGCTATAAGGAGGCTGTTCTCTTACGATGAACGTGCTGGCCCTGGGCCACGCTAAGATAGATCTCTGTTCCGTGACGTGTTTGTCGAGTCGCGTGACGTACCAAGCAGCATCCATTACTTTATGAACGCTGCTTGCTTGTATATACTTCTAGGGAGAAGGAACGAATCTTCGCAGCATCAACATTGGACCTCTTCCATTCTATCCTTATTCTATCCTCTTATTTTCCATCGGCTGCCAATGGCTAGTAGATCGATTTATTTCACTTTGAAGTTCTCCAAGCGAACTTCTGGGTATCTCCCATGTCCGTTAGTATCTTGGGAAAGAAGACTGACTGATGCAAATGATTGAACCATGATTCGACATAGAAATTAACGTTCGTTAGACGTAACGTAGGGAGCTTCTGATCATACAGGTTAACATACCGTAAGGTTTAATCAAGTAAATCTCTTAACATATACTTATAATTCTTTCTTCTTCTTCTTTTTCTTTTCCTTCTTCTTCTCCTTTTTTTTCGAGATAATTGATCTTTTTTAATTGATTATAGTTGACGTGATATCTATATGATAAAACAAATGTTTCATGTCAAAAATCGAATCTTGTTTTTTTCTTTTTTTTTCTTTTTTAGATATCAATTATTCTTTGCTAATCGATACAATAATAAGACCCTAAGGAAAACATGTAACCTGTAAAGTCGTTCATTTTCTTGCTTTCACGATAACGGAGATATCGTGAGAAATTTACTCGGAGTCACATATTCGCGTGGAACTATCACACGTATACTAGCATCTAACGCGTTCGTGGGATCGTTGAAGGCAGATCTACGATAGTATGTTAACAGCAGGAGTCTCGGTCCATAAGCGTTAGCTATCGGAGTTCCCATTAACCTCGATGGTTACGAACAACTCCTTCGAGTATCTTTTTTCTTCGATCTAACACCTTTCACGGGAAGAACAACCTTGTTTGTTGTTTGTCATTTACCTTACACAAGAGACCTTTTCTTACTTTGATTAATCAGACTGGATTGCGTGCTTACGCCTGATCGATATATATATATATCAAGAAGATTTATCTTATTATTTTTATTTTGAATTATGTTCTTATGATATTTGTTTGGATTGCAAAAATTAACACAAAAAATGGCTAAACATTTATTATCCATTCTACTACTTTATTCTATTTTTTGATTCGATTGAAAACATAAGAGAAACGACGATGACACCGTTACCGAGTGAGATCGAGAGAGAAATCTAAAGAGGAATCGAGAAGAAGATCGAGAAAGAGAACGAAAGCAAACTCGAAGATCCTCGTCCCGCGATATCGTCGGGTCACGACCCCGACGCCTATTTGTTATTGTAATCTGCATCACTATGGATGAGACACGGATAATGGGCTCTTCGGATTTGCTGGGTCAACCTCGAGAAGGGAAAAACGAATCCGTGGTCATGGCACTTTCTGAGTACATGTACTACCTACATACATATACATATTTACGTTTCATCGATATTCAAATTTCATTTTTCTCGACAATCTAAAATCTCCTCTTGAATAAAGAAAGAAATAAAAGTATGATCAAGAAGAAAGTGATCAAGTTAAATTTTATTATCAATTTTCAATAAATATTTATGGTAAATGTTTGATAAGATTTCATTAAAATTCTCTAACGTTAGAAGATATATTTTGATTCATAATTGAGACTTTTTTTGATTAACCATAAATTTATCATTAGATTCCATTTTTTTTTACAATCTCGAATTTCTTTCTCGAAGAGAGAATATAATAGAAGTTTGATAAGATAAAAGAAAATGTATGAGTTAAGTTAGATTATTAATTGAAAATTATAAATCTTATCTACGAAGGTTGGATAAAGTTTGTCGGAATGGAATGGAATGGAATGGAATGGAAAATGTTCTTTAACGATTTCGTTCAATTCATAATCGAATGTTCTTCCGAAGAAGCATAAATTTAGTTTTACATAACGCACGCTATAATTTCCTTCTTATTCACAGTCCGATACACAAAGAATCGAATTGCATTTTGAGGCTTGCACTCGTGCGTGAGTTACGAGGAAGGAAAATCAATTGCCGGAGGGTAGAAGGATATAACTAGGGAACCACAGGACATGGGTCGACGAGTATTGCAAACGCGCATTGTCGGCGTCTTACCGAGTACGATGAAGCTGCACATCTATTTCATTTCAATGGAACTTCTCTTATCATAAATCATGATTTATTGCCATCAGGTTTATGTGTAGATATGTACGTGTGTAGAATGTATTTCTATATAAATGTATAGTTATATATAGATATAGATATATATATATATATATATTGAATAGTAGTACCAATTCGATATTGTACACGAACGCGTCGACGAAGATTACTCGAGCTACTGACTACCTCTCGAACCCCTCAGGGATATGAGAAGCTTCTAACTTCCGCGTACATTTAATCGAAACCTTTTCTTTTATCATAGTTATTTTCTTTAGCACGTGAAACGATCGAGTCACGAGCTATCTTCAATTCTAGACCACACGTACACTTGAGTAACGATCAATTAAAAACTTAGATTGTTTTTTAAAAATTTCTTTAAAATAAATATTTAAAAAATATAGTTACGGCCCTGAAGTTCTTACTCCATGTTTAAAATATAATCACATTTTTTCAATTAATTTTTTCACTGTCTAAAACAAAATAATACCGACCATTAAAAGGATAAAATCTATGAAAAGTAATGAAAAATTATTTTCCAATAACTTCTTGCCAAGAGAGAGAAGTATGTTTATTCTATATAAAAGAATAAACGTGAATGTTTTGAATACGTTAAAGAGTTATTTTATTTCTAAATGGTCTAGTGATTTTTCGGCTGAATTTAATATAAATATATTTTAATACCACCGCAGATATTAACGTAAAACAACAAGAAATTTATTTACGATATAATAATGGAATATTAAACGAATAAGTAAACTCTAGATTTCGTATATAATTAATATTCTCTCTTTGAATATGCGTTCGCAAAGCACGTAATTCACTTAACGACCTCTCGTCCAAGACCAATGTCAAAAATTATTAACAAATTCCAGGCACCTGGAAACGGCCTTTGCGTTCTATAACCTAAGATAACTTAAACCCGCCCGTAATAATATATGAAATACAATTGAAAACATTTTTAGATTGATATTAGAATTTAACCTTTCGTCGTCATGATATATTTTACTAATGCTACGAAGTTGGATTTTTCCAATGTTATTGTTAATTAAAAACTTTAAAAATATTTATTAGTACTCTTTGAAATTTCTATAATATTATCTAATAGTTTATTTTGTTATTTATAAATTTAATTTAAAAATAAAAATAATTATTCAATCACGGCAAGACCCACGGTACCGATGGAAGATTAACGTTTATACGTATCACAGATATTTTTCTGTCATTAATGAAAATTCGTCAAAAAATAATTAAAAAAAAAAGAAAAAAATATGAATTTTTTAATATCCAAAATATATTCGTTCGTTGCTATTAGAAGAAACACGTGCTGTTCCGTGGATCGACTCCAATTAAGGCTTTCCAATCTTTTACGAGGAAAGAAATCGATTATAGGACGATAGCCTCGGGGAGTCGATTCACGTTCTTAAATTCACGATTCTACGAGGATACGGAATTAAACGTCTCGATTGGACTCGTTACTTTCTAAGGTCGTTCAGCTTCGAGGATCAAATGCTGTTCTTGTTGAAGAGGGACAACGAGTCTCTGGTTTACGCGAGCACCAAAATTAGCACCAGTGAAATACGTTCCTTTCGGATCTTCTTCTTCTTCTTCTCTTTCTCTCTCTGTCTAAGCTTTTTCTTCTCATTCTCCGTGTTTTACGATTGAGTAGGCACAAAATGAGAATTCCAAGATTTCTAGCATAGAATAGAAATCGACTTCTAAAGGATATTGCAATCCTTTCACGATTTAATGAATATGTAACTAACAAATACGATCTTTTCATCTCTTCCATTTGAAAGAAAAAGATAGATTAAAAAATTAATAAGTTATTTTTATTTTTAATTAAAAAATAATACATCTACTTGACCTGAATTATATTTTGTTTTTTCTTGTATTTGTTAGACGTAAGAAAAAAAGAAAAAAAGAACAATTTAATAACCGATTTTCATTATTTGAATCATAATAAACATATTATTTAAATAAGTAATAAATTTCAATATAATTCGCAATTGCGAATCATAATATTTTAAATATATTTGATATAGAAGAAAACAATTAGAACTAAATAACTAATTTGATACTTACTGTTACATAAATTAGCATTCTGAGACCACATTCTTTAGGTTTAATCAGATCGAGAATACCGATAACAGTAACGATGATTGAACACAGATGAGAGTTTCATCGAAATCAAGTATTTCTAAGGCAGAAGGCTAAGAAAATATCATTTCCCCTTGATGGCGGATTTAAGAAGGGTCGATTTGATATGAAGGGATAAAGAGGAAGGTCGAATAGCTCGATAGAAGTTCATGGTGAATTGGAGAGTGGCGAAGGGACGATACGAAAATAATACGTTTCCCCGACTTGCATTTTCTCTTTTATATATAATATCTACCTTCTTCTTACATACCTAGTACTTACTTATCTACCTACCAACCTACCTAGAAGAGGGCTAGCGAGTTTTGAGGATTCCGATATCTTCCATTTCATTTCCAATCGAGATACCCCAATAGAAGAAGTTCGAGCTTTCCCAATAAGCAAGTCGTCGGCTCCATGCTGCACTGATCTTTGCACAACGTTTCTAGAAAAGGTCTCTTGGTTATAGTATAAAAAGAGTAGGATACAGGAAGAGTAAACTAGGAATTTTATGAAATCATAAAGTTCCGAGATATTTCGAGATAAATCAACGAAAAAATTTTATATTAGAAAAGAAACATAGTATTTCTTGGCGAAAAAAAAATATGCAATGAATTTAAATAATATCAAAGCACCAAATTAATTTTTGCATCTAATAGTTTTTGAAACAAAGAAGAAAAATAAAGAAACAAGTTATAAGAAAAATTTTCAAATTCAAAAGGATGTTCTGATAGAGAGAAAAAGGAGGAGTAGAATAATAAAGAAGAAATAAAAGAAAGGAATTCTTATGGAGAATAGAATAAAAAAAAATGACGCCGTAAGTCTATTGGTGAACGGATCACGAACAGTAGAATATTTTTTCGATTTAGGTCGTCTGTATGTATCCGTGTAAGATACTCTATTCCTCCTTTCACCGATGACAATAGGAAAGGCCAATAAAGTCGAAATTCATAGAATTCTTCGAAAATGGCGTCCAAGATTCTTCGAGTTTTTGTTCGAGTGACGAAATATCCGTTTGTGCGGGAGAAAAAAGACGAAAGATAAATCATTTATAGGATAATAGTATAATATATACATTTATTATAATATTGAAAGAAAAACATATTAAGAATCCATTTATGTATTTTCATATTGTAATTTAAAACAAAACTAAGGTATGTAAAAATATGCACGGTTTTTCTTACGAATGCTGAAATAAAATCTGATTGTTTCTTACAATTGTGCTTAAACGTAGTAAATAAATATGAACTAAATTTTAATTTTCATGTTATTATATTTATAGGGGTATTTAAACGCGTTTCACAAATCATTAAATTATTTTCAAAATTTTGTTGCAAAAAATAGATGATACAATGTTCATTGTTTTTAGAACACTTTGTATTAAATCCTAAAATTTCAAATAAATGAAAATATACGTGAGAGAGAGGAAGAGACTAAAATATTAATATCGTCGTTTTGTTCGATCGCATCTCGGATTGCGAAGCATGCATTCCACGACCGATTGAAGCCGGATATACATTCGGTTTCCAACTATATCGCAAGGAAAGTATAGAAGAGGAAGAGAAAGGGAAGAGAGGAAAAGAGCAAAAGGATATATTTATATTTCATTCATCCTTTCCCTCTCGGCTTTTAATCCGATTAGGTAGAAAAAAGTTTGATACTCGGTGGCAATGATGCTCAGATATAAGCTCTAATCCCTTTTTCGGCGTACGACTGAACGGATTTGCTGCTTGCGTTTCCAACGATATCGCCATTATTTCCGCTGGTATATACCACAAAAGACGATCATTGCTATGGTCTCGGATATATGCCGGTTTACTTGTTCGAGACACATTTTCTAACTGGTACGACCATTCATATATTATCCATATATGTAACATTTATATATCGTTTGATATTATCGAAATGAAACTTATTTTGGTAGGGTACCAACAATTTTCAAGCGACACAAAAAATGAAAGATTTTTGATAAAAATGTGTTATTTCTGTAAGGAGGAGAAACGGGAAAATATCGATCGGGCAAGACTTGTGGGGAAACGATAGGAGAAATACGAGACAGCAACGCAACGGGCACAACAAATTTAAACCACGATACGAAAAGTACAACAATGTCATTAATAAGAATGATTTAATAATAAGTTGGAGATAAAAATTTGTAACTCGTTTTTAGAATTGAATTTTTTACATTTTTTCCTAATTAAATTATTAATAAAATGAATTTATTAAAAAAATAAATGTAGAAATGAAAACCTAACCTCCAAAAACAGAAACCTTTTCACGGTGAGACCAGGGTAATCGAAATTATTTGCGATTTCATTCATTTTATTGTTATTAATATTGTAACGTAAGTATTTTCGAGCTAATGGCTATGCTAAATTTTATCTAAATTTATTTATATATTTAATTATTATTCACTTTCATTTGATACATCTGACATGTTGATTCTTTTTTTTTTTAAATAATCAAATGAAACATTTTCACATTTATCCAACAATTCGTTAAAAAATGAAATGTATGTATATATGAAATAAATATTTTAAGCATATGATATGTGTATGTGTAGAGATACTTTTAATAATTTTAGTTTTAAAGTACAGTGTAAATGTGAAAAAAACATTAATTAATAATCTAATAATTCAATAAAATTACTAACATAAGATACATAAGAAGTTTCACTTTAGTCGCGCGTTGGTTCTAAGAGTTTGACTTTTTGCCTAAGCTTCGATTTTAATTAATAATTATTTTATGTTATTTTATTTGTAATGAAGATTATGTATACTCAGCGATCATAAAAAATATTTGATTTTTCGTTCTAATCTTTTATCGTTTATTTTATTATCATATATTTTATAGTCATAGTATCATTGATTATTGTTAGTTTGTGTTTATTGTTAATTATAATTAAAAAAAAAAGGAAAATTTATTTCTAAAGTAATATCATTGTTCATTGTTGAATAAAGATACTATATCGCAGAAAAAAGAAAGATTAGTTATTGAACTGACGAAGATCACGTATTACATTTAAGAAGTGATCGTAGCGAGCTCGAACAAACGACCTATACCGCCGAAGCATGTAATTTCGTTACTCGGAGGACGAGGTTTCGCAAACACGAAGTTCTTCCATGGCAGAGTTGCATATCGATCTTGTGCTATCAAAACGTTTAGAAATAAGAGGAGAAATATTCATGAAAAGTGAGAAGATAGAAAGAGAGGAAACGAGTATAAAAAAAGATTACGTTAACGAATCCATGATTTCAAATTTCGCGAGATCTAAATTCAACGTATAATTATCATTTTTTTAAATTTCTTTTTTATTTGTTCATTGAATTTAATTAATCCGACTTAGTATAACATTAATTACAATCAAAGCTTGTAAGGGTAAGATATGAAAAAAAATTGATGCGTATAAATGTTACATCCCTGTCAGACATAATCATTTAAAGTTCACTGTACAAGATTTTAAGTGCGAATGGTGAAGAAGATCCTGCGGCCTTTTCTTGGAGAAGGACCACGAAAAATGCTTTGAGCGGTCAGCAGGTGCAATTAGATGCTGCAATAAGATAGCCATTAATAGCGACCGCGACGTCACGTAATTATAGTGATCGCATCAGCGAGTGGAGAATCATAATCCAGAAAGGTAGACTCGTTCTTAAAAAATTTTCGAAAGAGAAAGAGAGAGAGAGATAGTTTCAGTTTGACAAAAACAAAACTTAAAAAAATTCATATTGTTACAATCGATGGAATCGATATTGTGGTACAGTTATAAAAAAAAAAAAAGAAAAACAAAATCATATATAATTGATATCATGATTCTATCTTATAAACGAATTAACTTTCATAATAATAATCCAATCTCTTCAAATACAAAAGATAATAGTATAATATAAGATATTTTGTATATGATTTTTAATATCTAAAATTCATCAACGTGACATTGGTATTAACGTTTAATTAAAATCAACTAAATATGGAATTAAACGATAAAGGACATTTCAAGGGGAGATAAAAGAGATAAAAATCATTTCGCGAAAGGGCCAAGTCTATAATTTATCTTAGTCGTCGAGTGGTTTCACGGAGTGTCGCTCTCTTCCTTCCGGTAACTCGCGAAAATGTAGAAGAAATCCACGTACTTTTCTTTTTTCATCTCTCTCTCGTCGCGTAGAAAAAAAGACCTTCCCAAAAAAGCAAACAAAAAAATAAAAAATAAAGCAAAAAAAAAGAAAGACAAGGAAGAAAGTCTTTGTTTTTCTCTTACTCTTTCTCGGAAGAAAAAAGGGATTGTTTTTTTTTTAATATAAAAAAACGAAAAAAAAGAAAAAGAAAAAATCGTTACGCTGGCTCAGACACGGAAGCTGGAAAGCTCGCAGGACACGGCACGGCGACGGTGTTTCATTACTTTTACCAACTCATTGTTCCTCGTGCGCGGAAAACGCGGCGCGTAACATAATTCATATCTAAACTCAAGTTTAATCCAGCTCTCGAGGCGATCCACGGTGACCGGACAAAGTTACGAGTTCCCGTAGCGATACGAAACGAACTTGTCCTCCGACGAGGATTACTCGCTTTGAAAGTCGAATAACTTCCCTCCTGTCGTGTCCTCTCTCATTACTTTCTACAATTTTTCTTTTCTTTTCTTTTTTGTGCAGCCCTTTCGTTCGTTGATGAGTACTACATCCTTCTAACCTCCTACCATTAACCCTCTTCCGCCCCCCTCCTCCTCCTCCTCCTCCTCTTCCTCCTCCTCTTCCTCCTTCTCTTCCCCCTTCTACTCCTACACCTACTCCTTCTCCTCCTCCTCTTCCTCCAACTCCAACCTTCTACTGCCACCCTCATTTCACTGACACTTTGAAGTAATCCGAACAAAAGTCTAATTAGTTCTCTGTGCGAAGTCAAATAATATTATATATTATAATATATGGTGTATTCTCATTCTGATGAAAAATTATTTCGACAAATTAATACCGAGAAAAAAAGCGTGTTTTATTCTTTTCTTCTTATTTCTTTTCCTTTTTCTATTTCTTTTCCTTTTTCTTGTTCTTTTGTCGAATGAAAAAGGATAGAAAATCTCGAGTAACAGTCGATTAGGATTATTTTCTTTATGGTCATGAACGTATCAATGATTCGAAACGCTCGTCATCTTGAACAGACAACGATCGTGGGAGCATTTTGCTTGAAACAGAAAGAGAGAAAGAGAGAGAGAAAAAGATAGAATGAGAGAATGAGAAAGAGAGAGAGAGAGAGAGAGAGAGAGAGAGAATCTAAACGCCGGACATCAAAGCTTGATAACGCAGAGTTAGACTAAATCGAGCGGAACACGTGCGAACGCTTTATCGCACTGATTCACCACCACTCGCTAATGTCAGTGATCTTCGGTAGGTTCGTGTGAAAATGATCGCGACCATCAAAGCCGATGATCGACGTACGTGCACAAGGAAAAGTACACCCTTAAATCGGACGGATGATCGCTTCGATAATTTTGAATAACCGTATACGATTTACGTTCTATATGCATACCTATAACCATTATCATACCTAAGAATAATACGAGCGCCATTGTTTGTTGTCTATTTTTTCTGATTAAATCTCATTTTTTTTGTTCTTTTCTTTTAACTTTCGTATATCTATGGGAATAACAAGGCGTCTTCAGTTTCACTTTATATTTTTAATTTTTGAATTTAACGTTATTTATTGTTTTTCTTTTTGCTCATTGTCACGTATAGGAATAGTTTCGCGTCATCGATCCTTTTCTATTTTTTCTTTTTAAATTAAATATTTTTTCTTTTTTATCGTCGTATATAAAAATATATAATAATAATAGTTCAAATATATGTATTCTTTTTTCTTTTCTTTTTGTCTTCGTATTATCGTGCACGATTGGATAGATCGGCCCATTAGCTCAGTTGGTTAGAGCGTCGTGCTAATAACGCGAAGGTCGTGGGTTCGATCCCCCCATGGGCCAATTTTTTTTTTTCTTTTTTTTTTCAACATCTATACAAAATATAAAATATACAGATAATATTGATCGAAATTTACAATTTTTGTAAATGGTATAACCCCATTAAATAAATTACAGTTCCCATCAGATCACTAATATCAAGTAACGTGGGCACGGTTAGTAGAACGGATGGGTGATTCTCGTTCAAACAAAAATAAGCCATTTCATTCTATTCTCATATATACGAATAGCTCTGGTTATTGTTACTTTTGTATTATTTTTATTTTATTAATATTTTATTTTGGTATTATTAATAGTAAATAAATCGTAAAAATTTATATCATATTCTCATATGATATTATTTTACTTCAAACAGAAGTATGCATTTCTAGGCGTAATTAGATGAAATTGGTCCTTTGAAAATGGCTTTAAAACACGAAAGCAGAAACGTGCTTGGCCTAATTTACTCGCGATGAATCAATTAAATCTCTATAGAGGTGAAACTCCGATGCGAGTAGAAACCTTTAAAACTTTATCACGCGTATATTTTATCGAATACGTTAAAATACGAATGTACGCTGGACAAAGAGAGAGAGAAAGAGAGATTCATTACGGGAGATTGATTATAATCAGGAAAGATCGATCACACACACACACACACGCGAATTCCAGTGTCCTTCGTAAATCGAATAGCTGATATTTTATCTAGCAATACATTTTGTGTAAATAGGATCTACCATTCCCGTTGAAATTCCATTAAAATATAGCCAACGCTAATGTACTTTTAACGAGCACGAACTAAAGATCGGACATTCTCAGACTTATTTCGTTTATCTTTTTTCTTTCTTTTTAATTTATTCATTTAATTTTGTTGTTGCTGAGATATCTTTATCATTATTTTTTATCAGTGAACGTTTCATGGACGGGCAAAAATAAATATTAACATTTTGTGCAATTAATATAAATTATCATGTCATTTTTAATAACTTCAAAAATATTCTCATGTTATTCTTAATAATTATAATAATATAAATTAACAGAGAGAGAACTATACAAATATTTTAAGTTGAAACACGTTTGTACAAGGATTAAAATTCTCATTCTTTTGGCATGGAGCCGACGCATCTTCCTCTTCGTGCTGATCGTATCGGTACTTGGAAGTAAAGACCGTAAGAATAAAGAGAAAGAGAGAGAGAAAGAGAGGCATAATTTGTTTCCGAATGTACTGGGTGATCACAAAATAACAATCTCTTTTCAATCTTCACTTTGAAAGATCGAGAGTAATAAATTAAGAGATTTAAAGAAAGAGGAAAGAAAAAAAAAGAGAAGATGTATTCACGATCAAGATGTACCGAAAGAATAGCTATATTTCGAGAAGAATATTACTCTTAATGTTACTCTTAATGTTATTCTTATAAAAGACAGAGATAGAAAATCGATCGAATACTCGGGTCACGAGAAATTACCGTAGCGTGCATCAAGTTGAATATCAATGCACTCGGAAATGTTCTATGAAAGAAAAAGAAAGAGAGAGAGAGAGAGAGAGAGAGAGAGAAGAAGAGAAGGAGAGAAACTTGCTCTTACAATTGCAGTAATCTTTGGATAATCGACTTTCCAATTGCATTCATAGATACCTTCGAGGAATCTAACATAAGAGCATTCAGTATGACGACTATAATGTCTGCCACAAAGTATCTTCCTTAGAAATGCCATCAAAATTATAGTATATATTGAAAAAAAAAAAAAAAACAAAAAAAAAACAAAAAAGAAAAATCATTTAACGTTATCAGAGTTAAAATTTCTCGGATGAAATATGAGAATGTTTGTTGAATGTTTTACCTTGAAAATAAATGTATATCGACCTGCAGCTTTTAAGAAGAGTCGATATCACTTTGGAAAGAGCACTTTAGTCACACCTGCTTTCGATCTTTCTGTCAGAATCCATCATTGTTGCTACTTATGGTGCCGAAGCTTGTAGCTCTTGGTGTTTCTAACCGTACAACGCGTTGTCATTAGAGGCGTCGTTAGGAACAGCTGTGTTTTACATTGTTCCTTGATTTCTCGCCATCTTGGAAAAGCTACCTCCTTCTCTTCCTCCTCCTCCTCCTTCTCTTCTTCTTCTTCTTCTTCTTCCCTTTAGCCCTTTACCACTTACCCAACCAGCCCATCTATCGCGTTATCTCTTTCCCTTATCCCTCAGCCGATTCAAAATGAAGTGTATCGTTTGCTAGGAGAAGATGGGAAATGGGATCTAAGCGTTAACCGATAATGCACACACTATCGACTTGAATTTCCACGTGGGACACTTTACTTCCCTGACATATTGCTCTTTGGTTAAGGGTAAGGTGAGGATACCTTCTCGAAACACGATCGTGAAAGAGAGAGAGAGAGAAAGAGAAGTCTTTACATCGCGGTTTCCGTTTTGGGTTGAAAGCACCATGACGGTAGCGAGATGACATACGACCGCTCGTAAAACATTGTGAGAAAGCACCTTAAGGTTCGTAACTTGCTTCCGGTGGTATAGTCTTCTTCGTCGGGATACAGGAGATTCAAAGATGATGCTGAAGAGTAAAGATTTCCTATATGCAGATATTTTTTTGTTTCTTGTGCTTTCTTTTTCTTTATGGTTTACTTTCTTTCTTTCTTTCTTTTACTGTAACCTGTAGTACGAGGTAAAGAAATCCTTATCGATTGGTACCAACACCTGCTTGTAAAAAAATACGATAAATTTGTCGAGGATTTAAATCTCTTCAAAAGGATTTCAACGTGGGGGTGTTTTTTTTTTATTTTTTTTTAATTGGAAAGTGAAAATTATAGAAACGTACTGGGTAAAAATATATATGTTTGAATTATATTTATTATTGTTTTAAAAGAAGACAAACAAAATAAAAAAAGTAACAAATAAATGCAAAATTTGTTGCAAAGTTTTATTGAATGATTAGAAACGAAAAAGACAATTCAATGGGGTAGTATTACGAGTAAGATCTATCAGCGATTTACGTACAGATAGTTTGAAGTTAGTTTGCGTGATTCGCGATAGTAAAACAGTGGTAGCGAGCCATTCACGGTATTTTCTCTCATTTCGAACGGCACGTGAATACCGTTAGTACTAATTCCAAAGGGAACGGCTATGTTCACCAGTGATATTCGAGAAAACAAAAGTACCTGAAACTGCGATACCACCTATTTTCTTTTTTTTTCGATTAAACTACGTACTCACGACATTTAAACTCGTTTATCGTTGCCTTCGTCGTGAAAGGAACAACTAAAATAAATAAAAAACGAATAAGAAGTAGGAGTAGAAAAATTTCTTTTAGTCTGTGGACGACTGTTATATTTCTTGGTGCTAATCTACCCTATTCTTCGAGAGATAAGAAAAAAAAACATTAAAATGAAATGAATAAAGCTGATAAGGAAAATCGAGTAACGTTCAGGTAAGGTTTATTGATAAAAAAATAACGATGTGAATTGATTTTAAATAAAAACTAATGGTCTAGTCCTTGATTTCTACATTTTTATAATCTTTTCGAACTTACAATCAAAGTAAGTATTATCAAAAGTAATCAAAGTAACTTATATATCAAAGTAAATAAAAATTTTAAAGTATAATAGATTCTGATTATTGTGGATTTTAAAAATATTTCAAATCTAATTTAAAATCTTTTTTATTGTTTAAAATCTTTAATATTGTTATAGGTATACACGAATAATTATAAAAAATTATATATAAAATATAATCTCTGTTTGACATTGATTTTCTATAAATTTCAATGTAGATTAAGATTGTATATTAAATAATATGCAAATAAATAAATTATCAATTACTATATATATACTACCGGCAAATAACTTTAAAGAAAAGATAGAAATAAGGAGAAAATAATATCTTGAGTAATTTATTGAAAAACATTAAATTTTATTATTATATGTATATAATTACTAAGAGTATTTAATTATTTTGTAGTATTAAAGTATTAAAGTATAAAATGAATAAAAATTTCATCAGTCAGCATTATAGAAAGGGGTACTATACACATACATAACAAAACAATTTTAATCAAAGCTTTTTCTTTCTCTGTATTTGTGTATATATAGAGCGTATAAAAATTGTAAATTATAATGATTGTTCCAAAGCTTGAGAGCGCAATGCAGGAAAAATTGAGGAAACCTTCCTTGTTCTTATCACCTGACCCAAGGTTTTAAGCTAAAGTTGATGCGGTAAATGACATTTTTGTTAGCACTCAAAGAAGAGTTCATCTGGAGCGAATATCTACAATTTAGTAGTCTCTATCTCTCTCTTCTTTCATTTCTTATTTTCCCTAGAGAAATAAAACAGAAATGAACAACAACAAAACAAACATGCTCTTTAATGCTCGTTCTTTCAATAGTATAAAAAAAAAAAAAGAAAAAACAGCTACAGGAAGAGCGCCGTGTTTTAAAAAATTTAACAGGATAAAAAAGAAAGGAAGAAAATTACGATTCAAAAAAACTTAAGTAGATCAACGAAGGGATCGAAACGATTTAAAAAAAAATGAAAAGAAGAAGAAATTCGATTGAGATGAGATGTTAGTTAATTCGTTCATTTAAAAGAGAAAGAAAAAGAGAAAAGTAAGAAAATTGTTGAAATTTGTTTGGTTCAGTAGAAAGGAGAAAGTAGGAGAAGGAGAAGGAGGAGGCGGCAATAGCACGTGGAGGCTTCAGAGGAAACGTTCGAGGTTCGAAAGAGGATTTAATTCAATTTGAGGAGGAAGTTATCTAGATACTCGATAACGATTCTCGTATTTCGAAAGTAGCCAAGCCTTTATCTTACGCTCCTTTAGTCCGAACTACCAAACGCTTACTCTTCTATTACTCCTCTTTCTTTCTCTTCTTTTTTCACCTTTTATTTTTTTTTATTTTATGCTATCTATTTCTCTCTTTCGTAAGGTCAAAAGAGGATTTTCAACGAAATCGATAAAGTTTTCCCTCATTTTTTTTTCTTTTTTTCTCTCACTACGAGCCATCTCCACTGCGATTACCAAACCTTTTGAATGTATATGTGTGTGTGTGCGTGTGTGTGTAAACGAGAGAGAAAGAGAGAAAGAAAATTCTCTTCTTCAATTTTGTCAGAGATTCTAGACCGCCACGTCTCGAACGTGGAAAGATTTAATCAACGTTTCTGTGTATGTGCGGTTAGTATGTGTGTGCATGTATGTAAAGAGAGGGGAGAAAGATGTCTTCTTCCACTACTTCTACTTCTCTGTTACTACGATAAATCTGTTAATGACCGAGCTGACTCGAAAATCCGAATTTCCAGTTAGAAATCATCAAGAAGAGAGAGATAGAAAGATAGATAAAGTGTGGAAGAGGAAGAGGAAGAGGAAGAGGAAGAGGAAGAGGGAGAGGGAGAGAGAGAGAGAGAGAGAGAGAGAGAGATAGAGATAGAAATGGAAGATGATCGTATCGACACCTGCGATGCCAATTTCCGGAAAATATTCTCCATCTCTCTAAACCCCCCTCCCCTCAGCCTTTCACTTTCATCCCTTTCTATATATACATATATAGAATATATATCTTTTCGTCCATCGATCCTCGTTTCCATTTGAATTCAGTATAGCAGATATGTATCATGTACTATACGAAGATTGATTGAAATTGACTGATAGCTAGTTAGATTATCAAATTAATATGTCCAATAAATGATTAGCTTTGATTTATTATAAATATATTAATAAAATCATACGTTGCCCCGTTAAAATGTATAATTCAATTATTTCATGTAATAAATAATTATTTCATGAATTACTTTGAATTATATATACTTTAAAGGGTAAATATGAAAATATATAAATATAAAAATTTCTTAGAAGTTGGCTGGTAAATATATATGTAGGATTCGTGAAAAAATTGGGCCGTTGGACTGACTGGACCGGGACTCGAACCCGGGTCTTCCGCTTTCCGGGCGACTGCTCTTAACCATTGAGCTATCCAGGGCCCACCGTCCAATCTCCTCACGAATGCCTATTTAAGTGTTTGGCTTGGAGGTGCTCGCATCCCACATATATAGACAAACAATTTCATTTAATTGTCTTAACTATGACAATATTCTTAAATATGTGAATATTTTCGTTTCTTTCGAACAAAAAACTGTCAATATCAGCAACATAATGCCTCAAAAATGAGTCTCAGCCGCTAACGATCGGTCTCTCGCGCAACGTGCAGTTTTGTTGCTGCACGTTGCAGCGGGCCCGTTGAGTAAGAGTACCGCCGTGGAAAACACGCCCGTAGCGAAAGTGTTAATAGTTTGGATATAACGAATCTTATCTTAATATTCCATCGAGATATCTTCGAAACCATGACTGATATACTGAACAACATCACACGGCGTATAGTTATTATAGCTGATTAAATAGAATGATTATAAATGTTAATTCTTATTAACCAAAATATCGATGTATTCAATCAATCTATATTATTATTAAAATTCTGTCTAGAGCGTCTATTTATAATCCTTTTTTTCTTTGAATATTCTGTTTTTTTATTCTCTTTTCTTAGTACCGATTATCCGATTTATTTATCAAAAGGTTTTACCCGTAAATAAATAAATATATAAATATACATTACGATATGGGTAATATATACGTATGTATAAAAATAATGAATGATAATTGCTATTGTCAAGTTTACACAATTAAAAGTAAAAGTTTTGGCTGTATTAATGACATTCCTCCAAGCGGTTTCCACGATTTTCAAAGAAGAAAATTTATGTACGATATCCAATATTATCGAGGGAATACTTGGCCATCCAACGACGAGATACCGTCGGTGATTTTCGTATGGAACGAGTACGACGATGAAAAACAGAACATGAGAGAGAGAGAGAGAGAGAGAGAAGCCTAGAGCAATGTTTACGAAGTATATAAAATCGTGGACACACCCGTGGCTATGCATAGTGATGCAAGAGTACCACGAAGTTACGAAGTAACGTTCTCATTTTTACGGGAAAAATTTAACCCTAAATCACAGACTCCGAATTTTTCCCTCGGGGAACAACTTTCTCTCTCTCTCTCACTCTCTTTCTTACTTTCTTCCTTCCTTCCTTTCTTCTTTTCTTCATAATCTTCCTCTTCCTCTTCCTCTTCATCTTCGTCGGAGTTTCAATCTTATGTCGTTTGATTTCTCAACAATATCGTTTAACTCTTTTTATCGGTTTCTTACTTTTTTGTTCTTTATCTCCAATTATTACTTATATGTTATGTATCGTTAGTTCTTTCTAACTGTTTCTTACTTTTTTTCATCTTTAATTATTACTTATATCAGATACTTTTTATTTACTCGTTGCATAAAATATTCCAAGCTTTTTAATGGACGAAAAAGAAGCCCTCGAAAGAAAGATAACAAAATCTCGATGTTCCAAGAGAGTTGAAACAAAAAGAACAAAAATATTCATCCAACCCCCCCGCCCCACTTTGCTCGTTCATTAAAATGAAAGAAGAAGAAGAAGAAGAAGAAGAAAAAGAAGAAGTAGAAACCGTCGAAAGGAAAACTCGACGTTAAAAATTATTTTCCTTAATACACGAGATGTTTAAACAAGAAAAAAAAGAGAAGAAAATAATAAAAAGTAAAAAAGGAGAGGGAGGAGAAGGAAAAGATAGTAGTTCGAAAGATAATATTTTTCAGTTTTAATGTTTCCCTTTGAAACGTTTGAAAGTAGTGCGTCGATTTGTGAAGTACTCGAGACGAGAGTTTTTTCTCCGAGAAAAGAAAAAGCGAAACGAAGATATTCCTCTTCTTCTTCCGTTTTCATTCCCGATCGAACCTTCTCTCTCTTCCGACAATTTTCTCTGGACTAGTCTTGTCCCCATCCCATCCCCTTCCCCTTCCCCGCCCCCGCCCTCGCCCCTTATCCATCTATTCCCCTTCTATCTCGTATTGTGGAAACTTCTCGGTAAAAAAGATTCTCGGTTCGTCGGTATACCATCCGATATCATAGCTAGGATGAAAAGTACTTTACTTCCAATTTACGATCTTTGAATCGCGTTTCCTTTTCTCTGAGACTTTCGCACTCGTACCTATTTAGGCGGCACTTGAAACTACTAAATCTCATTACGGAGACGATTCTCGTTGTCTGAAAGAAAAATGCGATAAAAACGTTTGTGCAAACTATTTTAAAAGCTTCTGATAAAAAAAGAAAAACAAAATAAGAAAGAAGAATACAAGAAGAATATAATTTTCTACGATTTCATCCTGTATTATTAAATCAATTTGAAGATCGTTCCTACCTCTCTCTCTCTTTGATTCAATTTTCTTTTTACTTTTTTTATTAAATAAATACATAAAATTATTATAAGATAATAATATTAAAATTATATAAACAATGTTATTATATATTTTATAATAATTTATATTATTATTTAATATTAATTAAAAATATATTTATAAAGTGAAATCGAAAATTCATTGATACGAAATTAGAAATACGTAGCGTTAAGCTTGGTACAAGGACGATATCGATAAGGGGAGTTAGGTGTATACACGAGGAAAAGAGTATAAATGGGAAAACCATTGCCGGAAGTAAACTCACGTAATTTAGATCTCGTAACGCCGACAAAGCACGCGGCAACGTTTACCTCGTCCCAGGAGAACGTTCTTTGGTCTTTTTCGTGTTCCCGAGCTTCGTTATCATTTCTTCTTTCTTTTTTTAATTCTTTCTGTTTCTCTTTTTCTCTCTCTTCCTCTCTTTCTTTTTTCTTCCTCTAGAGAATTAATAGCGAATTAGTTTTCTATCTCTATTTCTCTTTTTCCAGTTAACAACATACTGTTTGTGATCTCGAATAAAAAAAAGAACCAAAAGACAATAACAACAATAGAATGTAAAAGAAAACGGGACAAGTTGATACAACGAAATTATCTGGATATTTTATATATGTACGTCTATTAGTATGAAATCTTTTAAGTTCATCCTTTAACTATTTATTATCTACATTTAAAATATTATATTTAATCTATAATTTTTTTCTTTTACACATGTGAATCATTTATATAAAACTAAAGATAATAATATTTTTTTTATTTTACATATATATATATGAATCACGTTGAAGTTTTATTTACAAATGTTAAAAAAAAAGTCAAAGTATTATTTATCATATTTTTAATATTAAATATTAAAATTGGAAAAATTACAAATCCGATCAACGTATCAATTTGTCCTGGTATTTTTTATTTTCTAATATTTTTTTGATTTTTGTTTCTTTTTGTACAAGAAAATTTTCAAACGAACGATTAGAAATAAAATATTTGAACGATTTTTTTGAAATTTCTTTTTTACATTGAAAAGATAAATCAAACGAAAGACACTGTGCGTTACTGAACTTCCTCCTCCAGTGTCCTGGAACCAAGCCAAAAATAGGAGAAGGAAGGTAATGGTAGGAGCATACGCTAAAAGTAGATCCTTTTTCTTCCCTCGACGTAGCGTCTCGTTTTCGGCACCTTTAGAAACGCCATTCCATCCAGGATCATCCACACGTTCTTTCGAACGCGTTCTCCTGAGAGCACATATCCTTAAATAGGTCCACCCTTTTCTCGTAGAAAGGTGCAACTATATATACATAGATATATACATATATATATATATGTATGTATGTGTGCGTATGTACTGGGTGGGTCAGATAAAATGTTCAAAACTTATTTTAATCAAATCTTTCTTTCCTTTTAAAAAAAAAAAACAAATATTTTTATTAAATATCAATTTATCGATAAAAAGAATTAAATATTATTAAAATATCAATTAATTTATATTACATATTATTTGACAATACTAAAATCAAAAAAATCAACATACTTTTTTTTAACTAGTGATTATAATAAATGTAAAAACGTATACCTATTTTTAACAATATTAAATATATAATCATAATAAGTTTTAATGAAAGTAATATTCGTGAGATCACGTGAGCGAGTTAGTACATACAGGGTGTCTTAAAATATATAAGAAATATTGGAAAAGTTTCAACGTATTTGAACGATAAAAAAAACTTTGCATATAAACATGTATCCTATTCTAACTTTGTTTTCGAGTTATAAGGAGTATTGTATGATAATATGTAATAATTCTTTCTTCGGACGGATGTAGTAAAACATTGTCAGTGACAAAGATTCTTGGTGGAAGAATAGGAAAAAGTTTTTCGAGTAAATCCAAGCAACATCTGGACATATCGATAAAGTAAGACAGTCATTGGTAAAACATCCGCAAGTTTGTATTCCCGTAAGAGGAAGTAATTTGAAAGATTTCTTTTAAAAGTATAAAAGTAGACATAGTTTATTGAAAGTCAAATTGCACTATAACTCGAAAAAAAAACAGACAAATTTAACAAATGTTTGAGCGAACATTTTTATCTTTTTTTTTTCTGTTGACAATTTGAACTTCGTATATTTTGAAGAAAATTCAACCCTTGAAAATATTTCCTATTTATTTTAAGACACCCAGTATACATGTAAATGTATGTACCTGTATGTAGTATACTTGGTACGGTAATGAAACGGTCTCGGAGACCTTTCGCGTAGGAGGTGAAGCGAATTTTATCATGCCGAAACTGGAGAAGGTTAGACTAAGGTAGAAGGGAGAAAGAAACTAGCACCGAAGGAAGAAAAAATATAGCACAGCCACGATAACGGCATATTTACCCGTACATACGTAAATGCATACATACATACATACATCAAAGAAGCAAAGAGGAAAGAACACGTAATGGAATCCCTTTTTAGAGTGCTTGCTTACTAAACTAATTCCTTAATTTCTTCTTTTTTTTCTCCTTTTTTTCACCCCATTCAGTTCATGTTTAACAACAATTTGCATTTTCAAATAGGAAAGATGATTGAAATAAAATTGATTTAATTTATCTATGCACATGTAACGTGTAATAAAAGGTACATATTATTTATATAAGTTTGTATAAATAAATATTACATCGATTCATTAAATATTATTTATATATATAAATATACATTTTGTAATAACACGTATTAATATAAAACAAAGAAAAACGACACTTTATATTTTCAGGGTAATTTTTAAAGAGGAAAATATTTTAAATAGATGTTTGTTAACATATGTCATTTTGTGTTAGAAGAAAATTTTTTATAATAAAAAATACAAGAAGAAGAACAACAACAAAAAACACGATACTTTGTATACTTTATTAAATTTAAAAGATAAAAGAAAAGAAACATTTTAAAGAAGAGATTTCTCTCTTTCTCTCTGTTTTCCTCGTTAGAAAGACTTTCTTGAGTAGTGCAAAATCGCGTCGGTTCAACTTCCGTTTTAAGAAACGCCATTTTCTTCTTAAATAGACCGTGCGAATAATTAAGTTTTCCGCATAAAAAACAGCGAGATATCTCGTTAATAATACATGAAGCATCCTCACTGGTAATTTCGAAAGACTCAACTTCTTTTCTCCGTTATTTTATATACATTTTCTTAATGGTGTGAGCTGGTTTTTAAATATTTTTTCTCCCCCTCTTTTTTCCTTTTCTCTTTCTATTCCTTTTCCTTATTTTTTTTTTTTTTTCATGGATTTTCAGTCAACTGGTGATATGCTCGGAAACGAGAGACAATCCTATTTCGTCGAAAATACTACTTTTTCTACGTTTTCTAAAAGGTTTCCCAAGGGAGCTATATTTTTCTTAAATTTTTAAAGAAGTAAGAAAACAAAGGGGTAAATAGACAAAGTCTGGGAATAGTGGCACATATATATAAAGTTCTAAAAGATCGATGTGTGTTGATGTTGCTATAAAAAAACAAGTTACGTTCTCTTCTCTTTACTGGAGATCTGACAAGGAAAAGTATGTGTTAAGTAAAGTATTGTTAAAAACCGTGCTAACAGAGGAGACTGAAAGAGTATGCAAGAAAAAGGAGAACAAGAAAAAGTTTCTATGATCAAGGAAAATATCTTTCCAACTATAGAAACAAAATTTTAATGCAACTTCATATTTTTACTCTCTGAATCTTCAGATCGGCGCGATAAATATTAAATAATAATAAATTAAAAATAAAATACTATAATAATAATTTGGTGACTTGATATTAAATTCATTACACCAAAATCGCCATATTTTCTCATCAAGGAAATCGACAGTTGCCTAAAAGATGAACTGAAATCGTCGAAAGTAGTGGAAACTATTTGCGAAGAATAACAAATGTATGATTACCTTATAAATAAATACTAAATTTGTTGAAAAAGAATTGAATTGATTGCTACATCTATAATACAAATATTTATTATATAATAAATAATTTTAATAATAAATCAGAGTTTTCATAATTGCGTGTGAATTTAAAATAATAAAAATAATATTCGATCCTGCCAGGATTCGAACCTGGAATCTTCTGATCCGTAGTCAGACGCGTTATCCGTTGCGCCACAGGACCGTTAAGGTCTGTACTTAAACATAGCTAATGGGAGTTTCATAAATTATAAGAAAATTGCAGAAAAATTAACTCTAATTGCCACAACAAATACATCAGCAGGAACAATATGATGTCATATTACTTTTAACTATTATTGTACTTCATCATATGCGTTATGTTTCACAAGTAAGGCCAGATTATACATTTTGTTGCGTCTCTAATCTTATCTAACTTAATCTAACCATACTAATTTATTCCTTTTTGTACTTCAATATGACAAAGATAGCTATAATTCAATTAAATAAAAATCGATGCATAAAAAACAATTAATTATTTATCATTAATTAGTTTGTGTGTATCGCAGGAGTAACCAGTACATTTGATATGTTCTTGTTCTGGAAAAAAACAAAAAATAGGTTATATCAATAAAGGTGAGAAAATGTTTCATTACTAGCAATAAGTCATAAGATTCACGAATGATCTTATTATTAGTGCATTTCAATTAGATTTATTTGCTAAGATTATAAAACACTTTATTGACATTTCCTCACATAATATGTAAAAAATGTCCACATTCTGCCTGAATGCAGTTCTCATTTTCGGAGCTCGTTATCTACTGTAGTTCCGAATATGCTTCTATTAATGGTAAGTACGATAATCCATTTGCGATTGTCTAATATATTTATTACAACAACAAAATTCAGCAGTTACGGTTAAATATTTGAAGAAAAGGTAGCAATTATTTCAGATTTTATTCCAGCAAATAAAATAAGCATTAGTTGGACTAAATTAAAAATATAAAATTTGTATAGAAAATTAATCAACATTGTAAATTTTAATCAATATTATAAGTATATTTTATATTATACAAATTTAAAAAAAAAAAAGGAAAAAAAAGTTGGCCCATGGGGGGATCGAACCCGCGACCTTCGCGTTATTAGCACGACGCTCTAACCATCTGAGCTAATGGGCCATTGTGACAAGAATATTTTAGTCAAAAAACTGATGTCCCATACCTCATTGTATAAATATTACAAATTTTATAATTATTATAAAAAAAAAAAACAATAAAAACTATACTAACTACACTCTAAGAACTCGCGATCTATATATTTCAACAATCTTTATTTAGGCGTATCATTTGGGCATTTTTGGGCGTTTGTTCTTGATATGACAACACATAATGTAAATCACGTAATCTTTCAGTTACGGAATAATAATGCAACCAATAGCAGAAAACAGCATAGTTCAATTTCTTTTCGAAGAAAAAGCGATATCTAAATTTTTAAATTTTCTTATTTTCTTATTTATAACTTTTATATACAACTTTTATATAGAACTTTTATATAGAACTTTTATACCTCGTATACTTATTTATAACTTATATTTTATATAATTTTATTTATAATTTTTATATTTATAACATTTATAAATAAATGAGATATTTTATATTTTAAATTTGACAAGATAAAAAAAAATATTTATTTTATATATAAAAAAATTAAGGAAAAAAATTTTGGCCCATGGGGGGATCGAACCCGCGACCTTCGCGTTATTAGCACGACGCTCTAACCATCTGAGCTAATAGGCCAACGTGCTTTCAACTGCTTTAAGAACTTAGATTTTCAGAATATGCATTTTTATGTAATATTTAATTAGAAACAAAAAAATTAATACTTTTGTTTAAAATCAATTCCATATACATCTTATTTATCCAAGGAACCTAAAAAAATATTTCATACGAAAAAAAATAATTTGGCCCATGGGGGGATCGAACCCGCGACCTTCGCGTTATTAGCACGACGCTCTAACCACCTGAGCTAATAGGCCGATACAAGATTGCATGCTATAAAATGGTATATTTCTAAGATCTTTAGCTTTACGTCTTTTACCTTTAGAGCCCATGACCAGTAGGCAAAACATATTTTATCAAAATCCAAATTTTGTCCAGTTTATCTCTCATACATACTTACATAACATTAAAGGAAGACTAACTAAGTTTGGCGGTGATTCCTATGGCGTCAGTCAGGTAGCAAAGGTACAAAATTTAGATCAACTTTAAAAGCATTTTTTTAAGACTGATATTTGAATATTTTATTATTTACTACTATTATTATTAAAAAAAAATAATAGCAAACCATTGTGACGATTCTAAAATTATAACAGACACTTTTGGAACAAAATCAAATTTCCAACCGGTGACTGACACTGAACTTTCCGTTTAAACTACGATTAACGCCATAGGAATCGCCGCCGAACTTAGTCTCTCTCTAATGTAATGTAAATATGTATAGGAGATTGACTGGACGAGATTTGGACTTTGATAAAATATGTTTTGCCTAATGACCAACACGAGCTTTTAAGCTATTTATTTAACATTTATTTAAAAAACGAAAAATCTATTTTATGTCAAAAAACAATCTCATCAATATTTTGTACGTCCAGGAATTATAAATGAAGAATATTAAATACAAAAGAAAATAATCGGCCTGTGACGGGAATCGAACCCGCGACCTTCGCAATTGCATGAGCGCGATGCTCTACCCACTGAGCTAACAGGCCTTGTTGAAAGTAATTACTTTAAGATGGTATATATTCTAATAGATTTTAATTTGTGTTTATAAAAATAAAAATAATAAATACAAAAGAAAATAATCGGCCTGTGACGGGAATCGAACCCGCGACCTTCGCAATTATGAAAGCGCGATGCTCTACCCACTGAGCTAACAGGCCTTGTTGAAAGCAATTACTTTAAGATGGTATATATTCTAATAGATTTTAATTTGTGTTTATAAAAATAAAAATAATAAATACAAAAGAAAATAATCGGCCTGTGACGGGAATCGAACCCGCGACCTTCGCAATTGCATGAGCGCGATGCTCTACCCACTGAGCTAACGGGCCTTGTTGAAAGCAATTACTTCAAGATGGTATATATTCTAATAGATTTTAATTTGTGTTTATAAAAATAAAAATAATAAATACAAAAGAAAATAATCGGCCTGTGACGGGAATCGAACCCGCGACCTTCGCAATTGCATGAGCGCGATGCTCTACCCACTGAGCTAACAGGCCTTGTTGAAAGCAATTACTTTAAGATGGTATATATTCTAATAGATTTTAATTTGTGTTTATAAAAATAAAAGTAATAAATACAAAAGAAAATAATCGGCCTGTGACGGGAATCGAACCCGCGACCTTCGCAATTGCATGAGCGCGATGCTCTACCCACTGAGCTAACGGGCCTTGTTGAAAGCAATTACTTCAAGATGGTATATATTCTAATAGATTTTAATTTGTGTTTATAAAAATAAAAATAATAAATACAAAAGAAAATAATCGGCCTGTGACGGGAATCGAACCCGCGACCTTCGCAATTGCATGAGCGCGATGCTCTACCCACTGAGCTAACAGGCCTTGTTGAAAGCAATTACTTTAAGATGGTATATATTCTAATAGATTTTAATTTGTGTTTATAAAAATAAAAATAATAAATACAAAAGAAAATAATCGGCCTGTGACGGGAATCGAACCCGCGACCTTCGCAATTATTAGAGCGCGATGCTCTACCCACTGAGCTAACAGGCCTTGTTGAAAGTAATTACTTTAAGATGGTATATATTCTAATAGATTTTAATTTGTGTTTATAAAAATAAAAGTAATAAATACAAAAGAAAATAATCGGCCTGTGACGGGAATCGAACCCGCGACCTTCGCAATTTTTTTTTGCGCGATGCTCTACCCACTGAGCTAACAGGCCTTGTTGAAAGTAATTACTTTAAGATGGTATATATTCTAATAGATTTTAATTTGTGTTTATAAAAATAAAAATAATAAATACAAAAGAAAATAATCGGCCTGTGACGGGAATCGAACCCGCGACCTTCGCAATTATTAGAGCGCGATGCTCTACCCACTGAGCTAACAGGCCTTGTTGGAAGAAGTTGCTTTAAGATAGTATATATTCTTATGGGTAAATTCAACCTATATTTATAAAAAATTATAACTAATGAATGCACTTATAATTGAACAACTTGCTTTGAGAAACTCTTGCGAAAGAAACCAAATTGCAAGGTGAATAAAAATCACTTCGTTGACTTACCTGTAAGAAATAACATTGCTAAATCTAACTGTTGGTAATACTTGTTTATAAAGAAAAGAAAGAAAAAATAAACACTATCTTTAAGATCTATTATCGGACCAACCACAGAAGAGATTTGTGATTCCCATCCAAAACGAATTCTCATCCACTACGAAGGTCAATTCAGAGGAACGGTGAGGAGAGAGTCGAATTGAGTTACCACCCAAGTAGCGGAATTTGTCGTTGATTGTTCGTGGTTTCGAAGATAGTTTCAATGGTCTCTAAAGTCTTCCTGCACCTTCACGGTGATCCTGATCGAAGCAAACTCACAACAGGCAGTGCACAAATTGCATCGACCGAAAGCAAGAACCACTAATTATCTCCTTTCTCTTATTGTATTCTAATTGCAAGAACAGGCTCTTTCGAAATACCGTATCCTTCATCGGACGATAACAACTTTATTATCATTTGCATATTTATATAACGCATAAATAAAATCGATGAAAATATTAATAAAATTTTTGTATCTACAAATAAGTCTTAATTATCCTTATTCTGTGTGCATAAAATTGTCTTAATATTTGGGAAGATATTTTATTAAATTTCATCATCTGATAAATATTTATTAACTACCTTTAATATATATATAGTTACAATATATACAGATACAAGTGTCTTAATTAATTTTCTATTATATTAATATTTATCGTTAAGTATGCATCTACAGTGGCGATTTACATCATTCAAGTACAATGTTCAATTTACATAAGACTCAAGACACGCTACCGATAATAAAATTATTAATAAGCATGAGAGGGCGGCTCTCCAATCGAACTTGGAAAATTTAAGAGTAATTGCTATTACTTATATATATCTTTGAGTTACGTCGTACTAACACGCAAACATAAAATCTTCTTTTGAGAAACACGAGTTCCTTTTTCTCTCTCTCTCTCCATTTTTTTTTCTCTTTAAAATTTTTGTGCACAGTGGCACGAAAGAACCGAGGAATATGCGAAGTTGATTCGCGCGCGAAACCGCCTTAATTTTGTTTCCGAGCCCGCGGCGTTGATTCGAGATAATAAATCTTTACTCGGTGGCACTTTGTACCTTTGCTGCCGTGATCTTTTCGATGCGCCTTCTCGTTTATTCCTTACTACTTACGCATTCTTCAATTTTCTGCTTCCAACGTGCCAACGATTTCCTTCCTCTCTTTTATACTAAATTATAATCTTTTATAATCTTTTTAAGTATTTCTAACTTTGGATCTAAATAAGTAAGTATTATTAATGATTTCATCAGAAACTGTGTAAAATAAACGTAATTCCGTTAACAAACATTTAATTTTTACAAAAATTATGAAATATTTGGCAGTAAATTTAAAGTTTAAGTTCTATGAAAAAGATGCTTAAATAAAATAAAATTCAAACATAAGTTTGTAATCATATTTGTATACATCTGAAATGAAATATTTCATTTTTATGACAATTAAAAGGTATCTAGATTTAAATTACAATTGTAAACAGCAACGTCAAAAAATGACTTTTTTTATTACAAAACGTTTATTAATTTAAAAAGCAGAAATCAATTGGTGTAAATCGATTTAAAAATATCATCCAGTGGCATTTAAAATCCCTTATAGAACGAGTAACACAGTCGAGTCGTACATATGTTCCTAATTACCAACTGCCGTCCATTACCCCCACAAAGCACTGTAATTGTGGCGAACGTAATTCGTGAGGCCGCGCCTAACTAAAGACAGTGTCCAAGAGAAATTTATCATTTAAAATCATCGCCATAGGGTCTTGCGAAATTAAAGAGAATTCACGTACTCTTTCTCACGAAACGTGAAGCTCACAAAGACTCATAATTAATAAATTGATATTCAATAAGAATTCGATAATAATTGTTAAATCAATGATATAGGATATTAAATATTTGTATTAATTAATTTTATATATTATACATTCTGACGTTATTGGAAATACCACAGCCGACGCCAATGAAAAAAAAGAAATAAAATAAGAAAGAAAAAGATGAAAAATAACGATTTACGTGACGTAGCCTTTTCAATGCTTTTTGCTCTAGACATTTTTTTGTTAAACATAATTTAACAAGCGTTTAAAGTGGTTAAATTCAAGGCAGATAGCTTGTTAGTAGCCAAGACACAGATGCTAACAGATTACGAGTAGTTTTAAGAAGAAAACGATGACGTCTTGAAAGGGAGGAGGAGTCAGACCCTTTCGAACGATTCTTATGGTTGCAATTATGCGGTATAATTATCTCCGTCGGTCTAGTCAACCTTTTTCTCGATACGAAAGTGGTTAGTGGCACGACCGTGTAAAGGCACTACTTTCGTTATTATCTACCATGTGGAATGTTCGCATCCGGACGCATCCACGATCGTAATGCAACTACGATGATTACAGTGATTCAATGTGCTTGCAGACGCAAAACAGACCCTTAGAATGTTTTACGGTAAATTGTAATCAAGTATAGAAAAATACGTGGGAATTATAAAGTCGTGCGCTGTTAAGAAAGTAAATAAGTACCATGATTATAAGTTCAGAGATGTTAATGTTAGAGAGATTAGGTGAGAAAGAGAGGGAGAACTTAACGATATTAGAATTAATGAGTTTGTAAAATGATAGTTTTTTTCTTTTCATTTTCTAAACAAGTAAATGAAGTACACTTATTTAACGAAATATGCAAATTTTCAAAATTAAAATTTGTAATGCATATACTTCGACGAAATCGACTAAACTTCTTTCGCGATCGATTTCAATATAACCGAAAAAGAATCAATTTATTTTATCAATTTATTTTCTCAGAACAATTCGATTTGTGATGTAACGTGTTTCACCATAGACGTGTTGGGCCTGTTAATTAATTGTACGAAATTTATCGCGAAGCAGCAGCACCCGGCTATGTTGGAACTGATCGCTAGAGGTAGGGATGAGAAAGAAGTGTTTGAGTGGTCGTGATGATAGTGGTGGGGGTAGGAGATACCTCGAACCCCTGCAACGATCACGGCTATTTGATATGCCGCGACACTCAAAACTCGTACATCACACTTAATCGTTGAATATGGAACAGACAGAGCCGGCGGTGGCATCCGGCATGCATATTTAAACTGCAATTGTACCCCGTTAACTATTGTCGGCACGCACACTCCCAGAAATTCCCTATTAGACTCCCTGGAAGCTCATTTTTTTCAAATATCTCGAATACCCTAAAGAGAGATAAAAGAGAAAGAGAAAGAGAGAGAGAGAGAGAGAAAGGAAGAACATAATATTGTTCTATCTCTACAAAATTATGTTTTCCGCTGATGAACTTTATTTTCCTGACCCTTTTTTCGTATCTTATGATTTTTACAAATCGTGTACCTCAGTACACGAATTCTACTTTTATCGAACTCAGGATAATATGCTATCTAATTTATTGTACCATAAATAAAAAATAATTTTTGACTTATTTATTTATTACGAATCTATGCATATCATTTATAAGATTTATTATTATTATTACATTGAAAAATTAAATTAATTATTAGAATTTATAGGGGTCTAAGAATTGAAAGAAAAATATTAAATTTCCTATAATACCGTTTTTTATAAATTAAAGTCTCGATCGTTGTTCATGATTCCATATTGATTTTTTCGTAACAAATTCATACGCAATTTTTTTATTTTTTATCTTTTCTTCTACATGTAAAAATACATGTACGTATACGAGCGCACGTGTTCGTACATACACGAAAGCATATTTTTAAAAAGAGTTTGGAAGAGAGAAGAAAACGTGGGACCGGTCAGGCCTGTATACAACTCAAAAGGTGAATTTATTGACTGGCGGGACCGATAAATTCTTTCGAGCTCTGTGTCAGGACGCAATGGCAGACGTTATTGAGCCATTAAATCGTGATTACCCGCGTGTTATTGGCTGCGGTGACACGTAGAAGGTACGTTCTTTTAGTTCTACTGCCCTTTCCTTTCTCTCTTTGTTCTTTTAGCTTTACCAATCATTTCCATCGTTATGATCTTTTCGTATTTTCTAATTGTTAAACCTCCTGGATGAAACTAACTTTATTTGAAAACAAAATTATTTTTATTTACTTTATAAAAAATTATTAAAAGTTAGAAAATATTTCTTTTATTTTTCATCAAATTTCATACATTCAATACATTTTATATGTCTTATTATTATTTATATGTGAAATCAAAATATTATAATTTTAATAATTTAAAATTACAGAATAAAATATATTAGGTCGGGAAAAAGGTTTCCTCGTATTTTTCTGATAAATTATTTTAACGACGAAAAAACTGGATATACAATATAAAAAGAACTTGTTTCACTTTTCCATTCATATACGAAGAAACATTTCAGTTAGACGAGTATATTTAAAAAAAAAATTAATTTCAATAAAAATCATTCGAATAATCATCGTAATTATCTTGATCATTATTTCATCAAAGTACTTACTAGAAAAAAAAAAACATTTAAAAAAGATGAAAATTGTTAAGCTAATCCGTTGCAAACTATTTTCACAAAAACACGTTACCTAGAATACTAACTAAATGACACAAAAGGCGGACACGTTTGAACGCAAACGAATCTCGTCAAATAATAGAAAGGAGAAATCCTGGGAACGATTTAACGAGAACCGCTAATGACAATATCTTTGATAAATGTTTTATTCGGTCTTTACGAAAGAGAGAGAGAAGTTACGTTGATGAGCTTCATTTGTAGTCGACTCGTCGTTCGCCTTCCGTTTATCATCGTTCACGAGACGATTTGACGTATCGTTCGATAAAGTAAAAGGTCGTTGGAAAATATATCACTTCGTCGTTCTTTTCGTCTTGATTAATGCCAATCCGAGACACCAATGACGTTTCATCGTCGACGAAAATTTTATTAGCTGTTCATGATAGAAAATTCCTTCCAAAAAAATATGGAATTAACCACGAGGATCCTATTCAATTTGACGGTTTTCATTTATTTTGGTCTTCAAATGATTTCCATTGTTTTTGAAACAATTCAATTGCAAATTGGTCATATAGAAATATACGTTTTAGTTTAACGTGATTGTTATAATTATTGGTGATTATTTAAATGTTCCAAATGAAATCTAAATTAATTTCAAAATAACTGATTTTTAAAAAAATATCAACGTTAACATATTCATGCTATTATCATAATTGTATGTTCATTAAATATATAATAATATATCTAATTGTAAGAAAATTTAAAAGTCCATAGAAACCTACTCTATCATAATACCGACTTTAATGATAACCGATAGGTTTACCACGTTGAAATCATTGACGAACGATTACGAGCGATGTCTGCCATGATATCAGATTAAACGATCGTTCGCATACGACGCGAACACGATCGTGCTGTACGATAGCACGTGAAACAGACGTATGTCGTATATCGATGGCTTACATAAACATGACTACGTTTGAATTTCATTTGTAAAGGCACATTATACGTGAATGAAAGAAAAAGATTACTTTTCAAAATTTAATATATCATGCTTTTCGTTCGAGTTAATCACATATAAATTATTAGATTATTATTCTTCATAATATAAATTACATTTATTATTAATTACACGATAAAGTTTATTTTCAGGCAAGTTAAATTAGTGAAATTTTTCAAACGTTTATAATGAGAACGGTTATTGTGATACCATTTATAGTATTTGAACAATACGGAGAAGTCTGGTAAGCGGAATGGAATGAGAAAAATAGCGAAAGAAGGAAAGTAATCGGTACGTTTGAAGAAGGGATATCGAGAGATAAAAGGACTGAGAATATAAGAAAGGTAGGCCATGCGTCTTAGGATAAATTACTGTCTTAGTAATAACGTGCGGCCACTTTACCGATGGCTAATGGTGAATTATGCGCCGTTTATGTCCCGTAAAAGCTCGCGGGAACGCGCCAAAGCATTTGTCGCGCCGCGTGCAACGCAACTTTTATTTTCTACCAATAAAACGGACCTTCCTGACTTTTATCACGTTTCTACTTGCCACTCTTTCCTTTTCGTACCTTAACGAATCTCCGAAAGATTTACTATTTTAATTTAACCTTCGCTTATAATCGTTTTAAACAATTAATTGCGTTAGAATGCCTCTGATTATATTAATAAAAGTTATATAGCATGAAAGTTATATTAATATTATTTATGACGTGGAAAAAATAACAACTACTTTAGACGTCCATACAATAAGTTATAATTAATTTTATCATATATTTAACTATATTATAATTACATTATTATAAGTTATAATCTAATAAAATTTAATAACATTACTAACATTAATAACATTACTAACAAACAAAAAATAATATAAAATAACTCATATTTGTGTATGTGTGTGTGCGCGCGCGCGTGTGTGTATGTGTGTGTGTGTGATAAACATTAATCTAAGCGAACCAACAATTAATATTATCTCCAAAAAATAAAATCAAAATATAACTCAACAAATACAAATAAAATATAATATAAGAGACTTTAAATTGACGACTGTATAGTTTTCAAGCTCCATTATATATATAAAATAAATATAATATAATATATATATAAAATAAAACAAAAGCAATTGATCTCTCTCTAAAAAACGAAAAGCAAAGGAAAACTTTTAAAGCAAATATTTTACGAATACAAAGCTTTTAAGGATTCCATAGAATGTAATCTCCATGCATTCGGGCCGAACGATTTCTTTCCTCTTTACATAAACTGCAAGGCAAGCACCAATATGCGTTTCCATATCTATGATCCGATATTTTCTAGCGACGACGATGTTATGCATCCGTTTCTTAGCAACATATGTAAATAATATCCCTGGACTCATATCTCCTATAGCCTCCATATTCGTATAATGCAGAGAATCGAGATGCTGTACCTACCCGTCACGTGCTCATAGGAAGAGGAATTTGTTTTACATCCACTTCGACGGCCTCTTCCGAAAGACACTGTGCTTCGAGGCATTTCCACGCTGGAATATCGACCGCAACGTTACCATGATCATATTTTGATATACATTACTTTACATTTTATTTAAACTTAATTCTTTATAATTTAATATAATCTTTCAAAAGATTATATTTGTTTCATTGGATAATTTCTAAATAATTTAACATCGTAATATATGACAAACTTTCGAAATGACTGATTTTACATTTTCCTTTATTTTTTTTAATCGTAAAATTAATTGAAAATCTGTTTATTTGTTATTACGAAATTAAATGAATTATTGTCGTAAAAATAAATATGATAGATATAATAAATAGTTAATAATAAGAATAATTTTTATTTTTTGAAGTGAAACTTCTTAGGCGACGTTAGGGTAACGATAAAATTTTATGAAATGACATAAAAAGAGAGGGAAATAAAATCTACAGTCCATAGACAGTTGAACGAAATTACGGAAGGTTTTAGCGTAGTGTGATGTGTGTATGTATGAGATACGTCGAACGATAGTTATTGCGAGATGCTTTTATTTATTGAAGGATGAATGAAGATGTGGCATACCTTGAGAATCTTCGTTATACCTTAGATGGTTGTTAATTAATCGAAGGAAACGTATATTGTAGTCTAAATGCACCGAATATATGTTCGATGTTCCGTCCTCTTCGAAATCTATCGTTAGACTGGCTCATTGTTCTCTATAAAGGTTCCTGTATTGAATGTTGTTTATATAACTTTCCGAAGAATACATACGTATAACGAAAATAATATTCGGAAAGTCATATATACAAAAATCAATAAAAGAATTTTAACTGACTTTCATAGAGGACAATCTGTCAGTTTACTGTTGGATTCCGAAGAGGACGGTACGTCGAACTTATACTTCCTACTTTTGGACTACAATATACATTTTTTTCGATTAATTAACAATTATTTAAGATATGTCTTATACTCTACTAATATTTAGGATTGTTTTAATTAGAATACATTTTTTTTTAACGTTCCTGACCAATGATATAACTTCAAGTTGAAAATTTTTATTTAATAAAATATCAGATTGTAATTTTATAATATTCAAAGTATATTATGGGATATGTAATTTTTAAACAAATGTTCTTCAACCTAAACACATTATATGAATATTTTTCAAACAAAAATTTATTAACCATAAAGATGTACGATTTGAAGGGACACTCACTGTATATATGAATCAATTGATTATTTATCACCTAATAATACGAGATCATTTACCTACTAACTTCGAAACGAGTCAACTTTCTTTCTTCCTGTATGTTTCTCCTCTCTCTTTCTTTCTCATTCCCTCTCTCTTTCTCTTGTTTTTTTTCTCACTTATTAATTCAATTTTTTCACATCTTAGAGCGACATGTTTTATGCGATAAACGACAATCCGAAAAGGGTAGAAGTAGGAATACACAAAATAGAAAAATCTTTGCTAGACTTGGCATGGTGACATTTCACAACGAAAACAAATAAATCCACGTGGACCGCACGCGAGAGAGAGATAAAGGAATGAAGGAAAGGAAATAAAGAAAAAGAAAGATAGACGCATAGTAAAAGAGAGAGAGGGATAGTCTGTTTTACTGAACGTGCAAAAATTTATGAAGTCACTCCCTTTGGCGTGTGCCTTCCGTCTGGGAATTCGTCCGAATAGTCTAAGAAAGAAAAGGAGGAGGTAAAGGAGGTAAAAAGAATATAATAGCAGACCAGAGATGCATAGAAAGTCGTATCGAATGTGCGTACATATAATATATAAATATATATGTATATATATGTAAATATTATATATTTATATGAATTTATACAGGTAAATATTAACAATAGTTCGAAAAACATTTCATATTAATTTTTTTATTTATTATTTTTTTCTTATCAATGAATTACGCTTATAAAATATATTATAAAGATTTTAACTTGAATGCTCTATAATAAAATTATTATTTATTTGTGACTAAATAAATTATGTATGAGGTATTTATAGAATAATTTATATTATAGTATAAATACAGGTAGCCCTCATACAACACGGTTTCGCTCTAACACGATAAGAAAATAGCGAAAACGTTCGTAAAACACTGTACTTCTACAGCATTGAATAATATGATTTTTGCTTAACATATTTAAACACTAAATAACTTTAAAATAATGACGCTGAAGAATAATTAACTCTGAGTCTCATATAACACGGTTTCATACAACACAGTATCTTCTAGGAATTTATCTATCGTTTTATAGAAGAGTTATCTGTACATTATATTTATGTAAGACTATATAAATATCGATTATTGTTAGAAATATTGATTTTATTTTGATTTGATAATAAAATTAAAGTATATTTAATTTGTCCATAAAAGAAAATACGTTCAACGTGATTTTGATTGTTAATATTTATCGATTTTTTTTATGTTCAGACAAAAAGAGGTTGTATTTAGCTATTTTTATATAGATACTCATACTCATAATAATTTCCTCAAGTTACGTATGTATAGTTTGGAACAAGGCCGTATGTCGAATATCGAATTCGTCGGATCGATAAGCGAGGGAAATACTGCGACGGTACTACGAATGGCAATAAATCATTTTATTTCGATAGTGGATAAAATGAAGCGGTCACGAACAAACGTCCGCAGCAACGCCATAGGCACGGTGCGCAATCTCCAGACTGAAATTGCGTGTAAACGAGAACGAATTAATTCGGAGGGTCGGCTTGCCACGGCATCGTTGCTGAAATGTTTCTCTCTTGATCGTCTCTCTCTTTCTCTGTTCGTTTGCTTGCCTGCATTCCATATCAATACTATCGTTTCCAAAAAAAAAATAAATTCTTTCCATTATTCTACGCAACGATTGAACTATCATCAATTTCTTTTTATTTTATTATTATTCCAAATCTATGGAAAAAAGATTTATTAATAACATTATTTACCGAATGATTCTCATTCGGATTCTAATTAAAGTATTAATTGTTTAAAATGAGAATTTATTAGTAATTTATTTAATATAATTAATATTTCAGAATAAAAGATGATTAAAAATATGAAATTATTTTGTTTATAAATTGTTGAATTATTAATAACAGACAAGATTATATGAGGTTTGATATATCTACGACAAATTATAGTGCAAAAGGTTTAGTAATTAAATGAAATAATTTCAATTTTCTTTTAAAAATCATACAAATTAAACAAACCAAAAAAATGATAAGTCCATGGTAGTAAATAAAACCAATTTGTATATGTTTCATATAGATCGTCAAAATTCTATTAACTTAAGTATTAACACTAATACATTATTACTACAAACTAGGTGTCAAAAAAACACGAAGCGACAGCGTGAGAACAGCCGTCTAATTTAATTTGCGCGATATCACGTAACGGGGTCGGCTCACTGGCCCCACGGACGTGCCATTTTATTTGGTCGTACGACACGGAACGACATTAGTCGCGCCGTCCTGCAGATAAGTATCCCGCGGATCGAGTTCGCCGCCATAAATAATAATGGAGGCTTTTATTGGCAATAATATTTTAGCTTGCGATCGGACAGACTCGGTGGGCCCGAATGAGGCCCGCCAAACGTGGTCCCAACCCAACATAGGGAATCGGTTCATGGTGTACTCTGCGGGAAGCACTATTAAAAGAAGCACGGAAAATTTTATGAAAAATTGGCCTAACTCTCGACCGAATTAATATTTGCGATCCTCTTTCTCCTCCATCTATCCCCCCTCCCTTCTTCTCCTTCTCCTTCTCCTTCTCCTTCTCCTTCCCGTCGTTCTTTCGAACGAACTACGTTCTTTGCATTGAATTCATTTATATTCGCATCAACCGTAAATCATTAACGTAGTAAAACGTGGCAATGTAAAATAGCAGATCTTGTATATAAATTATAACTTACGAATATGTTTAAGTAGACGTACCAATGTATCTTCCTTTTTCCAGTGATTATGTTATGTTCGTTAGCTAACCCTTTTGCTAAAACATTATTTATTTTCGTAGTTTATTTTCGGTCAACACTGATTTGACTTCTTTTTTTTTCTTCTGCTTTTACATATATAGTTTCATATTAATTTTTTATTCAACAGTTTATTATTGGTTTGTTTTGAAATGTCATACCAAACAATGACGATTTTAATACACATCTTTTAACTATGAATGATTCAACGACGTAGCGATTTGACTCGATAAAGAAACCCTTCTATTCTCCTGACTCACATTTCATGAGAATTTGAAGAAATAAAATGCCATCGAGATTATTAACACTATACTAGTGATTCATCATTCCAAAAAGAAGAACAAATTTGTTCAAACCAATAAATCGAGCATACATTTTCTGCATCGTTCAATCGCATAAATTCTATTTCTTTCGTCATTCTATGGAAATAAATAAAAAGAAAATATATGGTAGAGATTGGTTCATGAAGATAGATCCATGACGCGTCTCTTTGGTAATACGAAGCTCGCTTAGGTGAAATTCACGCGTGTCGTAAATCAGACTTCGTCGTTTTCGAGACGTTCGCGATCGTCTCGGGAAGGTCTTCGCGGTTATGGCATATACAAAACACGCCTACGCTTTATGCACATAATCGTGAACCAGTCGTTTCGTGGTAAAGAAGATGAAGAGAAGAGGACAAAGGATTTTTGTCCTTCACAAAAGAATCGTATTAATAAATAATAGGATAAATGCAATTTTTGTTTAAATAATCTAAATAATTATATTTAATTATTACAGATCTCTCTCTCTCTCTCTCTCTCTCTCTTTCTCTCGAAAAATCATGATAATTTATATCTACATTTTGTTAATAGGAAAGTACTAATTATGTGCGCGCGTGTGTGTGCTTATGCGTATATATATTTGATTATTACAAATTTATAATTTTTTACTGGAAAAAAAAATTCTTAGAATTCTTTATTTCTTTTTGTTCTTTGTTGTTTTTTGTTTTTAACAATTTTGACTTAGGTAGCAAGTAGTATGTATCGTACAGAAAGTCTTGGTCAAAAGTCATCGCGTTGACCGTGCTCACCTTTATCGAGGATACGAGAGAAACTTTGCTGTCGCGGAGGCCCACTTTACGACGCGTCATAAACTCTCTTGCGAACCGTCATGAGCGAAACTTCGACGGCAGCAGCTATGCTTTGGAATTCCTTGACCCAATGCCTTTGGCCTTTTGATGTTACTCCTTTACCTTCGTTACCATCCATATCATCAAAATAATTTCCTATGAACTTTCCTGACAGAGAAGAAGAGGCTCGAGCTCAACACATTTAAACTTAAATATTCATTTAAATAAATGAATTAATAGATCAAAGTAATTAATATTAAATACGTTAAAATGAAAATGATTAAATATGAATCTAATTAAATAATTTCTATTTATTATAATATGTATATAAACTATCTTTAAATGGTTTATTTTATAATCTCTAGAAATATATGATTCAATTAATCTGAAATTTTATTATTATCATAATTTTACGTCACAAAATTATCTTGAAAAATCAAATATATCACATATATTTTTGTAGTATAAAGTTCCATTTTAACGAGAGTTCAAAGACTTTCGTAAGCACACTGTGTATACATTGTGTATACATTATGTATATATGGAATACATATATGTATATACATACATGTTTAGAATCTACTTGAGCGGATGATAAACGATAAAACGACAAGGACCTAGTTGAAGTACTAGTCAGGACTAATTAGGACCACACAGCTTGTCTCTCACGAATTATTATCCAAAGAACAGTTCCTTCTACAGTGCAATGGAATTTCTTTTGTCTTGCTTGTGAAAAGGGGAAAGGGATTACGGAGAGACCAGCGATGCATCGGTGAGACACCCGTTAAGAGGTGGTGTACGATTCTCGTATCCTTCCAACGGCAGGATGCACACCGTTTCAAGGATTTACGAGCAATATAGTAGCAATAACGATGGCTACATTGGCGTCGTCGTGTGAGCGACCAACCGAACCGGCCTGCATTGTCCTATCTCGTCCTGCGAATCCTGCGTGAATTCCCCTGCCCCCTTTCTCTCTCTCTCTCTCTCTAACTCCTTCCCTCTTTCTCATGGGACAATGCACTTTATGTTCAAGGGAACGCAAGGAGGATCGTACAGGTGTTTATGCACAAATTTATGTTCTACTCGTGCGAGAAAACACTGTGTTTGTGGTACTCTTATATGCTTCTTACACCCATGCTAATCCCCACTACCCCCTCTCTTCTTTATTTTCTTAAATCACCCCTTTTTCTTCGAAAGATAAACTTACTTGGAACTCCTCGTTAAAACGTTACGAGTTCGTGATACTTGCGACTTTTTAATCAGAGACCTTTCACCCGATGTGACAGGAGTCATTTTGAATTTAAACATTTTAACAAAATTTGTGGTTCATAGTTAATGCATAAATTGATAATGTATTATAAATCCTGATCTTATCTAATTAATGAAAACAAGTAGAGGATGATTGACGATGTTTGTTTCACGTATGGGAATTCGATATTTTTTCATTGTTATATGTATCTCCTCGAACTAAACGATCACTCATCACGGCACATTGTTCATATTTTTCTATATCTGGTATGTATGGGATTATAAATCCTCGATTTTCCAATTAATTCATTTGATAATACGGTATGATTAAATTCTCTTTTGCGATTATGTATGCATCCCGATTATATTGTATGCTATTTTATTTATATTATATATATATTCTTTTAATTTTCCAGTAACGTAATCATTATGATATTCGTATTTTTTTATTTGTAATTTTAAAAACTATGTAATTTTGTTGTAATTTTGAAAATTATAATTTTCTTATCAGTTCTATTTCTTCTTCTTCTACTTTCACTTATTTCCTTTTGATTCTTCCAATAATATCGCGGGCCCCCTAGTTGGATTAAATGAACGCGCTTAAATTGACCATTGAAATAGGCTTTTCAGTCGCATTGTTAAAGCTCTAATTTGGCGTGCTACTGGTTAAACCCAAAGAAAGATTTTTCTCCGAGGGATGGTCAGTCTATCGACGATTTTAATTTTGTGCCCTGGCCTGTTATACCGTTCTCTGTTCTGCCCTGCCCTGCCCTGCCCTGCCCTGCCCTGCCCTGCTCTGCTCTGCTCTGGTTTGGTCTACCCTGTTCCCGGTTATAAATCCCAGCGAATAGATTCGAAAGATTAATCCTTTCATTCGTAGCATTCGCGATACTCTTGCGTTTAGAGCGGCCTGTTATCGGCTTCGAACTCGTTTTTCGCCAATCGTAATTATCCCGGGAGCTTTTAACGGCCATTTTTTTATTTAACTTACCTACTCTCCATCCCCGTAAAAACATGGAATGAAAAAAAAAATAGAAAAAAATGCTCTGCAAAATCTGCGTACGCGTTAACAAATTTCCTCTCCATATTATCCTTCGTTGTACAAATAAATTGTTTGCTTGTTTAAAACGAATAAACTAAAAGTAAAAAAAGAAAACATAAAAAAAAAATAATGAAAGAAAAAATAAATTGATTAATTTAAAAATTGAAACAATCTACTATCGAACTTCTTACAAAAACACGACAGTTAATTATGGAGTTTTCTCAAATTACTTTGAAAAGTACCTAACCTCTTTTTCTTCGTAGTATCTCGGAACTTGGAATAAATATCTAACCAGAGAAAAGTCGAGGAAACTTTCGTCTTCGATCTTTCACCGTACTATTTCTTTCCTAGGTACGCATTGAAATCGATAGAAAATTAAAGAAAAACAATTTGCGAACGTATCGTCGAGATCAACCTTTTTCCAACGATCGACATTTTTATTTTAACGAGATATTTTTACATATACATATATCGGATAAACGATCAAAATATTCGTAGAGATTATTTTTGTATAAATATGCGTCTATAAAAATAAATAAAAAAAAATAAAGAAAATAAAAATAAAAATAAAAATAAACTCACGTTTAGTTATGTGAATACACATCTAATCGATTTAGTTTCCAATAGTTTGTAAAAAATAAAATCAAAATTTTTTACTTACGTATTATATACTAAAGACTTTTTTAGGTGTTCTCAAACGATCGTGTTGAGGAAAAAATTGAGCTTTTCCAACCAATCCATTTATATGTGAATTAAAGATCTAGTACGAGATAAGAAGCTTATTTATAAATCAGTTAATAAGGCTATATGAATTATTGGAAAACGAAAATAGTTACAATTCAAAAAAAGATTATATCTGGAATATGATTATCTGAATTTGATTATATGAACATCTTTTCTTATTTTAGCGTACTGAAACCGTCCTTAAACTTATGCTAGTATATTTTAAGACACCCTCTGTATAAAACTTTCATGTATGTCATTTCTGCAAGTAGATATAAACTTTCCTAAATTCAAAATTAAGACATATTATTAACAAGATTAACAAGTCAGCACGTTTCGTTACGATTACAGGAAACCAGCCGCGTAACGTAACGTGCCGGAGGCTGACAATGAGATATACCTACATGAGAATGGTTTTGGTGAATCGATAAGACAATAATGTCCCGCATCGGCCGTGGAACAGACGCGCATGCACATTTACTACTACAACATTGACTGGTTCACACAGAGTCATATTGAATTCATCCCTGCACACCGGTACAGAGTATGACCACCTAACGGTCCAATGAATCCATCCTTTCCGCCAATTTAATTAAACGACTTTGCCGATTACGCCCTTTTCTCGGTTACATTATGTCAGCAGAATCATCCTATTATCCGATACTTTGCAAATTTATGCTAGCTGAAATTACACTCGATAAAAGCTCTCTCTCTCTCTCTCTCTCGCTCTCTTTCTGTCTAGAGGGTTATAATTTTTTTTTCTTTTAATTATTAATTTTTAAATTGATATAAAAGTAATGAAGGTAAAAAGTTTATTGGTCACGATAAAACGACATCGTTATTAATATAATAATAATAATAAGATATTTCTAGCGTTAGACGTATACACATAACACACAATGTAAAATTGCTTTTATACTTTGATTGTATTAATACTGACAATAAATTACGATAGAATTCTACTTAAAAACTAACAGGAAAAAAGGTTAATGATTATCTCAACTCAAGTCTCAGGAATGTGTGCGTTGATTCAGACAAGTAAATACATCGTTTATCGTTCATCATCAACACAAAAAACACACACACACACACACACATATATATCTACATACGTGAACTGTTTTCTCTGAAACTGGCCACATTAATTTTCTCTTTCGATACTTCGTCGAAGAATATCTTTCAACATTTTATAAAATGTCTTAAGAAAATAATCTTTAGATTCAGTTTACAATGTTGCAGGTATATATACATACTAGCAGGCATAACTCGGAAGTTAACGCGAGCGACGTGCGTAGAAAGACGAGTCCAACAAAAACAGGCTTAATTTGATGTTATCGGCAAGTCGAGAGGATGCGAGAAGGCACGAATGCGAAGAACGAAAGGCGATCGGTGGTTCCAAGCCAGGCATATAAATTACAGTCAAGACGTTGTCCAATGTAAATGCAATACAAATTGGACCGGGCCACTTATTATTATTCATTGGGGACATTTGTTAGCTTATCTGACGAACCCACCGAAACTCTTATTCGCTCTTCAGCAAAGACTTTTTTTCGGCCTAACATTTCGGCCGTCGTTTGACTTGCTGATAAAAACCCACCATGAGCTACCGGATGGTAAGATCAAATATTTGCATATATCCTATATACATATCTGTATTTGCAGTACGCGAATACATTGTATACGAAGAGCATGAAGGAATGACGTATGGATAAAAATAAAATTAAGAGTAATAAAAAAAGGGATGAAGAAAAATAGAGTAAACAAGCTAACCCAATTCGATATGACAAGAAAGTACATTTCTAGAAACGTATGTTAAAAATGAAAAAATAAAGGGATGAAAAAGAAGGAAAATAAGAAGAAGAAGCAAAACTTTCAGACTATATTCGTTTGTAAATGAAAATGGGTCATCGTTTATATGTGCTACAATAACATATCCGGTTATAAGACGATCTTAATTCGATTTTTTAACCGCATGCGAGTACATATTATATGACAGATAGCTATATTTTTTTTCCTAAGCAAAAATCAACGTATTGGTTTGTATGAAGAAGTAAAAAAAAAAAAAAAAAAATATTTTCTAAATGTCGACCGATAAATCTTATTCCTAGAGTAACTAGATTTATAAGTAAAAGATACAATTTTTGATCGATTTCGATTATATAAAAAAAATCGATTTTCTTTATCGAAGAGGAAAACCACGTTCGTTTTAACTCGAAATGTGTCTTATCGTAAAAGTATTCTTCGCGACAAGAGAAAGGGAGAGAGAGAGAGAAAGGCCTCAGGATATATCTTATTCTGAAAGCATTTCTAATACTAAGGAAATGTGATTTTCTTGAGAGCTTCGTGAAGCTTTCTCCTTTCGGAAAGAATATATTAAAAACTATCGTGCCTCTCTCTCATAATATATTTTTCTCTTTCTTTTTCTTACACGCTTACTATGCGGCTTCTTTAATACTTTTATCAATCATAGGTAAGTTTCGTACGAAAGTAAGGATTCGCATTAGCGTTAGAAAAACTTTTTCTTTTTTATTTTACGTTACTTTTTTTTCATTCTCTGCTATAATATTATCTATAGACTATCTAAAAAGAAGAAGAAGAAAACATTGTTAATAACTTTGTAAAATATTGTTATAATATTTAACAATTAAAAGGACACGGTTTCCATAGTAGAGAGTAAAACGAAACAACGATAAGCCAGGGTATTCGGTGGAAACTAGGAAAGTCCAGTGGACTTGGCTAGGCAAATTATTGTGACTAACTAATTTGGAAACTAGTATCCTCTCCTGGAAATTCTCAGATACGCTGGACCGACTAGGTACATATCCACACTTCGGTAAACTCAGCAAATTTAACTCTGGCATTAGAGAATGAGAAGAAGCTTTTCCTACTATATCGATTCAATCTTATCGTTAGAAAAACGATCCTTTTGAGTAAACAAAATGGAGACTATATAATATACGACAAAATGAAAGTTTACCTATTTCATTTATTTCATCTTATTCTTTTGATTTTATTCTTTATTATAATAAATTATATTATTAGTACATATTATGAAATGTACGAAAACAAATAATATATATAGAATATAATATATATTCTATATTGATTCATTTCTATCATTACAAAAGCGATACTTTCGAGTAAGCAAAATGGAAATCGTTTAATATACGACGAAATGGAAGTTAACCTATTTCATTCAATTCATCTTGTTCTTTTAATTTTGTTCTATATTATAACAAATTATATTTTTGATATATATTGTGACATTTACGAAACCGGATGAAATGTATATACTTACATATATATATGTATATAACAAGATAGATACGCAACACTCACAACGCTTGCGGCTTCGTCGGTCGAAGGCCGCCATAAAGAGGTAATACCGCGTTATATCAAAGTAATGTGACGTTCAAACCCTGAGGAGAATATTTCTTCTTCCAGAGATTATCAGCTTACCGCCTTGGGGTTCGCGATATCTCTACCATGATATTTCACCTCGCGTCACTCTTTCCGGAATCGTCCCACCAATGATTTTCACCGAGTCTATGTTCTTATCGAGTACAGTAGAAATGATCCAACGAACGTGATGCGAATATCAAATCATGAGATACGTCAATAATGGATACGTCTAATCGAGAATCTTATCCTATTGTTGTGAACATGTCGTATTAAATAATATTGACAATAAATTATCTTGCTAAGCAAACAAAATTTTTACATAGAAAAAAGAACAAGAAAAGAATCACAAATGATTGATATGAAAATGAAAAATATAAGATTTCTATTATTGTGAACATGTAACCGCATTAATAATGGTGTTAAATGTTTCTCTCTGGGGAGAGAAACGTAAGTTATTTTTTAAAGAGAAAATTTACTTAACTCGTGTACTACTTTCTAATTAAATTATTATATGGAAAGAGAAAAAAGAAAAAGAATGTACGCGAATGAAATACTCGAAAAAAACTTTAATTAATAATTAACGGTGATATCTGTTTCGATACTTCGGCGAACTCCCCAAAGTCAATCCCGTTTAATTCGCCGAGTTTATTCGGTTCGCTTTAAAAAGGATCGGTTTTATCTTCGATCCCAATAGCCAGTTCCTGCTGCCTTAAATTAACAAGTCTCCGTTTATTCGTCACGACGTGCAGCCAAACGGCATTTATCAGATGAAACAGAGAAATCGCTGGAGTAAACTTGATTCTCTTTTCGAAATAAGACCAAGTTACGTTTGAACTCCTTATAGAGATCCCAATTAAGCTGAATGATTCGTTAAAAATAAAGGAAGATATTTAACTGGAAATGGATGGTCCAAAAAATTATAAATATAATAATATTTATTTTTAATATTAATATTTAATAAAAATCATTCATTAGTTTAATGTCAAAACTAAATCTAACAACTTGATGCATTGGTAAGACGAATAAAAAACTGCACCAAACTTAATGATAAAAAATTAATTGCATAGAAAGATATTCACAAGTAGTTGAAAAGATCGGAGAAAACAGTGTGATTTAAAATGAACTTGGGAGCATAAGCCTGCCTGGAAGGCTTTTAATCTCGGAGATCTAAGAGAAAAACTAGTTACGATTGCTTCACGGCTGACAAGTCATGCCTTTCATAGAGTTACGCATAACGCGAGGAATCGTTAAACGAAGTTAATTATACTGAATCAAAGGCGAGCATTGCTCCGCTAAATGGCGGACATTCGCCTCCTTTAGATCGCTCCAGTTACAGAGATGAGTGTAGAGGTAAGCCTATTGGTACATATATGTGCATATATATATATACACGTAGATACATGGAAATCCCTCTTTGTTAGTGCTAAAGCTTGGGAAGAGGGTTGAGCAGGCTGTTGAAGGCCAAGAGATAGGGAGGAGGAGGGCCAGTGTACTTCCGAAGAAGCGAACCTGCCACGTGTGTGTTACGTATCAACGTTTGCCCCGAAGTAATTTCCATGCATGGCCGAGCTGCATAATTTCCGGTTCTACACGTGCATCATGTAGGTCGATCAGTTCAACAAAATAAATCATCAATTTTTGATCCTCGACCTAGCACTCACTCATATTATTTATATTATTATTATTTTTATCTTTCTTCTTTATCATATTTATCGACAAATAAATCATCAATATTTTAATCCTAGACCTAACTCAATTCATAATATTTGTTTATAATATTTGTAATATTTGTATTATAATTTTCTATCACTTCTTTATAAAATTTTTTGTTGACAAAGACATTATCAAATTTTTATCGTCGACCCATCTCAATTTCTTCTTTCATTTAAATTTTTCTTTTCTAATAATTTTATCAAATACTTGCATCTTTCCTAATTTCTCTTTCAATTTTAATTTCTTTTCTAATTTTTTGTTACCCTTTCTTTTATGAAAAATTTCACAAAATATTCATCAACCAATTGCCTATAGATCAGAAAGCTTTGGTAAGGAACTTTCTGAGTACTTTGGCTATCCGTTAGGAACGATCTCCAAGTAGGATAGGTCTACCGCGTGAGAACGCATACGTTAATCGCATTATTCCTTGCAGTCGGAGCATTCACAGGGCTCGAAAGAGTTTCTTCGATCTTATCTCTCCACTGGACGAGGTTCGTTAATTAAAGTGACCCAAATGTGCTACCTTCGCGTCTGAACCACCATAACGCAAACCGTTTAACTCGTGGGAGATTCTATTCGGTTGGTTAATCCTTAAAGGACGTGACGATGTTCAGATGCAAATATAAAAAAGAAAGAAGGAAAAAAAGAAAAAGAGAACAATAATAGAAATCAACTAAATCAATTGATTTTAAACAAGGTTTAAATTTAAACCTAGGCTTTTCTATATATTGTATATAAAGACGAGAGGAAAATTATAATTAGAAAAATAAATAAAATAAAATAAAATAAAATAAAAATCGAATAATATTTTACAATAATAAAATATTTACATCTTGTGATACTACAGGGTATAGTGCAATAATAAATCCCGACCATCAAGTTTGGCCCATTAGCTCAGTTGGTTAGAGCGTCGTGCTAATAACGCGAAGGTCGCGGGTTCGATCCCCTCATGGGCCAGAATTTTTTTTTCACTTTTTCATATAAAATATTATTCCACATAGTTAAAAATATTCTTTGTGTAAAAATGTTGCAACAAAATTATTATTTTATTCGAATTTACAGTAAATAAATATTTTTAGAAAGTTTTCCTCTACGTTTCGGAACATTAACTGCAATAGGTTGTATGTAATTTGTTTGTTTAAGACATATTAACAATTAAAAGAAGTTGTTCGACTAATATTGTTAAAATGTACAAAAATAATGTTGATAAATAAAATAAAAAAAAAACATCGATCCTGCCAGGATTCGAACCTGGAATCTTCTGATCCGTAGTCAGACGCGTTATCCGTTGCGCCACAGGACCACTTGGTATCTAAGTCATTATTAGAACTTATAACAAAAGTTGAATTTTTAGTAAAGTAAATTTATTAAATAATTTAATAATATCCAGAACAACAAAGTTAGTAATGGAAAAAAATATTATGCAGATACCAAGCAATCCTGCAAGAAAAAAACTAGGTAAACAAAATTTGGATCTAAAAATTTTGTAAAATTTAAACGATTAAAATTATTAAAGAAATTATTAAAGAAATTATAAAAAAAACATCGTTAAGCAACAGGAAATAAACAAAAAAACAGATACCCGAAGAAAAATACATCTACTTTTTTAAAAATTAAAATCTTCAAAATGAATTTACCCAATTACCGACCATCAATGTTTGGTGGCCTTCTGCATGACTTGGTCCAAATTCTGATCCTAATCAAGTGGAATGAATATCGACTGTTTTACAAGAATCAGAGAACCGTTAATGAGAATATCGATTAACACAAATGATAAAAAGCATTGACCGGTGGAGAAGTATTTAAGCTCTAACTAGATTAACTTAACGTCTAAAATCATGCAATGCTAACGTAATCTTTCAAGCGAAAATATTTAAAGGTTCATTAAAAGTGTAATAATGATGAAGACTATACCGGCAAACTTTCAAATAACTTCTGGGCTCGTTTCAGGAAAACTAAACTTCTCTTCATTTCCATCATTTCGGCTACCAATTGCAACCTCAGCAGCAGCAGTAAGAGCAGTAGAAGAACTTGCAATAGTATCACCACTACCAGCTAGCCACAAATCATATATTTCTTCTTTCACACGGTACTCACGACGTCTGTCCTTTCCTCTCCCTCAATCAGCCTCTCAAAACTTCATCCAACGAATCTTTGCGAGGAAAGGCGAAATAAAAGTTAGGGAAAAGTTAAAGAGAAAAAAATTTCGGAGCTCTTCGTCGAAGTAGCCCAGTTTTGTGGTAAGCTTCGTACGTTTTATTGGAAAGTACAGTTTGGATCATGGCGAAAAGTCCCTCTTCTTTGCTTCTCTTTTTTCTTTTCTTTTTTTTCTCTCTCTCTCTCTTTCTCTCTCTGTCTCTCTGTCTCTCTGTGTATATGTGTATGTGTGTATATTCTGCACCATTTTTCCTTTGATTCCTACATTCGTGCGAGTCTCAAATTTATAGTCCTGTTGGGAATACGTTTCTCTCCTTTACGACTAAAGCACAACCGTATAGGTTTCCCTTTGACTTTATAACGAAACCACCGGATAATAATTATGCTTCTACGCGTGCACACAATAGAAACATCAGAAACATTCTTTCTACGATTTACTTTCTATTTCAACGTATGTATATGTATATGTATGCATATACTATACCGATTTATAAGAATATTACAAACATTTCGAACAATTTTTCTAACCTTTTCTATATCCTTGAACAGATCCTAGAATACACATCTCACAGTAAATTTCACGACAATTGGTATCAATTTATCGTCAAATGTCACGCAACAACGTAATAGTACTTAATTATTGATAACGACTACTCAGGTTTAGCCTTGAGGACATTTAATGGGCTTGTCTCGGAGTATGTATATGTAGGTTCTCACCATTTTCGAGGGCTTACTACAATAGACCATCAAGTAGACACCAAAGAAACATCCCATTTAACAATTATTACGTACCTGAAACAGAGAAGGAGTAAATACGTTAATTAGGAACTTGCTAATCGATTTGAATTTGGATTTTTGTAAGACTAGATTTAACATTAAATTAATATTGGATTATATAAATATAAAATAAAAATAATAACAACCCTTATAATGCTAATATCGTCGAAATGAAATTCTACAATTTCAGAGTAGATTTCTTATCATGAGCCTGAAGTAATATTGCAATAAGATTGAATAAATATTAAGAAAGAAAAAAAAATAACAATAATAAGGCCATGTCGTCAGAGAAGAATCCGAAAATTTAAGAGTGTATTTTGGGCAGCGTCAAGAAAGGCGTGTAGGTGGAAGTCCGGAAAGAATGTTCCCGGATTAAGTGGAACGAACGTGACTTAAATCCATTGTAAACCCTTGGAATACCGCCGTTGTCGTTTGTAACCGTCGTGCTTGTATCTACGACATAGAAGCGAAAGAAGAAAGAGTCGGACAGATCGAATAAAGAGAAGAAGAAGAAGAGGAAAGAATAGGGGAAGAGAGAAAGAAGAATAGAGGAAGGAAGAAAAACAGAGTCGGACCGAGAAAAACACGAGAAGAAGGTAAGAAAAGGGTAAGGAGAAGTTGGTTGAGGTGATGGGGGTTGCGGGGTGGGTGTAGGGGTTGGGCTAAAGATTCTCTTAATCTCATCCCTACGTGTTCTTGACAAACGAGGAATGTGGATGACAACGGCATTGTACCTTCCTTGCATTATCCGTAAGATCCTGCGATTGCACCATTCTCCTTAGCTGAATGTCCTTCCAAACGTCCCGGCCTCGTTTACGTATTGTCCTCATGAAAATATCGCCATAACGTCGTGCTTGTCGTGAGAATGAAGAGACAGATAGATCAAATATATCACGTCTACTGACATCGTTTTCGCAGTAGACCAATACTACGATACCTAACAATTTTATCACGAATAGAATCTGACTACTATATGAAAGAAAAAGAATAATATTTCTTATGATTACATTTAAATCGGAGATTGTCTTTCGCGAATAAACTTGTTGGTTATAGTTACTTTGCACGTTCCTAGGTTCCGAATTTAAATACGATTGAAGAAATAGGTGTCACGGATAAATGCATTTCCTTCTTACTAGAGTAAAATATCGAATGATCCAATCAGTTAAATATGAAATTTCACTTTGCAATGACGAAGAACGGAGTTGATCCGACTTAAATCCGCGATTCTATTCAAGTATAACTCGAACTAACATTATTATAACGATAATAATTTATTTTTATTTCTTCCTTTCGCAATATTCAAAAATTCAGATTTAGGATAATTGAGTTGTGATTAAACGAATTATATTTAACAAATTAGATAATATTTTATAAGAAAATAACGAAAGGAAGTAAGGAAGGAAGAAAGAAGAAATAATAATGTTGTAGTTCTTGCACCCAAAGTTTCCCCATTTGCAATTTCAAAATAGTCGAATAGAGACAGGCGTGACAAGATGTCTACGTGAATATAAATCATATATCGTTGACTGCATATTAACAACTATTGTAAATCGTAGAACCTTATGTGACAAGGTATACGAAGCGAATATAGGCAAGTCTGTCGATGTGAACCTGTCACCCCTGACGAGACTCACTACCTCGTTGACCCCAATGTCCCTTGTACACCTACATGCACACATACGTATATACATACATTCGCTAGCTGTTTGTTGTTAAATATAGCCTTTGCCCTCGACCGGACGAAGTTAACGATGAAACGTTTACCGTGAAAATAACGCTTGTACTCCCATTAATTTCGCACAATTCTCTCTAGAAAGGATATTACGAAGTTAGTTGGACTAAAAGTTATCGACAAGCAGCCCCTTTCACCTCTACCTTCCTACTACCAACCATTCTCTTACTTTCTTCCATTTTCTTTCTCTCTGACCAGTATTGTCGATCGTTATGGAAACAAATTTTCGTAATTACCCTCGGCCCTTTTTGTCAATGCGAATACGTAAAGTCACTTTGAAAATACTATTGATATTTTTTACAGGTTATACTTTAAATAATAACTACTACAACTCTGCTCTCTTTCTCTCTCTCTCTTTCTTTCACTTTCTAAACGAAATGTTTATTAATTAAAATGGACCAATGTAATTGCTTCAGCCTTTCATCCCCCCCTTCTTTCTTCCTTCCGTCCACCTTCGGTTTAAATGGGGTTCGTTTAATATTTACTTTCTTCGGGAATTAATAAGCACCGTATATCGAGTTTTATGATTCCTTTGCATTGTACTGAACGTTAAATCAAAGACAAATAGACGAAAGCTTTTTACTCTCCCACGGGGCTTACTTTCTCTCCAAGGTATGTGTATCGTTTTTTACTGCCCTCTTATAACTCCACCTTCAACCTCCCAACCTTTTCTCCTGTTCTCTTCTCTTCTCTTCTCTTCTCTTCTCTTCTCTTCTCTTCTCTTCTCTCTCCACCAACCCCTATACTAATAAAGCGTCAAATGAAGCGATCGTAATAATTTTTAATGAGCCGATATAGCTTCCAGGCATACTTTCGAACGGTCTATTTGTTAAGCACCCGAAGGAAGAGTATTAACAAGTCTATAAATTACATTCGACGATCGAGAAATCTGATATCCGATAGGTAAAATATCTAAATCCAATAATTCTCACGGCAATATCGGAATACCTTTATGAAATAGTGACGCGTTTCGTTCATTAGCGTTCGGTCTCATTGCAATAATATCATATCAAAGTTGAAGATTTGCATTCTTTGAATTTCAATAGCTTGCCGAAACACGTAATAATAAATATAATAAATAATGACGATAATAATAATAATAATAATAACCTAACGCGTATAACCGCTAATCAGTCGTTAATAATTTCAATAATGATCATCACCATTTCTATGTGCATTGACGAATATAATCATTATTATCGATTAATATTTATTATTTCATTAATGAGAATACGCTCGACTCGTATCCTAACCGTCGTATGAAATAACCACCGATCACGTGATCCAAGATTATATTATTAATAAACTAAAATAATAAAATAAAAAGTTTTAGAAAAAGGGAAGAATTGTATTAATTCGTAATATAAAAAAGGATTTCGTCATTTCTTTTTAATATATATTTTATAATAAATCTCGATTATTATCGTCGATAACCTCATTTTTCTCTTGAAAGGTCAAGGGTCAATATAGCGGGGATCTCGAAATTTAGATTGTACGTCGTCCAGGATTATTGCTGTGTCAACACCATTTTTCTTTCCGCTTATACTTCGAAACGAGAGGCTCCTTTGAAACGGCCCACTCGAGAAAGAGAGAGATTCGATGCGATTATTGCAACCGCTATCGTTGATAATATCGAAACGGTCTTTATAGAAAATTTCAAGTTTTTTCTTTAGTATTATCAAATGTTTAGAAGAGAATAAAATTGTTGGGACCGCTATTGTTAAAAATATTAACAAATATATTTGAAAATCAATCATTTTTCTTAATAATGATAAGAAGTTCATGCATAATTTGCATAATAATAATGCAAACGCAATTGTACTAACACAGCAGTCGTGGCCGAGTGGTTAAGGCGTCTGACTAGAAATCAGATTCCCTCTGGGAGCGTAGGTTCGAGTCCTACCGACTGCGAAATGGTGAATATTTTTTAATTTTTTTTTTATTACTAAAATATTGGAAACATTACACTTACATTGTATATGGAACTTGTTGTATAGTATTAATTTTTCTTTTTTAATTTTTTTAATAACGGTAAATTTTTATAATCTATACTATAAAATATGTAGATCTTCGACTATGGTACAACATTACGTTATTTTTGATAATTCAAATTTTTATATAAAGTATTTAAAGAAATGTTCAGAAAAATAAATTTTTGTTACAAAGAGTTTCACTCACGAGTATACTTCATTATATAAATTAGAAATATTTTTTATTCTTTGATTATATAAGCATTCCAATTTTTGAATTGATTTTTTAATCGGGATATGGGTCTTAATGGTAAATACTTTTTTTATTCTTATTATTATGGTACAAAATTTATAAAGGTTAGATCTTTGGTCGCTAATTACTTTTTTCACTGACGAATTAAATCAATTATAATTTAATTTATTAATTTATATAGTGTGAACTATTAACAGATCAATCTTCTATTGCCTTAATTATTTTTATTTGATAAATTATTAAGGACAACTCAGAAAACCCATCTTCCCATAACTCCTCTTACTCTGTAACGATCATCAGTAACTATAATCTTGAATAAAATCCAAGACTATAAGTTGTCCTCACGCTCAAGGAAAAGGGTTCCGCCTCCTCATCGTGGTTGCACCGTTTCAGCTTTACGCTAAGCAGTTTTGAAGATATACTACAGAAATGATCCTGTGAAGTATGATCTTAAAAAACCTTAGAATTTGTCGTGTATATATGCTATTCCTAGAAACTTCTTACATTTGAAAATGAGTCTTAAAGTTTAGCCATCTATTGGCAGAAGATCTTACCAATTCTATTTTCAGAGAAATAGAATAGTACAAGAACTATTTATAAAAGCAGAGTATTTTCAACTTTGTTCCATTTATATTACAAGACTAACAATATTCTTATTTTATTTGTTGACTAAAAAATTTCAATCATTTATTTAAATCTATATAAAAAAAATAACTAAAATGTGAACGATGAATTTGAATCATAGTTCAAACTCTGACACGAAATTATGCGTTTGATTGCGATCGTGGTTGGATATGATGTGTGCTCAGCATAATTACGTATCACGAATACGTAATTATTCGTAAGTGCAACATAAAATTGCCGATTAAATTATAATTTCAACCCAGCCGCCATGTCAGAGGCAAACCATACACATACCATAGACGTGCGGTTCGAAATTACAATTTACTAAATGTCTGCAACCAGAAAGGTGATGGTTAATATTACCATGACACAATTAACACCTGAATTAATAAAATCATTTCATTTAAGAGCCACGGGGTATATAATATCACTTATAAATTAATAATAGTGCTGAAATCCTAGCACGTTTACGTCATTAGAGTCGACATTCGCGTACCTTCATACAATTCTCTTATCTTGCCAAGTTAATTGTGCAGACATGCTTATATACATATTATGAGAGAATACATATATAATTAAATTATCTAACGTTAAAGTAGTTTCCAATAAATATAATTCCTCTTGTGAGGAATCTTGTGATTTCACGATTTTAAACCTCTTGTGATTTCACGATCGAATTCCAATTTAGTGTATTTGCAGTAATAAATAAAGTGAAAAAAAATTATTTATACAAAAAAAAAAGCAAGAAAATATATTTTTCTTCATTCAAAAAAATCGCAACTTTCATGTCTTTTCAACAATTAATATGTCAAGTTAATTGTGCACATATGCTAATATACACATTATGCAACACATATATGATTAAATTATGTAAAGTTAAAATAATTTTTCACAGTAAAATTCCAATGTAGTTTATTTGAGGTTATAAAGAAAGGAAAAAAAAGTTATTATTTATCCGAAAAAAAGAAAGTAAATATTTTTGTTCTCCATACAAAGAAATGCGACTTTCATTTCCCTACATCAGGCTGCACGTATATACATATTGTACATAAGGTTCATAGGCACATGTATATACCTATACACATACACACACATACACATACATACACATGTACAGTCACACGTGCGTATTCCTGTTTGTCGTGTACCGTACCTCAGGGCGACACGCCAAGGTGACGGTAAACAATGTGAGCATACATTACTTACGCCCACACCAAAAGGCGCATTGTGCTTACGGTGGTTGGTTGGTTTCTGCTCGCACGTCCTCGCCAAGAATCGTTTGCGTTTTCTCCTCCCCCCCCTCTCTCTCTTACTTTTTCTTTCTTACTTCTTTTTTTTACTTTTTTTTGCAGTACCTACTTCACACACATAAAGTAAACGAATAATATTTTAATGGTTCTAATATTTTCAGGTTATTTATTATCAGTGCTTTGTAGGAAATTATTAAAAATAAATCGATAAAAAATATATGCATAATACTTAACGTAGATATAGTCTTCTTTTATGATCCAAATTCTCTTTCATAGCTGGAAGAATCAAAAAACAATAATATTATATTTTATTAATTTTTTTGCCTTTTTACTTTGTCAGAGTATTTATTTCAACGTGCATAAATTGTTTGGAAAAATATTTAGTGGTTCCAATATTTACAGGCTATACACCTTTCAGTGCTTTGTAGAAAATTATTTAAAAAAAATCTAGAAAAAAAAATAACATAATAGAAAAATAAAATTTATATATTTAACATGTGTATGTATATATAATATATAGTCCATTTCTTTTGATCCTAATTCTCTTCTATAGCTTGAAGAATCAAAAAGCAATATATTGTTTGTTCACGATCAATATACCATATTAAATTACTCGTTGATGATAAAACGACGAGGTCGAATGGGTGTTACAGAGCCGTTAAGTCTACGGAAAAAGCGTAATATTAAACGATCGGAGTCTGATTCGATCGCGCGACGTTGATTAAAATTCTCATCCATGGGAGCTAATCGGTGTGGCCGAAATTATATCGCCAATAATTCCCGGGCTTTTGCCTGTAGATAATGACGGAAACGTGAGACTCGAGATAAAAAAGAGAAAGAGCAAAAGAGAGGGAAAGCAAGTACGTCGATAGCCAATTTCTTGGATACCCGATATATTAAAATCGACTTGGCCATGGAGTAATCTCGTTTTTATCGGCTCTGCACAAAATCCTCCAATTAGCGCGCATAACATTACCGTAATTGCAGTACCTACCTGCCGACGAGAACAACCCCTATCGACAAACTGTGTCTGACTAGGCTCTTTTCTTTCTTTCATCGAAATTACGTTACTCGTCAATACTTCTTCTTCTTCTTCTTCTTCTTCTTCTTCTCCTTTATCTCCCTTTCTCAAAATTATCGAAACGGCTTGAGAGTAGAGTAATGATTGTTTGTAAAAAAGAAAGAAGTAAAATAACGAGGGTGGTATAAGTCGTCTCTTAGAAGAATGAAAGAAAACAAAGGTAAAGAAGAAGAAGAAAAAGAATAAAATATAAAAGAACAGAATATACTCATAATTCTATCGAGCTACTTTGTAACACGATCAGCTGCTGCTACTACCCTACCACTGTTAATATTACAACCACCATACCACTACCACCACTACTACTACCACTACTTACGACTCCTTCTCTGACCAACTTTCTGAGTCCTTGCCCGAGTCCTCGTGCCGCATGTGTGGCGCTAACGTGAGAAAATTTACGAGCAAACCTTTACCGACGTCGTCCTTACGCTCACGGAAACTCAAGTTTTCGGACAGTGGTTTGCAAAGGAGAAAGAGAGTTAGAGAGAGAGATTCTAAGTTAACTCAACTCAACTCAACGAACTTGTCTGACTTACGAGTTGACAACTTCTTTGATTTAATTAAACACCGTATAGATACACATCCTCGAATTTCTAACTATAATCTCTATGATCGAATCTTGTTTGACGTATTCTCTAAAGAGGCTTATTTTCAAGGTCGATTAGAATATCGATTGATTTCAAAAATTCATTTTTACGACCTACTTTATTTCACGCTTACGTTTCTTTTTTTGTTTGATTTATTCGAATGTCCCACGGTATTTACGATATACATTAAATACACTAATATTTTTCTTTTCCTTTAGGTTTTATTTTTTTATTTTCCACAGCTTTTTTTTTTCAATTTTATTTGCAATACCATCGACAGGAATAATCACAGATGTATAAGTAATCCCAAAAGTTCAATTTCCCTCTGGCATCTCGTAGTGTGATTTATGGCCAACGTTATATACGCATGGAATATTATTTACCATCGACGTGACGTTTCCTCACCATGGGTATTCGATATTTCCAAAGAGTGGAATTCAACGTTTCTGGAAAGGCAGAAATAGTTATGCATTTATTATTGGTTAATACGTCGCGTCTTTTTGATGACTTTTGCTCCCATAGGAACATAGGTTTCAAACATTCAAAATGTCGTAGCAACACATATTATCTGATAATTACGAACTAACCCTACGTACCAGAAGGAACTTCGAGATATCTCCGTGATATTTATGAGACGAATAAGAGTTAAGTTACTCCGTTTAAAAGTGAAATATTAACGTTCTTTTCAGATGCCACGTACTATATCTTATCCGTATTTGAAAGGTAAGCCGATGCCATGGACTAAACCAATAATAATCCTGCAACGAAACGTCATAACTTTGAAGAAGATAACGATCTTAGAAGGCAAGGTTATACTAAACCAATGCTTATACAACGGAAACATTGTCTTTTCGGTAAAATACTGCTTACATTACGCGCCTCAAATACCGACGATGTGAGACTATAAATCAAACGGGTTCGCTCTTTGGTAGAGAACTTTCTCGACCGGCTTCCTTTTTCTTTAAGAACTTGCGAACGCACTGAGGATGCCAATAAATAACAACAGAATGAAGAAAATGCGTTTCGGTAAGATCCAAAAAGCTACGGATGGATGATTTCTTCACCCATAGGCGTAGATCGTCTTCGTGATTACAAAATCAAAGAAAAATATTTTAGGACTCTGATCGTATAATTGAAGGTTAAAAAAAATGTAATAACTATGTTACATGTGGTATTTAAAAATTGTGATAAAACATACGAAATTTGCTTTTACGCAATCCAACGTTCCTGAGGCCATTCAAGAGGTTTCCTCCATCGCCTGATGTCTCGAAGCTTGCTGTTATCTAATATCAAGACGCGATTTCGGCACAGAAAAAAGGGATACGATCTTTGAATGTTGGCGTCGAGTCGTCGATCGCATCAGGAGCGGCGCGCGTATTAAGGGTAAAATAAAAATGATCAGAAATGGAGAGAATTCGACGTCGAGTTGGCCACTGGCAGTCACATGTTACACGATGCAGGCAGGCAGGCAGCCAAAGAAAGAGCTAGGAGATATAAAACAGGTACGTTCATCAAGGTGGTTCCTCTCTTGCTCCTGTCGTATTTTCTTCTCTTATTTTGCTTGTTCGTTCACTCTCACTCGGATGGCAAGCTTTCGATAGCATTATGTTCCGCAGGAGACTCCTTAGTCTCCGTCTCTTTCTTTTTATCCTTTGTGTCCAAACTCTCTTTCTCTCTCTCTTTCTCTCTTTTTCTTTACGTGCCGAGAGAGTCCACGACGTTTGTCACCAGGCCAAGAAGGACAAAGCCCATTATCGAGAGACCGGTCCAATTATCCGAACGCTCTCCCGCGAAGGTTCTCTTCGAAGGATGCAAAGTAGCTCAGAATCTCCTCTTTCTCTCGCCGATTCCAAGGCGTAACTAGACTTTTACTAAACTCCAAGAATACCAACTTGCGTTGCTTCCAAACGACAATCTGCTGCCCTCGAACGCAATTTATTCGACTCACCCGATTTATGGCCAAGCGTTTCCTTGGTATTCGCTGACAGTTCTCGGCAAAGATTTCCAGAGACAATATAGCGAGATCTTTTTGCTTCGATTAAATAAAACCTGAACTTCGAGGATTTCGTTAGTACCCGAAAAGGTTCTTCCTCCCTCCCTCCATCCCTTCTTCCTTTTCGAAACTTAGAGATCTGGTAAGAAGATCGAGATACACGTATGTTTCATTTTTAATTATAAATACAATCTTTACGAGTTACTAGTTGCACAAATTTATTCGTAATTATATTAGCAGAATTAATTTTTTTTTCTCCGCTTCGTCGGACATAACACCAACATATAGTACAATATGTAAACTTTTTCCTATCTATATTTCCTTAAATACACGAAAATAAATGAAATAAATATATTGACTTGCTAATAATATTTTACAATTTACTCGAACAAATATTTAATATCAATTTTTATTTACACAAACTATCTCTTTATACCTCTTACTCCCTCTTTCTCTCTCTTTCTTTATTCTTATCGGTATGGCCTTTTGGATCGCAAAATTCGCTATTCTACGCGCGCTCATAAGATTTCGAGGAAGCACGCCTTTCGAGGAAGGTACAAGAGGCTCTTCGCAAAGGAGTCGATTAGCAAGAGAGCCTTTCAGCAATGCGGTTTTATCTGCGTAATGATATCTTCGTAGCGGAAGAAGCCGAGGTTTAAGGGAGAACTTGGAGAAAGAAAGAGAGACAGAGACAGAGAGAGAGAGAGAAAGAGAAAGAGAGAGAGAGAGTAAATGAATGAAAGAGAGAAAGAAAGAGAGAGAGAGACAGAGAGAGAGAGAGAGAGAGAGAGAGAGAGAGATAGAAGTAAACGCCAGAGGGGTCTCCTTTCGGTCGCTGAATCCCTCGATGCGGATTACCCCGTGGTCGTCGGTTAGGTGAGACCTCGGGCATGCTCTTACGAGGCCCACCGCATTCTCAGCATGAGTAAATAATTCTCAACGCTCGGGAGAAAACGTGGCTCCATTACGGCGTGCCGGAGTTAAGGCGTCGTCCTCTGTCTTCCTTTTCTTCTTCTTCTTCTTTTTCTTCTTCTTTCAATGCAGTTATCTTCCTTTCTTTCTTTCTTTCTCTGTCTCTCTCTCTCTCTCTTTGTCTTTTTCTCTTTTTGTTTTTCTCAGATTTTACTATAACGATAGAACCTCTCAGAATGAACAAGAAGAGGGCAAATGTTATCCCTAAGGCTAGCTTCGTGAGCTTACCCAAGTTAAAAGGTTCAAACAGGCAGTCTTGACTTTCGTCCTTAATGCGAAACATGAAATATAACTGATTATTTGTTGAAACAGATTTTCAACGTGTTAGAAATGAAATTAATACTTTAATAGGATTATTCTTAAATTTAACATTAAACGTATCGAGCTTTACGTATATCTATATCTACCATAGCGGATCAAATGACCCGTTTTCAAAAAGTCATATATTTTACGATATATGTATAGCAAATAAATTATATACCATTTATGTAATAAGAAATCTTGACTCACCAAATAGCATTATAACTTGTAAAAAATTCTGTTAACAATTTTATAACCGGTCATTTTACCGGTCACGGTACGTTTAGTATTAATATTCATTAAGCACGATCTCTTCATGTTATATGAATAATAAATTTATCTAAATTCTTAAAGAATGAAATGAAAATCTGATAAGTGATTTGATCTTTAGGTAAAGTAAAGTTTCAACAGCCATGTGTAGTTTAAAAGACGAGGCGCCGATTCTGTTAGCAAGAACGCTAATAGACTGACGCGTGACTGGCTCAGGTGGCCAAGCTCTCTTCGCCGAGTTGGAGAACCGTAACTTGTATTTCCATACCGGTATCCACAGGGTGCATGAATAAATACGTTCAAGAGTGAGTAAGAGTGAATGAGTGAGTGAGTAAGAGTGAGTGAGTGAGAGAGTGAGTGAGAGAAAGGGAAAAAGAGGAGTGACTTAAGCAGTCTAAACATCGGATTGCACGATAAACTCGCTCTTAAGAGTGCCATTACACAGACGACGACGAAGAGGTTATTCTCTGGAGAAAGAGAATCCGGTTCCTTCCTTTAAATCTGCAAGCATAGGTACCCGATAAACGTTCGCATAGAACCTTGACTAGAAACCAGAACTCATGGAATTTCATCGCAAAGAAACGTGGCTTCTAACAACCATAAGATTTCTTTTCCTTTCCTTCAACGACCATTCACGATCTTTGAAAGGATCTCTCAAGGAATCTTCTACGAACTCTCTCTTCGTCATTCTCTCTCTCTTTCTCTTCCTTCTTAACCGTTTAAAAAGATGAACTTAGGTATATGAGAAATTTCGATAAAAGCAAAAAATGTGTCCAAGTTCGAATAGGTTTCCTCGTCTCATCAAATAAGACTCGCAAGACTAGTTTTCGTCCTGAATCGTGGACGAGTCAAATGGTAATTAGAACGTACAGCTGGCCGAACAGTGATCACCGTTTAACTCCTTGAAATGAGAATTTACGTTCTACGATTCTACCTAACTCAGAGAATATTTCATTTTAATCGTTCGACGCCAGCAGACTATGACGTCAAGACCATAAGGAAACCGTAACTAAGGTGTTCCGTTAAGCTTGTCCTTTCTCACCAATAGGACTTTGTCGTTCATTTCGTAAGAATTTTAATTCTTAACTTTATCATTAGATCACCCAAAATATTTTGTGTGTTTTGTAAAACTATTTTTAAATATTATAAATTTAAAATTGCCGAAATATAAATATTTAAACCCAATGTCATATGAAACTAAACATTTTCTATCTCTGCAAATTGTTGTTTTTAATTCCTTCAACTGCGGATTGAATAATTAAATCATGAATAAATATTTTCTTTGTATTAAAAAAAATAAGCATTTTAAAATGATCGCATAATCTGAAAAGAATATATTTCACCCTTCGAGATACCTTCAGATATATATGTACTATCGATGACTTTTACTCTCAAAAGAATTGAAAAAATCCATCACATTCGGAATAAATGTCACCATAATCATCTTGTTATAAGAAAAATAATTTACAACCACGAGAAATATTGTTCGGGATAGGAAGAATAGGACAGAACTTCCCCTTAACTATCGTTTCCTTTCCCACCTAAAGCTCCTGTTTCGAACACAATGAAAACAATTAGGTTTTTTGCATCAATAACCTTACTGCCGTGAAGCTATAGAAATATTTTCAACGGCTTTCATCGAAGAAAGCTTACAATTTTCTTCTCTTATACCTCTCCCAACATCCTTGCGACTCTCCCTCTTTTCTCCACCTTCTTCAGTCGTTTCGCGCGTTAACTCACAGAGTAACACCACACTCCTTCCAACTCCTTTCGAACCCACCAATGTCTTTCGTTTTCTAAAGGTCCTAGGACTTTCATCTTTCCCTTACGACAACAATGAATCGCCGCCTTCCGACAATATTCACAAAAGCAACATTACCACGGAGTACAACAAAGCTCTGTGGGATTATATAATACAGGTAGAAAGAGAGAGAGAGAGAGAGAGAGAGAGAGAGAGAGAGAGAGAGAGAGAGAGAGAGAGAGAGAGAGAGGAAGTCCGTACATATTTTAACGCGTACAACCATAAGTATTCTTGTTGTTTCGTGCTAGAATCACATAAAATAGGAACGCAATAGTCGCGTTTGTGCAATCCTTGGAACGTTCACGCTTCATTGTACATACATAGTAAAGCCTTCGATTCTCGAAGGAACACATATAAGTACACATAACAAAGAAGGCATCGTGCGAATCCCTTGTTTTTCTTCGACTTTCCTTGTCGGAAACTTCACGATAGATAAACATTCGTCCGCGAAGTGCTTCTGAAATCTCCAAGCAGCAACAGCAGCCCTTCTCCTCCTCCTCATCTTCGTCCACTATTACCTCTACCTTCTCACACTTAACAGAATCACATGGGTCAGCTGGTTTCTCCAGACTTGGATCATCAAGCAAGCCAAGTCCCGCTTTGTGCGAGCTATCCACCACCTTTGAAACGATAGAGTGAGAGAGAAAGGAGGATGATGGAAGTGCTTCGTGCATAAGTAAGTGAGTTAGCAAATTCGTTGAAGCAACTCTCTCTCTCTATATATACATATATATATCTATCTCTTTCTCGAGTTCGAGCTCTTCCACCATGTTTGTCTTCCTCGTGGTCGCAAAAGGTGTTTGCATTGGGTCCGCACCTTCTGCTTGTACGATGACTGACTGAAATGATTTGCTCCAACTTCACCGTGCTTCATAACTTCTTTTTCTTTTTTTTTTCTTTCTCGTCTCACCACATCTCCCAAGTATATACACTTTTGCCAACGATAAAGGTAGAACCAACGACTATAGCATTCTTTCTATTAACTTGCCTCCCCTTCCTTTTTCATATGTATCTACGGCTTTTAATAGATATTAAAATAAAAAAAAGAAACTTTGCTTTAATCATAGGTCTAATTATGAATGTTAATAATTATATAAAAAAGAATTTTTAAATTGACATAATGAAAAAGAATGAATAAACAATTCGATATAATTTAGTTTACAGCTTTAACATACTAGTGGAGTGTATCGAATCCATTGGGATTTCAAATTGATCGCTCGGAACGGGATGTCTCGTTTCGAAAATTCGTTATTGTTTCAGGAACGACGTGATGGTCTCTGTTATCCGATTACGATTAAATTGAAACTGGATCGTAGAGAAAGAGAGAGAGAGAGAGAGAGAGAGAGAGGGAGGGAAAGAGAGAGAGAAGTTAAATAACAAAGAATTTCAAACAAGTTTTCAATTTGTTCAAAATCGCGTATCGATTATAACAACTAACATGCACACCTCCTATCAGTATGAAAATGATCAATAGATCAGATATTTTTTCGTTATACTTTTTCGTTGTATCTTTTGTATCGTTCCAAGAACGTATCGTGTCATCGACAGGCTCGAAACTAATCTTCTTCTTCTTTCTTTCTTTCTTTTTTTTATTTTTTTCTAAGAGAACGTATCGGCCGTTGTCGTCGAAAGGTCAAAAGTGAGATTCTTTTAATCAAGAAACGTGGAAGGAGAAGATTAAAAGGAAGAGGTAGAAATAAATATAGAGAGAATCTTGTCTCGAATCCAACTTCGAAATCCTCGAAGCAGTGTGGAGGAGCTCAGATTCTGAGGGAGAAGAAGCTGACGCAGCACGTTAAAAAAGTTTCTTCCTTCCGTTCTTTAGGATTACGGTTACGTTTATAGTAGTTGCGCGCCCGAGAGTGACATAGTAACTCGGAATGGCGCGTAATTCGAAACGAGTAAAGAGCTTTCATAGTCGACGCATAGTCCGTCGTGGATTAACTTGGAAAATGTATTATTTTGTTCAGACGACTGAAAGGGATTAGGATAAGGAATGAAAGGAAAAGGATTTTAAATGAGAAGAAAAAGTTCAATGAACAAGAAAGTATACGGACTCTTAGAATAATCAAACCAAATGTACTATACTAATTGAAATTACAATTTATATCAGCTAAATAAATTTGTTTTTACTTCTTATTTTCCGTTAAAAAGAATAAAATCTACGTATACGCGTAAATAGTAATTTAGAATAAGTGGAGAAATGTTCTAAGAATTAATTATTCCAGCCAAGTCTAAGCAATTAAGAAGAAGAATTAAGTTAGTAACATTAGTTGTAAATCAAGTTACATAAGAAATATGATGTTGACGCGTATTTTGTTATTGTTTTAATGCGTTGAAACCATCCTAAAAATATTTCTCATTTATTCTCCGACATTCTCTATATTAGAAAGTCGAAAGGATTCACAATTGAAGTTAGAAATTAGTAAGCGAAGTCTTCCTAGCGACATTTTAACAAACCAACGGCCGCCGCCGCCATGTTTTTGAACTTGTCTGACATTTCCTTTGCGATTCTATTTCTTCTTCTTCTTCTTCTTCTTCCTCGCTTCGGTTTTCTTCTCTTCTAACTCGCTACATCTTTCTCTTCTTTCTCTCGCAGCAACACGTTCCTTGACAGAAAGTTAATAAAGTTTTCCAACTCGCATAAATCAACAACCTTCTTTAACACGAGTCTTTACGATGTGGTGGCGAATACGTACGAACCCAGGAGCCTGACGACCCGGAGGCCTTGCAATAAAAGCAACAAACTTTAATGCGTTTCAATAAATTACTCAGGAAATGCCTTTCTCCTTTTCTCTATCGCTCCTTCCTTCATTTTCCATTTCACACCTCTATCTCTCTCTTTCTCTCTCAAACGTTTCTTTCAAACTTAATAACCTCGGTTAGATATTCTCGATGCTATACGTTTATCTCGATAAAGTCATTAGAATCTAAAAATGGTATAAACCGGAGCACAATTGCTTAACTCTCACAATCAGACACTGTCATAAATACATTTCGTTCTTTAATAATAATAATCCGAAAATTCTGTAGAAAATATTTATAAAATATAAGTCAAAATTTTCTAATCAATCACTGATTTCCCTAAAAATCGAATATACCGATTAATTTTGAAACGATCTATCGTTATTATGTTAAATGTTAACTAGTTGAATTAAGTTTTAAAAAAATGTCTGCATTTTTTTTATCTCCATAATGCTCTTGTATAATTTTTAAACCCGATTGAAGTCAATACTTGATATGAACTTTCCCATTGAGACATTTTCGGCCGCTTTTACAAGAAGCATGAAAAAATATTAAATTAATAGAAAAACGAAACAAAAAAGACCAAATTTTTTTTAACAAATAAATTAAACATAGTTACTCCAAAGGAATATATTTTTTTCCTTTATAAATATCCAATCTCTGAATTTATATAGCGAATCGAAACTTTTGGTCTATAGTGTTATATTTACTTCATATACCATTCACAACCCTGTTAGCTTATCTCGAACACGTTTATCCATTTCTAAGATCGACTTCATTTTACGACCTCTCATTTATCAGAGACCACTATGATGAGCCCTCCGTATGTTAACACATGACAAAGATACTCTTTTTATATAAGTCGTGTTAGTAGAATCCCCAAGTAATCTCCTGTCCCATTATCTTCATTTTCTATTATTTTTTATTGTTACTTGTGCCATTGAAGTGGGCTAGCTAGCAAGGCCATTGAAGGGAAAATACGTATTACAGGTGACTCCGAGATCGTTACCAGAAAATATCCTTCTACGTTGTCTTTTTAACCTGACGTCGCAGACCACACCGGTTCGCAATCTTTCTTCGGTAACATCGACAAAGATGGAAGAGATTTCCCACGTCCTCTGTTAATCTTCATTTTTACTCTTTGTCTCCCAAGAGAAGAGGAAGAAGAAGAAGAATGGTAGAGGGAGAGAACGACGATGAGAAAAGGAAGCGGGGGAGAAAGAGGAGGAGGAGGAGGAGGAGGAAGAGAACAGCCATCTCGTAAACGAAGAGATGTCGAGGATAACTACGAAATCCAGCCTAACAGATATCCAACCAACTATCCTTTCATCCTGATTAATCGACAGTCTCTCATTCCATTTTCATGAGGTCCTTTTCCTCGTTTCGATCGTGTGATTCGAATAAATATTAAAAAAAAAAAAAAACAAAAACCGACAATCTATAAAAGGTACGAATTATTTAATGAGAGATTCTTTTGATAAAGAAAAGATATAATATTTTTTGTTGTTAAATTTGTTTTAAACAAAAAAGGTGTATCTATATTCATGCTGCGACGTCAAGATTTGTTATAAAAAAAACATCTTTTTACCTATTCAATGAGTTAAAAACGTTTTTTCGCTTTATTTAACGAAAGAAAAAAAAAACTAAAAATAGAAAGGAAGAGAGAGAGAGAGAGAGAGAGAGAGAGAGAGAGAGAAATATCCTTTGAAGAAAATCGACTCTTCGACGTCTCAGCAAGAAGCAAGCGTAGCGTAGCGTCGAGCAAAATTGATGTCTCTACTTGCTACGAATAAAATTTCCAAGTAAATAACCATCTTGAGAAGAGGAACGGGAGCAAAAGGACAGGAGAGATCGGTGGAAGGGCGAGTTGGAGAAAATCTGGACCGATGAAAAGACGTTTGAAGATCCTCTTGCGATTTTAATCCGACGATGTTGCTGTAAAATTACGGGTGTCGAGGTTTAAGCAGGAAAAAAAAAGTAAAACAAGAAGGTATAGAGAAAATAAAAAAAAGAAAAAAGATAGAAAAAAATAAGTAAAAATAAAACAAGATTCGCCTGGTCGACGAGAGTCTCTGTATATTCGCTCTCTCTCTCTCTCTCTCTCTCTCTCTCTCTCTCTTTCTCTCTCTTTCTCTCTCTCTCTCTCACTGGAAGTTAATCAAAGCATTTCTTTATGCCTAAAGGAGCGGCATTCGTGAATCTTCTCTTACCAACGTGAATTAACTCATGCTACGGCAACTCAAGAACTCTAGATTACCAAACTGAATCACAGTCGAGTGTTGGAACTGTGTCAGTGAAACGAATTTTTGAAATATTTATAAAATTAACGCGAAATCAAATTTTGTATATAACAATTGAACCGTTCCACAAATTGAAGTTCCATGATTAAAATGATTGATTCCATTTGTAGAAATTCTTATATATTTTATATTATTGTTTTACATTAGTTCAAGGATTGGGCACTGTGTTCGTAAAAAGTTAATATGAAGAATCTTATATGTTACAATTTAATAAAAAATATGTAATAATCAACAATTTTTTAATACGAAGATGGATTGAGAAGTCTTGAAATGTTTATCTTTGAAAAGAATTAAATAAAATTTAATCGAAAAAGAAATGAAATTGTTTGTATGTTAAACTTAAAACTTTTCAACCAACCCATGTCTATATACATGAGGCACCCATCAGTATAACACTATGCAACTGCTGATTTTCTGCAATGGTTCTTGTTTTTAAAAATCGGTCAACTAGATCATCTGCAGCGTTATTGTAGTTTTGAATTGGCGAAAACTTCACCGTATATGTGTATTATATACACATATACACACATACACACTCACATCAGGATCTTCCACAGATCCAGAAAATGAATGTCAAACATTTAATATTTAAGCACGAAATCAAATTTCTACATAACAATTATTATTCGATCACGTATATCACTTTCTATGGATAAATGAAATTAATTTGATCGCCGTTTATTTTCTCTCTCTCTCTCGTTAATAATACCGATCGGACGATAATTAATAATCAATAGATTAATGACAAAAAAAAAAGAAAAGAGTAGTTACATGGGTTATTATATAGGCATAATAGACCGCTCGATTGACTAGACAAACGAGTTTATTATTCCCACGAGATCGTCGATATCCCACGCGGTAAGAGATTTAATATCGGAAATTATTACGCTCGATTAAGCTATCGATTATGCTTTTTATCAAGGTGGGAAGGAGAGAGGGAGGCGCAGAAAGAGAGAGAGAGAGTTCTTTTTGAAAGAGAAATTAAAAACAAAAAAAAAGAAAACAGAAAAAAAAAAGTACCATGGAAATCAATTAAGCCCTATACTACGTGTAGGAACCCTAAAACGTGGATAATCTCGTTCGTTTGGGGAGATTCAACCATGTATGATCTTAAAGTAGATCTTGAACGAATTTCGAATCAAAAAGAGAAAGAAAAAAGAAGAAAAAGAAGAGAGAGGGAAAGAACCAATATACGAGAGTACACGTCGGTACAAAAATCTACGGTTAAAATCTTCTCGTAAATTATATCGAAGAAGGAATTTTCAACAACAGCAGAAAATTAGAAAACCCATCGAGCTGGTTCTCTCACGCAAAGGAGTAAGAGAATAAGGGAGAATAGGAAAACATGAAAAAGAAAGAAAATGGGAAGATAAGAAAAGAGGGAGGGGGAGAGAGAAAGAAAGATGGAAAAATTAAAAAAAAAAAAATAGTAAGAGAGGAAGCAGAAAATTCTCATTTTCGTCGAGTAAAGCATTCGATGCATTACCAGCTGGTCGTCTAAGGATTCGTAAGATCTTTCGAAGCTTTCTTTCCCTTTCTTCCTCTCTCTCTGTCTCTCTCTCTTTCTCTCTCTCTTTCTCTTTCTTCCTAAGGGTGTTCGAAGAAACGCTTTTAATTAACGTCAATCCAAGTGGCACCTCACCGACACCTATTTTCGAAGATACACGATCTTTCCACCATGCCACCTTTTTCTAGTTGGTCGCCATCTTCTCCTCTCCCTCTTTTTCTTTTTCTCTTCCTTTTTTTTCACCTTTTCCTTTCTGATTCAACATTTTTTTTCTTTTAACTCGTAAATTGAATCCCGCTGAGTGAAAAGGGAAAAAAAAGAAGGAAAAAAAAAAGAAAAAGGGAGAGAAGTTCAGCAGCAATGTTGCTAATCATCTTCGAGATACGCTCGAATGCGGGTCACTTCCGGTAGCAAGGTCAGTGCGGTTTCCGGCGAGACGTTGGTAGTCTCGTTACGACTGACTCCAACCAAGGCAATTATCGAATCCACGAGGAGATTGCGAGTGCTTCCTTCCATCGTCTGGAGAATATTCCTTGCGGTCACGTCACACCCTCCTTAAACAGACCCCCTTTCCCTTCCTCTTCCCCTTCCCTTCCCCTTCTCCTTCCCTGTCCCTTTCCTCCTCGATCCACATTTCGATCCTTCTTCTTACATCTCTTCGATGAGGCTACCTTAACTTTTTGGGATAATTTACCAAGCGGTTTCTGCCGAGGTTTTGATGATGATACTATCGTATAACAACATCAACCGAAATATCACGAAACGATCAACTTTCAGAAATCAAACGATATGTTATTTTCTTTTTGTTTCTTTTTTTTCATTCTTTATAACGTGGATCTTTTTCTTTTTTATTTTTTCCTTTATATATATTACGATTAATGTAGAGAATCCGGATATTGTATAGAATGTCCGGACAATCTATGCAATATGCATGAGCAAGTGAAAAAAAACTATAGAAATTTCACAATTTGTTCACAATGTCCTTAACGAGTTTCGGTTAATCTTTAAAATATGCTTCAGTGGCGTGAATTTAGAACATGGGAGGAGGGAGAGAAAGGGCAAAGTGTTCTTAGGAAGAAAAACAGCTAAACTCTTAACAGAAACCAAGCACCCTGCTGATCTTTATAATAACAGTATATAATCTTTAATTATTAATAATTAAATTTGAACATTATTTTTTTCTACATTAAGAAGAACGTTTCTCCTCTAAGGTTCTGTCTGGGTATTTTCAGGTTTGCGTCAAGGTTTAATATTATATAGTAAGTATTGTATAGAATACAATTATTTCATAGTTCATGCATAAGAAAATTAGCAGGTTAGTAAGTATCAATTTATTAAAGTAATTTTGGAAAATGGTATTACGACAGACAACCAAACACACATGAACTCGTGGATGGGTCAACGAGCAAAGAACAAGAGTTTCTATCCCGCAAACAACGCACCGTTAAACGCCCACGAAGAAACGTTTTCTGTTGGGAGTTCGAATGGGTCGACGAGTCATCGTAGTCCAAAGAATTTGCGCTCCAAGTTCCACGAGAGATCATTCCGATATCCTTCTTCGGTGTGCATTCTCATATCTATGTATGTAAATGTATATGTACTAAGTATAAGCATATATATATACATACGTACACACATAGAAACCATGAATGTACACGTGGCAACGACTCGAGCGAGATAATCGAGCCACGGTGAAATTAAAAGCGCACTCGAGTGTGCTCTTCGAAGACCGGTTTAATTACCACCGGATTCGATCTTTCGCGCGGAAATGATGAGACAAACGTTTAAGTATTACGAACGGGACTAGAGATAAAAAGGAACAGATAAAAAGCGAACTAAAATTAAAAATAAAAAATAAACCAAAAAAGAATTAACAGACGGACAGGTAGGCGGAACGGATAAAACAAACGGCGAGTAGAAAAGATTTACCAAAAAAAAGAAAAAGATATCTCACTCGTATAAAATAGAGGATTTTTATCCATGCTAATTGCGTGTTTGATCTTACTAACGATTATTACATTTCTAAATCAAAATGTGTTACTTTGGTACGATAAATCCGAGTTTATTTTATAATTACTAATTTCGAGGAGAAAATAAATAATCATAACTTTATCGTTTTCTATTAAATTTCATAGTAATAAAAAATTAATACGAGTTACGTTCTCTCAGGTTTTTTTTTCTTCTTTTGCATTTCAACGAACTTACCGATTTTTTTTTTTTATTTAACTCGGCAATCGCAAACCCTTTTTATTTTCATTAAATATTTTACTTACAATTGGAAGCTGTACTTAAAGGACAAGAGAAGAATGGAGGGAAAAAGGATAGGAAAAGAACTTTCAATCTCCTTAACGTGAACGAGCTTTCTTCTTGCTATAAATGCTAATACTTTCTCTTCGTCTATCATTCTCATAGCAGTTAATTGAAGAATCCTTTCGGATAATGTCACCGGTAGTGAGAACCTTCTCGTCTGTTTTTCCATGAAAAGAGTTCGAGCTTGTTCGAGCGTTTCTCTTCTTCTTCTTCTTCCTCTTCCATTTCCTCTTCTTCTTCTTCTTCTTTTACCTTTCCTACTTATACTTGGATTGTTAAACGCTGAATATTCGTTCGTTCTTTTACTAGTGAAAACAAACTTTTCGATAGTAGTAGCGAGTTTCCCATAGCTTTCGTCTTTTCCATTGGACACGCGAGTAAAGACAAGTTTCTTTTGAATGAAGCCTTAGAATAGAACGACTCGAGATTTTAATTAAACTCCCCCTTTTCGAATCGACAATCTACGTAACGAACGAATGACAAGTATTTTTTTGAAATAATTCGATTCATATGGAATAAGAGATTATTATTATGCGTGTGAAACTATTGATTGATACGAAACGTAATTATTAGAATTTAATCAATCAATTTTTTAATAAGGACAATTTATTTTTTTTTAACAAGAACTAAAGAAAACTCTAACAATTTTTCTTTTGTTTTGTTTTTTTCCAATTTTACTGCATGCTCAAAAAATGTTGAAAAATAAACAGGTGACTGCGCTGGTCGATCGGTTAACAGATTCGAGAAAAAAAAAATGGAGAACAGAGAATGACGTTCCACCATAGTAAGTACCTCTTCGCATGGTTTACCAACAACGTGTAATTTTACCTTTCATTTCGGTTCACGTTTAACGTAACGAGATATCAAGCGCGATATTACGTTATCTGAGTTTCGTGAATATACGTTTGGTATGGACCGCTCGTTTCGATTTAATCGCGATGACTCCCAGGTCAAGGGGATTTTAATTCGAGTGTTGTAGGTATTCGTGTGGTTCAACGGCCTGTTTCTTTTCTCTGTTTCGTTGGTAGCATCGCTCTCTTTCTTCTTTTTCAAAATGTCCTTTTCGTACCTACTTTCTAGAATCCCAAAGTACAAAAGTGCAATATGCTTAATGGACCAACAGGACAACCCGATGCTCTTTCTCAATGTACTGATATTTCGCTTCTAAAACGAGCTTATTCCGTCTGTCCTTTCTCCATTAACTAATTGGTATTCTCGTATCCAAATAGGTCGCTGATATCGTTAAAAATAATAATAGTGCAAGGATAATCGAAATTTATTCAAACATTATTATAGGATTCGGGAAAAAATTGGGCCGTTGGGACTGACTGGATCGGGACTCGAACCATGGATCTTTCGCTTTCCAGGCGACTGCTCTTTATCCATTGAGCTATCCAGGGACCACCGTCCCATCTCTTCACAAATGCTTATTTAAGTATTTGGTATGGAGGCACTCGTCCCACATTATTTTCCAAACAGTCTAAATATTTCAATATAAAACACCCAGTTGTATGTACATCTACATTTCTTTAAATATTTTTTCGTAATATCATTGATTCCAGTAGAAAACAAATCACTATTCAATGTAATATCTCTTCATTCACTCGTATTATTTTTATATTCACCAATCTCGAAATGACATTTATACGAAAGTAGGATAAGAAAGAGAAGAACGTTGACATAAAGAGGACAAGAAGTATTCTTAAAGTCATGATTCTAAATTTCTCAAGAATCTTATATGTACAATATAGATATTTTCGTTATTTCCAAAGGGAATCTTTCCACTCCTTGAGACTTTTCTTATTTCCCTGAGAAACTGAACGTATATTTTACGTTCTTGTATATACAACAGTCAGTTTGGTGATACTAAAAAAGAGAAAATACAGCGTAGTTCTGTTTCGATTCAATGTTCGATTCAAACAGTACTAACAATAGGATTCCTATCTAAGAGACTTATTGACATTGACAAAACGTATGGGAATTTATTATTTAAACTTATAGCTCGTGTTATACATTCTATTACATTTTATCGATATCAAATAGTCAATAAAACGTATATATTTTATATCATAATATTATACTACTAAATAATATATTATAATATAGCAATATACATATATGTATATATTGCAATATATTATATTGTAATATTAAATTATATTATATATTGAGTTGTTAGAAAAGTAATTTCGTTTTTCGTAGAGAAATTTCGTTAGTCGCGTTTACCGATATTTATTTTAACTCTAAATCTCAAAATCCTAAAATAATATAAATTAAAAATTTTATATTTCAGCAACAGATATTTCAAACGTGATTTAAAATCTTGAGTTTCGAGATCTGTCAATTAGTTTTATTTTTGTATTATATTTGAGAAATGGAATATTAAATATCAGAATTTCTATTAATACAATACAACCGAGAAAATAACCACATTAAACAAATACCATTGGTAAAATTAATTCTCGAGATTTCGTATTGGTAACTTCAATTAGAAAAACGGGCCACATTAAGATCATCCATTTCAAAAAAAAATGATGGCAAAATAAAGACACCGATGGATACAAATTATGAGAAGTTAAAAACTAATCGAAAAGTTAAATTTGTCTGTTAAAATTTATCCATTATCAGTTAAACTCTACTGTTTGGAATTTTAAATATGAAGGAAAAAAAGTCGCCTTTTATCAACTATTTAAAAAAAACGGAATTAACTTTCCAACGTAATGTAATACATACACAATAATTTGAAAATGAAGTTTGGTAATAAGAAAAAGAAAAAATAAATAAAATAGTCATAAGAGACGTCGATGGAAGAACTAACGAGGAACACTCGACGTGACGGTCGAACGAGCAAGAAAGTGATTGTAGTGAAGGGTAAGTAAGAAAAGTGAAGTTCGTCATGGCCGCACGATCCATAAACTCTGAAGTAGCGATAAATCAGACATGGTCGTGCCCATGGCTTATCAGTCACGCCATATTCATAGAAGTTGGTTTTTCTACCAGTACTTCTGACCATTCCGTTGTCCGTAGTAGTTGTATCGTATCCGGTAGAAAGATGTTTTCATATAACAACGAATACCATTGATACTCTCGAATATTCTTCCTTTACAAAAAAGATTATTTCAAGTTGGTCATCTTGATAAAGATTTTTGTTATACATGCAGTTACAAATCGTTTTTAGGTTAACAGGAAGAAGAAGAAGAAGAGGAAGGACACGATAAAAACGTCCCATATTCTATTTCTCATATTATCAACCAAGTGATATTTCTGCCAGTGATAAATAAAATATAAACAAAAGAAAAAAACAATAGCTGTCATCGCAATTGACATTATTAAAAATTATTTCTATCTTATATAATATATTTTATACTTTTGTCGATATAACAAAAAATAAAGTTAAAAAATAGATAATTTTTAAATATTCACCCTAATCAATATCGTATACAGTAATCAATAAAGGCGATCCGTTAACAGCATAGAAGGCGTAAAAATGGCAATTTTTGTGGAAAAATCATTTCCTTTTCTAACGATCAGCATACCTTCCGTTAAAAAACGTAAGTTAATTCTCCATCAGAATGAGCGAACTCATCGTCTTTGTTTAAGACGATCGTGAAATGTGACGCGGTAAGACGTTATCTGAAACGTATAAGGAGATGAAAAAAAAAATGTTATCTGAGAAACCGAGGGTAAAAGTTCACGAAAGAGGGATCGTGGAATTCGCTTGTAACGCTTAAATCACCAAGAACCCGTACAATCAATCTTGATCTTAGCCGATGCATTTAAGTAGTCATGCAAACGCACGTGCGTTTTAACCCCCGCGTGAGTGGTTTCGCTTGCATTGTCTTACCTCGTAGGTCGACCCTCTTGGGTTCATAGATCACGCCCTTCCTGGACTAGTCCAGCTTTATAAATCATAGCTGGTTGCTCGGCCTTAGCAAATTTATCGTTCACGTCCGAGGCACTTAATTTATCAACGGACAACGAAAGACATACAGCAAAATATCCACCTTTTCTATTTCCATCTCTTTTTGTTTTCCTATTTTTTTCCTTTTTTTTTTCATTTTTTTTCTTTCTTTATTTTCTTCTTAGCATGATAAAGATCGCAACGATAATGAACACGTTCATCTTTTATTATAAAAGATATTGAAAAATTGGAACAACGATCCTATAATTCATTCATTCGATCTTTTAATGTTTAAAATCTTAACGATTTTCTTAACATTTATCTCATATTCTGCGACTTTTCGTCTTTAAAATTCACTTTCTAAGTTGAACACAAACTGTTACCTACAACTACAAAATCTAAGATTCTTCTTGAGGAGGGTATTGAGGGAGAGGGGAGGGGTGACTGGCTGACTGTCCTGTACCTGAAGGAAATTACGAATATCCATCTTCTTCGAGACATCGGAAGGACCAAAAGCCCCTATCTTCGGGTAGGACAGATCGAGAGAGGTGGTATTAGCCGGAAATGCGAGTAACCATCAATCTCGAAGCGTGAAATATCTATGAGAAGGATTTAACGGAACTTCGACTTTTTCTTTTTTTTTCTTCTTCTTCTTCCTTTGCATCTTTTTCCTTCTTCAATTTCGCATTTGCTTTTCCAAAACAGAATTTAAAATCTTGGAAATGAGATAATCTTGATTTCTTAGCTCGTACAATTTTCATCATAGAAGATAAATATTTTTTATTTAATATTCTTTTCCAAACACACATCTAGAAAAAATACATAACAAAATTTATGCAATCTTATTGGTATCTCCCAACTTCTATAGATGAAACGGCTGCCTTGTATTATACCGAAACTTTTTCTTCGACAATTCATTGAAGATGCGATACACGATGCGGGCAGCGTATCCATCCGGAATAATTGAACGAAATACACTTCTCGAACTCGATCAAGAGAGAAAGTCCGCGACAGAATGCACAGAACATGATTTCGGGTCACGCAACAGTTTGTCGCAGTATATTCGAATCTTGCAAACTGCATATACACGTGTATAGTACATACATACATTTATTTATATATATATATATATATAAAGAGAGAAAGAGAGATAGATGGATAGATAGATAGATAAAGGAAGAGAGATAACAGAACGATTTGTAAGGAAGGTATTCTCGAACAAACCCAGCACTTAGGACAATTGTCTGCCTCTCTGGTAGCCAAGAAGAACACTCGATATCTTTCGGAAGTATACCCGGACCAATTGGACTATTATTTTCCTTCTAGAACCAAGATCTCAATAAGGTTAGTTTTTATTCCTAATTCCTCTCCTTAAAAAATAAAATAAAATTAAATTAAATTAAATAAAAAATGCACATTGCCTGAGAAAAATCAAATATCAAGTAAAGATGCCAAAAGTGTGTATGATCGTTTAAAAACATCGAACGATCTGGAATAAAATGTATTTTGTTGAAAAGGGAGATGGGCTAACTTCATCGAATCGTTGAAGGTATGTCTCAAGAGAACGATAGTGTGAGAGAAAGAGAAAAAGAGAGAGAGAGAGAGAGAGAGAGAGAGAGAGAGAGAGAAATAGAGAGAAATGAAATACGAAGGAATCGAAAGGTAGCTTGGAACGTCGAATGGATTTTCCGGCATCGTTTCCTCATCCTTGGAAAAGGATCTAACCGATACTTTCCACCACCTCACCTTTTGCTTTTTTCTTTCCCCCGAGAGATACTCTGACATAACTCTGAAGCAATTCTCGAATTGTTTTGACTCGATGAGAAAGGTTAGAAATTAAAAGAGATACACAATTATATAATATGTTATCTTTCGAAAGACGAGTATTATATACGTTGACTTTTCGATCATCATCTTCGTTTTGTTTTTTCAAGTTCTTTCATCTTTTCTTCAAACCTCTTTTTTCTATCTATTCTTTTTATTTTTATTTTTATTTTTCTTCTTCTTCTTCTTCCTCTTCCTTCTTTCTTTCTTTCTTTCTTTCTTTCTTTCTTTCTTTCTTTCTTCCTTTCTTTCTTTCTTTCTTTTATCCTACAGAACGAATCGTTAGGACCCAAAGTGCCCGGAGAAGTCCCCGAGGCGCTCTAAACTCTCGCAGCGTGCTTTGAAACGTAGATTAAAGAAGGGAGGCACGTACCGACGCGAGGCCTGGCCAATTTTGCGATACTTCGAAGAGAGAAGCGGCGTCCTTTATTATTTCCCTCTTTCTTTCTCTTTCTTTCTCTCTTGAAAACAGCGCACCAAGGCATTTTAAATCAGCCCTGGGCAAATCTTCAAACCCAAACATGGAAAAACATATTTCCCTTTTCCCAAAGTAATAACGTTTGTTACGAGCTGTCTCTTATCAACGTGTGACATCATACTAAATAAACATTATTTTGATAATACTCCCTCTCTCTTCCTCTCTCTCTTTCTCTTTCTCACACACTCCCTTTTTATTTTCCTCTGAAAATGAATACAAATTTATTTAGGTACCCCTAATAACTTTAATTACATGTCTTCCATTATCAACGCATATGACACATTAAATAAATATTATTTAAACAATAATAAAATTAATCTAATTTTTCCTAGAAATTCCTATTAAAAAATTGTTTTTTTTTTTTAACTCTTAATTTTCAATAAAACAAACAAGACTAATTATTTTATTCCGAAGCAACCATTTGAAAAAAACGTTCGTTCGGTTTGTAAAAAGGTTAAATGATCATCGACCCTTTTTCTTTCTTTTATTCTTTCATTCTTTTTCTGTTCTTTATTTTTTTTTCATAGTTATCCCGATGAAAAACGTGAATCCAGTGAATTCCTATCGGTACATAGACGAGTACTCTGGAAATGAAAGGACAGATAACGTGAAGAGATATTCGGGGAGACATGCGGCAGAAACGGCGGCAATTCAGAGCCCGCGATTCAAATTAGCTGAAACTAACGAGCGGACAGGGGTACAGCATGAAAGAGAGATGCTTGCGAACAAAACGAACGTGCATTTTATGTTCCTGCACTTTGTTTGTGAACGTGTCTACGAGAAAATATCAAAAAGAGAAAGAGAGAGAGAGAGAAAGAGGTGAAAATAGGAAGAGAGAGAGAGAGAGAGAAAGAGGTGAAAATAGGAAGAGAGAGAGAGAGAGAGAAAGAGGTGAAAATAGGAAGAGAGAGAGAGAGAGAGAGAAAGAGGTGAAAATAGGAAGAGAGAGAGAGAGAGAGAAAGAGGTGAAAATAGGAAGAGAGAGAGAGAGAGAGAGAAATGAAACTAAAAAGAAGAAAGAGAGAAAAAGAGAGGAGAATAAGAGAGAATGAGAGAGATGAAGAGATGAAAGGAAAGACAAAGAGAGAGATACATCATTTCGAGCGGGCGTTGCATTTTCAAGAGATACTCGTCGACTCGTTTGTATCTCTCTCTCTCTCTTCCTCTCTCTTTTTCACACACATGTATGTGCATATACACAAAGAGTGACTATTTTGAACGAGAAAAAGGAGGAAAACGCTTCACATCGTTACTCTTTAATCGGTCGGTTCAACAAGCTGCCGAATTGCACGCGGTTGTCCGGTCGTGCTCGAATGCGAACACGATTTTTATGCTTATTGGACAACTCTTGAACGGAACGATTGTTGTCGTTAAAATTTCATCCACGGGATTATTTATTTTTCTAAAGAAAAAAAAATATACATAAAGAAAATAAAAAAAGAAAAAACGTGCGCGCAAATTAATACGATGAGTTACTTTTAATCTACATATAAATAAGTATCAATTACTCGCCGGATTAAATCAATGACGTACCCGATAAATAAATCTAGACGTAACACCTGACGATAAATTTATTTGCAATTAATACGAGTTTAAAACTGGTTTAAGTAATAATCCCGGAGTCTTCCTTTTTCTTTTTTTCTTTTTTAAACAATTCTTTTCATTAACCCCGAATTAACAGCGAATGAACAATTTGCAAAAATATAAATGAAGCTTTATTTTTCTCTTATAATATACTAAACAATGGCGTAATAAAAAAAATGACATTAAAAAAATAATATATTATATTTTTTCATAACGCGTTTTTTTCATAGTGCGTTATCAAATAACCAATCATTCCGATTGGTCAAATAAAAATAAGGTATAAATATAATTGCAGATAATTTAATGATATTTAAGTAACATTTCTTCGTTACTTTTTAGAAATCAATGTAATCTTTTCAATAATATTAACCTATTATAGTCGATGAATAGAATTCATGAGTTAGAACGTTCCCTTTAAATGGAATATATATTCCAATACTACGCGAATAGATGGTAGAAGGAGCTCGCTCGAATGGAATCGAACGTCTAGGCTCGATCGACGAAGACATTCGAAGGTCTCCTAGCGTCGATGGGTTCAGACAACCCTCCATTTCGGAAGCTGCTCGTACCATCAGCATCCGGCCAACCCATTTCCCATTCCTCGCGAACACCGCTGTACATTTCCCAGACGTGCCCCTAGCCGGCAGTCAAATGCCAATACGGCACTTATCCCTGAACTAAAGCTTCCACCTCAAAAGCTTTTAAACCATTATAGGGAATGATGCATCGTCGGGTCGTCCTGAGAATTCTCCAACCTTCCAACACCCTCCGACTCTTCTCTTCTCTTCTCTTCTCTTCTCTTCTCTTCTCTTCTCATCTCATCTCATCTCATCTCATCTCATCTCATCTCATCTCATCTCATTTCATCTCTTCTCTTCTCTCGTTCAACTCTCGATATTCGTCATACGTCTTAGAGAGTACTTCGGGACCATTTATGTAGATGAATATTTGCCCAATGGAAATACATACTTCATATTGAGACGATTGGGGGTGTAATGCAATCGATGTAACGTGTCAACACCATCATTTTTCTCACCTTAAATTCGACGATTGTCTTTTCTTATTTTTCTTTCTTTCCTACGGGAAACATTCTAAAGATGAGATGCAATAAATACCTATTCTTAAAATTCACTTTGATATAAATACATTCTGAAAATTACAATTTAAAATTTCTTTAATTTTTCCCTCGAACAAATACTTGATCTTCCTAAGTCGACGAATGATAATTTATTGAGTATTTCTAATTTGATTCATCATTTGTGAGTACCGTCTATAATAACATACCCAATATTATAGATGAATAATGTAACTCGTTTGAAAAACTTTGACTTTGATATTGTGAATGCGATAAGAATATGAAATGATCAATCTCTGATAATAATTACCGAGTAATAATAAGATAGAATAGTTAGAAGTAGGACATCAACAAAAATTAATCAAAGTTTCAAACTTACCCGACAAGGAAGATAATCATTTCGATAAAGATCTTTCAAAAATAATTCCAAACAACCAAACGAATGATAACTATTGAATGATAACTATTAGGTGCGTCGATGGACAAGCCTGGTTAATGTTTCCATTAAGCTGTAAAGCTGATTGAAGCGAGGGTGTGTATCCACTGAGTTTGCGTTTTAACTACTACCCCTCCCTTAAAGGTGTGGCCCTAACTTGACACACGAACGCGAATTTGTTTTTTTTCTTCTTCTTTTTTTTAAACGAGAGAATCTATTTTCTAATTTTTTTTTAATCTGTTACGTCATTTGTTTATAATTGTCAGTTAATAATTTGTAATAAGCGATCTTACTCGTTTCAATTAATAAAAAAATATTCATACACATACTATATGTATACTACAAAGAATTGAATAATTTCTCTTTGACTATTGACTTTGACTATTTCTTTTCTTTTTTTTTCCTACATCTGACAATTTTTGTTCATCTTTTTAATAATTATTACGTTTTTCGACTAAAATCGATTAATAGAATATCAATTAGATAACTCCACAATGATTTATTGATTTTTAATTCGTACAAAATATTCATACATATGAAATTAAAATCTACCAACTACTTTACTTGGATTAGTTGTTTTTCCTAAATAAAACAATTTCCGTTATATTTTTAACAATTATTTAATTGTTTATCTAAAAATTATAGAATTTTAATTAGATAAGTGTTTTATACTTGTTTTATATTTATACAAAATATTTATATATATTAAATTAAAAACTAACAAGTAATTATTTAGAGTATATTTTTATTTTCTATGAAACTAGACAATTTTGATAATATCACATTGCATTCTGTATCGTAAAATATCCGCAGAAAGTAATATTCCGAATTCGACGCAAAGGAAGTTTTAATAAAAAGAAAGAAAGGCATATTCGTTGGAGAAGAACGGAGCTTTGTGGGAGAAGGAAAGGAAATAACTTACCGGTTGAGAGAGCCTCGAGAGTAACTTTACGGGAAATAACGCGAAAGCTACCTTCTTTCGTACCTCTCTCTCTCCCTCTCTCTTTCTTTTAAGAAATGCCCTCAAGAGATTTAGGTTTTGTTCTCGTTCTCAAAAGAGAGGGTACTTTTGGGTACTAACAACGAGGAGTTTGTGGTCATTGAATAGAGCCCTACCAAATGGAAAATTACTCGTTAACGATAAAGAGGATCATTAATTTTAATGAGATTACCTGTTAACGAACCGAGTTTTATGAATAAAAGAAGACAACGTTTGTAAAACAAATGCTTTTCACTATTCCTCTACTTATCTATTTTTCGGTGTTCCTATTCTTTAGGTTTGCTTTGAGTTACGTTTACTCGCGTGGTAAACGACAATAGGAAACATTTCATCGGTGTAATTTGTAGACCGAAGAAACAAACAAGAGTACTTCTTCCGGTTTACAGAACAAATCCATTAACCAATTGGCCTCGGTGATGCCAGGCAAGTTGAAAGTTGGCTTGTGCAGAAAGAGTAACGGGTATTTAAACATCTCGTCTAGCTAAGAGATAGATAGATAGATATTCTGAACTTCCCCCTCTCCTCCACCCCGCTACACCCCCTCACCACCTCACTATCCCCGTCTGTGCCCTATCCAGTTTCCAGACTCTGGCTTCTTTCCAAAAGCGAGAGAAACTAATGGAAAGCATCGAACTTTCCGAGCCGATTTGAGAAGCTGACCAGTTTTCATTGATATTAAAACGGGATCTCAAAGGAACGAAGAAAATTGCCAAGAGCTTTGAAGAAAGAGTTCAAAGTCGAGAAAGATAAGGGGGAAAAAGAAAAAAGAAAGAAATATTTTAAGAAATAAAGAAGAAAGAGTTACTCGTCTATCTATCGTCGAAGAAAATAACTTAGGATTCTTACGATTCTAACTTTTTTTTTTTTCGAATAAACAAAAATCAACGAGAATCGATAATATAAACTTCGTTCGAACTTTGAACGTAGCAAAAAAGAAAATATTTTTCGATAAAAAGCGTTAGCATAAACGATATCGTCGAAAGTTCGAGCTAATAAAGATGACCTCGTATAAATTATTCCACGAAAAATGATAAATAACTTTGATAAGATTCTATAGCTTACAATTAGTTCGCGGGAAAAAAAAAAGAAAAATGTTAACAAGAAAAAAAAGATAATAATGATCTACTTACATGTAAGTCCCGAGAGAAAAAGAAATTAACTTTTTCTTTTTTCTTTTTTTTTTTTTGTAAATATCAATCATACACGTTAAAACGAGAGTTGATGATCTCTCACGAATGATTTCACAAGACTTATAATAGTTAATAAATACTTACCAACATATTCTTAGCAGTCTCTTGGAAAGTCAAAAGTTCGAGAAGTCGTTGGTTGTGGGGGTAGAGAAGAAAGAATAAAGGTCGAGTGTAATATTCTTTGGACAAAGGAGAATGTGTGTGCTATGTGGACATCGCAGTGGCTATAAGAAAAAGAGTAAAAGAGAAAAAGAAAGAAAGAAATAATGAAAAGGAGAAAGAGAGAATGATAAGTATAAAAAGAAAAAAAAAGGAAGAAATGATGGAAAGAAGGAAGGAAGGAAGGATAGAAAGAAATCAAGAAAGAAAGAAAGAAAGAAAGTAAGAAGGAATGAGATGCTGTGGTCCAGAGAAAAAGCTTTGTACTATACGTATAGTAGGTACGTATGCCGAGAGAGCGATGCCGGTACACTTTCATTTCGTTTCAATGGAACCGCGCTTATCGTGTGTTTATCTTACTTCGCATTGTTATTTCGTCTCTCTGGGCCAGGAAGAAAGGAACGAGGATAATTGAACCGTATCCTATCGTGGATTCCCGTTATCCCTGGGCTAAGGCAACGAGTAAGATCTCACTCTCGGACCATTATGGAGAACGCGAGGAATCCTCATGATTCTTTCTTTCTTTCTCTTTCTCTCTACCTCTCTTCTATCTTTCTCTTTTATAAACACAACCCACACCTCGAGCCCACGCCGACGTTATTTCGTTTCACTTCGCCATTGTTCGCAGCCTGGATTAATTAAAAGATGCATTTTCCTTGTGCCCTGGATCAGAGACGTTAATACAAATATAATCGTAATCGCAAAAGACCATAACGCTATCTCAGGATGCTTGCTCCTTCCTTAGTTCGCATCTTTTTATAATAAAAAACAAAAAAAAAGAAAAAGGAAAAGGTTTTAATAATTACTTTTAAGTGCAATTTATTTTCATGAAAATTACTATTGTATTTCCAACCTTATTTACAAACGATATATTATACATATATAATATTATACTTGTATTCGATCACATGACACGAGAGGAAAAAGGGAATGGTCATTTGAATAATATATAACGTCATACATCGTAAGAATTCTTGAATTCGTGCGTAACTTTACTCGTACCCCATCCAAAAGGAATATCGTACCGTGTCAGGACAACGGTCAACGGGTTCGATATTTATGTCCAGGTACGTCGAATAAATATGGAAAGGATCTCGCAACGTGCCAAACAGATTTACGAGCTTGTCCCTAGTACCTAAGGATTCTAGCGTAGGTGTGTAGGAATATAAAGAAAAATACAAGAAAACAAATAAAACAGATTCTTTCTTACCGGCTCCTGAGTCTGTTCTTTTACTTTTGTTATCCTTCAAATACGCAAATAGCATAACATACTAGTCTCCATTTATTTCTGTTCAATTTTTATTAACCGTATTCTACACATATCCGTGTATACATTTAATACTTTAAATAATTTGTATGTTAAATAAAAAGAATTACCATAATATGTTTCCTTTAAATATTGCATTGATATTTTAATCTTATTGTAAATAAATAGTACGATATACTAAACTAAATTTATATAAATTTATTGAAAAGTTTTGAGTCCAACATAGAAACTATTTTTTTCTTCTTCAGTCAAACTTACTGTTATTTAAAAAGAATAAGAAGAATTTTTTGCCGAGGCTCAAAACTTTTTAAACTCACCATCGTATTTTTGTTTAATTGACGTGAAATTTTTTCTAATTCGTTTGAATCGTGTCCAGCAAATATCCATAAATTCTATATATACTAGCTCAAATCAATCAATGAATTCTTAATGAAATAATTCAAGTAACTAGTATAATAAAAATAAATACCTATAATAAAAAAAAAAAACAAATAAAAATTTACATTTCAAATAGCATTGACTTCGTTCTTTCTTTTATTTTTTGTTTTGTTTTTATAATCTTATTTAATATGTCAAGCCGGCGAAGCTTTTAATCTGATTGGTAATACTTAATTGCGTCCATTGAATGAAATACTTGGAATTAATTTGTAAAAGGGCTTAAGTCAAATGCTATAGTCGTCTTTTCGAAGTCAGAAAACTAGAAATAAGATTAAGAAACGGGGACGTCGAAAGACGGGGACTCTCAACGATGGCTTTGGTATGCTCGAGGACGCTCTTATAGGATCGAATCGAGTCAAGCTATTGTCCCTTCCACCCTCCTGAAACTAACGAGTGCAATCCGTCGGCTATTTCCGGCATGTTAAGCAAGCTGAAAGCACGACGACAAATCCACGATTTATCATCGACGCAAGTGAGAGAGAAAGAGAGAGAGAGAGAGACCTTTATAGAAGAAGAGGGTGTTGTAGCAACTAGGAAAAGGGCTTGCTACTTGATTAATATTCGGATTAATTTGAGCCACCTAATCCGAGATATAATTAATGACGTTAGTCGAGAAACTAAATATATATTAACGTAGGAACTCAGTAAAGAACGAAAAGAAAAACGAGGATCTAGTGAAAAGTATCACGCGTTAACTATCACGTTTGAAATAATTAATTAATCGCTATTAAAACTGTCCGATTGTATCAACAAAAAAGGAAAAAAAAATAAGAAAATATTGTATTAGGTAGAAGGTAGTTGCAGATACGAAAAGAGAAAATTCATTTCGTGAGGAATGATTAATTACTGAACAGAAAATGTCAAAAGTTCTTAACCGATATTAAAAATCAATTACTCTATTTCAAAACTGTTCGGACTGAGTTTGTTTTTTCTCTTTTTTCTTTAGTTTCATTTAAGCTTGCGGTTTTATGATTTAAATAAAAGCAAAAAATAAACGATAAAAATAGAGCTTGAAACGTCGAGGGGGGAAGGAAAAGTAATCGATTTAATAAAAAAAAAATAGAACGTAAAAAAACTTTTGATACAGTCTGTATTTAATCTAGGCGTTTAAATGAACTCGTGTAAGTGTTAAGTATCAAGGAAGTCCACGGCTATATAAAACTCGCTTTACAAAAATAACGTTTAATTAACAGCCTCGTGTAACTTGGTATCTACATATCAAATTACCATCTAATCAAAGTGAATTATCTTCGAATTTGACGCGTGTCAAAAAGCTTTATCGATATGCTCTCTCTCTCTATATATATCCTTCTCTTTGTCATTGAATGCGTAATGAAGCATGATGGAAAGAAAGCAAAAAAAGATAGAAAAAGAGAGAAAAAATACATATAATAAAAAAAAAAAATAGAAAAAGACTAAGAGGAAGGAAAAGAAAAAGAGGAGATAAAAAACTCCCCCGTCCTCGTTCCCGTTCCTGTTCCCGTTCCCATTCCCGTTCCCGTTCTCCGCTTCCTCACTTTCTCTCTCTCTCTCTCTCATTCTGGGCTGCCTGCTGCCGCGTGATATTTTTATCCGGAAGCTTTAATTAACGTGTTAAAAAATGCAACGCTGGGATATATCTCCCCCTCGCCAAAGGCGAATTCTCAAACGTGAAGAAAAAAAATAGTTTTGCCATCCTTTTCTCGCGTGATAACGCGTAATCGTCGTCAATGTGTAAAAAAATTAAAAGAGAGAGAGAGAAAGAAAGAGGAGCGATGAGGTGGGGTGGGATTGTGGGGAGGGAAGAATGGAAAGGGAGAGAGAGAAAAACACGAGACGTTTCACGTTACACCAATTAGCCCGCAAAGACGCGTTAATTAACGAGTTCCTGGGGTCGAACGATCTTCGAATATTTTAACCCGCAACGCAACCCTTCTCACCGTTCTACCCTGAGGCTAGGAAACGATTCTATCGATAAATTTTACGAATATTATATGGATATTATATATATATGTATATATACAGATAGATAGATATATAACAGGTATACATACTGTAGAACAAATTAGGGATGCAGTTGCAGAAATGAATATAAGCAAGACAAGAAATTCGCCGTATAATTAACGGCATATTTATAGCGGTATCAAATTTTTATTCGCGTTAGTGGGAAACATTTTGAACGGCTGAGTTAAATAAATAGTTACAATTTATGTTACAACTTTTGAATAAACCTTTAAATAGCCTATGTTACTAGAACACGTTTTTATTATTTTCGAGCGTACAATACGCTCACAATGTTTGTACAAAAAAAAACGAATACCTAAATAAATATATATATTATATATAGGCATATATCTAGATATATCTAATAGATGCAACTAAACGAAGACACAGAAAACATCACGAACGTCGTTCTCACTCGATGTAAAATTTATCAAAGGAAAGCCATCTTTTCACTGACTCGTGAAAATTTGTCAAAGCTTCGTTATCGTTGTCAACAATGACATATATAGATGTATACATAGATGTGTACACAGATATGTAGATACGTTACTAGAGTTCTTTGGCGTTGATAGAGACGTTGGCATATCAAAGTAACCGTTATATCTATCTATCTATCTACCTATCTATCTATATCCTCTTCTCCCTTCCACCCCTTTCCCTCTCTCTCTATCTCTTTCTCTATCTATTCGTTTAATAAAGAAACATCTGATATTAGCATCGACTTCTGTCTCAACTGTTTACACACGTAGCTTTATAAATTTGAGAAGTTTGATGTTATAAACAGATGAGACAGTTTGATTTTAAGAGGTTATGATCGAGATTAACGTTGACATGACTTACCGGAATAATATAGCAAATTGACCACTTTGATATGCAAAAATGAACATGGTTAAAATTTATGATTTATATATATATATAAGTATGCAAAAATAAATAGAGAAAAAAAAGAAACATTGGTTGTTTATAGATGTATTCATTTTTTTTATAAATGGTAAACTCGATGTCCTTCGGAATATTGAAATGAAATTTTTTTGCTATACGTCTTTTGATAAATGCAGGATAACTCAAGCGAGTAGAACTTAATGGTGATTCATTATCGATATGGTTGGATAGGCAGCCGGTGAAACGAAACGCATATGCTCATCGATAACCAATCCGTACGTTGGATTTCGCTTTATACGCGTAAACGGAAAGGCCAACGAGATCTATCGAAAGGTGTTGAACCACCTGCCGCGTCAAATTCCATAAATCGTTTGTACCTTTGACCACCCGCAAAGCTTCTTTCACGTTCGATGACCACTCGTTTCACGTCAGAATACTCGTAAACGCTTACCTGCAACAAGAAAATACAAAGAGACAAATAATTAATAAATATCTTCTCGTAAGATATTATAATTAATTTATTTCATTGATCATATTCAAAAAATTGGTCTACGTGGATTGTAAAATCAAATATTTTTGTTATTTACAAAATCTGGAGAAGCTAAAGAGAATCAAGTAAAGACTATGTATAAACTAAACGAGGAGTGCACAGTATCTGATTGTATCTGGACCACTGTTTGCTCCCTCCCACCCTTCTTGCTCTTTCTCCACAATTTTTCTTAAAAATAATATTATATATTATGTAAAATAATGTCTAATTTGGTTGATTTATTTAAGTAACTGGCTTATGTATAACTTTTATCATCGAAAAAAATTTAGCAAATATATTTCTTATATCACTTCAAAATCCACTAATATAAGAATGAAAAAAAAAACTCATAATGGGAGAATAAAAGGGAGTGTCAAAACTGACAATGTGAGATGTTTCTAAATTTGAAACTATAGATCGTACGAACTTTTAATTCGAGTTCGCAAAGGGAACCCATACGCTGGGCAATGTATGAAATAACAGATCATTCTATTACACCCCTCTCCATTCTGAACTCCGAACTTTTCAGACCTCCTATACATAGGAAAACTGCTCTTCTTTTATATATATTACCATGAAAAATCAAAATTAGAGAATGTCAAGATCACATGTCGCTTGGTGTATGTCCAAAATATTAATGTATAAGAATAAACCTAAATCTTCGGTCTTTCACCGACGTATTTGGTATATGTTGACAAGCGACCATGTGAATCTTGAAATTTTCTAATGTAGGTTTTTTACGGTAACATATATATATGGTGTATATTTTTAGTTCTCCAAAACGTTTTCACAGGGAATTGAACCCCGGACGAGGAGTGCAAGCACCGATCCTTTTCTTCTCCGTCACAGCATTTTCTTTTCCTCCATCCAGAATTTTTCTTTTTTCGTACGTCTCTCTTTCTCTTACACTTTACCTCATTCTGTTCGTGTCTCACCATCCTTACAATCGCCATATCTTTCTCTCTCTCTCTCTCTATCTCTCTCTTTTGGATACGTCGAGCCACGCCTGAATTGTCGTAGATTTTCTATGGGTGCTGCAGAAACCAGCGAGAAAATTCGTTCCGCAGAACCTGTTTATATTCTTGCGGTGGGAAAAATCGTGGAACTTTTATCACAACGAGCACCCGTTCTCGAATCCGTACTTACTTTCTCTCTCTCTCTCTCTCTCTTTCTTTCCTTCTTTCTTTCTATACTTTTTTTCTTTCCTTTTTTCGCTTTTTATTTCTTCCTTTTTCCAACGTTCCTCTCGTTTCCCTTCGATCCAACGTCGCGACTCGAACGAAAAGAGCTCGAGTGTAATGATCGTTAAGGATCTCAAAGCGAGAGTACAACTCGATTTATTGGGCCGTATGAATAAAACGAAATTGAAACGTTTACTAGAAGAAAAATACGAAAGAAATGTTATTTCAGATAAAACTAAGAACATTTCTTAACTTCGATATTTCAATGATAAATGATATCTCATTTTAATGGCTAGGGGAAATAAAATGTAAGCGAAATGTTGATAAAAAATATTATAAACACTCTATTATTACATTGTAATAATTTGCTTATAATATGTACGTATTTTTTGAAAATTTAATAATCAGATGAGATTCATGTCATTAATTTTCATGTAGAAAAATCTAACACGAGTTTATTTACGCATGAGCTTAACAAAATGTTAAATATTTATTGTCATTTTAACAAATTTCTCTAGAATCATTTTGATTTTATACTTCTTTTTTCTTTTCTTTTGATGACCCAACGCGACGTCATAATTTTAACATAATTTTTGAATACAAAATAAATAAATATAACAAAAAAATTTGCTGAATGTTCTATTATATTAAAAAAAAAAGAACCCACTGGCGGGCAAGGAGAAATGGAAGAAGGGGAAGGGGAGAATATGTAAAATTTCTCGATCGTCGAAATCGCGGAGTAAAAGAAGGTCGCGAGAATTTCGCGCTCGCACGACCGTATATTTGTCGTAGAATTCGTGAGCCGACCCAACAGCCAGTAGCCATTCGTGGTCCTTCGACCGCACACGAATTTCCCATTCCATCCGGAAATTCGTGTTCTTGCTTCCGTCGAGCACGAGAAACTGCAGCCGTATTTTTCGCTTTGTACCAGAACCTTCGAACCTTTTGCCTAATGCAAATGCTGAGTTTTTATCGAACGCGCACCGATAAATCCGATATTTATACTTCCACTCCGACGCTTTTTCTACTTTTATTTCTTTTTTCCTTCGCATTCTTTTTCTTTTTCTTTTTGCCCTCCCACCCCTCACCTACCCACCTCTTTTCTTTTTCATTCTTCCTCTCTTGCTTTCTTCGTTCGCGATTGAAGTAAGTTTCCTCTTTCGTTAGAAATAGGAAAAAAAGGTAAAATTTATCGAATACAATGAATCAAACAATCCGTAACATTATTCGACAAATAATCGAAATAAAATTTAAATTAAAATAAAGAAGAAAAATAAATAAATCAGCGAATATGAATATCGACAATTGTGACAGACGTATAACACACAAGAGTGAAATTCGGTTTTTTACTAATGATTATTTTTATCGATATTTTCTTGGTATTACCATTTAAATACTTATACGTGTATGTATATAAAAATACTGTTGCTTCGATTACAGAAAATGCAAATAATAATTTATACAATAGTACTATATAAAAATACGATAATAAATTGTTAAATTCGAGATAAAAAAAACTTAGAATTTGTGGACCAAACTTTTCAACAATTTTTATATAAAAACTATGATTATTATTTTGATATCGCCATTTATATACTCAAATGTACATTTATATACAAATACCCATACACAAGTACAATACACATACAGAATACATAGATAAATTCGATTTACGCGAGGCAATAAATAATACCGCGGAGACACGTTTCAATTACTCCGAACGATGTATGTCCCTGGAGGATAACTGACTATTCTCCATCGTCTATCATGCTAGGATGACCAATCGGTTCTCGTTTACGGTGCTTGCAGCCATGGCTACTGATTTATCGCGGCCACGTTAAGACAGACCGTGTAACGACTCCATTTAGCCCATCTTCCCACCCTATCTCTTTCTCTTTCTCTCTCTCACACACGCTCACTAGCGTACTCTTTGATGTTCCATTCATGCATGTCGTCCTTTAATTACTGAAATCTCTCTAGAATCGTTCTCTCTATTTCCGTTCCACACGAATCTCAAATATTTAACCAAAATACATACATATTAGATAGTAATTTTATTAATAAATATGTCGTACGTAAATATCTAAAACATACGTTCGAATCGTTAATATCGTCTATGTTAACCAAAAAATCACTAATTGTATTTTTATCTTTTTCTTTTTTATGAGAAAATTATAAAATTACATTTGAAAATAACTTTTCTAAATTTATTAATCATTACTTTGTAATAAGCGTCAATAATAGTATGTGAAAGTATTAACAAACGAGCATACTATTTCTCAAACCTGATTTTCCTCATTAAAAATTAATTTGACGAACAATAATTCTGATAATTCTGATAATTATGATTTTTGGTTGAACATAGAATATATGTTAGTTATCGAAAATAAATTTGATGAAAAATCGATTAAAATATGACGATCGTAAAGTTTATTAAAAGGTAAACTTTTGAAATTGAAATCTAACCTAACCGTTGAAAGGAAATAGAAATAGATAAGGTGGCAAAGAAACGTAGAGATACAAGTATCTCGATTACAGATACACTCCACACTGACAAATAGCCATGATCTTGGAGGTTTGGCAAATCCTCCACTTGGTTCTACGTATAAGAGAGAGAAAGAGAGAGAAAGAGAGAGAGAGAGAGAGAGAGAGAGAGAAAGGGAGAAAAAGCTTTCATGCTCTTATTCGAATTCCATAGCTACAACATTTGAGTACTTTCCTACACTCTAACGTTTCTCTACGATCCTCTCTACCGTGTTTTCATTTCACTATTTTACTAAAGGATGCAATCGTGGCGCGTAAAACGAGCCGAAGCTCTACAAGAGAATAGAACACACAACAAAGTGGATTTTAAAAAGGCAAAAACTAACTTGGAAAAAATGGTCTTTCTCTCTCTCCGTTAAATTCTAACGTATGTTATTAAACTTGATAATAATTTTCATTATTTTAAATTGATCATATATATTTTTTCGTTTCTTTGTAAACATTTTTTCTTATTTTAAATATAAGTACTAGTGTATTTTTATAATAATAATAATAATAAATAAATAAATGTTTTATTATAACATATAAATATATTATGAATAAAAATTCATGTCAACCTCGTACATAAGGTTTTTACATTTGTTACACGTAGAACTGTTGTTTCGCATAAATAATGTTTTAAGTATGATAGAAATGAGTCCTCGCTTTATTCGTATTTTTTGACCATCGTCCAAAATTCGATAAATTGGAGTATTATAAAAATGAGATATATATATATATATATTCGTCAAATATTAAGTAATGTTTACATTAATCTAAGTATTTTATTAACATTAAATATATTTTCTACATCAAGGTTTGATGATCAAAATAGAATTTAAGTTAGATATATTTAGAAAATTTGAAATAATCTACTCGCACAAAGGAAAATACAAAAATAGATGAAGAAAAGTGAATATTAACAAGAGATTGAATCAAGCTAATGAAAAAGCCAATGCAAGTTTGAAAGTTCGTTTTTCCAAAATCAATATGCATGATGATTCTGAAAGCTTCCTGCTACTTTGTTTCGAAAAAAAAGTGGCTCGCTTACTCGGTAGCTATCTCGTTCTTCCACGTACTATACATAGATATATACAAACATACTACTGGCATACCACTATTGACGTTGGCCTGGTCACATGATAACGTCAAATGGAAATGTGTTACGCGTATACTATATTAAAACGTATGCACATATGTTACATATATATGTGAAAACTATTAATCTATAGAATAACTAGTTATTCCATAGAATAATTAAAGTGACCAATTAAAGTATGAAATAAGGCAGAATTATATACATTAACTAATTATTCTATGCATTCGCAAGAAACAATATAAAATAAAATATAAAAATATAAAATAAAAATTTAATGTCAAGTATAAAAGAAACATTCTTCGATTTCGTTTCAATACTTGTCTACACTATACTCTTGTAAATTAAAAGACAATAAATATGTGTTCTTCGTTTTATGGTCTCCCAAGCGAAGTTTATCTATCCTCGAGAGAGTTTCTCTATTGATTTAACGGTTTAAATTAAATTTCCTTCGGAAACTATGAAAATAAAAATGAAATAAATGCAAATTTCGATTTTGTTTCAATACCTGCCTATATTTACGGTGACCATATATATGTATTTATATATATTATATATGTGAGTGCGTGTATCGAACGAACGATAGCGTGAATACGATTATGTGGCTTAATACAGAAATACAAGAACAGTAGAGAATGTTTTTAATATAAACAGTAGCACCAAAATATTTGGAATAAAATACAAACTTTGCGTAAAATAACTTGCCCATTTCGCTTTCTATCTCTCTCTCTCTTTCTCTCTTCCTTTCTTTCCTTTTCTATTTTGGTCAGCATAATTAATAAACACAAAATCGTAGTATACATACATTTATATTCAACTTAAATTTATCTCTAAATAAATAATTAATAAATTCGAATATTTCGTTACCAAACAGAATGTATATAACTTGCTAATGAGTTTATATAACGTTGTTATTCACAGCTTTATATTAACTATAATTTAATAATTATATCAAGTATATACATCTAGTGTCAATCTCAATCAGTCTCATTCAATTAATCCTAATTTAGCTTATAATTTTTATCATGATAAGTGAAAGGAAGAGAGAAACAAGTACATACACACACATACGCATATATATATATACACACACAGAAAAAAGAGAGCAAATTGATAAATGTCGACAACTAACATAGGAACAAAGTTGCATTGGACGCGTTCTGACTCAACCGAATCATTATACAACGCCATGACACAGCCATGATGATTAATGGCCGAACAGAGATTAGCTTTTCATTAACGTGCTGCAACATTGTGAAAATAAGAAACGGGCGAAAGCCCGATGAAGCTCTCGCCACGGCACTGGCGATGATTTATCGGAGAATTAATCAGGTTTGTCCTGATCGTTATCGTTCCACCGTCGAAATGATCGCACGTTACTCGACGATCGAAGGCGTATCGTCAATTTTACTCACTCCTCGAACAAAGTGAATCACTTTGTGCGCATCGTCCCGACGAAGCAAAAAAGAATAATAATAATAATTATAATAAAAATAAAATAAAATATAACAAAAAATTCGTCTCGGACGTTCGCGGATAATTCGATTTATTATCACCCCTGAACATTGTTTCAAAGCATCTCCAAGAGAGAAGAAAAACAATCAAATAAAATAAGCCGGACGGTGGATATTAATTACCTTCAACAAAATTGATTTTTGCATTCCTTAGGGAAAAATATTTCACCACTCGTTACTGTATCTGTGAATATGTAAATAATATATGAAATATAATTTTATTTATACATGTATGATAATAACTACATACAAATTATAATAAATTAATTTATATTACACAAATTACTATTAATAATCCAAAAATTACTTAAATTTGTTTTTTTAAATTAATTTCATTGCGTCTTCTTAGACTCTCGTTTTACTCCAAAGTCAAGAGCACGTGATTATTTTTTCGAACGGGTCACTCATCCATTTTACTAACCACGCTAACGTTGCTTGACTTTAATGATCTAATGGAAATTAATAATCCAACGTGGCTACTAATTTTATTATATATAATAAAATAAAAAAATTAAAATAAATAATTTTAATTATCTCAAAAACAAATAAGATTCTAAATCAATTCAATTTGTCGAGAATAGAGCAAGATAATCATAAAATCTGAAAACCATAACGAATCGATGATTTTGAATGAATGCACTTCGAACAGAACGACGCTACCTCAATGTAATTAGCTTTGACCATTCGTCCATAATCAATCGAGAGTTCATAAGCCGCACTACCATGAATGAACCTAACTCTCGATGTTTTAAGTGCTTCCTCTATCGTAGCCCTCTTTAAAGAGGGCTACGGTAAATTGATAATGCGATCAGGACACTCGATAGAATCCAATGATCGGATCAGAACAAGTATCGTTGAGTGTCGATGAATTCTCTCTTAGGTTAGTCCTTCAATACTTTTATCCTGCTTAGCATCGATACTCTCATTTCATTTATCTTAACTATCGAGTATAATTGCGATAAGTTTACGAACCATAATAATAATACTACTAATAATAATTCTAACAACAGTTTTTTTTTCTTTCTCTTTCTCTCTCTCTCTCTCTCTTTTCTACCTTTAAAAAAATACATTATAAATAAAAGTAACGAAAAAAAGTAACAGCACTTCGCTGGTAAAATTCGGCCAAAGAGAAAATTTGGAAATTACGAGCTTCGAATGAGGTTAATAATCAAGCTCTTGCATTTTCAAGCTTTCCCAGCTTTCCCAGCGCTCCCACACTTTGGCGTATCGTAGAAACACGATTTTCCAGGACGTTGCTGCGGTGCTGCTAGTGCGCTATTAGCCACGAAAGTTTATTGGCATCCGCACTCTGCATATCAACGTAACTTGGCGTTACCTGCAGCTGCGAAATGGCATAAAGGGCGCTGGGATTGCTCTAGCCCTTGCAAACAAATCGTGCGCAGAATTTTCAAGGCTGAAAGCTTTCCCTCTACTCTCCCCCTATCTCTTCTCTTATATTTTGTTTCTTTCCTTTCCATATCCTTAGCAAATAATTGACTTTGCATAAATAATTATTCATAGATAATTCCTTTGCACGGAAAAGCAAATATTCATCATTTGATTAAATACAATTAGATATCTAATTAGATATATTTATTCTAACAATCGTACGGCATTTATACAATCATTTATTTTCTAAGCTTTTAAGACAGACACGACCACCCGCCGTACTTGAAATCGGTGAGGCTCTTAAATCCCGCAGTAGGAATTGTAGACCATTACAGCGAGAAGTTGACGTTATCACCGGCAATGGTTAAATTGAAAGCTCATGGGATTCGATCCGGTCGTCCAGCACTTCGTCGTTCGTCGTTGAACGAGCACGTATTCCTATATGGCTCTGACTACAGAGAACTTCCACGTTCGCTTGGCAATCATAATAAACATGTCGGACTCTCGAAAGACAATAATAAATGTCGGAGCGTGCACGCGCGAACAACCTAGGCTCATCCTAAATCACGAAGGGCTATGCATCACGTTGACTGCTCTGTTGTCCTTCTTGTCATCATCTTTGCAACCCTTAGCTATCATTTTTACAATTCAAACAAACCGCTGCTTCTACTTTTTCTTTCTTTTATAATCTAACAACACATGTTGTACTATACCATGTTTGATAAGGATGACAAATAAACAGATATAAATATTGATCGTACGATTGAGTCGAATATTTTCCTATTTCTTTTCCGCAGATATTATTTATGAAGAGCACGTAGACATCTGCTAGCTCATTCGTATGACCAATCGATCTTGAAAACGAAGCCCCAGAGCCGTACCACACGAGAACTCATCAGTCAAGAAAACAGAATTTCATATTCCCATTGGAGGAGGAAGAAAATCAAGAGATAGAGAGAAACACAGAAATATATCTATATGTATATATAGATAGCTAGATAGATACATAGATAGATAGATAAGGTAGATAAGGTAGATTTAGACAGGTAGATGGATAGAGAAAGAGAGAGAGGTAGTTAGTTGATCTCCTGGATACTCTATTAAAAGCATGGACAAACTTATGCTCGATTCAAAATTGAATTTCAATTTCTGAGAACCACCAGCAGTGGCCGTCGTTCAACTTGGAGTAGAGATCCTCTCTGTGAATTTATTTCCATTTCTCCTACCTCCTCTGCCCCTCCCCGTCTCTCTCTCTCTCCCCCTCTCTCTCTCTCTCTTCTATCAAGTCGACTAGAGTCGAGCTTGCGGCGTAACTTAAAAGGCAGTCTCGTTTAACGGTTCATTAGTTTCGCCATTTCCTCGGACTGCAAATTATGCAAAGAGGACAGCCTTTTCTATCTTTATCTCTTCTTTCTACTCCTCTTCCTTATTTTCCTTCTCCCCTCTCTCTTTCTCTCTCTCTTCTACTCCTTTCCCATCTTATCTCGATCTTCCAGTTGTGGTTGCCGATGAACACGTTCTATACCGCGAAACATTCGGCTATCTCGCTATGAGAATCTTCAACGATCGAAAGACGTGGAATTCACCATGCTAAGGAAGCACAGAATTCTCTAAGCACGTGACCAAATATTCATGGTTAACCGAGTTCTGTCTTAGAATTTCGACTATCTCTCGTTTACTTTCTCATAATTTGAATACCACAATTCGAGCCAATCGTACGACCGTCTCTTTACTCATCTTCATTGTTTTTATTTTTCGTCTCGCGACGAATTAATAAATCTCTTCGATGCTTGCTTAATGGGTTTGAAAAGTCTTATATGATTCGAAGATTTTTATTGAAAATTTGTATAAAAAATAATACAATGCCTGATAATAAAAGTCAAGCAAGCTAATTGAAAATAAGAAATGTTAAAAACGATGGTTCACTGCTTATATCACAAAAATTACGATATTTATCATCCCAACAATATCGCATCCCTCGGCCGATATTATCATAATACCACATCTGATAAAAAAAAATCAAATAGACAAAGGTTCAAAACGACGTTTCTTGAAATACAGTTTTTAAAAAGGTACTGTTCATACAACCAATATATCAGTTCACTGATTCTCTATTACCATCTCTAATACTTTTTTATTTTTTTCACAATCTTCACACTCCAAAATGATAACGACTTTAGACCGGTGTATCTGGTGTTTCTTTTCTTGAACAAATCCCATCAAAAATGTAATGGTTTTATAAATTAAAGGCCGAACGGAAAGAAAGTTAAATTTGATCCCGACGTGATACATGTAGGAAGTCAAAGTTATCAAGAGTTTCTCTCTTTTCCTGATATTCAAACTTTCAAAAGTTAGCTAACATCTTTCATCAATTTTGAATCCTGATCGTTCAGAGGTTGCAAAAGGTTAAAGAGAAACTGAGACGTAGAAGAGGATGACACTCGTATCGACTAGACAACGACACTTTAGCTCCTCTTGTCCAACGGTAAGCCGCGAACTTTAACGGAAGTGAAGCTGCCATCCTGTACATACTGCTAGCCGCTAGCAGAAAGGGACGATATCTTTATTCATCGCTTTTGTTCCGGCCTCTGCGTAATTTGCATGGAATCTATATGTATGAGTAGAAAGATATAGTATGTATATACGACAGAAAATGGTGATGGCGATGAAATCGAGGGGAGTGGAGGAGAAAAGGGAAGAGAAGAGGGAACGAACTTGAGTAGAAGTAAAGGTATAAGGGTTGCTCCGAAGTGATTCTTGTTAAAAAATATATAACGCCCTTAAGATTTTACTTCTCGAGTTGAACTTTTGTTTTTTTACGGCTTTCAAGATTTAATGAGCTTTTACCAATTTTTTCTCGATACTTTTTCTTTCTTCATGCTTTAAACGCCAGAAATTTTAACGCCAACTGGAGGAATGGGAACGCAGAGAGGAAAAAGAAAAGAAATAAAAATTTCTTTCGCGAGTTGTTTTTATTCTCTACTTAAATTTATCCTTCGATATAGCTGGAACGAAAAATTGTATAATTACGAAATAATAAGAAACGAAAAATAAAATATTCCATTCTGGGTCCTTTTGTTCTCTTAATATCTACGCGTTAAAGGGAGGAAAAAAAATAAAAGAGGAAAAGAAGAAAATGAATTTTATTTTCACCATGACATCGTTCACATTGGAAATAAAACGTCACAAGCAATATTTGCACCTTCGAGAAATCAATGTCCTCCATCTTCGAGTATCTTCGAACTTTAAAATACTTTCACCGAACTTTTTACTTGCCGTGGAAGCAAAAATACCGTCGGGAAAAGAGCTTTCAATCTTATACGATACTCGAGAATGTATATAAAGATCGGTAATGTCAGAAAAATGCGAATCCTATTACTAAATTTATTGAACGAATTCTATGCTATTTAAATGTATATCTACAATTTGTATACTGTTATCCTTAAACATTTATGCATACACGGATTCTCAAAGTTATTACATTTTTTACCACATAAATAAGAATAAAAATATAATTTCAAAACATTTCCCGATTAAAAATCAATATAAAACTAAAATTAACATTTTTCTTTCCTAATTTGCAATTGTTATGCATCAACAAACAACATCAACTTTCACACTCGCACTAGAGAACATGTGAAACAAAATTTGCTATTTAAATTATTATCGTTATTAAAATATTATTTAAATTTATATCGAAATGTGTGTGCAATATTTATTGAATTTATAATAAAATCTATTTGAAAACAAATAACCTGATCTTTCGTCAATTCATTTATCAAAAATTAAAATTAACAATTCAAATAATATGACATACGTTTCTTTCTTTTTTCTTCTTTCTTTCTTTCTTTCTTGCACAAGATGGTGAAATAACAAGTCTTACAAAGAGAATCGTGTAAAAAATTAACCGAAAAAAAAAAAAAAAAACTGATCCGCAGTAGAAAAAGTTTGGTAAATGATGGTTCGTAGATGAAACCTTCATAGTTTTTCATTGACCGATAGAAAAGTCATTTAACTAGACAAAATCTACCTGGACATATTTCTAAGCGTTTTAACCTGACAAAGACAGAAAAAGAATCTGGTTTATTCTCTGCTGAGAACGGAGGGGGAGAAAAGTAGGGGAAAACGCTTCAGAGATATTAATCTCGTCCTCGTCGTCGTCGTCGTCGTCGTCGTCGTCGTCCTCGTCCTCGTCCCCGGATATGCGACGTTTTCACTTTGATTCCAGGGAACGTTGTCTCTGATTCTTTTATTACGCCGAGACGGCAGCAACTCCCGGTTCGCATAACGTGCCTAGATTAAATTTGTGGCCTCCCCCGTTTCCTCTTTCTCTCTCTCTCTCTCCCTCTCTATGGTTTCGTATAGACATCGAAACGAAACCTACTCGTTCCAACATCCTATTCTTTTTGTACAAAAGGAAGAAGAAAACTCGTTCTCTCCCATCCCAAACTTCTCATCTACGTTTTCCCATATTTCGTTTATTTTCTGAATGCAATAATAATCACGCGACTACGAAAAAGATTTTGACATCGTTAACGTGAGATCTCAGTGCTGCAAAGAGAAATGAAATATTATTATTATTATTACTATCATTATTGTATTTAACTATTGTATTTAAGAATAAATTCAATACAATTTTCGAACGATCATATCAATTAAATTATAATACGTTTTTTTTTTTCCTTTTAAATGAGATAATGAACGTGTGACCAAAAAATTCTGATATCCGAAATAAGATTTGGATGTTATAAAAAGTTATAAAAAGTTATTATTTTTTGTTAATAGTAAGTCAAATACAAATTCGAACGATAGAACAATTTTAAAAATATTTCACATTTTTTTTATTGACTATGTTTCATGAATTTCGTTTATTTCCTAACTAGAATAATAATAGTCACGCGACTCTCAAAAAATTTCTGAAGGATTAAAAAAGATAAAAAAGAGATTGTTATCCCTTGTTATATCCTATAAAAATTTTATTTTAAATATTGCACGCTTTTTCATCTACTTTTTACAATCTCCTTTTATTTCCTAAGTACAATAACGATCACGTGACTCGGACAAAAAATATAATTCTCATATTAATACCAGGATTTGTACGTTACGTATACAGAAAAAAGAATGGTTACCCTTAGTTAATTGAAAAAAGTTTGAAACAAATTCAAATGATAAAGCCATTTTGTAAAATTGTACATGATCCAGCTTGTATATGAATGAAACTATTGTACAACTGCTAATCCAGAAAAAACCGTTGTTAATCCTTTTTTTAAAAACCGACAAAAGCATATGGCACTTGATCGATAATGGGTATAAAGAAAGAAAGAAAGAAAAAAAGAAAGAAAGATATAGAGAAAGCCTATTTTCCGAAGCTGCAGCTAAAACGGACAAAAGTTTTTCCCGATATACCCCGGTAATGAAAGTTTAAAGGAGAACCGACTTGACCGCCTGTGGCAAATTGTCCGTGAAAAGATCGCTATCGGAACGTATATTTAAACATGGTGGGTGCATCTTGTCTTCCGGCTAAAAATTCACGTAGAATCTCCGGAGTATCGAAAAATTTCTTTTCCTCAAAGCAAATTTCTTGGCTATTATTTTTCGAAGAAAAAAGTAGAATAAGAATAAAAGATTAAAACAGTATTGTAAAGGGATATCTATTATTATTATTATTATTATTATTATTATTATTATTATTATTATTATTATTACTATTTTATTTTATTATCCAATATTCATTCAAGTCTATTTTATAAAAGTTTATAGAATATTTTTTGTTCTACTTATTATAATCCATCTTTGATTTCATTTTTATCGAAGGATCAACAAAAAAAAAACAGTTTTTACTAGAATTCCTCGAATCGGCTTAATCGTGAAGGACAATCTTAAAAAATTCAAAAAGTTAATATCGTTTGATGACGTTCGAAGAGATAAAGAGAGAAATTCCATAAGGATTATCGATTTCTGTATTTGGAATCATGAAAGATCTAATCCGTGAGTCTTGATTGTTCGCGTCAACGATATTCTTGACATTCGGATAAAAGTGATACAGGTAACGAACGAAGCACGAAATGATTGGAAGTCAAAAATAATTATTTTATCGAATCTCTCAGCAAATAGAAAGACAAAATAATGTTAATAACTAAAAAGTCAGTAAATAATTTAACTTATAATATAATAATAAGAATATTTTTGTTGATATAGAATAAAAAAAAAAAATCTGTAGGATTCTGTGAATCGGTTAAAAATGATAGGGCTTAAGGAACAGCACGAAAGAAAGAAAGAGAGAAATTGCAACGAAGGAAAAGAATAAGTTTAAATCAGTTAATATCCGAGAACGGTCGTGTAAAACGTCAATCCAACCAACGTTTGGTAATATTCGACCTCCAGTCTGCTGTCAATCATCGTAAGCCTCTTTTCGAAGGCTTAAGATCGTCATCGTCGATTCCAAGATGGAAGAAGAAAAAACAGAAGAAGAAGAAGAAGAAGAAGGGAAATAACTAAAAATACAAAAGACAAGTAAAAAAAATCAGAAAGAGGGTGGCAAATGTTTTGGAGACAGTTTCGAAACGAATGGTAAAGCCTCTTTGTATTCAACTGGTCGAACAACCTTCAATATTACTTCCCCCTATGGCAAAAGGATCTTTCTTCGAGGATTATCGATCGTCTAATGCTCGAGACTGACTTTTAAGTAGTGGCATCTTTTTAAACTTGTTAACCTATTCGATCGTTTGACAACAGCTGAGAATCTATAAAAAAACCCATGATTAATTACATCCCCTATACTTAACTTATAGTTACGAAGTAAATAAATAAAAAAGTAAGTAAGTGATCTATTCGATCAGGGGATGGGGTGTGCTGTTTATCGAACGAATTAGAGATTTTTATATTTTTCTTTACATTTCCTATCAGAAAATTTCACTGATGCAAATCATTAATCATGCCTGTCCATCTGAAAGATAAATCATATGGTCTCCTCGAACAGTAATCTGTTTTTATCTTTCGTCTTTATCGATCTTAAATCTAGGATCAGCTTACAATCAATTATATGATATATCATTCTTCGTCATTTTTAATAACATTAAAGAATAAAAACAAAATCCGCTTATTAGATTCTAACTGCTTTCATTTAACTACCCTTAATAATGAACAAAAATATACAATAACATAACGACTGCTTACTAATAATAATACATAAATAATATTTTCTTCACACGAGCTCACCATTCCTCCCTTATTATCTATTCCTGATTATAATATTCCTGATTTCTCTCTAGTTTCTGGAAACTTCGAAAAACGAACGGTGTTGATACGAGATCAGAGATAACAAGCGTTTACGCCTCGAGAGGATCCGAAGTTTGGCACAAAGCAAGTGGCTTTCGTTTTAACTCCTTGACCTGAAGTACCTCAGCAATCCCACCCTTGGAACACTCGTTCCATTCCACGAACTCGTCCGACTCATCCCTTTCCTCTGCATCTACCCCCTTCTCCGCCCCATCTCTTGAACAACCTCAACATCGAAGTAGAAACCGTTCGTTGCACATTCTCCTAACACAAACTTGCGGCTTGTAATTAGAGTAACAATGCGAGACACTCCTTGTAACCGCAAACTCTGCCATCGGCGTGTTATGCAATTATTATAACTCAGGTGAAGGTAGAAGCTTTAGAACGATTGAAACTGTGAATCCCTATACATATAGATATTCGCACATGAGATCGAGATACATACCCCACCATTTGGCTACAGCTTCCGTTCTCCCATAAACCTGATATTGCTACATGGTTCAAAGTTTTCAAGCAGTTATCTCTATGTTCACCAAAATTCAAGTTATTACCCTCAGTTGTTACTTCTTCTTCTTCTTCTTCTGCTTTTTGTTTCCTTTTTTTGAACGAAGCGCTGCCCTTTTTAAAATTTGTTTTATCGTTTGTTTTGTATAACTTACATTCGAATTTCACTAACCATAAAACATTTTCTTAAATTAACTTGAGATGGTAATGTTATGTAAACCGGTCACGTGATCTATTTCAAAAAAGTTTGAAGGTTTTATAACGAAATGGAAAAGAAAACTTGTGCGATTTTAAACAATATGGAATTTTTGAAAAATTGATATTACAAATTGGTGAAGTTAATATTTACTGCTAGATAAATAATCGTTAACGATTAGGAAGAATTATTTATACATTGGAAATATTCGGACAGGTAATATTATCGAGTAGGGTGGTTGTAAATGTAAAAAATGAAATTCTACGTGTAAAATTGTCGTAATTGAAATCCAAAATAAAAAACAATTGTTCGTTTTCGCGAAAATCGCATTTGAAATTATGTGAAATATGCTTGACTATCTTCGGAATTAAATATGTAATAATAAATAAGAAATATCTGTACTGCATATACCCTTCTGTCCGAATGGCGACAATTGGCGAAAATCGTTGCTTAAAATATTCAGATGCTAGTTTTGCGTCGTAGTTACAGTTCAACTGATAGAAACAGACAAAACATAGAAGAAAATTGGTCGCGCGCAAAACGTAAACTTTATAGAAGACAATAAATACGAAAGTATTCTCGAAGGTTAACGTTTGCTGCTAATCGATAATAGGAGAGATAGTTTAGTGTACCTATACTTTATATATATGTACACATAAATACATGTATATATGTATAGATATATGAGAATTAACTGTTCTAAAAATACTTGCGGAATTTCGTATATTTTTCTAAACAGTTTGTGGTAAATCAAATAGAATTTAGATCGCAATGTTCCATGAAATATTAAATGAATATAACCACGTAATATAAGCATCGGTGGTTCAGTGGTAGAATGCTCGCCTGCCACGCGGGCGGCCCGGGTTCGATTCCCGGCCGATGCAAAACTTTCATTTTTTGTTTTTTTTTTTTAACTTTTCATCTATTCTTATAAAAAAAATATTTAATAACTTACTTAACCTCACGTTTAAAATAATATTTTATTTCATTTTTTTTTTTTATTTTTAATTTCTTTTCACTTCATAGTATGTTCAATTGGAATAGCACGAAAGTATTTATCTTGGATACCTCACATACGAGGATTAATTGTTCTAGAAATATTTCTGGATTTCCGTATATTTTTAAAATCATTTTACAGTAACAAATAGAATTTAGATCGCAATGTTCTATCAAAACTTAAATTAATGATATCATATACTATAAGCATCGGTTGTAGAATGCTCGCTTGCCACATGGGCGGCCTAAGTTCAGCATCGCAGGCAATTTTCCCGAGATAGTGAAATTAAAAATAAAATGATTGAATTGAATATACCTAACGTTAAACATTTATAAAATCACTAGAATCAAATTTAACTAAAACAAAAAAGCAAAGAATTTGGTTTAATTCAATTAAGCTGTGATAGTATAACACACAATCTGACTGAGGTAAAAACGTTAACATACCAAAGAGTGCGTTGGGAACCTCTAAAACAAAAAAAAAAAGACTTATTTCAGTGCAATAAATGCCAGTGCATTGGCCACTTCAGTGCAAACTGCTCACTTGGCTATCGTTGCGTCAAGTGCGGTAAAAATTATGATCCAGGGAGCTGCTCAATTCCTAAAGATTCTGCTAACAAAAGTCTTCTATATTGCGTTAATTGCAATAACACTGAACATTCAGCCTTCTATAAAAAGGCTGCCCTTCTTTTTAAGTTCGCTATAAATATAAAAATAAGTAAACGCATCACTAGCAAAGCTGAGAAGTTTGCTCATATCAACAAGATAAGTACACATTTGTATTTAATACATCTAGTTCAAAAACCCTTCTAATATTAACAAATAATTAACCCTAACCTCAATGCGAAAAAAAGTAGCTTTAACCACACTTCAAATTATGATTTTCAAAATTCTCACATTCTACAAAATGCATGGTTCAGCAATAGCAATACTAATGAACATCTCTTCAGCAATAATACTCATATTAAACACGATAACAATAGTTTTGATTTTGCAAATTTTTATGATAATTTATGTCATGCAGAGCCTTCGTCTAACCACCGGTATATGTTTGAAAAAACAAAGTGGTTAGTTTTCACTAAAAATAACTTCAAAATAATTACAATGTTTTCGTAACTCATAATGTTAATCTTTCTAATAATAACATAAACTTCCCTGCGACACATTTATTAATAAGTTTATTTTTGGACATGATAAATAACTAATTGATTATTAATAATTTACTCCTACCACTCCTCGGTTCATAAATAAATATCCGATAATCAGTTCGGCTTTGAAAGATTCCATTCAACATCACATGCAATACACAAGATTCTCACCGATATAAACCATCATCTCCATAATGAATAAGTCGAGGGAGCATGTCTGATAGATCTAGAACGGGATTTCGACTCAGTCTGGCTAAATGGGCTACACTTTATTCTTGATAAACTTAAATTTCCTAAAGATCTTATACAAATAGTCTGGAACATGACTAAAGATAGAAAATTCGTGACGTGGAGCGAAAACGCATTTTCATCTACAACTTTTGATATAATTAAAAACTTAATGCAGGGAATAGTTAATTCATACGAATTGTTTAATATATTTACTTATACAATCCCGAATCTCTATCATCTATCCCCTTGAACCCAGCTGATATTCCTCTTCACAATCTTAAATATTCCATAACAATCCCAGATAGAGACACAAATGAATTTCGTAGATTAAATGCAACAAACACTGGTGGCTTTCTGGCGATGCCAGATTTATTGATGAAATCAGAAAAAGAAGATTCAGACTTTGCTGCTCATGATAGCTACCTCTCTAATATCCCTTCTTTAGGACGTTTAGTCTTATCAAACCTTTCATTTCTATTTACTTATCTTAAACTAAGATTATGTCTTTTATTTGCTACCCTATACTGTAATTGCACAATGCTAGAATATTTTTTGTTCTAATACTTGTTATACCACACTTTTGTCCCCCTTGTAAATACACACTTTTCTTTAGTCTTTTAATCAGCGCTTTAATACAAATTGAATGCGAATTTTTTTTCTAAACTTTTTACTTGTAAAACTACTATTTACATATTGTAAGTATTTCTCGGCGAATTTGCCTCCAACTGCAAAATATCAATAAGTCTTTATTATAATTTCTTACAAATGTTTATGTTCAATAGCGAGTTCACCCACACTAATGGGTCATGCTACTGTATATTGTCAGCTAATGTTCTGGTTTTTTCGTTAGTAATTTTAGTACCATTGTATTATAATTATCTATAGTATCTTTAAAACAAGTAAAAACTCAAAAAAAAAAGGTTCGATTCCCGGCCGATACAACATTTTTTCCCCTCCTATTACTTTTTTCTAATAATTAAATATATATTTGACTATTGAGCACAAACTATCATCGAAGCATCGGTGGTTCAGTGGTAGAATGCTCGCCTGCCACGCGGGCGGCCCGGGTTCGATTCCCGGCCGATGCAAAGCTTTTTTTTCTTTTTTTTTATAATGAAAAAAATTCTTCACATAGTTAACCACAGGTAAACTAAAAATTATTTATTGTCGTTGAAAATAACATAGTTTATTTAACCCAAGTTTTTGCATAAAACTGTTTCTCTCAAATACCTTGATAACAAAAACTTTTTCTGTACAATTTATGCAGAGAATAGTAACTTAACTTTTTAACTTTCAGAAAATAACCTTTTTTTTAAATATTTCTAATTGCTAAAGTAAAGTAAAATTTTTGTCATGATTATATCATAGGGGAAAAACAAAAAGAGAAATTTCAGCGAATTCGACGAATGTTTGCAATTTTCATCTGAAATAAAATAATTGCAAAAAATAATTTTAATTAAATAATAAATAATATTTAATTTTATTTTATGGTATAAAAGAAAGAAGAGAAATTTAATGATTAAAAATAATATTTGAAATTTGTGTGTTATGTGAAAACGTCACGTTACGTCAGAACAAATCGATCAATAGCGAACACGTTCCAATGTGTGCAATCAAGGAAACGGAAAATCGTATTATGTCAAAATATGATTTTCATTCTACTAAAGTTCGTTAGTTCTGCGCTCGAATACCAGAGCTATAAATTTTATGAAGGAGCTAATGAGGATCCATTGTTTCAATATTCAGCCAGCAATCCTGGCTCAAAATTCGAAAGATATAGCGATGGGAATTATGGAATTATCAAAAACAAGAGTTTTACGTTGAAACAAGTTTGTCCAGGCGAATCTGCGAGGGTAAAATATTGCGACGTAAAATAAAAGGGAAAAAAATAAACAAATAAATAAGGGATAAAACAGAAGCAAGAGGGAAAGAACAAACCCCTTGAAATGAAGAACAAAAACAAAATAAAAAAGAAAAAATAAGAGAAAGAGATTTCACGATCATTATCACGACGTTCGTAAAGTTCATTTTAAAGTACATTGAAGTTTTCATAACCGACTATAAAATTCAATGGAGCTTTTGGAGTCTTACACGAAAACATCAAGGAGTTCTGGATTTTGACTTTAGAAAGTACCAGGCGTTCTCTTTCCGTCTCTTTCTCTTTCTCTTTCTCTTTCTCCTTCTTTCTCTCTCTCTCTCTTTCCTTTTACTACCACTTCTGCCACCTCTTGCTAGCCGTTTACACTACGAGCTGACGGCATCTTTAATGATAACAAGATTCTCCGCAATAGGATGTTACGTTCACTACCGTTGGAATCCAATTGCTAAAAGGAATCTTGTGGATTCCACAAGTGGGACATTACGGTAGATTGGGTACCGTTTAATGTGACTCCTTTCTTATTCCATACCCAATCAAGTTTTCTCGTTTACATGAAAGGAAACCTGCATATCTTCTACTCGCTTATTTATTTAATAATAATTTAACAACCATCCTATACCTCTTTTCCTTCGAATAATAACATCTGCCTCAACATAAATCAAATAAAATAAATTTAAACTGAATTTCGTACGATTGTACTTGATGTCAGTTATTTATTAAACAATTATTTTGCAACTATCTAGTATCTTTTTTCACTCGAATTATATTATATACGTTGATTGGCACGCAAAACATCTACATGTTTCACAATTCTAAGATCAAACATAAAATAATATAGTAAAATTATATAGTAAGATCTAAAATGATCCATATATGCCCCCCCCCCATTGAATAGATAAACATCGGTCATGGGTAACCAATGTATTATCCATAATAAGAAAGATAAAATAAAATAAATTAAATCTAAAGTTAAAGAAGATTGCGTTAGAAACGGAATGAAAGTGTGAAAGATGAAACAAGTGGTTTAACAGTATGAGACGATAAAGGAGATCAGAGTATCAGTTAGGTAGTTCGGAAATACCTGGCCTATCCATGATCCAACTGACGCTTAATTACGCAACTAAACGCCGAGCGGTAGGTGCACGCATGTTAACGAGCTAGAAACGAGGAGTTAACGATGGGAGATAGTAGTGTCGGCATGTAAACGTACTTATCGATATCTTCCGACTTTGAACGATCGATCGATAATCTCTAAACCGAAAACCCGAGGACTCAAGGTAAGAGCGTAATCGAACGATCGTCTATTAGCCAATTACACTGACGCTTTCGTTATTGGACTTTGAACTCGGTAAAGATCGATAGTTCGCAAATTCCTCTGCTGACTTCTCTAATAGAGATATATTCCAAATAGAAGAGTTCAAAGTCAAAGTAATTTTATAACACTTTATGTGAACCATTCTACGATTCTTTTTATAAATTTGTTATAACACACGGACATGTATACGTTGATAATTCGACTAATCTATCTAGTAATGACTTAAATGTATGTTAGAAAGGTGTGTTTAATAGAAAATCGATAATTCTTATCGATCGATCAATTAGGACACCAATTGCGAAATGGAGCAGGAACTCTAACCGATAGGTCGCTTTTTGTAATGTAAAAGAATCTAAAGTCGTCTAGTCATTTTGGTGCAACCGTCTACTCCTATCGATATCGACGATTTTCATGCATGATCGACGATGACACGATAAAACTCATTCATCGGATAAGAAGAGAAAGAGAGATCGATTAATCGATCAAAGAGGATACCAATCGACGTGGAAAACCTTTCTTTGCCGAACTTTCAAATCACCTAACGAGATTTTGCATCCGGATAATGCGGTAAATGACTCACTTAACACATACTTGAGATCAACGATCAAGATGAAAGTTCATTGGGGGGATTTCATCTCGGTTCATCAAGTCTATGCAATTTTCACGTATCTATCCAAAAGGAAAAAAAATTGATTAGCTGATTAGGGTAAAATTAGCTCGTTAGTAAAGATTTCTTACATGCATTAACATTTAACTATTAATATAATTATACTTAACAAAAATACTCGTTAGTGGATAGTAAAATTAATGAAATACAAGAATCTTGCATCATCAAGAATACCATTGAGTTATAATATACCAAGAAAATGATCTAAGTCGATATAAAAACGTCTACGTAATATCTAAAGTAATGATTTTCAGACAACCTGAGTTGAGAGTTGAAAGTAGGAGTCATGAAAATGAAATTCTAGAAGCGATATTCGTGCTTCATTTGCCGGTTAATCGTGGGATTATGTTTTACGACGTCATCAAGTATGTCGTACCGTTGCTAATTTGCAACCTTCATGTTTCGAAAGTGCGATTCTCTTGGTCGTTCTGCCAAAGACAGTTTCTCTGTCTGCAATTTTAGTTATCCTTTTGTGTCACGTAATAGTAATGGTTATGATACTAATAGTAAATAGTAGTGGTTGTAATAATAGTAGTAGTTGTTGTTGTTGTATTGTTAGTATAGTATTAACAGGATCCAATGAAACCAGACCCTTTAATCAATTATTCGAACTACAAATGATTTTTCTATTAATTCCCTTAAGTCAATATCATTCGCACTTTGAAATGATCCTTGAGAAAAATAGACATTCCCTGATACGATAACCGTTTGAATTGAAAAAAAAATCGAATAGGATCGACTGTATCAGAAGACGAAAAAGGGAAAGAACAGATTTTATCCTACTTCTTCTTTTTATCTTTTATTCTTTAACCAAGGAAACAGGCAACGAGTTTTCTCTTATTTACCTTCGTCCAATAAACGAGAAAAACGATTTCGTTCCCATGGTTCGAGTTTTCTTCAGCGAATACATTCGCGAAGGGTCCATTTTATTTTCAACGTTGTAAGGCTTTAAAGAAGTACGTCAAGAAGAATAAGAAGTATAAGTATAAGTATAAGAATAAAAATAAGAATAAGAAGACGAATAAGAAGAAGAAGAAGAGGAAAAAAAACGAAAAGAGACGAAGGAGTTTACCATCCAGAGATTCGAACACTATTGATACCGTCTGAACGAAATACGTATCTCCTCCTCTGAGAAATTGGATTTGCAAAAAGAGGACTCTTTGATCGCGTTGGTTAGCAATAAACCTTTTGGAATGATCCAACAACGATATACTCTTATTACACGCTACTCTGCTTCTTCCTTTCTTTCTTTCTTTCTTTCTTTATTTCTTTTACTCTCTCTCTCTCTCTCTCTCTCTCTCTCTCTCTCACACACACACACGCATACTCTTTCTGTTTTACCTTTGAGAAGTACTATAATTATCAGCATATTACAAAGTTGCAAGATCTTTCGATGTTTAACTTTCGAATGGGACCGTACATAAACGAAACTGGCCATGGGATGATCACGAAAGAGAATCCATATGGTGGACGCCTTATCGCAACATAATATCGTAACTATAAACCGCTTATTACGATGATGAAGTCTTACGATTTTAATAACTCGCACGGTCCACTGAGCAATAAAATCAAGAAGCAATGAAATAAAGCTCTTCGTCTTTCTCTCCCCCTCTCTCTCTCTCACTCTTACTTCCACTTTCTTTCTTTCTCTCTCTTTCTCTCATTTTAGTTTTCTCGTTAAATCAAAACCATCCATTTTGCTTGCCCGCCCAAAGACATCAAATAGTGAAATCTGTGTGATGGTCTGACGTTCTTGAAGAACCACATCGTGTGATCATATACCAACACATACACACACAAACGTATCTATTTACACACATTTAGATTAATATTGAGTCTCACGTTACAGGTATGTAAAAATTATGCAATCATGCTGCGAAAGTGCTTTTGCAATGAAATAAATGTTAAGTATCTTGACAGATAAAAAAAATTATGAAATATCATTTCTCATAAGAGTAAACGAATTTAATGATATTAATGATTACTTCTTACTGAGGTAATCAATAATCCTACAATTTTATAACACGATCATAGTTGACTTTAGTTATTATATTGGTTTGGGCAACAAGTTTCTTCGTAATTTTCCCGATAGATGACTTTAATTTTGCATAACTTTGATAATATTAATTGGACATAACAATACTTGAGTGCATTTGAAAGTTGACATACCCTAAAATAATTAAAATTAAAATTTGTAATATTTGATGGTTCGATCAAAAGTTATTGCTGTTTTTTTGCGAGGGGGGGGGATTTAAATGTCAAAAATACATCTATTTCTGGCCGACCAATCATTGAAAAAATCAATAAAATCGTATAAAAAATAAAGCAAATGAACAAAAGAGTTTTAAACCATTTGAAGAAAGCTGGTACCTATAAAGAAATATAAAAGAAAAAAAACTTGTTTCATTGTCAGTTTTGCATTAAAATACGAAGAAACTACTACGATAACCATAAAAGAAAAATGATAGTAAGTACATAAAAATGTATTGTTTCTTTTTTGTTTTTATCTTTTTAATTCGTCATGTAAACACAAATGATGAAGATATTTGCGTATCGCGTTCTCAAGACGACATACTGGTGCCTGAACGTAGCAATTCCTGGCTCCATTATTACGATGCAACGTTATTATGTATGGGATGGATCGGAGCAAGGTTCAAAGCAAAGTCCGAAACGAAACACAACCGTCTCGAATCAATAAAGCCAAGATCTCAGACCTTCTTTCCTAAAGGAATTGTGTGCGGAAAGAATTCATTCTCGATGGAACACTTTGTCATTTTCTTCCGTGATATGTATCAACGTTGTCAACTTTAAAAAGATCTTCATTCTAAAGCAAGAAACCTTAATCTTAACAATATTTGTAGATATTAAAAAAAATAATGATTATGATATTTAAATATAGAACGAATAAAATAAGACATATTAGAAGAAAATTCACGTATAAATTAAATTTGTGATCATTAATGAATTTAATGATTGTAAGCGAAATTCATGGATTGACAGATAAGGAAAAATGTTAAGATAGTTGAAAAGTACTTTTAAAAGTACGTGTTATGAAGAACGACAGTGAGACTGAGTCTCGGAGATACGAATCTGTAGTCTTTGGTATCCGACAAATGTAATTCCCGAGTAAAAACGTGGCTTAGTACTTTTTATCGTGGTCCCACCCCCTCCCACCGTTGATTCGTTCCTACAGCTGTGCCGAAATTCCTGCGGAGTCCGAGTAGTCTGGGATCGTCATTGTAGTAGCTCAGTTGATAAAAACTTTTGCAAAATTCTTTACTTTCAACTTCGGTTTCTTCTAACTCTTTGACCTTGTCTTATTACGAGAGACAATAACGTATATCCAAGTTTTTCGTGTTTTCGATTTAAAAAAAAATTTTAAAAAGCAAATAAAATAAAATGTTTTCGATGTAGACAGAAATGAAATAAAGAAGAAATGAATTAAAGGAAAGAAAATAGTAAAGGCAATTAAATGTTGTTAATTTATTGAGAAAATAAATTCTAGTGATTTGTGGAATTACAGAAGACAAAAGTAAGATAAGAAAAGAAATACGAAGAAAGTTTAGTGAACTAAAAGTAATCGAGTAAGAAAGAAGCGTAACAATGTGGTCGAAAAGAAGTGTCTCGAGTATTCCTGATCCGATCGAAAGAGCATGGTTGCAGTTTGCAGGACCAAGATAATTATCTTAGTTTCAGGTTTAATAGACGCTCGGTATTTCGGATTGGACCCTAATGACGGCGTTTACCGAATTTATATCGTCATGCCGACGTAGTATAGCCTCAAATTGGCCGGTTGGAATGATCTCAAAGACTCGTTGTTCCACCTGACCAGTTCATACCAGCATCATCACCACACGGTATCCTCGTAAAAGAATCAAAAGAGATCTTGTACCTGTCTGGTAATAGAATGAACCGAATCAACCCAAGGATTCAAGTACCATGTGGTCCGAATTACAGCAAAATACTATACACAATGGTCAAAGCCAGTATTGTTGTTGTTTCAACTTTCAGACGAGAAAGACATTTATTATTGTCAGCTCCGAGACGCGAAAGAATCTGAAAAAGGGAGACTCTTCTCAACCGATAATATGCTACCTTTATCCCTTCCACTGAAAAATCATTGGGTCGTATTTTAGTACGTCGTGTTGTTGGTCCTGTTCGATGGCATGTGCCTGTCTATAGCTAGGACAAGACGTAAACGGGGGAAAAAGTAAAGGAGAACAAAGGGTACGAGCGAAAGTTCCTGTTTGTGTTAGAGGAGAAAAAGTCTATCTGGCTGGTTGGTCGAGTTGGTTGGTTGACCGGCTGGCTGACTGGTTGCTTCGAGTTGACGGGGTTAGGTAGGGATAAAGTAACCCAAGAGAAAGAGAGAAAGCAAAAAAGAGATAAATAAAGAAAGAAAGAGAGAAAGAGAGACACTTGTCATTGGAATTTTAATAGTACTTCTCTTCGCGTAGGGCAGAGTCCTTCGTGTCGCATGAACGAGATTCGCGAACCTTTGAAGGTATTAAACACCTAAATCACATGAATGACGATGATAAAGGTAAAGATGAAGACAGGGCACGGTCAAGGACCCTGTATGTATTTTTATTGCAAGCCAATCGTTCAGTCTCTACCTTAATAAAAAGTATCTGCTATTAACATCGGCCTACCGCATTGACTGCACCCGGTAGATTTCTCTCTCTCTCTCTCTCTCTCTCTCTCTCTCTCTCTCTCTCTCTCTCTCTCTCATTCTGTCTCTCTCTCTCTTTCTTTCTCTCTTTTACTCTTACTCTATCTTTCAGTTGTTTATTTTTTTCTTATGAAGAATATATCGACTCGAGATCGGGGCAAATAATCAAGGAGATAAAGGATAGGAAATGTTGATTTAGTCGATGAAGGAAAAGTTCCAATAACGTACGAGAGGTAGTTAAAGTCAAATGATGAAGAATATCGATGCCTACTCGATACGACTTCGTCACGGTAAGAAAATCAAGAGGAATGGGCCATTCGAAACGATATTGCCGTTAACGCGTGCTGAATGGTTAAGTATAAATTTCTCAGTCAGCGATCCAACGTGTAACTGCTTGCGAGAGTCAGACTATGTACCTCGAAGAAAGATGCTTGTGGAATGCAAAACGGATGCTTCGAATTCCACAATCGTATGCCGATTCTACGGCCTCGTGGAACGAATTAGAGAATGTCTGATGAAACGAAAAAAGAAAGTATTTCGTTTGGAATAAACGAGATTGTTCGTTTAGGTAGAAACAAATGAATAAATAAATCAACGGAATTTATCCTCTCCATTTTGATATAAAATAACATTTAATATATCATACAATAATTATCATAATTAATATCATTAAATATCATATGAAAAGTAATACAAATATTAACGTTCAAATAAATATAATTATTATCCTTAAACAATAATATTATAATTAATGTTAATTAAGTATAATATATGATAATTAGTTAAGTATCGTTATTATTACATATATATAATCTCATTTACATGTACAATAATAGGTATATAATAATCAATGATAACTAATTATTATAACATTATTGATTGGCAATTATACAATTATACTTGTAACTAAAAATGAATATATTTCAATAATTAAGAAATTTACTAATTTTTTTATACAAATATCGAGATAGAAATGAAGTGTGAAAGATCGTAAATTGATCATCGTGATAAATAGAAAATAGAAGCCAAGGTATAAAAAGAAATGAATCGGTGCCAAAATAATTGTAGAATCAGAGAAGGGGAAGAGAGATGAAAAAAATCGATAAAGGCAGGAGCTAGGAGACAATGAACGGTGCCACATTAATATTCGTGGGATGTGCCGGCCAAGCTCTAGTTTTACCTCATACATATACATACACACATACACACATACTTATTCGCTTTCTGTCTCTTTCTATTGGTCCTCGCACTAGCCCGAAGCAATGCTCGTGCACCTAGATTGAAATCGCAACAGCTTCGTTAATTACTGGATCTTTCATGGGTACCCATTTTTCCCATAAATGAAACTGACACTAGGCCAACAATTTAAAACATTAAATCGTTCTCTCGTGTATCAAGTGATAGTTATCATTAAATCACTATAATCAATTATAAGATTTAATCTAAAATTAGGATGATTGTTCAGGCTAATTGAAAAATGCGTTCGATGATTTAAAATATATGTTACTAGAGAGAGGATTCATCAAAGCTAACATAGCAAGATCGTTTCAATAGAGCTGGTAGTAGAGGCAGACAGTAGAAGAGAGATGTGGGAAGGATAGAGAAACATCATTATCCCAAAGTAAACAGGAAAGAAAGGGTCGTGTGTAGTCTGACTTTTGGTTGGACCGAGGGTACACATGGTGGATCTTATAAAAGAGAGAAGTACCGTTGGTAGAAAGCACTCACTACTGAAGCATGTTCCCTCCAGAGAAAACAACGACGATTCTAAAGACCGTTCATTAGTATCTAAGGACATAGTGGAAGGATAGAGAAAGAAAGAAAGAAAGAGGAAAGAAAGGGAGAGAGAGTAGACTTTTGGTTGGACCGAGGGTACACATGGTGGATCTTATAAAAGAGAGAAGTACCGTTGGTAGAAAGCACTCACTACTGAAGCATGTTCCCTCCAGAGAAAACAACGACGATTCTAAAGACCGTTCATTAGTATCTAAGGACATATAGAATCTTGGAATGTCGGTACGTGGACAATGAAAGAAAGAAAGAAAGAGAGAGAAAGAGAGAGAAAGAGAGAGAAAGAGAGAGAGAAAAGGGAAAGAATAGACCGCTAGCCTCCCGAGGCTCCTTTCGCGTGTCTCCCTTTTTTAGTCGCGTCGTCGGTCCTTCTGCTCCTCATCCGACGACACCTGTTCAATTCAAGGGAACCTTTTCTCCGCGCCTTGATGTGAGAAGAAACCTGTTCGATAGCTATAGTTAGCACATTCGTTGACGACTGTCTTTGGAATGTCAAAGAGATCAAAGGGGATTGACCTTGAAGCAAGAAATTTTTCTATATCTTTTCCTTTTTTTTTCCTTTTGTTTATTTTTGTTTAAATTCATCAATTAACTGAAACTTACAAAATTAATAAGAATATACGATATTATACTTAAGAGGTTTCTTTGTTCCTTTTTTTTTATTTTTTAAAGAATAATGTATTATGATAATTTTTCTTATGCAAAGAAGCAAAGAAGGATAAGAGCTTGGAATAAAATAATGTAAGCGAGAAGAGATTTTCAAGATTAAGCCATTTTTTCGCTACGTGACTACGAGCATCTAGTCGAGGAAATAACGACTAAGGAAAGCTTCTTCTTCCGAGGCTTATCAAGAAACTGCCCTTCTCTCTCACTCTCTCTTTTTTCTCTTTCTCAGACGGTCTAACCCGATTACGAAAAGGATTTAGCAAATCATTCCTTTGAGAATTGTAGCCTCTTGCTAAGCGGACTCCTCCTCGTCATCCTATTTTTCAAAGAATAACGATGACCTTCAGTAGATTTACTAGATTTTTATTATTGTTTACTTTTATTCGTTTATACGTTTGAACGTTCACTGATTCATCTTCACGATTTGATAAAACATGAATAAAAAATAAACATTTAAAAATAGAAATTGTAAAATGGTAAAAATCATTTTCCAAATAAAAATGTTAAAGTTAGTTAGAGAAAAAAAAATTTTGTACACGTATAATAAAATAAAAATAGAAGACTTCAAAATCGTAAGAGAATAAAAATAAAAGAAACGAAATAAATTTTCGATATTTCGATCAATTTTATAATAAAAGTTTCAAAGTTACTGGTAGTGTAAATTTTAAACTACCTTCCCTAACATTCGCTATTCCAGTTGGATAAAAAATATGAAAATAAAAAAAAAGAAAAGAATTTAGAAGAACGGATATTTAAAAATTGTAATAAGACAATAAAAATAAGAATAAAAATTGAACAAACATCGATTTTCATCACCTATTTCCGAATAAGAGCGTCGAAGTTTTTATTCCAATAAATTTGAATTTACGTTTTAGAGTTGAATAAGTAAAAACAAAAAAACGAATAAAATCAAAATTGAAAAATAAAATTAATAGTAATATTCGGATTGGGGATAAAAATGTCAAAGTTAGAAAGTTAGTGGTTAGTTCAATACGTTTTGAAGTATTTAGTATCTTATCCCAAAGGGACCACCGATTTCGGTGAACAGTCCAGTCTGTCTGGTTACGTGATGGAATGTTCTCCTTACCACGAAGGAAACGGCTTGGTCCCCGTCAGTCAGTCAGTCAGTCGGAACAGTGATTCGGCAGGGAGCACTTACTTCGCTCTTTATAGCCTCCGAATCGGTACCATTAGGCTTATACCATCGGATAGGCATCTTGTAATTTCTTGTATTCCCGAAGCCGATCGACATTGAAGAACGGCGTCGACATACTTCCACCGTGTACTTTTTCCTAAGATACAACACGATGTTTCCTGTAGGTAAAATACTTTCAACTAAGAAAGAGAAAAAAAGAGAAAGAGAGAAAGAATTACGAACAAAAAGAATAGAAAGATTTTCGGAAAAGGATTAATAGGGGCGAGTGGTTCCATTGAAGAAAAAACAAATAAAGAAGCAAATCATATGAAATTTAAATGACTAATCTGATTGAAGATATTTTATAGAATAAACGAAAAGAATGTATCAAAATTCAAATAAATGATCTTAATAATTAATGAGTCTTAACAGATTAATCGAAAAATAATAGGTTATAAGTAACATTTAATTTTTTTAATTTGAGATAAGTGCATAATTATAAACTAGACATACTCTAGTTTTCAACAAAATATTGTAATTTAGTTTAAATAACGTTTACAAAAATTTGTTTAACATGATTACGAAAATATAGTTGTAATTCAGACATTGATTGTCCAGTATAGAATAATAAAAAAATTTGTATGATTTCGAGGCTATTATAAAATCAAAGAAAAAAATGAGATCTGTATAATTTCTTTCCACAATCTGGTACAATCTTTTCCACCCACTGCTACCGCCACCACCATTATCCCCCTTCCCCCTTTTTCTTTCTCTCTCTTGCTCTCTATTTCTCTGGCGATGGTTCAACGCCGGAATGAAATGCAAATTTAAACGCGTTTTCGCAAATCCATCGACCTCCGGGCCGCGGAAGTTGAGTGTAATAGAGACCTCGATTTCATGCTCGAACAAACTTTCCTTTCCAACATTGAGGAAATTATTCGGCGCATCGTATATACCCGCGAACCGTCTGCGGTTTATTGTTTTCGCGTTAACTCTAATCAAAGAAGAAAAAGAAAAACACGTGGTTATGGGTAAAAAAAAGAAGATTACGCGAAGTGTCGTTAAAACGAGAGGATATTTTTTTTGTAAATACTCGTTTATTATAACGAGTTCGAAGTTGTACTTTCTTTTGCTCTGTCAAGCTATTCGAGAAGCTAGATCCAAGATCGAGATCAAGATCAAGAATAAAATAAATGTTCTAACGTATTAACGTTCTAATGTATTAACGTTCTAACGTTGTTACTCGATTGAGCAATTCCGTTTGTAGATCGTGCTGACTTACAAAAGCAAACGTTTGAACGAGCTATTATATTGCTTTGAAAGAACCTCTGTGTAACTTGATCGTATTGGGATTGTAATCTTGTGATATTTAACAGATTAGGAAAGATAAGCTTTTAATAAAAAGAATTTAATTATTAACACTAGATTTACGGACTGAGCCAATTTGACTCATTACTCATATATATATAACTTAAATATTATTTTTTAAAAACATGTGTTGGTTTTTAGTTACTTAACGATATATACGTAAATATTAATTCCTCCCCTTTACTCAATCCTCCATTCAAACAATGTTTGTAAGTCATTAGAAAAATAATGAAAAAAATATCCGTAAATCTAGTGTTAATTAAAACTCATTTATTCTTAGCTTAATTCCTATTGGACAGTGTAATAGAAGAAAATTACTAAGTTGCTTTGAAAGAAACTTTTATATCATTCGATTGTATTAAAATGATAATCTTTTGATATTAAGCAGATTAAAATAGATGATCGTGAATAATAAATTTGTAGAATAATTAAGAATTCATTGGAAACTAATTGTAATCGGAAAAATGAATGTTTCAACGAGCCATTACATTGCTATGAAAAGAACTTTATGTAATTCCGTTCTGTTAAGAATAATAATTATGCTATTAAATAGATTTTAAAAACATTACACACATCTTAAATAATAAAAAAATAATAATAAATTAAAGAAAAATAGATAATTAATTAAAAGATTAAAATACGACGAAACAACTCGAAACGTTATCGCATTATTATTATTATTATTATTATTATTATTATTATTATTATTATTATTATTATTATTATTATTGCGAAGCTACAAACTATTTAAAATTTACATTAAACAAATGTACAAGAAAAATTGCCAATCATGTTAATTATAGAATTATTTATTTAAATATAATATAAGTCAATTCTTATTGACAAATTTTTGTTTGACAATATTACCAAACTAAATTCAATGAAATATGTTAAGAAAATTTGATCGATCATAGAAAGAAAATTCGTGACCAAGAGTTTTGAAAAGTAAATACAAACGCCATCTACGAGAATCGATTTCTCTCCAAGACGAGAGAACCAGTTCCAGAGCAACAATGTGACCTCGTCGATAGTCAGCGAGAGTTTGACTCGAGAGGGAAAGTGCCCGACTAAATTTCCGACTCTTAAGTAGGGAAGAACTCGTTGGTATATACAACAAGTAACACTTCAGATAATCCTCTGTGAATTAGATACACAAGCGAAAAATAAACTATACAACGAGACTAAATTTACTCAATCGAATTTACTTACTCAAATGCGACAGAAATTGTTAATGTTCTATTATACGAAAATTCCTTCATCGAAACAATTAATGTCTCCCAATTAAATAGGATACTAGAGGTTTTACTGTATACAATAAAAATTCATAACAATTTTTTCATCTTCAAAATTTCATAGAAAACAAATTCACAATAAATATTTGTAATCGTTCAAGAAAATTTCTTTTTAAATAGCACGTTTAATTTTAAAGTAATATATGAGTCGATCGGAAGACAACGCCAACCCAGTTAAGTCTATTTTTGGATATTTTCTGATTTTTGTAAACTTTAATGGAATAAATCTATTTTTTTTAGCTGCCAAAAGGTTTTTACCTCGTCCTAAAAAATTTTTAAAATACTACCATTATTGTAGAAGCTATCCTTTATATGCTTAAAACATTAAAAATAAAAGACTTTATACGCTATTCTAATCAAATTAAGAAATCAAAAATTTTCAATAACCGATGTATTACGAAACATTAATTCTGTCAATTTTAGTCTTCTGAAGTTAACCGCATTGGCTTCTGAATGATTCATATAACTATTTCGATACTTCCCTTCATGCGAATTTTAACGCTATCAAAATCTCCCACTGGGCAAAGAGGAAGAGAGAGGGAGAGAGAAAGAGTAATGAAGGGAAAAGGAAATAAATGAATGACAGCACTATAATCGTGCGGTCGGGATTTCGGCCTGGTCGTATTCATAGCCGATGGCGGGATAATTAGCAGAACTGAATGGACTCTCTGGATTCACGCAGTTATTTTCGTGGTAACCGCTTGCAACGTGTTCAAATATTACGTCGTGGTTTCCACTGATTACGCCCTGGTAATATGTTTAATGATATCCAACCGGTGTTTCATTTTAGTTACTGTTCTCTATCGACAATGTAAATCTTAGATAACGATTTGGCCATTATTGAACATTTCTGATCGTGCTAAAATCATTCATGTGGTGATGAACAAAATCAAAACTTTTACATTTCTAAGGAAAGTAATATCATTGAACGATTGTTAATATTGTAAGATTTATTACTTATTTATTAAATTTTTATTTATTTATTATCGTTTAATAATGTTTATTAAAAGATTTAATAAGGTATAATGAAATATAACTTAATATATTTCATAGTACGTAAATAGTAAGTATCTATAATCTAAACTAATAATTAATTAACTAACTGTATTATGTGTTACTTTAAACGCCTTACTTGACGAAAATATTATCGTACTAAATTCTTCGTTGCCGTCGTCTTTCGTCCCTTTCGTCTTCTTTCACACACAACACTCGTCGTAAGAACAACACAATATCAGAACACGCCCGTTGGTCCTTTTCGTCATCTATATATTCTCATCATCCCCCTCCATCGTCTTTCGTAAATAGTCATAAAACTCAAGATAGAAACTAAAAAGAACCTGACGACTAATATTCTGAAAATCGTCGCCATATCGTCCTCAAATAGAAGACCAATATAATCCTAGACAAACATTCCGTAAATTCCGTATTCACTATTGCTTCCGAAATATGAACCATCTGACAAAGAAAAAGATCTCCGATCCATGGGCGTAGGCGCATGCAAATTTGTGCATCTAAAGTCGTCTGGACTTTACCCCCAGAAGGTATACTCTTCAAATCAATGAAGAGTATACAAATCAAACTTGTAGGCGTCAATGTAATTATCCAATAAGGAACTAATTGTAAGTTTTACATCTGATTCGTCATGCAACGAAGTAACTGATCTAATTATAAGAAGTGGGAGCAGGAAGAAGTCTATAAAGGTCAGGGACAACGATATTACGCCCTCTTTTGCATCTACTCTTTTACATCTGATATACATCACTTTGAACTTTGAACTTAGAACTATATATAAAAAGATTTAGAACTCAGAACTTTTCTGTAAATCAGATATTTCTATTTAAGTTGGTAAGTCTGTATTAGTTTATAAGTCTGTATTCAATTTTCGATATTAAGTCTGCGTTCTGTGTAAGTAATAAGTCCGTATTCAGTCATACTTCTGTTTTCCGTTATAATCCGTAAATCCGTATTCAGTAATAATTTACTCAATCCGTATTTCTGTTTCGTGATTAAGTCTGAATTTCTGTTTTATTAATTAAATCCGTATTCTGTTTCTGTAAAATCAGTGAATCATTCAATAAGATTGATTGATAACGTAAAACAATTGTTTATTGTTGCTGATTAAAGTTCTGACAGAGAACTACAAGTTCAGCTACAGGGGCTGAAAGGGACAGGGGAAGTTCACTCTTTTCTAATATCAAGCCTCCCTCAATCCTAAATATAGCATTTAAATGAAGGTTGACCAAAACCAAAGGGAACAACGTTTCTAGTCGTGTAAAGGGATAGAGATTAACATTATTTCAGGCCAAGTGCTGGACAAAACTTTAATCTCATTATTTTTGGTCTCTGACCGACACGAGGACGTAACTATTAATATTAATGAGGATATTATTGTATTTATTATATCTTTAATATAAACCATGGATACATACACACACATATCTTAGACGCAATACAATATCAGCACATAACGAATGAACTTAGGACGAACCGTGCGCTGATCCTTTAGGTCGCCTATATATACTCATTATCCCTTCTACCATCATTTGTTCTTTCCTCGCATCATTTCTCGAAGTTTCTCGACCATTCCCAATAATAAAAATTCCAGATTTTTACTTTCTTCCGGTTCGAGAATATTCCAGAGGTTTCGGTACGGCCACACATCTAGCGATTATCTCAAGTGGTGTCGCCTGACAGACTAAACACACTCGCACCGGTCAAAATAGTCGTATTCAGTTTCCAGACAATCTTATCCCATACATATTAATACACTCTCTCCTTTGACCAAATAAATTTAATATTTCAACAGTACCAATATGTATTTCTGCTATACATCATTTACATGAATGGCAAATTTGTATTATTCAAAATTTCTGATCGCACATTTCAAACGTAATTGTATTAATTATTAAACATGTTCGAAATACTTCATTTCGATAACATCATTAAACGCGTTAAACAATAACAATTTTGTATTTCATTTCATTATATATATATATATATATATATTAAATACATTTGCACGTATAAAAATTGATTGTAAAATGAACGTTACAAAAATTCTTAGGCACGAGCAAAGTAAATCCTTTCGAATGAGCAACCTTTCGAAAGGTGAAACACGATAAAAGTTACTCCGGCTAATCGACGCATCGGCAACGCATCGCGAACTCTTGCCCTCCGAAGAATTCACTGTGTTATTCTGTGAATTCGTAACACAATCCTTTCGATTCATATACCGGCACGTACGAGTAATTCTAATTAGGAGTCATCGACCTTCTTGATAAAACGAGAGTTGATTCCTCTAAAGATCATGATATTCAATATCGACTCGACGTGTTTATTGCTTGATAAATAAAATTTCAGATAGTAAGTATTATTAATTCGATGATGAAATTTTCATTAAATAAATTCTAACTGAAAATTCCCAAAAGTGCATACATTTTTTTCAAACAGCTAACTAAATATACTAATTGCAGATAATACAAAATTTATTCACTGGAGTCCTCGAGGACACGATATGTACAAAAGTTTCATCCAATTCGAAATTCCTTTGTATCAACTTTATTCTTTTTCTCCAAATAATACAGAGAATTGAATATAAAAAACATTTAATTATAAAGTATTGGAATTCTTTATAGAGGCTAGCAAAGAAATCGCATATGTTGCAGAGACGCACACACGAAATAAAATTTCTGTAATAATAAAAAACTAGATAAAAACTTTACGGGTCGCGTAACAATAACTATAACATCGACAAAATAATTCAAAAAAATCCCATAAAGTACAAGAATTCATTTATATTTATATAAAAATATAAAACAAAAAATTAATAACCATTTTTTCCCTCCCATTTCTTTTCGTTTTTTTAATGCCTCCCTCCTCCCCCTCCCCCCATTCTAATATTTGATTTACTTGCAGTGCAACCAGGAACGTTAGTTTTAAATTTTTTATAGAAAAAACAAGCGAACGTAGGTAGGTATATTCTTTTTTTTTCTTCAATTTTTTTTTGTTTTCCTTTCGTGCAAACAAGAAGAATAAGAGCACTATCGAACTCGTTATAACATGACGATGGTTGAGCAATGTAAAATTCTCATAGGCACGAGCCAGATTATTTAATTACCGTGTTCCTCTTTTTCGACGCTGACGCTTTGGTAGTCGAATAAATATGAGAAAATAAATATGAAAATCTCTGTAGTGCGGAAATGTGGCAGCGAAGGGTAAAAAAGAAATAAATAGAGAAAGAGAAAGATAAAGAGAAAAAGAGAAAGAGAAAAAAAAGTACGGTAATGCACGAAGCGCCAACTCACTGTACAGGATATTTGCATTTAACCGAGTGTTACGTGTATGCATTCCCACCCAATCTACAGCTGGACCATTTAATATTGATCATTACGGCTATTTCGTACAAACACGAGCGCCATAGAGTCTGTTTGACGTACTGAGATAGAAGGAGAAGGAGATAAAGGGAGAGAGAGAAAGATTGATCCATGATATACAAGAGAGAGTGAGAGAGGGAATGAAAGCTTCTGGCACATTTGCAACATCGGTTCACGACACGTCCATTAATTTATAGTTTGCCGATTTTCCAAAATAACTTCATCGAATAGTCGACAAAAAATTATTTCCACTCTACTGATTTATAATATCGAAAGACAAACCTATTGTATATCTATTTAAGTTCATCAACTATGAAATTTTTATAGAGCAACTTGATTTTTTATATTTTTTTTTAATTTTTATTTTCTAATTCATTCTCGAAAATAATATATTACGTATAAATTATTAAGTTGTATATAAAAAGTTTGTGCCGATTTAAAGAAAAATTTAATTGATTAATAAAAATAGGATTTACATTAACAAAGTTTATTGACGGATAGCATAAAAATTAGTTCTACTTTAATATTATCGTTGAAGATTTAATGTTTTTTTTTTTAACAATTGATTATTTAATACTACCAGAGAAATCCAATAAAACGAACTATTATTTAAATACACGATGTCGTTCAAAAATGATTACTATTATCGGCCGAATTAATCGCAAATCCGCTTAAATTTTTGAAAAAATCTAATTATTAAAAAAACTCCTTAAACGATCGTTAAAGTTCTTTTTTTTCATTATCACGAAATACCAACCTCTCTTGTTTAATCGCAAAAGTATCACAGTGACGTAGGAAAAGAAAAAGAACGACTGCGATAATATTTCCATAGTACATGAGTTTTCGACTCCTCGCCATTTGTTTACTTACGAAAGGACCGATAAATCGGCGATGACCGATCGAGAATGGAAAAGCGCGTTGAATACGAGGGTTGAGAGGTGGAGAAGTGAAATAAAAAATAAAAAGAAATAAAAAAAAAACTCCCCTTCCGATCGAGAAACGGCAGGGAATGACTCGTCTCTTTCCCGTATACACAAAAAGGGAAAAAGGGAGAAGGGGAAGGGTTTGAGGTTTGCATCTAGGGTAATAACTCGCGCTCCAAGTTCGATATTCAAATTTGGCCAGTGCAAATCTTTTCCCTCTTTGCTTCTCTGAACTCACACATGGGCATCCACCAAAATAAACAAACACGCATAGATGCATACATAAATATATGTACATAAATATATCTAGGTGTGTGTAGAAATATACACGCATACTTTTTTCCCCGTTTTCCTAGACTTTTTTTTTCGTCTATCGTACGTATAGAAAACGCATGAAAAATTCACATACGAACGTACACGCACGCGACAGAGTGTAATAAAAGGCGTGAACGATGGCCATGGAAAAAGTCATAATCCACTTTTGTTTGCGGAGTTATCGGCCTTCCGTAATACTTCACCAACGTTCCCTTATCGGTACTGGCCACCGAAATAAACGAGCAGTAGTGTAACGAGGCTCAAAAAAACGTGCGTCTACCGAAAAGTCCTCTGGATTTTATTCACTTTCTTTTTTTCTTTTCTTCTTTTCCCTATTTCTTCTGCACTTGTTTGTTTGTTTTCTTTTTCTTTTTATTTATTTATATATTTCTATTCGGTTTTCTTTTAAATAATAAAAAAAAAATTTCGAAGGTAACTTTCCTTTCAAATGCGCTTCAATTGATACGACCAGGATAAAGTAAAAAAAAAAAAAAAAAATTAAAAAAAAATATAAAGACAAAAATAGTTTTATCAGGGTGTAATAATAAATAAATAAATAAAAATGACGAATAACCTCGGCGAAAGAGTTAAAAAGCCGCGAAACGATTTTTCTTTCACGTAACTGTTACTGAAGCTACGATTTCAGAAATATCGTAATTTATAGAGCGCCGGCTAAACGTCAAATCCATCCCACCGAGCCCTTCCCAACCCTATTTCTATCCCAACAGTTCAGTTCGCGTCCTTCCTTCCTTCCTTCCTTCCTTCCTTTTCATGGCTTTCCATTTTTTAAGTCCGACGTTCCCACGAAATGATTACAAACGAGCGAGGATAACGTCCAATAAAACGTCTCCATTTTGTCTGCCATGCACGTAGAACGTATCAGTGACGCACGGAAAACCACCAAACAACAAAAGCCATGATTCACGTATATACAAACTACGTTTTCTTTTTTCTTCGTTATTTTTGTGTTCATTTGTTTGTTATATATATATATATATATATATATATATACACACATTTTTTTTATTTCCCCCCCAACCCCTTTTCTTCCTCTTTTTTCCTTTTTGTTCTTCTTTTTATTTTTTTTTTATTTATTTGTTTTTTATGTGTAGATTCAAAAAATATTGCTTCGAAAACGTTCAACAAAACACGAGACTCTCTAGGTGAATTGAGCGATTTCGAACGAACGAATTGTGTGATCGTATTGTTGGTAAAAGGGATCGTTTTCAGAGTATAGAACTAGAATAAAAAAAAGAAAAATATACGTAAAGAAGAAAAGGGAATAAAATAACAAGAAACTAGTCAAATCGATATCGACGAAAGATAAACGTGTGTTTGGCACGAGCCACAATAGAAATAGATAAAATTGTTACGATCACGCGCGAGTCTTTCATTCGAATGTCGGAAACATTTCAATTAATTGCACGTGCCAAAAATTTATTATAAAAACTATATCTCAAAATATAACAAATGATCTCAGAAATGAATATAAAAAAAGATAAGAAAGAAATAAAAATATGAAAGGTTTCATATACAGTGGTGTATCGTCAATAATAAAAACAACTTCAAACATTTATTCTGATTAAACTTTACTATATTTTTTACTGGATTTCTGCATTTGAGGATTATGTAAATGGTAACATTTTTTTTTGAGAAATGTATGGCGAGATATAGAATTTCGATAAGATTTGTATCTTTTAACTAGTGATAACTACATCGAACATTTATTGGACAAGCATAAAAACTTGAAAAAGTGTTAATAATTGTTATACAACAAACCTCATTGCTGTATTCCATGTAATTCAGTCAAAATAAATTTGTAAAGTTGTTTATTCTACTGTGATATACGCCGTAGTAATATTCCTCGAGAGAGAAATTACGATTCAAATTCATGAAAATGGAGTAAATTCGTTCCCATCGAAACTAAACAAGCGCAAAAAGGAAAATTTCCGATTCAATAATAATCGGATATGGCGATAATCTCGAATGACACCGGAAACACCGACGAAACGTGAGAATTTCATGAAATCACCGCCCTTAATACACACCGCTCTAAATTCTTTCCCTTTTATTCCCGGCACTAGCGCAAGTAAAATACGACAAGCATACAAAATCCTTTTTCAAGAAATCGGATTTTATGATAGAATTTAAATCATTCCGATATACGTGTGATATCATTGATGTCGATGTGAACGACAAAAATGTAAAAAGATTTCAAATCAAAAAATATTTATATATACATATAGCTATGCTAAATAAATATTATGCTAATAAACGATATGACATTAATCACCTGTTCGTGAATTTTTATTTTCATGCTAAAAAGAAAATACAAGAGAAATAGAAATAAATGAACATGCAAAATAACAATAATATAACGTTGAATTAATTTAGTAACTTCATCGGCCATTGCATTAAATTTATCGAATTTAACAAGCAATATATTTGAATGATTACAATCGTTTTAATTGATTCACATTATCAAGAATCTATTTGAAATGAATTGAAACATTTAATGTGCTTATTAAACTCGATATATATAATTTTAATTGATAAACGAAAAGAATATATATCGAAAAAATAATCCTTGGAACAAAATTACTTTCAGGTTTCTGTATTTTTAATGGGTTATCTTTCTCTTACTCTTTCTCTCTCTTTCTATACTTGTTGTTAAAAAATAATAAGGGTATATTGCGTCTCATATAAACATCGCATTCACCGTGAAACCAGCCTACTTTCCTGTTCCTGACTTAACCGTGAACACGTAAAAACCGTTAACCACACGTTCCACGAGTCAACTTCTCCTGTTGAAAACAACTTCTCGAGCATCGAACTCTACAATCTCGCATGTTTCTCTAACCGCGCATGAAAATATACAAGAATAACATCATTTCGTTTCGACAGAGTAAAATACAAAAAAAATTATCTTTAATCATTCATTTTGTAAGTTCGTCCACCATTGCGATTCGTTTGAAGATTTGGAGAATTCGATTGGAGGTGCCATCTTGCGACATTTTTCCGTAGCTTACCCAAAGTTCTTTTTTTGTATACCAAGGGATCGTTAATTTCAGTTCTACAATGGTATTAAATATATTACATTTATTACGTGTCAACAATCGATCTGGATATTTATAAAATTATTTCATAAATTGATCATATTTCCTATCTATTTTATAATTACGCTTATAATAACGTATATACTCTAACTTGAAATTCGATAAACCAATGAATGTCAGTCTCGATGAAACTCATATATCGAAAACGTGCTTGAATTTAATATCAAACGAATTATAAATTCGATCGGGTAGAAGGATTAACTCAACAAAACGATAAATAAACGAATAACGAGAGAACAATGGAGGATAATTTGAAATGAGAAAAGGGGAAAAATTAAAAAAGGAAATAAAAAATTAGAAAAAATAAAAAATTAAATGCAAACACAAATATGACATAAAATTATATCAAGTCGAGGTATCGACTTACGAAAGAGACTTCCAAAATCTTGCAACTTCCTGCTATGTCGATGCAGCGAGAGGTGGCGCCTACGTTCAATTCGAACCTTTCGTTCTAAAGTTTAAGAACCTATGAAACCCTTTACCTTAACGATTTCAAATAATGTCGCGAGATCAGAACGCCATCATGAGGGTTGAAAGTACCAATCCTTTATTTTACATTTCTTTTTAAATACTAATGGTAAAAAATTAAAAATTTTCATTAACAATAAATGATTGAAGGATCAAAACAATAAATGGTTATTGTTGTTTTGCGGAGCAATATAATTATTATTACTAATAGTAGTAATTTTCGACGAAAAAAGAAATATATTAGCAATCATATAGATTAACATTGATTCTAAAAATGTTCTAAATGAAAACTAAAGCACAAAAATGAGAAATTATTAACAATAATATGATTTAAGGATCATTATTAAAACAATCCCACGTAAAATAACTAGAAATATTGCAAAGAACAAAATGTTGATCCTTCAACAATTATCTGACGTTGAAATTATACAATTCTTTCGATTAGATGGTTAAAAATCCTAATTATTTAAGCAGTAATCTGATAACTAACCTCTTTTGAATAAAGAAAGAAGATATAAGTCGTGATTGAAATCACGTAACAATATAAAATTCGCTATTAATTTTACCAACGACAACGATAATGACAATGAGTATGCAGACGAGGAGGACGACGACGATGACGATGGAACGATTCCATTGATGAAACGCTTTTGATCAAGCTAGACAAAAAGCTATCTCGAAAAATTTCCGATCGTGCGACGCTCTTCACGAATAGAAATAGACTCGAATTGATCGATAACGGGACAAAACGTGACGCTTCGCGATGAGTTAGATAGAAAAAGTGGGTGAGTGAGTGAGTGAGTGAGTGAGTGAGTGAGTGAATCAGTAATAAAGAAAGAGAGAGAGAAAGAGAGAGAGAGAGATACTATATATCGAATCTCTTTCCTTCCGTAGTTTACACGCGAGTGATTAACCGAAGCTCATTCGTGTCCTGATCGAAGTACCTGTGATTTTTTTGTTCTTCTTTTTTTTCGATGTTCCAAAAGTTACTGCTGACGGACGAACGTGAACGTAAACAATGGCTAGCAAATGAAACTGTTTACTCGTTCTACCCTCGTACAACATTTCTATATCAATTCTTCTTTCTTTCTTTTCTATCGAATTTAAATCCATCGAACATCATCAATCTTTACATTGAATAACTAGTGTCTCTAAATATTATGTTATTTGGAAACTCATGTTCATGTTGTATTTTGTTAGAATATTAAAATTATTGAAATTTCTAAATAATTTGTAAATAATATATTTGTGTATTATATATAGTTTGTAAGTATAATAAATATAAGACTGTGTAATTTTTCTGTGGATTAATTAAAAAAATAAAATATAAGAAATTCGAGGAGAGCAGAAAATAATCGTTAATTAATACAACTAAATGTGCTAATATATTTATTTGTATAAATATAAAAATATATATATATTATAATAAATTTGTAATATTTATTAATAATATTTTAATAAGTATATTTAATATATATTTATAACAATTAATAATATATTTATAATTCTCTAATAATTATTTATATATATATATAAATATGCTAATATATTAATTAATATATTTAGGTACTATAAATAATAATATATTTCTGGTACATTATATAAATAAAATATATATTAATAAATATATTAGCAGATGTAATTATATTCGTTGGTGATATATTAATTCTATCTAATAAATATATCAGCATATATTTAGTTATCGTATCGATCAAATATAGTATTGCAAGAATTGTTTAATTACGATAATACCATCACAATTTCGATCACTTTGACGACATGAAAATTTTATTAACTCCTCTATCCCTCTTTCTCGCGTACTGAATTATCCCTTCATGAGCCTAATGAGGCAATCCCTAACACGGAAGATCGAACGTCCAGATCAGAGGACAGCGAATGCAAATACAAGTGCGAATTTGCGAATGCGAATTCGCAAAGCTGATTCACTGCTTGAAACACACATATCGACGTGCTCGTCAAACGGAAGAACAAGCGAATGCAATCAACGACGGTGACGAAGTGTCTGGGAAAAGGGTGGGATGCATGGAATTGGGGGAAGAGTGCAGAAGAGAAATTGGACAATGACGTTAGGCCAGTCAACGCGGGCCAAACCCGGAACTTTTCTTGTTTATGCTTCAAAATTTGACCTAAGGGTAAGTTGACGACGCTGAATCGAATGGTGCTAATTATAATAAAATCAGCAACCGGCATCTTGGGGAAAAAGGGTAAAAAAGGGTAAAATATAGCCTTATCTTAGAATCTAGGCATTTAATCGAAAAAAGTTTCAAACAAAAGTTGTAGAGAATTAAAATATACATAAAAATGTTCTATGAGTTATCTTCGTATTTTCAAAAATAAGCGAATAAAATTGGATTGAAGATGGGAATAAAATTTTAAGAGTGGGAGAAAGCAAGCTTATCCCTCCGTCGCGTTTTACACGCGAGCGAGCTAGTATACGTTCGAGCGTCCGCGTGCACTAATACACAAACGAAGGATCTTCGGCAATCTTCGGGACTCTCGGTCTTGAATGCAAGTGAGAGTGAGAGAAGAAACCGATATTTCCCTTTTCTATTTGTTTAGGCGATAACGAGTATTATTGTCCTTGGCCATCGATTGTTGAGCGTTCTGATATTTCTCTTTTTATATTTTTTCTTTCGGTAGCAAGAATTTTACGTCTTGGCCATCGAGCGTCGAACGTTTTGTATACGAGTGCGAGTGAGAAAGAAAACCGATATTTCTCTCTTTCTATTTTTTCTTTCGGTAGCGAGAATTTTTCGTTTTGGCCATCGTGCGTCGAGCGTTCTATATATCTATATATATCGGCGTATAAGCGCGGCACTTTTAAATCGAATCTTGATGCTTATGCACGCCGTTTCTTTATTTATTGTCAAAAATAATGAACCTTGAGTAAAAAAAAATAATTCATTTTAACAGAAACTATTATTATTTAGTTGAGAGTAAAAATAATGAATTAATTTTGTGTCTCGCCATAAAATTAATTAGAATAATTAATTGATATAAATTCTTTACCTCACAAAAATTTATTTGTATATCAAATTGAATACGTATTCTCTTTAAGACGAAATTTAAAATTAAATATTTTTCCTATTAAATTATGTATTTTATAAAATTTTAAATTACTGACTTTTTGTCTCGTAAAAATTTATTAGTTTATCAAATTAAATACATATTTGAAAAAGAAGAATTTTATAACCACACATAAAATTAATTCAAGATATATATGAAAGGATATTCTAAAAACGTGGAATTTATTTTTGTTCATACATAATTTTAATTCATTTTTATTATGTTATAAGAAAATAGTAATGCATTCTGATTCATCTTCGAAGTCTTAAGAATTGTACGAAATAAATTGAGCTATTATCAAGTGGTGCGTTAGCGTAAGTAGTAATGTCTTCGCTTCTCGCGCTGGGTATCTAACGTTCGATTCTTTGTGGGGGAATTATTTTTTTTTATAAGTTTTTCTATCCTTAACAAGGAGACGGTCAGTGAGTCTCACCTCAGATTTTTTTCAAATTTTGCACTAACGATATAAATTTTATTAGGAAATCAACATTATTACGCGAGTAATAAAATTACCAATTATAAATAAAATAATATCCAATAAATAACAAAAATTAATTTTTAACGTGCCGAAACGATACATTTTTTAGGATGATATTTACAGGATGAATTTGTAATTTAAGTAAAAAACTTCCTTTATTTGTGCAGGATGTAAAAAAATTCATTGCTTTTAATTTTTTTGTAATAATTTTAATTTTTTTCTATATATAATTAGAAATTAGGAAATGTAAAAATAATTTATATAACCTAAGGATAGAAAAACTTATAAAAAAAATCATTCCCCCGCGAAGAATCGAACGTTAACACCCAGCGCGAGAAGCGAAGACGTTACTACTTACGCTAACGCACCACTTGATAATTGCTCAATTTTTTTCGTACAATTCTTAAGACCTCGAAGATGAATCAGAATGCATTACTGTTTTCTTATAACATAATAAAAATGAATTAAAATTATGTATGAACAAAAAATAAATTCCACGTTTTTAGAATATCCTTTCATATATATCTTGAATTAATTTTATGTGTGGTTATAAAATTCTTCTTTTTCAAATATGTATTTAATTTGATAAACTAATAAATTTTTACGAGACAAAAAGTCAGTAATTTAAAATTTTATAAAATACATAATTTAATAGGAAAAATATTTAAATTTTAAATTTCGTCTTAAAGAGAATACGTATTCAATTTGATATACAAATAAATTTTTGTGAGGCAAAGAATTTATATCAATTAATTATTCTAATTAATTTTATGGCGAGACACAAAATTAATTTATTATTTTTACTCTCAACTAAATAATAATAGTTTCTGTTAAAATGAATTATTTTTTTTTACTCAAGGTTCATTATTTTTGACAATAAATAAAGAAACGGCGTGCCATAAGCATCAAGATTCGATTTAAAAATGCCGCGCTTATAGGCCGATATATATAGATATACAAAACGCTCGACACACGATGGCCAAGACGTAAAATTCTGTCTACCGAATGAAAAAATAGAAAGAGAGAAACATCGGTTTTCTTTCTCACTCGCACTCGTATACAAAACGTTCGACGCTCGATGGCCAAGACGTAAAATTCTCGCTACCGAAAGAAAAAATATAAAAAGAGAAATATCAGAAGGCTCAACAATCGATGGCCAAGGACAATAATACTCGTTATCGCATGATAAATAAAAAGAGAGAAATATTGGTTTGTTCTCTCACTCTCACTTGCATTCAAGACCGAGAGTCCCGAAGATTGCCGAAGATCCTTCGTTTGTGATTAGTGCACACGGACGCTCGCACGCATACTAGCTCGCTCGCGTGTAAAACGCGACGGAGGGATAAGCTTGCCTTCTCCCACTCTTAAAATTTTGTTCCCATCTTCAATCCAATTTTATGCGCTTATTTTTGAAAATACGAAGATAACTCATAGAACATTTTTTATGTATATTTTAATTCTCTACAACTTTTGTTTGAAACTTTTTTCGATTAAATGCCTAGATTCTAAGATAAGGCTATATTTTACCCTTTTTTACCCTTTTTCCCCAAGATGCCGGTTGCTGATTTTATTATAATTAGCACCATTCGATTCAGCGTCGTCAACTTACCCTTAGGTCAAATTTTGAAGCATAAACAAGAAAAGTTCCGGGTTTGGCCCGCGTTGACTGGCCTAGTGTGTTCGCGCGCCCACGTACACATACACGTGAGTATTCACTGTTACCCTCCAAACCCCAACTAATTAAATGTAATCAAATGTTTATTTGAATGTACCATGAAAATGCCTGATGACGTAACTCATTTTTCTAACATTTTACATAGATTTAATCAGCTTATACACTTTTGAGCAATCGAATGTGACAATAATGTAATAATGTAACTATACATATATATTATAAAATCGTTATATTATAATAATTATTGTTATAAATATTATATATACTATAATAATATAATAAAGTATACTATATTTACTATAGTATATTAAGCCTCACGAATAAATTACACAACGCACTGAAAAATCTGCCAATATATAAGGAATATAAAATGAAATGATTATAATTTTAGCGAGAAAATGTGGAGGAAAATATGTGTGACGCCGCAGAAGCGCACGTAAAGATTAACATATACTCTAATTATATAATAATGATTAATATTAATAATACTTATATAATATTATAATAATAATATGATATACTGTAATAATCTAGCGTATAATATAGTATAGTATAGGAATAATATAGCATAATATAGTATAATAATTATAACATAAATAATATAATATTATTATTATTGTGTAATTAGCATAATATTTATAACAAATGTAGCAATTATTAAATAATTGTATTTCTTTACCGATTTACAAAATTCGTATTTATAGAAATAAAAAGCAGAGGGAATATTTTTTCATGAAATTGTTATTTATCCTCGAATGCGGAATAGATTGGAAATAATATAAATTATTAAAGAAAGAAAGAGAGATAAAAGGAAAGAGAGGGAGAGAAGTTTGAGTTACATACACGCGTATACTATCCTACGTAATTCACGATTTGACAAGATGAAAAATTAATGAAGGGCCATGTCGCTTATTCCGGATGTTCCGATGCTGCCTAATGGCTCGATAAATAGATAATCTACAACGAACGTTGAATAGTTTGCTGCGAAAACTCGAAAAATGTAAAAACAATTAAAAAAAAAGAGAAATAGTTGATCAACAGCCAATGGAAATGGAGACAAATGGTGTACACTGTCAGCACGATAAACTGACAAAAACAATGAACATCTTTTTAATTAATTTTCTCTCCTTTGTATATATATATATATATATATATGCAGTTATTTTTGACAAATCGAGCACGCTACAAGAATACGAGGATTACGAGTTGTCCACCATTTGGATTATTAAAAAATAATAAAAACAAAAGAGAAGAACTGACTCGTGATAAAACATAACAACAAAAAAATGAAAAACAAGCAAATCTTATCGTTCATCGGAATTGATTACAAATAACGAGATAAGTTAAATAAGTCGGAGATAGTGCAAATAAATAGAATTTTTGTTACTATAGATAGATAACGCATCACACGTTATCGCAATCTAAACAATTTTGATTAATCCGTTGGATATTTCCATATGTCGACGTAGATACGATAGTATAAAATAATTAATATATATACAAAAGTACATACATTTACTCGATATCGTATTAGTAACCTAAATTAACCATAACAAACTAACCTCTTTAACTTTGTTCCTGCGTTCTCTGGCAATTTCATCTTTGTCCTCGCCACCAACAATCAAAGGAAGTTTTACCGCTGGAGCCGGTGGTACAGTTTCAAAAACTTGCTCATTTCGTTGTTGCACAATGACGGAAGATGACAAACTACTCGTGCGCACTCGCGAATCACTACCAACTATTTCCGGTTTCTCTAACGTCTTCTGTTGTTGATACTCTTCGTTAATTTTAGCCTGAAATTAATGTATTAAAGTGTATCTAATTTCTCCTCCCATTTAATAGGCACTTTGAGATCGTTATCACAAATAGAATTAGGATAATTAGAAAAACAAATAAATTAAAACACAAATAGAAGGCTGATTAGCATGGTAGACATTTTGGAGAACGATCTCGTTTGATACAACGTACCTCCTCCCCTACTACATACTTTTTATTATAATATTGTGTCGTTCGAGAAAGTGAATAATAAAGGAATTTATCAATAAATAAGCCGATAGAATAATAGGCTAAAAAATAAAATAAATAAGTTTCAGATATTCCCGCCAATGTATCGAAAACACGCATGTGCGAAACGTAGCGCGGGTGTCTGCACGTGCATTTAACTCGTGCGTCATCGTGAGAGATCGAGTGGGTCGAACGTAAACAAACGGGAAAGGACGGAGACGCACGAACGTATACACAGCGCCATTCGCGTTCTCCCTCTCGTACGAACGTCAAGACTAAACCACACTACTCTCTCGTTCTCTCTCTCTCTATATATATATATATCCATCCATACGTCTCTGTATAGGACTTGACGTTTGACCGTGATTTCACCATATACGCGACGTGTTGTATTTCTCGCGAAAGTGAATGAGTGAGAGAGAGAGTGAGTGAGTGAGTGAGTGAGTGAGTGAATGAGTGAGTGAGTAAGTGAATGAGTGACTGACTGAATGAGTGAGTGAGCAAGCAAGCAAGCAGGGGGAGATTGAGAAGAAAGAGGAGAAAGTAGAACACGAATGAAATTTCCATGAGAGAAAAAAATCTCTCGTAAGCACACCAGAAGTTTCATCCGATCCTCGATGAGATGTACGTCGACGTTGTAAGCTGCCTCGTGGCCGAGTGGCATTGGTAGGGCATTTGGATGATGGGAAGAGTAAGATTCATCATTGAATGAATCGCCGAGAGAAAAACGAGGTGGTGCTGGCATCAAAAGGTCTGGGCCTGCTTTTTGCATACGCCGGTAGACGCGATAAACGCTGTCCACGGCGACGCCACCGGCGCCAAAGTCCGGGAGAAAGAAGAATGCGCCGAAGCAGACGACGGCGAATGTCAAGAAGACCAAGAGGATCAGGTACTTTTCGCGCGGCCGGAAGGAACGTCTCGCAAACAGTGACGCCGGCGCGCCGCCGTTCGCCAGTCTCTGATACGACGGAAGGATACCACCACTCGCCGACGTCATTGCACTAAACAACTAACACGACACCCTCCTCGACGATACTTTACTCGCGTGTTTCTTAGTTCGTTTTCTTCGTTATTTAACACTGAGTGCAACGATACTTCAACGTATTTCACGCGACAGATTTCAACCGCACGGACAACACTCGTGTTAAAGAAGAAGCGGCTTAACGTCTCCTTCCTTGACTACTTTCTGACAACTCGACGATTACCAAAAGAAGAGAGGGCACACTTCACTCTGTCTGTCTGTCGCTCTCTTTCTTTCCAACTTTCTATACTGTCTTTACTTCTTTCTTTCTCTTCCCTTCCTCCCGTCAGTCCTTCCTTCCTTCCTTTCTTCCTTTTCGTTCTTTCTCTTTTCCTTTTCTTTCTTTCTTTCTTCCCTTCTTCTTTCTTTCAATCACGAACAACCCGACGAAACGAAGCGCACTCGCGTGTGCGTCGTTGCAACGTTTTACTTTGGCCCTTGCACGCCATTACGGACATGGTGCCACACCAGCGCCATCTGACAACCAGCCGACACACGTCTCTTATTCGATGTCATCAATACGTAACTAAATAACCCAAACATTTTTTTATATTATTCATTCAATAGAAATATCATTCATTTCATGCCTTTTTTAAATCAACATTTTTTTCCTCAAATTTGAAATGATATTGAATTTTGGAGATTGTAATGTTTTGAATAGTAATATTAAGAACTATTATAACAAATCCTGATTTGTACCTATTATTAGACTTTTAAAGTAAATACCGCTCAAACCTGAAATCTAGGTTAGACAAATTTGTAAATATATTTATATATTTATATATATTTATTTATGGAATTTTCTTCTTTATTTGCATAAATATTATTTTTATTGAAAATAGTGCTGAGTGAATTTAGAAATCTGTGAATAAATCTATCAAAAAGTATTCAGTAATCCTTTCTCTATTTGAATAATGTTACAAACATAGCAAAATATTTTCTCTTTTAATTAGGTGTTTGATTATTGGTGCATCAAAAAGTGAAACTACATTATTGTGAAACTTAATTGCTTGATAATTAAAAAGTTTCTACGATAACTAAATTGTTTGTAAATAAAATGTTTTAAATATCTTTTTTATTTAATTTTTTTTGTGTCAAGGATGAGTAGATATATGTAATGTATTTAAATACTACTTCATTCTTTTAAGTCTCAAGACATAACTTTGATACGGTTGCATTACTTTCTGAGAGAATCTAAATAACCGTCTATTTTGAACTGGGAAAAAATCAAACGACATACACTTTTCAATTGTATATAAATATTATTAATAGGATTAATTAGAGAAGAGAAACTATTTGTTTGTAAAATTTATATACATTTCTTTTTTGTATGATATATCTCACAACAAGACATAGTCCTACAATACACCGTCAACAATAATATAGTATTTCCTGTTTTGTTACGATTCCAGTTTCTGCCTTCTCTTTGTCGGAACAAATTTTGTATCTTCTTACATGATTTTTATTAATTTCTGTAACCAGCATTTTTCTTCTACAATGTCTTTAGGTAAGAAAATTCAAATCCATTGAAGATATGACATTCATTTTTGATACAATGTCTCCTACATGCTGCGTTGCAATTGCTGCTATAAAATCTTTTAATTGATGATTCAGATTTTGACCATCCAAATATTTTTATACAAAACATAATTTATAACCAATCAAATAACTAAATAGAAAACAAGATTTTATTCCTATCCATTAACTTCTATTTAAAGAGAATATACATTATGAATATGACCTAACATTACATTTTGTAATATTGCTTATGCTTGATAAACAAAATAACTGTATCTTGAACAATGGATCATGGTTTGTGTAACTGAGAGGAATCATTAAGATATAACATTGATATAATGCTTTTAAATCTATTTTTAGACATTAACGGTACTAAATTGAAGGATTGTGACAACAAAACAAATACGAAGACATTGACGTCAATGAACAGCAAAGTGTTAAGCTTAGTTTCCATCTGCCATGTAGCTTCGATTACAGCACTCTCTACATTCGACTACCTCAACTACAAATCAACTTTCGATTTATCGTATAAGGCGCGATTTTTCTTTAAAAATGTCTTCCTCGTTCGATTAAGAATTTCGATTGATCAAGTACTTAAAAATACCGTAAGACTTTTAAATAATAATAAAGAATTTTAATGCAAACAATTGTCTATTAATTTAACCGCTCAAATTGATTAATTCCTCAAAACAAAAAATATAGAAAATTAATTAAATTAAATTTATTTATAGCGCCTCAAGAAGAAGGAAGCAACTGTTACAACTGCGCTCTCTATTTTACAAACGCATTTTCCCGCCATCCGACCTGTAGAGATGAGGGAGTGGGAGGCTTTAATCTCGGACGATTTATATTATAATATCATTTATTACTCAACTATCATAAAAATTTGATCATTTAATTGTAATAAGTTTAATTTTAATGAAAACTATTTCAAATCTAAGAAGTTAAGTAACAATCGAGTGTTTTTTGGCACTAGGATAATAAAAACAATTTTACAAGGTAAGGTAATTACGTTAGCCTGTAAACGACTAAACTATAAATAACAAAAATAATTTCAAAGTAAATCAACTTTTATGAATCTAAAATTTAGTAATTTCGTGATATACATAATAGATACTAAAATTAAGGATAGAAAAAGATAATACAAAAAGACATTTGTTTGTGAGAGAAAAAATAAAGTATTTTTAAAACAAAATACTTATACAAAAAGTATATAAAAAAAAAGAGAAAAAATAAAATAAAATAAAACGAAAGTTTGTACATTGATGTAAACGAAAATGTGACGTAACGTAATACATAAGTACAATAATATGTAACATTTAACATTCGTTAACATAAAATAAAATTCACGCTTACTTAGAGATCAAGGATTCTTCTTTATCTCACTCATTCATGCACGCACGCGCATTCTCTCTTTGTGTTTGTCTTTTTCTCTCTCTCTCTCTCTCTCTCACACACACTCTCTTTCTCTGTTTGTGTCTCTTCCTTTCTCTTTTTATTACTCTTATCTTCTAATTATCTTTATCCGAATTATTTCCCTACGTATTTTTCCTAACTTACGAGTAAGTCCTACGTAGCACGTCTAGTATCACAATTCTGCATTTTTCTTTCAACTAACTAATCTCGTAATATCGCTATTTGTTTATAACAGATTCAGAAATACATTCTAATTAACAACTGTTCGATAATAACAATTTGCGGAGCTACATAAAATTCGAGAACGATAGCATAAGCTATTTACACAATAGGTTATTAAAATTACTAACATAAGACGGATTTCTATGAACTTAACAAATTCTATAGGGTTCGAGAATATTGTCTATATCTATACGGTATATAAATTACGTTACCGTATGGCGATGACTTAAAAAGGTACAATAAGAAAAAAAAATATTAAACTAAAAAACCTATAAAAATTTATACATAATACGCATAAAATAATACAAATGTCAGTGAATTAATAGCTATTCGACGAAGGCCTTTGATTCGATATTACACTATCTGATAATTAGCTTATATACAAAACGATTATCTTAACCCGTAACTTGTAAATTGGGATCTATCAAATTCCAGCAGTTGCTTAATACTTGTTATAACAAACTTTTCCTTTTTCTTTAAAATTTGTTTTTAAATGTTTGTGAGAAAATTTAAATGGACTAGTTTTTATATAAAGTAATAGATATTATTCACAATACTATTTTATCTTATTTTGTTAAAGTACCTCTAAACTTTTGAACGCTTTTCGAAGATCCTGCTAACTTTACTATACTATACACATAATAATATCGGTTACGGGTTAATAATAATGCACTTAATATACCTTTGTTTAAAGGTTTGTTGGCATAATGAAGAACACTATTCCATAATGTAGTCTATTAACTTAATATCTAACAAAGAAGTTTAAGTCAATGTCAATTAAAGACAATTAATTTTTTGGCTGAAAACGGGCCATGTAAAAATCACAATCAGAACAAAATTTGGCAGGTTCCATCACCTGTTTTTGTCGACAAAGATCGCAAAGTACACTCCTAGCCGCTAATGAAGCAACTATGCTTGACTTCAGCATAGAAGACGATGTTTGGCCGATCGGCGTGCTACTCTTCGCGGTGGAAAGAAAGTGGATTTGTTTGTTCTGTTTAGGAGGAGGTGGATGTTGATAAGCTGGATATTTCATGTTTGATTGGATTTGTCCGTTCTGTAAAGGATTAGGATAAGTTTGATTAGGTGCCAAAACATTTTGCTGATCCTTCTGCGGTGGTCTCTGATAATTGTCGTACCTCTGTTGATAATTATGAACGGTTTGTTGCTTTTGTTGATAAGACAACGTCGTCGATGATGGTGGATTAGGTGGCGGTTGATACTGAGGTAAAGGTTGATTAATCCTATTTGGTTGAGGCACTGATTGATAAGGATAATTTTGACAATTATTATGAGAATATTGATTTGGATAAGGGCTTGGCGATTGATTCGATGGATAACCCAGTTGTTGTTGAGAATACTGAACAGTTATTGGACTGGCATTGTGATTGGAAATCCTCTGATTAAGACCATTTTGATGTTGCTGTAATCCACTGGCTGATAATTGTTTATTCATTTGATTGTGTTGCTGTTCTAACTGATAAAACTTCTGATAAGTATTCTTCTGACATAGATTCTTTTGCTGCTGAGACACGGACGGTATATATTGATTACCATGCATCTGTGTCGGATAAGGACTAGCCGGCTTCTGCGTCTGTGATATTGGAACATTCTGATTTCTAGGATGAGACGTTTGAGTTTGCGTGTAGGAAGATTGTGATGATAAATACTGTGGATACCCATTTTGAGAATAACGTATTTGTTGTTGAAGTTGTGGAGAATATGAAGTTGGTGGTGGATTTGAAGCAGATATAATCATACCAGGAAATGTTTCTCTACTTGTATCTTGTGCCTCAGTACTATAAGACCCACATATTTTTTTGTCTACTGCTGAACCAATAGAGTCATTTGAATTTTGCCTGCCGAATATCGGCTTGATATTTTCAGAAATCGAAATAGGATTGACGCTTCTTAACTGATCCTGGAATGGTGTTGCAGGTACACTGTCAGCTTCACATTTAAGAGGAAGAGTTTGTTGTTGGAACCTCGGTGTAGTTTCTCTGTTCATCTCAGCTTCCTGAAGATTTCTAATTTCACGAAGTACTTGAGCAGATTCTGGTTTGTTCATAGCAGATCGTAAAACTCTCTCCAAGATGGGATTAGGTATGTACGAATCTTTTTCGTCATCTTCAGCTGTAGCTACAAGAACTACTTGATCACAAAACGACACGCTCTTCTTTTTACCTATCCTCCTCTTTACTTTCCTCATTTCTATATCCTCTTCGTTCGGAAGTATCGTTTTGTTTTGTATGGTATTTTGCATAGCTACCTCACTAATATCGTCTTCAGGATAATCAACAGGTAGTCCATTCTCGTGTGGTAATGTTAAAGACATTGAGAGAATAGCTGCGTTTAATCCACTCTGTTGAACAGTGCATGAACTATCAGAAGGTATAGTTGATATATAAGTATCTTGATTAGTCGTGGATTCATTTTGAATTGGTTGATTAGTGAAATTATTCATTTTAGGGAAAGTATTCGAATTATCTGAAGAATATTTTAATCTCGTTTCGTCTACTTGCTGATGTTCATGAGGCATATCAATTGTTGGAGCGACAGCGGGATTTGAATTTGATTGTTTAGCGGGAGGTTTAGGTTCGGAGTCTACTTTTGAGCTGATTTGTAATTTATTCTGTTCAAATCTCGCTGCCATATCTTTGACAGATGACACTACTCTAGGACAGTCGACAACATCGCGACCTACCGTATCATATCCAAGACTATTCATCATAAGATCACTAGTTCTTCTAGCTATGCTTGTTATTTGATTCGTATTGATAGATGGAGACCTAATTTTTGGTATATCTTGCTCGAGCGAAGCCTGATTTTTCATTCTTTTTTCTGCCTGTTTAGCTTGAAGTTCCTTCAGCCAAGTCTCGCTCGCAGATTTCTCTTCTTTTTCTTGTTCTTCGTTCGTTTTTAAATCCTTCGAGTCGGAAGAAAAAATTTGTTCGTTCTTTATTTGCAATTGAGAAAAAATATTATTTAACGTTTGAGTTTCTAATCGATGTAAGCGTTGCTGATTGGAAACGTATAGTTGCTGAAGAGATTGTTCTCTTTGAGATTGATTCTCTTGAACGTGACCAATATTACTCTCGTCGATTGGTGGCGGTGGAGGTGGGAAATCTTCGCTAGCTTGTCTGGAATGTGACACTGAATGGATAGATGGGTATGGAGGGGGCGGGAATTCTTCACTCGGTTGTCTTGAATGAGAGATGTTTCCATTTTCCGGATACGGTGGAAGAGAATCTAAAGAACCTTGCTGTTTTATAGGACTTTGTTCGCTGTGTACATCTGCACGAGTAATCACATAGGTAGGCTCATAAAGAATACCATTAGCATATTGAACGACATCGTCCTGAATTCTAGGCTTGTTGTTATAATTAGTCTGAACATTAGCAGGATGTCCGTTTTGTTCCATACCATAAGACGGAATGAAAGGTAAGGAATGCGACTCTGTCGAGTAATCAGCATAATTAGAATTACGATTCGATGAATTTGACGAATTTCCATTGTTCATGTGGTTCCAATAGCTGTTGTTTTGATCTTGAGATCCTGTTACTGTGTTAGATGAACATTGTCCGTCTGAAGATGAATACGTGGACTTATCGGCTTGCTGATCGCTATGCACTTCACCCGAACACTTAGACTTGCTAAGCTGAGAAGTGGTTCTGACAGGAGGTGGTGGTGGTACCTTCGCTACATGTAATACTTTACCAGCACTACCGTGGAAACTCTTCCTCATTAATCGACTTCTTTCCAAGTTCGGATTGCTCGTATTCCCAATATTATTATTGGCATTTCCAGCAAATTCCAAATGACCTTCGGACAGATAACCGCTCAGAGATTGTGCCATTTCATTACCCTTTAAACCAACACTGGAATCGTCCACGGATTGCTTTGGCAAAGCGTTCGAGGTACCTTCCACGTTAATATTTGCTTGATTGTCCTGTCCCTCTCGCAAATCAGGCATGCTTCGATTCTTTCTTTTTATTAGCCCACCCATTAATAGCTTCCTACGAATCTTATGCTGCTTTTTACCCTGTTTCTGCTCGGTCACGTTCACGTTATTTTGTTGAGAAACTCTTAAATTCGTTGTACCGACTTCGATATTCTCTTTTGATTTCTCAATCGATTTGGTACTTTTCGGAGAGGGTGAAGTGCGTGAAGGTGCTATAGAAAAGTCTTTCGATATGTTCTTATTTCTTTCTTCGCTCCTAGCTCGTTTCTTATCCTTTTTGTCGTCATCGCAACGCTTTGTTCGACCAAACAATCCAGTTCTTTGAGTTGGACGATCATGGAGCATATATTCCTCGTCTTCGATAACATTTACAGTAGTAGCTTTGCTCCTCAACGTCTTTTTCTTAGGCAGAGTCGCATAAATCTCGATACTTTTTGTCGTTGGTTTCTCCACAACTGCTACTGGTGCATTTACTAACAGTTCACGACTATTCTGTCGAGAATGATTACCTTTATCGCGTGAACTTTGTCGAGAATGTTGACCAGACTTACTGTTTTCTCTCGAATGCCTACCCTCAACTGCTCCTTCTAAAGACACACACATACACCAATTAAAATCTTTTTCAAAAGTTTAAATATCAAAAATGAAAACGAATGTGCATACCTTCTTTCTCAACATTAGCTGACGTTTGTTCTTGTAACATTCTTCTCTGTAAGCTCCTAGTTTTCATCACACAAGTATTGTGTTTCATTCTTGCGTTCGAAATTGTATGATCGTTGTTGTAAGGTGCTTCCATTGCAGCCCTAGCTTTATTACTAGCTGCTTTACACAAAGCTACAGCCGTGCTGAAATCTCCAGCTTCTTCGGCAGCTCGAGATTTGTCCAGAAGGGCATCCGTTTCCTTACAAAGACGTTCGCAATCGTCTTTTGATGAAGGTTGATAGCCCTCCGGAATTTGAGCAAGCTGTAGTAAAGATTCATTGATAAGAAGAATAATGCTTATCAAATGATTGTTATTGAGTGATCTGTTGAAAGATCTTAACCTGTAGATTGTGTTTAAGACCCTGTTGAAGTGGAAGACTGTCCGTAGAAGACAATGAGTATGAATCATATCCAGCATCATAATGCCCACTACTGCTGCTAGATAATTCACCAGATTTGCTAGTTGGACTTTTAGGAACTCCAGAGTTTCTCTGAGCTTTATTGACAAAATACAAGTACGGATTTTCTATGGTTGTGGACGAACTAGAAGAAGCACTATTCCTGTCGCCTGACCAATTTCCAGAATCTCGTCTTCTTGGCACGTTCATATGTTCTGGTATACTAATCCCATCTGAAGGCGTTGAGCCGGCACTGAGACTCCTAGTTAATTGCATTTGTTGCTTTTTTTGTTGTTGCATTACACTCTCTACCGCTCTACGACTTATGTATTTGGATTCGACCTCTCCATCAACCACATCAACACCCTTGAATAATAAACAAATGTTCCTTATTTATTATACAAAATCATTTACCCCATAAAAATAAATAACAAAGAGAACAATTAATTAAGAAAAAATAACAAACCTGATTATCAAAAATGTTGTTCTGTATTTCTGTAAGATTTTGATAATCACTATAAATTCGTTGAGCGATAATATGAGGAGGACTATCCGGATTAGGAGTAATGGCACGTCTGGCTGTATTGTTAATCGAAGGTTTCTCTGGACTAGGTGTAATGGATCTACGAACGTTATTCTTCGGTGGAGTTTTCAATATGTTTCCACTTGGAAATCGTGTAACCGTTTTCGGGGCGTTTTCAGTATTTACCGGAGTCCCATCTGGTGTTGCATAAAGTAATAGCAAGGGTTGATATCTACCCCTCCTACATTTCTCAACGACTTGTTCCCATCGTGGTCCTATTTCTTTAACTGTGGCATCGTCAAAATAAATCCAAACCTAAAGAAATTAAATAGAGATATTAATTTTAATTCATTCAATACTGTATATAATCATTAGGATTATTTATAAAAATTAAACAAAGCTTACCTTTAGTTTAGTATGAAAAAAGAAAGTAGAGTAATGTTTTCCATAGTAAGTAACAACCCCAACAAGATTATGTATCGTTGAGGCACCCCAAGATGAGTCAACAACGCTATGGAAAACATCAGTAAGTCGAAGGGATGTTCCTACCGTAGCGAATACATCCATTATATGATCTAGGGACGGTCGTTCGCTATCCCAAACAACCCCAACGGAAACTATTTCCGGTCGATTAATGAGCGTCCTACAGATTTGAATCTTCGCACCACACGAACTCTAAAATACGATATAACGTGTTAATTGACAAATCTTAAGATTCGATTAGAAAAATGAAGTTCTATTTATTTTATTCTCCCACTTACTGGACAATCACGAATGTCACCCATTCCACCGGCTCTCCTCAAAAGTTGACCAAAGAGATCCGGACTGGTTCGTGAGTTAGCTTGAGTCTGACGAGCTTGCGACGTTAATGCTGATGCTGAGACATAATGGACCATCTGCAATAACAACGTAGTTCTCTTTCTCTTTTCTTCTAATTAACGATGATCGTTAGCATCAGCTAGGTTTCTATCATTATCTGTTCGTAATCATACTCGTATCATAATTATCCGACGACTTCGAAGACAATGCACGTCTTTGATTATATTAACGACCAACCAATCAATTATCTTTACGAGATAGTTAGCCGCGTTCTCAATCGATGAATACAATGCATCTATGAAGTTTACTCTAGCATGGAGTTGAATTTCGCAACCGATAGAACGACTATGTATATATCAGCATTATTTCGTAGTGCGCTTTCAAAGGCGGCATGATAAATACTTTTATGGGGCGTAAAGCAATCTAGAATTCGATATAAAGTAGATATACACGAATACACGTGGGTGGAGCCGTTTCCTTAGGGTTCTTTTGTCTCTTGGCGAGAGTACGAGTAAATAATAATAATAATAAAAAAAAGTCTATACAACAAACTGGCTCCATGCATCGTGTGCATCGGTCATGGCCGATTACTTTTACCATGTCCCCCACGAGTAGTTCTTGATTGATAGTTTCGAACGTGCTACTTTCGTTTAACGGTTGTCCTTTTGGAGTAGGTAGTAAGATCTCCTGAATTTTTCTTATAATCACTGTCACCCGTAGATTACACCAATAGAAGAAAATAGATTTCCCAACGAATATCTATCTGCTCGAGTTTAACGAGCAATAAAATTGTATCTTGCACATGCGTGTACATATACGTTGTCTACCAACTGAATTGGATATATCGATCTAGAGTTCTAATTAATCAAGGAGGAAAAAGTAGTTGGATTGCGACAATCTTAACTGCTGACTCGAATAAATACATTTTGCAAGAAATCATTAATAATGTAAGAATAATCTAACTATTTTTCTAAAAAGATATCATGGATATCACCGTCTTAAAATCCTTTCTCTTTGAACCCCTTCGAATGTCGAACAAATGAACCGTTAAATCGTAATTGCCTGGTCGGAGGTTCAGAGTACCTGAGCAAATGGCTTCCAGCTTAAGTCCCCTAAATCCCGTAGGAATCGAGAAAAGGGCATTTTCGATCCCTTTTTTCATTAGCAGTCACAGAGAACCCTTACACCACCCACAAGGACCCTTTTTCTTTCTTGTGCTCGTCAATCGTGCAGAAAGAAGGTTAACCTGAAAGGCCCTGCAGTCTTCGATTTATGTATTCTTGGTATATAACCCTTTCCAACGAAATTTCGCCATATCGTTTTTACCTGAGAATCTTTAATCGTGAGAAATATTTCTATTGGAGGAGATGCTTCGAAGTTTCCTCGATTTAATTTAATCCGAATGAATGAGAACCAAAGATAGGTTCGGTTAATGTTATTTAGTTTGAGGTATCCACAAAATGTCAGATATCGATTCAACGATACATAACTTCGAGCTATAAATAAATTAGATGATAGTGTAAAAGGGACGTCGACGAACCTGCGTAAAGGGCAAAGGCTCCGACGTGGCTCCGCACGCACCGCAAACGCTTTGTTCGACGAGGGTCATAGCAAACTTTTGATGTGGCACGCAATGTCCAGCGCTACACATGTCCTCCGCTTGTCCGCTTGCTATATGCAAATGAATACGCAGCAGAATATTTTCCTGAAAAAGAGGAAAAGAAAAATAATTAATATCGTTAAATCACATGAAATAATCATTAATAAAACGACGTAAATAATATATTCCACAGATTCATAAAGAATGCACGATAAATTAAAAATACTTCAATTAAACAAAATATTTATTTCAACGGAGATAATAATTCGTCCTTCGTTCATTTAATAACACTTCGTCAGCAGAATTATTATATTACAAGGAAAACTTTGTAATGGACTTTACGAGCTTACAATTACGTTCCTGGTGTTATCCGTTGTTGATCGATGTCGACACACGTGCATACATATTTGTGTTAAACGTGACCACGTTGTAAACGAGAAAGTGGACTCTCGTCGGCATTTGCCGATCTCTCAAGGATCGTTCAAAGCTTGGCTTGTTAACCGCTGCTAGGAACCATTAGACTATTATACTGCGGTTGGTGGTAAAAATTTTCGATGACATTAAGGATGAAATTTTATCCTTTTATATTCATTTTTGTTGTTGTTATTATTATTTTTGTCTATTTAAGTAGGTACCTAATAATTGACGCGATACTTATTACATAAACAAATGTACACGAAAGACACCAAGATGAGTTAATAAGAGAATTTCAGGAAAGAAGATGAAAATGATGTATATATGTATGTAAATGTTACGCGTATGTGTATATGTGTATATGCTTATGTACATAGATTCGTGTGGTACTTACGAAACATTCTGCAGCATCGTCCATAAATCCAAGCTGAAACCTTTGCTGATCAAGAAAGCTCTCGGCGAGGGCGCGACGCAACGTGTCGGGTGGCAAGGCACTTTTTTGCGAGGACTGCAATTCCGAGAACAGCTCCTGTGACACACAACGTGACGAAGATTTAATGTCGGTCTTTCGTTAAAGAAAAGAAAGATAGGGAGAGGGATTGACTCGATCGGCAAACGAATGCTTTCAAACGAAACTCGTTACACTTCTTGCTCACGATTGAACGCAAATTAAATCGTCTCGGGACATTAATCTTCCTTGGCGATTGGCTCATTTTTTTGTAATTCTCATTCTCCCATTGAACTCAACATTGAACTTTAAATACAAATATTAAAAATTGTTCATTGATTGTACTCAACGTTCAATAATAAAATATTCAAAATTTGTTTTTTCATCCAATTCAACGTTGAACATAGAATAAAAAATTCGGACAAAGATATTTAAAATTAATCATCGATTGGAGCTCAACGTTGAAATGTGAATATTAAATTTAAGCATACGGGATATTCAAAGTTGCTTAAAAGTGTGTTAAATTTTGGTACAATGATTCATTTCTACATAATATTTACAAACTTTCGTCGATTTTGCAAACATCCAACAACAGCGTTCCGAGAGGAAACGCTCTCTCTTCGTAGTATTTGCGATATCTCGTTTAACAGACAATCGATTCAAGGAATTGCGAGCAATTTCAAAAGAGGATGCTAGCGAAAGTGCGAAAAACCAACTCTGTGTGAACATACGAAAGATCTCTTATTCATACTTCTTTAACCAAAATAAAATGAACCGTAGTAGCGAATACGTAATCTTCAATTAAACAATTCTAGATTTTGTTACTTTAAAAAGATTTACAGATTTCAAATAGTTTCCTCCCGTGATCGATCGAAACTCTAAGCGATCTCTTTCGTAATTAATTTTTTTAACAAACACGAATGCAACAACATTCGTCTGTAGAAAGTCACCTATGACTTGCAACAAGCTGGCCAGATCTTGCTCATAACATTTCGAGAGACGATGCTAGAGAAAAAAGACAGATAAAAAATTGACGCATACAAGAAAAAGAAACATAAAACAAGCATGGATCGTCTTAGACAATTTATAATACTTGCGCAAGTATAAATTAAAAAAAGGAAACTCCTTGTAATTCGCGATCACATTATCCGTTACGTGTAATCCCGATAGATAAATATTTCAACAGGATTAATGCATAAAGAAAAATAAGATTAGTTACGTTTCTGTTTGATTATAATATTCCTGAGATAAAAGATAAATGTTCCTCTTACTGTATAAGAAAGCATTTCATCGTAGTGTCATTCGTATCTCTAACGAACCAATTCAGTACTAGTTGTGTCTAACTTGAAAAGCTAGAATTGATAGCACAAAGACCGGATTTAAAGTGTTCCAAACCTGATCTATGAGCATGACTAAAGAAAGACCATAAGTGAAAACTCTTCCTGACATACGGGATTTGATAACTTTCCCGATGAAAGTACATTTCTTATTAAAAAAAAAAAGATCGTAAAAAAAATCATTCGAAGGGAATCAAAATCAGTGGGGATGTAATTGAACAATTATCGTCGGAATTGAAAGTAGTTCAAATTTTAACTTAGGAATATATATATATATTATCTAAAATATTAATTTAATTCAATGAAACATTTAAAGAGAATAATCATTATGAAACAAATTTGCTGGAAGTCAAAATTACAGGGCGTTTTCATCGAAACTCTTGAATGAAAGACGTTCGATCGGTTTTATGGCAAGATATAGTAATGGAAGTGACAGATGTGTTACGAAGAGAAGACCAGTACATATGTGTGTACATACGATAATACTACCGGAACGATCACGTGCAAGCGTGGAGGATGTCGCACCTGTTCGAAGCTGGTTAGTTGTGCGTTCGTAAAGGGGGGACAAAAAAAAGAAGAAGAAAAAAAGAGACAACCAGCCGGTTTTGTAGAAATTGTGCTAAGCCCCTTTCGAACGAATGGGGAAGTGAAATCGGCGAATAACAGCTAGTTTATTGATCACTTTTTAATGACTCAACTTTTAGTAGAGATATAGGGAAAAAAGATGGAAATAATAAAATAAAGAAATAAGAATAAAAAATGAAGAAAAATTATTTCGAATCGATGCAACATTTTTTTCGAACTAATACTCTATCATTGAATTTAAATAGAACTATGTGTTCTCTCGAGTGTTTATTATAAGTTCCTACTTTAACGACGTTATTACCCGACCGTAATCATGTCTTTAGATTTATCAATCGCATTTGATGAACATAGAAGTTGTTAAAAAAAGCCATCCCGACGATAGAACTGATCGATAATCTTATGCGATAGAAATTCTTCAACGTAAATTAAACACAGGATGTTGAAGAAAAACAACAAATCGTTTAGTAAAAACTACTTGAGCCTACTTTTTTCAGATCATTTAGGTCCATGTTCGATGGTGAATCTTCTCTCTCCATTCCACTATCCTCTTCTTCTTCCTCTTTCTTATTCGTGACTTCATTTTGAATCCTACTTTCTTCCTCCTTGAAACGTTGAGACGAAGCTGATGAGACGGATGAAGTTGAAGAAGTTGTGGACGACATGTCCTGTCGTATTTTTATCCACTTCAACATTTCGTTTATTCTTCTCTTTCGAGGACAACAAAGAAAAAGAATAATATTCTTTTCACGTTGTAATAAAGACCATCATAATGATCGATACATTCTTCATACGTTTTCTCGGCATTTGCATTATTTCTTCTTGGCAGAGTAAAGTTGCAACAACAAGTTGGGAATACCAAAGACTTTCTATCCTTATATAACACGTCGATAAACTCAAGGATCAAGGAAAGAAATATCTATGAATTAATATAAATGTTATTTTCTTGGAAGAAGAATATAAATATGAACAAAAATAACGAAATGCGAAGAAGTTAAGAGGAAAAAAAAAACTTGCAGTCTATATCGTATTAAAGTATGATGCTTCCTGCTAGAGAAGTATGATGATCATAACCAAGGTGATCGCACGGTGAACAAGCTCACTGAGAGAACCCGTTGCTAGATTCTACTCGTAGACTCGATTAAAAACATAAACTCGTTTGGTCGGTAGAACTCTCCACGGTAGAATTATCCTCGCTTTATTGGCCCTTGCTAAATGTAAATTAATCCTATCTTCTTGGATCCTCTCATCTTAAACAAATTTCTTACCGACTAATCTTGGTTATTCGAAATGTATAAGATAGTCCTCTCTCTGTCCCCCTGGTAAACCACGAAATCGATCTTTTTTTTCCAAGATCCCCTGTCAATTTTCTCTTCAATGCGATTCACGTTCTAGCCGAAAGGAAACGTTTGCGGAAGACCTGGAAGAGTTGGCTTCAAATTACTCTTCCGGAGCTTAACGCATCGTCGCGTCCCAACTACACCACTTCCACCTACCACGTGCTTGCCAACTCTACCCTTCAAACATCATCATTTTATTTTATCTTCCGTTAAACTCTTTGCCCTTCTTCGATTTTACCAAGAAATTGTTATGTTCTTGGTACCTTGAAGAGTGAAAGGCGGCTGACTGGTAGACAGACGACACACTTCATAAAACGAACATATTAAGAAGATATCTTAAAATCACAATGTTGTTCACTTTAGTCAAATCCAAATAAAACACTTGTTAGATCTTTATTATTATTTATTAATCACTCTAGTTTCTTATTTTTTCTCTTTTTATTACACTTTTCTAATTATTCAAATAATTTGATTCGTCCTAACAATGATACAAAATCACTGAACCGAAGACGATTGATCGATAGAACAACGACAGTTTACTGAACTATTTGATTATTTCTCTTATCATTAACGTGTTATATCAGAGAAAATACTGATGAGGTAAGAGTTCCAGACAAAGTGTGTACAAGAACCGAAGAAAGGAGAACGCGTTCGGTTGAAGTCGATCGTGGTCGAAGAACGTGGACAACGAGCACGAGACTACCTGCAAAGCGAAGGCAGCGACTCGCGGAGTGCTGCCGAACCTCCCCCACCCGTTCCCTTCTTCGTCTCTTCCCGTTCTCCTCTTCTTTCTAAGAGGCCGCACCACGGTGCCCCGTACCCCTTGTCCCTACTCCGATAGAACCGAGAGAAGCCAATGACGTCACCCGGTTAGCTGTCCTACACTCACCAACTTGGCCGACTACTCGACCAGGATCGTATGCATGGTGAGTGAAAAGGAAGAAGACATTCAACAAAAACTAATACACTTTTATCGTCAATATTGATCAATTTCTTCCAATGCATTTCAATTGTTCAAATTGAAATGAAGACAAATTTAATAAAAAATCATAATTGTTGTCAATCCGGCCGATGATTTATCCTAAAACTTTATTTAAGCATTAACAAAAATACACATTTAAAATTCTACATGGATTTGATTACTTTCATGTTAAAGAAAGAGAGATAGGTCTAATAACGGTACCCACGTTCATCTCCTTAATCGTTACGCTCCTGAGTCCTATAAGTTGTCATAAACGTTGCTAACTCTTAGACATAAGTTGCTTCACCACGATAACATCGTACGAGAGTAAGAGTAGGTATATATACAAGTATAGGACTCTAGAGGATATTAAAGGAAGATTTGTCGAACAAAGTCAGCTTCTATATCTCTTTCTATATTGGTATTACACAAAAGCGGACCCATACTACTAATGTTCGACGAAAAAGTATCGGGAACGGAAAAAGTGGACGTGACTGCAAACCCGACGAGTGTATATACCTGGACCCGTGCTCATAGGCTGTAAAATCGACCCATATATATACCATGAGTTAGCAAACGAGTTTGTGCGATACGGGAGCAAATAGTATAGAAATGAGTGCATGCATTCGAACTGGAATTTACATTTCAGTGACAATGGGATTCGATTAACGGTACTTTTCTATAAAAATTTACATACGTTTACAAAGGATCCCAACATTCACGGAGTTTACTAAAAGTTTTGAAACGGGTTTCAAAGGTTCCATTAATAATGAGTTTATAATGAACCAAGTCGAAAGGAATGAATATTCGAAATTTCTTGGAGTTAATAATTAGATTGTAATGTTCTGTTTAATTATAAATTCTGACCTAAGATAACTTTACAAATGATCTTATGTAAACTTCAACGACCGGAATAGTTATTATTTAACAGGCCTAACGTGGGTAGTGTAGCGTAAAAGTGGTGGTAAGCATTCACATTACGTAGCTACCGATTGAATTATCAATATTTCTTCCTCGTCGTGTGGGACAGGATGTAGGTAAATGAAGTCCTGTTTGTGCAGAATTTGTGATATCAACGTGGGTAGTAGAAATACCATATACGGAATCGAAAATGTTTATACTATTCTAAGTTTCCTCTAAACGTAATTGTTACGTTAAAAACAGTTAGCTGTAATAACCATAACTAACTGTTATTAATTACACGAACAATTAAGTTAAATAACTAATTGTAAGATTGCACATAGTTGTATTTCTTAAAATATCAAAAACAATTGTGTCAGAACGATTAATTAAAATGTTTCGATCGATAGGGTAAGAATGAAAAAAAAAACGAAAATGGGTTACTAAAGAATTCGAGTTTGACCTTAAAGGACAAGATACCCATTAACCCCAAGGGTCTAAAACCCCCACAAAGTTTTTGAACTTGTTCCTAGCTCAAATATGTTGCGATACTTTCGAACGTGTCCGGTATGAATCATCTATGGAATTTCTTCTGAAGAAACTCTTAAGTCAGCAATGCGCCCTTGAAAAGGTAACTTTTTTCTTACTCTTCTTTTACATTTTTTTTTATTGGACATTTTATTACCAACAAAGCAATTTACGCATTAAATATCGAAAGTTTAATTATTTGATTCTTTTTTTTCTTCAATCGCCATTCAAAGACACGCCGGATCGTTTTATAAAATGGAAACCATGGGCATCCGACACCCTCAAGCTCGCGTCACGTGATCACGATTCATCGAGCGTGCATCCAAGTACTACTTCCATGGCGTCCAAAGAAGAACGAATTTCTCAAAGCTGCATTTGTATGAATTTGTGTATGTGTGTGTTTTTGTGTGCGTAAGCGTTCCTGGAAACCTGTTCCCTTCGTATTGAAGATACACAAGAAACAGGTAGATTTCCTTTGGGCACGGTTTCTACCTTTCCTAGATTCTCCTGAATGATTTTGTAGGGTCCGCCTATTGTATAGAAAATTTTCCCGGATGTAGCTTTTGTCAATAAAAATAGCATCCCTCATAAAAGATTAAAATCATTCAAGAAACCCTAACGTTTTTCCAAGCGTCGGTGGAACGCTTGGTGATTGGTCCATTTCCTAGGAAACCTATAAAAGGTGCAAATAAATCGACAAATTTTTGAATCCAACTGTCCAATGATAAAAGAAAAGCAAGTAACTCGTAACTGTATCAAGTATCGCGATATTATGCATTTGATATCATTGTGTGACATAATAGACGTCGCATCTTTTATTTCAGCTTAGATGAAATCATATACAATGGAGCTCATGTTTAAGTATTATATGCATACTCTACTTTCAACGACTCTAAAATGTGAATTTACAATTAAAAATATTAAGAAAAGTATCGAATAAAAAACGATATTTGCAAGCATCGACAAATAATGGAAAAATACACTTATAGTATTGATAATTATAATAAAAAAACCGTCTATAATGCGCAAATGTTTATAAAGTATAACAATATACAATCGTTGAAAAAAAATGACCAGACAATGTCGGTACAAACGTTCGCTATCTTACCGACAATTTCAAATAATTCTCTAGATATACACGTATTATATACATACAGGCGTTAAAAAAAAGTAAACAAAATCTTTTTTTAAATTTACCGTAATTTATATCATAAAACGAAAGTATAGTATTAACGTAACCATTGGCGAAATAACTTTGTAGTTAAATTTCGTTATAGTCCTTCCGATGCGAACTCTTTCCTGCGAATTTCACGCGAGACAAGGCACTCTTTCGCCTAGAGCAATTAACTCTCGAGATTTCTAATTAACTCCGTGAGAAAATCGGATAGGAACTACTGTACTAAAATTTCTTTGCCTGCTACTCAACCGGCACCGAATACTACAACCTTTCGTAACTCTTCAGTTTAATGAGTTAATTTCTCTTAACAAACATGTAACGACAACTATATACATTCGGTATTTAAGATTTTTTAGGAAAACAAAAAACAAAAGAAAAAATAATAATATATTTTTTCTTCGACTTATCTTTCTTTTAAACAGCTAACCTCTTACAACAAAGACCGGTCCAGAGTAGTATCCATAGTAGAAAATACGTTTACTACGCTCGCTAAGAGAGAAACGAGAAGAGAGGAGAGGAAAACGAAGGAGAGAACCTTCGATACTCTCGACCAATCAGAGAACCAGAGATCAAGAATCTTGCAGGAGAAAGGTTCTTGGTCCAGCGGATCCGTTACAATGGCTCTTCGTATATCTATACGAGTTGTAAACCAAGTGAACACGCTGATGTATTCCGACAATCAGGAGTAGCCATTTCGTAAGAGTTCTGATACATTTGAATATAAAAAGTGTGTCCGATAGTTTTGTTATCGTTAAAGTGTACAATTCAGATTATTTAAAAAATAACTAGGTAATGCGTAAACTAACTAGGCATGTTAAATAACAGTTCTATTAAATAATATGAAAATTATCAAATTTTTAGTCTTATATATTGATCTGCATAAATCATTGGATAAATAATAATTATACTCGTTATTTATAATAGATCAAAACAACGACGAGACTGCATTTATCTCAATTAATTTATCTTTGACACTTCAGCGAATAGCGTAAGAAGCACTTAAGCTTTCTTTTTCTATCCCTTAAGTGTCTTCATCTTGAGTGTCTAATGTAAGTAGGCATTAGATAAGAACTCAAGCGGTTCGCTTGTACATGAAAAAAGATAAAACAAAAATGTGTGTTTATGATTTTGTACGTAAAAAAGTATCAAAAAGATTTTTAACTTAACTTTATAGAAAAAAAGAGAAGAAAAAGAGAGAGAAAGAAAGAAAAAAACAAATATAAAGTCTGTAATAAGTTGTACATACGAACGTAAAAGTTCATTTGATTTTCTGAGCTACTCAAAGGCGATTATACCGAACAACTTCTTTCCTCCTACAGGGCTCCTCCAATCATTCTCCATTTTTTACGAGCAGTTGATCCTAGTGACCTTTCTGTTGCTTACCTTGAGCGCACAGAAGATGCAGGATTCAGGCATACAAGCATGTCCGGAGAGTTCTCTGAAGCTACGTCTGAAGATATCCAAATGCCATAGAACCTGAAAGCAAAATCAAAATATTTTAATAAGGGATTGTGTAATAATAATTAACTTTATCACGTTAACAATTAGAATTTACTTATTCCTCTTTACGGTCGATAATTGTAAGGGGTTAAAAAAAAAAGAAAAAAAGAATAATCAAGGAAGAACAAACAATCGTAGACATATACCGCAAGCATAAGATTTAACATCTAGACGAAAGTGGGTTGATTCTGATTGCTCTTAATTAACTCAATGCGAGCCAATAAATCAAGTAGCGTGTCGGAGCAAGTGCAATTTCCATAAAAAAACGTAACTCTTGGGAATGTAGAAAAACACGAAGGCCACGCATTGAGGGGATTTTTTCTTTTTGTTTTTTAATGAGTTAGATATGAATGAATTTGCGCAAGTATACACGTTCGGTATCCCTCAATGGTGTGCGATCGAAAATGTGTGAAAAAGAAAGGAAATATAGAATGAGATAGAAATAGAGGGAGAGAGAAAGAGAAGGGGAAGGTGGCAAAAAGAGGGGATAGTTTGTAAGAGAATTGTGGTGGGGGATTTACTACTACAAGGAAATATGCAAATGTGTCTGAAAGTCTCAATACACTGTGTTACCATTAACCCATAACTATACATGATAGTAGCCCACCGTATCGTGAGTACATTATTATACCGAGGGAAAGTAAATCACAATTTCCGCGGGCGTGCACGTTGTGCCGCATAACATGGTATAGCATAGCATAGCGGAACATAAATTTCCCCTTTTCCGCTGTCACCGAGGAAATATCCGCTGCTATTAGTTCCCATCGCGTACAAATTTGTCTCGCCAAAATCCGACTAAATTGAATACTCCAAAAATTTTGTAGATAAATCGATAGCAAACTAATTGAATACTCACCAAATAGTAACTTAATATCCTACTGATCGAGGACTACATTCATTCAGTTCTTATTTCATAATTAACACTGACCTAATTTAGTACTCAATCAATATCATACTCTTGCTAGCCTAATAAGTCATATATATATTTTTTTTTGTTTAAATGAACCGTATATTACTTTTGAATACTTTGAAGTGTTCATTAATAATTTATATTTTAATACCGATCGCGTAGGAGTAGTGAATTAATTCGGTAATATTTTTTGAACTATAATACTGACCTAATTTAATACGGAATTATAATAAAATGCTAATTTATCTTATGAATTAAGATTTTATTCATTTTTTTTAAATGATCCATACATTACTTTGTAATATATTTTAAGGTATTAATACATATTGTAATTTCTAGTACTGATTCATTCTTATACACCTACTTATTTTTTGAGATGATTCATAGTTTACCATTTCACTACTTTAAATGATCAATTTTAACTCTAAAAGAACCACATACTTTCGCTAGAATTTAGATACCAATCTAACGCTGAAGCTGATATTTTTTGACTTTTTATATTTCACAAGTATCCTGAATGAGGATAGAATATTTTAACGATTAGATGAAAACGATTTGAGCTGGACCACAGTAAAAAGCCACACGATTTTAATCTATGCTATAAAAAAATATATACATTCGAGAAGTCTACGCAATTTTAATTTACCGTTAATACGAAAGCGTGGAACACTTAGCGAATTCACCATAAAACGGTGAATATACAATAGTAAAATATATACAAGCATATGTCTTCGTATGAGTAACCCTAATTATGTAGCTTAAATATTTCAAATTAATAATAGGTAACGTTATTATAATTTGTGCTTGGCTTAGCGATTAAATTCATGCTAATTGCAAGCTATACAATGTGTTAATTAATTGAATTGTAAACGCTTCAAGGATGCATGATAACGGCACCTGTAAGTATTATTATTGTTATTGTTGCTTAGAAAATCAACAATAACTTACAATTATAATTTTCGATACAACAGAATAACATAATATGATTAACTTTGACATATTTTTATAACAATATAATGATCACTATTGTAAAAAGCTAATTAAAATGAAGTAATGTAGTGTAATCCAACTTTTGTATAACTAACTTTTACTTGTTCTCGATAAAGTACAATGACCACTATTGTAAAAGTAAATGATACTTTGTAGGATAATTAAAAGAGGAATCAAAGAAGTTAAAGCAAAAAGTACAGACGGTATTTCGTGAATTAGAGCATCTATGCGCTCTAAATACCTAATTACTCCTCCATGACGATCACAATCCTAGCCTTGAAATGTTATTTTTTTTGTTTTATTAACAATCCAATGGACAAAAATTCTCGATGTTTTAATTATACGATTCGTCAAAGAGACCGGAACTTATTAACTTTCGGTTAATTTAATATAATAATAATAATATAATAAAATACAGTTATTAGAATTGGAACGTTGTAAGAATACTTGATGAAGCATATGTGATTTTAATTAAACGATTTCATTGTCGATAGCATATTCCACTTTAAATGAACTCGTCGAATCGTATCGATTATTCTAATTGTTATGTGAAAAATAAGAGAAAATAAGAAATCCGGGTTTCGAGGTAGGTTTTTATAACAGACTTCGGTTAGATCTCCTATGCTGTCGAGTTATTACCTGAAAATTGCGTAAATAAACGAACACGAACACAGGCCGCGCCTTTCGAATAAGACTCAACTATTTCTAAGATTTTCTCAATCCCTGCTGTTTATCTTTTTGTTTGCTAAACTTCAATAATCTCACCTGCGTGCAAATTACGCAACTATGATAATATCTCTTAATTGTAAGAGATAAAAGAACAACCATTCCTAAAAATAAAAACGGTAAATAATAAATAAAAAATATAAACAAAATAGTGATGATTAGTCGCTATACCATAAAGACATGAAGCGTATACAAATAATGCACTAACGAAATATCTGTTTAATAAAAATAAAGAAAAGTGAAAAGAAGAGAAGAAACAAACCAAAGAATACAAATAAAAAGGAACCTTGGCGATCTGGAAGAGGGCTTGTCTTCTTGGTCTCTGATCCTGCTTCATGACTTCAAACTTTGAATACGATGAACTTAGTGAAAATGATTGAACAAAACCGTTACTACGGTTATCTGATAAATAACACGGTTAAAATCATCGATGTAGAAATTATTTGAATAAAGTTTGTATCTAAAATAACATTAGCCCGCGTAATAAAACGTCGAAACAATACACCAAACTTAATGGCACACACAAGCAAGTATCTTTCTTGGCCGGGCGACGATGCAACAATGCCTGGATAGGGCTGGGACTGGTTTATGTCGATTACAACGCCACCAGGGACTCCCGTGGTCAGGTAAAGAAACTATAATACTAAACGCGGGCCTCTTCTACTCCGATCTGCCGGCCCGTAGTACGCTATAGTACGTTATAGTAAAGCTGTAGTAAAGTTGTACATTCTATAGTACGATTCAACGTTCGACTACCGGTCGGAGTCTTTTGACAGGGACGAACGAAACAACAGGATAACCGTTTCCGTCGCTACATTATTTCATGTATTTTTCCCAACGGGACGTCCGAATATTAAAAAAGAAAAAGTATAAATGAAAATTAATTCAATAAATATTATTTCTTCAAAATTTATTTTTTCTATCAAATTGAAAACAAAAAATATAATATTTTTACGAAATGTACATTTTTGTTTATTATTTGAATAACGTTTTAAAAATTACAAAAAAGCTTCTGATGAATTAGTAAATTGTTGGTTTCATTGTAATATGATAGAGTTAAATGCTGTCATTGTCTAAATTGAGAAAAAGAGAGAGAGAGAGAGAGAGAGAGAGAAGTACATTCTCATGAATAAAAGAATAACCGTTTAGCTTAGGCTCGTACTCGAATGATAAAATCGAGATATACGTTACATGTATATCTATATACATATGTGTACTCTCCGTCCCTGTTGTTTACTACAGTATACGCGTCGGCAGCCATCTTTACTACGAGGCCATGTCGTGGGTGCAAAAGGCCTGGGGTCAGTTGAGACGTACAAGTGGTGGGGATAGCCTACCTGAGTCCGTTCAGACAACTCTCGGAACTTACTAAGGTTTTTGATCAATGTAGAGGGAGTAAATAATGGAAACAGAGAAAGAGAAAGAGTTTCAAAGAGAAAAAGTTGTAAGAAGGAAAAGGATTTCGGTATCGGTGAACCGGTCAAAGGAAAGTATGGAACTGACAAGCTTCTACGTCACACTACCCTATTTAATTTGTAGTATGTTAAATCGTTACTTTACTGGAAAGTTTGTGTCGTATATATATATATTTTTTTTTCGTGTACATATGTATATATATTATCAAAAAGTTGTATTAGTTTCGTGTACGCATAAAATTCAACCATTGGAATAATTATAAGTCTTAAACAAATACCCTTTTTTCACTCCCTGATTCATTTCTATTTTTTATTTAATTGAACATAATTTTCCAGACAACTTAACACCGCGTAAGATTGTTATCGTAATACATAATGTCATTTCATAATATTTCTATAATTTTTCTCTCTCTAACGTTCTTGTAAATAGGTTTGAGTCTGGTACGTAAAGAACATGGTATTATTACGATAGCGTTCTTACAACAGAACCGGTACAACAGTACAATAGTGTAAAGAGATTGGACGAGAGAACATTGAATTTATTCCGAAGGCAAAAGATGTATATATGCGTGCAGCAAAGATAGAACGTTCTGCATTCGTAGAAATATCAAAGACCAGAAGTTGCAACGTGATCATAAAATATATAAAAATATTTATTTTCCTAGCTTTACTTAGAATTACATTGGCTTAAAATATTGAATGCATCTAAAGATGCAAGAAATGAAAAAAGAAAACAAAAAATATGATAAATAAACAAGAAAATATTTTTCGTCTCGATTATTAAAGAGTAATATCGAGTAGGCCGATTTAATGAACACAAGTTAATCGGTCTTATTCCTACCTGGCGCCATAGGTGTCAGACTATTATAGATAATAGGATAGTCATTTGTATAAAGGACAACACGTCTTTTGTCTTGAATGGTAGGATGTGAAATGAAAGGAGTTGTGAAATCGATCAATGTTGCTCCAAGAGGATAATGAATCAAAGCGTTGACGTATTGTTGATTCTTCTGATTTATTTGTTTCTATTCAGTGATCATAATTTTTTATCTCAAACGAAGCGTAATATACTTCTTACAAGTTTATTTTCATTTAAATACGATAAAATAAGAATAACTGTAATTCTTTAGATTTTTTTCAATTTTTTTCGTAACGAAATTTTAATAGAATAAACTAATCAGCCTATGTGTTGTTTCATTGTTATATTTCGTTACATCTCTCAGAGTATTACAGACACTTTCATTATAATAAATTATTTTCGAGAACATAAGGGCGCCACTGAGTTTTTCCGGGCATGGCAATACTCAAAGATAACCAGACGCCACTCTTGTCAACTATTACCACACAATGAGGATCCTTCTATTCTCAAAGGCAAAGCGAAATATGAGAACAAAGAGTCTACCGACCCTCGAGACTCTTTTTCTCCGATGGTGAATCTTGACTTTTCACAAATCTTCTTTCGATCTAACTTTAGAAAATTTATCGATATATACAAGATATAAAGGAAAAGGAAATAAATGTGCATCTATTCATTTCAAATGCTATCCTCTAGGATCTAATAAACTGTAAATTCAATAAATCTAACGTAAAAAGACATTTTTCTCGACCTACAAGAAAAACACCCTCGTCGTTCCTAGAATTTCCAAATTGTTGTATATTTCCGGTAATGTTCTTCAATAAACTATTACCATCGGTATTAAAACACACAATTTAAAAAAGAAAATCAAAAGGTAAAACAAAATCACATGGCCAATGTGCAAGCTCAAATTGGAATGTCAAGAAGAGACTTTTGTATTATTATCCGACACTCCGAGCGTTGGAAGGACGTCGTAAGATGCTATTGTTTGTCGAAGAGAAGCATGCTACGAGGAGAGACGTTAATTTCATCGACGAGAAAAAGAAGAAAGGAAAGGCCAAAAAAAATAAAAAAAAAACAGTAGGAGAGAAAAAGAAAAAAAAAGCTGCCTAGGTGGGCGGAAGAAACGATGAAAGGACGTTTGTTACGAGACTGATGTTAAACAAACACACACACACACACATTCACAAAAACACATGTTCATACTTTCCATTAAATATACGTTTACTCCTTATGCCGATGAACCAGAGTGTATAATGTCAGGATGGGAAAGTGATCGGCACTCGCATCACTTGGTGCGTTCATTAAACTCAATCCGTTATGAGCCCACGTTTAGAATTCCTGACAGTCTAATACGATCGAGAAAGTAAATTATTTTTTTCTTTCATACTTTCATATTTTAGAACTTGACGGAATCTGTGTATGTATACAAAATATAATAGAATACAAATGATGATTACCATCGTCGTAATTCTAGTTGCTCGTATAAACGTCTCGTCGTTTGCAGCATCAATAAGATTTTTTTTTGCAAAAACTTTTTTTCATCAAAGAAGGAAAAGGCTGGCCGTATGTCGGATGCTATTGGACACTCGTCTCAAGTAAAAGACATCAGACCCTTATTTTCGGTGAGGCCTTTAAACGCATTATATAAGCACGTTCCAAGCATTAATTCAGCTGCCTCTCAATGCCCATACTCCCCCCTTGAAGGGTTTCGCAAACGCATCTGCCATTGAGAATACATACTTTTTTATTTTTTATTTCTTTTTACGTTTTTCAAATGCTTTTACATACAGGTAGTAATAGGTGTGTGTTCGCTTGAATTGTTCGAACAAACGAAAATTCTACTCTAGAAATTTCGTTTTCAAAGACACTGGAATTCTTTCTAAATAAACAGGGAAAAATTCTTTCTATTTGTTTTTTTTTCTTTTTTTTTAGTAGAGTCATTTAACAAATTAAATGAAATTCATTTTTTTCTACAAAAATTGTTATCTTTCGTTTTCATAGGTCCAGCACGTTCCCTACGGTTTCGAATTTTTCAAATTTAAAGTCACATCCGTCCTAAATCTATCTACCCCTAGTAATGGATGGCTACAACACTGGTACAAAAGATACACGAAGCAGGTTTTAAGGGAAAAATTCAACCTATTCTTCCAGGTAGAAAAGAGCAGGTAGAAAAGAGCAGGTAGAAGAGAGCAGGTAGAAGGGAGCAGGTATAATATACATGGCGGGTAAACTATAGGGGGTTGGAAAAGTCCACTTTGCTTTAGAAAAGCACAATTTTGTTCCGAGTTCCAGTAGAGATAAATTCTTTGGTGGGTTAAGTTGGAAGGCAGATACATTCCTGCTTTACTCGATTATAGATTCCTAGTTAACGATATGTAACATTACACTAGCCTCTAACCGATCTCAAGAAATTCAAATCTTTGAATATAATATTATATGTTAAACTAAAATTATTATTGCTTCTGTATACTCAATAAGAATAAAAAATTAATTTTCTAGATAAAAAAAAATATAAGAAAATTTCAAAACTTACAGTGTCGACTGAAAAAATTAATTGATATTGTCATTTACAAATTTCTAAATAAATTAGTCATTCTATTCCGAGTTCAAGTAAAACTAGTATTCCAATAGTACTGAATGAGATTGTTAAATTATTTATTGTTTTATTATATTAATTGTTTATTAAATTAATTTTCTATCAATAAAATAAACAAAAATTTCCAAACTTACAGTGGCAGTTTAAAGAATTAATTGATATTATCATCTTTAATACAAATTTCTTAATAAATTAGCCAGTCTATTCAGAGTTGAACTAAAACGAATATTCCAGTAGTACTCAATGAGATTATGCAATACCCGGAGGATGAGCAGAACTAAGTCGTGTTCAACTAGGTTGGCATTCTGTTCAGTACTTTGCCGTGTAAACGAAATCTTTCCTTTCACTGAGATCTGATCTGTGTGAAGTTAGAATGCGTCGATTGGCTCTTCTTTCTGCTCTTTCTTTTTTGTTCTTTCTTGAATTGACATTTATTCCTTATTCGACCCACGTTGACCTATGAAACACCTGTAGTATGCCTTATCGACCTCGTCCACCATGAAATTTATCGGCTGTTCAGCACGTGCTCGTACATATGCGAAGAATATATAAAAAATAGTTTGATAATACTTAATTCATGAAATATTAATTAAATCATTGAAAACAAATTAGATAATTTAGTAAACATTTTTTAACCAACATGATTATTCTATTTAATTTCATATAAAAAGACTAATGTAAATAACTGTATAGAAAGACAAATCATTTTTCAATAAATCAATTACCTTGACACAACACGTAGAATGCATTAACAATGGGTGTGGTCCTTATCTCTAAGTCGATAAGATACTTTCATCCGATATAATAGAGTCTACAAGTTTTTTATCTGTTTGATCGATGACGACAACCGAGGAGTCTAACAATGACATTTGGAGAGAATATCTTGAAGAATTTTAAAACAAAAGTTATATTTAATAAGTTAAGATAACAGGCATACGTTCCTAGAAAAGTATCTAGGGAAATGTATGCGCATGAACTTCCCAGTTGCAACTAACAGGCCGAAAACTAATACCGCTAACATCCGTTTCTTTTCTACAAGACTTATCTGTGCAATCTTTCATCTTCCACGAACACTATTACATAATTGAATCAACGAGAGAGAGAGAGAGAGAGAAGTCAGCAGCGAATTAAAATATATAGACTTTATGATAAGTATAATAATTTTGTCAACGGGGTAAATAATTTGATTAATTGGGATTGAGTCCTTAAAAGGTATTACGAATATTATTACAAGTTTATTTTATAACATTTATAGCAAAGTACAATATTTAGAAATTTTGACATAATTGATATCACTTATTTGATTGTAAAAATATGAATAGGAATTATTTCAAACATTAACTAAAATTAATTCCATTTAATTGATTTGTTTAGTAATAACATTGTTATTACTAATTAACCAGCTAACTTTGATGATCTCTTTGAAAAGTGTTAACCTCAACTAAATCGTAAAAATAAAACGATAACACAAAAAAATATAGTCACGATTACAACTAATTGGTTAAATAAATATGTGAAAAAATTGATTGTTACTAAAACTAATTTTATTTATTAAATTAACCTAATTTGCCTAACGATAATATTATTCTTGCTGATTAAACGAGTACCCGGAAAAAGTAGTGTTAGATATAATGAACTTTTTTCATTATTAACCATAAAATCTTTAGATAGTTAAAGGATTCTTTAGAAGAAGGGATTCGATAGTTTCGTGCGAGGGTGTCTCTTTGGAAAGTCTGGATCTTATAGTCTAGTCTCCATTTACCAAGGTGCTGCTCGCACGTGCGCCGTTCACCACGATAAGAAGAGTAAAGAAGAAAAGTAGGAGAGGAAAGGGTAGGATGAAAAAAGGGATAAACAAACTCCGAGGAGCTGGCACAAAGAGGCTGAGTACAGATTGAGAAGACTGGTGGTGGTAATGGTGGTGGTGGTGGTGTGGTGGTATTTATATGAAAGACAGAAAGTGAGAGAGAGAGAGAGAGAAGTAGTAAAACAGGTTTTAACCAAACGATCTCTACCAGAAGATGGTGTTGGTGGGAGGGTGGGGAGTGAGGTGGGGGGGTTTACAATCTACGACCTAAACATAATGTGCTCGCGCGCACGTGCCAAGATATCTCGACGAAAGGATTATATACTTACATATCTCCTGATTTAATGCACACCATTTGGATTTATGCGTTCAAATCTATGTACCTATATACAAAGTACACTCATTGGAGAACGGAAATTACGTGAACTATAATGATTTCGCAAGAAATCTTAATGTTCTTGTATCTTTTTTCTTTTTTATTTTTTTTGATTTTTTCTTTTTTTCTTTATTTTTTTCCATACATTTCGTTAGATCAAATAAGAGTCAATGAACTGAAAATGAGAGAACAGTGGTGATTAGTTAGTAGTAACTTTTTTGCTTTTCTATTGATGTAATAGTGTCCGGCGAAGCTGACTCGTTATAGTTTTTGCAACTTCTTCGGTAATTCTTATCACTTAAGCCGGTAGTAATCTTACCGACATAATTTTTTCTTTCTTTTCTATATTTCTGATTTTATATAACGTTTATATATATTTTTACTATTAGATAACTTTTTATATGAAAATTATGTAATATATTTTATCAACGTTTTCAAATTTACACAATTTGTTTAACTTTATTGACAAACTACTGAAATGTAGGTACATGAAAAAGAACAGCAACAATCAATGTTTATTTTTGGAAAAACAAAAATAAAGTTTAGATATACTAACTGAAAAACAGAGAATTTGAAATGGTTAGAGAATGGAGAATGAAGAGAAAAAGAAATGAGAGAAAAAATAAAAATAATGGAAGAAAAAATACTCGAAGGAGAACTGGTTCTACAAGAAGCGAGAGAAATGAGAGACGAAGAAGGAGGACACTACGATGTACCAAAGGAGGCTAGCGTGGTCTGTTACGAGAAAGAGAACCGGTTTTACGATTCAAACTGGAGTAAAAGTGTGTATTGCATCGTCGTTGGGATTCACCAAACTAAAACGCGCGTTTCCATGTTTACGATCTAACTTGTAATCTTACTTATAACCAAAAATAAATATGTGTGTGTGTATGTGTGTGTGTGTATCTTTTGTTTCTTTGTAAATACTTTCAGAACATTTTTTTTTTCAATTAAATAAACGTAAGTAGTATTTCAAGTAAAAACGTACATAATTTAAGTGACATTATCACAAAGATATTTTTAACGTTAATAGTCGAGGAATGAAAATTGTTATTCCTTAAATTAGAAGATTTTTAATTATGTATTTTTCAGAGTTAGTTCATCAGGAAAGTATTTAAACTCGGCATGAATCAACGAGACCTTAAGAAAACATTTTTTGTAAATAATCAGAAAAGAATATGTCTTCTCGATTAAATTCCTTGGATTGAGAGTGAGAGCTATCACAGAATTGGCATTGAGGTCTCCAAAGAATACGATTCGACTATTTGCAAGAAATCTTAACCAATCAACTACTTTCCTCCAATTGCCGCCATTGTACTGGAAAGATGACATTTTTCGAAAGCAATAAAATGATGGTTGAAAATACTGCTTACAATACGAATGGCGGATACATCTCTCAAATGTGTTGGCGTGAGACTCTAGGACTCTTTCGTACTCTTTAACTGCAATTAACATCGTTATCGCTCGATGTGCTACTGGGTGAATAATTAATTAACTACTAAGTAATTATCCAGTAGCAAGCTGCTCGCTTCTTTGTGTATTCCTTAACACTTCCTCGCTATAGAAAAAAAACTAATAATTTCACGTTGTTATACCTACTATATGTTTACTCCACCTACAATTATCAATCTTAACTTTTCCAAGAACCAAATCAAAGACTGGCTAGTATTTGCATTGTCAATGAATCCTATGGGAAAGTTAGATTTGATCAACTATATGTTTGCTATTCTACAGTCACGGATAACAACTTCCTGGAGAAAAATTTAACAATTATTTAACATTAAATTGTCAACGAATCTATGAAAAATCCAATGATACTTATTTCTTTGATAAGTAAAATAAATCCTAAGTAAATCACCGTGTCCCGAAAAGATAATCACGAGGAGAAGATACCATCGTGAAATCTGAAGAATAGTATATTATTTCAAAAATTAAACTCATTATATATATGGACCATTATCCAACTGGTTCCAGCGAGAGAGTCTGCGTTGCTTTGTCTCTTCTTGAAGATAGGAACCGAGGTCAAGCAAGAGCTCAGCGATTGGACCATGGTCCAAGCTTGGAGAAACCAGTTTTCGTTAAAAAGTACGATTGTAGCGCCAGCAAGCGGCGTTTTCTTGTGATCGAACAAGTAAAAGAGTCCAGCAGCTCTCAGAGAGTCCGTTCTCCAGGGCGGGAGGATGTTGACCCTCACGCGCCATTTTGAATGACGGGATACCGTCGATCGTAGTACTACTCACAGCTGGTATTGCGACGTTTCACGTGCACATAGAGGAACGTAAACGTTCAATACGTATACATACGTATATATATATTCTATACGTGTGTATGTGCGTATCACGTCATCAGACAGGAGTGACACGTATCGGCTTCGTACGAGAGTAGCTTTCGAATTTACGTGACACCAATTAAAGATTCGATCTTCGTAGCTAGCCACGGCATGATGATTGACAATTTTTCTTACAATTTTCTAATCGACATAGCAATATTTTTATTGTAAATATTGTTACTTATTTTAGCATGTTGACAATTTTTATAAACAATTTCAAATGTCAATGTAATTATGCTTTTATTACAAATGTTATCATCATACGTATCAGCACGATGTCAGATTGTTCAATTTAGCAATAATGTAATAAAAAGATTTGAATCTACCGGAATAATTTATAGTCATCAAGTATCATTTATATATGTCAGGGTGTGGATGGCGCGTGCTTCAGCGTAAACAACGTTGGCATACTGTTTCTATCGCATGGATCGAATAACATCGACGAAACGTAGGACTGATGTTCACGAGAAAGGGAGGCGGTGATATAAAACGAATGGAAAGTTTCTATCGTTTCCGTAGATCAACAATGGCTAAGAGATTATCTGTTGTTGTATGAAAAGAATGAACAAGTAGTTAAAGTATAATATATGCATACCTATATACGTTACTATTTGCAGATTTTGTTCAAGAAGCGCCTGAAAGAAACTACGATCCTTGTAACGCGGTGCTGTATACACTGTTGCATACGTGCAGGCGTAAGGAGAAATTCTGATCGATATGAATTATTAGATCGTTTTAAAAGTTTCCTACTTTTTCTTACGAACTTTTTACACTCGCAATATTATTTATTTCATTTTATAAATCAATTTTACTTATTTTTAGTAATGGTATATATATTTAATAAAATTTAATATAAAAGAAAAGATAATAGAATAAATTATCAATGTCAAATTATCTTTTAATTAAAAAGATAAGTTTTTTGTTACGGTTCAAAAATTTTCAACCCTTCCATTTATTATTCATGTATTATTAATATTTAATATTAACTATTACGTATGAGAGATAGACACGTACGCGTTTAAACGAATGTACACTTTTAATTTTAACCTTAATACATTTGCTATTATTTTGCTCCTTTCATTACTGCATAATATGCGAAAACTTTTTATTGGATAAAATTCTATCTTACTAATCAGCATTCCCATTCAATCGGTAAAAAAAACCTTCGAAGTAGAATCTCATTCGTATTTACATCAACGATAGGAGCCTTTTAATCGACTTGAATAAAATGGAATATTGCTTTAAGGTATATTGCGAAAGCCTCAATGTGTACACCTGTTCGTGCCTCAAGGGGTATTTAAATATGTTAAATCAACATTAGCCGCATATCACGCATATAAACCGACCTATTTAATTCTTTTACCATCACGTGTATCAAAACGTTCATTTTCAACTAGGAAATTTCATTCTTACGCATTCTAGCGAACCTTCATGTTAATCTTAAGAAGTAATCCAATCGGATTTGTTGTTTTTAATGTTACTCTCTTTGGTTTTATTCAAGACCGGTTCGGTTACGCCATTCCATCAAAGAAACGCGCAAATCTTTTTCCGGTGAAGTGCATCGTCCGTGCGAACACGCCCTTACAAAGCACAAGGGCTCGCTGAGTTAATGCTCCGTCTTAAAATTTTATTGCACACTCAGCTGTAACCACAAAATAGAGTATAATCGAAAGCTATCCATCGAATTAATGCGTATCCTAATTTACGAACAAAAAAAAAAAAAAAAAAAAAAAAAAAAGAAAAAATCATCATAAAACTTTATTGATCAAAAATAGTCCCATGAAAAGTGAAAGGTTCAATGTACAAGGTAGAGTTACGATAAGAGAAACCTAAAGGTCGCCTGTTCTTTTTATTTTTCTTAAAGCAAAAGTTCGGTTGGCACCGTGGTTGACCGAATGCAAAAATGCTTTTGAACCTCAGCGAAGAGTGTTCACCTCTCTGTCCTTTGTTTTTCACTTTCTCTCTCTCCCATCCTATTTTCTCCTCTGTTCCTTCTATTTTCCCATTCCCCTCTCCTCTTCCTCTCTCAATTTCCTTTTTCCCCCCCCCCTTTACCTTTTTTCACTCCCCTTCTTTTCCCCCCTCCCTCAGTTACTGGCATGTGCGACCTAGCAAAGGAGAAGTTGTTCCGGTAGCGACTTCCGGTTAGAGTGAAGCTCTCTGAGTGAATCCCCCTTCGTGAGTCCCTCCAACCTGCTAGCTTATTCTTCCTTCTGACTTTAGTCTTCCATTCCACCACCATAGTCATGACTCCTATCTCTTCCACGTTTACTATCGCTTTACCACGTGGTCACGGTTTTTGAGCCACGTGAGAGCTGGCGCTTCGCGAGCACTTCTTTAATAACATTGCTGCTTTAGTTAGCATAGAGAGCGATCTGATGAACAATACCCTTAACCCTCCTCCCCCCTCTCTCTCTCTCTATTTCTCCCTTTCTCTCTTTCTTTCTTTCTCTTCACTTCTGTCGGTTAGTTTGTATGTCTCACTAGATTAAAGAAACGCTTTGCCCTTAATTATTACTATCTACACTCTTCCCGCGCTCCTAATCGTGCAAACCTGGCACGGTTTTCTTAGAACCAACCTCCTTTTATTTTCATCAAAGGCTCTATACTCATCCTCAATAAATCATATTCTTTATTCTAAACTGAATAATTAAAATTTTGAAAATTTGGGAATGCAGATTTATCAATCATTTCTAGGTAATTATGGACATTTGAGATACTATGATCCAAGGAAAACTATTGAACTTTCTATTCCTATAGTGTCATAAACCCTCGACTCCTACATAACATAATTACCGTGATCATGGGTAAAGACTACTTTCATTATTACTTTTTACTCTTATAATTCAATTATGTGATTTACAATTGCCTAGATTGATAATTGATTAATTGTAAAATTATATTTCGTGTTGATGACTTAATTTTGATTATTTTAATAATCACAAGTAATTAAAAATAATCATTAGCATTAACAAATAATAATGTTGATTAACTCGGATTATTAACATAATCAAAGACGATGTAAATGCATGCAATTAATTATTAAAACAAGTTAAATAATAAAAAAAATCATAATAATATTAATAATAATAAGAGAATACTAACGAAACTAAAGAGGTCATGAACGAGATTACGTAGAAATGACTCATCAAGTTACGATGCTCGTTAGGAAGGATCTTATCAAGCTTATCGCAACGCATTACCTTACCAAATCGCGCATAATGGCGGGGGCGTTGACGCGGCAACTCGTGAGAGCCACAAAATTACGAGGACGATTACAACGTCTGGCGTTAGTTCTGATACAAACAATTCCAAGTCAGAGGATTCCCACGGGACTCCAAAGTCGAAGGGGAAAGAGACTCATCCACATCGAGAGACCTCTACGTACGTATGTATTTGTATACCCGGTAAGTACGAAGAACTTTTCTATTTTATTACTAACCATTTTTACTAGATAAAATCAAGCAGATTTATTTTTATCGACAAATATATAATAAAATAAATATTTTTTATTTTTAATTAAATATAAAATAAATAATATGGACGAGTTAAAAGGAAGCTTCGGACAATTCGAAATGAAAAAAAATAGTACAATTGATTTATTATAACCCTTTGCACTCTGCAAAGTTCTTTTTATCATTATTTTTAATTTGCGTTGAAAATTATAAAAGTGTTACGTGTTAATAAAAACATTCGCAATGCTGACAATTGTACTCGCACTAGAACAAACGAAGTGCAAAGGTATATTATTAAATATTAAATAATATATTAATAATAAAATGTTGTCATTCATATTTATTTGTTTTTTTTTTTTCATTACAAAAGTTTAATATTCGTGACCATTTACTATTGGTTAATTAGGTTTAAGAGTTGAATACTATGACCCTACTACAGTAAACTTAGTTAGAAAATAATATTCATAAGAATCCAAGTAGTATATAAATAGAAGGAAAAGCTACTAGTTTATGAAGAAAAACTTTGACACTATGCAAGGATGCTTTGAAGGGATACCGCTTAAAAGTGTACAAAGTTTTTATAGAAATTCCGAGAGACGAAGAGAAAAACAAAGAAAGAAAGAGAGAAAGAGATAAAGATAAACGTTTAGTCAAGCTACCTTTCTTTCTTCAAGGTAGACCAGCTTGAAAGGATGGTGTCGCGAAATAAAGAAGAAATTGCTGCGATTTGCTATTTTCTCCAAGGTAAAAGCAAACGTAAATACGTATAAACTTAGGGATAAGAAGTAAAGATTCAGCAAGCTAGGAATGCAAAAGTATGCTGGAGCGAAAAATCAGGCACATAAAGTCAACGTTTTACGAGGAAGTACTTTCCACGAGAGTTCCATGAAAATGAGTAGAGGATTTCTTCCTCTTTCCTTTTTCTCTCTTTTCCCCCATCTTTTTATCATTCCTTTTTTATTCTCCCTCTTCTCAAATTATCCCCCATTGAAAAGATTGGCACGAGCCAGAAATAAAAAGAGTCCTTTGAATCATTGTCATTAACTGTGGTATTCCAAGCGAGAACGATGAGCTTGACCTCGACTTTTTAGAAAAAAAAAATTAATTCGTCTAGGTTCTTTTTTTTGTTTTTTTTTTTACTTTTTCTCCATAACCTTTAGGATAATTAAGAAAGTATAAAAGAAGAACGAAAAAAGTCATAATAACTTGAAGTACTTTAGTACATAATTGAATGCTTGGAGTATTCAAAAGAGTTGAGTTCTGGCTAAAAGCAAATAAGGAAGATAGCGAAAGGATACTTACGAATATTTTAAAGTCATATTTCGATTACTATACTCTTCTCTTGTTGAACATTGAAACATAGGAATGCATCTAACCAACTGTGAAAAAAATAACGAGAAAGATAAACCGCAAGAACCAGGAACGAGCACGTTCTTATTACTGACTCGTTGATTTTATTTTTCTATTTCTCCCTTTCCTTTTCCTGCTCTTGGAACCACGCCTTGGATATTCCCGTTTGAAGTTCAAAAGCCACGTGCTTGCATTAACAGTCTTAGAATAGATCAAACTATCTATCTTTTGTATTTTAACCCTTTACATTTATTTATTTTCAACAATTAATTTTTTTCATTTTTCTTTCCTCTGCTTTTACAAAGTGTTCTATATATATAAAATTGGAACAATTCGTTGAACTTAATAAGAAATTCTTTTTTGTAATATTGTTGGTATGAAAAGAAAATCATATGAAAATTTATTTTCTACGCGTTAATTCGTGAAGAATAAGTTAATTTTGTTTTTTAAATGAAACAATTTGAATGAATTCAATAACTTGTCATATGAAGTTATTCATTATTATAACAAAATTATTAATTAGGTTATAAGTTAGTGAATTTCTAAACAAATCAAATTTGTTATGGTGAATCATGTAGTGTTGAATCAATTTCAAGAATGAGAAAACCTTGTATGAAAGTGAACTATCAGATAAAATAATTAGCCTATTGATGAGGATACTGTCCTACTCGGAGATATCATAGTCTCATTCAAGGATAGGATCCTTGAAGTGTGAGTCACGCTATCCAAGCATTATCGTTTTCGCAATGAGACCTACTAATGGTATGTCTTCCACTTTTGCGTGAGTGTAGAAGAAGATGATGACATCAATGATATTATCATAAAAAACTAGATCGTTCACCAACCACTGAACAAATTTGCTGTAATAAAGAAGTTATATCAATTCCAACAAACAAATACAGCTTTTTTCTAACAATAAGATATCATTTTTTAAAATCAGTGAGACCAAACATGTTATCAACTTTCATATCCAAAATCTAACACCTGATCTAACATCAAATTTTAACCTTCCGTTGGCAAGGTAGATTTTACTAACACCGTCATGGATGGCTTTTTTCAATGTTATTGTTATACAAAAAATTTAATAAAATTTACTTGTACTCTTTAGAGTATCTAGAATATACTATATATATATATATATATAATAGTTTAATTTTATTTAATTTAAAATAAAAATAGTTATTTAAACATGATACAAAACCCTAAAAGATCCACGGTACTGACGGAAGCTTAAATATTTAATATTACAAATGATTCTCAGCAAACCGAATCATTTTAACATTTAATCCTTTCACTGTCCATCAGAAATATAAAATCCTACGTATATAAATCTTTTTCCATATAGTCAACTAAATATAGTAAGACGACAGACGATAGCCCATCGTTCTTCTTCTTTTCCCAGAACACGAGATGAGTGGGACGGTTCTGGTCCACTAAAAGGAAGAAAGAAAGAAAGAAAGAGATTGACGTATAAGATCCACGGGAAAAGTACGTGGAATCGTCGAAGCGACGAGAGCGTTAGATTTCACAGGCTGATCCTCTCCCTCAGCAAGAGGAATCGTTCGAGCACAAAGATAGGAACTCAGATAGATCCTTGATCTAGAGCCACTCGAATTAACACGCTAGACCATGCGTGAGTCTTGTAACCAGTAATGTCCTGAGATACTTTTGCCCTATGGTATATCAGAATCAGTCGTGCTATCCTAATCGGACATGACTGACAATAATAAACAACTTCAATTGTCGAAGAATTCAGATATATGTATCTGAGGTGATGAATAACGTCGAATAGAAAACAATTGCTAATCATACATTTAACACTTGGTTTAGTATTCCATGATTTTAGCTATACTAATGTATTATTATTATAATATTACATGCTATATTATTTATGATATCATGTGTATATTGTAAATATTTTTATATATTTAATATCTGGATAAATTAGAAATATCTATAGTATTATATGACACCTACACTATTATTATGTTTCTAATATTAATTGCTATAATATTCTATTACCATATTAGATATACTAGAACTCTACTAAATATATAGTAGATACTTATATATTTTTTATCTATACATATCTAAATTATTGACAGTATATCCTTTACACATTTAATACTAAATAATAAAATACTATCATATACTATAGTATTATAATATTCGTACGATTTTATTCTCGAAACCTTCTACATATTTGTATGACAAAAATCGTCAATCCCTGTAAGGAGCTTGATAAGTTAAATTGGTTTTAACAGGCGACAATTTGGCGGATACGTGGGTGTTAGTGAATCACGTACGTACATGAGCTCCTATTCCTAAGCGAAGGCAAGAACACTAGTGCACGTGCGAACTCGAGATCGAACGTACACGTTTCTCAGTCTCGCATCGTGGAGTTTTCCCACATGTAATTTTTACGCTAAAGGATAAAAGAAAGAATAAGACTTCTCTTCGTCCTTCTCTCTCTCTCTCTCTCTCTCTCCCCCTCTCTCTTTTTATTTCTCTTTCTTTCTTTCTTTCTTTCATTCTCTTTCGACTCGAGTCTACTTCATGTCAGTCGTAAAACTCCCCTTGCTTTATCCCCACCATCTTAGCTCACTTCTTACCTCTACGTACGTATACTCGGTCTCTACCACAACACCACTACAATATCTTTCGAGTAGCCCTTCGTCGTTGCATTCCGTTTTTATAGATTCACGTGAGTGCGCAGAAGGATCGATAACACCGAGACAAACAGATAAGCTAGTCTACTTTCAGAAACTGGACCATCAAATTTAAAAAAATCGTAGTTTACTTTTACTTCACTTCAAAATGTTATTCCATCCTTATTCCATTTATTTTGATCAAAGCTATTTTCTACGTCAACCCTTAACAACTTTTTCATTTTATATTTATAAAAAAGAAAAAAAGATAGAAAGGACAAGTATAACAGGATCTAAAATATAACTAAAAATATTTTTCATAAATTTCTAATCTCGTTATCCGTAAAAAAGTAACAGTAGGAGATGAAGAAGGAAAAAGAAAAGAAACAAAATAATCAAGGAAAAGTTTTCTTCAATAGGAAGAAAGAGAAACGGTTTAGTTTTCGCGAACGATAACTTCCGGTTCCTTGCTGAACAAGGCAAACTCATCACCTGACGATGAGTCAGAGAAATTAGTTCGCTTCCCATACACCTGCTGCCCCAAGCCCGAATTGCGTAGCAGGTTCCATCCGCCATTAAACATGCGCGTCTACGTTTATTCCTCGAGGGTTGAGAACGATTACTCTCTTTTTCTTTATATTATATTATCTTTTTCTCTCTCACTCACTTACCACAAATAATTCTACTGTCTTCTTCCATTGTCCCCGAAACGAGTCCCGGATTCATGGGCCAGCGACTTATGACATTAAGCCTAAGACCCTTTAGGGTCATCAAGGCACTCCTGATTCCTTCTTCCAACCCTGACACGTCTATTACCCGTGGAAACTTATCATTATACGAAGACTTTAGTTTGCCGACATTTTGTTTGACTACAAATTTAACAGACAATTTGTTCTTTGCTCAAGATTACTTACTCCTTAAACGATTATGTATTAACAAGTTTTAGGTATATAATAAATCGAATGAATTTTTCAATATGTGAATTAAAATATAGGTATTAAATGAAATTAAATAGAATTCAAATCTTCGAATTTTAGTAATGAAAGTTTCAATACTTTGGCGTAACCTGTTGATTCCTCTACGTTTTCTACAAGTCAAGTTGAATTTTATGCAAAGACATCATAGCTCTTTTACGTACTAAGAGAAAACAGATAACTCGATCAACAGGTATGAAGAAAATCGTAAAAGCACAGATGGTCGTCCTTCGGAAGAAATTCATGACATCAGTAAAGCGTAGGATGTTTCTCATTATTTAAGACGTTCAAGAAGTTGCATCTGCATCAACCTTGCTACTACCATGAAGCAGCTGTTTCCTAGCGACGGCACGTGCTTTCCCGCTGTCCAACAACAGCGTGTGCCACCAATTGTTAAAGCTAAATCCTCCAAGGAAGAAGATTGGGTCAGGTGCGATTCGGTCTCGTGCCGCCAGCTGGATTTCATCGATAATTCGACCCCTTTTGATCTCTTTTTAAAATTGCCAAGAAAAAAAATCTCTTTTTTTTTGTACAGTATTTTCATACATAAATGAATCCATTATTCGGACGATTTCTTTTTTTATCTACGTCAAAATGGGTGTCGATTAAATCTTCAGGAAGTGTGATTGAATGAATTTCAAATTGATCTCTAATTTAACGTCAAAATAAAACATATATTATTCGCATTATAAAAAACGTGGTTTGATTGTTGCTTTTTATAATTTTATGTTACACGTTGATTATCTATTTACGTCTTATCTAATTATGCTCGTGTAATATTGGGTTGGCCACTAAGTGAGTGCGGTTATTTTAATAATCGACAAAATCCGCAATCACTTAGTTGCCAACCCAATACGTCATTGTAAGGGATGCAATTACGGCTACTGATATCGGCTTAATACTATTATTTTCATTGCTTGATTTTTAATCAAATTTATAAATAAATTAAAAGTAATAAAAATTATCTTTTTTTTTTCCATCGAGGCTCAAATCTTTTCAACCCACCCTCGTACACATAATTATCAATAAAAATGAAGTAATCAATATACAATGTTCTGGTATTTGCTAACTTCATTACTAACGTTCTTAAAAAATGTAAATTAAATCGCGTACATTTATTGTAACACTTTCGTTTTTGCTGTAACATTCCTAAAAAATTATCTTTTAGTTTACATAAAGTATGTACATGAATGGTAGACAAAGTCGTATTTTATTCAACATGACACAATCATCACCTGATACATTATTCCTACATTTTTGTCTTGTCGTTGATAATACGTTATCAGAATGCAAACTCAAGAATAGACATATTTACGCTAGAAGTGTGTTAGTGTTTCGTAAAGAAAAATGTAATGTGTATACGTATAGATATGTTGCATTTACTGGTTGTAACAGAAAGCTTGTTTAACAGACGACGTCTTGTGCACGTTCCAGTGAACGAGTCGAGCACGATCGTTCAAGGATGAAATTCATCGTCTGATGCGAGATGAAACTCTCTTAAGTTAGATACCTTGTTCTTGTTCATTAAGTAACTATACGGTTTTGATTATCATTAACATTTAAAACGACAATTGAATACGAAAGTAGAGACGTTCGATCTAATCTCGTGAATCTGTCGATCATAATCTATATATACCCATCAATATATTTATTGATTTAAATAATGCTCAATTAGTTTCGGCGATCTATCAATGCTTAAAGGATATTCAATGATTAATTTTTCAATCTATCATGACGTCATCAATCATTTTCTTTTATTCTAAAAATAATAAAACCTATTTTAATTATTCAAAAATTATCAGTGACAAAAGAAAATTAAAACAAACATTTACCGACGAATCTTCTATCTATCGTAATTTTTTATTTAAGGTATGATACCATTTTGATTAAAAAAAAAAAATACTTGCTAATTTTTTTGTGAAATTTTTATCGTGCAAAACTATAAAACCTATTATGAGCATGTAATTTTTTTATAATAATATTATATAATGATATTTCTTACTTACAAAATAATACTTTCTGTAAATATAAAAGAAAAAAAGTAGTATCATGACTTAAATCAAATTAAATATATTTTCGATATTTCGAAAGCTATCGATGATTAAAGAAAGTCAATAAAAAATTAACAAACTAATCAATCGATGGATATTGATGCTTATATACCGATATAACCGTGTGGTGAATTACCACCTCCTATGCATTCGTTTTCTATTCGTAACACGAGACAAAGCAGTTACCACACCCTGGTTGCGTACGCGGTTTATACTTAAAACACTTGTATCACGTGTCACGTAAGACGCGGTATGGCTAACGCGTGCTCCATGCAACGAATACTACCTGATAAATAATCGAATCTTTATATTAGACAATTAGAAATTCAACTTCGAAGAAATACAAAATATCAATCTAATTAAAAATCCTTATACGTGTATATATCCTACTACGTGACCTTGAAATAAAATACGTGAACGGGTTGAAAAGTTTTAAGTTTAACATAGAAACAATTTGTATGTTCAGTAAGAGAAAAAAAAAGAATATGTAATTAAAGACATTGGAATATTTGTATGCATAGATGTTCGTATGTATGCGATATTGAAATAAAATCTTTCTTATATTCTTTCAGTATAAAAAAAGACATTTTATTTGAACAACTTTTCTTCTCTACTTTTTCGTCAGATTGTCATAATGTCATAAGCAGAAAACTGCTTGATTTTCCGCTCGGCTTCGAAATTAGTACAAAAAAGACGAATGTTTTTAATCCTAACAAATCTTTAAGCATGACCATTGTATTCCATCTATCCCAAGATTTCCTTAAGACGACAGAAATATTTACCAAGCACGAACTAACGGTGAACAGAATCGAAGAAAATCTTGAAGTTTACGTGACTGCTACTTCGAATGAAGAAAATCATTTCGTTTTTTTTTCTTTTGTCCAAAAAAAGAAAAAAAGAAAGAAACCTAAAACATAATTCCGTATAAATAAAAAAAAGAAGAAAAATTATATCTGCGAGTATAAAATTATTATAAATCGATTGAAATAATGGTGAATGGCAATAAAAAAAGAAAATAAAAAAAAAGAAAAAGTAACACGTTTAGTTAGAAAAAAAAGAAATCGATTGCGATAGAAAGTAAGTCAACAACTGTTCGACTTTTTAAACGTAGAGTTTGCGCTTTGTCACTAGACTACGTAGACGAATAACGGGTTTCATATCATCAGGCGCACGTGTCTCTGGTCAACGAATGGTAAATTCGTGTAAAACGAATTATGCATATAAAAACTATTAGTCAAAATTATTTGAACACCTTACATAATGATAAAAAATTGACTTTAATAAGTATTCTATCTAATTTTTTTTAATATCTGTATAGAAAATTAATTGTTTGTTAACAAAACGTAAATATTAACTTTCAAATTGAATGTGTTATATATTAAAAAAAAACTTCATTTGTGCAGCAAAGGTATTTTCAGTCTTAATTATTTCTTAAAACAAATTAATTTTACAAAACTGCAGAAGTTAGGAGACTAATTGTAAGAGTATGTAAGTTAATACTGAAAGCAAATGGTGCGGCTATATTACGATGAAACTTTGAGATTGAAATATTCTATAGGCGTTCTGAAAGTTTTCTCAATTATGTTGTGAATCGTTTTTAATAAAACTTATTTATAAAATATATTTTTTGCAACTTTGTTAGAAAAATAAACGACTATCTATCATACCAAACATTCTTCAATTTTTTAACATGTTAAAATATCACTTACTTGTACAGCACTGTTGAGAAAACAATTATTTTGACCCGGTCCATTGAGCAAACCCTTTGTGCTGGTAAAACTGGTATTATGGTCTCTGTGTGGTGATTTTGATTCATTTTGCGATAAACTCCCATGAATCTGATGGTATTGGGTAGACGGTTTCAAATAATCGGCGAAATCAACGGTGTCCTGGGATGCAGCTTGCTGCTGTAGCCCCATGATGATTGGCATTCTCGATCAAACTACGTCGTCATCATCTACATTGAAATCAGAAAAGGAGAAAATTAAGTGAAAAAAGAATAAAGAAAAGGAAATAAAAAAGAAAAATGAAAAACATCTAATAATCGAGATAAAGCTCGTAATCGAACGAATTTGCAAAATCGTTTGCATCGATTTAAAACTCGATTGAAAGATTACATCGTTCGATAACAGAATTGTTTTCTTTCTTCTCGAAACATAGGCCAAGCCTTTCCTCGATAACAAGGGGGTCTCAATCGAGTTCCATTGAAAGCTTTGTAAACGCCAATAGATACATACATCGAGATTATCGAATGATCGATCGATTCTTTTTACAAGATAATAGGCGACCGTGAATCGTTTTTGTATTCGATATTTTATCGATTAAAAACAAAACTCCTAATAAGAAAGAGATAGAAAGAAAGAGAGAGAAAGCATGTTTTATTTTATCAAATTACTTCATTAAATATTTCCATATTTGTTACTAAATTATTCTTAATACAAAAAAGGGTAGAATTTTATTAATTACTACGGGATAATAGAGTTGTCGTTAATCAGTTTCGTATGCAATGATTTCATCGATTAAAAATTACTAATGAACAAGAGAAAAAAAACGCATTTCATTTTTTAATTAAATTACTTCATTAAATTTTCCTATATTTGTCGGTAAATAATTCTCGATAAATAAAAGATAAGATATATAGCTATAAAATAGAAAATTAATTAAATGAATGAATAAATGAAATTAGTTGACTCCCCGTATCGTTAATTAAGCAACTCTTTCGCGACTTTGAAAGAGAACTAAAAGGTAACCATCCGTTCGTTCCAGTTAGTAGTTATCGCTTCGAGGGACAGTCCTTGACAATTTCCTGCACGGAAACGAATCCTTTTTGAGAGTTCCTACCTCGAACGTTTACGTTTATACTAAGTACATATATATATATACTTATATACTTCGTATCTAACAAATACGGTCTCATGTCCCATGATTATTGCATTTTCAAACAAGGCAACGACGACACGTGTTTCGATCGATTTCGAACGTTTCATTTAATTAACGTTCTCTTCTACCGATATGGAATCTTTGATAAAAGTATTGTTAACGGTCTGATAGAATTTCAGATAATTTCCATGGAATTTAAACGTATCGATAAGAATGGAATTTTCCGATAAAAAGTAATAATTAATAATGAATTTTATGATACAATATTTCGAAAATAATTCTCTTGTATAATATATTATTAATGAAATTAACACATAATTCACTAATAACGATTTTATTTTTTTTATGGAATTTATGTAATTTTTAAAGAATGAAATTGTATAAATCATTGATATAAATAGTATTTTCTATTTTATTTTTTTGCATGTAATATCTAGTAAAAAATATATTAATGCTGCTGAAAATATTATTAGCAATAGAAAATAAATCATATGATAAAAGTATATTAAAATACATAGGATAGCAAAAGACGAAATGGTATGTTTAAAAAACTGCAAAAAAGAAAGGGCTAAAAAAAAGAGAAGTTCCGGTACCGGGAATCGAACCCGGGCCGCCTGGGTGAGAGCCAGGTATCCTAGCCACTAGACCATACCGGACTGATGAAGTCCTGTGTAATGTTTCATAACATTACTAATTATTATATATTATTAATAAAATTATAATTTATATATACATACGCATAATTTTTAAAAGAATACTAACTTTTTTATATAAACTCTAAAATATATTATTTATATATTTTTAACAAATCTGAAAAAAAAACTATTTTTTAGAAATGAGATACCATCGTCACGCTATAAAATACTATTATATATCTTTTCTATTTTTCTCTCTCTCTCTTCACGGCCAAACAGTACGTGTTACGAGTGGTAACGTAACAGAGTTATGTTCTTCAGAATGACAATAGTGGTATAAGCGAACGTATTTATAAACGATAGTCTACCATACATTTTCTTTCTGAACCATCTTCTTGTCATCTCTTTAAATCTTTTTCTTGCTTTCAACAACGATAAAAACATAATTTGAATGTTGAATCAAACGTACGAATAATTTCAAGTTCATTATCATGTGTTACGTATTTTATGACTTTGATGATACTTTGTTATCAATTCCAAAAAAAAACATACATAATTATTAAATAGAGGACAGTAATTTGAATGAATTGAAAAGAAATGGAAGGGAGAAAAAAGAGAATAAAAAGTCTAAGAAATTATCCAGGCCGACAAAGTGAAGTCTGTGTTCTAGTAAGACTTTCTCGATAGTGCTAGGAAACGTGACAGTTCATCTTGTAGAACGGAAGAGAGCCGTGCTTTTAACAGGCCACATAGCTGCAAGAGTCAGCAAGAAACGTGAGAGCCTAAGTCGATTGTGAACTGATGCTTAAAACTATATATCTAACATTTCTCACACTCGTCTCGTCAATTTATTATGCATACTCGATGTGTCATGTGTATACAAACGATGACTCAGGGAAACACTGAAGAACGAAATTTTCAAAAAGAAATATTCAAATTTTATATGTTTACTATATTTTTGACAATTTTTATTTTCTTTTTATTTTCATTCTTGGTAGTCTGCCAATTGTAAAAAAAATATATCCAGTGTAGCGTGTGTTTTGTTGAATTGTCAAAGAATCTTTCAAATGTTAACACATTATTGATCGATCACGTGTATACTTAAGCTCCCATGTGTGATTTTGTTAAGTATAAAATTGGCAAAGTTATTATTATAATATTATTTACTGTAATAGAGTAGTAGTTTTTTTAAGCTCACGGTTAAGAAATTATTATTAGGTTACCCGGATAATTCGCCAGAATTTTTAGATGAATAATATATTTATTTTAATAAAAATGATATATTTATTTTATAGAAAATTTATATTAATTATTTACCAATTTATAAATTAACACCAATATTTCAAGCAATCCAATCCAATACAATATAAATTTTATTTCGTCTTTACAATAAGTAATATTAATTGTATTTGATAATGTTAATTTAAATTTTAATATTACCAATTAGGTTATTGTATATAATAACCGGTCAACAACGAGTCAAGGAAGCCAATCGTGTATTAATGTAAAAGAGAGAGAGAAAGAAAAAGAAATGTTTCCCACTTGTAGAAAATAACGGAATCCTATCTTTACGTCGAAGTGTATTCATTCGTATAAGTTAACATAGCTAGTCAAAAAATTCCTATTTCTTCTTTTTGTTTTCTCTACTATATCCACTTTGGCAAATAGTCTCGAATTAGACGATAATAATCATGATGACAAGATGTTACTTTCTTGATCGTTGCATTATTCGATCCTTCTCTTATTTATCTCCATGAAATGTGCGAAATATATACGTGTCGTATATATCGAATGTTGCCGACTTGCACATCGTACTTGCGGTCTTCGGGAAAAACTCGTTCGACTGGTTACCAGTAAAATATACCGCTGGAGAATCTTACCTTCTCGTGACAGTGCTACCGAAGAAATGCAAAAGATCTTTGATCGAGCACGAGACTGCGGGAAACGTCTCCAATATTAGTTCTCCTTTTGCAATATCGTATCACTGTAAACATCTCATATAAACATTCAGAGAGAAAGAGAGAAAGAGAAAGAGAAAGAGAGTTTGAAATTCAAACATCTTCCTGTACGAATGAAGGTGAGATTAAATGTCACGTCATTTATAATATACTATGTTAAAAAATTTAATTGAAATAATAATTTTCATTTTATCACGTTTTATATACACACAGATAAATAATATTAAAATTAAAAAAAAATTATAATGAGAAATATTAGAATGAAAAAAATATTTCAGCTTATAACTGAAAGAATAAACAATTAATTAAGGATTACGAAAATTCTCGTCTTTCTTTTTTTATACGAGCTTATCAAAACGACTCTACGAATTAATAAATAATTTTATTAAAATATATTAAATTTGGATAAAAGAATCAATGAATATACATAGTAATAGTTAGGAGTTTATAAATGTGAATAAATAAAAGTGCTTTGCATTGTACTAATATTTTCGGTAGGTTTATTGGCAATCTTCATGAACACGTTGGGCAAACACAACATAATTTTGTAAAATTTACTTAATGGGAGTATTCATTCCACATTCGTTTCTGAATGAAGGTAGTAGAATCACGATGAAAGTACTACATATACCGATATATATCACGACATACCGGTCCACGATTCACATCCACGAACGCGTGCAAGCAATAGACGCGAAAAGAAGCCTTATCGTAAGATGATTCGAGGAATAGCCGAGCATCACGTCGGTCAAGCTTGGATGGAACTCGTCGAACAGGTGGAATGACTGGCTACGAGTCCGGCATTAAACGGTTAAATAAATGGCTAAACCTGTCTAAACGTAAACACGAAGTAAATCCCAGACGAAAATCAATCTGTCTAGTGTCTGGAAGAAACTCGTTAATTCTTTTTCCTATGTCATTTTAAATGTTAATTACTTTCTTACGATATATAATTACTGAAAGGGATAAAAAAAAGAATAGCGTAGGCTTCACACGCGATAGTAGTGAAACTCATATTATCATGTGAAATATAATCAATATTGATTCATATATACAGTAAATGTTTCTTAAAATTGTACACCGTTACGCTTACTAGATTTTTCCTTAAAAACTATTGATATATTGAGTTTACGATGAAGAAAATTTAAAAATGAATCCATTACTATATCTTAATTACATATTTAATGAGTTTAACTCGAAAGACTTATTTATAACAAATAAAATTACCAAAGACGATAATAATATCCTTACCTTAAAATCGTGCATGTTGATATAACAGAAGGAATACCCGGTTTTTTCATGTCTAACTATCTATCATCCTTTGTTTTTACTGTTATTTAAATATTTTTTAGTATCATAATCAATTTACAACTCATTATAGTTAGAATAATACAAAGTACATTTGTTTCAAAATTACATATCTATTAATATATTTCGAATATTAAACAGTTTCCATTTGATATTTTATTAGATAAAAATTTTCAACTCAAAATCATCGCTGGTAATCAGGAACATTAAAACAAATGTATTTTAGTTTAAACAATCCAAAATATTAGTAAAGTATATTAGAGTATAAGACATATCTTAAATGATTGTTAATAAATCGAAGAAGTGAATATTGTAGTCTAGAAGCATGGAATATAAGATCGACGTACAGTCTCCCTCGAAATTCACCGTTAGACTGACACGTCGTCCTACATGAAAGTTCTTTTATTAAATGTTGTTTATATGATTTTCCGAAGGCTACATATGTATAACGATAATAATATGCATAATAAATAGAATTTCCTTTTGCAGAAAGTCATATAAACAACAATCAATAAAAGAAATTTGATCGACATTCATAAAGGACAAAGAGCGAGTCTAACGTTGCATTTCTGAGAGACCGGTACCTCGAACTTATATTTGGTACTTTTAAACTACAATATATATTTTTTTCGATTAATTAACAATCATATCGAACACATAAAGTATGTCACGTCCCAACTCATCCTTTCATAAACAAATGTATCCGCAATAACTATCGATTGACGTATCTCATATACACACACACACACACACGCACGTACGCATTAGAATCTCCTATAATTTCGTTCAACTGTAAATCGACTGTGGGTTCTATCTCGCTCTCTCTCTCTCTCTCTCTCTCTCTCATTTTATCTTTATAGTCCTTCGTTTTTCATGTCGTTTCATAAAATTTTATCGTTACCGTCGTCCAAAAAATTTCACCTCTAAAATGAAAGGAAAAAAAACAAAAGAGGCAAAAGATATTTTTTTATGCGTTTTTTTACCTAATTATTTTTATAGATGAAACAAAAGTTATATTAGAAGAATAAGTATAAAAAATTCGAATAATTATATAAATGATTTCCAAAAGAAGTAAAAAGAATCTTGCAGTGCCAGCGAGAATTTCGTTTTGGTATTATGAGTACGAAATCGAAAGAAACGGGAAAATGTCGAAGCGTGGTTACCCGGTCACTAAGCATTTAATCATAGCTCGCGGCTACTCGCTTCGATTTCGGTCGACTTTTAATGAACTCACGTAGTTCATTTGCTCTCATTTGTCTTTTTTACATGCGCTCAATAATAAACGATGAATAATGGTCAAATATGACTGATAGTAATTATGAGATTCTCTATTAATTATATTAATAATTAAACGAATTTTATCAAATTACATTTTGATGGAAAAAGATAAAAATAAAAAGAAAATAAAAAAGAAAGGAAAGGAATTAGATTGGACTTCAAAATAAATTTTTACTCTTTACAAAAAGAATCATTTCTTAGGGTTACGCCTAAACCGAAAAGACTCGTTTCTTCTCTTTCTTATTTTTTTCTTTTTCTTTCATTTTTTTTCTTTCTTTCTTCCTTTTTTCTTCTCGAACGATAATATTGCCTTCTGATTATCCAGCAAGCCCTCGAGCTGACTACAGACGCTTAAGTTACATCGTAACGATGCCAGAACCCACGAACCGGTTGTGGACCCTTAGGCCCTGCCACTGCACTTATTTGGCCCCATGCGTGCCCTTCATCAAAGTATCCGATGGAAAAGAAGAGAGAGAAAAAAGGAATAAGCGAAAATTCGACGAAATCGGTAAAAAATAAAGAATGTGACTTCAACTCGCACCTGGCACCTAAGAAAAAGAGAAAAAAAGAGACAGACAGAAACTAAGGTAAGATATTTAAGTGATGCAGTTTGATATGAAAAGAAGAAACAAAAAATTAGTAAACAACGGTTATTTAAACATCATCTACAATAAATTTTAATTTTTTTATTATTTTTATGATCATGATCAATAGTTGACCATTGAAATTTTCTTGAAAAGGAATACTATTCAGATGTTCAAAATAGCATAAAAAATGACGACAACTCTATATAAGAAAACATGTTTGCACAACCATAAATCAACTTTTATTTGAAATATTTTGTTCAATAACTAAAATTATAGAAGTTATTCAGGTATCCGATCTTAACTTATTCATCCTGTATACTAATATTTTTCAAGTAAAAAAATATTAAAACGGAAGAAATTTCTTATTAAAACAAATGAACGAATAAATACAAAATACACAAAAAAGAACTGATCGGCTAGAATAAAATAAAACTGGCTACCTTTTCAGATAGAATGAATGAGATTTTACGATCGAAAGATATAAAAATAAATTGATTGAAGACACGAACTGGCCAATATTGCACCAATGGCTGTTTGCCAGAGATGCAGAGTAGTCGAAGTTGCGTTCTGCAGCTCGCATTATGCAGTCGGATGCAAAGAGCCGTAGATATTCCGTCGTCCGTTTTCGTTATCTCTCTTTTACCCTTGCCATCTTCTCTCTCTCTCTCTCTCTCTCACTCTGTTTCTTTCTGTCTCTCGGAGGGCTAACGCTCTCAGAATGAATCGTGATTTATTCCGACCATGCTATTTCTATCTTCTGCTCTCTTCACGTTGGGTTGCTTCGTTCAAACTGAGAAGACCCTTGAAATGGTACTTTCAAGGTTAAGTAACTTTCCATTGTTCGCGCATACGTTCATTTCTTGGGTCGTCTAATTAATTTGTTTTTTCTCTCTCTTTTTCTTTCTCTTTGTTTTTCTTTTCAAAATTATACAAAAAAAAAAGAGTTTTATACATATAAATAAAAATTCAGATATGAAATTAAAATAAACAATATGATGCTATAAAAAATATACCACACCTTTGAAAACGAGCACTCAATAAAATGAAAAAGTCGCGTGTTTGGAGCGTGCGCACTATATTCAACATACTACGTTCATTTGACGTATATTCTAGGGTGTCAAATTCCCAAAGGAATCGGTGAAAAAAGAAGAACGAGCAACCCGTAAAGTGCTGTCTGCTTGATGGTTCAGTATCAACCAGGTGCGCGAACTACTAACAGTAGCAAGCTTCAAATTTTACGTTGGATTATCTAAATAGTAACTGAAGTTTGACAAGACAAATAATTTGATTAGAACGAAGTCAGATGATTTCATGTGATCATGACGAAAAGGAACGTCTATGAATTTAAAAATTAAATTTATCGTATAAATTAAATATTAAAATGAAAATGACGTTGCCAGAAGATATTCACAAATACCCAGGAATCCTTCAAAAGCATAAGAATATTACAATAATGACGACGGAATCTACAAAACTCAACATAATCACGATAACTTTTTCTGAATATATCCAAGATGCTATAGACATGCCATTGGTGATTCTAGGAATTTTTATAAATCTATCGATAATCTTGGTTGTAGCCTTGAATCCATCTTTGCGAGTATCAACGAGCTATTATGTTATCAGTTTGGTTATTTCAAACATGGTGATCATGATCGAACCATCTCAAAGAATTGTTCGATCCATCTTCAAATTCAAAATTCCTATAAATCTCGACTACATTTTTCACATTAGTTTTTATTCGTCTCTATTAACGATCGTGATTTTCGGTATCGAGAATTATATCGGGACTTGCGAGAGACACGCTTCCATACATGAATTGTTTGCAAAAGCATCTAACACAATAAAGAGATTACTTCTTATCTGGTTGGTGTCCATAATGATCACAGCTATGGAACTTCATCTTTACGAACATTTCGAGGAAGATGATATGGATGATATATTTGCAGCTTCGACGATCATGCTCTTGGTTTTTGCATTCTTAATTCTTATTCTGATTCATTTTGCAATTTTCTACGAAATGTTTTTACTCAAATCGATCGAGGGACAATGGCGACGAAATGATCTAGATAATTTTTGTTTGTCGCGTAAGATAATGTGATAATAACGATCAAAACAATTCTAGATCAATTCTAATTAAAATTTTATTTTTTTCTTGTTCTTTTTTTGTTACAGTTAGTTTAGCCGTAATATACTTTTTCACTATGGTGCCATATAGAATTGCTAAAATAATAACGTCGTTAAATCCAAAAGCAAAATGGTGTTGTTCGACGCGACTAATAGAAATATTTTATCTACTAATTAAAATCTTTCCAATAACATCTATGATCGTTTGTTACGTAGCATCTGAAAAATTTCGTAAAGGATTCCAGGTTCGTTAAATATGCTAATCAAAGTTTAAATATAGTAAATACTAAAAGTTTATTTTTTTTTCTTACAGAATACTATACGTTCGAGATGAAATAAAAACTTGTAACGAAAATGAAAAATTGTTTCTAATATTATAATTCTAATAATTCTAATAATTATCAACGATAGAGCAAATAATAAAATTTATTAAGTAATATCAGAGTTGTCCTTGGTAAGGAAAAAATTCATCAACAAACGGATTAAAGATGAAATCAAATTTCCAAGTCCTTCCGCTACAAACTCGACTCGAACGATTACAAATTCCTCTCACGAGCCTTTCTCTATTCTTTTCAGCATCCACTAACATAAGAATAAAAATACGAGATAGTAACATAAGTAGATATTATTACTACTCGTTGAAAAGGAGCAGAAGGAATATGAGTGCATTCTACTCGAGTTGTTTCGTATGGTACATTACCGAAGAAAGATATATCGTACATCCTATCTTCGATATATCGGATAAAGAAGAAAGGAAAGAAAGAAATATATATATAAATAGAGTGAGAGAAAGAAAGAAAAAGAAAAAGACAGAGAAAAAGGAAATCACTGGAAGTTAGAGGCGTTCGCTCGAGACGACGTTTCCGGTCTGAACGTCACCACTTTTTTAATTCTTGCCACTAACAACACTGATATAAAATTTACCATTTTACAAGTGTTCAAATAACACTAAAATTACAAAATTTCAACGAAAAACTCTAAGTATTATTTTTTATTTTAAAATATACTGTAACAAATTTTATAAATCTTCGTTATTTTAAAAACTAAATTAAAAAAAAAAAAAGTGTATCTCTACACCTTCGAAATATATTTTATCACAAGATTGATAATAAAAAGAATTAATAAATTTTATAAATATGCGAAGTATTATAAAATTTCTTGAGAAAAAGAAAAAAATATACGTCTTAACTTGGAAGTATATTACAAGATTAGTAAAAAAAAAAGAACATAAATTAGCAAAGTCAACACACATACCAAGAAACCATTCAAAGATAAGATTTACATGACACCGTATAGATAATTTATATGCATAACACGAGAAAAAGAAAAAGAAGAAGTAACGAAAAATTCTCCGATCGAAGCCCGTTCAGTAAGCTTATTTTAAATGTACGAATTTATGCGGGTGTTTCGAAAGAGCACGAAGCCATATTCTCGAAGTACTAAATTTGCTTATGAATACGAAGTTGAATGTTGGAATAACGAATACGCTTATAAACCAATGATCCGAACTAGCGAGGAATAACAAAACGATAATAATGATCATAGTAATAGTAATAATAATAATGAATGAATGAATAAATGAATGAATACAAGTTTTAAGAGAAGGACCACCTTCGTGTTTCAAGACACGCGACACGACCAAATCATGAAACCAACATTGAATTGTCTTATTCTCAACAAAAGGTAACGTTTAATTCGATGAATATTAGCAGAAAGTATTCTTTTAAACTCCCACGTTTCTTTCGTTTGTGCCACGCAAACCTTCGAGTATGTTCTGCACGTTAGGTACGTACGTACGTATATACAATACTAAAGAAAGATATAGAAAACTGTTTCTTTTCGTGGGACGTTCAAATGCCAACAAAGAAAGTTCTACCCTAATAATATGGGTCAGTGTTTAACTTTCTCCAAAATGATCCTAGTGTCTTCTTTTTTGGTGAGTGAAATTACCTTTTTTTATTTGATCACTTTCATTATATTCCAAAAAAAAAATATATATATATACATAAATGGTTTGAAAAGTTTTAATCCTAACATAGAAACAATTTTATTGTTGGTAAAATTCACTTTTATTTGTCGACGAAATCTCGAAAACTTTTGAAAAAGAATAAACTTAAAACTTTTCAACCCACCCTTCCATTCGTATTAAATCTTTGGATATAACGAATAAAATAATAATGATACTTAGTAATGGGGTTTTAGAAGCACTGCAAATTTCTAAAGTTTTATTATTACTTTGAAAATACAACAGACGTGATAAAAAAAGTTTCTAATTTCGTCGAAAGACTTATCTACCCAAAATTAAATAACAAAATTATTTACTCGCGCCGATCAAAGAGTTAACACGTGTTTCGATAGCTCAGGGATTATATATTTGTATGTTCGTTGTTGCATATTCTATAAATATCTACCACCACAAGCACATCAATTTAAAAGACTCGGAGAGACAGTAATAGCTGCCTCTCCGTGTCGTATAACCATAATAAAAGCGGCTGGAGTTTTGGCCCTGACGAAACGAACGAAAGAAAAATCCGTAACATTTTGCAACTGAGTTAAATTATATATCTTCTTATTTTTTCTCGAATAATTTATTAAACTTACGAAAAATTTCCAAGATTTAATGAAAATCTCGTTAGAATATATGTTATAATACTTTCAATAAAATTTTACAAATAAATTTTCAGTAATGTTATTTTTTGATTTCACGAAAGACTAAGTGAAAAATTTGAATTTTCCGCCATGTATGCGAAACTCGTGTTTCCCGTTTGATCGTAAATCAACGTATCTTCTATATTTCTCTGTTAGATGCTAGACGAAGATAGATGAATAGATGAATAGATAAATAAATAGATAGAAATAGATAGATAGAGATAAAAAGATAGAAGGAAGCGCAAAAGGTAGTAGCTGTTTCGCAAGAAAATATTTTATCAAGTGCAGCCGTTAGCAAGGCACATCGAATTATTATCCAACGTGTGCGCTGCACGACTATATGTACACGTGCACGTAAGTTAATGAGTTTGAGACCTTCTGCGGTTGTAAGTTTCACGTAAAACTTTAAAAGAGACCAACGAACCGACGAATTTGCAACACAGCACGAGCTCGATATTTATACTGCGTGAGAATTTAATAAAACAAATTTTAATTACGTTTGAAAAAATTATAGTATAGATACGGAGAGTATTGAAAATAAAAAAAGCTCTAATCCGACTTGTATTTTTTTCTTTCTCTCTCTCTCTTTCGTTTATCTTATCTATTTTATGTTAAATTAATTCTGATTGTGAGTTGACGTCCTTCAAATAGATTAGAAAAATATTTAAATTAATTTTCTTAAATTAGCAAATGTAACCTACGTGTTTTAAAAGAGAAATCGTATAAGACTTGTTATTACGAAGACGTATACAAATCGATCAGCGTCTACGAGACGCTTAACACGATGCATGTAGATTGAAAGTTCAAGTACAACAATGCGAAGGACGTTCGTTCGCAAATAAACGATCTCGAGTAAGCCTAGGTGAAAGTACAAAGTCCTATCAGCTAATATAAATGGTCTTCTTCTTAAATCTAATGCAAATATCCTCTTATTGTTAAATAAAATTTTATTCGTCAACATATACAGTTAATTTCAGAAACATTTGTACCATTACTGTCAATTTGAAACAATTAATATCTGCTTGTAATCCAATGTTTGTAAATTCTTATACAATTGTAAGGGTTCAAAGGTGCATATAAATTGATGACCTTCAAATCTCTTACATGCCTCTACTTAAGAGAAAATGTTCTCCATAAAATAAATAATTCCTTGACAGTAAAAAAATATTATTTGAACACTTTTTCCAACCACTAAAACTATAGAAATTATTTAGTTTACCGATCGTAACTGACTTATCCTGCATAAATATACAAATAGATCTAAGATCGTGTATTCGAGATATATGTGCTTGAAAGTCGAATGTTATTGGAAAACATCGATAATTAAATTAACAAGTACTTGAATATTCATTCTTTCAATCAAATTAATAAGAACAATTCTACTTGATACATTCAGTGACGAAATAAGAGTACATCTTTGCTTTCAAGGACAACGATAGATACGGCAATTGGACGTTTAATTATCACAAGATATAGGATCGATATTTTTACCCTTACTTATTAATGATATCCAATCGAAAAATTGATTTACTTTGAGTACTCTACAAATTCGTTCTATTACTTGAATTACTATTAAAATAAAATAAATCAGTAATATATATAAAGAGACATGATTTATAAAAAGTCGAATTGTAAGAGAATGTATATTCATGGATAACTCTAGTAGATAATGACACAAGCCTAATCTTATTACAGTTACGTTTTATACCGATCTTTTCGACGAAAAACACACGAAAACGAAAACGACTTAGGTTTTAGCATTAAACTCTCGACGCGCGGATACGAACGGATACGTGACCGTAATGTAAACAATTCTTGGCGCCTCTGTAGGTACACACGAACGAACGAACGAACGAATATATGAATCCGACAAGCAGTTCATGTGAATATTTCTTATAGTTAGCAAACTTAGAAATTATATACATATGCATATAATACGTTACAATATATATATAATTTGTATATAATATTAATATATAATTATAAAATAATATAATATATATATATATATATTATTATACTTGTGTGCTTAATATAAAATACAATATTATTATTATTATAAATTTTATATTTATATAATTTATTATTTATGTATAATAAATATTCCATATAAAATAATGAATCTATAATATTGTAATGAATATAAGTATATATCAAGAAATGAGAAATAGATGAGAAAAGAGAAATAGGTATATATAATAATATAAATAAAAACAAATGAATCTTTTTTCCCATATTTCCTACAAGACGAAAAAACTTGTATCGTCCTTCTACGAGTCTTTCCCCACCGATCATCCTCCCCACGCAAAACCGCCATTTGCATTTTGCGCCAAGGATAAACAAAAAGGTGACACATATCATACGATAACGATAACGCCGTATATGCCGTAACAATAGACATTAGAAAGAAAAAAGAAAAAGTAATTACCTTTTGTCGAACAGTAAAACGTTGTAAGCCTTGTAGAAGACGGTGAACGAACGATGTCTTGTGTTTCCGGTAATCACAGGAATGATTCTGGTATTGCATCTACGCTAGAGAGCACAATTAAAGTGTAAAATGCACGCAACGAACGTTGACCAGTTTCAAAGTAAAAAATACAATTTCATTATCAACGATACACAAAAAATGATAATTAAAAAATACATTAACTTTGTCTAATGTTTTTAAACGTGTGAAAATGTAATACAGTTTTTGGTTTAACTCAAACACACATGTACACACGTTTCGCATATACGATTGTGTATATAGAATATTTATATACGATGCATGTTTACGTATGTAATAAAAATAATGAAGAAATTACTGTCATTGTCACTTATTGAAAAAATCACCCTTGTGCATTCACAAATGCAAATGTACTCCGATCGTCTTTCTTTTTTTATTTGTCTAATACACCTCTCATTTTTAGAAATATCCCTTCGCAGAACAATAAAAATGTATATTTGTCGAGAAAATACACGTTGTCAACAAGTAACGCAAGAAGACAGTAACAAAATAAACACCGAAGAGCGCAAGAACTCACTTCAACTCGGTTCGGCACTACGGCTCGTACTGAGAAACAATCAACGATTGCTCGCCACCACGCGACTACCAACTCGAACGGTCTACCGCGCAAGATGGCCGCCACTTCCGCGTTTCTCATTGGCTACAACCAAAGACGTTCGGCTACTTTCGACAACCCGCTTTTATCTTCACATTTTACCTTACATCAAAGCGAATTACTTTTATGATTAAATTAAGTACGAATAAAAAATATCTTATGAAGAAATAACGAAGTATAATAATTATTAGTATGATTTAAATTTAAAGGAATTATTTGTAAACATATTTCGATGATACGAAATTATAATTAATTATCAGTTGTCAATAATCCGAATATTACTTAATTGTCATTAAATATAAAGTAAAATAAAAAATATATTATAGTATAAATAACTGAATTAATGAATTATGAATTAAAATTACATATACTTTAAGGTAATACATATATTATTCATATAAATTTTGATCGTGAAAAGTTATAATAAATTATAAATTTTTAATACCTCGACGTTTGAAATAAAATGAGAGTAAAAAATGTGAAAAGTATACAAGTAACAAAATATAATTCAATGCCAAAATGTTTGATAAAAGAATTTCATTATTTTTTCTATATTTTCAGAATATCAAATAATTATAACAAATTTAAAAATTGATTTATAAAAATAAAGTGAAACCGATTGAAATATATACATAACACTGCAAACTATGCAACGTTACTTTTACGTGGCATATTGTATTATATACGTGCATTCTTTGAACACATTGAATATGAAAACAAATGATTCGACGTTTATTATACCTTTTCTCGCATTTTGAAGTACATGAAATTCCGCTCACTAAGTTTACGCACAAAGCAGAGAAATTCTTGATAGGGGGTCGCACGTGCCTAAATACAGGGTTGCATTTTCTATTCCTGCACGCAACAGGAAATACGATGGTTTGGCTGACACAATGCTGTCAAAATAAATGCTTCGACAATACGAGCCGAATGGCACACGCATGAATGAAAAAGAAAAAAAGAGAAACTGGTTCTTTCATCCGCGTGCAGGAAGCTCCGAAAGAATATTTTTCTGATGCTGATTATATATATATATATATGATCATCCATTCTAAATTATTTATCAGCGATTTTGTATATTTGATTATAACGCTAAATTTCATAGATATCAGTAAAATTTGTTTATTTTTTTTGTAGAAATTTTATATAATTAATAAAATTAATTTCGAAAGTTACACCAATTTAATAAATGTTTCCGTTGTATAAACTTTCTTATTTGTGCTATCGATGGCGCCACTCACCGATATTTTAAAGATTAATCAAATAAACAGTAAAAAGAATTATATTTGATCGTATTTATACAAATTTATATGTATGAACTTAATTATTTTTTATTTTTTTTTGCAAATATCATCTCTAAAAAAAAGAAAATTATCAAGAATAATGTTTACACTAATAAAGGATTGTTTAAAAATCGAAGAGAATTATCTCGTGTAGAAAATCTTAATCTTTCGAATGATCCTTTGATTTCTAGAATCGAACATAAAAAAGGTCTATTAGAATTCATTAGATAAACATTACAAACATAAAAAAAGAGAATTCCCTGACATAGTATTAATATACGTATAAATATATTTTTTTGTTCTATACCAAACAGTTACGAATTATATCGATTTCTTATCTTCTTCCTTTCTTTTTACACAATTATGACTTACTTATAAGTAAGAATAAAAAGTTTTATACAAAATAAAAAATACCACTTTCATGTAGGCACATAAAACGGAAAAATACTTTGACAGCTTTTACACAACGCTAAGTTAATATAATTAATATAAAGAAAACAATTAAAAGCAGCAACATGACAAACAGTATATATATAAATGCTACGTGTCATAAGTTTGAATTATGAACTTCTTTATTTCGAAACCACATTTATAAATATTGCGTGGTATAAAAATTATCTCTTAAATAAATGTTATAATTCATATGGCAAAACAAAAGAAGCTCGCGAATATAAATTGAAGCGCAAGAATAATATTCCATTAGTCCAATTTTATTTCAGCATAATACTATTTCATCATGTTTCGCAGTTCGACGATCTTCTTTATCCTAAGCCTTTGCGTCGCAAGTAAGTTCTATAAAATACATCAATTTAATAATAAATAATGATAAATAAATAATAATTTGTATGATAAAGGTGTCGTTTGCTCACCCAATTGCGGACCAAATGCGGTTTATTCCAGTTGTGCAAGCAGTTGTCCATTAACGTGTGATAATTACAAAAATCCACCTGAATTTTGTATTCAAGTAAGTAAATTTGTTTTATTTTATCTGTCGATGTTTTTAAAACAAAATAAATTATTTCTAATAACTAACTTATGGATTTGATTATTTCCATATTAGGTCTGTGTGGAGAGATGCAAGTGCGACGAGGGATATGTATTTAACAAAAATAATATATGCGTTTTACCTTGTGAATGTGAAAATCAATAATCCGACGATTATAAAAAATGTAAGTGTAAATTCCAGAGAAATGTATAATTCGATCGAATTGAAAAATTATCATATATACTTCAATAATAAAATATTATAATATCATATATTTCTTGATATTTGTTTCTTCTTCGCACGTACATATATCTAATATATCTACTATTTTACAGTGTTTATAAAACTTATAATTTATATTGATTATAAATTTAAGCTTCTTAAAATTTTCCATTTGACGATCTCCTTTACTCAAAAAAATACTTTTTTGACCCTTGTTATAGACATCATACCAGATATTTCAAGGCGAAGTTGTGGCCTTTTAAGATTTTTTGTGCGATCTTCCTTGTGTTAATATAAAATGTAGGTGGATGTTGTATTAGGGGTGCCCATAAGAAATGTAATTTTTTTCAAATTTGAAAAACATAATCATTTATTTACAATAACTTAACTTAATATAATATAACCTATATTCTAGTAAAATATATTAATATTTAATGCGATCATAGTTCTACATAAAAGAAGTAAATAAACCCTATAAAAATAAAAGATGATTCACCTAATTGCATGAATTTACCTAACTCGCAACTTTGAAAAGCCTTTTTTTAAACTACTCTTATTCACAATAAACTGCTTGTATCCGAAGTTATACGACAAGCGCATGGTGGAGACACTGTTCCACTAGTACACTTGTAGCTCGTGTTACCCGTATTTGTCATAGGAGTCTGATACGTTTTGAGGGGCATGTGATTTTTACTAGTCGAACATAACAAATAACATTGCTTTTGATACTTTGATATTAAGATAAAACTAGTGTGGAAAGAAAATTATAAAATTAGTGCAATGGTAAGGAAAAAAGGGATTATTTATCCTTGAAAAAGTGACCTTACTTATACGTATACGCCTTTAATAACTTTAGCCTCTAACTTTATAAGGAAATGTTAGAGCTGAAAATAGATTTACATAATTTTAAAAGATTCTTATTTTTATCATTATATTTATGTAAACAAATGATTTTTTCCTTCCTTCTCTTGGTTAAAATTACTTTGTCATATGCTTGATTACTATTTTATAATGAATATTGTTCTTAATAAATCATTATATTATAGCAAGATCCAAATGAAGATACAGAATGGAACGATATTCTTAGGAGGAAGGGTATTATTCCTGAGAAAGCCAAAGAAAAAGAAGTAACAGAAGATCAAATATTAGACATTGTAGAGAATACGATAAATGAAAAAACAGGACGCAGTAAGTTTCTTTATCTTTAGCATTAAATTGAAATTAAATAAATGGTTTACAATAAATTTTGTTTCTTTAGCTACTAATGATTTAGAAAGTAAAACCTTAGATGAATTGGATGAATTGGAAGACGAAGAAGATGAAAAATTTCTTTTAGAATTTAGACGTAAAAGGATAGCGGAGATGATGGCATTAGCAAATAAAAACAAATATGGAGCAGTTAAGGAAATATCAGGCCAGGATTATGTCCAAGAAGTTAATAATGCAGGAGATGTTTATGTAGTTCTACATTTATATAAATCAGGAATTCCTTTATGTTCGCTTGTCAATCAACATTTAGCTTCGTTAGCGAGCAAATTTCCTGCAACAAAATTTCTCAAAAGTATTTCTACTACTTGCATACCTGATTGGCCAGATAGAAATCTTCCAACTATTTTCGTGTATTACCAAGGAAGCATGGTAAAAAAATTCATCGGACCAATAGAATTAGGTGGAATGAAACTTACGGAAGAAGGTTAAACTTTGTATTAATTTTAACAGCATATAGCCTATAACAAATGTTAAATCAGTATTATAATTAACGGTAACTTTTTAACATAAATATAATTCATATTCCAGAATTAGAATGGATGCTTGGTGAAACTAAAGCCATAACAACGACGTTAAAAGCCAATCCTCGAGCAAATCGTCCGCAAGTAAAAGATGTATTATTTTCTGAATTAGAGAGTGATAGAAATGATTGGTAACTTATTTTGAATTAATGTTATTTTTTAAAAATAATACTATATATAATATAAGGTGCTAAAAATGTGAATATCTTGTACAATGACAAAAGTGGCATTTCAATTGATATATCTATTTGTTTAAAAAAGTGTATACACATATACACACTTATCACTAATTAATAACACTAGCAATTTTGCTAATGTTGTATAACGGAATAAAGCAATTAATTTTCATAACTTAGATAGTTTCTTCGCTAAGATTTATTCCTTCATATTGTTTTTCAAAATATGTATATGATACGTAAGTTGAAAATTAACAGAGATAATTTTACACAGGATTTTGAAAATTCAATAACCTCGAAATTTATTTTATCTTGATCAGGGTTTCTTAAATTTTTTTACTTGGCAGGTCCCTTTACCTGAACAAATATTTTCACGACCCTAGATATAGACTATACTATCTTCTCTTTCACTATTGTAAACTCAAACACACTATACGTATAGTATCGCTAACATGGTTTTTATTCAATTTCAGTAGTTTCGCGTCCAGGAATTCTTTAATTTTTGTTTAAATTCTTGCAACTTCAAATTCAATTATGCGACACTATATGGGTTCGCAATCCACGCTTTGAAAAGCCATAGTTTAGATTATGTTGAAAAGAACAAAACAAAATAGAGTTCTACTATTCATAAGATTCTCTTTCTTTATCTTTATCTCTTCCATCTAATTGTTAGTATCTCTTTCTCTTTTTCTTTTGTAAGTGTAAAGCTTACCATTCAAACGTGAAGACCAATATAAACATAGCAACGATGTATATATATACACATATACATTCTTTAGAAAGATTATTGTATGTGTACGATTAGAGAGAGAGGTCGGAAAACGTCTTTATCACATTGTTTACATTTTGTTTTCAAGGACTTCTCAGGTTTCTTTTTCACCCTAGCAATGTGTTACGTCTCTGATTTTTATTAACGACTAAACAGTATCTTCCTTAAATCTAGTAGAAATATTCCAACGAAAAATTTAGTCGCTATTCATTTCTCGAAGAAGACAGTTGATACAATTATTTTCTGGTAAGTTTTCTTTCTCTGAATATTTATATTTTCTTCTTTAACTATTTATTCTTATTACATCATTTCCCAAAAAATATTAATCAATTTTATTGTTTCTTTTATTTATTAACTTATTATTTTTCTATTGAATTTTGTTTTATTGTTATATGCAACGTGTACGTGATTTTAGAACGTATATTTATATGTATGTGTGTATTATATATTAGAGAAAAGTATGTGAATTTTTTTTTTCAAGAAATGTTTTGTTCAATTGTTTTTAATCAACAATTTTCTTTCGAATATGTGTCGTTTTGATTAATAATATATATACAAATCTTTTATTTATTAATAATATCAGGGACTTTAAAATATGATGACAATGATAAACATTTAATTATGTTTGTAGTTGTGAAAATATTTTAAAGTTAGTATAAATAAAAAAGTAAAGACAGTCTAGCTAGTACATTTCTTTGTCTAGAATGCACAAGTGCTTTGTTAAATATGTTATATGATCAAACTGTAATTGTGTAATTTAATTGCTTTACAATTTTTCATCTATTTGAACAACTGTTTAAGTAATATAGTTCATTAAAACAATTGTTGTAAATTATACATTGATAGTAAAGACGTAAAACAATGACAACCGATTTTATGTATATGTAATTTTTTGTTACGAATTTGTTTATTTTATTGTTTAAAATATTGAAATAAAAATTAGAAATATTCTTTTTGGTTTGAAATTTATTTTTTAGGTATAATGAATCTAAAAGAAGCAAATGTAATTAGTATTTTGGAAAAGGATGCTTGGTTATTTTCAAACAATTTAGAGATGGAAAATATTGTCAATGTAACCGATGATTTTGTAAAAGACTATGATTTTTCAACAATTAGTTCAGAGGTTAACAATGAGACTTCTAATGGTTTTACTGAAACATTGAGTGATTCAATATGCATAAGGATGAATAAGGAAGAACAATATGTTAATCCACAAATGACTAACTTAGATTCGCATATACTTAAATTAATCTTATTGGGGGCAGAAGATACTATATCTTGTATGTCGTTCCAATGCGATTCAAGAAATAATAAAGAATTATTAAAATTACAATCCGAAGAGAATATGTTAGCGCTTAATGATCTGTGCAATACTCGTAATTTACCTAATATATTAAGAGGTCCTAAAACATATTCTAAGCGTAATAAATTTTCTTTTCCGTTTGAAACAGAAGATAATTCTTATTACACTAATGAAATTACACTTGAGCATAATATTTTTGTAGAAGAAAATACAAAAACTATGGAGAAATCACATCGTAAAAGAAAACAAAAACATGATCCGTTAATTGTAAAAGAGGAATCAATTAATTGGGTGATTAATAGTACAAGTGATTGTGATAATAGTTCTAAGAAAAAAAGAAAATTTAACTCGAGAAAAGCAGTGGAACTTAATTGTAGTAATAAAGGAAAAAAGAAACGTGAAAGGAAATCATTTTTAATGAAAAAGGTTAACAGCAAACAACCTGTAAACGAAACTTCTCGAGAATCTAATGTTACTTCAGATTCTACTGTATCTATTTTGGAACAAGATAAAGGAAGAAGTAACGATGTAGATATTTCTCTCGACTTCATTACATTTCATGAAGAACAGATTCACGAAGATTATACAGATCACTTTGATATCTTAACTGATATTATAAAAGAACAAGTTTTGAACGACAATTGTTATGATATTAATTCTGATACCATTTATAGTTCTAATATTCTAGACTACCAAAAATTAGAATGTCAAAAGTCTCCAAAACATAATGTTGTAAATCAGGTAGAAAATAGTTCTGAAAATAAAAATATTATTTCTACAAATGATATTTCATCGGATTGCAAGGATTGTTTTCATCATAAGAGTAAAAATTGTTTACTGTTTGGAGAATATTCAGAGACAAGGCATGTTAATAATTATTTTTCAAGTTATTTTAATGATTCGTTGGATAATTCACTGGATGGCCCGTCCTGCCAAGAACATTCTACACATAATTTTCTACAAAATTCTTTAAATAAAGACAAAACCCAACATTTGGATAGTCTGTTACTTAAGGATGAAGAAAAGTATAAAGCATATTTAGAAAGCAAATTAAATAATGATTTAACTTTTTCAAATAGTAATTTTTTACTTACCAATGCTAGTAAAAGTACAACACATGATTATTTAAGTAATAATTTAGAAGATTCAACTATTGTAAAGCAGAAATCAAATACGCAGCAGAGTGTTCAATTTGATGTACTTCCTGACACAGATCTTTCTGCAAAAGTTTTATCAGATTCAAAAGACATCTCATTAACAGATTCATTAGAGAATGATATGCGTTTAGAAGAAGTAGTACAAGAAAAAAAAAGAACGAAAAATAATAAATATATACTTGTCCACAAACTCAATGAAGAACTTGAGTTAGAATGTGATTATAAAGAAAAAAATGATAATTCAAATCATATAAAGAAAGTAAAAGAGGATATTAAGGAAACGTAAGTTATATTCATGTATATATATATATATATATATACACAGAGTGTCCTATAACAATGGTACAAGTGAGCAGGGAGTGATTCTACATGAAAAACTAAGTCAAAAATATAGAATAAAATTTGTTCATAGAGAAAACTGTGTTTTAGAGAAAAATAAATTTGAAAATTTTTCGAATACCTGTGTTCTTGATTTAGTTTCAGCGCAATGGATTTCACTATCTTACTTTTGAATATTTTGGTTAGCATTTTTGTGCATTTTATTATACTTACAAACACATATATTACAATATGATGATATTTCTTGTATTGATTCTATTCTTATACTTATCAAACAAAGCTTTTAGTTTCTAATGTTGTAAGCTTAAGTGCAAAGTTGCAAGTGCACGTGTACTCAACAAATTTTCATATTTATTTTTCTACATAACAAACTCTTACATGAACAAAATTTATTCTATATTTTTAAGTTAGTTTTTAATGTAGAATCATCCTTTACTCGCTTGTTCCACTAGTTGCAGAACACTTTGCATATTTCATTTAAGAATTCTTGCATATTACATGTAACTAAAAGTATGTATAGTTTACAGTGTTTATTATGTCCATTAACATTTCCATCCAAACGTTCACTGGCATTGCATGTATCAGGGGCACACGGAGGTAGCAAAACATGTTTTTTCTACGTGTATTTATTTATATATTCTCAGTTTTATAATTACATACTTTTTTGTAGATATGTATATGATATTATGCGAACGTTGCGGTCGACTTTTCAATAAAAAGTGTGTCTTTAATAATCACTATATATATTGTGGCTGTGTTAAATTACCTTTTAATTGTAATAAGTGTAATAAGAGTTACAAGTAAGAAGGAATTTATATTTTTTCATTAAAATAGAATTAAGCAAAAATAGTACGTAGCTAAGCGGAGTTTAACAGTTTTTCTATCTATTTATATTTATATGGTTCTTTTTTTTTTAGGCATAAATCATCTTTAATATATCACCTTAAAATCGTACATAAAGTAGACTATAAAAACGATAAAATGAAGGAATATAAATGTGATGTCTGCTCAAAAACATATAGAAAGTATGGTGCTTTTGAAAAACACTTAGGTATACATATTAATTCCACAAAGTCCTTGAATTTAAGGGATAAAAATTGTACTCTCATAGTCACCGTCTAATATGCATTATTTTTCATATATTATATTGAATACATCGATGATAACTAATTATTATTATTAATTTCTCGAACAATGTGAAAACTATTCTTTTACAATCTATTTTACATGACATTATTTTTATAAGTTCATAGCAATATATTTTTATACATTTGATAACAAATATTATTTTTAGTTTAAGTTTATGTTTAATTTTAGTTTTAATTAATTAACTGACAAACAAGATAAAGAAAAAGAAAAGAAAAAGAAAATTGTCTTTCGAACGTGGTTACGTCGATTCCACCCAGAGATGAAGTATTTTTTATCTTGTTATATAACATTTTATTTATATAAATTTGATTGTCTAAGATTATACTGTTATAGTTTATGCATAGATATATATGTTACTGTGAAAGACCGAAATTGGAGAATGTCAAGATTCACGTGGTCGCTTGTCAATACATATCAAATATATCGGTGAAAGATCGAATATTTGGGCTTATTCGTATACATTAATATTTCGGACATGTACCAAGCAACCATGTGAATTTTGACATTCTCCAATTTCGATCTTTCACAGTAACATATATACATATATGGAAATATTTTTTGGTTTGCTAAATAATTTTTTATTTGCGAATTTTATTTTTGTGTAATACGTAAAAACGTTTAAAAATAAATTATATTAGATATTATTTCAATTTAAACTAATTTTATCGTTAAATATATAAGTATACATTATGGCAAATAAAATTTGTTGTATTTTTGGTTCATTTAATCGCTTTAAGAAGAGAGATGTAAGAAATCGAAGTCATTATAATCTATAAGATGATTTAGAGACTGTTAAAATAACATTCTTCAAAGGATAATTATATTGGATTAAATTTATTATATCTACTTACTTTTTGATAGTAGGACAATCTCATTACCGAAAAATCTCCTGCGGTGATTTTACACGAGAAACTTGAACGAATAAACAAAATAAGAGGTGACGATGAATAGATTGAAAATTTGTACCACTTTAAATTGTATGCAGTATTTCCGATATCCTCGGCCTTAAATAAATGTAACATTTACAAAATATCAAATAGAATAAAACACAATAAAATGTAATATTTTTATATAATATTTGTGTTTGTTGGAAAAATTAAAAAAATAACAAAAGACAACAACGATTACCTTTTCAATAAGAAATTCTCCGAGATAGCAATAAATGAAGAAACTGTGTATAAGAAATATTCCATAGGAAGTATATGTGAAGATTCCACCAATGTCATTATTCTCTACATACTAATTATGATTATTGATATTTATCTTAATTAAATAATTATTATTATATTAAATTTTTTCCATAACTTACTACAACAAATAAATATCCATCTATACCAAGAGCAACAGTGTTTCCCAACAATTGAAATAATATTAATCCACGAAAAGAATTTTTCATTATTTTCACGTATCTAAAATCATTAAATTAATTTTAAATAATAAACACAGTTATGATAAAAATAAATAAAAGAAATAATGAAACACTTACTCGATTATTAATACATGGCGTTTTACGATACAACTTAAACAAGCGCATTCTCTATTATTATTATTATTATTATTATTATTCTTATGTTTACTATTACCAGAATAATTACGTATCACGTTGGACAATATTGCGAGCTGTCCGCACGCATGAAAGACTGCAGTACATAAAAAAGAATCCGTTGAGAAGTTCACGCACATGATAAAAAAGTTTTGCATTAATTGGATCATATAAATTATTTCGAAGACAGGCGTTTGTTTTTCATCGAATGGAAACCATCCTTCGAAGGGTAATTTTCTTATCGTTATATTTAAATACGAATTAATATTGACGATATGCCCGTTGTAGATCGGCGTAAGTATAAAAACTAAATAATAAATAACTATTATTATATACGGGGTAAAGTTTAAAAAAAAATCGTAGAATACATTCTTTTTCTTACTAAAATTTGTTAGCACTATGCAAAGCGTATGAATTAGGTTAATACGTCTTGCTATTTTTGCGTGATGAAGTAGAATCTTCTTATTGATTTCCGATAAATCAGAAAAATCATTCCAATCATCGATCATACGTTTGATAATTATTTCGTAGCTTTTACTATTTAGTTTAGCGAATAAGAATCTTGTGATAGTAGGGACACTGTAAACGATCATTAAAATAATGTCTACCGGTATGCTGTCACCTTTTTTTATATAAAGAAATGAAGGAATAAACACGATACTGGACATTAAAAAAATGAGAAATGATTTTATAGACGCATATAAATCTTTTTCAGGCCAAAGACCTAATAGTCTCATACTCCAGCGAGCTAAAAAAATAGTTTCGTAAAAATTATCATTGTTTTTTAACATTGCAACTATTTCAAAACAACGCGCCATTTTTCACCGATCTCACCAAAACCAATACTGAAAACAATAAACGTTCTCCGAATGTATCGTTTTCTTACATCTATAAAAGTGGATATAATTGGTTTAAGCATCTTCTAATTAGCTATTCTAATGACCGAGAAAATAATAGGATATATTGCCTATAGATTGAAAATTAATGGTGATATTTGAATTATATATGCAATTCGTTACTGCGTTAGTTCGATACTTAACTTGTCATTAATGATTGCTCTACATACATTATTTGTAGTATAATACATAGATGTTGCATAAATTATTGAAATTATATGTGCATGTGAATAGTTCAATATATCCCGTGTAGTCTTACTTTATTTTTTCTACGATGTAAATGGTCGATGTATGATTTTCTTTCGAAAATTATACAGTCCTTTTAGTATACAGTTTTATGTATATAATTTGTCCTTATTAATTACCATCATTTATATTTTATTTACATATAAACGTTATATATAAATTATTAGAAGAATTTTCTATACACGTGAATAGTTCGATTTCTTCTCGGTATAACGTTATTTTATATTTTCGTAGATCATAAACGATTGAAGTTTCTTCCGAAAATGTTACAATCCTTGTGTAGTAAAGCGTTGCTTCTGTAATTTGACGTTGATAGATGGCAGACGATTTATAATGATAAAACAAGACCGCTACACACTTGAAAACTTTTTCTTTTTTTACATTTGAATGAAAATGTATACGATGTCTAGAAAAACCCTCTTTTTTACACCAATTTTAAGAACATTACGCCTGTCTAAAAGACAGCTTGATCTGTCTAGATTTTATGATAACAACGTTCGATATAATAAGTCATTTATATACGAAATATATATGAGATATGAAATATCTATATCGTAGATCATTTAAATAGTTTTCATCATTATTATTATTAAATAAAATATTGTAACATTTGATTACATGAATTAAAAAAAAAGAAAAACTCAAATCTGACATAGAACAA